>NC_090937.1:1583942958-1585222958 GCF_040938575.1 Ambystoma mexicanum | reverse complement strand
GAATCAAGGAAGGCAGAATCCTGGCTATTGTTCCACAAGGCTGCTGTCGAGCTGTGGTCCTGTATCCAATGCACAGTGCTGTGCCACATGTGAGACCTCCTCGCAGAGCTGGCACTGGTGAGATATGACTGCTGTGGTTTGTGTGCTCTTATCAGTAGCCTTGCCAAAACCAGCTTAGATTATATATAGGTGGGTACATGCCACCAGACTGATGAAGGCAGTGTTCTGAGATGCAGAAGTTACATTACAAGTTACAAGAAGTTACAGGGCCGGAGTCTGGACTCTGCTGATTTGTCTTTGAGAAAGGTACCGAAGTGCTTTTAGCTGCAGCTATGCCCTTTCGATTGGTGGCTACATTTCCAAACCGTCTATAGAAGTTAGTAGGTGTGTGTAACGGCGGCCTGTCCTGCGTTTGCCAGCAGTGGCGGCACCGACACTTGCTGGCAACTATGAGGCATAACATCTGTCATATGGGCCGGCTTCTGCCAGTCTTAGCTAACCTCACTTTGGATTCTGGGACATATGTACCATAATCGTTATAGACCTAAAATTGCTGGCATTAAGACTGCTGCTAAAAATACAGGCCTGGCTGAAGCAGGGAAAGAGTTGTGTGCAGGGACCTCGAGCCTCAGTGGGTTGGGAGGCAGTGCTTTAAGCGGGGCTGGGCCCTGGCAGTCTCCAAAAAGTGAGGCTGAGCAGGGGCCCTCCGGTCCCACCACTTGACAGCGGGTCATTGTCCCACCACGGTTGCAGCTGCAATGGGAGGTGAGTCCAGCGTAGGGCTGAGAGTAACGGGCACAACAGGAGTGGAGACAAAAGGGTGTTAATGTTTGACCCATTAACATCATAACTGGACTCCAGGGGAAGCAGGACAACCAGGGGGCGGCAGCGCTCGGCAGGAGAGGGACACAACGTGGGGGCAAAGGGGCGGGGCCAGTGACAGAGACGGATCTCAGAATAAGTACAGTGCGGGGAGGCGGGAGGCCTTATGAGGGGACAGAAGGGAAGGAAGGAAGGAAGTTATTTTCGGGGCCATTGTAGCATTTGCATAAACGGAGGTGAGAACAGACACGGAGAACAACTTTGGCCTATCAGTGGAATCCAGACACACACGGCCTCTGCCCCGCTCGTCCCCAGCTCCCACCATCTCTTCCTCACACGCTCCTAACTGTCTCATTTCTTACACAACACCCCCTGGGAGCAGGCATCGTGGCCTTCACTTCCGAGGACAACGCAGTGCATTTAAAGACAGAACCATTTGTAAACTTTTCTGTTTGCTTGTTGGGGTGGGGGGGTATGAGAACCCCCGGTAGTGCGCTTTAGTAGCCAACATCTTCCACTTGTCAGCTTACCCTGTCGGCAGCACACTCGCATGCAGACGCTGGGCTCTGCAACCATGCCCTGGCCGCATTGGGCAAGGGCAGTGGCGCATACACTTTTTTATGTCGAGCCCTCCGAGTAAAAAAGTTGTTGGTAGGCCCCCCTTCCCGAATGCAAGGACTGCTTGTATTTTATATTAAAAGCAGTCCACTTGTGCACATTTATTTTTTTTTTCTTTAAAAGCCTCACCCTCAACAGTGCAATTAAATGATTTGCCCAGGAACACACGTTTTGGGTGTATCGGCACTGTTCCAGTATGTAGATGAGACCAACCCTGTTCATTTTTACATGCTCTTCTTTAGGCCACGCCCATCAGACAAGCCATGCCCCAAATGAACCCCCCGCCCCCCCTCAATTTCTTACCCCACTTAAAGCACTGGGGGAAGGGGGTGAGGGCACTAACTGGCCCCATGTTGCCAGTCCACGGTCTTGAAAGATTAAAATATACATTTTCTCCATTTTCGTTCTGGGGCTTAAAATGTGCGCTCGCTCACATTACAAGCTGTTTTCTCTTCCCACGGGAAATGCAGGGGAGTCATCACCTCGTTGCCGTCTGACACTGGTTCCTCCACGTCAGCCCCTGGCTGACAAAGAGCTCGTCAGGGGGCATTTGAACTGGGGGGGGGGGAGATGGGGGCACACGTCATCAGCCGGTGACCTGCAGGTCAGGGGGCAGCTATCCAGCAATGTTTGTAAACATTGGCATGACTCGGAGTTGACCTGTAATGTGAGCGGGCGTGTGTACCCAGCAGCAGCTGCTGACGCTGACCCCTAGCGGGGTTGGTGTAGGATTTCAAATGGGGTCTATTCACAATTCTGCGGGTCCAGGGTGCATCTATCGCCCAGTCGCCCCCAAAAGCCAGGCCAAATCCGCCATCCCTTTGTAATGGTAATGCATCCTCCTCGAATCTAAGGGGCTTTTTTTTTTTTATTTATTTTGATCTTTGGATAGCTGCAGCCCTCAAACTGCATGGCGGCAGTTGCGGCAGTTGCACGGCACGGCACAGCATCCGCATTGTGGCGCAGCTTGGTGCCGGACAGGATTCCATGTTGCGTTATAAATTCTGCTGACTCGACCAACCCATCCACTTGCAAAATGAAACGAATCACTGAGGTGGAGCATACCGAGCCCTTAATAAAAAGGTACCGGAGCACGGCACTGCTCCTGTTGGGAGCTGCAGCGCAGAGACTTGCGCACATTCTGGTGCCTACGGGATAGGCCAATCCTTAGACCCTCCCCCAGGGTCGGACTGGGACAAAAAATAGGCCTGGTCACCCAAAAAATGGGCCCACCCCCACCCGACCCTTGACCTCTGACCTCACCGGAAGTGATGTCATTTGACCCCACCCCAAAGTGACATCACGGGAAGCAATGGAACGCTACCTTTCACCCCTTGACAAAACATCTAGTGGCATCAAATGGCATTGTTTTTAAGTACACTACATTACTGTGAATTCAAACAGACTTATGCTTTAGCTCTTTTTTTTTTATTGAACAAATATACATACAATATCACCCAACCTGTGTTGGTACTCTTATCGACCTAAGAAGGATGAAAGGCTTTTTGAGAAAAAAATAATTTGAAAAAAAAATCCAAACTGGCCCCCCACTCCCAAGGGACGATACATTTGCTGAAAAATTGGCCCGTTAAACTTTTTGATCAGATCACATACAACCGGAAATACATTAATGGGGATGCACCCCCCTCCCCCATCACCAACGTGAGCTCCATGTTTGTGACCATAAAACGTGTTTAAAAAAAAAAAAAAAAAAACGATTGGAAAAATAAATGCATATGCAGAACTTGTATGTCCCAGTTCTTGTGTCATTGCAAGGCGTTATCCAGTGCGGGTTGGCAGCGAAATACTGTGCAGTTCTACTTTAGAAGCTGGATTTCCCATCACAAAATTTCACATCGGACTGTATTGTGGCTCTGACCTTGTGGGTCTTTGTCAAGGCTAAGGTCAGATTTGATGAGATGGCCCTGGTTGGGGTCCCCTTGTGGTTGATGCTGGTTTCTGTATGGTCAACTCTTGTTTCTTCAATGGGCCTGTGGCTGCGTTTTCCAGTCCCAAACTAAGGCCCCATACTAATTTTCTTGCATTATATAATTAGACAACAATATTATCATAGGAGAATAAGGCTACAGACGGAGAGAACCAACAGAACCAAATGTTTATTGATCACAGAAATAAACCCTCAGGCAGGTCGTGAGACAAGCAGAGGAGGGGGCGGGGTGGTAATAGCCTGGGATCCACAGGGACTTTCACACAGGCCTATGGGTCCCCTCGGAAGACCCAAGGGGCATTGCCACAAGGAGAGAGCCTTCAAAATATGATTCATAAGTCCAGACTCCAAACCAACAAGACCCTGTTCCCCCTCGCACCACGAGTCGCAAAAGTCAGATGCAAGGGGGTGAATCTGCCAAGCACCCTGTCCAGGTTCTGCCGCGCCTTGTGGCACCCTTAAAGAGCGATTGAGGAGACGTTGTGACCGAGATCCTGGATTGCCAGCAGGCGCCACAAGTAAAGAACCCCCACACCCCCTCCCCATCTTCCAATCCTTTTAGGAGTATCCAGTAGCCCAAGTACCATATTAACGAGCACGTCTGTGCTCTTGCCTCAAAAGCATTTACATTTAATACGGATTAGTGAATCTTGGCAAATCGACAGGAAACTGGGTAAATTGTGATCTTATCCTCCAGGCTTCCTCCATTTCGCTTTCTTTAAAGCTTGGAAAACAAAGATGTGCAGGATTTTCTTTGTTTTTTTTTTTTTAATTTATTTATTTTTTTAAATCTAGCTTTCAGCAAAATGTATTTCAACTGCACCAGAAACAGCAAGGATACTGCCTAATCCTGACCGTTGGACATGTGTACATAAACTCTAGTAATTACTTTAAGGACTTGTAACCCCTCCCCCAACCCCCTGCTCCAATCCTCTCGTACTTCTTACCTGGATGTTCTTAATTGGCAGCACCCCCACATGGCCATGGCAACCGACCCTCTTTGGAAGTTGTGACCAAGCAAAGCGGTTGGATGGTATCCCGCACTGCCTTCTGCACTGGCCCCAAATAAAATTCAATGCATTCCCACTAACCGCCTCACCAGAAACAAAAACTTGATTGTGGGCCATCTCGATTTTCATGGCTTTTTGTCTGAAAAGGTTTTCCCTTCCCTGTTCGTACTTATTTATTTGTAATTGTCACAAAATAATGAACCACTAAAACCCTGGATGCTTTTCGAGCAGCTAATGGCAGCCTACCGCATGCCCCCTCTTTGCTTAGACCAGCAGGACACACCGGAAGGTAATGGGCGCACAGTCCTATGCTTAAAATGTCACCTTCATAACGCAATGAATATGAATTATGAAACAAACATCGTTGCCCAGAAGGTTTTTAGTATGTCTTGTCTTATTTTTATTTTTTTGTCTACTTGGTCCTTTTTTTTTGTTTTTAGTTTTTTTTTGTTGGTGTTTTCAGGGAATTGGCTGTCTGTGTTTTGCAGTCGTGTGCGTAAACTATGTACTGCAATTCTGTAACGTTTTTCATGCAATCAACAAAACTACAGATTATTTATTTTTCTATTATAATCGTTTTGATTTAGTCAGTCTTTTTGATAATATTGTAACCGTTATAGGATAAATAGGTTTAAAAAAAATCGAGTAATTAATGGGTCTAAAATTGGAAAGCAAGAACGCTACCCCACCCGCCTGAATGGGAGAACAGTGTGGCACTTGCTTTCCTTGCCTGGCTGGCATGCTTGATAGTAAATTCAGGATTAAGTCCCGTCCTTTCAACCTTCCAAACACTGTTCCCCTCCTTCGACCCTGTCGTCCTCTGCATCTAATTGTTACTTGCCCACCGGTGCCCTTATAAATGGCAAGTGGCATGATGCCATTTACTGTGGGCACCTGCGCCCATCCTATAAGGCGTCCGCTTCGACCCCTGACCATATGGAGTTAAATCGGGAGGAAAGCTGAGCAAAGATCAAACGTTTGAAGAAAGTTGCACTTTGAGTGCTGTGGCAGTTTCAGCAATGGGTGTTCATCAATGCCCAAGTCACTGTTAGGCTTTTTTTTTTTTTTTTTTTCTAAATGTCTAAATGAAAATGCTCGCTGTTTTAAAAATGTTTAATGTTTGATGTCTGAATTTTGTATATTGAAAAGTTGTTTTTAACAGCTATATCAATAAAAAAAAAAAAGTTAGGCTTGCCATTACTTTGGCATGATGAGAAAGTTGATTCTATAGTGTGTGAAACTGACCGTTTGTTATATCTGAAGTTGTTTAGTAATTCTAGGGCCCTCCTCACCCTCCACACCAATGGACAAACCTCTGCTTAAAAGCTTTGGCTAATGCAGCCCTTGGTTCTGTTCAATACTGCATTGCCGGTCCAGCCTGGCGGTCTCCCAACCCTTCTTTTCTGAAATCATCGCCTGTGGCGCCTGGAGCCGTTATGTCAAATGCTTGACCAAGTGCCCAAGGGCTGCCTTCCCCTTACAGGAAAGGGTTGCCTGCCATGCAGGAGCACTCCGTGGCACTGCCTCTCAATACCCGCAGTACTGTGATGGGCGTGTATATATATTCCAGTGTATGCAGAAGTACACGTTTGGGGGGGGATAGCCTGTTTATAGGCACTCCCCAGAGGGCAGGGAAGATGTTTACAGAATGCGATCTAGTGGGGGGGGGGGTGGGTCGGGGGGGGGTGGTCCGTTTACATTTCAGAACGTTGGTTTATCTGTGTGCTGCTTCTGCTTAAATATCTCTGCGTCAATCCAGGGTTTTTGCCAGTCAAGGGCTTGTTCTTTTAATTGCGTGGGCTACTGCATAGCATAAATATGAATATTCTATTATGAAGAGACGAAGTGCTTTCTGAGGTTTTGAAATTCTTATAGATATTTGTTTTTAATTCTGAGCAGCTGTGGAGGCAGCAGCAACACTCGCTAAAGAAAGCCCAAAAATCCAACCTTCCAAGAGGGGCAGGTGCTTCCGAGGAGACCCTCCCTCCGAATCCCTGCATGCCAAGGTGCTTGATACACTAGTATGTGACTTGTAGAAGACCACATCACGTGACCCTTTTCCTAGCTGTGGGTGGGCAGCAGGATGGTGGTGGTCTGCTTGGTACACGTTGCCTTTAGAATCTGCCAATTGCGGTGGTTGTGGTGTAGTTTTGCGGGAGCACGCCTCTATAGCTCAATGTGTACCAGGCTCCCTTTCATTTCTAAGGCTGGAAAAACCACATGGTGTCTGGATGGTCGTGGGATCCCCACCTAGGCTTTAGGCTATTCTTTTTCATAAATCATGACCACAAATGCGCTTTTTCCTTCCTATCAGAACAGGTCCTTCGCTGTTCCTCTAAAACCATTAAGGACCACATTGACACCCTTGTGCAAGCCCTTGCTGATTTCTGCAACCTCTCCTTTGCATCTGGCTCTTTCCCCACCCCTCTTAAACACTCCCTTGTGCATCCTCTCCTCAAGAAATCCACTGCTGATCCATCCTGTCCGGGAAAGTACCGCCCAATTTCCATTGCTCCCTTTGTGGGTAAGCTCCTGGAAAAGCTGGCCATCTCTCAGCTTAATCTCCATTCCGACTCTGTTGGCTCCCTCCATGACCACCAGTGTGGCTTCAGAGCTGCCAGGAGTACAGAAACTGCTCTCCTAACATCCATGAAGACTGCTATCCAACCTCGATTCTACCATTCCCTCTGTCCTCATCCTACTTGATCTCTCCTCTGCGTCAGACACGGTCAAGCATACCACCCTGCTCAATCGTCTTCGTGACAACCTGGGTATCCCTGATCAGGCTCTAGCCTGGCTGACCTCTTTTCTCTCTGATCGACCCTCCCAGGTACAACTTAGGTCCTTACTATCTTCCATCTCCCTCTCCACATGGGGTGTCCCCCTCCCCCCAGGGGTCTATCCTCTCGGCCGGGCTTTTCAACCAATACCTGGCAACTCTCGCTTACTGCATCTCAATGTTCTGCTCAACTTTCCAGTGCTATGCTGACACCCAACTCATTTTCAGGCTTCCCTCAGCCTCCTCCTCTCCTTCCCTCATCTGATTGTCCAATCGACATTCAAAATTGGTGTGACGCAAATGATCTGTGTCTAAATGCTAACAAGACTGAGATCCTCCTTATTGGTACACCATCTCCATCCTTTCCTCTCACTCTCTGGCCGGCCTCCCTTGGCCCTCCTCCCACCCCCATCTGCGTGGCTAAGAATCTTGGGGTTATCTTTGATTACACTTTCATTCTCCCCACACATCCCTGTCTCCAAAAAATCAAACCTTTTCACCTCCTTCGAGGTACTCTGCCTTTCCTCTCCTTCCCTCAAAAGCTCACTGTCGCCCAAGCTCTGGTTCTTTCCAGACTGGATTACTGTAACAGCCTCTTTCTAAATCTACCTGCCTCCACTCTCCGCCCTCTACAACTGATGCAGAACAGGGCTGAGAGACTTGTCCTTGGCCTCAAGCCCTGGGAATCGTATCTCCCAGCATTGAAATCCCTTCATTGGCTCCCAGTGGATGCAAGGATTAAATGTTAAACCTTCTGCATTGTCCACAAGGCTTTCTGGGGCTTGGGTCCAAAATACCTTCAACTATCCCTCTGTAAATACCTCCCCTCTCGAGCCCTTCGCTCCTCTACTTCTAACTCCCACAGGGTTAGTCATTTTGCAAAGAAACAAACTCGAGGTAGATCTGTCTTCAGCTGGTGCATCCCTTAAGAACAGCCTCACGGCCACCTTGAAACTTGAGGAAAAACCTCTTCGGTTCTGGAAGCAGCTCAAGACCTTGCTACTTTCTGGCTGCACTACCATGGTTTATTGCCCTTATTTATTTTTTATTCTGTTTTAATATTTGTTTTCTTTCCTCGCACTTTCCACTCCCCCCCCCCCCCCGCCCACCGCCCCACGTCCTCTTCCATGCACTTGCGCTTTCTTAAATGTCACTGGGCCTAGTAAGATCGCTGTTTTTCTCTCCCTTGCTCCCCTCCCTTTTTGCCTGGTCGCGCTCTGAACCACTTGTGTACGAGCGCGATATAAATAATACATTATTTCATTTTAGCTGCACTTTGGCTTGTCTGATTATTCAACCTCTTTCTCGGCTCGTATTTTCCCACTCCGACTGTACTATGAGGCTTCTAGCAACTGAAGTAAAGAAAAACAAATACTCACTTGTACTCTAAAGTTGTTTGAAGGATGGAGCACTTCTCTGACCAATGAAACCTCTTAACCATGTCTTTGTAACCAGTGGGAGAAAATGCTTTGAAACTCCTGTCTGGCTTCTCTTTGGGCTTTCACGTGTAATGTGATTTGTGTCTGGGTACTTGCATGGTGTGCTTTTTAAGGAAATGCCAAAATCTTTGTTGGTGGAATGTTCCTTCCTTCCTACCCCCCATTCCCCACTTGCCACATAATGATACTTTGTCTGGTCCCCTAGTAAGCCCAAGTGGTAATACTGGTGCCGCCTGCTTCTGGAGTGAAGTGCTAGATAAAGGTTGCTTAAAAATTGCTGAATCTCGAAGTTGACCGAACGTGCCTGGAATTTGTGTGCTGCCGGATCCAGTCTGCGCCCCACTATAGATCCTCGCTGCACCACTGTGGTTGAACAATCGGAACTGATTGGGGGGGGGAAGCGTACCGCTTGGCCCATCGGATACCAGTTCATACTTGGCCGATCATTTGCATTGAGAAGTTGTTTGCATGTGGCTTTGTCTCCAACTCCTAGTAGGAGTGGTTTCACTGAATCCAGGGTGGACTTTGTAAACTTAGTATTGACTGACCTGCTGCCAATGGCACGTTTGCAACCTATTTACTGTAAAATCGTAGGGCCATATTGGGGTGGGGTGGAGCTGGTCAGGTGGATGGGCGGGGGGGGGGTGTCAATGGACGTATCACAAAATGGTTCTTTGATCTCGGCTTTCTATTGCAGAGAATCTACCCCTTGTCTCTGCCTTCCTCAGCGTTCCACACTTGGCATTGGACCCCACTTGGCACCCGTGGCCCACCGTACACAAGGGGCTTCTGTGCTCCTGATGCCTTTATTGTATTGAGGAAGATTGTGTCCTCCCTGTGCTGGGGATCCCTGTGTGAGATAAACATCCCTCTGTCTTCCGCAGCTGTCACTCCTTCAGCCGAGAGTCTTGCCAGGCAGCGGCGGCAGGAGGACTCCCTACTGCTCTTTGGGTACCAGACTGAAAGAACTGGCACGACCACTCTGCCGTCTCTTGGCAAAGAGGATCCTCTTTTTAGCCCCATCACAAAAAAGGATGCGTGTGGTTGCGCCGTTGAGGTGGCACAGTTGGTCCATTGTACTGTAGGCGCCATACTGTTGTTTTTTTTTTTGGGGGGTGGGGTGAGCGCAGAATTGAATTGGATGAGTTGGGAGGCAGGCCTGCCAAACTGTGCACTTGCTAAGGCCCACGAAAACAACCTCTTGCCTGTCCATCTGGACGACACGTACTGGTGGTGCCCGCGGCGTATAGCAGATAGTCGGTGTTAATAATTTTCTTTGAAAGCCACAATCTGACCCCATATTTATACAGCTGTTCTTGGTAATGGAGCAGTTGGTGTTATAATGTTGGGTAATTGACGCTTTAGGGAGGTAGCATATGGGTCTGTGCGATGTGTGGGGGGGAGGGTGGGTTGGGGGTTGCAGGTGCTTTATTCACAAATCTGTGCCTCCTATGTCCAGCGGGCTGACTGGTGCTGTCTACTTGCACAAGTTGCTCTTTGGATGGTGCAATGTCCGGTTAACATACCTATTGCGATACCCCCCACCTCTTCATAGGTTCTATCCCTGGTCTGTAAACTACACTATCACTTCAGGTGTCGTACCAGTCTGGTTCTTTTTTAAATTCTGGACGATGCAATTGTACTGATTGCAACTCTTTTCCCACCCGAGCTGAACATGTGGTTGCAGTACAGTTTGTGTGACCAACATTTGTCAATTGTGTATATCTGCGGCCCTCCTTTGCAATGGAACTATTCCTAGGAAAGAAATTATCCAGTATGTGAATGTAACGATTTTTTTGCAGGATGTAGTAATTGTGTAACCATAAAAGGTTCGGAATAAGTCTGAAGTTGATATCCTGCCTTGGTCTGTCTACTTCTGTGTGTGTGTTTTGATTTTTTTTTAAATGTATTTTTATTTTTCTTATTTTTTTTTTTGTTACTTCTTGTTTTCTTTCCCCCCAGCACCCCCTCCAACCGTCTCAATGGGCCTCATTAGGACCCAGGCGTAAATGGGGATTGGGGACTTACCGCCCGCCAACCTCGGAATGGGGCGGTAAGTCCGCCAACCACCATGGCGTAAACTTAGTTTACGCCATGGTGGTAAAGGTACGACCCAGGCGGTAACTTACCGCCTGGGTCGTAATGAGGCCCAATGTGTTAACTTATTCCAAAACGAGACATTGTCAGTGCTGGCCTTTTTCAGTGCCTGAATGATGCACGGCAAACCACTTTGTGTACCGCAGATTACCTTGGAAAATGTTCCAATGTTTCTCATAAACGGAGAGGCGTGACACAGTCCTTGGGCTGATGCTATTGCTGGGGGTGTCCAGTCATTATCTCGAAAACAAAATGTCGAATTACAATAATGTCGAAACAATGTCGAAAACAAAAATGTCGAATTGTTTTTTTTTTTTAATTTACATGTTTTTTTGGGGTTCCGGTGGTAAAAAAAAGGGGTAAAAAATAAAAAAAAAATTAAAGAGGGGTTGGGGGGGGGGAACCCCCCCATTTCGGATAAAAATCAACAAAAAAAAGAAATTCGACATTTTTGTTTTCGACTTTATTTTTTCGACATTATAACTTTCGACATATTTGTATTCGAGATTATGACTATAAACAATTGCTGGGACCTGTAGAGAGCTCATCCTTTGTGATCTCCATAGTAGCACGTGCAATGTCTTGGCCCAGACTCTTGGGAGGGGTCGAAAGTTCACAATTGAAACGGTAGTGTCTCATCTGTACCACCATGGAAGAGCCCTGTCCATGCACCTGCCTTTTCATTATTTACACCAAATTTCGCAATTCTGATTAAAGGAGTACAGCCATTCATGCTCAACCAAGAGGGGATTTTGCTTCCGTCCAAAAGGTTCTGGTTCAGCGGCCCCCCCTTCATCTGAAAAGGGAATGGGATGTCCAGTTTTCCCTCCGTCGCACAGGGAAGGAGAATGTCCATGCAGCACTCAGCGGGGCTTGGTACCTAGAATTGGGCCTTGCCGATTGAACACCAGAGTTGCATCCTTTCGGATTTAAAATTTGGGAATGCGTGGCTGACGCCAAATTAAAAGCCTTAAAGTGTGTGTCTGAATCTAGACTGGAGCATCCTTTCTCTACATCACAAAACTGAGGGTGTTTGATCCAAACAACAACTTAAATTTAATTTTAGAAATATATATATATATATATATATATATATATATATATATATATATATATATATATATATATATATATATATTTTTTTTTTTAACCAATCTAGTTTATAGCCTTACAGAAGTCTTTTGATCACCTTGCAAAGGATCCCTCGTCTATCGGAACTACAGATACAATTGGCATACATGCCAACCCTCCCGATTTTAGGTGGGAGACTCCTGATTTTTCAATTAAAAAATCGTGTTTTTTTTTTTTTTTTTAACTCTGTCTTCCGCCTAATGAAATTATAACCCCAATGCAATCCTATGGAAAAATTGCATTAACACGATTTCTATTGTGAAATCTCCCCCTGAGGGACTCCAGAATGTTGGGGAGTAAAACATGACCATCGGTGTGCATTGCCTTTAGGTGTTTGTGTGGTGTGATTATAGGAAGACTATGAAAGTGTAGAGTAGCTGGTCAGTCGCAATGTGTAATCCATGCTATTGCAGGGATCGGAATTAAGATTGGATAAATAGGAGCCAAAAGCAGCTCCTGTGTATCCAGCATTAACGGTGAGCAGGTGCTCTCACTGTGGGCCAAGGAGCTAGGCCACACTGTGTTCCGCAAATGTAACTTCCATTGTAAAATACAAACTATTACAGGATTTGCACATTCTTACAAATCCCACTAGACCTGCAGGGCGAGTTCCTTAGTTTGCATACTCAACCCAAGAGAAAGGCACTTGCCCCAAGGTGACTTGTGACCACAATTTACAAGTGTTTTTTGTAAATGTATGCAAGTCGCCATAAGCACACTTCATGTTTGCTGCTATGTGAAACCTGTATTTGCCATTTACTGCAAACGGAGAAAAAACTTTATAACATCCCCTTGTTATACACTGTTAAACACTTGTGTGTAGGCGCGTTAGAAATGCCATATCATATACTCTCCTGCAAGGTTGAGTATCATCCAAATGGCACTCGTCCTTTATAAAAACTACTCACCAATGCTAGTGGGCTAGTAGATTTTGCGAACCCTGTAATAGTTGTGCCCTTATATCGTATAAATGTTCCCTAATGTTTATACATTGTCCCATACACACAGAGTTAATGTCACATAGGTATGCTTGTTCATCATTAGTTGGCCTGGGGAACCGAAAGTAGTTTGTGGTAGTCTTTGGTGTCAAGCTAACCTGGCTCGTCTGGGCTAGAAGCAGGAGCTAAATGGCTCTCCCTCCATTTCGATACCTTTATTCACTTCCAGGTAATTTTATATCCATTACATATATTCAGGAAACGGAATGCTAGTTTCTGTACCCTTGAGCTTTCAACGACCAGGTGGCCATGCCTCAACATTGAGGTTTTCTTTCTATGGCAGCCAAGCAACTGTGGCACGTCCGTCTTCTTTCCAAGACCTCAAACCATCTTTATCCTGGATATGAAAAAAGACATTTCTTTTAACATTTCTTTTCCCCATTGGTGGTGTACAGGTCCTCTCTAGGCCTTATATAAATATGGTGTAATTGACCAGGCACCACCTTTGTGAATCTGTTCTGGCATCCAGTTGGAATGGATATGGGGCAGCACCTATGCCTTGAAAGAGCATTTCTGCTACCATATAACATTTCGCATGAACCTTTCTCACACTGCATGCCAGTTAATGTTTGCATGGCCTGTTGTACTGTGTGGGAGGGGGGGGGGCTGGTGACCCAAGCCATGATCTCTCCAAGAACCAGTTTTACCTGTTGCTCAGCTGCAGCCTGTTCATCCCACTCACCGCACCCTAGAAATTCTATCTCCTCTTTGGCTTGGCATGAAGCCTTTCTGAACCCTGCAAAAACGAGATCCACTTGCTGTGTCCATCATTTGGGGAGGGAGGGGCTGGAAAGCCACTTGTCCCATACCATGTAATTATCCAAGTAACCAAGCTAGCCCCTGACCTCTTGCACCCTTTCTGGGAACCTTCACCATTCCCTGTCCTGCATTTAATGACAACTGTCCTGCACTCTATAATTTTAATCGCACAATCTAATTTCCACATTGTGGGAATGGGTGGGCTCTAGAAGTACACTTGTCCTGCACCTTGTAATTACCTGAAAATGTGTGCCCATCTCCCCTCCCCTGGAAACACAAACTTTCCCTGGCAATAAACCAGTTGCCTGGTCTCCCCTTCCCTGGAGACCATGCAAACGTATTGCTGGCCACCACATGTGTACCTGGGTGGGAGCGACCGCCTGATAGAAGACCTGTGGAGAGAGAACAGGGGCTCTTATTTTTGGCTGCTGGCGGTGTGGTGTGCTGACCTTGTAGGTTGGGGCAGAGGCTACAGAGGCTTTTTCTCTTCTAGCAGGCACCCTTCCCACTTTCTGGACTTATTCATCTTGCCTGGTTCACTTCCTCCCCAACCTGCTCTATTTGTCAGCTAGTGGGTCTCCTGGCCTCTCTGCCTCTGCCCTTCCCCAGGCCTGCGTCTATCCCCCTGTGCCGCTGTCTGTCCATGTGCCTAGGTCTCTCCCTTCCCCTCTCCCTGTGTCTCTCCCGCCTCTCTGCACCTACTGTTTTTATTTTTCTCTTCTCCCCTCGCACCACATCCACCACCACCCTCCTCCAACTCCCTCTCAACCCTTCCTCCCTTGGTGTGCACCCCACCTGCATCCAAGGGTACTCCTCAGGGCCTGTGCTCAATGCCAGTGGGTGCGCCTAGCTAGTCCAGTGTGTCTAATTTTATCCTACTGGCAAAGAGTTTACTCCATTCCCTGTAAAAAATCTGTTCCTGGTTTCTACAAAGACTTTGGTGCTTTCATTGTGTTCCCACTTTTCAGTGCAGCCCGCTGTTATTACCAGAGGGGTGGCCCAGTCCGTTTGTGCACAGAACGCACCCCCACCGGGTCTGACTCCCAGGTCCAAAGCTAAGGCTGTCTCCCACACGGCCTCCCCCATTTTTGCCTGCTTACACCTTCCACAATAGCTGTTCCAAGCATTTTGTTTGTGAAGAACTCAGTCAAGTAGGGGAAGGTTACGTGGTGTAGAATGTAATCCTAGTTGTTCACGCATTTAAACACCCTCCACCTCTGCTGCTTCGAGCAGGTACGCCATAACCGTGACCTAAGCTTGCACCTAGGAGCTTGGTTGTAGACTGTGCTACCTAATGGGAGTTGCAAACCTTTCCCATGCCTAACTATGAATAGTAGTACTCTTCATATGCCTTGTCTTGCTGCTGGGTGTCTGGTATTTTCGCTGTGCAAAGCGGTTTGGTGCACAAGTAACGCTACAGGCCCTATGTAGATCTCGGGTCCAGTGCAGACGCAGCACGAACTCCTACCTCCCCTTAATGGTTTTAGAGTCTGGAACTACACGGTGCACAGACCTCCGCAACCACCATGGGGAAAGAGGGTTCGGGTCCACGGATTGGATAGGTAGGGGGTTGCAGGAAGACCGGAAAGAGGATTAGGCAGTGGTTCTGGACAGGGAAGGGAAGAACAGGGAAAACATGCTCCTTGGCTCTTGTTCCTCAGACCTTGGAGCTTCTTATCACACTTGATGTCAGCTTTGAGAAAATGCCACCAGGAATTTGTTCTATTATACTCGCATAGAACTACCTATACTTGCACCTTACATTGATGCACCATGAATGTACCACTTGGACGGCACACGACCCAGTTAGAATGCACTGAGTTGCTTCAAAATCTTTAAAAGGATTCTTACCCTCTGACACAGATTCAGGAGTGAGAACTGGATTGCTCCTTCACAGTAACTATGAGTAGAATTGCTAAATGAAGAACAAGCACCACTGTGTGCTTGCACCTATCAAACATATTATTTGCTCTCTGAACAATGGGCACATGCAGAAGCGTGAATTGGATCCCCAATTTACAGTACACACACACACACTTTTAACCTTTCACCATTCCCGGAATTCACACAACTTGGAATGCACTAGCGTGCCAAATAAACAAACAGCACTTAGCTCTGATTGCTGCTCAGATGTCCGGTGCCCAAATCTGGTTTCAGCAATGTCTGGAAGATAAAGGAAACACGCAGTGTCTGCCATAAGAAAATGAGTACCCGCTCACAGCGTATCGTGGTCTGATTAGTGCATCCTGCATGCAGTGCATCTCCGCTGCCATGCGTGTATTAGTTTCCACACAGGGTAAGTCACAGCGCTTCAGCGCGAGACGTCACGTTCCCCAAGCACTTTCACAACATTTATCTCGCGGCCAGTTGCGGCCGTATTATCAATCACCAAACATGCTTAACTTGCATCAGATCGGGTTGTACACCGAGAGATTACTTATCTTTGCACTCGCGGGGCCTCAGGGAATGTCTGGAGGCGAGGAGCGGCCCCGCGGGAGTTTTCAGCCAAACCGGAGCTTCCAAAGTTGCGTCCGCCTAGAGGAAAGTCTGAGCGGGAACAAGCGTCCCGTGTTCGCGCATGCACAGACATTAGGGCGGGGGCGTTCCCAAGTGGGTTCGCTGGCTCCCTGTGCCGGTTCTTCCCGTGTAGGAAGCTTGGAGACTTCTGGAGGCACCCAGCATGCTGGGAAATGTAGTCTGTGGCCCCAAGCTGCTGCAACACAGGTTTCTTTCCAGCAGATGCCAACTTCCCCCACCTGATTATCCTACAGGAGGGACAAAGGTGGCATCTGCTGCTTAAATATGCCCCCATCATGGTGCTAGCCACAATTTGCCCCTTCATACCACGGGGCTCTACAACATACAAATTGCATGCATCCCTGGCCGTGACCAGAGCTATCTAAGCCAATGGCTACCTGTAGGAATCCTTTATAAAAAAGGCTTCCCATCTGTGCAGCAGGTTTCGACCTAATCAATGGGTTCAGTTCTGAGCTATTATCTAGGCATCAAGTTGCTTGCCTCCTCAATGTTTCACATGCATGCAGCACACCGTGTCTTACTCACCAAAGCTCAATTATCAGTCACTGATGGCCAGTGGTGAGAGCCGATTTTGAGGCCTGCTTGGATGACCATGGTCCCTCCTTGATCACTACCAATGTTTTCACCAGTGTCCTGATTTCCCGGATCCGCCTTACTGCTGCCATGAGCCTGCTCTGCGCGCATTCTTCTTCCTCCTCTAAGAGAAGGGGCCGTGTCTGGGATTGCTGATGAGTGATTCGCGGTGTCTGCTTGTGAATAGGTCCTCGCTATTACATGCACTTGCAACACTTGATCTGGGACAAGATAAAGGCCAGGTTTTTTAAAATTTTCGGGGGTATGTATTTTTGCATTTCTTTACAGTGCACATAACCCGTAGGTATCTAGGCGCTGGTTTCATTATGTATGGGTAGGTTATTTCAAACGTGTGTGTGGTTTTTTTTAAAAAAAAATGTATACATGTTTAAGTGCGGACCTGGGTTTCGAACTGGTTTGCTCAGCGTGGTCTTGCTTCCAAGACCCGGGCGTTGCCACAGAGCTATCCTCCCTCCCGATATAATGCGCCTATACACCAAAATGTGTTTCAAGTTTGTAATGGACAATGATCCAATGTTATCACCCCTTGCCCACATTATGTACTAGGGGAGGGGGTGGGGCTGCAGTTTGAAAGAGAGATCATTATTACATTGGAAGAACAATGATCCATTATTACATTTTTGGTTTTGTCTTTGTTCTTAGATTTATTTTTAATATTTTTATTTTTTTAAACCCATTTCACTTTATTCCACAAAATGTTTTCTCATTTTAACAATGGGACTCTTACTGTTCAATGGCTTTTTGCTGCAGCATTTCCACAGGGGACGCATAAGGCTGCACGCAGGACTGCATGTTGCCCAGCCCGGCCTGCTGGGGTCCTGCCTGGCTGCCCCTTTGCATCGATGGTGAGCGGTTGCACGTTTCATGGGATTCTAAACCTGAGCTAGTCGTCCGCTTCCCTTTGCCCCCCCCCCCCCCGCACCTGCCCATCTGCAATGAAGGGTGGCAGGGGTTTGCTAGGTCTGGAAAAGACCCGGGGCTAAGCTGATGTCAGAATTGTTGGGACTGGGGGCTAGCTAGCCTTTTGGCTGAAGCTCCTGAGATTCTATCCGGGGCTACAACCAAAAGATCAGGGGCTATAGCCACCCCCTAGCAACGCCCCTGAAGGGTGGCGAAGCTTTCCGTGTACGACCCTGCTGTAAACCTGAAATGCAGTGACTTGGTGCCGGTGTATAATCTTGGATAGATGCATATTCCACAAAAGGGTTGTTTCCTTATTTCTGTGTGACGCACTTCACTGCAATCAAGGCTTTTACTGGAGAGCGATCCGCTTATGCGCTCGCTTGGTACAGAATGCTCCGCTTTCCCGCCAATGAACACGTTTTCCCCTTTTCTTCCAGCAAATAAATATTTTTCCCAGGGCCGGCATCAAAGGGTTTGCGTCCTGTGTGAAGCCCGACTCGGATCGGCGACTTTGTGGTTGGGCATTAATTAGGCTCGCGTGTTGTGAATATCTGTGTCACTGGTTGAAAGCGCGCCTCCATGGCGAGGGCCTCGGTGCTTCGCGCTGCCCCTAATTGCCTCCTATTGAGGAGCGATTGCAATTCTTTAAGCTATAAAGCCAGGCCCTTTGGTGGGGGCTGCGTCTCTGCTCAGGGACGCCCAGTATGACGAAGGTACATGTGGCCTGCCTTTGCTGTCGCCTCATCTTGAGGCGTATGACGAGCTGTAGAGTTGAGCTCAGTGGAACCCACTGAAGGTGGTTTTGGTCTTGTTTTCCTGCCTCTGCTGGAATGGTCGAAATGGTGGAACTATGGCCTGCCCCCGCTTCCCACAAACCCCATTGCTATGTCCCCTCCCATACGCAATCCAGACAAACACACCTGCGGTTTAAGGGACTGTTCAGAGGAGTGCAAGTTTAAACTTCGTCGTACACTTTTATTTTAAAACTAAACCATCCCGGAATGGTTTCTTTTGAAAATATAAGAACTGTGAAACTGAAAACAAAAAGTAGAACACCACTCCCTCATTGACACCCAGTTCTGCAGAAAGGTTCAGTACCACGTCTCAAACTCGATACAAATCGATATGCAAGACTTTGCTAATTATGGGGGAGGAGGTAGAGGCCACTGGCAGCCCCTGACCCCGCCATTCCCCCACCACATAGAATTGAGCAGACAAAGCTGGCACGGTTGGGTTGTAAACTTTGACCCACTTATTTAAAAATGGTCTTCTTTGGGGGGAGGTGGGTGTGGTTTGGAGCCGAGATGGTTGGCCCGGCTCAGAACTCCCGACTGGTGCCACACCGTCAAGTAAAATGCACCAGTGATACCAACTCGGCTCTGAAGCACACATGGCCTGAGTCTTGGCTCTCTGCGACCCTGGAGTTGGGACAACCCTGAACAAGGGGACTGGCGGTGCGGGCCGTGGATGCATGCAGCAAAAATGGCACCGTCCTGGGACTGCACCCAGCATAATCGTTGCGTGGCATAGCGCACCAGAAGTTTGAGAGTCGTGGCGGGGTGCACCTGGTGGCACACGGCATCCCCAGTGGACATCCTCTGCCCTGACCAGGGCTGGTGCCGTTGATGCCTGGGGACCTCTCAACGTGGGTCGCTCCTCCCCTCTGCAGCGACAGCCCAACGTCACACGACAGCGCAGAGAGTCTCCAGCTCCGGCGGCCCACGGATAACACTCCCGCTGTGGTCCCACCCCGCCAGTCACAAACAGCAGTGGTGAATCCCGCCAGTGGACGTCCATCCTTACCCAAACAACATTGCGGCATTCTGGCATCCTGAAGTCTCCGGCGTACAGTGCACTCCCTACAGCACACTCCCAGTGATCCCGTCAGATCCATCAGCTGGGGGCAGAGGTGGCCTGGCACTGAAGCAGCGGACAGTCTATACCCGGGGTCCCCTCCCCGGTGAATGGGGGCAACCATCACATCGTGCAGCGCCCCCTGCTCCCCAAGCTCCATACCTGCCCACGGTGAGTGATGCCTGCGACACCTGCTGGCCAGGCCCCTGAAGCAGCCCAACCTCTACCGTAGCAGCCAGAGCTCCGATCCTTCCTAGCCGCATACTGATCAGAGGGCAGCTTCCCCTGCACCCATCTGCCTGGAGCACAGTGCCCAAGGGTCCCCCAGGGGCTTTCCGAGGCAAGGGGAGGCAAAACATCTGGACTGCAGAAGCATCAAGGGGAGTCTGCGCCACAGCCTCACTCCTGGGGGGGGGGTGTGAGATTTATGGGGTATTCCCCTGTTGGACAGCCCATGAATCAACAAGGTGACTGCGCCTTTGACACGCACCAAGAGGCCATTCAGACTTAATCCAGCCAGCCCGCTACACCGAGCAGAGTTGGGCAGCCCTGAAACGGCCAACACCCATCAATGAGGCGGCCAACCCACCAGCAACAACGCTGGGCAGCCATCCCCTAACCCTTAAAGTGAGGTCTTGAAGGCCTGGGGAGGACAAGCCCTCCAAAAAACCCTGACTTCAGGGCTGCCCAGGCCTGCACCTGGACCCGCAGTCCTGCCTGAACCTCAGCCGGCGTCTACCGGCCCTGTTTAACCGCCCAAGTGCCCGGAGGCCCCTCGAGTCGCGGGACCAAGGAACAGACACTTTGCTCATAATGGCCAAGAGCACAAAATCATCTAAACAGATGACATTGCAGCCTTGCTGTCGACCCCAGTGTCGGAGAGACCAAGGAGAGGTGACCACCCTGATGCAATCGAAGCAACAACTATGGTGTCTGGCAGCGACCCATGCCCTTCGACGCAGGCAGTGACGAAGTCCGACCTCCTGTCCGCCCTCACCAAAGAATATCAGGGGGGCACGGAGGAGGTCAAGAGCAAAATAACGATCTTGGACAAAGAGTGGGGGAGCCAGAGGCTAGAACAGTAGAGCGGAGACTACCCTCTGTGATCACAGCTACGAGATCGACAGGGGAGCGGCGAGACTAGCTGCTCTTGAAGCCAGATGTGGAGCCCTTGAGCTTAAACAGGAGAACGCTGAAAATCGCTCTCTGCGCAACAACATATGCCTGCAAGGGATCACGACGACTATCACTGACGCCGCGGAATTGGGGCAATATGCCAGCGACCTCTTCCGCTTCATCCTCACCTTGCCAGACAACGCTCCCCTAGTGCTCGACGGAGTTCATAGAACAAGATCTAATACAACCACCCCGTCGGATGTCCTGGCGAGACTATTATTTTAAAGTCAAAGAAGAAATAATGCTCGAAGTGTAAAGTACCCACCCCCCCCCCCCCCCGCACTCTCTTCAGAGACGACACCATTTCCCTATACCGGGACCTGGCAGCGGTCACGCTCTTGAAAAGGAAGGCTCTGAAACTGGTAACAGAATGGCTGAGGGACAAGGGGATTCCTTATCGCTGGGGTTACCCTACATCCCTGACCTTTACCTGGGGAGGCAGCACCCGTACGCAGCCTAAAGGAAGCCGAACGACTGCTGAACCCAGAGATGGAGGACGGAGCCCCCGACGAAGACTCGCTACCTGGTCAAGCAACTGTGCAAGATCCTAAGGGGGCCTGGTACCTAAGTGGAAAAACGCTGCCGCAGGCTCAGAGGCCCCCCCTCCAGGGGCAAGCAACCCAGCAACGATTAACGACACAGCTTGCCTCACAAACATCCTGCTAACGGGCCTTGAAGCCCAACTCTGGGTCCAATAGTACGGGCCTCTGCCAGGAGCTAAGAACTCAGAAGAAGCCACTCCTATTCACTACATTGTGAAGTTTCACCGTTTAACAGAGGGGGGCTCAACCGCCTTCATGCAAGCTGGTGGTGACGGCCCGGCCGGAGGCCCCGTTGGTCGTAGGCTGGCCTGTTCGACCATGTTCCGTTCTTCATGGGAGGAGGGGGGGGGGGGTTTGGGGAGGGGTACGAGAGGAGAATCAGATAACCTATGCAGGGAACAAACTAAGCGGTGTTCATCGAAGTCCCGTGGAGTTGGACTGAGAAGGGCAACCTCTGGAATCTATAAACACAGCCTGCCCACATGACGGATAACGCCATGGATTTCACCATAATCACATGGAACGTCCAAAGCCTGAACCCACCCAGGAAACTTAAATCAGTGGAGCACCGACTGTCCCACCTCGCAGCGGACATTTGTATGTCTACAAGAAATCCATCTCCTGGCCTCTGAGACACGGATCAGCTTCCGACACTACCCCAAGAGGTTCTTCGCCTCATCGGGACAGAAGAGTGGGGTCGCAATTCTACTCAGCCAAGCGGCAGCCCTGAAGCAGGTAACGGTTAAGCGCGATCCAGGGGATAGATTCCTATTACTCAAAGGTTTGTTGGTCGAGCTCCCAATCACAAGTGCAGCAATATATTGTCCGAACGATGCCCAAGACCGCTTTCTGAGGAAAATCCTCCAGACAACCATTTTCGCCGAAGGTACCCTGCTGATTGGAGGCGACTTGAACCTCACCCGGACTCCCATGTTGACAAAACGCTACCGCCCACCAGTGCAGACTTCGGACGATCCCTGGGGTTTGCAGAATTCCTGAGGGGAACAGGCACAATTGACGCATGGAGGCTAACTAATGATAGTGTCCGGGACTACTCGTCCATAAGGGCTTCTTGGGCATAGATCTTCTGCTGGTGTCCAGCACCCTATTCCCATGTATCGAAGACATTCACATTGGCTCGAGAGTACTCTCTGACTAGGCACCAGTAATAGCCCGGCTCCGGGCGGTGGGCCTTCCGGCGCCCCCCGCAGAAGCCTTGGAAGCTGCAAGACTAAATTCTGTCGGATGTGGCATCGAGCCGGGAACTGTCTGAAGCCCCCACAAACTACTTTGCAGAAAATGTTGGAAAGGGGTCCTTTGAGGCCGTGGTATGGGATGCCATGAAGCCAGTTATCCGGGGCATATCTATCGATTGCACAGCGGCACACAAACGCAGACATCCACTCCAACTCACTAAGTTGGAGGCAGAAGTGGCGGAAAAAGAGGCGACTTACAAAGGTGGCCAGTCGGCAAGAGTGGACAGACCTCAGAAAAGCTAAAGCAGCACTCGAGATGCACCTGGCAGATCGAACGGCCCGAGCGTTGGCATACATGAAACAGTACTATTATCTCAATAGCAACAAGACCAACGGCCTACTAGTGCACAAACTGAGGCTGCATTCCAGGAACAACATTCTAGTCCTCCGGGACGGGAGGGTAAGCCCCGCTGCTGGGAGGCGGAAAAACTGGCATTCATGACCGAACATCACAGAAGTGTAATGTCCGGAGACCACACGAATAAGGAGGCGCAACTGTTACCTTCATCTGGTGTATCTGTTACTGCAATCTGTTCAAAGTCCCCCTCTCCATCCGCAGTGTGACTCTTGAACTCCCCATCTCCTTCGAAGAAGTGACCGAAGAAATACGATCCTTGAAAAATACAGCCCCAGGCCCAGACGGACTGCCAGCCTCTTTCTATAAAAATATCCACATCTTGGCCCTCCAGCTGGTGTCCCTCTAACTCCTTCTCGGTGACAGGCTGCACCACCCCATCGATGGAAGACTCCCTCACAGTCCTAATACTGAAACCTGGGAAGAACCCCAACTCTGCGTGTCATAACAACCCATCGCACTGCTGAACGTCGATGCAAAAATCTTCCCCAAGCTCCTAGCATGCAGGGTGGCGAAAATCCTCCTGGACCAGACGGGATTTAATCCTGGCCGCAACACCCTAGACAACACTAGGTTTATTCGGGACGTCATCAAGTCAGCTAATGGAACGGGGGGGGAAGAAGGTGGCGATCCTGTCACTTGACGCTCACAAAGCTTTCGACATGCTCGACTGGGGTTATATGGAGGAAACACTGAAGCACTTTGGCTTTGAGCAGAAATTTTTAAAGTGGACGCTGGCAAACTACCAACATTCCACCACAGACCTTCGAATAAATGGCAGAAAATCCCCCAAGATCGCTATAACCAGAGGCACTCGGCAGGGCTGGCCCCTGTCCCCGCTCATTTTTGCGTTATCCATGGAACCATTTGCCGCTAGAGTTCATCGCAACTAGCTGATCCGGGGTCTCGAGCTTAAGGGTGAAACCTATAAAGCGGCCTTATACGCCGACGACGTGCTGCTGACCCTGACTCACCCGGAAGTCGCTCTCAGTGCCCTATGGGAGGAACTAGTCCACTTCAAAGCAGCATCTGGATTCACCATCAACCTCACGAAATCCACTGCTCTGTGTATCAACATCCTGAGGGCCTTAGTGGATTCCCTGGTGGCCAACTTCCTGATTCCATGGGCAAAAGCTCACCTTGATTATCTGGGCATCCGGCTCCCTAAGACCATAGAGCGGACTTACAAGGCAAACTTTCCAGCCCTGTTTAAAGAACTACAGTCGGATCTCTCCCGCTGGCAACAAGATTTCCTGGACTGGGAGAATCACGGCAGTTAAAATGAATCTGGTTCCCAGACTATTCTACCATTGCCAGGCCCTCCCAGTTCCTATTGCCAAAAAAGAGAGGCAGAAACTGCAGGGGAACATCTTGAAAGTTGTCTGGGGTGGGGAAAAAGCCACACATCACTAGAGTCTTGCTCCGAAGCCCAGTTATTGGTGGAATGGGAGTCCCGGAGGTGGACAGATGCTGCCTAGCGGCACAACTCTCAGCGGCTTTCGTGTGGCAATCAAGCACTAATAAACCTCGCTGGTTGGAGGACGCCTGGAGCAACTACCCACTGGCGTCCCTCCCAAACATCGGCTGGCCCAGGAATCCCCAAACGCGGAAGCGCGGCAGTCCCGGATCTGGGGGAACCCTGAATTCACCCCGGTCTGGAACTGAACGACTTCGCCAGGTGGAAGATAGGCCGGTTGACGAACATTGCAGACTTCTTCACAGACGGCACCCTGCTCACTTTCAAGGGCTGTAAAGAGACGTTCCAGGTCCCGGAAAGTGAACGTTTTCGTTACGTGCAACTGCGCCACTGTTTGTCCCACGACTCGATCAGGACACATGGGGGCTGAGACTTAATGGCTCTGGAGCGAACCCTGATGGCAACCCCACCCAGGGGGAACATGTCTACCTGGTACAGACTTGGACAGAGGCGCCCCTAGCATAAAGGAATCCTTCATGGAATGTTGGGAGCGGGACCTAAGTAAAGAACTAGACTAGACTAGGCGAGGCGAGCTGGAACCGGATCTGGACAAGAGCCCACAGGAGCTTTCAGTGTGTCACAAACCAGGAAGGGGCGTGCTCAAGATCTGCTATAGGTGGTACTTGACACCGGAGGACCTGCACAAGAGTAAGCCTGCGATCCCACCGTACTGCTGGAGGGGCTGCACTGCCACTGGATCTCTATTCCAGCTCCTGTGGACTTATCCGAAAGCGACCCAGTTTTGGAAAGAGGACCTGGAGCAGATTAAACTAATCACTGGTCTTTCGATCCCGTGGGACCCGGGCATAGATCTTGCTGAGCGACACCGGTAAGGGCCAATTCCCGCTAACTGGGCGCCTGGCAGCCATCTGCATGCACCTGCTCACGGCTGCGAAAATCTCTATTGCAAGGCTGTGGAAACACCCAGAGGGCCCGTTGACTCCCCTGTTGTGGACCAAGTGTTGGGAAATTGCGCCCGCTGAAAAGATTACCGCCCTCCGCTTTGGGAACCGAAGCAAGTTTGACAGCATTTGGGCCCCTTTTCTAGATTACGCACAATTCCCCAGAATGGCCAGGCAGCCACCATCTCCGCTGGATGGCGAAAAACGACTGACTTGAATCATCCCCCCGCCTGTGGCTCCTGGGTGGCCCTCTGCAGGATCACCTTCAACCGAAGTGATTCGTGGCCCAAAGTCCAGCCCTTTATCCAGCAGCGAACTGAAAGTGTCCGGCCCGCTGTGGACCTCAGAGACTGTTCCCATTGTTCCTAGCCTGTGACCTGTATTTTCTGTGGAGGGCTGGGTGTTGCAGCCTGCCTCTCCCAAAAGGTGTGCTCTTTAAGTGTGTAAATGTGACTGCATGAAGATTGCCAGCACCAGGCACTTGAAGCATCTCTGGGAGACTTTGGATCCAGGATGGTGGTGTGGTGTCGCTGATGCGGGCAATCGGCGTGGCGCAGGGAGAGACTTCTGTCTGTTGCTCAAGTACAGTATGTTCTTGGGCACATTGGAGAAACATTCCAAGGCTCGGCATAAATTGGCACTAGTCCTGCATTTTGCCCATTGGCAGGGTTGGTGGAGAAGGACTTGTCAGAGTGACCACTGCTGCCCATAGGGTGGTAGAATGAGGAGCCTCGTATGTCTGGACACCTAAATATCTGGTCACATGTGGCATAATCCGGGAAGGCCTCTGGATGCCATGGGAAACTGAGTTCTGGGAAAAGATGCCATGATCACTGAGGATGGGCCATGCGATGCATAGAAGAAAACCCAGGCTTTTATACTTGTTCTGCAAAATTCCATATAAGTGGGGTCATGCGTTTCTTTGAGCCAATTACGAATGCTATACACGGACTACTATACTGCCCTTGCCCACAAACCAGTGAAGACACTTGAGAGAGACCTATGCCGAGGGTGGTCTGCCTGATGCCAAAAATGGAGATGTTGGAATCTGAGCACTATTACAATCTATGGCTCAGTGAGAGTAGACCACCAAACTACCAGGATGCTCAACTCATACAAATAGCGATGAACCTAAACTGAGGGGGCTGTTGGCTAATGGTTCAAGTCCATTGGATATGGTATCGCCAAACCAATGATCCATGCACAGGAAATTTGGGCTACACTTTTATACAGCCTTGTTGCCCCAGTTTTTCAGCTCGGCCACGGGTAAGGGTGGACACCTCCCTCACCCCAGCCCAGGGACAGTCCTCATGCAACCACCTTCACTCAGAAGGCCAGCTGCATAGGAGGTGAGGGTGGGGGGGGGAGGAGGGGTGATGCACCTGCAAATACAATTCCTATTAAACGAGAGCTGGGCTATGCCCAGAGTCCTTACCTTACTTCATGAGACTGACAAGAATGTGACCTGAAATGTATTTTTTGTTGTTGTTGAGATTCCAATGGGGGAGATTCTCTTAATAAACACACTTTCTACCACTTAACCCCTAGCTTCCCCATGCATACTTCTTTTCATCTAAACCGGTCTACCCACCCTTGAATTGGAAGGGTCAGAGGGGGACCCATAGGGTGGGACTGACTGAACAGAACCCTGATCCACACATGGCACCAACCACTGCAGAGAGGCCATAGGATGGCATCAGTGGGGTGGGGAGGGCCCACTCCCTGAATCTCCCCTAGCAGGCTGCCAGTTGCACACCTGTCCCTTCATCTAAACCTTACCCCATGCTAATCACCCTACATAAATACTGACCTGCACTATATATACATGCCTTTAAACACCTTTATTTATGATCTATACAAATACCATCCTATGTAGCTTGCATATAAAAATACACTTATACCTACAATAACATGTAGAACATGTTATGCTACATAGGGGTGACTGCTGCAGTCCGCCAACCCTTTCTAGTACCTATGGTGAAATCTACTGGTGGTTATTTCAGCTGGGGCAGAAAATAGTAGGGGCGTTTTATTTCCTCACCCCCAACTCCTGATCCCTGCCTTAACCCCGGCACCATTCTTTGCTTCAGGTGGCTTCCATGTTTCCATGGGGCCGCTGCCATTAACCTGCTGGCTGTCAGTGGCACAGTAGCCCAAATACTAGTCATTTGCCTATAGTGTGGGATAACCCAGTTCTTCAAAAATATTTGCTGCAGATTGTTAGAAAATAGGGTGTGTGGTTAGTGGCCACAATATGGCCATACGTTTTCATCCTGCCGCCACCAAGTAACTCTGGATTCAAGTGGCCTGTATGTCTCCCCCACAAGCAGTGGGCAGCCAATTGGCATGTTTTTAGTTTCTCTGGAGAATTCCCTTAATGTCCTCTTTTGCATTCAATCTAGCTTTCTCATGCCTGAACCTCTCTCCTTGCCCCACATGGGATCCCTGCATTTTATGCACAAACCTTTTGAGCCTGTGGTCTTGACGAGCCTTTTGTTTGGTTCCATCAAACTTAATTTTTCATAGCCTCTTCTGGCCGATACAAGGGCCAACTTCAAGCTCTCTGCTACGGGGACCTTTTCAACCTGGATGGTTCCAAGCCGACCAGATCTTCAAATAGACTCGATCGCATATGGTGGCTTTTCTCCTGGTTACAACACTGCCAAGGCATCTTTTGGTTTCTTGCATTATGGGATGTTAAAAGCTTCAACACCTTGGTGCTAAGGCCTTTCATGCAAATCTTGTATGAGCGGTAGTGCCATGAATTGCGTTTCAGAGGACAGAACTCTGGAAGACCTCTACCGGGGTGCACAAGTCATTGTGCAATAGCCATTGGCTGGTGAGATGTGGCTATTGGGGAGTCAGAAATGGTGAGTTGTGTGTGTTTAGAATTGTGGTAGCGGGTGACTTATGGCTGGCAAGTAGCTTGCAATTTAATGTTTGTCCCCTTCCTCTATAGAGTTGCTGCATGTCCATTCCACATACCTTCCACAAGAACTTTTCCCATGAATGGATGCCATGTTTGATGACACGTCACATTCTGCCTTGCCCCTCGTCTTGTTGTGAAGTAGTCTCCTGCAAATATGGTGAAAAGTGGATTTAGGAGTAAATTAGCTGCCAGCTGTAGTGATTACTGTACTCCTAGAGCATGTCTCCTTTCCCCCATGTGGCCCAGCCCACCGTCTGTCTCCTAGTACACATTCCTGATGCAAAAAGGGGGTTGTGGTTGTGAGGCAAGGAGTGAGAATGGCTGGCCCCCGCGCTGGCCACTGCATGTGCCCTCGGCTTGTTTTTTCTTATCCCCGTTTGGTCTCCTGGATGTATGGAGGAAAATGCACAAAGAGTAAAGTCGTCATTAGAGTCCGTAGCATACTTTGTCCATTTTTATTTTGACGGGCGACACCTGCAACCGTGGTTATGTAATCATTTTTATACCTGAGGCAACCAAGCACATGCTTGCCTTTCTTAAACCTTTGTGCTCTTGCAGGTTCTCTATTGGCTATTCATCAACCCCTACTGCAGTATAAACTGAAAGGCTTCGGTCCTATCCACTTGACCCTAATATGGAGGCCCTTCTTATGGCTGGCTAGAGACGTGCTTGAGACCTTGCACCTGAAACCCCACTCCTCATTGCAAACCAAGAGCCACGTGCCCTCCCAATCTCACTTCACCAGTGTATTTGGAACCCTACTTGCCTATCTCACCTCATCACTCTGTGTTTTGTCCTATTCTGCTCTATTCTGCTCTTGTTGCAAAATGTCTGTTTTTGAACAGTGTCACAACACTTATTGATAACAAACAAACCGCGCACCCCCTAATCCTTAGTTTTAAACTAGCTTGGCTTGCACTCAAAATGCAATCGAAATGACCCTCTTAAAGGTGGAGTGGTTAACGGTAGCCGTAAAAGCTTCAGTACTAAAGAACAGAGGCTTTATACATTTTGCGTCACGAAAATATAAATAAACTTCCAAGACTGACTTGGGCACCATTTTTTTCAGACGCCTGCATCTCGCTGCCACATGCCGATACTCCCCGCAGGGCTCACGAGACGGCAGATCACCCCGAGCTTCCCAGCCCCGATGACTTTGCTCTTGGCTGCCTCCTGACTCGGTTCTCTGCTCTAACTTCTGCCATGCTCCTCAAACAGTCAGAGGATTTTTCCCTTGGGACCTTCCCCGGACCTCGTCCACTACTTTAGGGGTCCCGCACCAGTCACCCACGGGGCACCTGCCTCCAGCCTGACCGCCCTCCCGACCCACGCTACTACCTACTGCGCCTTCATCTGCCCTACGATGGAACCCCTCGTGTCCATCTGCTCCTACTGGAAGCACGACCAGTGAGTCTCCTGACTTTTTTGGCCCCAGAAGAAGGCTACAACCTATCCTGCCGAAACGTCAGCAGCACACTAACCCAGATTTTCTATGGGCTATCACTTGTGTTGCCTCTAAATCTCTTACATCATACCCAGACGTAGACCATAATATAAGGTCAGACTTTAGCCGGGCACAGGAGACCTATCTTCACCGTCTCCTCTACACACTCTCACAGTGTGTTCTTCACATCCAATGACATGGGACACTTGATTTACAAGCTGTTGGTCATATGTACAAATGATTAACCCATACCCCATGCCATTTGCGTTTTTGCCATAGTGAATTTTCAACTATGTGTGTGTTTTCATAAATGTATATCATGTATTGTTATGCAAAGAAATAACTTAAATATGCTGCACAAAGAAAAAACAGCTCATAATAGAAAGCTACATTAAAAAATTCTTTTTATAATTTTGAGTCATGTGTTTGGCATCAGCAAGCATGTTGCTTTCTACAATGGTTGCTCAGATTGTATGTGCTCCCATTAAGGTCTAAAAACCAGTGTACACTGAATTCCCTCCGTACACCTCTTAGATTCATAGAGGGTAGGACAACCCCCTTGTTGTAGCTTCTCCAGCCCTCCTGTCCTTCCCGATCCAGGGCAGCCTCTTTTTGTTTCATTAGGCTAATTTAAGACAGTTTTTCATATCGTATACGATCTGTAGCCATGAAAGGTGTTCTTTAAACATCTACTACACTTTTAACATAGCAATTGAATGATGCATATACCGTGTGTGACACTTGAGGAACAAGTGTTCATAAGCTCTGCAAGATGAGTCAACGACCAGGAAATGGTGCTTTCCTGTTCTGGCAGATCGGCCGACCACAATTGTCAGCTAGCCTGTGACTTCACACCATTAGGTGTTATCTGAGAGCTTTTAACCTCACACGCGTTTATATCTGATAAGGATTCAACAGGAAATTGACAGACGTATACAGAAGCAGCTTGCACATTCGCAAAGTCAAGGCCCATAGGGTACCATGGGACAAAATGGGTAATGAGTAAGAAAGTTATCCCTTGATAATGGAAAGCAGGCTAAGATAGCATTGCGATGGTGCAGAACCTAAATGGTACAGATTCATTTTGAGGTGCAAAAACCCATTTTATGTAGTTTTACATAGTTCTACCTCGAGCGAACCAGTGATAAACTAGCTCCCTCACTGTTCTAAACAGCGGATATGACTAACTCGTATGTGCAGGGTTGCCATGTTACTTGATAGATATATAGCCCAGCACAAGGATGAGGGAGAAGGAGGGAAAGCAGGCAGCCCAGCAGACTTGCCCGGACATTTCAAGACGTGGTGCTGGGGAGAAGTGCAGAGTAGCAGCGGCATATGATAGACAGCCACTCCCAGCTATGCAGAATTCGTCAACCCCAGAAGAAGCGGTTTCATTTGAAGCACACGCCGCTCTAAACGCAAGTGACGGGTGGACGCTTGCTGTGTGCATGGTGACTGATGGCTTATAGTATAGTATAGTGTTGCGTAGCTTAATGAGAGATGTAGGTTACCCATGCGTTTAAACTAAAACCACCACTTGTTCTATTATTTACACATTCACATGGCAATCTTGTTCATAGGTGCGACGTTATGTTCTATATGCGTTTACTTGTGTTTGTTTAATGAGAATAAGAACCCTCAGAAGATAGAGGGTCATATTAAATGCATTCACATGATCACTCCTCTGTCAAGTATACTTCAGAGCAACATGGAGTCTAAGAACCTTACAATTCCTGACTACATATGTTTAATTATGTTGATGAGCACATGAACCTAGGCCTACCTGTCTTTTAGCACGGAGAGACGGCCTAGGGTGAATTTGACATGAGTGACTGATGACCAGGGGTCTGTTTTCACAGCCTCAAACAACGCGGAGATAAGAGGGTTGTGGCCACGCCTAATCCTAGGCAATCAAGACAAGTGGCACCTCAGATGGGAATTCTTAGAGATGACCATATGATTGCTAATAATATCCTCATGCGCCAGTCACGATAAACTGACAGGGCAAAAATATTTTTCTTTAAAGCTTTTTAATCGAGAGGTTAGGTGGGTACAGAAGCTGGCCCATCAGGAAATAAATATTCCCATACTTTGAAGAAGGCGGTTTTCGATTGGCTAATGTTATCACACTGTTGGGGAGTTAATATAAAACTTACAGTGGCGATTGGGCACCAGGGAGGGCTGCCCGCTGAATCGCTCTTCACTTACTTGAAAACCCCAGCCAACAAGGTAAATAACATGTATGCAACTCTCCTGAAAAGGGGAGACTTAAATACCATCCCATAGCTCCCATAACAGTTAACTTAACACACACAAATCATGTCAACTGGTTTGGAGGTAATCTAGTTTATCCACAAATAAATGCTAGACCTGGACCGTTGGCCACACCCAACCGGTCACTAGAATTTTTAGCCCAGGGTATTACCCCCATGCACCAGGGGCGCACTTGGGGCCCTCTATGCAGTTTAATTCCCTCCCCACACCTCAAGTAGTACCCATACATCCATCCTCCTTTGCCAATGCAGCCCATGCGTGCCCTTGCGATGACTCAGCCGCCCACTGCTCTCCCAATGCACCAAATGGACCGTCCATTCACTTAAATCGGGCCCCTGGCTACCTGTCTCGGGAGGATAGCTCGGGGGGGCAACGTGCTTGCATTGCAAGCAAGACACAGAGCAACACAGGTTCAATCACCGGGTCAGTGCTTAGAAACCTCTGGGTATAAAGCACGTTCTCACCACACAGGATGTTATCCTGTGTTCCAGTCCCCCCCCCTCTGCCCCACTTCCTCTCTTTATGTACAACTCCACTCGTTACTGCAGTGGCAGCCCCCACCTAATTCCAAATGCCACGCCATGATCTGACCTGCAATACCCACAAAAAGCCTGATTCTCCCCTCCCCCAGCCCTGCAGTGCACCAAGGGGTTGTCCCATTCCCTCTGTCCATGCACTCGCAAGTACCTCTTGTTACGTAACTATGATGCCATCAATCTTTCTTATCCTGCCCTAAGAACCATTCCGTGCACCTCCTGGCTTCACGCCCCTGTTGGCGCACTCCGCATCCCCTCTTAAAAACCAACCATTCCCTTAAATTTTTCTTTCCACTTCTTGGGTATCATCCCACGCCACCTTTTGTGTGCACACATCCTTGCAACATTGCCTCTGTGCAGCCGAGCCAGTCCTAGCTCTTGTCAAACCATGCCCCATTGGACACCCTTTTAAAACCCGGTGTCCCTTTCCCCGTCTGCCAATGCACCTAGCCATCCTGCTTTCCAAGCTCATCTTGTTGTCCACTGGAGCACCCTTCCATCCATTCCAACCTAAACGCACTGCCTCTCACCATTTTCTTGCCTCTATGACCTTTTCCTGTGAAAACCTGCTCTCTTCACTGCGTCGCATCATGGGGCGTACACTTTCACATTTGAGTCCCTGTTGGAGAGGAGTCATCCAAACGCCCTCCGAATCTTCTGCGTGTAAGGTGCCCCATCCATCTCCCCTCACCTTTCCTTCCGAACCCAGAAACATCCAGTTCCCCTGTCACTGCTGCTCTTGTGGTGGTCCGCCTTAGTCCCTCCCACTGTTCAGCACGCTGTGGGTGATGGGGTTTTGCCAATTACCCTCGCCCTTGTAGACCACCTTAGGGACGTACTGACCCCTCTGCTACCCTGCCACCATCCACCCTCAACTCCCAACCCATGGAACGCCTTGTTTGCACCTGCCCCCCCTAGCCTGGATAGTCCAAACTTGCCATACCGCTACCCTACCCTCGATCACCCCCAACTCCTCCTAATACTTCACTGTTGGACCCAAACCCCTGAGAACCTCTCCAGATCCATCAACACCTACCCTCCCCCTCGTCCCCCAGCGACATGGGGTGTGGAGTGCCCACAGCCCCCGGTGCTCCCCATAGGAAAGTCCCTGCTGCCCACCTGAAGCCCTTCCTGGTGTCCTGACAGGACCATGGACAGATACTTAATATGCACTGTTGTTCTGTATATTACCTCTTATTCTATTTATAATTTATATATCCCCACCTGGGCTCCACCTTTCCCTATCCACCTCATGCCCTTCATGGCGGCCTGAAAATCCCTGCTAATTGGACCACCCCTTACCAGACAAAATGCTGGCAGTACACCCAGTGGTGCCCCATGGACCCCCCTTCCTCCAACCGCAACAACCTATAAAGTATCCTTCCCACTGACCTAACTTACCCGTCCCAACCCCCCCCGCCCCCCAAGGTGTGCCCGCTCCATGCACCATAGGATATTTAAAAAATATATATATATTCCTCACACCAGGGACTCGCCCCTACTTTCATTGCTGTGCCCCGTCCCTAAAACAAAACAAAAAACAGGCCTGCCATCTACCAGTGAGAACCATCACCGCACCAAATTGGGTGCCTCATGGACTTCCGTATCCATGGCCTGCTCCCTCACTCCCCTTTCCTCCCCCTCCACCTTGGGAAAGCTGAATAACCTGGGCCATCATGCAGCGAGGTGTGCGTCCCTGAACCTGGCCTCTGGGCTAAGCGCCCACCGTAGCCCGCACCGCCACTGCCCCTCGTCACAGACAAGACCGACATCTGGACAGATCTGAGAATGGAGCCGCACCCACCACCCCCTTGTTAACGAAATCTCTGTGACCAGTGGGCCCACTCAGTGTCTTCTCACGTGCCGAAACCCCCCCCCCCACCACCACCACCACGTAAGGTTGGTCGGCAAAAGTACAGGTAACATGAACCGGCATCAACTGCCCACTGTTCCTGAACCTTTACCGGCAACCCTATAAATGGAGTAAGTGGGAGCACTGCCCCCCCCTTGCACTGTTCGCTGACCAGGGTGCAGTGCCCAAATCTCCCTGGGGAGCAACGCGTACCCCTTGCTCCCCAGGGCCGCCCTCAAGCAGTAGTACTGTTCGGTGAAACCAGGTGGATTATGTCTTCCTATACCAGTTTGCACCAAAGAGTATTGAACTGTTACTTCACGACTAGACCATGCTAGTCTCAGACATCTTATTCAGGGCGTTAATTGTTCCTTGATGCGATGTAGAAATAGCAGATGGGTAACTGTTCCTTACTGCACTCTAAAATATTTCTGCTTCTGACAAAAACGTATACATTCCACGACTCTTGTATTGAATTCTCAATTGCACCTGTACACGCTCCCTGCACCACTAACCCCGCCCCTCCTCTTCTTACCGTCTTGTTTTTGCTCACAGCACTGTACTTCATATTGGATCAGGTGAGGGGAAGCCACGCGGTGGTGGCACTTGGTATGGCCGCAGTGGACTGTCTTGATAGGTGGAGTTTGCCACATGACAACCACGTACCCTTGACACCTGATGTCTGCACTTACCCACGCACGTGCCACATGCTGGCCGTTACTTATTGTTCTCTATTCCCATGTACTGCACTGTCCCTGCCCCCCTTCCCACGCACTTGTGCAATCTGAATGACACTTGGCCTAGTAGGATCGTTGTCTGTCTTCCCTCTGTTCCCCCTCCCTTGCCTCGTTGCGCCTTGAAACGCCTGTGTTTAGGCGCGTTATAAATGCCATATCATATGACGTAACGTCAGATGGCCCTGCCCAGACGTTGCAATAAAGGGGCCATGCAGTGCCTCTGACTGATTAGATGCGGAATGACCCGTGCACTGCTGAGCCACGATACTATGGAGTACTTGAAGCAATAGTGTTCTAATGGCACTTGTCACCGAGTTCTCATCCTCCCAAAGACAAGCTAGCATAGGGATGTCTTTATGGCACCGTCCCCTTTCAAATGTATATCTGAGTCACTGTAACCGGTCTGTAGGTCTCCTAGTGTGCCCCATTGCAACAGAAACCAGTAAATACAAAGGACTCGGCTGGGTGACAACTTCATGTAGCCCCGCCTACGAGGAACCAAAATCCAAAACTTTCCTGACATTTTCTGGGACTGGCGCTTGAATACTGAACTCTACCCTGAGAACAGCGATAGTACAACTTTTTATGCTGACCCGCCACGCTGTCTTGGGTAAAATCATGTTACTGACAGACCGCCTCCACTCCCCCAACCCTTGGGAGCATACATGTCCACCCTCCCGATTTAGGCGGGAGACTCTCGATTTTTCAGTGAAAAATGGTGCTGTGTTCTCACACCTAAAATTATTCTTGCCCAATCCATTCCTATGAGAAAATGTCTGACAATCTCCCTTCCAGGGGAATCAAATGCTTGCATGTGTGCTGTAGTAAACATATATTTGCTGGCTCCCCAAAAGCCTCACCTGCTTCTATTTTCTGTTAAAAGCCGTCAACCTTCTGCCTATTGTAGTCCTTCGCACCCCATAACCCCCTTTCCCCACCCTCTGACATTGTTCAGGCCCCACCTCTAGAATATTTAGTGGGGCGGGGACAGACTAACGGATCACCACTGTTTGTTTCCTCCTCTTTCTATAGCTCAATGTATAAGAGGGGGCAGGCCTTGCATGCTAGGTCCAATCTAGGATTGGGTCAAAGTGGGTCAGTTTGAGTTAACCCGCAGTGCAGCTGGTGGGTTTTGACCAGTGTTGCTGAACGAATGTTCTTATAAAATGCATAATTTGCAACACGTTACCAGCCTGCCCCCTCCTCAATCTGTTTCCGGGGTGGAGGTGCGAACGTTGCACATTTCCATGTGTGTTGCTTCTTACGCACCGCGCTGAATTCGCAGGGTCTGCGCGGGCGCTCCCATTGGCCAGGGCGCTGAAACCCACGTGCATGACGCACTGCAGTATAAATGCATTGGGCAATGCCTCTTCCTGCTGCTGCTGCTGCTGCTGCTGCGGTGAACCGACGCTTTTGCAAGTCATCCTTTCCCTTGACCTTCTGTTCCCGCCGCCCTCGTGCATCGCAGAGCGGCCGCAGGAGTTAGTGTGGAGCCCAGCGACTCCTTCCTGCCCTTGGCCCGTTTGGTTCAGGCCACCATTATGCTTGTACCACAGCATACAAGGATAACTTGTTTATAGTCCTGTCATGGTGGCCATTAAAATAGCCTGTTTACTTGAAACGCGTCTAATGCCAGGAAGAAAGTCAATACAGTGGCAGAAATAGAAGTTCCACGCTTTGGTGTTTAAAATATCACTAGCTGTGAGCAAGCCAGGTTTTCTAAGCTGGTGGCCTTGTTTTCCTTTGAACGTCTTCCGAATTCTGTCCCTCTGCTCACTGACGCTCTGGTGCTCTGGCTGTCGTGTATGTGTGTGTGATGTGTGTGTGCGCGAATATTAACACACCCCTGTGTAGTGAAGTCAACTACATGGACTGGACAGCTCCACCGTGAGTACCAACACCAGCCCTGGCCAGAACTGTTAATACCCCAGTTCCTAAGTTACGTGAGGTGTCTCAATAAACACCCCATGAGCACAATCTGTGTCTTGTCATTTGTCCAGGCCACCACAGCAGAGGCGTAGACAGGGTAGGGCCTGAGGGGCAAGGACCACCCAAAATCTGTAACTGCCCACTCAGCAGTGTTGTGTGGGCATTTACAGATGTTAATGTCACTGCGGTGGGCCCAACTACATTAGCTTCAGGCCCCATATGTTAGACACTCCTGGCTACGCCTCTGCACCACAGTGCAGAATGTGAGGTTACGCAGCTTACATCTCTGCGCGTCCACCTTCATGTGATGTTTTGCAACGATCCTTGTAAGGAGCAGGAGTGTCTGGCTGCAGGATTGAGGAATCCACAGCCGACCTATTATTGTCGATCCAGTTTCAGCAGGCTTATTATTGTGGCCTTAATAATCACACCAGGCAGAGATGAGGTTAATATCTATTCACCTTTGCTGATGAGCGCTTGTGCTGGACACAGTTGCTTCACTGTCAGCGCTTCTACAAAGTCTTGAGGGGTTGTCACTCCAGTATATACATATAGGACCTAAATGATGATGTCTCTTTAAGGAAAGCTGGGGTAATTACGTTTCCTGCACAACCCGCGCTCTGAATGGCACTGCATGGTCAGCACGCGCCCTTGTCTGCTTTGCTCTCGCGAGAGTTCCAGCAGCCTGGCCTCTCGAGACTGGATCCCCACACGTAAGTGTACACTGGTTCTGTCACCCCATCTTGGTAGCTGGTAGGGTCTGGGGGTACATCCCCCTCCCTTTACAGGTATAAGTGATCTCATTTGCAGTAATTGGCCTTTAGGGAACCGTCGCTGCACTTTCTTTTATTTCCAGCTCTTTGCAAAGCCTGCATATTTCTATCCGGGACAAAGTGTGCCGGCAGGAGTCTGAAAATATCCCTGCCCTTTGCTTGCACCAGTGGAGACCAAGTGCAGGGATGGACTTGAATTGCAGACCCCAATTAATCTGGCTTCCGTTTTAATTTCCAGCATTCCCTCCCCATGGATACCCCTCCTACATTTGCAGGTCCAATGCCTTGAAGCAGTACATTGCCTTGCGTGCAGCTACTTTGGTTATTTTCCCCCGCTTGTGTGCATGGCCCAAAGGGAGGTGGAGCAGGTGTCCCCAATTAACTTGTGCTCTGTCCTGGAAATCCCCCTTCAGCCCCCCGCTTCCTCTCCTCCTTCACACGTTGGGGTGGATTGTCGGTGGTGTGGGTGGAAGACAGCATCCAGTTTAAGACTATGGGCCTCATTACGACCCAGGTGGTAAGTTACCGCCTGGGTCGTACCTTTACCACCATGGCGTAAACTATGTTTACGCCATGGTGGTTGGCGGACTTACCGCCCCATTCCGAGGTTGGCGGGGCGGTAAGTCCCCAATCCCCATTTACCCTTCCCCATTCTTGCCCCATAGGGCATAATGGGAGTGGGGAAGGCGTTAATTACGCCACCGTAAATTACGGTGGCGTAATTTACATCAAGGTCCCTTCGCGCCATGGATTTTAACACCTGCTAAAATCAGGTGTTAAAACCTCCATGGCGCTAAGGGACCTCGGAATCAGGTGGTAAGGGTCGGCGCTGTTTACGCCGCCGTAAAACCCTTACCGCCTGAGTCGTAATGAGGCCCTATGACTCTTGTTCATAGAGGTCTGTACGATAAAAGCCCAGGCTTACCTGAAGGGGAAAAATCACTCAATACGTACCTGGATGATCGCTGAGATCAGAGGTTCTGGGTCAGATTACCGTCTTGGCCTAGAAGCGATCTAATGGTTCGGTCCGGGTTGTTCTCGTGATGGCAGCAAACCATTGGAACAACCTCCCTCTGAGAGCTATGTAGTTGAGCTTGAGTCTTAAACCTATCTTTTCAAGTGAAAAATAGTTCCCAGGCAGGTCAGGATTATTTAGGCAGTAGTCGTCCATAGTATCCTATAATTCATGTTTCTTCGCTGGTATTTATTGGCACCAGATGCCTGCAGGCTCTCAGCGTGACACAAACAAAGTAAGTATCGAATGATGTGCGTGCACTAAATATAAGATTCTGGCTGCTTTACATAAACACATTTTTGGGAACCTAGAATGATCACCAATTTATTAAACGTGTCTATGCTAGCAATCCAAACTTTTTATTCCTTCTGAGCATGCAATGCACACTTGGTATGGTGCTCATTTCCTCTGTCAGAATAGTCACACTGAGAGTAAAATGTGTGCAAAGCATGCAACATGCATACAGTTTTGGACCATTTCATTGTTTGCATCTGAAAGTCATCCTTTGCTCAAAACCCAGTCTGTGAAGCTGTTGCATATCGTGGCTACTGCATGCATAGAAAAAATAGTCTGGCACTGTCTGTATGCGAGTTGCGCTATGCAACGAGTGCTGTAAATCCCTCGCCCTCCCAAAGTTGAGGCCGCTTTCTGGCCCAGAATGCGGCTTGCGGCAGTTTCCTGACCACGTCTCTCACGGTCAGACTTGTGGCAGTTTTCTGAACACTGTTTCTCGTGTCGACGCGGAACGGCGCTCCTGTAAGACCGGATTTAGAGCACCGCTGTGTCTTGTTCCGGCCCAATTCTTCAACTGCTTGTCCTGGTCCATCGTGCATGGTCGCATAGAGATGCAAGCATGTATGGTTCGAGAAGGGACATTTGGAAAGTATTAGACCTCCAAATCCTGCCTCCTTCATCAAGGACCCGTTCGGTGCTAGCGCAATGGGTAACTGTGTCGATTGAGGCAGACGTATCGAGCCCAACGTTTAGGGAGTGCAGTGGAGTTCACGTCGATATGAATTGCTAAGGTTATCACGACAATCGCTTATCTGAGTGGTGCATGCTCTGCAGTACCCAACAACAAAGGACAACACTAGGTTGTGGACTGTTTGCAATCTACATAGCATGCAGGAGTCCTAGCAATGCAAACCTTGAGTGGGCACCGGACTAGGACTGTAACTTCCTGGAATGGTGCTTGGGTAAAAATAACCATATTACTCTCTTCCATGCCTATGCAGCTCAGACTATCCAGGTCAGCTCATTGGCTGAGGGGGAAAACTGGTAGACTGATGCCGTCCAGGGAAAAGCGGAGTGTGCTATTAAACTGGAGCCTTAATCAAGAATTGGCAAATCACAGCAGCCAATCGGAGATTATTGGCTCAGCAATGAATTGTTTCTTCGAATGGTGTGCTATCTGTTCCGTCGGTGTTCAGTCTAGCCTGAACGTTTGATGACCTTGCCTTTTCAGCATTTAAGATTTGAGGAGTAGCTAAAAGCAGCGTAGCAATATTTCGAGGGAACAAAGGGAATTGGAGGAAGTGCAAATGGGAGATCCATCGGCCACTGCAAAGCAATAGCCTCCATCAAATGCATTGATGCCTGTCTGGCTATATGGAGATCTGAGTGAATGAGATCTTTGACTTCAGAGGTCTGACTAATTCCCGAAGGGCTTGTGGTGGAGAGCATCCCATGGCATCGCTGACACAGATGACAATCGCCCCCTCAATTTAGAGCCCCTTAGATGCATGCAGAACTTTCAATTTCAAGTAGCTTTGGAGCAATCCACTTTCCCTTTCACAAAATCAAATACTCGAATTTCAGGATCGAGTAGGGCACACAATGAGAATCTAAGCCGTTTCAGTATCTAGCAGTGACCCAGAAATATGAGCTGCCAGTCTCCTAGGCTGGATCCTTATTGCTCTGTGTCTGCGATTACATGCATACTTGCCCTCGCTCCTCCCACCACCCCGGGTAGGAGAGAATTGTATCAGTCGGGACTGCCCATGATGAGTGCAGGGGGCGGATGAGATGCTACTGGGCTTCGTCCCTGAGTGAGTGAGAGCCACAATATTGCAGATGCCCCAAAGGCCTGGATGATTGGATAGAAAAGGAAGACCAGGTCTGAATGGGTTACCCTTGATGTGGTCCTCTGCTACCTGCTTCATCCTTTAAGAAGGTCGTTTTGAGTTTTTCTGCCCTCCTCCAGTGTTGGCGTCTTTCTTGCACGTTCATGGAGACTGTAAAAGCAGAGGGCTTAAATGCCATGTCTGAAATTCTATGCCAGCTTTTTGCTCCTCCTTTGGTGACTCTGGACAGTGCAAGTCCTCTTCAATGGCAGACCAAAGGGTCGGAATCCTGTTACCAGGATTGAGCAGAAGAAGGCTGCATCATACCTTGATCCGCAGGAACGTTGACCTCCCAGGGAACGGCCATACTTGGAAGTTAGCCAACTTTGTTAACGGGACGTGGTACTGAAAAACCTACAGTGGGTACATTTGTTCAAGCAGACTTTCTCGGCTAGGTCTACGATGTTGGAGCGGATCCCATGCACATAGTTGTATGGGAAGTGTAACCTCTTGATGCTCTGCGGACACTTGTATCTTGCTTCGTGTCTGGGGTCCGGTTCTGACTCTATCCCTGGAGCCCATCTGGGTGATTTCAGCAGAGGTTCCGGATGTTCTTTGGCCAGTGTAGCTGCCACACAGTATTCCATCAATCTTTACGTCAGCCAAACTGTTTGGTCTGGTCCGCGGCAAGCCCGGCTCGAGGAACTATCATCTGGGTGGGCCAGGTTTGTGATCAGAGGGGCACAATTTCCATTGTGTGTGGGTGTACGAGTAACCTAAACAAAGTGCTGGCATTAATTCAGATCTCTCGGATCTGTGATCCAGAAAAAAAAATTCTTCCCAGATCCGGCCAAAAATGCATTTGCTCCGCTCTATAAAAAACAGTACATGGCAAAAGAGAAACGAGGACAATAGGGTTGCATCATCAATCTGCCCATCTTCCCTTGCCATCTTCTCTCCCCGTTCTATTATATCCACTTCTTCGCTTCTCGTTCACCTTTCACCCCCCTCCCCCAGTCACCTTCCATCAGCCCGCTCTGGCCACCATTCCCATTTACCTCCACTCCCACCTACCACAAAAACACGCACCAGGTCTTTCTTGGCCTGGCTCGGGAGAATCAAGGGTGATGCCCATCGACCCCCTCGCCGTCAGAATACAGAAGCAAGGAATAGGGCATCTTGTTTCTTACAAAATGACATTTCGATGCACATTGTATTTGTTTTGTTGCATTTTTGAAGTTAATTGAGTTGATTGCACAAGGGAGTGCTAGTGTCCAGGTGAGGGAGAGAGAGAGGTAGAGAGAGCTAGGGTGGGATCAGGAGGCTCCCAATGCCCGTGGTTGGACCATCACATCATCACATTCAATATCGTCAAGTACTCTGGGACCAACTCCCCCCGTCTGTGGCACCAGTTGTCCTTTCCAGAAACTCATGCAGCATCACAGTAAACCATATCCTCCCCATCACGAAAAACCTAGACCTTCGGACTAACTACCCTTCAATCATGGTTGACCTATACAACCAAACTGTCCAACAGCCATTGATAAAGTAGCACCCATATCCTTGCATTAAGCTAAACCACTAGCCCACCTTAATTCATGGTACACTCCTACCCTAAAAACCATGCGTAGCACGAAGAGAATGGATGAGTCTAACTGGAAAAAAATCCCTGACTGAATTGAACAAAGCAACCATTGCCGAGGCTTCTAAAAATGATAAGCAGGCTATCCTAACCAAAAGCGCCACATACAATGAGAGAATCACCAATGCTAAATCAGGGAATAAGGAACTCTTCACCATCTTGAGAGAACTTGAGTCGCCAGTGCCACCTCGAGAGGCGTGTTATATCTTATGGTTTGAGATGCAATTTACAATAACAAATGTCTTTCGGCATTCATAAATGGCACCCACCTCCACACAGGTCCTCAAGGATCTAGTAGTTTGTAGATAGACGATAGTGAGTCTTATCTAGAAACCCCTCTACAGCCCAGCCGAAAAGACTTGGAAGTAGTGAGGCCTCCAGGGAAAAACCCCAAAGGGGGAAAAACCCTGTGAGGTGCTGCTAGGGTGCGTGGACTCCTGTAGGCAGCAGTGGTGTTTCCTTTTGTGTTAAGCAGGTTCTTTACTTAAGACCGAAGCCCTCTCGTGAAGAATTCTAATAAAGACAGAATGAAGGTATTGTTGAAGAGGGAAATGCCAGGGATATTATGAATCTTATGGTAGAAAGATAGGCTTACCCTGGAGTCAAAAATAGCTTCCTGATTACTGTCAGCCAAGTCGGTAGTGACAACAGAACTATAGCGTGAGGGAGCTAATGGAGTGGAAGGTGGAAAGATTATACCCAAGTGGTTTTTACAGTCAGGAAAGGAAAATCAAATGTGAGGCAAGTGAATGTATTGCCTTACCGAAATATTCGTCACTCTGCCATTTAGAGAAACAAATGTTCAGGAAACTTCGAGCGGAAGAGTGCAGAGTATTCTTGTGGATGCTTCCTAACGCTTATTGAGAGAATAACACGGGTTACTAGTATGCATGCTGAAAATGAGACGCGGACTAAAAGACTCTCTAGCTACGTGGGACTACACACCGGACGGGTCTTGGGGACGGGCTGACTGTTGATCAATATACCTATGAGTCAAGCGTGTAGAGGACGTGATAAGACGTATCTAGTAACACGAAAATCCGAGAACAGAAGTAAATGCAAGTGAATTCAAGAAAGAAAGCCTAGGAGATTGTTGTTCAAATAATTGTCAGAAAGGAGGAGAGTAAGCGAACTTACAGAGTGCAGCGTGACTGAGTAGAGAAGCAACGTGCCGATCCGACGTTGTTCTATCCGGATATACAATCCTGGAAGTCTGGGGAGTGGCTACCCGCTTCAACTGAGAGGAGAGAAACGCTGGAGCGCTGCAGATAGTTCCTGGCTCCTCCATGCTGGGGGTGTTCTGTCTGAGTAAAACAGCATGTATAGATGCATGTATAGGTGGGGTCAGAGAATCCGTCGGGAGAGATGGAACAGCGTGCCTCAAAGATATGAGCTGGTGCACCAGCATTCAAAAAGCTCTTCTTGATAAAATCGCTCTTACAATCCAAAATCGAAACAAAAAAGCAAACCTTAAACCTCCCCATCCTCACCAGACTCTTAGTCACGTTAGCCATATTACGGCTGCTCTATTCAAATTCACATCTGTCTCAAACACAGAAGTTCTGAAAATCATATTCAGTCTCAAAGATGCCAAGGTGACATATGCCCAGATTCGCTTATCAAAGATTGTGCGCCTGAACTGACACACTACATCACAAGACTAATCGATGCCTCTTTTGAAAGCAGCTCTATCCCAATCAATCTCGAAGCATGGGTCCTTCCACTGCTAATGAAATCTACTCTAGACCCCAACATACCAACTATCGTTCAATAACCACAGTGCCATTCCTCCTCCAAAATATTGGACCGAGCAGCCTACCTTCAGATCCGAAACTAACAACCTCCTAGGCATGAGCCAATCTGGCTTCCGCTCAAGACATGGAACTGAAACAGCGTTACTTGGCCTCAACATACAAATGGACGAGCTTAAGACCACGGCAAACCAGCTCTTCTCCTGTTGGACCTCTCCGCAGTCAATCATAACATACTTTGCAATCATCCAGCGTCAGCGGCCTGCTTCTCGCCAAAAACCATACAGTGGATACAGTCCTTCCTTACAGACAGAACCACGAGTCTTCTCACGCACAGCTGTAGCATTGTTAGCCCCAGTCTCCTGTGGCATACCCCACGGATCATGTCTCACCCATTCTCTATAATATATTCACGAAACTACTATTCGACAGTCTCAATGACTTGAGTATCACCTAAAACAATTACGCAGACAAGACTCTAATCCTCATACCTATCTCCGACTCCCACGACACTGACTCCAAATCTAAACCCAATCTACCAAACTATCTGGCCTTGGATGGCCCAACACAGATTATGCCTAAATGACGGGGGAAAAAATGAATTCTGCTCATATGATCACAATATCCCCTTAAACTCAGTGACTCCTTTAACTCATTCAATATAGACAGCATCACTATAAAGGTGTCTAAGGAAGTGAAAACCCTGGGTTTTTACCTTGACTCACCCCTCACTTTAACCAGACAAGCCAATGCCACGGCCTCAGCAGAAGCCTACACGTCGAAGCTTATGAATGCCTGCAAACCTTTCCTGTCACCCGAAAGCTGCATCATGCTAGCTAGAACACTCGTCTTGTCGAAACTGGATTACTGTAATGCTGGTACCAAGAACCAGAATATCAAAAAACCGGTGATTCAAAATAACGCCCTTAGAGCAGCTCTAAACATACCCAAAAATACTTGCATCTCCACGACCAGAAGGAACTCCAACTGGCTACCTGCCCAGGATCGAACACTCTTCCAGGAGCAAATACTCTTTAGTCTCGGGAGGATAGCCCAGGGGCAACGTGCTATAGCTCCCTTTTCTACTATTGATGCATGTTTTTCTGATTATTATTGTTTTGTATGGTGCATGATTTATTGAGATACTGTTGATTTTCTTTTTGTCATGTTTTGAGCCTGATCCAAGAAAATAGTGTCTTAACAGTTTGTGAAATGCCACAGAGGCTCATGTGTAAAAGATTGTCTTATGTTCTTTATTAAATAATGAAAAACAGCCTTGATGTATATGGTGAGATTTCATACCTAGTTAAGTGACAAAATCAAAGTAAATGATTCTTGACAACATCAGTTGCACTATTGCACATATGTATGATGTCAGTGTGTACAAATAGAGAATATTAGGACACCATCTGGAACTAAGGAATAGCATACCCAGTTAGCAGTGATCCTGTTGCGGAATTATTTTGTGCAAAAGTTTCAATTTTTTGTTTGGTCAGAGAGAAAGAGGTGTGTATAGGTAATACATATACCGTATCACCAGTTTATAACCTGTGGGGACATATTTTGTTGGTTTTTGTTGGAAGCAAGACGACACAGAGCACCACAGGTTTGATCCCTGGGTCTGCGCTTAGAAACCTTTTGGGTATTAAGCGCGTTATAAATAACCTATCATATCTTCAAAACACTAACTTTGACACACACATGACTTCATAAGTCAACCCCTAAATACTTTGCTGACACATTTACCATCAACCATTCTAATAGGCCCACATGCTCGGCATACTCTCATTTGCTCTCCACCCCCGCCCCCGATTTTAAGCTTCAGCAAGCTAGAGGCAGCAGCTTCCCAGTAGTTTGGAAGATAGCGGTCTTTGTATATGCTTACTCAGGTAAGTAGATTTATTTTTTTGTCAAGAACCGCGCCGGGTTTGTTGCAGTATACACATTGGAGAAGAAAAAAAATGATGGCTCTGTTTGATGTTTTTACTTTGATTTGCTATTGAATTTCACAATTTTTTTCAATACATGTGGTGTGATATTTTCAAAGAAAGGTGTTTGTGTGCGCCTTCTTGGCAGGTCCTCACACTTTTGCTGTCCATCTATTAAACCACGAGTGAGGCTTTTTTTGAAATGGCTTATACTGTGTACCTAATATAGACAGTGTGATTTGCCCAGGATCACACATAGTTAAACAGGAAAGCTAGAATTTGAGACCGGCTTGAAATTTAGATACTTGACCACGCGGCCTCCAAGCTCAAGTTGGTACAAATGTGTTGAAGTTTAATTTTGAATACCTAAAATAATATTCAATTTTATACAATTACTTTAAAAAGTCACATGATAAACCAATCTGACACTCATTGTAGAAACAGGTTGATGAAAAAGAGTAAGGTAGTCATTTTGTTTTGAATCCTAAATTGCACCACTCCTGTTTGCATATTTTTGCATAAGGCCTCCATGCAATTGTAATTACACCGGGTACTGGTAAAGTAAAGCATAAACCATTGGTAAATATCGGCATTGATCTTCACTCTTCCACTATGTGTCTGAAAAAGTGTAAATCCCTCCCACGATTAACGTTTATGGGAGCCATCCACAATGGTTTCTTTTCCGAACATCGCCTAGACTTGACCCCTCTGAATTGAAGGCCAGTGTCAGAGTGGGAACACAATGGTAAAATGGTTTTGGAATTCTGATAAAATCCCCTTTTTGGAAAAAGGGATTCAAGCGGCACATTTATTTCTCTACTTATTACCACATATGCAATATGAGAAAGAAAAGCAATGGGAACATTTGTTTTGCCACTCCTAAGAAGAACAGGCAGGGCTTTGTGGTTTGGGTCCGAGCACAATGGGAACAAAGGGGCAATTTCGTTTTGCATCCTGTACACTGTACACTCCCCGAAGCAGGGTACACATCCCGTGATTTCTGTAGGGGAATTAATTTCTTTTAATTTAATTAAATATGCTAAGAATCTACAGAGACAAACAGGATAATTTTCAGAGGGGAAATAACTAAAACAATACTTGAAAAATGTAGGGCCTACACGATCTATGGCTTTGGGGATGGTAAGGGTGTCTGTCGAGGATAGTCTCTGGTCCCAGTCAGCTTCTGTCGCCTGGTCCTTGTCTCCAATGCAAGATTTGGGGCCTCTCTGCTTGGATGCTTCTCGCAAGAGTCAAGCAGCAGGTTACCTCCCGCAATAAGTGGGGAAAAAGCCCAGTTCTAATGCACTCTAGTCTTCTTATAGGGCAAATGATATCACAAACTTGTCATGATTCCAGCGAAAGGGATTGGTTGGTTTTCGCTACCCACCTCCAACCTGTGTGCTAACAGGCCAAGGAGATGAGGGGTGTGAGTTAGGAAATCTAGCAAGGAGAAATCTTTGTCACCCCAACTTGACATGTTGGCTCCGCCTGTTTAGACTCTGAAAATCTACCAACATAGCAAGTACCCTCATTTTGCCAATCTTTACATGTATGAATATATTAAGAACTACATTTTAAGGCAAATCCGATATATGTAATATTTTTATTGGTTCCGACATGGGAGGAGCGGCAGGGCCCATAGATCTTACAGAAGTAGGCATTAGCAGAGATTGGAGGGCCAAAAGCAATTTAAAATCAAGATTTAATCCTATCTCAAATGTCAGCAGTAACATCAATGTGTTTCAGAGCCTAGTAATCGAGTATTTAAAAAGTTTACGCAGAAGAACCAAAAACTCAACATTCAAAGACAATCGAACATTGAATGAGAGACGAGCCCTGCAAGAACTTCAGGAGCTAAAAAAACTGCATAATCAAACCCTCTTGACAAGGGGCGTAACATAGTCCTACTCAATAGAGACGAATAAATCAAAGAGGCATATAAACAACTCAACGACACAAGCTGCTACACAAAATTGAAGTCCAATCCCAAAGCAGAACTGGAACAGACGGTGAAATTATTCCTGGATAGATGGGAACAAATATACAGATGAATTATTGTTTCTGTTCTTCTATCATATATTAAAGACACTACAGATTTTTTGTGCAAAATTGCAGATATCCCTTGGGAAGCGGAAGATCTAATGGCAACGATGGATGTGGTTTCCCTATACACATCCATCGGACATGAGGACGGAAAGAGCGTGCCTACATTATTTGAACACCAAATCATTAAATCACTTGGAACATACTCAAATGGTGATGGAAATGATTGATCTATGCTTAACAAACAATGTCTTCCTTTTCAACAATGAATATTTTAAGGAACCGCAATGGGCACACCATTTGCGCCCCATACGCCAACCTCATGATGGGAGCATGGGAGGAACTACAGGTCTGGGCAGAGACAAATCATGAATTCACACAAAATGTTGTCTTATGGCTCAGATAGATCGATGATGTGTTCATTATCTGGAAGGGTACTGCAAAGGGTTGGTTGGATTATGTTGAAAATTTGAATCAAAATTCCAAAAATCTAAGATTCACTGAAACCCACAGCAGGACTTGAAGGCGAGCGTCCCCTGATAGCACGATCCTCCCCACAATGAGAGACAATAACGGACTCTCCCAAGATGGGAATAAGGCTAAGACAAAGTGCGGGTGAGCTTAATGGGAGTTTATATAAGTCAAAATAGGGCACGCAAAGGACTCTGCAAACTCCTAGAGCGCTTTGTCTGACACTAGCAAAGACAGGCGTATATATTTACAAAATGCGTCATAAGAATCTACACACTGTAGGGGGCACATGTTCGTGGGGATTGGGTGGTGACGACTAACTATAGGTGCAGCTGTGATGTGGTGCGCTGTGGTTGGTGGACGTCACTGGTTGCCAACGTGGTCCCGGCAGGTCAGCTGGGCTCATCGGGCGGTGCTGGTGTGCCAGGCGTGGCCAGTGTCATTGATGAACGTCTTCCTTGGCTTTCTGCCTTAAGGGCCACGCACACCGCATTCATTCAATATTGCAATATTATCTTCCCCGGTAAATCCTACAATAGGTTATTCTACAGGTTAATGCAACACAGGAGGAATGCACCTAGAGTGGGGTCCTTCGGTAATACATCAGTACATGGTTACCATCATCCTGTTGGCCGGGTATCGTAGGTCACGAGGTTGGTTCTCAGGGCAAGGGGTGAGCTGTCCAAGTTATGTCTCGTTAGAAGTCATTACGAATGTGTTCCTTCAGTGTTGCTATAATATTGGGTGTCCTAATTTTACAGGGGCCATTAACCTGGGGTGAGCTGGTGGGTCGTGGGGCCTAAGAAAGGGCGCCTTCTGGTCTGCGTTTATGGCCGGGGTTTACTGCTGGGTTGTAAATAATTCAGTTGGCTGGCCGTGGCCATGTGAGCTGCGGGGGGACGTGAATGCTTGAAGCGGCTCCAGCCAAATTGGGGGAGGTAAGGCAGAGCATCTCGGCCCTCTGCCTTTCATCTGGCAGGCTTCACTGGAGAGGGAGAGGAAGTGGCCTTGGATATGCCCACAATGGTATTTTCCTCGTGCGTTTGCAGGTTATACAAAGACATAATAATTCATATACTTTACAATACTCCTTGAGCTTTTCCTTCAAAGCTTACATATCTACATTGTTCGTGCCTTTACGTGGCCATTTCAAATGGGTTACCTATACCAATGTTGCTATTAACTATATGCTAAGTATTTGACACCCATGACATTTTGTTACACTCGATGCATGCATGATAAGTGAGGTAGTATTAAGGTTGGTGGAGCACGCAGGAACAACGGGCCAATGATACTGATGGCAGTGACACATGGCAAGCTTGAACATTCAAATACATTCTATGTGTTTTCTTACACAATTTACATGAGCTCCCAATGCGGTTCCACTTGTTTTCCTGTGCACTCTAGCAGCATTAGTTCAGTTATGGCATAGGGCCTTGAAGTACCTTCTTCTCGGAGAAAAATATAACATAAAATCCGGGACACTTCTACCATTTGCGCATAGCTACGGGGATATGGGTATTTCAACCAGAATTCCACATTAACACACATTCTGCCATCTTCATGGAGTTTACATGTTTTATCAAAAGGTTGTGGAGAAAAGGGTTTTATCACAGGCAGTTTGCATATTGGCATTTAGGGTCTCTACTTTTGCCGGGGGACCATTTTACAGTTCTTTTCGAAACCCCGGCCCTGCTGGCCGGGTCATGCTGTGGACAGTGATACACGGCGGAAGGTGAATGTTAGTGTTTGCATCTAGCACTAGCTCATGTCCGCCTGTTTGTAGGAACTGGCACTCAGCGGATCTGCCAGGGAGCTGCGGCCGCGGGGACAAGTGAGAACTCTCCAAGGGTGGGGGCCGTGCTGCGGCACACAGGGGCTCATGTCATTCTGGTTTCACAAAATGGTTTCCTGGGACTAGCTTAATACAACACGTTTGGTCAATGTTTCAGCCAGTGGTTCACACGCCACCTGGGCCCTGGTGGCAGGGGGGACCCCCGACGAGCCATGGACTCCACAAGGGGGGGCTGCAGGGGAGGGGGGTCTCTTAGACCCATCCTCCCATACAGACTTTAATTACCTTTCTAGATGTTAATGTAAGAATAGTGAACAACAAAATCACGTGCAAACTACATAGGAAAAAGGTGGGCTCAAATACACCATTACATGCACACAGTGGACACCCGAAGGGTTTGATTTGGAGTGTCCCCAACGGGTGAATTTGTAAGACGGAACAATCCCACTTTAGAAGCATATGATAGAGAGCAAGACTATGGCTGCTGGCTTTCAACGACAGATGTATCCGAAACGAGTCATTGAAAGGGCTTTCCTGAAAGCTAGACAGCTAGAAAGACAGACCCTCTTGACAAGCTGTCATTAAAAAAAGAGGAACCAGAGGAAGAAAAAAACACTAGGGTTATCCTCGCGTTTGACAGAGAAGCCAAAATAATTCGACACATTTTGCAAAAACATTGGAACATTCTTTTAGCAGACGCAGACCTCGCTAAGTCTAAAGTCACCCGCAGATACGTTTTAGAAGAAACAGATCTTTCAAAGACATCCTGGTCCAGAGTTTTATGTCCAAAGAAGAATCCAAGACACAAACTAATTGGTTGACTAAGAGAAAGAAGGGGTTCCACAAGCGCACAAGGTGCAACATTTGAAAATATGCAATAAATTGTGAAGCATTTACACATCCGGTGACAGGCCAAAAAATTTGGACCCCACAATGGATCACATGTGAAACTGATCATGTGGTTTATGCTCTTACCAGTCCCTGCCAGAAATGGTATATTGGCAGCACGAAGTGCAAACTAAAAATTTGTATCCAAAAACCCGTGCGTGCAATTCTTCACAATGATGCAAATTACCCCATGGCCAAACACTTCTTTGTCACCAAAGTAATATTGAGCATTTTAGTTTCTTCGGACTACACAAAATAGAAATGAGCCCGAGGGGAGGAAACAAAGAGAAAATGTTAAGACAAAAAGAAACCCGTTGCATCTTGGGCTTTGAAAGTAAACAACCCGATGGATGCAATATGGACGCGGAGTTGTATACCTTTCTGGTGTGCTAATAAACTCATGTCTCTCCCTGTCCCACATGCATATAAATATCTTGGAGAGTAAACGAGCGTAAAGGTATTAGAGTACCTGACTTCTTCTAAAAGAGAAGTCTCTCCTTAGCATCTTGTTAGTTTTTCAGTACCCGGATTAAATGGTTGCAAAACAAAGATGTGGTGATGGTGAATCGTAACTGTACAAACACCAAGAATGTTTTACAATAAGATTTTAAAGGTTTTAAATGGTCTAATGTTTTTTTAGGTGATTGTTTTTCTTTGCTCTTATGTTTATGCTGACTATTGAATGAATTGATGATGGAAGAAGTGGTGTAGCAGGTGTCACAAAAGGTGACTGTAATCCTTATGCAAAATCCTTTGGTGATTTATGTTGATCAGCATCAAGGAAATGCGTGTCTACAATTGTCAAAATGGTAACAATTTAAAGACCGGCGTCACGGCATAATGAATAACCATGACTTGCACTCAGCACTTTATTGGTATTTAAAAATTCGATGAGCCGGTAAAAAGTTGGGATTGTGGAATAATGGCAATAAACTGTTAGAGCACAAAGCACTTTTAAAATGTAATTCTTGAAACTATTGGTGATGTAGCTAACTGTTTATTTGCACTATGCACTTTATGTTCTATAAGGGATGCCAGGTACGTACTAGGTTGTCTTGATACATACGGGTATGTGATTCAATCACAGAGTTGAAGAGAAGCTGATATGACTAAATGTCAAATGTTTCGTGGCACTTTGCACATTATCGTTCTAGGAACATGCTGCTAATGCACTAAGCACTTTACTTTTAAGAGCAGATCGCCTGAACACATGGCGTCTATATTTATAATTTCCATGTGAAATGTTTCCTTAATTGCTGCAATACCAAAAGTGCTCTATGGGCGCTTGCCCTGTAACTGTCCTCCAGCTAAATATATAAAACATGCCACATTATTAGTCAAAATAGAAAAACAAGACAAAGATCACAAATGCACCGTAACATGATATGTATTGGAATTGCGCAATATTGCACACACTTCATTGTGCATATAATAGAATACAATTTGTAGCAAGTAAAAAGTTGTTTGTTACTTATTTAACACACTAGGCTAATATGGCCGACATGTAAATTTGGGCTTGCAGCATTCTAGGAGAACTCGTCCTTTGTGTTTACACCCAATGGCTTTGGCTGCCCCCTTCATGGATTTTAAATGTTTGTGACAATGACGCAAACCATTGTGAACAAGCGGCGTGTTGGCAGCGGAGCGCGTGAACGTCTCAGCAAACTGATTGCTGCACTTGGGAGGACCTGTGTATTTTGGTCGTTTTGGAATTTTAAATGATTTCCATGTTTTTCCATGTTTTTTGTATTGTACGATTTTTCCCTGCAAGAAAAATGAAGGAAGGTATTTTTGGCAAACAAGGTGTGGACCCGGCAGCATTTTGTTCCAACTGGGATATTTACGATATTATTTTATTAGTGTTTTTTTATGCTGTGCGATCAGTGCGGGGGTTGTGTGCAGCGGCATTACTTTTTTTGAGCTGTGACATGCTACTTATTATCTGGGTGCACTATGCACACCATGCTCCTGCCTTATTTGGGGCTCATTGCATGTTTTCATTCTTGACATTCCACTGTTTTTTTGTCCGTTCCAATATGGCTGCCACACACTCCACACTGATGTGGTTGTTCTCACTCAGGGTGCAATAGTAAAAGAACTACACACCTTGGTTTATATGGTGTTTGTCAATTTCCCCTTTACGTGAACAAGCGCTCAGTTGACCGTGAAACGCGTTGTGCCAGGTCTTGCCCTACGGCGTACTGCCTCTGTTTTTGTTTGTTGCTATCCTGTAGCTGTGGTTTTCTTAATCCTTCATCTCCCTGGTGTTTGTGCTTTTCATGTCTGTGGGGCGTAGATCATTGTCCAGGTCAAGCAAACCCATCCTGGCTGGGCCTCTTGCAGTGCAGCCTCTCAGAAGGCCCATCTCTGAGGTTCCTGCTGCACGTTTAGAGTGAAATGCCCCCCCCCCCACCAAAACTAGCCCACTCCCTTGGGTCCCACATTCAATGCATCCTTTCTAGGGGGCGGCAGGGAGTGTTCTTGGGGGGGGGGGGGGGAGAAGGTGGATTGGCCCTCCTGCTGAACCCGGGGCAGGTCAGTGACCTGGATAAGGTGTATTGGGATCATAGGAGCTGTTTGAAGGGGGCTGGGGGGTTGTGAGAGTAAAGGACGCCCGGTTTGCAGTGAGGAGCAAAACTAACTGGGTGAGGTGGGTGGGGTAATGTGGTGTGAGCACTGTGTGCGAGATGCAGTTGTGCGTTTTCTGGGATGTTTTTTGTATTGAGGATGGGTTGGGTATGGCTTTGTTTTTATGAGATCAATGTATTAGGTGAAGGGTGGTCTCTCAAAGTTTCTCCCTCTTTTAGGACATGAAAGACTGGGACGAGGAATAGCACATTTCAGGGTTTTGATAACCTTCTGCTTGTGCTGGGAGTACTGTATGCCTTCTCTGCTCCTGCAAAATAGGTCACTACCATACTTTTAACTTAACGGATATCATTTTCTTTCGGGAGGGGGAGGAGAGAGTAAAAGGCCATTTTGGTTCTAAATTCGCTGCTGTTTTTGTAGAAAGATCGGAATAGAGCGTGTGGTTCCCTTTTGCTCAAAAGCGTGGGACATTAAAACACGTCTGTGGCAATTTGTGTTCAGCCGACAGATGTTGTGCGTCTAATCGCGAGGCCGCACAATGGCGCCTGTCCACTCTGCATCCCCTTGAAAACAAGCTGCACCGATAGATTAGAGTGCGGCGCACAGGTGATGGATGGGGAGCCCCCATTATTAGCAATTCATGGTAGGCGCCTACTGGCACCGGATGCAAATACGCTACAGGTTTGGAAATGTAAAAAAAGGTTTCTGGTTTTAATCTAGTTTGTGTGTATATTGTTGTTGCACCATACACCATGTTATTTTAAAATGGTAACAGTTAAAATAAGTCATTATTTTAGATCCTCCGTACATGTGAAAGGTGAACGGCCGCACTAGGTCCAACAATAGACCTATGTAGCAAAAAACCAATGGCTCACTTTTACAAGTGATTTGTGACGTTTTCTCTTATGGTCAACTGGCTGTGATCCCATCTCAAACATTACTTTCCTCAGAGCAATACTCTAAAAATGAATGTACAGTTTTTGAACCAACTTTCGCGGCGCTGTTGCTGGAGGGGGGGGGGGCTGGGGTGGGTCTCAGTGGGCTATAGCCCAGGGTCTTTTGGTTGCAGCCCCGGATTGAAGCTCGGGGGAGGATGGGTGGGGGGGCTACAAGCAAAAGGCCAGCTGGCCCTGAGTCCGGCGAGTCCCGACATTAGCGGGACTCTTTTCCAGACCTAGCAACACCCCTGGACTACCTCTATCGAGAACGAGTAACGCGGACATTCCTATTCCTCCTTTGAGACCTCTCGGCAGTTTTTCATCCCGCCCGCCATGAGATACTTCAGGAAACACTGGAATAAAAGATCTCTCCCAGCTTTGGATAATCCATCTCCACACCGACCAAACCTAAATGGCCATCACGATCTCCTTGCAAATCCAGTCACGCCACTGGACGCCGCCATACAACATTTAGCTTCCATCCCCCACCCCCTCCCGCTCCATCGCCAACCACAGACCACCTTCACTTTCTCTGTAGATTTGTGGCTCATTGCTATAGTTTTAGCAGGTGGGACCAAACAAAAAAAACAACCATTCAATGAGCTTCCTAGACTTGAATACCTTATGTGGGTGGATGAAGGCGGGGGAAAACACCCCTTCAGAACAGAAAGATCCACCTTGCAGAGGAGTTCTAATTCCACCTTTTATATCCTGGCCCGGTCCCTTCTTCCATGAAAAGACGCTTTGAAACCACAACGGACAGCATCGGCCTGATGTGGCGAGCACAGCGCAGCGGTTTTCAGGCATTGTTTTTGCCACTATGCACTGGAAGGACCGTTCGATCCATCATACCATTCCTTAACCCGCAGGACCATGGCTGTGATTGCATGAGCCTTAATGATGCAAACCGGCTACATGTCGGTGTACCGATCTCCTCCATGACAAAAACTTCAATTTGAGGCAAGTGGCCCCCAGATGACTCCTTGGGATGGAAAGGTTGGAACACATCACCCGTTTTGCAGGTGTACTTCACAATTAAATTCCATTACTAGTCTTCATCGTAGATCGAAGGTCCAGGACAGCCTTCCTCATGCCGAACTACAACTGGAAGAGATGTTTTCCATTCTGCCCCCCAAAATATGCAACTTCCTCACTAAGCATCTACTCATGGAAGTGAATTACAGGACCTTATGAAAACCCCTCGCTTCAGTTGACAATCGGAAAAAGAGTACATTATACCAATGTGACACACACTTGGTGGCCTTATGTCACGGCTCCGACGAGAACTATCTGGTAGACCTCGAAAAATAATCCCTGTACATTGGAGACTGGACAATTGTTGCATCCTAATACCCATGCTTCCTTCCCACCCATCTCCCATGAATCCCTGCCACCCATCCCTAAGATCCATCTGCCAAATCTCACCACCACACAGCCCACTAATGTCCCCAGCAGACGACCCACAAGGTGTCTCCTTCAAATTGACTCCCATTCTATCCATTTGCTAAAACCTGCCCTACTGCAATAAAACCATGAATACCATCTTAATCCCCGGGAACGCTCTTACTCACTCTAGCAGATGTCCATGCCTCCTGAACACATTTTGAAGGCATGCCGGTTCTTCTGAACTTCACGCAACGCTCCAGCTTTCCGCATCGGACTCTAACCGCTATCCAGCTAACCCACCGGCTTTCTTTTACAGAGCAGCATGGTGCAAGGCGAACAGTGAATGGGTGCTATGCAAGACCCCCCTACGAGCTACGCTGAAAAGCAGAGACCTGCTAAGTGGCTGTAAATATTCAAGGGCATTGTTGTAATTTTGCAAGGCACAATGTGTTCCCATGTTGACCAACCCACCTTGCTGACTCACCTGACTCGGATTGGTATCTCGGGTCGGGTATTAGCCTGGTTTTCGTCTTTCCTGGCTGATTGCACACGGGTGCTTTCTCCCCCTTCCCCCTTTCTTTGCGGGTTCCTGCCACCTCACCAGTGGTGTCCCGCATGGGTCTACCTTGTCGCCCATTCTCCAACATTTTACATCTGGCCTTTGATCTCATCCGCTCCCTCGGCATCTGGTGCTACTCTTATGCCGGCGACATTCAGTTCCTGATCCGTTCAGATCTTGATCAGGCTGAGGTGTCGTTGTGCCTCCATTGGTGCCTGATGGCCATAGGTGAGTGGATGAGCCACAATTGGTTGAAGCTGAATGGGGACAAGACAGGGGTGAGAGTGGTAGGCGTTCCCCCTGATCCCTCACTCTGTGTGTATTCCTTCTGGTCTGCCTCTTTGCCCTCTCCCGATACCAGCGACGAAGGTGAAGAACTTGGGAGTGATTCTTTCGGCTTTCCTCTCCATGAACGATCGAGTCTCTGCAGTGTGCAAAATGGGTCATTTTCACCTTAAGACTTAAGACACTAAAAAAGGGGCTTCCTTTGCTACCGTCCGCTCTCCACCCACCGATGGTCACGGCCATGGTGCTTAGCCGGCTGGATTATTGCAATTCTCTTATCTTTCCCAGCCTCAGGGTATAACCATTCGACTCCAACGCCTCCAAAATCTGGCTGCCAGGGTGGCTATATGTTCACTCTATGGGGGTGCATATTTCCCCAGTGTTGCGGGCCTTGCTTTGGCTCCCAGTGGTGCAGCGTATCAATTTTAATGTGCTCTGCATTGTTCATCGAGCGGTGCATGGAGTGGGGGCAGAATACATTCAGACTACATTTATTCGCTACTGCCCCACCCGTTCTTTGCCTTCTGCAACAGCTGATCTGCTGGTTGTGCCTACCTTATCCGTGCGCGCATCGGTGGCAGGGCTTTTTCAGTTGCCGCTGCCAGAAAATGGAATGACCTGCCATTATCAGTAAAGATCTCGCCAAATCATTTGGCATTTAGTAGGGCCTTAAAGACATTTCTAGTGGCTAGCTGATGGATGGAGGTCCCTGTCTCTCCCTCTCTAGCGCCAGGATACCTTTGGGTGACCGTGCACTGTATAAGTTCAAGTAACATAACATGGTAACAGCCCTCCCCTGTTTGCTTTGGCCACCCACTCCTCTTCTGCCCCCATGCATTAGCGCCAAGGTGGTTTAATCTACTGGAGCTATGCACTAAATATAATCTTGCACAGATGTGCTTAGAAAGGTTTGGTCTCCCTTAGACAACCAGTGCTCTTCCCTTTTTGATTTAGAAGTGTTTAATGGCATAGATACAACCCCTGACAAATGCCATTTTCCTTTTGCCAATTTCAAATTGTAACTTCCATAAACTTGAAGTACTCTTGCAGTTCCCCATGTCAACCAAGATTGCAGGGTTATTGTAATTACTAGGTAGGATAAAAAAAAATACGAATGGAACATGGTTTCAAATTGGTTGTCCTTTAGCTGTGTGGTACAAAATGATATTAAATATGTTAACCAAAATAGTGTTTGATTTATTTTGAGCTGGAGCCACACAGTCTACATCGGCAAGTTCTGTATCTTGTGAAGATTTTATTTAGTATTAATGGGCTGTTTCCAATAAAAGGCCTCGCAGAAATTGACTTGGAGATGTACTGGCACTTGGCATGAGTTGAAGTACCGCCGGAGCTCCAGATAAATGGCATACACGGCCATTGCACTTCCTAAAACCGGGCCAGTACTTGTAAGAAACATGGGGAGTAACGGGTATGCATGGGTCTGACCCTAGAAGACCCCTGCACTTCCTATTTGAGGTATTCGGAGCAAAATGTACTAGCAGCAACTTCCACGAAGACTTCTGTTATGGTGTTGACTGTTGTGTACACAATCTATTTGAGAATAATACTTTTCGTTTATCAAAAATCCCAGCTACTAAGGTTTTGAGACCAAAAGTAAACTCTTTTGCTTGTCTAAAAAGTAACAAGACGGATGTGTGTACTCCCTAAAAATCCTTTTACTCCCACATTTTCAAAATGGCTAGTAAGTACTAGTTTCAAATTCACTTCTACAGTCTTGTGTACCGGGCTCTGGTTCCAGGTTTATGTACTTTTCAATGTGCTTCATAACCAGAATATGGATTGTGTAGAGTTTGAGGTGCAGCCAAATCCTCAGATTTGAATTTAGTTTCATTGGGTTTGGGTAGGCTGAATACATATAGCACGGGCGGGTGTAGCCCAACATGGGAGGCCATGATTTTCCATAGTGCAACTGATGTGTCGGACATGGGTAATCCTGCTGCGTGAAGGGGAGTCAGTAGGAGGGCATTGGAGGGCCTGCTGATGGTGAGGGCTGGCACAGCTTGGACGTCTTTACTAGTACAACAAGTACTGTAATGTACATAGTGTATATGATGGCTCTGCTGGGGGTAGCCTATTTGCTGTAAGCTGGGCAGTGCCTCCGATTTGATGGAGGGGGGGGATGCCGACATTTTGATTAGAAAAAACAGCTGGAAAAGGATATCCAATCTGTCTATCTTGATTCCCCTTGGGGGTGGGCGGAATCTGGGCCATCAGTTGTCCATTAATGGATCACCCCCTTGCAGACTTAGCTTTGCTAGACAACTCGGAGGCAGCATAAGTTGTAGTATGACCATTTGGCTACCCAACAAGAGGGTACGGGGAATGTATCGTGGTAGGGTTGCTTAGGCAGGAGTCGTTGATTAGGACCAGAATTGGCATCTGGATGTGCAGATTGGCAGAGTTGCACAAAACTAAAAGTACACACCTAATCTGGGGTTCATAAATGATTTGACGGGCAGCTCTTAAATTTACCCAATTCTCCAGCATTGGATCTTTCATGGATTCACATGCTTAGAACATTCCCCGTCGTCAGGCTGGGAATCCCCGGTACATTATATAGACCCTTTTCCGTAGGAAAGCTTTTTCGACGCTTATGCGTCCTATCCACCTCGTTTTGTATCAGGCGTGCCCGCGTCGTCGGGGCGTCATGATATAAATACAGGCCCCGCCCCCGCGATCCCTCAGATTTCAACCGTCTTTCAAAGTAGTGGGATCCTCGTGTTTTACTACTAGTGAAAACTAGGTTGTTTTTGTCTGTTTTCGCTTCGGCAAAGTTCAAATTCCGGCGAACTATGTCTGGAAAAGCGTTATTTCGCCCGTGTGCAACCTGTGGCCTCAAAAAGGTTTATGAAGGTGATGGCCACATGGACTGTATCTACTGTCTCCACCCGCACCACTCGGCGGATACATGTGAAATTTGTCAGGGTTTCTCCCAAAAAACCCTTAAGGACCGAAAAAGAAGGCTGGTCGACTGGCTTAATGACGGAGCAGGGGCCTAGCCGGCTTCGGAAGTTGGCTCCACGGCCTCCAGGGGTAGGTCGGAACCTCCATCGAAGAAGGTACGGCCAGCTGAAACGCGCTCTGAGGACAAGCATAAGAGGAAACAGGATGGTTCCTCCTCATCACATAAAAAGTCCTCCTCCTCATCATCATCATCTAAGACGGAGAGGCTAGCGCTGTCGAAATCCTCCTCAGGGGACCGTCCCAGGTCTTCCATGAGTCTGGAAGCCTCAGCCGGGAAGTCGGCATCCAAATCGACGACGAAGTCTAAGGGCTCGACGACGACTTGCTCGTCGACCTCGGTGTCATTGACGATGCCTATTACAGTTCAAGCAGCAGCGGTGGGGATTCCCCCGTCGACGGAGACTCAGTCCATGGCTTGGCTGCCCGAGGTCTATGACCCGATCCCCCCGGAGGTCTTACTGCAGCCAGACACGGCCGGCTCGGCGGAAGGAGAAGGTGATCTGGTTCTGCAACCATCGGATTTAGGCTTACGGCCTTCCACGTCGACTACGACGGCGACGAGTGCAAACGGGGGTGTGGTACCGATATCGTCCACGTTATTGACCCCCCAGACGGTTTGGTCTCTGGATGTGCTTAATACTCTTCAGAAGCTCCTGCAACGGCTGGATACGCAGTTCCCTCAGCCCGGGACGTCATCGTCACTTCTGTCTGTACCTTCCGTCGACGAGCAAACTTGCACGGCTCGATCGACGACGAAACACCCATCGGCTCCCCAGGCAGTAAAAGATCGTCCTCGAGCTCAGGAGGAGGGTGAGTTGTCGGAGTCCGATTCTGTACTGGGTGACTCAGGGTCAGACATCTCCCTGTCGCCTTCGAGGGACCCGACATGGAACTCTGATGTAGAGTTGGAGTCTACGAGGAGCCAGTCACAGCCATCTCCCCCGGATGATGTGGGAGCCTTCCATGCAATGATGGGGAAAGCTTGTTCCGAATTCGGCTTGATTCCGGAGGAGCAGAAGAAAGACTGTTTCCTTTTTGACCATATGGGTCAAAGGAGAAAATCGGTTTTTGCCATCCCAATCCTGGACCACGTGTGGCAAGAAGGTCTCAAAACGATGCGCCATCCGTTCTCGGAGCCGGCCATAAAGGGACGGATCGAGAAAAAGTTTAAAGCTCCGGAGTCCACTCCAAAATGTCTAACATCACAGCCTCTGTCTGACTCGGTGGTGTCGGTGGCAGCGGCTAGGAAGGCCAGGGTCCAGCAAAAATGTTCAACGCCACCTGAAAGTGAGGCTAGGAGACAGGACGCCTTCGGAAAGAAGGTGCTCTCGGTCGGAGCGACGACAGTAAGAGCAGCCAATTCCTTAGCAATCGTGTCTCGATATGATAGGGAAATGTGGCACAAATTAGCCCCTATCCTAGAACACCTGCCAGACGAACACCGGAAAGCAGCTATGTTACTGGTGCGGGATGGCGAAGAGGCCTCGAACCACGCTATCAATATCGCAGTTGACCTAGCAGAATCTGGGTTCAAACAAATCAACCATGGAGTAGTGCTTCGTCGGCAAGCGTACAGTACAAAGTCCTTGACATGCCATGCGAAGGGGAACACCTGTTTGGCGAAAAGGTTGATGAAGCGCTGAAAGGGATGAAAGAAGACACGGATACTGCTAGGTCCCTCGGCGCCCTGCAAACGGGTAGAAATTTTCGTTCTTTTCGCCCCTTCAGGGGTGCTTCTGGAAACTCCCGCTTTGGAGCCTCGAGGGACCGTGGATTCAACAGGCCCTCTTACTCTTCACAAGGGTTCAGACGACCGTCCCAGTCGGCTCGTAGAAGCAGGGATTATCAGGCCTCCAGACGGCGAGGCTCGGGTCAGTCGTCGACGAAGACCAAGCAATCCAACAACCAATGACGGCCTTCGGAACGTCCTGGTAGGTCGAGTCTCTCATCGCTTCGGCCGATGGAAATGCATCACCACAGATCGATGGGTCCTAGACACGATTCGCATGGGTCATGCGCTGCAATTCAAAGACAAGCCTCCGCGTCTTCCTCCTTTATTCTCGACACAGCCCCACCTCCGAGTCCTACGACAAGAGGCGGCGCTTATGTTGCAAAAAGGGGCGGTAGAGAGTTCCTGTAGCACAGGAAGGACAAGGAGTTTATTCCAGGTTCTTTGTTGTAAAAAAGCCAAACGGCAAATGGAGGCCCATTCTCGACCTGAGGGTACTTAACAAGTGGCTAAAGAGCCTAAAATTCAAAATGCTAAAGCTCCAAGAGGTTATCAGGTCGGTGCAACCCATGGATTATCTATCATCACTAGACCTTCAAGATGCTTATTTTCACATTCCAATACGCCCACGACACAGGAGATATTTAAGATTCGTCGTGGGGAAAAAGCATTTTCAGTTCAAGGTCCTCCCTTTCGGGCTCAAGTCCTCCCCCAGGACGTTCACCAAGTGCTTGGCCCCTATAGCGGCCCATTTAAGGAAGGACGGTCATCATGTCTATCCATATCTGGACGACTGGCTGGTCAGAGGTTCATCCAAGGAACAAACACGAGACAGTCTACGAGCCACTATGTCCCTCTTACAGGAACTGGGCTTCGCAATCAACTTCAACAAGTCCTCCGTAGAGCCTTCGAGGACCTTGGTCTTCCTAGGAGCGGAGTTTCATACACATACAAGCCTGGTGAGACCATCCAGCGAAAGAATTCAGAAACTTCAAAACAAGGCTTCGGAATGGAGAGGCGGTACCAAGGTCTCAGCGCGCAAGTACATGTCCCTGCTAGGGACCATGTCGTCCTGCATTCCGCTAATAAACAACTGCCGTCTGTTTATGAGGCCTTGCCAGGAATTTCTAGCGGACCGTTGGGCGCAGAGCCGAGGTCGCTGGTCCGACAAACTGGTCGTCGACGAACAACTAGTTCAAGCACTCGGCTGGTGGAGAGTGTCTACTCATCTAACGAAAGGGATGCCTCTTCTGGAACCAGAGTTTCAAAAGACGTGGTGACGGATGCATCGCTGAGCGGATGGGGAGCTCATCTGGATATGTTACAGGTACAGGGCCGGTGGTCCTTGCAGGAGTCCTCCCTGCATATCAACCTGCTAGAATTGAGAGCAGTGCGATGGGCTCTAAAATCTTTTCTTCCGCAACTGAGGGACTCGGTGGTGCGTGTCATGACGGACAACACCACTACGATGTTCTACTTGAGAAAACAAGGAGGGACACGCTCCAGATCCCTATCGACGGAGGCACAGAAAATCTGGCATTGGGCCATTCAACACAACATGAAAATCTTAGCGTTCCACCTGCCAGGCGTGAGAAACGTGGAAGCAGATGCCCTCAGCAGAGAAATGAACGAAGTTCACGAGTGGGTACTGAACGACCAGCTACTACAACAAGTATTCAAGAAATGGGGACACCCGCCCATAGACCTGTTTGCAACGAAGAACAACAAAAAATGCCATCAGTACGCAAGCAGATGGCCACAGAAGGGCTCTCTGGGGGACGCGTTCTCCTTACCATGGACGAACAATTTTATGTACGCATTCCCTCCATTTCCCCTGGTCCGGAGGACATTGCAATGGATCCTCAGGTACCCATGTCGTGTAATTCTGGTGGCCCCATACTGGCCCAGACAGGTGTGGTTTTCAGACCTGCTACACTTAGCGGCGGCGGAACCGATGAGATTCAAGAAGACCCCCGACCTTCTGTCTCGACAGGACGGTGTGGTTTGGCATCACGACCCGGACAGCCTCCAGTTGACGGCCTGGCTCCTGACTTCGCCGAATTTGGTCGGCTAACGATTCCGGAGGACTGTCGGCGTATCCTACAAGCGGCAAGAGCACCTTCCACAAACGCCTCATACGCGTACAAATGGAAAAGTTTCTGTCAATGGTGTGAGGATCAACCAGGCTTGGCCCCGCAATCGATTAAGCCAGAACAGCTCCTGCCATACTTGCTGCTCTTAGCCCAGAAGGGCCTGTCGGTATCTTCAATAAAAGTACACCTAGCAGCCATTTCCAGGTTTACTCGTCGACGGCACTCGGCACCTTTGTTCAGCGACCGCATGATTAAACACTTCCTTAAAGGCCTCTTTCGGAGTTTCCCGCCAAGAAATTTCCTCCGGAGTGGAGCCTCAATCTGGTCTTAACATCTCTTATGAAGCCTCCTTTTGAGCCAATGTCATCATCGTCTCTAAAGTTTCTGTCGTGGAAATTGGCCTTCCTAGTGGCCATCACTTCAGCACGACGTATTTCAGAAGTTCAGGCTCTAATGGTAGACCCGCCATACTTACGATTTTTCAAGAACAAGGTAGTCCTAGCCACTAACCCGCAGTTTATACCTAAAGCTCTGTCGGTGTTCCATAAACACTCCTCTTTTGTGTTGCCTACGTTTTTTCCGGAGCCATGCTCGGGAGCGGAGCGCATGCTACACACATTGGATGTAAAAAGGGCTCTTAAGTTTTATCTCCATCGAACGCAACCGTTCAGAGAAACAAGACAGCTGTTCGTGGCCTATGGTTTGGGTGCTAAAGGAAAAGCCATTTCGAAACAAGGACTGTCAAGATGGGTGTCATCTACCATTTCGTACTGCCATTCTAGGGCAGGGAAACCTCTTCTGCGACGGCCAAGAGCTCACTCAACTAGAGCAGCGGCATCGTCGACGGCACTGTGGGCCGGAGTCCCTCTGGGGGACATCTGCATGGCGGCTACCTGGGCGGCTACACACACCTTTACCCGCCATTACTGCCTGTCGCAGCAACATGCCGAAGATACCCGGGTGGGGCAGGCGGTGCTTCGACACCTATTCCAGTAAGGTAAGCCCCGGCTGAGGGGTTGCATCCTATGGAATTTGTGACTGTATGTGGTTCGTTTTCCTGTGTTAACTATTACTGATGTATATATGATCCTAGGGAACGGGCTCTGCGAACAAAGTATATGGGTTTGCATGCACGCCTCCTCTTTGGGGGTGGTACTGCTGTGTAATCTGTTCTAAGCATGTGAATCCATGAAAGATCCAATGCTGGAGAAGGGAATAGTTTCTTACCTGTAACTCCATTTCTCCAGCATTGGTATCTTTCATGGATTCACATGCGCCCACCTGCCTCCCCTGAACATGCAAACCGGTTCCCCCACTACTTTGGGGGCCGAAATCTGAGGGAGCGCGGGGGCGGGGCCTGTATTTATATCATGACGCCCTGACGACGCGGGCACGCATGATACAAAACGAGGTGGATAGGACGCATAAGCGTCGAAAAAGCTTTCCTACGGAAAAGGGTCTATATAATGTACCGGGGATTCCCAGCCTGACGACGGGGAATGTTCTAAGCATGTGAATCCATGAAAGATACCAATGCTGGAGAAATGGAGTTACAGGTAAGAAACTATTCCCTTCTTTCCCCCAAAGCATATTGATCGTCTAGTGATCGAAAGGAGTATGAGCGTTCAAATGGATGGCCATCTACAGGTCTGAAGAACCCGCTAAGCAACGAATTACCCTATACTACAAATGTCTTGCCCCAATATGCCCGGAAGAACTTCAGTTTACATACAGCTCTTCCCTGCTGGGCAAATCTAATGTCGGATTGCCTGTTGGCCTAATAATGAAATGTAAGTTGCGCACAGACACGCAGCTTTGTTGGGGAGCTGGGGGGAGTTTGAGTTTGGGTCTAGTGGAGATGAGGGGAGAGATTGAGTTGCTCAGTGAGCTAGGTACGAACCTCTCAGCCAGAGTACTACATATAGGGATCGGTGGGTGGCAAGGGATGGTCCTCTGTCAGCAATTCATACTCCCTTTCTTAGTGATTTGAATAGCAACTTGTCTAATATTTATTTCTAATTTCTTTCCTAGAGTTTAACCCCTAAAATGTAGATGGTGAGTTGTGGCCAGGCACTATTGGTGGTGGCTAGGGCGTCGGAGGGAATGGGGTGCAAAATGTGAAGAGGGGTAAAGGGGTGAGATGCCCAATGGTGGCTGAAATGGAAACTCTAAGCAGCATTTTCTATTTTTTTATCTGTCTATTTCTGTGTCCCCAGTAAAGTTATGGTAGCGGTATAAAGTCTTGGAAGAAACCTGCCATCTGAAATAAGTGGATTCAGAGCGCACACCGCATTGCCACCCAGTAATCGCTGGAAATTCATGTCCACTTCAGAGACATGTGAATTGTGGGTATGCAACTGGCCTCACAAACTAGTGTTTCACTCCATTAACCTGTCCCCTAAGACAAAGCTATTTTTTTTACATGGACTTTTCAACCCAAGACAGACCGCTTTCAAGGACACATCTGTGGCTGGAGCACTGGGGTAGGATGAGCAAAGCTGTGCGAGAGATACAAGTTTGCTGAGACAGTGACCATGTTCATTACCAAGCCCAAGACCATTCAAGAGGAAGCAGGGTTCTACATGAAGCTTTTGCCTTTCTATTAACATAGATGTATAACAATCTTCAAGTTATGCTGCCTTGTAGCGTCCACACACGAGCATGGGTACTACCTTTCAGTCCCATTACCCTCTTCATTCTTGCTGTAATCGGAATGATAAACCAGTATCATTTTAAGGGCAACATTAGCAGTCCACGAAAAGGATACTTGTTCTCTAGCGTAGGTATAGGAGCCTTCATCAATAGCAGCCATGAGGAAGGTATACAGGCTGCAGAATGAATGCCTGTCATGGAGCATATCAAATGTGGCATTAATCCAGAATAGCTGCCCCACAGAATGCAAACGTGCTCCAGCATGGATACAGGAGACCGATTGGAAGCACGGAGAAAGCTACACATGCCGTAGCATACACAGAGGATGAAGATTAAAAGCTACGTGGAAGGTGTCTGTATCCTTACAGACTGAGATTAGAAGAGGGACATGGTTTTGAAGTAGTGTTGCTATTTGAGAGCAAAGAAACTAATGGTTTGAGGGTTTGCTCACTATTATTATAGAGAAAGGAACACTATATCCAGGAAAACCATGAGGGAGGCTTGTTGAAGATCATACCCTCAGAATGAAATCACTCTGAAAGTTGAGAAGCTTGAAAGGTCTGGGGACTGTCATTTTAAGAGGTTAGGAAATGAGATTAAATGAGATCAGAATCGCTCGTTGGTTACACTGATGCCGGAATTTGCGTCCACTGTGCAATTTCTGCACTTTAATACTTTCCTTTCCAGTTCTTACCACGAAATGTTAAATGTTAAAGGTATTTGTACCGCGCAACGTCACCAACGGAGTTGGTCCCCAGGCGCTCTGGCGGATCTGCAAACGAGAAGGTGGGATGGGTTAGTAGGTGAAGCGGGAGTAGGATGGTGAGAGGAGTGGTGTTCTGTTGGCAGCTTCAACTCGGTACACCCGGTGCTGAGCTTAAGTGCGAGTATTGCATCGATGTCAGTCCTCGTGTGCTTTTGGTGTTGCTTGTGTGTTGTTGCGGTGTTGTGCGAGAGATGGTTGTGTGAGAATTTGAGTGAGAAGTTTGCAGAATTGCTGAGTTTTTTTGTTAGTTGTATGAAGGTTAACAGAAGTTCAGAAATCTGTCCGAGTGTGGAACTCGCAATCGTCCCAATTTCATCGACTAAAATAATGTTTAAAAAAAGCAAAACAAAAAAAACAGACATTGTATGTACACAAACTGCATAACCCAAAATGACAATTGAAACTAATATTATAAAAGGGCATTCTGCAAATTGGGAATTATTCTAGCGTATATGTCTTCATTATCGAGAGAAGTATAGTTGTACCAGCATTCTAATTGGTATGATCTTAAAATGTTTGTCTGGCTTTCTCTTTTGTATGTTGAAGCTTTAAATGTGCCCAGAACACAGGCTTGTGAAATTGTCACTTAAAAACGTGAAGCCTGTGAATTGTACAGAAAAAGCAAACCTTTTTTTGTGTGAAATGGGCAGACCTCAAAATATGCTTGTCAGGGGCATGAGATATCTGGTCAGCTTTCTTCTGACTAGAACCCCTCGAATGACCTATATAAAAAGGAAGATCAGGTAATTGGCTACACAATGCCACCAGCATGTGAGCAGGCAGCCTTTTCACAGAAGACGGCACAGTACTTCAAGGGATATAAGATGATTTGGCAGGATCACTGTACCGTCTGCTGGGAAAGCCAGGATACAAGAAGGGATGCTTTGGTGCCACAGTCCTGAACTTGGCTACCTAATCGCCTCTCCAGACTAACACTTTATGATCATCATTAGGGGTGGCTGCCTAGGTTTTACAACTCCATCTGAATCAACCAACTATTAGATATTCGCCACACTGATGCTGTTTGTTTTATAGCAAACCACAGATAGTGCAGGTACATTGCTGATAATTTCACCTGTTCTAGAAAACAAAATAAATATACATGCAGCTTTATCCATTTCAAACTATCTTGCATAGTAATACAATCTGTCTGCAGTAAGTGCTTAACACACTGAGATGTCTTCTGCATCATTGCAGCACTCACATTTATCAATATGTCTTTCAACTTTGGCTGTTGCACATGATCAATATCCTCACAGAAAGGTGAGAGTGCTACATGAGCTGGTCATAGTGAATGCACAAACTGTGTACCACAGTGAACACAGAAAGCGTTACAGGATGAAATGATCGAAGGAGAATGTACTTGTTAGCCGAAAACATCTCGATTGAGCCTCGGCAGCATGCCATTTAAGTATCCTGACCTGTGCTATTTATGTTTGGTGAACATTGCCTTCTTGAGATCGGGCACCTTGTGGGGCCTCCCTCCGAAGTGGGCACTTGCCCCTTTTGCCCCCACCCCCCCCAATAGAGATGTCTCTGCTGACAATGCTTCCTTTTCTGGTCTGGCTCAAAGCATCATAGACCAGATCATGGAACAAGCAGTGGCGATTATTTCAGTGTCTGAGAACAGAATGTGACCTTGCTTGCAATTCGTGTTACTGCCACATTTTAAACCCGTGTGTTAAAAATAACGGAGGGTGGCAGCGACACGTAAGAGGCTGTGCTGCAGCAAAGTGCAAGTACTTCAAGCAAGCATTGTGCTGGCCTTTAAGTACTTTGGTCTGTCTGAACCTGTCTGCAGACCTCCCAATTGTCCACGGAAGATGCACTATAGATGACTACTTGGTCGAGGTGACTGGCACGGTAACAATCTTGCTAGCAGTTATTGGGTGTAGGGTGCAGTGTTTCTGTTGGTGAACAGAGTATTGCTGGCACGAGAACCGCATTTGGTGGTTGGGTTTGGTCAATTTCACTAAAAGAATGCGTGAGCAGCGAGCTGGCGATGGGGCCACCATGAAGCAAACGATGGGCAGGGGCTGGTTATTTTATTTTTTGCCAAAATGTGCATTCCATGCGGTTCGCTTTCTGGTGACGTCGTCCATTACGAAGGGCCCTCCATGTTGCATCGAGGCTAATGCTGCCAAAAGTATACGTTGGCAATATCTATTATGCTAGATTCCAACATAAATTCCTGGGCCATGATCAGTGAAGGAAACTGTGCCCAGTTCTTAGCTAGACTGTTCTGAAGGAGTCCTTTGTGGGCTCCAAGACCATGGGCCCTCAGTCGTTCCCTTTTTTCTAATTAAGCTCATTCGAGTGACTTGATTCCTTAAGATGAGCTTTTCATCAGTGAAGAAAATATTCTAGAACTGGCTGCCTAGTGCCATCAACTAAGGCAATGCCATGCAAGTGGCCATCCATCCGGGACCTTTGCTTATAGCACATGTTGACTCTTCGGCCAAAGGACGATTTTGACTCCTCTCCCTTCATTCTGAGAGAGCCAGGTGGCACTTTTTAGGGTCCATATGGAACCCTCACCCATAGTTGGCACCTTGGGCTAGGGTTATTAGGAGTGGTTTTCAAAGAACAAGCCTTGTTTGCTGAGCTACCTGGCCATTCTTCTGCTTGTCTTGCACACTGCGGTGATCACTCCCTCTTGTGTGCCTGATTTAAGATGAAACCTCTCTTGTTAGAGCCCAGTTATTCATGAAAATTGGGTGGAGTCGACTGATGTGCAATCTTGTATATCTTCATGTTTCAGACCGCTTCCATTTTTAATGTGGGCCTTTGTAACACTTGGGTCACCTGTTCCTAAGAATTACATTGTTCTATTCTATAGCATTGGCATAAAGCGCAGACTCTCCTGCGGGCCTCAAAGCGCTGACAGAACACACAAACATAAAAAAAGGTGCGTAAGAGGCGCTTAGACCGTGTCAACGTGAGCAGCAGGTAGGGGCGGAGTTGGATACCTCTGCCATCAAATGAGTTTTAAGGGCGTTTTTAAACCTGTGCCCACAAAAAGCCAGTTGTCTGATTGATAGGGGTAGATGGTTGCAGGCTCCTGGACCCCAGGCATTAAAACTCAGATCTCCAAAACCTTTGTCTGGTGCGAGGTTGCAAGAGTAAATCCTGATTAGACCGCAGCACCTGTCTGTGTGGCAGTCTGCTAATACAGGATTTAAGATAACCAGGAGCATTTCCGCCAAGCCATTTGTAGACTATGCAGGATGTTTTAAAAAGGATCCTTTGCTGTATCGGCAGCCAATGAAGTTTTCTCCGGCCATCTGAGACATGATCACATCGTCTGATGCCACAGATGGCTCTAACGGACCTGTTCTGGGCAACTTGCAATTTCCTGACATTTGCCTGTGTAGTGCCGGCCAGCAGGCCATTGCAATAGTCAAACCTGGAATAAATGGTTTCTGCAGCTAACAGAGCCCTGTTTTCTGACAAAGCCATTTTGCCATAGGAGCTGTGACATATATGAGCAATTCGAGGTCCCATAAGATACCTGCTTCTTAAAATCAAGGTGGCAGTCAAAAACACTACCACGGTTTTAACCTGGCTGGACATGTGGATTCTGTCCCCTCCAATAAGAAAGGCCTCATATCGGGGATCTAGGAGCTTACATTTTGCTGGACTTCCAACAATTAAGAGCTGGTTTTTTGTTCTTCAATGCCATGGAGTTTTTTTTCCCCCATCCAGTCTTTTGACATTGAACACCCCACAAATAAGAATCGAATCTGCCTCATAATCGCCAGATAGTTTCAAGATGATCTGGGTGTCATGGTGTAGTTCACATGTTTAACACCCATATTGTCCAGTACATCAAAGAACGGTTTGGAATAGATGTAGCAGGTGTGATAGACCCTTGCCGGATACCACAGCAGAGTAGGACGACTTGAGATTTACATTCCCCCATGGCTACTTTAGGTCTCCTAGGGCCCAAGAAAAATCTGAACCAATTGGCGGCCAATTTGGTGCGTTTTCTGTCTTTTGTTAGCCTGTCCACCAGCTTATGATCCACCAGATCAAAAGCGGCAGACTGGTCTAACAGCAGCATAGCTAGTTTGCCTTGATCAACCATTCCAGCAATGGTAGATCGAACTTCCAACAGGGCTGTTTCCGTTCTGCGATTCTTTTGAAATCGGACTGACTGCTGGATAGAAGGTCCCTTTCTTCGACAAATGTGCTGTGCTGTACTGAGGGAAGGCTACCTTGTCGAAGATTTATAAGGAGAACGGGACGTTGGTTATTGGACGATAAGTAAGCGGGTCCAAGGGAGGTGAACCAGTCCTCCTTTATACTGTCAGGAACCTTCCCTCCTGAAAGGACAAATTCATGAGCGACGTCACTGGTGAAGCAATACTGGAGAAAAATTCCTTAAACGACGAGGATGGAAAAATATCACCTTTTACATTGAGTAGGTTTGATATTCGCAACCAGCGCAGTCCGTTCACTGACAGACACGTTTGAAAGAGAAAGAATCAAACTCAGTATCTGTGTCGGGTGTTCTAGGATCTGTACTCATCAGCTGACTAGCTTAAATAATGTTCAGGATATTATCTAAATGTTTAACTTTTTGGGTCATACAGTTGTGCACCTTTTGACACCAGGCGTCATCAGCAATTATCTGAGGGTCTTGTTTTTTTCCTTTAAGCTTGTTCAATATTCTAAATGGCGCTCTGGTGTTTGATATAGCTCCTAGAAAACACTCTTCCAGATTGGCTTTTTTTGCCGCTAAATTAGCATCCTTATAGGACTTGACTGCTTCCTTTATAAAGACCTAGCGAGTTGCCATGATTTTCTTCTCCATCCTCTTTCCGCCGCCCTTTGGTCTGCCTAGCAGCCAAAATAGGCAAGAACCAGTAAGTGGGTGTCGGATGAACTTCTTTGGGCTGCATTTGACATGGGTTATCACAACAACTCACTACTTTCTCTCTTCTCTTGGGATTTCTGGCTCTGTTCTGTCTTGGTTGTATCTTCTCTTTCTGACCGCTCCTTTTCGGTGTGTCTGAAAGTTCAGTGATATCTTCTGTACTCCTTCCTTTTTGGGGTTCCCCAAGAATTGGTCTTAAGCCCTTGAATTTCCACCACTCCACTTTCATCCCTCATATCGGCGTTTGGACTGTTATGCTGATACGGTTTCCTTTCTTCAACATTTAGCCATTGAATCCTGGATGGCTTCTGTTTTTGAGGCTTGATCATAAAAAAAATGATTTCTTGGTTCTAATTCACCTTTGATCTCCCATGTCTAACTCTTTCCTTTCTTTGTCTCTACCTCCTTATAGATTTGCTCTGGTTACATTTGTATTCTAAATGTTCTGGTGCATATTGTATCTATTGTGTGTGTGCCCGTCATCCACTCTGATATTCTTAACATTCCGTCCCTTCCCACATTTTCACATAATGAATTTATCTTAAGTAAAATTACTGTTACAAACAGCATGTTGGTGTACTTTATTTTATGCCATATTGACACTTTTGTCTTTAAACTATTTCTATTCCTGCCAAATTTTAATTTTGTGTTCTTTTCAAATCTGTTCGTGTTCCTGCGTTTAGTCATCTTTACAACCTTATTTCTTTAACAGCTCACTCATTCTTTGTTTGGCTTCGTGTCGTCCGTGTGGCTCTTCTAGCTTTTTAGTTATTGCATCTCAAACCTTGAAATTCCAAACCTTTCGACATGAGTTCTTCTCCTGCTCTTTACGGCTTGAATATTGGTCTTGGGCATGGTCTCTTTAATTCAGGTCTGTCCTGTTTTTTTCCATCCCTTAAGCATTTCAGTATTTACTAGTGTCTGTCCTTTTCCTCCATATTTCTATTGAAGGGTTTGTTTGCAAATCCCTTTTGGATGAAGTGGTTTGTTAGTTCTATGAACCAGCAAAAAGTACCCGTACGGGTTTTGTAGCCAGACATTATAATACATCAATTGTTGAAAATCAATGCCCTTTGGTTGCTGTTCCGAGTTGAGTATTGCTTGATGTGCGTTGCACTCTGAAGTAAACCGCACTGAGAATGGGTGTGTGAGTGGCTGACATACCCTGGCGCAGATGTGGAGAGGAGGCGAGAGTTGATGTGCGGCAACATACTGGGACCTTCTGTTCACCCACTGGTCTCCTCAACCAGGCACTGTGCGGTGCGTCGCAGTGCAGGTATTATAGAAACTGAGTCCTAGGGCCTTGAAACGTAGGGATCTTTGGGGTTTTTTCCTCGCATTGAGACGCTTAAAATGAGCTCTGTTTGGACCTCCTACGATCACATTGATTAAGACAACCGTCTAATGTCAATTGGCTAAAATCCAGGGGAAAGGGATAGCATGTCAAAATGTCATGTAGCCAGCAATGTCCCAACAGGTACCTATGCAAAACCTGGTGTTTGTTATAACGGTGTGGAATTATATAAGGAACAAACTAACAGATTTTCTGCTCTATATATAATGATGTAATCTTTCAGTAATGCCACATGATCCTGAAATGTAGCTTTGCATGAATGAATGTGATGCCCTGTGCGGGTGCGATCTGATTATTGCAGCCAAAGGGAGTTGCACATCTTTAAGTACAATTTTTTATTTTCACAACTACAAATAACAAAACATGGCATTCATCTTTAAATCACACTCCTTGTCAACCAAAGTCAAAACATATTAATCAGTTCATCATAAACTACCACTAAATATCCTGTATAAGAAAAAGAATAGAGGTGCATAAAGGGGAGGAAAGAAGAAAAGGAAGAAAGGAAAAAGAGAGAACAAAGCCAAAGACTGCAAATCACAAAAGCAAAAATTCATGCAGCAGAGTATCACAAACACATTGTATGAAACCATAAGTAATGACACACGACAGTAATATACAAACCCAGGGATACATCAATCCCGAATGAAAGGTCAAGTTCATCCATAGAGATCAAGAAAACCGCTCCAAATGTCCCAACATTATTCAATTTCATCCTTGTACTTGTAAATAGCTTTTTCATACGTCGCGACAGTTAGAAGCTCCTCCACCCATTCATCAATATTAAAAGAAAGGCTTGACTTCCAGGATCTCAATATCATTTTTTTTAGCAACCATGCATGCACGCAGCAACCAAATTTTCTTAAGTCAATTTCATCCAGTATAGAAATATCGCCTAGAATGAATAAAGAAGTATTCATGGGAATTGCAGTGTTTAAGACTAGACTCAATCGTTCACAAACCTTTTCCCAGAACTGCATTGTTTTGGGACAAGACCAAATCAAATGACTGAGGGAACCTCTTGAGCGTTTACACTTCCAGCAGAGGTCAGTGTCCATCTTTAAACCTGCCAGGTAATTTTCCGGGAAAGATATTTGCACAGTCCCAGGGCGTAAAGTTCACAAACATGGATTTATTTTCTTGCTCTTTTGTAACAGATATAGGTAAACGGGTAACGCCCTGCTGGTGTACCAGCAGGGCGTTACCAAGTGTGCCTTCAGGCTCTTCATTTGTGAGCCTTTCACTTAAAGTCCTGTTAAAAACAAGCATTGACAAACCAAAACTGCTTTACCCTGTGTAGTTTTTCGAGGTGTCCGGCGCTGCTATTTGCAGTTGGTGCATTACATTAGTGCCTAGGAAAATTCAAATTCAAATCCTATCCCTCCACAAAAGCCCAAACTGTTGGCACTGCTGGTGCTTGTTTAAATATTGTATTGTAGACTCGGCTAGTGTACGTTCTTCCAAATGACACTTGAGTGACTCGGCCAAGACTGCATTAGGAGAAATCAATCTATGCCAAGCCTCACCCAGACTACCATGTTACTCTCCGGCCCTAATATCAATCGTGCCAAAATGCTTGCGTATTTGGTTTTTGTTTGGGTTCTGGGACGTGTCCTGTTAAATGGATTTCCTATTAAAGTAGTGGACTAAAAGTCCCATAATGCAAAGGGTAGGAAAAGGAATGGACTAGCATCACCTGACTGGAATATGGCTGCTGTGTCGTCGTTTGGGTTGACATCAGGGAAATGGAAGCACTGTTCTTGAAGGCCTTAGCCAATCACCATGCTCTACCTACTTGAGCAGTCTGGAGACTTGGGATGATGGTCAAAGGTGGGAGGGGGGCCTCACCTTATCCAATTTCCCATCATTTGATGCCCATGAAAAGGAAAATGTTTAGTCCATATGGCGAAGGCCTTCATGGGTGACAATAATTATCCTCTTCAATTTGGACTATGCTCCAGCACATTACTGGACATTGAACACCTAGTTAATGGTCTTCTCTACTGTTACTGGTGTTCTCCAAGCCTAGGACCGACCTTGCATCATTCTATTGTGCCCTTTTTAGGAGGGCCCTAAAAATGACTCTTCTTGGCTAACCTACTACTACTGTCGTTCCTGCTTATATTCCCAGACCATGCACCCTCGGTTTGCCACTCCAATCGACTAAGGCTGCCTAAAGGGTGAGTAACTCTCTGGAAAGGGCAATACATTGGATTAAAAGGTGTATTTAAATCTGGCTGTTAAGTCTGAATTGCATACCTTCCTTCCTGATCACACAACTGTTGGCCAGCATGAAGCAGGGAACGAGTTGGAGCCCTGAATTTTCTCCCTCTTAAGGGTGAAAGCTGGCGTCCAGTTCTGGACAACGAAGGAGCAAGTGTAGCTGTGCTCTGTTGCTATTGTTCTTGGAGCTGGATGGATGGAGTGTGCAAGGTTTGGTTTCTGCCACATTACATAGCGAGTGGCAACCCCATTTCTTCAGCCTCCTGTAGTAGTCGCTCTTTTGGTCTCTATCTTTTTGGCTAAAGACGGTGTTATCAGAAGTCATTTTGTGTACTGGGCTCTTTCCCAAGAGGAACTTCTCTGCTCCAGTTTACATCCGTCCTGTGCGGTATAAATTGCCCATTTTGATTGCAGGGTTGAACTCCCCTTGCAGGGATTGCTAGTGCTGACAATGGCATAACATCACCAACTAGACCTATATAGCAAACTCTTGTTGTCGAAGCCGGAGGCCAAAGGCCTAACCTCTGCTTGCAGGTCTAATGCTCAAAGATGTCCTCCTCTGGTGGCGGAGATGGTCGAAGGAGGCATGGTTGGTGGTTGTTGGATGGAGATCGTGTTGCCTTGAAATTGGAGGGGCTGCGGCATTCACTGGTGCTGAGCGGTTGAGGTGAAATGCTGCATTTGTTTTCTTCTATCGGTTTCTAAACCATCAATCAACCCCACACTTCTAGTACACCAGAAGGGATTCAAACAGATTGGAAATGCAAGCAAATTATAAACCACCTTGTCCAATTTTAGTGACGTGGACGGAACAGCAGGCTTATCTCAGCAAGGGCGTGGATCGTTGGTTATTTGCAACACAGCAAAAATACAATTATTACCCAATGATAAAAGGAACTGTCCAGTCAAGGGTGTACGAACATATCTACTTCATTATCACAACAGACAGTTCTAGCACACTACAACCCACCCTGTAAAGGAATGCAGAGGACAGACATTTTCATGAAGGAAAGGGATACACTCTGGATACTGACAGGAGGGTAGTTGGTAAAGTAATTAATTGCAATAGTTCACGTATACTTGGTTTCAGCACAAACTGAGCAATGGGTCGTAAAATGTCACCAGGGGCCTTCGGAGAAGGACCAGGGGGACAGAACCACAATGTACCTTGTGCTTATAAAAGTTCTTGGTGCACGACGGGGTCGAGTCGGTTTCAGTTAACTTTGCAGCTCCTGCAACAGACGTCAAGATGGTAGACACTGCAGGTATCAGGCGGCAGGCAGTTCAGCAAGTGAGGCTGGATGGATGGCTGCAGGCTGGCCTGCACAGCAGCTCGGGGTCAGGAATATTTGTCGCGGTGCTGGTTGGAGGATCTGAAGCATTGGTCGAGGCATCTTCGACAACATTAGCGGCTGCGAAGTGACAAGTCAGCGCTGTAGTTGATTGCAGCTCGATTGGCTCGAAAATGTCCTTTAAGGTGGACGCTGGTTGATGCTTGTCAATGCACTCCTCCTAGCTTCTTCACTGGGTTTGTCCTTTACCGCAGATGACCCAAAGCTGAGGGGGGTGTTGCAGGTAACGGCTTTGTCCTTGGTTTGGTTCAGAGATTCGCTGGCACTTCCCAACTAGGAAGCTTGCTGCAGAGCCTAGCAGGGCATGCTGTGTGCTGGCTGGTTACTGATTCTGGAGCTGCTGGAGAGTCCTTTGGATTCAATATCTCCCTCTGTTTCCTGGGAGATGTTAAGGGGAGGGATCTTGCATACCTCTTTGGAAATCCTGGCCTTCTTTCACTGGCAGAAGCTGTAAGGCAGAATGTACATTCAGCCAGGGTCCATATGTGGTTGTCTTGTTACTCCTCAAGTCTTCAGATCTGCCCCAAAGGGGGGCTCTGCCCTCTTTTAAAGCCAAATGAGCCACAGTGATTGGTGTAGGCTAAGCCTACCTTAATGAACCAGCCCTGCTTCTCCACCAACAATCTCCTGTATGCAAGGGGTCATAATCAGAGTGATTTGCAATAGAAAAGGTAAAGGGGTGGAAACCTGTAATACCATCTTCCTGTCTGTGGATCAGAGTCTCTGATGAATGGAGCTCTGTGGTTCCTGTTTAAAGCGGCCGGTCTCCCATGAAGCTGTAGTGAGAACAGACCTTGTCTCCATCAATCCACATACTCGTACCTTTTGAATGCGGTCCCCCTCCGGGGATGACTGATGTAACATGCAGTCCCAGACATGACACTTCACTGCTTGGGTTGTTGGGGTTTCCTGTCTCCATAAAACCTCTAGCAGCCAGGGCCCATGTAAACCTGTTTGAGGTATACTTTATTAGTATGTTCATTGCTGCCAGCAACTGAAGAGGATAAACGAACTGACAGGGCGGATCCATGGAGCCTTTGATAGTTAATTATGGCAGGAGTAAGGTTTTGCCCTCCCACTTCTGAGATGCCTTGATGTACTCTTGGCTGTCATATTCCAACTAAATATGACAGGTGGGTGGTGCCTATAGGCTGTCCTCCCAGAGTACATGGGTCTATATTTATGTTGTGCGGTGAGCATAGGAAAATGTGTGCGTATTAGCACCACATTTTCCGGAAGGTGATCACCCATCATTCAAATTCATTTAAAAAGTTTTAAAAAGCCCAGGAGTGCGCACTCACCGTGCGGATGGTGGAATTCCTCACAGCGTGGCTGATTTTATTGAACTCTACAGCGCACTTAAATAGATTTCTTGAGGTTTGTATTTCGCGCTCCCAATTTCTCTGACATCTAAAATGTATTTTGTTTTATATGTTAAATGTAGTTTCGAAGCGGCTTACCACTTTGAATCAAATACATCTTCATTGCACAAGAATGCAACAGGCCTAAAATTAGCTACAACCGATGCCAGTGACTTTCCTGTTTCTGGGGTAGTCTTCAGTCATGGGCATCCATCTTTTTATTTTTTTAATTTTCTTTCTTTGGTTTTTTGTTTCCCATTATCTGGTAATTTAGTCCACTTGGTTCAATTTAAAGTGAACCAAGAATAAGTTGTGGGATATTAGGTTTTAATATGCAAGCTGAGGACTGGAGCCTGTGTTCCATAGGAGGGAGTCCTTGGATGATGCTGGAGCTAACTTATTGGCAGGGAATCCTCAACAAGCATGTTTTCAACTGGGGGGGGAATCTGAGTGGGCACGAAGCCAACCGATATATATTTTTCTCAATTTCTTTTTTTTGTAAAGGGCAGTAGGACGCATTCCGTTTCTTTACCCAAGTAGACGTTGGTGTGGTATTTGTGTTGTAGGTCCGATTTCAGCTTTGCTTAAGTGGTTGAAATTGAGGAAAATCTTCACTTTGTTTTTTTTTTTCTTGTGTGCTTTCCTGCCTGGGATTTCATGTTACATCGGCCCGCTCCTGCTTGAATTTCCAATCTCCTCGCTTATGTCAATTTTTATCCCCCCTTTTTGTTTGTCTTCCAAGGCGGTTTTTAACCTGATTTAAAGGAAATTCACATAGATTATGGGACCCCTGCATCCTGGAGTCCCTGGATCTGTCCAGTTAGACCAACTGGACAAAGATGGATGTCCTGGGGAATAGACCCATATTTCCAACCCAAGTTTATGTTCTGGTATGACCTTACATGTATATATAGCCGCATGAGTGTCTGGGAGAGGGCGGAGACCAGGAAAGAAAGTGAGAAATTGCGGGGGGAAGAGGGGGTTTCTGGACTGTTTAGGGTGTCTTCTAAAAAGTGGACGTGCAGGCAAAAGCTTATGGAATATTTCCTGCAAGATCAATTTGCGAACCGGAATATGGGTTGTGTTTAAGTGGGTTTTTTTTTTTTTTTTTTTTTTTTTAATGGCTTCCTGAATTTAACGCATTCAGTTCTAGTCTGGTTTTGAATAGCTTGCTCCACAGATTGAGGCCATTAACGGTCATCGACTATGCCCACTCTTATTTTTTCAGCGAGCCTGTTTGATGGAGTCGGTCCTAAAACGCAAAACGGAGGCGCCAAGACTGGAAGCTGTGACTCCTCTGTAGTAATATGCCAGAGGGCGGGGGCGTTCGTATCAACAATATTACAAGTTGGAGTATCTAGGGCCCATCCGGAACCTTCCCTCCCCTCCTCCCTTCCCGGCAATAACTGAAGACCCAGCCTTGGAAAGTTATTCTCCAATAGACGGGGATCATACAGAAAACCACAAATCTCTGGCAATCTCAGCTTCTGAGTCTGTCACCCAGTTTTGTATCGTGGTGACGATGCAAACACCAACACCACCCCCCAAAATACTACGAGAACACCCTATTGATTAGCTCGGACTTACTACCTAAGGAACCTATATACTTCTGGATTCCCACTGGTGGCTTCACCTCACTTGTCCACAAAACATCTATTACTTTGTTTCAGGGTTGCACGAAGACCACTGGCCCATGCAACATTCTAAACCACCCCATGATCTGATTGGCTGGAGTGGGTACCCCCAGGCCTGGGACTCTGTTTTGTTCACAGGACTCAGAGTACCTATTCAAGTTAACAAGATATTGTCCCCGTTGTTCCCACTGGTCTGATCACCTAGCCTGAGATCCTACAGGTTGCAGTTATTGGTGGACAACACATTCATCAATCCTGTCTGCACTGGGAACAGCCCCTCTTCTCACCTTTAGTGAATGCCCATTGTTCGGCTCTGCTGGGCCACGTGTGTGGAGAACCATAAACCTGAGTCTTTCTGTCTACAATTATGAGGATTTTATTCAGTTTTTCGCAGGTGGCTCACCGCCTCAGGAATTTTCCACCCGCCCTTGTCCTTGGCTGAAAACACCGGCTCTGTGCTTCGTGCTGCAGGGACTACACTTCTCCCTCCATGTATTTGAGGCCTGTGGTTTCATGTGTATTCGCTACAGTCTTTCTATGGTTTCCCTTAGTGTTCTATTATCTTCTTAGAGGTTAGTTGCGATAGAGCCCTATAGGGTCCTTATACGTCCCCCTAGCACCTTATGGTTAGTTGTGATAAAGCAGTAGCAAGCTCGGTTCACATGTTTGGCTTTCTTGCGTTTCTGCATTTGGCTAAAGGAAAGGAAACTCTTGACAGGATGTACATGTATCAGGCCTCTATATAGGTGTAAGGATGTTCTTTGTGCATACATGTCTGTCGATCTTTGTGCAGGTATGCAAATTTGCTTTGTGAGTAACAATGCTATGTCTTGGGGGTGTGGCCTGCCCGCAAACGATGTGGATGTGAGCTCCACCAAGTGCCGAAAGAATCCTGTCAAATCATCCTGATTTCGTGGGTTTATCGGCCCCAAAACACAGACTGAACCAGGGGTGGAGGGGGTCGGGGGGTTTGCCGAGCGGCGGCCGACCAAATCTGAAGCACACAACTGGTCGGATTGCAGAGAAATTTGACGAGCCACAGAGGACCGCGGCCCTGGAGAGCGCAAATCCAAAATGGCGGATGCTACCTAAGAACGACCTGACACCCGGGGGGGCCCCCGGAGGCAGCGGCACAGGCTGCCTCCAATGACCTCCTGCAACGCCACATAGAGACCGGGAGACCTGTGCACACCGACTTCCACGGAATCTGCTGCGGAGGTGACACACAACATGACATGCGTCATGCCTGGCGGCACATAGTACGAAGCAATACGGACCTGGGAAGTGCCTGGACCCCACCAACGAGGCATCCAGAGCCGCACAGCGCACATCGGCCCAACAGCGACCGAGGGATCAGCAGCTGGGGCGGCTCCTACAGAAGCCTGCTGAGGCCTCCTCGCAGCCCCCTGCGGAGACGTGCGGACTACCTGTTCGCTCTGTGCAACAGCCTGGTGTGGAGGAAATGACCTGCCGTATCTGGGTGGTGAAGGAGAGCGGAGCTGCATCCACGGCCCGGAGTGCAAAACAAGTAAGTTCCCCCCCCCCCCCCTCCACCCTGGCAACCTGCCTTATAAACACTGGATGGGTGAAGCCCTATATACCTAGACGGACCTGCCTCAGAGAAGGGGAGGAAGTGGACCCAAACCCCTGACCACCTCGATCTGCCACTACACTGGGCCACAGATTCCACCAAATACTCTCCCCCCTGTGAAGGGCGACCCCCTCACTCGCAACAACGGTACACAGACAGGCCTGTGACGCGAGACCAGCCCTCAAATCATCGGCTTCCAGAAATCAGAACCACGGCACAGGCACGTTACCAACAACTACCAAATCTCGCCCACAATTGTGCTCCGCAGAGCCCCGACACGAAGCAACACGACCAAAAGACAGCAAGGCCTGCGCCTCCGCGAAGCACCCAACGAGCTACGCTGGTGGGGGGGAGGAAGCTCCGCGCTCACTAGCGGTGGGCACACGGGCGAGAGCCGAACCTAGAGACCCGCCGCTGCTATGGGGGTGGTGTAGCACAGCCACGCAGACTGGTGTGACCCTAACCTGGACTAGCTAGACAACAATCGGAAAGAGTCCAGGCACCCAGGTCAACAACACGATGGGCAAGGACAGGCAACAACGGCAGACAGTTACAGAGCAGCATGGACCAATTTGTGGTCGCCAACACCCCGGCATCGGCAATTCACACGCTGCGCTCACTCTCCAGGGGGCGAAGAAAACCTGTCACTGCGAGATATAATGGCCGCAATAGCCAGCTCTCACCTCTCCATGGAGATCAAGATGGACAGCATTGCTGCAGACGTTTCCTCCCTACGCTATGATCTCCAGAAGCTCACCACCCGCACTGGTAAGGCGGAACATCGCATCTCTGGAACAGAGGACAGAGGCATCAACCAGCAACTATTGCAGGCTCTAAATCGCCTCAAAACACTAGAAATGAGGGTGAGGGCAGATCACGCCGCAACAACGTACGCATCCTCGGACTGCCAGAGGGAGAGGAAGGGCAAAGTATGGAATTGTTTCTGGAACAGTGGCTAGTGGACATCTTTGCGCCCCACTCCTTAAACTTTTTCTCAGTGGAAAGGGCACACAGAATGCCATCGGGAAAACACCTCCCGGCACACCTCCACAAACGGTGATTGCTAAATTGCTAACTACTCCAAATGTCCCGCACAAAAGGAACGATTACCCTTACCCATAATGGATCCCGGATTACATTCTTTCCCGGCTACACCAGGGAGGTACAGCGAGCAAGACAGTCATTTGAGCCACTCAAGAGACAACTGGCCCTCATGAAAGTGAAATACGGACTACTGTTCCTGGCCCAACTCAGTTTACTATAAAGGATCTACGATCCACTTCACGGATCCACAAGAGGCGTGGAAATGGGCAGAAACAAACATCGAAGGCGACTGGTCTGCGAGACCACAAAGACGCGAAAGGAGGGCCCGCCCCAGAAGCCCCTGCCATGGATGCCCCGGACCCGACAAGCATGTCTCGACAAACCACCCTACACATAGGCACGGCAAGCCATTAACTATAGTGCGAATTTACACAGCACCCCCAAATGTCCGCATACTGACACAATTTATATACAAGTCAAATGACCGGGGTTACCAATGCAAATAAAAATAGAACCATCAGAGTGATGACATGGAATGTAAATGGACTTGGCAACAGTATCAAAAGGCGACTGGTACTGCAAGCACTGAACCGACACTCCACAGATGTGGCGTTCCTTACAGAGACACACCTAGCTGGTACAAATTGTACACTATTTAGACGCACGAACTACAAGCTGGCACTACACACCGGATTCACCATGGGATCGCGAGGGGTACTAATCCTGATACACAAAAGACTCCCCTTTGCACCCGTGACCATCACACAGGAGGGAGATTTATACACACGACAGGGACCCTCAGGGAACGCACTGTAACTATGACTGCTGTATATGCACCACCTAATCTACTAACCCCTCTGACCAATGACATCACGTCCCTACTCGCCAACAACCCTGCAGACCTCACACTAATTGGAGGAGACTTCAATGAAGTAATGAATGTAGATCTTGACGGAACGCATATACGATCCAGGAACCCAGACGTACACACCAAACTCGCCACATTCACTAATGCATTGGGTCGGCAAGACGTGTGGAGGACGCTACACCCCAACACAAGGGAATACTCATACCACTCTGGAGCACATGCCTCACTGTCCAGGCTAGACTATTTTTTTCCTACCATTAAGTAACATACATGAAGCATGTGAAGCACAACTACTCCCCAGAGGTATATCGGATCACTCCCCACTCACAATAACGATTGAAACCAACAGATCGATTTCCCCCCCCCCCCCCCCCCCCCCCCCACCCAGCTGGCGACTAAACAGCTACTACCTAGGATTCCCAGAACTAGTAGAACACATCCAAAAGACTACTGAAGCATACTTTGAGATAAATACTGACTCTGTAGACAGCCCGGTAACGCTATGGGAGGCGCTAAAGACTGTGCTCAGAGGTGAAATCATAGCCTGGACCACAGCCACTAAGAAAAAACACCTTAAAGTAATACGCAAAGGTACAAAAAGCAGAGGCTGATCACCTAACCCATGACCAACCTGAAACACACCGCGCACTACAATTAGCACAGAAACAACTGCAACACATAACTTTAGATAATGCAAAACTGGCACACGCAGCGATGCGGGCGAAGGTATATGAAACGGGGGACAAAGCTGGGAAAATACTGACATGGCTAGAACGTAGAGATCTGGGCCTCGCCCAAATTAGGAAACAGAAGAACCGGAACCACTAGTAACAGACACAGACCTAGCGGAAGGCTTCACAAAGTACTACGCTGAGCTATACATATACAAAGCACCATCCGCACCACTAGCGGTAGACGTCCTGGAGGAAATTACCCTCCCCACCCTAAACGCACAACAGTCTAACCTATTAGAACAAGAAATCACTGAGGAAGAACTACCCCAAGCCATGTCGGAACTCCAGTTGGGCAAAACCCCAGGCCCGAACGGCTTTCCCATTGAAATATGGAAGAAAATAGGCGCGACCATAATCTCCCCACACTCGTAACGCCTATTACAACACTCGCAGGGTTGTCTTCCCCCCCAGACCTAAGGAAAGCCACGATAATAGTTCTGCCAAAAGCAGATAAATCACCCGACAAGCGCAGTTCCTAAAGACCCATTTTATAACCTGTGAAGCCAAAATACTTGCGAAGGTATTGGCCAACCGGCTGCAGCAAGTTATAAACACACTGGTACATCCGGACCAGTGTGGATTCATGCCAGAGAGATCCACTAGGCAGAACATATACAGACTGCATACAGCGCTAGAAAAATGACCCGAGCTACAGGACCCCCTGGCCCTACTAGCCATAGATTTCGAAAAAGCCTTCGACTCGGTCTACTGGGAAGCAATCGGGGCAATTATGCAGCGCATGGGCATAGGACTGTACTTTATGAGCTGAGTTAAACTGCTATATAACCTTCCAGAAGCGGTAACAAAGGTGAATGGACATGTTTCAAACCCTTTCCAGCTAGGCAAAGGCACGAGACAAGGTTGCCCCCTATCAGCTTTGATCTTCGCGCTAGTATTTGAACCTCAAGCAATCCTATTAAGATCCACACAAACATGGAGTGGCTTCAGGTGGTCGAGCGACTGGGAGGACCAGGTGTCCTTATACGCAGACGACCTGCTAATATACCTAAAGGATCCACGCAAATTCTGCCACATAGTGATGCAATTATTAAATATATATGGCATGTTCAGCGGTCTTCGTGTCAACTGGTCTAAGTCCATATTATTCCCATTGAAGCAAACGGATAACGCAGTGCCAGACGTATGCCCCTACCGTGTGGAGAAGGAGCAATTCAGGTACCTAGGCATACAAATTGCGAACAACCCAACAGACTGTGTCCAAGAACCTACACCCAATAACGACGAGATTCAAGGAAGATGTCCGCCACTGGATGTCCTTACCACTAACACTACTAGGTAGAGCTGCACTTTTTAAGATGATGGCTCTCCCCCGCTTTCTGTACATATTGCAAAACGCTCCGTTACCCATAGCGCCCAGTGAATTTCATAAAATAGACCAGACACTTAGGAAATTGCTATGGAATGGGGGTCACCCTTGTTTGGCACTCACCACCCTACGAAGATCCATATGGGAAGGTGGAATTGGACTCACCCCGTCTACAAACCTACTTCTGGGCCAGCCAGATGGCAATAGTGTACGATAAACTCTACGGGGACACCACATTACTGCACAACAGAACGCAGGACCCCAACCAGCAAGAAAGACCCATTATGAAATACCTTGTAAAAAGGACTGATCTGCTACCCCATCCATGTTGTCACACAACTCTAGTATGGACAGATGCACATAAATACTTAGGCTGGAACACTGCTATGTCTTGTTACTAGTGACATCATCACGGCTTGGCTTTGTCATCAGTCAACTTGGTCCATCGGTGAGGCACCTGTCTCCTCGAAGCCATCAACTGGATGAGGTTTAAAGGGTCGTCTGAGAGAATATCTCTTTGCAAATCTGAGATACACTGGCATGCCTGGGGATTGGCTGAACAGCGAGTTGTTTCATCTTACGTTTCTCATTCTTCGGGTTGACCTTTGCATAGGGCACATGATGGCCATTCCAGGGACCCCCCTCTTCACCTCCTATTCAGGAGGTACAGTGTGCCGCCATGCCTAAATGCTCTTTAGGTAAGTCTTTTGAAGATAACGTGTTGCTGTGCTGCACTGGCTGTAGATCAACATTTTGTAGTATCGTGGGTGGGGAGCGGCGGGGGGGGGAGGGTGCGGTGGGCGATTCCAAGCATGCTGAGGCCAAGTAACATGTGTGCTACTCTGGTTTGGATGTGCTGCAAGATATTATTTGTCAGTGAGCATCCAAAATGCTTTTTGAGTAGTCCATTCTTGATGGAATGAAGACCTTCCACATTTCTTTATTGCAGTAAGATCAAGAGTAGGGATGATTGTTTAGAGGGTATGTAGCTAGTGATTTTTTTGTCATTTTATTTGTCTTTGTTGACATTTCTGAGAGCTTTATTTGAACAAAGTTCTCCCTTCTTATAACCAGGGCAATTCTGATCAAGGTAATTCAGTGAGAGCATTCGTGCAACAGAATGTGTTTCCTATTGCAGCTCACCATAGGAACCCTGATTCGTTCATGCCCTGCATATAAGCATCTCTTTAAAGTTACATGTGTAGGAAATGGGACTGTACAAAAAACGCTTTGAATCGATTACACGGAATGACGTTAGTAATTTACATAGGAGTTAGAGGCGGGATTTGGAAGACATCAATGTCCAACATTATCCCACGTTAGGCGACGTCTTAAAAGGGGGCTGATGGCGGCCCAGTGCTGATGGGCAATTGAAAGGGCGAAGGCTACTGTCTGCTTTGAATCCGTTCAGGGGCCCTCCTCCCAATTCTTCCTCCAACTGCTTCAGCCCAAACAAAGATGCACACTCGCCACGTGCCGACTGCAACATTGGTGCCACCGTCCTAATAGTAATGGCAATAAGCAGGTTTTATAGTTCTAATGTTTTAAGTGTATGAATGCCGTGCCACGGGTCTGCACGCGGCAACGGCCTGAGAATACTGTGCTGCGTTTATTTGCTGGAAGTTTTAAATGTGGCTTTTTCTTGCCCTCTGAGTAGCCCTTATCAGAAGGAAGCAGATGGTACTTGCGTTGAGCTAGTTGTGGAAAAGGGGAAACTTCTGTTGTAAGAAATTGAGCTTCGAGGGGGGTGGGAGCGGGGTGCGGTCAGCTTGCTGAGGTGTAAAAGTTGTGCGCGGAGACGCTGCACTGTCCTGCCCTTAAAGCACGATTCAAACCACTCCAGTGGCCTGAAGCTGGTTATTTTGGCACCGCATAATGCATAAAGCACCGCTTTCGCATCAATAATTGCCAGGCGAGTGGGCAAAGCCCGCTGCTTTGTATATTTGGCCTCGGGTGTCAAGATGACCTCTTGGACGGAGCTAAAACCAATTTGGCAAAACTAAAGTCTCGAAGGCAGATTCGGGGCAGTCAAGGTTTAAAGTCGGGGTTCAGTCTGAGTGATGTTAATGCAGCAAAGCGTCGGGTGTGTGCTTGCTTGGTCTGAGTAGGAGGGGAAAGGCTGTCTCACTGGGGGGTGTGACTAGTCATATTTGTATATAGCTCCTAACTAACATGGTTCTGGCCTCAATGCTCTTCAGGTGGACTGGCAGCGCCGCATGCTGTAGTCCAGGGTTGTCGGATTTTCATGAAACCCCTCATTAATATTCAAAAGATAAATGTACATACATACAATGACTCTAAAAGTATGCAAATCTATTCTCGTGAATATTAACAAGGGATATCTGAAAACCCACCAGGATTCTGGCCCTCGAGGCCTGGAGTTGGACATCCTTGCAGTCTGGACATACATGACAGACCTTGCAATCCAGGAGAAAAACCATTCATGACACGTTTGCTACTGTTTAGCACAGACTGATATTGAAACGTTATAATTCGCAGTTTGTTGGGTGCAGGCTGCTGCCTGATTTTCTATGTCGGTGAATGCGTGGTCCCTGGCATGAACGACATTTTGCTGGTGACTCTCACTAAAAGGCAGCCAAGCAACATTTTCAGACACTGCTATCAAACCCTTGAGCAACAGTCTGTGGTTGCCAGCTATGCAATAGTTAATGTCAGTACGTTTCTATCCACACCTAGTTACCATTCTATGTTGAAACGATATGTTGCTTCAGTGTGAACACATTGCATGAAACATTGCATTGCAGGAGAAGGACGTTGCATTAAGATCTTCAATTAAAGGTGAAGCAAGTCACTTTTAAACGAGGCCCTAAAACCCTTTTGTTTACCAGTCGCAATTAAGGACTCTGCAGTACTTTACACGCGCATATGTACACTAAATGAACAGCAGGTAAGCCGTACACGCACATTACAACATAGCTCTCAACCAATTGTCTTGCAAAGGCGGGTGAAATCACCCGATTTTGTTTCTGGCGGGTGAGACGCCCATTGGAATGAATGGGCGTGCAGGAGGCCTGGCGGGTGAGTCAGCCCTTTGCAAGGCGGGTGACACCCGCCAAAAGCGGGTGAGTTGAGAGCTATGTTACAATCTAGATTCTTCAATTAGTTATTAGTTTTCATACTATGCGCATTACAATCTTTATTCAAAAAGTAAAAAATATATATTTTCACAATATTGTGACCATTGCCAATTTATGTGCTATTGTGTGCCAACATGTTTCGCCCTCATCGGGCTTCCTCAAGCTTACAACCATAATCCTTAAACATCTGAGGTCAGAAATGTTGTTGGTATCTACATAGTTAAAAGATCCAAAGTGTTAAACTAATGTATAACTCCAATTTTATATGGAGAAATAATTAATACAACTCGAATATCTGAAATAATGCACATTTTAATCAATAAATAGTAAACCAATCTGTACTTTTCACAATTAACACACACAAATATATACAGAATCACAAAGACGAGCTACATTCAATAATGATGGAAGTGCAGGTCAAAAATAAACCAATGTGAGTAAAGTGCTTTTTGTGACTCCTGTCTAGCTAATTAGATACTAACTAATGAGGTAAAAATAGTTTGTAAACGATTTTCCGATCACATGGAGATTTATCTCAATTGTAATGCCCAAAGGTTTATACCTATGCCATTGTGATATTACAGTGGCTAGTGCTCGACATGTTTCAGTTCTTGAATCTTATGACTCATAGAACCTTCCTCAGGAGCTGGTGCAGAGGAGCACACTTGATTCAAGAGTGTATTAAATAACCCTGATCTATGTTCATAAAGTCGAAGCTTGTCTTGTCAAAATCTAGGATTTGTGCAGTTTAGCCAAATCCAGTTGATGGATTTGCATCCCAGCCCAAGATCTCCCCTGGAATGATACACCAGCGGCTCCAGAGATGTATTAATTCAACTCTCGAGGGGTAGAGAATCCACTTCCTGCCGTTAGTGCAGGGCAACCGGCAGTCTGCTGAAGTGGTCAAACATTCGGCTGTTCAAATAATACCGCTAACCGTCTGTAGATGGAGAACGAGTGTGTGGGTTGCTAAGGAAACGCCACGCCGGATGGGGAACTTTGTCTCTGTAGTGGAGTGCATTCTCCTCGCGGTCTGTGCCGCGTCCTGGCTACTATTCTGGAAGATTTGCCTTCTCCCTATATTCTCCCTTTTATTAAAGGCTAACCATAATCCCTTCCATTTTTTTTTTTTGTGGATTATACAGCACAGAGGGATACCAACATTTTTAATTTTGCCAAAGGAAAATAAAAAAGGTGAAATATATTTTTTTAAAAAAACAAATACGTTTTCTGTTTTCTCTCCAAATGTGTTGCCTCCTTTTTTTTCTTGTCTCTATCTTCGTGTTGGTATATGTAGCTGCATTTTGTTGGCATTGTACGTACCCTGAGTAAGGATAGCCTCCCTGATGCAGCCCATGAGTATGGTTGACTGGTGCGGCTGAGGCGGGGCAGCTAATTGTGACTCTGGTTTTAGTGTATGCAGGCTCTGCAGTTAATTTGTATAGAGGGGCGAGGTGTTTTTTGGAGGACTAGCAGCGTGAACTTGTGGCCTTCTTAAAGTGTGTTTATATGGCTGAATACCGGTTTTTTTGGTTGTTGTTTTTTTTGTTTTTTAATTTATTTTTTTTGGTTCGGGTTTGTGCTAATGGACCAAACTTTGAAAACTTCAGTGGGGAAGCAAATGTAGCCTTAACTTTGGAGCAGGGAGTGTCGGCTCCACGAGGGATGCCTTGGTTGCAGCTACTCTCCGGTCATGACCAATGTGGAGATTGATTTTTGTGTGCAGGTTTCACTAGAAATGGTAGAAAGACGAGCCATCTCGTCTGCTGGGCTTTACCGTGCATCAGGAGCCTGACCGGTGCAAACCTATTTTCTCCGCACTACAGTCTCTGCTTTCCAAATGTATGAGTCAGGCGCTTCCTGTGCATTGTATGAACTCTTGGGTGACTCCCAGGGAGATTTCTAAATGGGTCTTTGCGTAACCTCCAACCCGTAACAGGGCCATGATACCCTGCAGCAATCCTTAAAGTGTGTATATTGCTGTCTTCTGTTCGAACTGTTGTATGCGGATATTACACATTTAAATGACTAATTGCTATTAAAAAAAAAAGGCTGACTCGGGTCCTTAAGGGAGTGCCAAAGGGTATGCAATTCAAAAGATGGCGCGCGCTTATAAAGGGAGCAAGTGCCAGAGCAGATTTGCGGACTGGCACAACTGCAGCACTAGAGTAACTCTTGTGTCCTCTGCTAGAAAACTATTCAGTGCACCGACGCAGGCAACTTCGGGAATTTCAGTAGCACATGTTTGCTTTGGGGGCCCGGTAAGGTGTTCTGCTACAGTACACCTATGTGCAGAGAAAATGTGTGCTGCCCAGGGTTTGGTGCCCTAGCTCTGGTTAAAAGGTTCTTTAGGGTACAAATGGAAATCTGACTTAGTCTGAGATCTTGGATGCATCACAAATTCTTAAAATATTGTTGCCACTGTAGCTTTACCTTAACTGTACATATCCAGAGATTCTGCTTTATTTCCTGTATCTGTTCTCTGAGGATTACACATGTATTTTAATGTTTAATATGGTAACTGGTCTCTGGCACTACAAAGTTGAAGGCCCCTCAAGTGACTCCAGTCTGGCCCCTAGTGGCTTTCTGAAATCCATGATATTTCGGGGTCTGTTTGTGCATGTTCATTGCTGGATAGACTGCAGTAACCCCCATTGCTTTTCCTATTGATATAGGAGTGTTCAATCTCTTATACCAGTGTCTCGCATTGTGCCTGCTCTTTATTCCACCAGCTCACAGGTCACCATTATAAAATGTAGTCTTTGAACTCTTGACGGCTATTTTGTGCAAGTGGAACTGTGATCCTTTCCCACATATTCTAGGATTGACCCGATTCCTCTGAGGGATCTGCTTCCCTTCTAGGTTTGACCCCCTTCACAAGCTGGCGGGCCATCACTTGCTCCATCATTAAGCACTTACTCGGAGCAAGTGCACATCTTTGCTCATCAATTAGTCTCCCTGGTGTGGACTCCTCCCGTGGTTGCCACTTTAATTGCTTGAGCATGGACATTTTAGTGACCTTCACCCCCACCAAGGTTTGCGAGCGGCTTGCATGCTCCTGTTCAGTTGTGTAACATGGTAGTTGGCTGGTGACAGACATCTGGGGTTATGTTAACTGCACTTCTACAGCGCTCTGGTGCCACTGGTGAGCAGCCTCATGGCACTCAACTACCATGTTATAACCTTCATATTCTCTCGTGAACATATAGTGCTCTTGTATTCTGGGTGGGCACCAAATGTGAGACCACAAACCTTCTCTTTAGCTCGAAGTTGATTGGCTTCTAGTTCAGCCAGGTTTTTTTATTTTTTTTAAATACCCTTTTGTCGGTCAGTTGTCAACAGGAGAGCCCGCACTTTCTTTCCCCCCACACATTTAGTCTACGGCTGTATAGCAAGTGAAATTGACAAGGTCCTTTAAACTGTTTAGTAATATCTGCATTAAAGCAGAAATATTAGTGATATCTTCTACTATAATTATGATTTAGTTAATTCGAGGCAAACCTTTTTAGGCATAGAGTTTTGGATGCAATGATTTCAGTGTTCATTGATCATGTGTTGTGGAGTGTTTGATTTGACCGCGAGTGGCCTAGTAGTTCTCAATAAGGACCACTTGAAGTATTCCGTATATGCCTTGTGAGCCTCAATTTGTCTTCCAGATGTTATGCTTTATGTGCAATCCACTTTCCCTTTTTGCCCTTTCAGCTCCTCGAACTTTATAGAAAACCCCTTGGATTCCCCTTCCCAGGCTTCTCCTGTGGTCATGGAAGATTCAAACCACTCAGTAGAGGCCACTACCCAAATGTATAGGCGATCCGTATAACCTCCATTAGGGATTTATGGCACTAAAGGGGTTACAGTTAAGCATTTGACTGGACGCTAGTGTGTGTGCTTTATACGTGTCGGCTGCTGATTGTCCCAAAAGAGAAACCCCTGTACCCCAGGTGTTTGTAATTCACATTACCAGCAAGTTGGGCATTCATTCTCTCATGCAGAGCGACTATTCAGAAATGATCCTTCCACAATAGTTTGCCATTCTAACGAAGTTGCTCTATTTGGTTAGTTATTGATTAGTTCAGGCTCCCCAGGAGGGGAGGGGAAGGGAAGGTGCCATTACGAATGTAGCCCATTGGGGGCATTAGTGGGTGGAGGTTAGAGGAACTATTTTGACTGTAGGGAGTGGTATTGGTGTGTGCGGGAACAAAGGAAGAGGACCCAAGATTGGAGTCCTCCCGTCCCCTGCACACTCTAAGTCTACGCAACAGGGGCGTAGATATTTTAAGGTAAAATTCAAAATATTTGTTTTTAGACTATCTATAGGAAAATGATTTGTCGAGACTATTAACTTAGAACAGAAAAACAATCGTTTTGGTTCATTAGGTGTTCAAAAGTGGAATGAGCACCTATTTATTAATACATAAAACAATGTGTAGTCAAGGCAGGAAAAACAAAACAACATTATAATGTCAACGTAAAGATGATTGATTGAGATTCCACTTTCTGTGGCTTGACGCGTTTCGAGGAGATTCCTCTTCTTCAGAAGCCTTTGTGGATCTACTGTCTATAGAGGTCTAATGTTGTGGCTGAGAAGCCACCCACAGTGAGAGGTGCGTCAAAAGGTTGCATATTAGAGGAGCCAAGTTCTCGATGTAAGTATTTTCCTGATGCCGGTTGGTGTTCCGACACTCTCGATATGACCTTTCTGCGGCACGATTCAATGATGTGGTATTCTCTGGGAAACGTGTAACATCTCAGGGGGAGCAGGTGAAAATTGATCGGCGAAGTCCTAAAGCCAGCCGTTGTCTGTGAAAAGTCAAAATTGGTGTGTGCGGGCCCTGCAGTTAATTTGTCACTTGAGGTGATGTGATGGCTCAGGACTAGACTAGTGAAAATAGGGTCTTTGACTTCTGGGGGGGTGGTTAAAATGGGTGGTGCTTAGGGTGGTGAGAAGGAGACAGTATTTAAGATGTAGCCAAAGAATTCCTTCAAAACACATGTTGGCTGTGTCCTAGCCACCACACCTCTGCAGAACTATATGGCGGCTACCACTGGTTTAGGGCTGCAATACCTTGCTTCCCGCTGCATATAAAGGGGAATGCTCGGGATATTCTACCCACACCTCCCACCCCCTTTTTTTCAGTCATTCATTCTCGGCATTGTTGCAATGCAACGAATGGAAGAATTAACTTGCCGGGCTAGAACGCTGCTCCTTGACATGGTTGTGAGCATGAAAATGCTAAACCTTTGCCATGCTTCCGTACATGCGTGAAACCTTCTGAGGAGGCGAAGGCGTGCGCTCACCTGCTAGAAAGAATGCACGCGCCAGTGGTGACGCTGCTTGCGGAGGGTAATGCGTAGCGTGGGAGCTGGTGGTGGGTGAGGGGAGGGTTCTGTTGCTTTTTTCAGTGGCCCGGCAAAATTCTTCTGAGGCTAAATGAAATTGTACTGGCAAAAGACTTCACTAATACAGCACAAATAGCACGTCCTGTATTGCATAATACATTGCACCCATTTGCTGTGCGCTCATTGCACTCAACGGTGCGAAATGCACAGGAAATGTTCCCTTGTTTGTCCAGTCGTAGATCTCTCAAATGGCCCTGTGGATACTATGAGTTGAGCGCAGTGCCGGTTCTAGTGTTTGCGATGCCTTGTGCAGCAAAAGATCAGTGTGGCACCCACATTTGCATATCTATTGGCATCGCCAGAAGGGACATCAGTGTTTGATACTGTTGTGCATCAGAGGGAGTTCAATTACAAGAATGTAACCGCACGAGAGAAATAAATGGCATGTACATAAGGGTCTATACATGGAACCCTTGGGAACTCTCCTAAATGACCCCAAAATAGCCAATGGGCAGGCAAACCGGCAGCCCATGCCTGCCGTCACCTCCGGTTTGGCACTCGCCTCTCTCATGAGTCTAGCCAGCACTTGTGAAGTGAAAACTCCGTGGCTTCTCCCATCTCTGTCCTTTATCCTTCCAAGGTGGTTAAATTGAGTCGCAATAAATTTGACAATAACATCTGTTATTACAGCGCTAATAAAGCCTAACATAAAAAAACAAATTATCAAGATGACCTTGGTGGGAGCATGGGGGAGGTGGGGAGAGAAAGGGGTGGGGGCAGGACAAAATGGAAAATACAGTGATCTGATGGCTGTAGAGTCTATACGTTCCAATTGGGTCTTCATTGCCCCTCTGAAGACACATTAGTTTAGTCCTGAAGTGGAGTAGGCTGAGAGGTTCAAGGCAGGGGAGTTCTGGAGCAAAAGGCTTCAGGTAGGGCTATGCCTGAAAATCACCTTCTTTTGATTGGTGATGAAATCGGTATCGGTTTTTGAGACCAAAAAGCAACGGTGTCAGCTTGTATTAGCTTCTCGGTAGCCTATGGAATTGTGGTTTGGGAGAACCCTTTGGGGCAAAGATGAGGGGAGCAGCCTGGTTTGGTGCCCACTGCAGTTTCGCCAATGTGTTGGTTTGAAGTCTGCCATTGCGTTCAATGAAATTTGAGTTTGCTTAATTTGTGTTTGCTTAATTATGTTGGGTCCGCCAACGCGCAATACTTTTTTTTTTTTCATGGCCTTTATCGTTCTGTGGATACAAAATGAAGTAATGGCTTATTACAGAAGCTAGAGTATTCTGGCATAAAACATTGTATAAGAACCTTGAACGAATTGAGGAAGCGGATCCGAGGTAGAGTCTTTATCATATGTACGACCACCCGCTCCTCAGCACAGTTGTCTTCAAATCCCCCAACCGGTTCCTTCAGTGCATATTTCCTCTGGTATTTCATACTCCACATTCCATATTCCACGCCTACCTCCGCATGGAATGCTGTGTGTAAAGCACGAAATACTACACAGCTCCCTTTTTTTACACTATGACAATAACTGAGTGTAAACATTGTATATGAACACATAAAATGACAACCAGCTTGGCACTAGATGAAAGAATATCGACTTATTTGCACTTTAAAAGGTGAGTTTGTAACTAATTTGGTAATAAACACAAGAAAGTTGATTTACTTGCATATATTTATATTCATTCTGGCAATAGGTTGAGCTAAAACACACTAACGAAAATGCATTAAATTGGTGATATCCTGGCAATGTATAAGGAAAAACACATGGTCTTCAGTCTCAGTCGTCATTCCCAGTCTCAAGGTCGGCTACACACACGTTTACCACGAGTCACACAGTGACCCTTCCCCTCATCCCCATCACTGAGACATCTTTTCTCGTTATCAGTGTTTTACCGCGTGGAACTAGTACTGTTGCATTTACCATTCACACTTGAATACCCTGTTAATATTTCACACTACCATCTGAGACTCTAACTGCTCCATGAAACTTCTCCACAACTTCCACAGGCTCCAACCAATCAACACCCCTCTCGGCTCTTGCATGGAGAAACTATCTCCGCACCCGATCACTTTCCTTCACCAGACATTTCTTCGCTGCCTTCCTAATGTCAAAATGTATTTTATTACCTACTTGTTTCTTAGTAATATTCTCCTTGACAACATCAATCAATGTCGTTCTGGCATGCCCTGCCAAACCAAGGTGGACATACTCTGGTGTTGGGTTTCCTGCCCTCAACATTTCAAAGGGAGAAACACCTGTGTTGACATGAGGTGTAAACCTATGTGCCACTACTGTCCTCCGCTGCTTTCCTCAGACTCTATTTTCTGAGAGAGCACACTTGATGCCATTCTAAATGACCCTATTGAATCTCAACTATTTCGATTTTTCTCTGGGGGATAAATCAAACTAGTTTTATTCTCATTGCCATTTCTCTTAAACACCTCCATTTCTTCAGACACAAGTTGAATACCATTATCTGTCACAATGGTCGTGGAATAACCGCTTTACAAATGGCTTCCAAAAACTTAATTCTATCCTTACAACAGATATTCTGCACCCATGCAATCTCCACCCATCGAGATAGCATATCTACCAAGGCAATACAAAATCGCAGAGTCCCTTGACACCTTACAGGTTCCACAATGTACAACCCTACACGCTCCTAGGGTACGACGGAATAGACTTTACTGTCATGGGTTCTACTCTTGCAATACAAACCTTTACGGAATCCTCACAAATGTGACAAACTGATTAATCGCTCTGCCTCCAAATCCATTCCATGCCACCAGTAGTCTTGTCTTATGAGTTGCTTGGTCCTTGTCAGTACTTGGAGTCCCTCATGTGTTATCTCTAGAATATTATTTCTCACACTGATGGGTGGAACCACCTTGTCCCCTGTCAAAATCATACCATTGTTTATTAGCAACTTATCAAATACATGACTAACTGCATCTGGCATAGTTCCCCTCCTGATTTCACTACCTTTAATGCCACGTTCAAGACACTTCTTGACATCCCTAAGTACCCCATCCGCTAGCATAGCTTCATCCCACTCTTTCTCTGACACAATCTCTTGGTCAACACTTAAAATATGATTCTCTTAATCCTGATTGGCATCTTAATTTTCAACCACATTGGTCAACCTTAACAGACAATCTGCTGCCTTGTTCCTCACTCCAGGTACCTATTGTATCTCCCAGTTGTAATCTTGCAAACTTGCAACCCCCTTACGTATTCTTGAAGACACTTTATCCAAACATTTTGTCATCAAAATATCTTTCAAATGTTTGATCTGATCACAAATCTCATACCCCAAAGAAAAGGACGTAACTTGTCAATCAGCCACTTAATAGCTAGTAGCTCTTTTTCAATTGTGGAATAATTATGTTCCGCCTCCCTTAAAACTCTGGATGCAAAAGCAATAGGACACTCTTTCCCTTCATTTCTCTTAGACAACACTGCCCCCAAACCATGTTTACTCGTATCTGTTGTAAGAGTACTTTTCTTGTTGGGGTCAAAACTCTTCAAGGTGGCTGCATTACTTAAAGCTACGTTTAGTTCTTCAAATTCACGCTCACATTCATCATCCCACTGGAATCGCACTCCTTTCTTCACAAGTTTTCTCATGTAAGTTTTATTTGCCAACTCGGGAATACATTTGGCGTAATACTAAGCCATTCCTAAAAAGGATATAATCTTCTGTTATTGGGACTGGGAACATTTTAAAATGGTATTCACTAGATCCTCCTTTGGTCTAATACTTCGTTCAGTTACCCATGTCTTAAGTATTGCATGGTACACCTATGGAATTTGCGTTTATCCTTACTCAGTGTTAAACCAGTTCTTTGAAAGTGTCTAATACTTTCCTAAGCCTGACATTGTGCTCTTCCTGTGGTCTCCCATAGACCAACAAATCAATTTGGAAACGCAACACCCCCTCCATGTGGTTAAACAATTGGTACATAATGCATTGAAACACAGCCATGGCTGATACAAGGCCGAAAAGGCATGTGCTAACATTGAAACAGCCTTTCAGGGCTAATGAAGGCTGTTATGTTCCTTGAACAAGTATGCAAAACCATTTGGTGATACGCAGACTTTAAATCTAAAGTGCTCATCACCCTTGCCCCATTAATCGTGCCTAATATCTGTTATGTTGTTGGGTAAGGGATGTCTATCTGGTACTACACATTGATTTACACATCTCAAATCTATGCGCAATCTAAGTTTCCCATTGGGTTTTTGAACAATGATTAACAGTGAGACCCACTCGGAGGACTCGACCCTTTCTATCACTCCTTGTCTCTCCGTTTGATAAAGTTCATCCCTCACAGCAGCCCAAATGGCTAAATGTATTGGTCTCACATTTTTGCACAACTGGAACAGCTTTGGGTTTCATGCTAATTTTATGCATACATTATTTTCAAATTGCCCAATACCTCTCGGAAAATGAGTGTTGGCTAATTAATTCCAGTGATTCATCATAAACTACGGCATAGACTGTTTCCTCAGCATTCGGATCGAGTTTTATCTTGACTCTCTTTTGATGTGACCAACTAGTAGTGGTATGTCCCTTTGCTGGAAATGTACATTTTTCCTTTTGCTCATCTGTCCTTAAATCCCATGACAGACCAAAACCAACCTTCGAAGTTGATGCCTTTGCCCCCATAGGCTACCGGTTTAACATCTACTTTATTGAGGGCAATATCTTTCCCTATTTTGCTTCAAGGTATACTTGGCTCCGGAGTCACTTTCCATGTTTATACCACCAATCTCTATGATTAATATGGGGTTCTCGACATCGGGATCCTCATCCTCCACATTGCTTATTTCACTGTGAATGGCACATGCACACGTCTAACTCTTCACGACTCAACAATCGGTGTTCTCAGCGTTTGTCTTACAACAATTAATGAAGTGACCCCTTTTGTTGCCCCTCTTGCACTTTGCTTTAATACCAGGACATTTGTAGCTACTGGCTAAATGATACAAACTCGCAGTGGAAACATCTTCTCTCACTTTCATTTTTTCTTTCCTTGAACCTTCCTACTTTTTTCTTTAACATGCTTTCCTTTCGTATTCCTTGTTTCTTTCTAGTTGTTTTTCTCTTGCATAGCTAGAACTTCCATTAATTGTAGAGTTTCGTTTTTCTTCATTTCTGTTTCAGTTCTTTTTTCTAACTTTCACACACTTGTAACTATGTTCAAAGTGGCTAAAGAAGTTGATTACCTCCTCAATAGATGGGTTGCTTTTCGACCATAAGGCGGCTAACGTTTCCGTTGTTGCATTCATAAACTGGTCTTGTAGCATCTCATTGAGGGTAGTATTGAATTTGCAGGAGGCAGCTAAACCTCAGAGCTGTAATGTACTGTTCAACTGTCACACCAATCTTTCTTTCTAAAGTGATTTCTCTCGAGTATGATGCTCACAGATTTGTCATGGTGTGTCAAGCATTCTGATGCATTTTTCATATTCCAAGAGGCTTGCTGATTCTTTATCAGAGAGGGGAGGGAGGTTCTCAAATTGATCCTGACCATAATTGCCCAACAGTGCATGAGTAAGCATTTCTTCCGCTCACTTGCAAACTTTAAACCATGTGCTGCACACATAGTGATCAAAATGCTTCCAACGTTTCCAGGGTATGCAGGGGTTCACCTCGGGTATCTAAAAAGAAGTTAAGAGGAGGTATTCCCTGCATGGTTGTTTTGTATTGGGATGTTTTCAGCTGTTTTGCTTCCTTTTTTATTTACTTTCTATGTGTGGAAATGCCTTTATTGCAAATTTGGTCTCTGGGATGACTTTGGTGTGGCTTGAATGCTTTGGGTGCAACTGGGTCTCTCTTGTTATCTCCATCTTATAGACTGGTGCTCTTTATTGTAGCAAGTCATTATGACTTCCCGTTCTTTTTTTTTTCGTAGTTGAGAGCGCATGGTATAGAGGCTAGTCTTCTCCTGATTCCTTTGGAGAATCAGCATGGAAGAATGTTTGTATTGGTTTCCTTGAACTAAAAAGGTGGCGTGCAACATGCACACGCCTATGGGCTCTTTAATAATGCCAGCAAGATGCACTGATTTTGGTTTCCTTGGAAACTAAGATGGTGGCACGTTGCGTAACGCTGCTGGGTCCTTTGCTCTAAGGACAAAATGATTCAGGTGCTCGCGTGTTGGTTATTTTTCCTCCCTCGTGCTCATGCACCTGGTGTTTAGCTCTGCTGGTAATGGGGCATTTCCCTTCTTGCGTCTCTGCTTTTACAAGGGTACTGGATGCGCTGCAGGGCTTCTCACTTACTTCTGGATGCTGCAGCAGCGTGCCTTGTGCACCTCACCCTTGCTTCCACAGAAGGTGCGCCAGGCTCCTTAGTTCCTTGTCACCATGTTGTGTTTCGCCCTTTACCCTTTCCGTGTAGGATGGACTGGTTCCTCGACTTTTCACTCTGCTGGTTCATTGTCCTACTTATGAAGGAGGCAGACTGGGCGGGTTCAATGACAGATGGCAACTCGGTGGGCTGCCGTGCTGTATCCTCGTCCCCACTGAAGGAATCCAGAAGCGAATTAGAAGAAATACCCATCTCTGTAGTTGGCGGGTTCACACTGGTTTCATCCAATACTTTGACGAAGGGCTGCATGTGAACCCTTTGGTCCTTGTTTTGCTCTCGTGTGGTTAACCAGGAACTGGTTGATGGCTAGTTAATTGTCCTCATTACTTTGCAGATCTTGCGTAAACCTGTAAAATGAACAACCCACAGAATTATTCATAACCCCAAAGTTTATTACAGAGCGGGCTTTCATCGTCATCCTTAATATCTTGCGTTTTGGTATGTGTTCGTTAGCTGGCCCTCTAGAGGTTTGAGGGAGTAAAGGAGTCCGAAAGGTGATCACGTGAGAAGAGGGAAAGGGAGAAACTGTAAAGAGGTGGTTGGGGGAAAGGAAGAAGTGGATGAAATGAATAGGAGGAGGGTAGAAGGAGCAGACTAGGGAAAGACCTGGCACCAGCACAGGAATTGGGCCAGAACGGAGCTCCGGCTTAGCTTGCCTTGCCAGAACTGAGGCTCAGGGACTAGCCCAGGAAACTCCTGGATCCGTCTTCCGAGTCTAGACTTGCGCACAAACAGCCTGCGCTCTAGAAGACTTGCACGCACAAGAAGGGAATGCAGAAACAAAGCCTCACTTCCAGTACAGAAACAAAATGGTGTAGATGTCTTGCAATTTAAATACTTTTTTTGTTAGGATGAGTATTTTTTACCAATAAAGAGTGGAGTGCACCTAACATTACTCAGTTTTTCGGAATCCCTATTAGACATGTTTGAAATTTTTAAAAGTGTGGGATTTCTTATATTCCCAACATGCTCTTGGCTTGTATGCAAATCTGCAGGTTTGGGTGCCAAGATGAAACTCCTGTGACCAGTGGTCGAAGTGTATGAAAAGAAGTAGTGGAACTAGGTTCCCTGATGGCCTGCACCGCTCCCCCACAAACCCCATCACCACGCCCCCTCCCGCGCACAATACAAACCCCCAAACCAATGCACCTGCTGTTTAGGGGGAACGCTTAGTGCAGTGCACTGAAAGTTTCAACGTCTTCCTACACTTATATTTTAAAAAGAAACGGCTCCAGAATGGTTTCGTTTTTAAAATAAAAGTATAGGAACAGTAAAACTTAATTAAAAGAAGTAGAGGAGCACCGCTCCCGCCCACCTAGACTACTGGCTGTGCCCTGGGGCCATGCCACTCGGGCCCACCTCTCGTCTTCCCCAAGGAACAGGTGGTACCCTTAGTAATTTCTTTCAATTCTAGCAGTGCCCTGCAAGGGAAGGTAATGGGGCACAAGATAAAAGTGGTTTAAGAAGAATTGAAGAAAAATAAGAACATGACCATAAGGGATAAAACAAAACGAGCACAACAGAAGGAAGTGGAAAGTAAGAGAAAATGGCGGAAGGCGGTGAGCAGCAGTAGCACAAAAGAGGTAAACTGAGGAAAAGGCTGAGGGCGCAGGGAAGGACAGTTTGGCAACAGGTTTATAAGGGAAGGGTACTTGTGAGATGCTATTGACGAAAATGTGAAAGACAACAGTAAGGGGCACGTAAGGGCAAGGAGTTTCTGGGGGTAGAGATGGGGGAAAAGCAAGCAAGCGAAGGCAACCTGGAAAGTGGGAGAATAATGGGGTTCAAGATGACAAGGAGGAGCTGAGGTCTAGTGAGGGGAGGCTTTTTTTAAATTTATTTTTTTATTTTGGTATTTATAAACTTTTTAATAATGCACTTATTCGCGGAAACTAGTCCTTAAGGGAGTGAGGGCGATTCATCCAGTGTTGCTCTGTGTTGTCTTGCCCCTGAGCGATCTGCCCGACCCGTCCGTGATTATCTACCTTTCAGTACTTTCAGAGCGCTCTACAATTGCGGGTTGATATAAAAGCAGATCAGGGGTTACCAGTTATAGCAGGGCTGTGAAATTCTAGTTCTGCAAAAATTTGTGGTGGGGGTCAGCTAGGAGTTGAGATCTGGGTATTTTATGGTGCATGACGGTGCTTTTTTTTTTTTTTTTTTTTTTTTTGGACAAGCTTTTCATTTTCTTTACATAAAAAGTCCATGAAAGTCAATCAACCATAAACAGTACAGAGCCAATCACCTTGCGCATTAGATTAAAACCTTGACTGCTCCCACCACCTCTTTCATGCCCCCCTCTTGTCATGACACTCTTCACCCCCCCTCCTCCTGTTTCCATGAGCCAAATTCCAGTTCATGCACCTTTCCTGCATTGCGACAGGACCTCGCCCCCAACTACCTTCAGAAATCTCTGTTCATCCCCAGAACCCCACATATCTTGTGCTTCTTTCATTTCTTCCAGTTGGCGCATAGTGGGAGGCCGATGCCTGATATGGGGTGGCCACCTGCTTAGTTTCATTCTCCCCGTCCAGAATGGTCCTTTCTAAAGGGATAGCCTCCGGTATGTCCTCCCCTCGTTCCGTTATGTGGTGCAAGAGCGTGTCTGAGCCGTCTTCCCAGTCTCCTCTCCTGGAAAGCTGCTATGCCCTTGGGTGGGGGGAGGGCGGTCCCCATCACATCCCTCAGTCCCGATTCCTTTCCTCTGCCATTCCCCAGCCCATTTCTAGTTCTGTATTCTTATGTTTTTGTTCTCCCAGTTTATGGCTGCCAGAGTAAGTGGTTTGTCCCAACCTAGTTGTGGACTGAGGCCATGCTATACCTCCCCACCTCTCTTGTGGTCTGAAGCGCCAGTAGATGCTGCAACCTTCGTCCGTAAAGGAGTTTCTCCCGCCTGCTCCGTCCCAACAGCTTAAGGTCCGTGTCTACCAAGGCGTCATGAGGTGCGTCTTGAGGAGGAGCGTCTTCAGCTTGTTGAGGGTGAGAGTGACATGATGTTCAGTATGGGGGGGGGGGTTCCACAGCCTGCACTGTGGGTTGGGGGAGGCGAGAGTCCAGGCATACCAGCGGGGAATCTCCGCCACCCTAATGGAGGAATCCAAGGGCCACCTAGTGGGGAGAAGGTGGCAAGACACCTGCATCTACTTTGTGGAGACCTTTCTGCCTCGCGGTCCTGTTAGCTGTATAATGTTACAATGACGCGGGATGGCACTAGACAGGCTTCATGTGGCATATTTGAAGCATCATTGAACATTAGAACCTGAGTTTTGCCTAAGATTATTCATGATGTCGGGTGTTGGCTGTTATAGTTTTGATATGTCTGTACAATCGTATATGGTCAAACTGATCTTTTGCTAATAATTGCTCCTGGTAGGTGTGTCCCGATGTAATGGCTGTAACCCTGGTATATGAAGTAGACCTATCCTTTTGCCTGCATTAGTAACGGTTTCATGTTTTTATTCTCAGTTTGTGAAATCCTGCGATGTCATCGAGGTGAAATTACCTCTTTGTACGATATATAAAGTTCAAAAGGTTGTAATGCCTCGAATGTATGTCTCTACTTTCACTTTTACTTCTCCATAACTTTACTTCTGCATTTCTATTCTCCTAGCATTCAATTCCTTGTTACAGGTTGGGCGGGTTTGTAAAGACTGGAGGCCGAGGGGGGGTGTCTGTACTCCTGCTCTCTATATGGCAGAGAAGCACAGAGGACCCCAGCCAAGATTCTCTATTGGTAACATAGTCGAGCTATCACGGCCTAGCTTCTCGGGAGGTGATGCAGGCTGGTTCTTACAGTGTAGTCCTCAAGCCCCCACACATTAATGTCCACACACTGTATTAGTTAAAACACAGGCTTTATATGATTAAGGTTCAAGGTTATATATACAAACACAATAACTCACCTTGTGCTCAGTTAATCTACAATGACAAATATATACAGTTCTAAGTGGTACCACAATTATTATCAGATTTCATTAAAGTGCATCAACTGTACTCTGGTCAAATGTCACACAAAGCCATTAATAAAGGTAACCAACAAAAGACATAGGAGGAAAAGCAGTTTGTTAGAACAATTGGCAGAATAGTACTTTAGCTATGAAGTCACAACTCTGTGTGGAGATCCCCACCTGGGCAACCTGTAAAATCAAGTTATATCACAAGCCCAGTCCATATATTGTTCAATTAGTCTTATTGCCTTCTACAATGTTTCTACCACCCCAATGTACCTGGAATAGCAGAGTTCGACGACGGGTCCTTCTTCAGCGGCTCCCTTTAAAGCAGGAGCCACGGATCGTCAAGATCCCTTGAAGAAAGTGAACTCTGCATTGAGGCGGCAGCTTTGGTCCAGGCGGTGCTCGTCGGTGACAGATCGAAGACGTCCTGCAAGGAAGAGACGTGCGGGGCACCTTGATGTTGGTAGTTCAGGACCGCAAAGAGTTTGTGAAGAACTGTGGCCCAGCAAGGGGGTCGAGGAGTCCGGCGTCGCTACGGTCTTTGGATGGCTGGAAACCCACCAGCGGATGCTCCCAGGCGCGTCGCCTGCCTGGCCTTCTCTGGTGGGATAAGGCGGTCGGCGGTGTGGACGAGCACATCTGGGAATCAAAATGTCTTAATCAATGGAGCGTTGCGGCCCCGGTTGTCGATGGCAGGGCGTCAAGCGTTCCCCGCTTCTGGGCAATGCGGCTTCAATGGGCCTCCAGCAGTTATAACAAACCTGCAAACCCTGGTCGACGACGGACGGAATGGCTGGTGCTTCTCTCCGTTCTCCTCAGCGGTCCCCGTCTCCGGTCGGCAGCCTGTCGAGGGTCTCACTTCCAGGGTGCTTTGGTGAAGGTTAGTGGTGCTCGATGGTCCCTTGGAGCTCGGGAAGAGGGTGCCTAACGAGGTCGTCTTGGATCAGTCACGGTGGCTTTCAGATGGCGGTGAAGGTAACAGCAGTCAACCTTCTTTGGGCTCGGCTTCGAGATCAAGCATCAGTTTCAACTTCGGCTTCTGAACGATTTCTAGCAGTGAGAGGCCCCCAGATATACTAGTTGATCTCAGATTCATTCTGCTGGGTCATACTCAGGCAACCAATCACTCAGAAGGGCATTCAGCAGTCAGTCAGCCAATCAGGCATACAGTGCATTCAGGCCATTCTCCTCCCTCTCAGACACTCGCAACAAGGAATGTCTATTGGGACAAGTACCCAGCCATTCAACACTGCACACTGCATTCATACCAATTTCGGGCAGGGCTGTCTCAGTCATTGTGTCAAACACCAGAAACCAGACATCCACAACAAGAAGTGCATATTGGTCACACACTCCATTCACCCAGGTCCCACCCACAGGGTGTACCCACAACATAGAGTCACTGGGAAGGCTCCAGCCAGTCTGGCCTGGACTTCTCTACAATACCATATATGGAACTTCCAACCAACAGCTAGTCAGGGGGTAGGGACAGTGTCAGGGCTTCCCAGGTCTTTGGGAAAACAAGGTAACGGGCAATAGAACGCAAGAGGATATCTTGTTTCCTATCAGGAATCGATTGATTCCAATGGCAGGGCCTGGGTATCCCAAAATGGAGGTTACTCGGAGCACCTGTCAACTTCAGCATGGAACTGCCACCAGCCCATATCCAGCTCTGTGGGCCACTCACAGGTGACCAAAAACATACACTAGGGGCACAGGGTTGTGCCATAAGGGTATCCCATGGGTCTGTACACCAAACCAAAAAAAGGAAGAGTTTCACTGCCAGGAGTCCCACGGGGACTCCTGGGCAGAAAACCATACAGAACACAAATGAAAAGTTACTACAGGACAAGGACAGGAAGGCCTGGTCCCTCCAATGTATTTCCAGCATCACATCGGTGCACTCCTTATACCGGATTTTCTTCCCCGTAGTTCCTTCCCACTGCCATCCTGTGACCCTAACCGTAAGCGGATTTTAACAGCATCCATTGCTCCCATTCCAATGTGAAGATGCAGACCAAATAAAGGCATGAAGTAAGTGCAGTACTAGGTCAGTATCTGGCAAAGTGCATGTGGAATGAGTGTAGTCCACGTGTTCTGGGCAAAGTAAGGCGGTGGGTGCCACTTTTCTTAGCCCTTTTGGCGTATTAGTGTCCCGGGAAGGGCTTGGCTCCATAACCTCTCTCCAAAGCCCTCCCTGACCCCCAGCCCTTGGGTTGTGGTCCATCTTGATTGAAACATTGGTCGACAGACCATGCTTGTGGGCTACAATAATGATTCGCTTCCCTACTCTTGAAGCATGTCTTTACTTGTGTGAAGGCTGCCTGTAACGAGGCTGACTTTGCTGCTTTTGCATTCCTCGCGTCCTCTTGGTTACGCTTTCGGGGATTGGCAAATGAATAACTATTCAAAAAGAGCCTGCGAGAAAACGCTGTTCCATCAGTCATTTGCAAAGGTAAAACTTACTGTTCATCAAATTGATGCAAGCATTGGCAAAGACAACAGTTTGGCACAACTCCCATAATCCCTAGCCAGCATAGTGGGTGCTAGTGTGAAACCTCTGGTGAGCCGCCCATGGCTCAGTGTTTCCTGGCCATAAGAGGGCACAGTTGGGAAATGCCTTCTATGCTAATGCTTGTTTTTTTAACATGTATTCCCTGCAAGGAACAGGTGCAAGGCCACACAATTGCTTATACATCAAATTGCTGGAGGCATATATAGACATTGTTATTTTTTACAGCTGCTTTTAAGCCATTACTTTTCCAGAGATTGCTTAAAAATAACAATGCCCAGCGTTTGATGCTACTGAGCAATAGAGCTAGCGCAAAATAAGCATTGGCCATGTCAAGTTTGGGCTTTTGTGTAGACCTGGAGAAAGAAAATTGCCAAGCACTGTCGTATTGGTATTAAACTGCCCATCGATCGTAGCTTCTAAATGGTGTGAATTCCTGGACATATAGTGCCTTGCAAATGCCTTGTACACAAGTCAAAACTGTCGCTTTATAAGGTCTATGTCCCTTACTGAAATCCTGTTAAAAACAAGCATTGGAAAAGCTGAGTGGTTCAAGGCAGGCCTGGTTAAGACATTTTAATTACGCCAGGAGCACGTTTACAGCTCCAAGTCCTTGACTCTTAGGCTGCTTTGAAAAAACATTGGCAGCCACTTTGTGCACAAAATTTGATAGTAAAGCCTGAGGAAGCTAGCTCCAGAGATCCGAGGAGGATTTGTTTTGGGTGGGGAGGGGGCAGCAAGTGGGTGGGAATGGCCATAGGGATTAGCACGGCCATGGGCAGTCAAGTCAGTGGGTGGGTTAATGGCCATACCTACAAGCCTTGCGTCCCTTGGATGCCATTTCTCCCTAGCTGTACTCTAATGCAATACTTGGCTCCGAGTAGTAGTTTCGCCGGAGATCTACTATTTATTTATTTATTGTGTTTGATTACATGCCCACACCCTTGGGGATCCCGGCATAGGTTGCATATAGCTTCGTTTTCATTGATTTTGCAAGAAAGGAACAGTTACAGGTTGCATATATCGTGGCGTAGATTACATATATATCTGTTATCATCTCAAAGTTGCATGCATTAGGATTTGCAGGAATGGTACAAGCATATATTCAATTTGGTTATCATATGATAAAGCAGGTATCCAGTGGAGCTTTCTCCAAGTTAAGGTTGGGTCATGAGTTCAAGTAATTATCCAGAGATAGTTTATATTGATAGAATTACTAGACGACCATCCTAGTGAGGTTATTTTTCGTAATAAGGGCGCTCCAGTTTTCAGTGATATCGTGGGCTACTAGTTGTGCGTTTTCAAATGGACTTTTTCCCTTAAGACTTGAATTCTTGTTGAAGGTATATGGCAGACCCCGTTTTCTTTGCTACCGATTGAGGATGCAATGAGGTAGTTGGGGCAACCCCCATTCATGAGGTAGTTGGGGAAATCTACCTTTTTACTTTTACCAGCACATATGCAAACTGGCTGCAAACAGTATGTCTTTTGGCCTGACGCCACTGGGAACGCCTGGGAGTCCCCTAGGAATTTGGGTCAGGTATGTGAGATGTTGCCTTGTGGTTGAGGTCTTTAGACTTCGCAGTTGGTGCATGTGTTTCACACGGGTGGGCTCTTTGAGATGTAGGCGTTCCAGGCCCTTGATATTGGTGGTGGACCATTATTCTTGCATCTCATAAGCACAGTGCATAAGTGGCGATGGCTACGCGTATACACCCTGAGACGCACTTGGAATTGGTGACTTGGATCACGCTCTGAACGCGTGGCAGGGTGTTGACTGGGGTTAACCACATGTACAGTAAGGATACATCGTGTCTTTTTGTTTATCCACAGTTAAGCTCCTGATAAGGGCGAAAAAGGTCTCTGAAACGCATAGAGCAACTGCCTGGCCTCTGAAAATGAAGCAAAACATTGTTTTGAATATGTCCTGTACTGTTTGACTCGTGGTGGTGGAATGTATAATCATTTGACTAAATAGTTGTGAGCTGTTTACTCAGCCTTATGGTGTGCAGGGACGGGAGTGTCCATAGGCTGGACACCATTGTGTTGCTCGAATGTAATACTTTGGGCTCATAGGTGGTGCTCTAGCGCCGCCTAATAAAGAGCAAACCCCTTGGACATGCTGTAGCCCTCCTCATATGCTGTCTCCGATCTGTACACATGTCCATAGCTTTTGGCTTTACAGGCAGCGCTGAAGATCACAATTTCATTTCATCTATATTGTTGGAACGTTGTACCGTACTCCATGTATGGAACATGCTCGGGAACCCCTGACTAGTCCCTTTAGTCTGCAAGAGTATTGCTATTATAGAGGGCCCGGTCTACCCTGCTGGCATAAAATCTCCATAGCCATACATCCTTTAGAATGGCGATTATACGAGGCAGAAGATTGGTGTCTCTGCCCAGATGATACCATCCTTACAGGTGTACTTGGGTTATGGGACGCCTGGCCGTTCTGCACAATCCCTCGCTCGTTTGTTTTCACACTCCCACAAGCTTTTCATTCACTTCTATAATCGCCTTCTACTTCATGAATGTCAGTATCGAGACACTGCACAAAGCGGGAAATGACCTTGGCTTAGCACATTATGTACCATAACAATGCTTGATTGACAAGACAAATCCTTCTGGTTTTCAGAAAACTGTGCCTTAGCCGATGTCTCAAGGCCTAGGAAGGGGTCTGCAGCCCTTGAGATGTACTGGGCTAAGAATCTGCTTGTCCCTCACCATTGACTATGCTGACTGGGACGGACAGGTGTTGATTGTTGGAGAACACTAGATCACTGAAAGTTCATCCAACCAACGAATTATGGGAGATTTGAGGTGATATTACAGCCATGGTCGATGGGTGTTGTGTTGAACTAAGCTCCCGGTCTTCATCTTTGTGGGGTTTGGAGTGTTGTAGACCTAAAGGTTGACCTAACCGGATCCCTGCCCCAGTGGGAGTTGTTTAGCTTATTAATGCCGACAATTATGGTCTGAATAGAGGTATCTAGCGGCCATCGCTCCAAATTCCATGTAGTCTGTAAGGCGGGAGACAGTTGTTGACTTCATATTTCCACCCAGAATGTCTAACCAAACCCACTCTCCTATGGGATTGAGGATTTGATGTTCCCTTGGACTTTTGGCAGCGGATAGATAATGGCTTGCGTTTTTCCCACGAATGGCACCCAACTTCCGCTGCTACTGCGAATTCTCTGCGAGAAACACAACTTTTTAGCCCAGGAAGCTCAATCTTTCTCATGTCTTGAACTTCTCTACGCATCACTCCTTTTGCGTTACGAATTTTGATATCAAATGGCTTAGTAATAGTGGCCAGTGGCTAACTACAAATGCGTTGTCCGAGGTTATAGCACTTATCTCGCTCTCCATCTCATCAGCACTGCAGGCGATAAATGCTTGCCAACAGGACATATCAAGGTAGTTTACCACAGATGTGGCCCTGTCAATGCTGGCTCCAGACCACTGTACACGGTTGCCTGAATTCCTAAGAAGAATATCTCAGAATCCAAGCTGAACTGGAAGCTGCAAATTTAGCTTAAGTTGGAAGTGGTCACTATGGGCATTTGGCAATACCTCAAGTTCTTGCACACATTCTAAGATATTATTGCTGCCGAATAGGTAGTCCAGGATTGCCCAACTTTGGCCATGTCTCCATACCTGGTGTATGACCTCTGGCTCGGCCATTCAAAAGTACCAATTGCCATTCCTTGAGGAAGGTAACCTATTGATGACCATGACTAACTTTTATCCATCGGCGTATACACTCAGGATGGATGTTCCTAAAAGATAGAACTGGTCTTTGTCTTGACAGTACGCGTTAAGATCCCCACCCAACAGCATAAGAACATGATCGACGGCGCTTCCCGCCCTCCTGCATAGACCATGTCTGTGTATGCAAGGATGCCCTCAGTACAATTCCTCACTGGGGAAGGGTCATATACGTTTATCAAAAGCCAGTATTGACTTTCCTCCTCAGGCCACAACTTGATTTCTACAGCCATGACTTGATCATCCATTAAAGACCGTAGTTAACAACTCAGAACCCAAGGTTTGCCTGACCCCAATCATAAGGCCTTCATATGGCCTTCCCAATGCACCCTTTTTAGATCAAACCTGATGCGTCACAAAACCTTCAATGTAGACCACGCCAGTAGCCTATTTCTCCTGAAACATAAAAATGTCATGCTCAACAATAACAGGAGAGCCCTCTTTGGAAAGTAAATGCCAACTGAGTAACTTTAGGCCTCATTTGGGGGCCATACACTGTTGGGATTCCCAACCTTGAAAGTGCACAACTTTTATTTTCTACTGGCACACTACTCGGTTCTTTTTATACACTTATCACAACACAAAGGTTCCCGATAAATCACTGCCTCGCTGCTAAATTCATAGCTGAGAGAGCTAAATGTCAATTTATGAGGGCGTATCAAGGAAGATGTGTTAGTTTCCTGGAATAAAACCATTCCTGCACCCCCAGAACTGAGTGATGCCGGGGGGTATCCCACTGTGTATTATATAGTAAAACAAGCCACCATTTTCAGAAGTTCTGGGGGTCGCAGAAATGACATGGATTCTAGTTTCCCTCCTTTTACATTCAGCGGTTCTATAAAATTTTAGTCTATAGTAATTAGTATCCTTAGCGATGTTATCTTCGCCAGTAATTTCAATACTGCAGTCCGATTTACGTACTTCAGATCCCTTGATGTTTTTACTGGCCCAATAGTAAGGATTTTGGGATCAAGAACAGGTGACACTTGTAGTGGAGCCAAAGCAGAACCATGTACACCCGTACCAGGCGAGTTGATGGTAATTATCCCGTTAGAGTCCATCTTGTACCTCAGGTCTGCTCAGCTCAACCTCTATATTAAGAGCAGGGGGAGAATGTATCATTGATATTACATTAGATCCAACTACCACACCTAACAGCACTTCCTTAATGAACCAGCTAGTTGCGGAGCCCACGCTTTTCAGATGTCTTTTCATCCAATACATCTTCCGTCTCTTCTATTGTTTTGATTCCTGCGCGTCAGTTACAATAGTAGAGTTCAAGGGCGTAACTGATGCGTCTGCCCCAGATGATGGCAACATGGAGGCTAGATTTTCCATTAAAGGGCCTGCACGCTTTGCTGTCCGCTGATCATTATGGGATGTTTATGTAAGTAGGGAGGCCTCGTTATAGTTACCCAACGTAGATGTATGCTTTCAACCTCGTTTACATGGAGATCTCTTGTAATTCCGGTAGTGACAACAGGCGATAACTGCTTAACAGTGGATGATTTTTTTGCTCCAAGAGAAAGGACAAATGTTGTACAATATGGCCCTGTTTAAAATCCTCGTGTATACGGCCACAGAGCTTTAGGAGAATTTTCACAGCAAATTGTGAGGCTCCAGAATTAAGTGCGGCTGCTGTGCTCCTTGTACTCGTAGTATTAATGTGGCAGTCATCCGGCTATAGGGCCCTAACGAGTACAATACAGGGCAGGGTTTGTGTGCTATACAACATGGAAGGGCCTCAATTTAATAATATTGAAAGTAACGTTAATGATGTAACGTGAGCATATTACCTCGACTCCTTCACTGTACTGTATGGAGACTGCTAGAAACGGAGTCCAGTTAGGGCAGAGTTGATTCACAGTGCAGCTCTTCTCGCCCCAGCAGTCGGCAGACTATCAGACAACCGCTTAGTATCCGTGCTGTTTTGACGGTTATGAGTTTGCACACAACGCTGGTCCAAAGGCTCCTCCTCTGCTGGGGAACAACTGGAAAAAGACTGCACCACTTCATCACAGGCAACCTCTTAGCGTTCCATTTCGTGTCCGTGATGGTGATTACATATACCTTCTATAGGGGTTCCATTTCTAATTAACGCTTGTCTGATGGCTCCCCCTGAGGAAACCTCTAAATTGATGAAGGTAAAAAGACATATCTGCAACATGTAACTGGCTGGCCTCTTAATTCATGGATGGCGTAACATTGGGGATTTTCATTGGTTGCCTTCGTACTAACCAGCCTTGTCAACTGACGGGTCATCAAGACATGAGTCAAATGGGAATAGAGCGTGAGCGGTCCACGGACTGCTTTCCTTTCAATTACAGAAGGTACCATCCCTCAGTTGTAGGCCATAAGCCAGGGTGATCTTTGGGTTGGGCCTTGCGCAGAGTCTCGCATCTTAGTGTATGTGTAAGGAGTAAGGCCGGTGTCCTATCTATGTTCGTGGCTTTGCCATCTTCAGCTTAGGTCATGTCTATTTCTATCTGTACCTGCCTGGGATCAGGGCAGTATGGTTGTCTTAATGAGTAGACTTGCTCCCCTTTACGACATTGGACCAGGGGAGGGGCAGAAGCTATGGATGACGTATTAATCTGCCTCCCAACAGTTGGGAGCTGAGAGCTATTTTGCTCCTTCTGTAGGAGTGCCTGGATAGCTTTAAATCAAGTTACCAATAGCTACTTTTGGCTCCCAAAGCCAACTTGTGTCTGACGAACACGCATATGTGATATTAACTTTGAGGGTTTAGAGACCCAGCGGATGCTCACATCAGACGAGGCTCTACTAGCACAATTGAATCCACGCATATCTGTGCATATGAACAGATGACCACTGCCGAAATGATCAGCCTACCAAGGGCTTACCCAGCACAAAGGGAGTCCTCCCATTGACCCACTAGGACCTATGCAAAGGGACACAGTCCGCCAGATGGTGGAGCCAGCCTCAGTAGAAGGCGAAGATAAAAGGCTGCAGGAGCTCTCTGCCACTCTCCGCTGCTTGCCGCCATCGCCCAGCAAAGAGGTCCTTGCCAGAAGAACCTTTGATGCACAGCCTTCCAAAGGTAAGCCAGCAGCAAGTTACAATGCTAATGGCTGCAGCTTTAGTCAGCCTTCTTGATATGTTAATAGATCATGTTCGCGCTATAACTGCAGCACCTTCCTCAACGCTTTTACTGTTAACATGTAGGGTCCTGGGGTCAGCCTCCCATCACTTCATGAGGTCCGGTCTATGCCCAGACTGAGCCATGCTATGAACGTCACTACGCTAACAGCATCAGGGCACACCCCTCTGCACATTTACCATGCCCACAATATGAAAGCTAAGCGCCTACACATGGTGCTTTGCACGCAAGCGCATCTGAGCCATCACAAAACAATTGCTAAACATGGATCCCCTCACACGGCTCCCCCTCTTTGCACAGCAACTAATGAGTCAATGCCAGAAACAGCGCACCAACACAGTATCGGATCTGAAGCTGAGCTCTGGTCCAACTGCCTAAAGGCAAGTAGCGTGCCACCAAGGCATCGGCTATATCTTGGGAACTAGCCTCCACCACAATAGGCTCCTAGACACCACCGCTCACCCCTGGACGAGTACATCCAACTTTCTAAAGAAACTCACGCCTGTATGACCTCCTGGCCATGCCGACGACGCTCGCACTTAGAAATAGCAAGCAAGGCCTTAGAACATTGAAAACGAGCCTGCATTGCCTACCAGCAACATCATCCTGCATGCTTGTCCCATCAAAGTGATCTCGCTGCTGAGGCAAGGTCCAGCAGTAGGAAACCACCCTGGGCGCCCCACTCCCACAACATCCACTACACCCACCACCCTTGGAATGCTTTCAGTGCATCGCATCAACCTAGACCACAGCAACCCTCTTCTGCCTCCGGCCGACTGGTTTCTACCTCTGGGATGCATCTCAAATGGCATACTAATCCGGCCAAAGAACACCTTATCAGCCCACCCGGGAAAGTGTTCACCCTCCTCTCTCAAAGCAGCCCTCATTAATGCTGGATCTATCCCCGCCCACACCCTTGACATCCATGACTTGATAACGGTACAAAAAGTGGACATACTAGCTGTTACAGAAACTTGGCTACACCAAGCTTCCGGCCCAGCCCGGAACAATCCCTAACTGCTTCACTATCCTGAGAAGTGACAGATGGGATGCCACAGGGGGGCGGGGGTTGCCCTCCTTTTTAGAGACACCCTACCTATAAGACCCTTCTCCACGCCCAGGGCAGACAACGAGATGCTCCCAACTAAATTCACTTCTTCACTGAGTGACTCCTTGAGTAGCCACATGATCTGTCGCCCGGCTGATTTGATGAGCAGCGGCCAACACCAGCTCCTGGGTATCGGACATCACCCAGTAGGTAGGAGCAACTGCTGGGCAAACAGGAAAGTACTTTGCGCACTGCAAATCTAACTTTCACACGAGATGCACACATTACCTTTTTGCCCATTATATTTCAATGTGTCCCACTTCTTCTTTATTTTAAAAGTATTTGTAATACGCCTACACCCGAGGGCATCAAGGCGCTGTTCCGACCAGTTACTTAGTACATAAACTTGAGGAAGTGAACACTTATCATTTTTCCCCCTAAATGTAACTGACAGGAAGTATTCAGCATAGATATATTGTCCCTTCAAAGTCCATAGTCTATTGTGTCAGTTTAGACGAAGAGCCAAGTTTTTAGGGTTTTCCGGAACGCCCCATGAGAATTTTCTGCTTTTAGCGAGGGTGGAAGGGCGTTCCACAGAGATGCTGCTACAGAGGGGAAGCTCATCCCTCCTCCTCCGATGCCTTTGAATTTCGGTTTAGCGATTCGGTGGGCGTGGACAGCTCTGGAGGAGTTGACTAACAATTTTCAGGGATAAGTATTCAGGTGCTGTGTTTAAAAAGGCATTTGTGGGTGATGGTGAGGATTTTGAAGTTAATCCTTTACTGGATAGGCAGCCAGTGTGCCTCCTTTCTTGCTGCTCAGATATGGTCTCCTTTGGAGATGTTAAGTGCTGAACGTAGCGCAATGTTTTGCATTACCTACAGTTTGCTGATGTTCTTTTCGGAAGTGCCTGCAAAGAGGGCATTGCAGTAGTCCAGTCTTGCTCCAGTTATCGATCTTGCAATGGACTGACTAGCTGGTGTGAGGAATGGTCTAGCTGCATTCAGAGGTTTAGCCGTGTATGCTGCCGACAGATTGTCCCGACTTGTCTGGGAGAGAGTGGCATCAGGGTACACTCCGAGAGTTTTCACTGAAGTGGAGACTGGAGTTTAATACCGTCAATCTGGAAGGATGAATAAGAGGGGGTGGGGAGAGGTTTTTCAGCATTGCAGGCAACCCCACTATCAGGATTTCAGTCTTATCGTTTAGGCATAGGTTGTTCATAGCCACCCAAGTCTGGATGGTGAGGTAGATTTTGTTTATCATTGTGGTATCTTTGTGACCCCGACAGGGGAAGGAGGATTTGTGTGTCAATCGGCATAGATGGTATAGATTATGCCGAGGCCATCCAGTAAGTGAAAGAGTGGTCTGGTGAAAATATTGTAGAGGGTGGGGGGGAAACAGGATCCTTGCGGGACACCTCACGGGATGGGTACTGGTGGGGCGTTAGCCTGGTCCGAGAAGACTCATGGATCTTCCTTCTTTGAAGAATGTAACCCAGGCCATGGCTTCTTGGGGGAAATTTGCTGCAGTGATGAGGTGATGGCACAGCATTTGGTGGTCTACCAGGGGTCGAAGGCAGCTGATCGGTCAAGAAGGAGGGCCTTTTTTCCTTCATCTCTGAAATTATCCAGTTGATTTTTCAAGTCTAATAGAGCAGATTCTGTTCCATGACCTGGTCGGAATCCAGATTGGAGCTTAACAAGGATATGGTTAGATTCCAGGAGGGGTTACAGGCTGCTCTGTTCAGAATCTTTAACATGAATGGCACTATCGTGATCAGGCTGTAATTGTTTTCGGGGCAGCAGTGCCCAAGTTTGTTTTTTTGAGAAGCGGGCGATCAAAAGATTTTCAGACTGGTGGGAACACAGTTAGCTGAAAAGGGGGAATTAATGAACCTAGTGATGAATGGGGCTAGGGTGTCCGAACAGTCATTGATAATGGATACTGGGCAGATATCGCCTTTGCATTATGAAGGTCTCAGCTTACGAATAATGTTTACAGTCTCTTCAACAGAGATCTCTCAAGTCGAATGATGCAGTAGCCCATCTGTGGGGTGGGGGGGAAGGGGATGTGGGGGTGCAAGTGGAAAGTGACTTGGATTTGATGAGATTTAGTTTCATCTAACTATTCTCCTGTAGTAGATGTACTTTGGCTTTCATGGCAATTTGTACGTTAGAACACCACAGCTCATCTTTCTTGGTAGTGGATGGAGGGGCAGCTGGGGTTTCCAGTTCTCTAAGGATGCATAAGATTTCCTGGGAATTGAGATGGCATTCGTGATTCAGGTATTATAAACTGATGTTTTGGCTGCTATAATGGCTAGTTTCTATTCTTTGACCATCTTGTTGTATGCAGATCTGGAAGTCTTATCCAATGTTTCTTCCAAGCAGCTTCAAATTGGGTTTGTTGGTGTGTATGATCTGGAGGTCGGAGGTGAATCCGGCGTTGGTGTGGGCGTAAGATTTGGTTTTTCACAGGGTCAAAGGAGCTACAGTGTTCACTGCTTTGGTCAGAGTGGCAGAATAGGGGTCGACTAGTAGGTTAGGGCCTGAAGAGGCCGTATTCCTGGACGAAAGACGCAAGGTGGGGGTGCAATAGTTTCTTTGGTTATCAATCGGGCACTATGCGTCTACTTGGGTGGAAGAGTGTGGGGTGTAGGCAGGGGAGTCTTGGATGGTCGGAAGGCGAAGAAGATGATGTGGTGATCCGTCAAGGGCAGGGGCTGTTGGCTGAGATGAAAAATTGAGGTCAGCTATCCAGCCCAGTCCTAGCTTTGTTATGTGTAGAGGCACTAATGCAGTGAATAAATCCCAGGTCAGTGAGCGTGTTTGCCAAGGAGGTGCCATGATGGTCCATCGGTTCATTAAAACTGAGGTTGAAGTCCACTTGTATAATTGATCTAGAAGATGGCTTAAAGCTACTTCCTATAGATAGTAGGTAGTCTTTAAGGGAGCCAATACGTATAGTCCCTTCTCCCTGTTCCATGGCGGGCATTTTATTTGTTTACTGTGGCCGCCACGGAAAGGGAAAACTGACTAAATTTTCCATTTGCAGCAGCCATTGTTTTTTACTTTTTTTTTAATTTATTTTTTATTTTAGGCTGCGAAATGCAACGTGTCTCACAGCCGGGGGGGGAAAACATTACCCTGGTCTAGCAGGCCGGGTACTAATGGCAATATGCCTTGACTGCGGGCCATTACCGCATAAGATAATGCCCCAAGGGCCTGTAACTATGGCCAGGGGCATTGCTGGGGCGGGGGCTGAGGGGACTATAGCCCCTGATCTTCTGGTTGTAGCCCCGGATAGAAGCTCAGGAGCTACAGCCAAAAGATTAGCCAGCCCCCAGTCCCAACAGTTCTGACATCAGCGTAGCCCCGGGTCTTTTCCAGACCTAGCAACTCCCCTGACTATGGGCCCCGGGGGGAATTACCTTATGCGGTAAAGGCCCGCAGTCTAGGGACATATTGCCAAAAAAGTCATGTCTCACTAGCGAAAGGCTAGTGGCGAGTGTACATTTTGCATCCAGTTCTATGTGACATATTGTTCTTACTAACATTTTACTTCAATGTCTTGACCTTGAATTGAAGGGGCACTTGTTTTTATACCTCTTTTGATCACTTTATTCTTTTACATAATCTACAGAGTAATTGGCAAGTCATGTAGTTGTGCCTTATTTGCATTACAGCTTCCAATATTTAAAAATCTTCTTCCCCATCCCTCTTAGGGGTATGATATATGATAGGTTATTTATAACACGCTTAATACCCAGAGGTTTCTAAGCGCGGACCCGGGAATCGAACCTGTGTTGCTCTGTGTCGTTTTGCTTCCAAGGTGAGCACATTGCCACTGAGCTATCCTCCCGAGACCTAAGGTAGGGTCAACAAGCATTCTCGCATGCCGCAGCACCTCAAGTTTTTTTTTTTTTTCTACCCTCTTTGAGACCGGTACATGGAGTTTGCATGCTCCCATTCCTAGTTATTTTTAGGCATCCATCCTTGGACAGGCCACCGTATCTGCCTTTTCTTGAAGGGAGAGGTGGGAGATAAGGGGCCTGCCCTGTTCCTCTACTCCTATTACTTATGATGCCCCAACTACCTCATTGCAGCTTTGCTGATGATTCTCTTGCTCAACGGTTTCCAGGGAAGAAGCGGGCCTTGGCTTAAGTTGGTTCTTGCATAGTGTAGTGGGGAACACGACTGCGCCAAACTCTGGCACCTTTGATGTGGGCAGCAAGGAGGGAAGTGGTGGTGATTGAGGCCATCTGCTGTGACAATATGGACACAAATGATGCGGACTGAATTGCTTCCATCGAGTGGATAAAAATGAGATCTGGCTTGCTCTCCTTCGTGCATATTGTATACACCGTCCACTCCTGACCTTACCCGAGACTGGGTGATCTGATGCCTACCGTTTCCTCCACTGGCTGTTTGTAGATCAATTGCCCTCCCGTTCCCTTTGTGAGATCCCCAATCCCTTGTTTCTGTGCTCCCTAATTCTTCCCCCTTATGATGCTCCATTGTTTCCCGAAGCTACGTCTGCGCTCAATAAATACCCATAATATTTGAGAGTTAAAGGCTTGGATAGTACCCTGATGAACCCGCCGGATGACCCATTTGCTGTAATTTCAGAGTGGATGAAGGCAACAAAGGTTCTCCTCGCCGCTCCAGATTTCCCACACACTGAGATGAGGAAGCTACCTTGCACGATGGATTTCAATACCGTATGGTCCCTTCTCTCTAAACCCTCATTCTACAGAGCTCACCTCCCCTCTTCCTGTCTGTGCCTGTTGCGCTGCATGCAAGAGTTTCAGAAGGTGGCAGTCACAGTAACGGCTGTGTCGGACAAGCTACTTCCGGACTGTTCTTCAGATCTGCCAGTCTATCTGACTCTTCCGGTTTCTGGGCGATTGCCCTCTCCCTGACAGTCCCCATGCAGATGCTGCAAAGCAGATGGATTGGCAAATGCCTGGCTTGATTGTTCTGCTGATCTCTTCTTACACTCGGTCCCTCCCACCCCCTTGTGCCTCGTTTCGTTTCCGCTCTTTTCAGCTCCTTGCCCCCTTACACTGGAACTCCCTACCTTTTTCTATCCGCTCCTCCCTTGCCTAGTCCTCCTTCCGCTCCTCATTGAAATCACTCCTTCATTCCCCTCCCTGACATCCTTCCCCCCTCTCACCCTTCTCTCCCTCCCTCTAGTACCCTTCTTTTTGTTCTCTTGATCTTTCTCCTTTTCTTCTAAATTCTCTTCCTCCTACTATCCACTTTACTCACTACTCTCTCCCTCTTCCCTCCTTCCACAACCCCTTCCTCTCCTTTCCCCTTCTCTCATGCAAATTGTTCTTCATGCCGATTTTCTGGTTTGATTCATGTTTACTGTTATTGCTTCTACTGTTCCATGTTTATGTATTCTTGTTAACTGTAAAGCGCCTTGGATTAAGGCGCTATATAAAACAAATACAAATAACCAGCTACTTGAAGTGGTAGCCGGTTGAAGTAAATCTAGGGATGGTGAATGGCCCAAAGTAGTCACTCCTTCTGCAGCGGATGCCCGTAGCGGGCATATTCCCCTCTCAGGCTGAACGTCTTCTTGACGCATCTTCCGTTCTTGTGCAATAAGTCTAGATGCTGAGAAGAGCCTCCATTCCCAAGTTCTGTTTGTGGATGTTCCATGTTAACCGGTCCAAGACGGATGTCCCAGGAGCCCAGGAAGTGGCTACTCTTTCCCCAGCTGCATTGGCATCCGAGGATGCTGCCGCAATGGACGGTGTACAAGAAGGTGGAATCAGCTCTCGCGATACTGCACTGCCACAATATCCTTGTGGCCGTCACGTGGGTTCTGCTGCCTTTCAGCGCAGGGAGACAGCGTCCTACTTTTATGTTGTACCTTTTACCTTTACCGGGTCTCATCCGAAGCCACTGGTTCGGCATGTTCAGCCAAGCTGGGCTTGGATCTGCAGATTTCAAGGTGTCTTCAAAACACCTACACAACACTTTGTGCTCGCTACGGAAGAGCTTCTGGGCTCATTGCCTCAAGAGATTCTAGATGCCAGTGCTATAGGTTGGAGTGAAGGGGGCCACACTTTGGGCCATTAACCCCCTCCTGATTAATGGTCTTCTGTGGACTCTTCAAGTTGATCCCACTTGAGGGACATCTCTGCCTTCCCAAGGGCTTGCCTTTTCATCCATACTTTTCATCCTTTGCGGTCTTATTTGCTAGACCTGGTGGCATTCTGGTAGATGATCAAACGGGGGTGTGTGAGGTCCGACTGTTGGCATGGGCCTAGGTTTAGAGGGGAGACCAGGGTGTTTGACCACTCTTCAACTTGTGTGGCACACCATTTTGTCCCACTCATTTGGCAGGAGCCCCTTTCATTTAGATATCCCCACCCCCAAACGCGTGCAGCAAAGTTACTCCACTGACTCTCATGCTCCAAATTCTGCTTGCTCAGATTTGATGAGCAGAGCTGTCCCTTTTCGTTACATATCCTGGGTAGTGACTAATGGATGGGCAAGCAGAGCAGGGGCTTCTCCTCCTTCGTGTTACTCGAGCTATCCTTTTTCTAGCAATGGTCAGTTGATAAATGCGAAGGGGAAGCCCCTGGTTGCCCCCTTCCTCTAGAATATCTCAGCTAGCTGGAGTGTTCGAAGGACGAGGGGTTGCCATCCAACTGCCTGTAATCTGAATAGTGTGGAAGGGGGCCCTCTATCAGGCATCCTTCAGCAGTCTTGGCATTTTATTGGCTTATTCATGGCACTTGGGAATCTTTTTTCCAAGGTGCCGGGGCGGAATTCTAGGTGTACCCGCCCTGGTTCTGCTTTCCTGTGGTCCTTTCAGGCTATTGTCTTTTCTTAAGGAGATTTATTTGGCAAAATAAGATGTCTGGAAGGTTTCGAATTTAAACTTAAACATCTGGCAATTGCTAGACCCACTACTTGGCATTCTGGCACATTCATCTCCCCTCCCGCCAAAGCAATGAACTCCTTCATTAAGGAATAGTCCTTTCTCCGTTTATTTCTGATTGTGACAGCATTTGACGACTGTTGCGCTGTCCTTAGCACTTCTGGCTAGTCCGATAGATCACATCCGTGCTTAAGACCTTGGCACCAGTTTGCACCAAAAAGTACCTTTTTGATCCGTCACAAAGCGCATGCTCATCAGTTTATAAAGAGAACGAGCTATAGCCATGCCAAAAGGGATTGGGGGGGATCCTAAAACCATCACTAGAAAACAAATGTAAAGGAAAGAGGAGCCTAATGTGTTGTCATTGGGGTGGATCCCAACTGCATTTTGGTTAAAGTCCACCTACAAGAGAAATGCTAGCCACTTCTTTGTTCAAAGGTTTCTTTAAAACTGTGTATTCTCACACGATCTTCCCATAGAGCGCACTTGGTCACTGTTCATGTATTTTGGGAGTTATGAGCCCGTATTTCTGAGCCTTGCGCTACTAATCTGGTCAAGTTGTGCCACTGCTAGGCCCAGAGAGATCACTTTGCCGTCTTCAGATCTTTGCTTGCACTTTCAACCAATCCGGTGGTCCCTCTGAGCGATTGGAGTTAATGCTGCTGTATATCTTCTGTTAAGGGTCTCGCTATTGCTTCGGTGCAGAGGTTCTGAGAACTGTGGGCTCTTATGTGAAAGGATCTGGTCTTCAGGTCCGTCGTTGGGGTGGTTTCTTTGGCCCTCTCATTACTGCACGCCCAGGTTTCTGTCCCGATTTTCACCTGAACCAGGACATTTGCTCAAGACTTTTTTTTTTTTTTTTTTTTTAAATATGGGGATGCTGATTCTTTTTCTGGCTGTGGGACGTGCGGTCCGATTCTACCTGGACCGTTCTTCCTCCTGGCGCGCTGCAGACTGGTTGTACCCCTAAAAATGTCCCTGGGTAAGCAAATCTCTGCTTCCACACTTGGCTGTTGGATTCATATTTCAATTTCTGGGGGCCTCCGAAGCAGTGCCGCGCCCTCTTTCCATTTGGGCTAAATCTACCCCGTGATGGCTTATTTGTGGGCCCACTGAGTGATGCATGCGAGGCTGCCACCTGGTCTTGCAGGGTTTTATTTCTCATTCTAGGTGGGATGTGGCGGCTGCTGCTGTATTTCCTTTGAATGCTGTTCTTGAATCTGCATCCGTGTTAGATTGCCTGTCTTGATGTATGTAGACTGATTTTCCTCTGGGCTTCACAGAAACGTAGGCGTTAACCTTCCAATCGTCCCCCTTTGCTTGACAGATCCTCATGTTGCAGACTGGGACGAAGGAGAGGAACGTGGCGAGAATGCGCTGATAATTTACTGGTAATCTGCTTGTCACGGCCCTAGATTAATGGGTGAGCAGATAGCAAATGTGTTCTGCTTGGTGTGTTTTAATGAGGTGCAAGCATGCTTATATAATTTCTGCTACAAACCCGGAGGTATCTAAGCGCAGAAATAACAATTAATTATTTTCCTCAATTTATCGACCTCGGAAGGTTGAAAGGCTGAGTTGGCCCTGCCGGCGGAACTTGTACAGATGTCAGAACTAGCGCTTAGCTCACTGTGCTATCTGACCGCCTCTCATCTCACTAAAGGTGGTAGAGCATGTTTAGACCTTTTCTTCCACGAGGAGCCTGTCTTCCACCCTAGAGACTGGGATGAGGAAGGGTAGGCCTTGGCATAACGAAGATTACTGGTGGGTAATGCTTATGTGCAGTAGTGCTTCCAGACTTCCAGAAACCCACTTTGGTCTGCACCATATTGGCGTGGGTCTAGGGCAGTGCCCTCTATGACCTATGTAAGATGGATCCTAATACTCAACTAAATGAGGTCCTTGCCTTTTAACCATATACAGCTAATGGGGGGGGGGGGCACTGTCTGAATTGCAACGTATAGACGTCCATATGTGCTCGGCCCCTCTGTAGAGATATCGCGAGAGTCTCCTACTCTCGCGAGATCTCGCGTTGGGGGCTAGGACGGCCCCCGCGCGCTTCGCGCGCATTACGGGAGCACCAGAGGACGCGGCAAGACGCGTCCTGCCGGCTCCTCCGATAGTTGGGCCCGGGGGCTATTATTATCATTGGACATTTCTGCCTCCCAGCCCAGAAACAGTTATTAGGCAAGCTTGCCTAGCCTTCAGACTTGGCTGTACTTACATGTTGATGGCAGATTGTTATCTGTGAAATAAAAGCCATCCAGCCTGTCATCACGTCTCCTGTCATCTGTGTAATAATATACAACATAATTTGGCGACGAGGATCACCACTACAACCCACGTGGGAACATGCAAGGAGCGACGCCGCCACCTCCCTTCCTGCAAACTCCAGGTAAACCCGCCATCCCGTGGCCGCAATGGCAACCCCTTTTCACGACGTATGTAGAGGCACTAGGAGGGGCAGGATTTTCAGCGGCACGGCGTAGGGCTATGTTACTTAATGCCCTGGGAGTGGAAGGACAGCGGGTGTTTGAGAGTCTTACCCCGATCCCGGTGGCAGGCGACAACGATGACGTCTTTCAGGAGGCGGTTAGGAGAATAGTGAAGAGATTTGCCAGTAAAGAGAACACGGTGTTGCATAGAATACGCTTTCACACTCGCAGACAAGAAATATCCGAACCGGTCGACGATTACGTCACCAAGCTGCGAGAACTGGCAGCGCTGTGCAGCTTCGGCAACAATGCTGAGAGCCTCATCTGCGACATGTTGACAGTCCACACCAACAGCAGAAAAGTTCAAGATAAATTCATTATGGAGAAAGAATTCCAACTGGAGAAGGCGATCGAAATTGCCAGGGCGGTTGAAGAAACCGCGGGAAGACGAAAAGAACTCACGGGAACCCAGAGTTCTGCCGAAATCCAAGCAGTCACATTTCACTCAAAGAAAGAAAGACATACACCGGATACAAGAGAGGGGAGAGGAGGTAGGAAAAAACCTCTGAAATGCCACAGGTGCACCAGCACGAAACACCTGGCATTCGATAGGGAGTGCCCAGCTAGAGATAAGGAGTGCTCAATCTGCAAACACATTGGCCATTTTTCGTTGGTGTGTCGGTGGAGAAACAAGAAAGTTACCAGTGTAAACTCCGATCACAACAGGGAGCGAGAATCGTCCTCAGAAGATGAGGGGAGACCCACAGTCATCATGGTAAACAGCACAAGGGCGAGAAGAGAAAAGCCCCATTGCACAATCAAAATTGACGGTTGCGAAACAAGAGTTATGGCGGACTCTGGGTCAGACCTCACCATAATACCCCTACGGACATGCAAGGAAATGGTGGGAAAAGAAAAGGTCCAAGTGCTCACCACACGTCACAAACCCACAGTATTTGGAGGGGCGTCAGTTGAACTACTGGGATATATCAAAGGGAAGGTGGAGTTTAAAGGAAGAGAAACCACCACCAGAGTTTATTTCAGCCACGAAGGCCCAGCAGTACTGGGATGGGACGACCAAGACAAGCTCAAAACTTTTCTCGGATGAGCTGGGTCACATAAAGGGCTTTGTCCATAAAATAATGCTAAAAAAGAATGCTGTCCCGGTCAAACATCGTGTGCGGCCAGTGCCAGCAACCGCAAGAGACACTCTCAGGGATCAATTGGACAAAATGAGAGCGGAGGGGGTCATTGAAGAAGTAGAAGCGTCAGAATGGCTGAGCCCAGTAGTGCTGATAAAGAAACCGAACTTGCAAGAGCTAAGGGTGTGTATAGACCTTCGCAGCTTAAACGTAGAGGTCATCACCGACAACTACCCACTACCGAGCATAAATGAACTCATTTTGTTGATGAAGGAAGCCAAGATTTTCTCAAAACTGGATATGAGAAACGCATACCACCAAATACAATTGCATGAAGAGTCAAAACCCCTCACAGCATTCATCACACCATTTGGCACCTATCAGTTCACATTGAAAACGGTCCTGACCAAGTTGCAAGAAGCAGGGGTGAGACTACGCCAAGAAAAATGCGCATTTAAAGTGAAAGAGGTCGAATACTTGGGGTACAAAATCTCAGAAAAAGGGATAAGTCCGAAACAAAATCTGATGCATGCAATCATAGAAGCACCGGAACCGACCAGCAAAGACGAAGTAAGATCATTTTTGGGACTGGCAGAGTATTACGCAAAATTTATTCCCTTGTTCTCTGAAACCTCAGCACCACTCCGTGACATACTCAAAAAGGGTTTGGTATTTGCGTGGCAAGAACCCCAGAAGAAGGCGGTTGAAAGTATAAAACGGCACATCATGGAAGTGCCGTGTTTACAGCCATTTAACCCGGAGTGGGATACAGTCATCACCACGGATGCCAGTGCATACGGACTAGGAGCAGTTCTTACGCAGAAGAAGGGGGACACGGAGCATGTGATGGCCTTTGCGTCGAAGGCTTTGTCCTTGGCGGAACAGAACTACTCTACCATAGAAAAGGAAATGTTGGCGTGCGCATGGGCGGTAGAACATTTTAGAACATATGTGTGGGGCACGAAATTCAAGTTGGTGACGGACCACAAACCCCTCATCCACATGCTCAGCCCAGGAGGTACCAAAGTGTCCACACCCAGATTGGCACGCATTGCAGCAAAACTGCAGGAGTACACGTTTGAAGTGCAGCACATATCAGGGTGGAAGAATTCGCAGGCTGACTGCATGTCTAGATTGCCAGAAGGTAAAGACAAGGCCACCACGTTTCTGCGAGGAGAATGCATAGTAGCATCGATCACTGACATAAAAGCACCTGATTATATGGAACTCAGCGAGAAACATTGGCTGGAAGAGGACAGAAAAGACCCGGCTATGGCGAAAATCCGTCAGTGGATCAAGGAAGGGTGGCCAGGTGAAAAAATGGTGCCAGAAGGTATGAGACCCTATTGGAAGGTGGCCGAAGAGATATCGGAAACGGACGGAATAATAATGAAGACGGACCAGATAATCCCACCCATAGGCATGAGGAGCACCATCCTATGCAGAGCCCATGCTGGTCACCTGGGAAACACGATGACCCGGCGCAGAGTCCGGGAGGCCTACTGGTGGCCGTCCATGGATCAAGAGATTCGCACCATGATAGAGCGTTGTCATGAGTGCCTCAATAGTGACAAAAGACTGAAACTCAGACAGGCACCCCTAATTCCCACAAATACCATAAGCGGTGTGGTCAAAAGTGGGCATAGACTTTATAGGACCTCTGGAAGCGATGGCACCAGAACATCGGTACGGCATAGTGCTAGTTGATTACCTATCCAAGTGGGTCGAGGCAGAGTTCGTCCCAAACATTACCACAGCGACTGTAATTGAAGTCCTCACTGAAATTTTTCAAAGAGAAGGCCTCCCCAAGGAAGTGGTAACAGACAATGGGGTACAACTGATCTCGCGGGACATGGAACAATTCCTAAGAAAGCACAATATAGGCCAAAGGAAGGCGGCCTTGTACCATCCCCAAGCCAATGGGCTTGTTGAAAGGGCCAACAGGTTCATAAAGGGAGCAATACAACTAGCCACGGCTTCGGGGATGGACCCCCTAAAAACTACCAAGGAGGCCATAGCGGCCCACAGACTCACTCCTAACGGAATAACGCAAATATCTCCGTTTCGGATGTTGAGAGGGAGGAGGGCAGCCTCCACGCTCATACCACCGTGGTTATCCAAAGTGAGAGAAGATGAAGCAGTGGACATGTCAGAAGTGGTGTGGAGAATTGAAAACAGCAAGGCACGCATGAAAACATGGAGTGACCAAAGAAGAAGAACCAAGCAAGCGTCAGACATTGGAGGGGGAGATTGGGTTAAAATAAGACTACCAAAAAAGGACCAAATCACGGGCTCTCGGTTCAGCAGACCCACCAAAGTGGTCCACAGGGGAACTAATCATGTCCGCACAGAGGACGGGCGCACATGGAATCTGGAAAGAGTAGCCCTATACCAGAAGAGACAAGAAGGAGCAAGAACCCCGGAGAGACCACCTGCCGAAGAAGGAATAGACAACGAGCGAAGGGAACCACGGGAGCCCGAGAGAAACGACGAAGAAAGGGAAGAAACAGAGATGGAACCGGGATCGCCCATGCCAGAATCCGAACAGGAGCAACAGGAAGATCGCACTGGAAAGGGTGATCGGCCGAGAAGAGAGCACAGAAGACCGGTGAGATACACGGACTATGTTATGCAATGAACCTCCTCTTTCTTTATCAAAGGGAGGTGTGTAGAGATATCGCGAGAGTCTCCTACTCTCACGAGATCTCGCGTTGGGGGCTAGGACCGCCCCCGCGCGCTTCGCGCGCATTACGGGAGCACCAGAGGACGCGGCAAGACGCGTCCTGCCGGCTCCTCCGATAGTTGGGCCCGGGGGCTATTATTATCATTGGACATTTCTGCCTCCCAGCCCAGAAACAGTTATTAGGCAAGCTTGCCTAGCCTTCAGACTTGGCTGTACTTACATGTTGATGGCAGATTGTTATCTGTGAAATAAAAGCCATCCAGCCTGTCATCACGTCTCCTGTCATCTGTGTAATAATATACAACACCCTCCCCACTCCCCCCACCCCCTCATGGGACAGTCCGTTGTTTGAAGTGTGTATAGTGTGTGTATTCCATACATGTGTGATGTGCATTCAATATAAGGGAGTATAAACCTGCTAACCCCTCATTGCTCGCCGTGAGTGTTCCTGGATTAGAGCACTGGTACTGTCTCTCACTGGTGTCACTGGTCAAGCTGGAGAGCTGGCCCTTGGCACTGCACTACCTCTGCAGCGCAGCAGGAGTTGCAGCGAAGGCCTTGTGTTGAGTGCAGTTCTATTTTCTGCACTCAGTCTGTCGGCGTTGACTTTCATGAACTGGTCTCTGCCAGAGGCAGGGGGGGGGCCTACAAAGGGTGCGTGTATGCAGTGGGAGGGAGGGTGCACGTGACGGCGGGGCGGGGGGCAGCGCTGCACTGGCGAGCAGGCCTAGCAGGCCTCCCAGCCCTAGTGCTAATGTTTGCGCAAGAGGCTTTGCGTGACGAGGCGCCGAGCCAAGGCCTCCGGGGGGCCGCCCGGGCCTCCTTCTCTTCTGCAGTTTACGTCACATGGCCATAGATGCGAACCATCCCAAGGGCCCCCTGCTCGCACCCCGTTGCCGAATGCAAGCTTTATTTACAATTGGGGTGCTCTGGTCCCCTGTGCACTATCATTCACGCGTGTCTGGTGGGGAAATGGGGGCGGTTAGAGGTATCCTCTACCGCGCAGCTGCTCACACCGTAAGCGGCGTGCGGTGGTCTAGGGTTACTCCCACCTCCGAACCATAAGTCTAGTAAGCATTTTTCTTGAAGTGCAAAACATTGTTCCTAATGGGAGTTTGCTCAATGTTCTGTATCTTATTGTTTTTGTGGTGGTGCAGAAGATTGAGCTCCAGCCCTCCCCTTTTTGAGGACTTCATCTTTTCAAAGACCAGGTTGTGTTGAGTGCATTAAGTGGGATTAGAAATCGAGGGGGGAGTGGGGACTCTGAGGGACGTGGCCTACTTAGGCCTCGCCCCCTAAAGAGTCACCCACCCCTATGTTTGGGGGCGCGGGGGTGCTGGCAATAGAAGTAGAGCTAGCATGCACTGGCATTACCTTTTGATGCGCCCCTCTCCTCCTTTTTAAACAAAAGGGGCTGGGCGCACCAAAGTTGACACCAGGGACGTCATTTCAACAAAATGCCAGGGGTAGCGGAAGCGACATCACATGACCCTTGACCCCTGATTACATCACAGGAAGTGATGTCATTTGAACCCACCTGGAAGTGATATCGTGGGAAGCGATGGAATAGGACCTTTCACCCCTTGACAAAACAACAAGTGGCATCACCTAGCATTGTTCCTACACACACTACGGAAAATATGGTTACGATATCACTATAATGTGATACATATGGCGATTCAGTCTTGAATGAAATGTGTATCATTAAGATCAGTGTGTATAGCCCCATATTAACAAATTGCTGTGAATGCAAGCAGACGTCCATGGCCAAATGGTGTGTTATGATATAGCACTTGCGCTTAAGTGCTTTATATAGAAAAAATATAGATACAATATCACCCAAACTCTGTTGGTACTTGTTTATCGACCTCAGAAGGATGAAAGGCTGAGTTGAGGCGTTTAAGACCAGACTAAATCAGTGACTCACCCCCTGAGGTGTGCCTGAAATAAACATTTAATGAGTCTAGCAATTGTATACAATCCCAGAAAGGCACGTGATTTAGTATTCCTATTCTTTCTTATTTAGGGTCACTGCTGAAAGTTTTAGACTTGTAGAACCTCTGTTCTTTTTTAAAAAATGTTTTTATTTAAGAGGCCTGAACAAGAAAACAAGCCACTCCAGAAGCAAAGAGCCACATGGCGCTGGCCATAGCCCAGGAGCTTGCAGTAAAAAGATTAGTTCTTTAAAAAACACTTATCTTATTTTATTTCTTTTGGCTCATTTATTTTTAGGGGTAGCAAGGGCGACCTCGGGGGTCGTAGTTGCGACCCCCCCAAATGACATTCCTGGGTGACACCAGTGTGCCCCAACTCTCAAGCAGTCCTTTCATCTGAGGAGCCGGTGGTAGGCACCGCTTTAACCACCGGCTCCTTGAATTAAAGGTCACCTGGCTGCCGATGTCTCTGTACTCTGAGACAGGAGGAAGGCTGGACTGCTCACCTCTCCTTTTTGTTTTCGAATTCGGAAACAAAAGGAAAGCTGGGCAGTCCAGCCTTCCTCCTGTTGCTGAGTACAGAGACGTCCAGCAGCCCGTGTAGCCAAACTGCTGCATGGCTACACGGGCTGCTTGCAGGTGTCGGTACTTCCATAAGTGCGGACACCTGCAGGTAGCCTGTGTAACTGCAGCTCTTCGGCTACACAGGCTGCCTGACGGAGGTGCCTGTGTGGCTGGGACTAGTCTGGGGAGGCCCCCGGCGGAGGAGCCCTTTTTGGAGACTACCGAAGCTCAGCCCCAGTTAGCCCCGACCCACTTAAAGCCCTGTTTATGAAAGAGCACCCAGCCCAAAAAAATAAGTGGGTATTGGCCACTTTTACTCCCTAAAAATAAGCAAATATTCCCCGCAAAAAATGGGAATAAACACTCCCAACGAAAAATTGGAAACATACATATTTGACGTTGTGCCCCTGCTTTCAACCACGTAGCTCCATGTATGTTTGGACCAGCAATGCATGTTGTACTAGAGGAAGAAACTGCTGCTATTAATGCGTGGCCAGAAGAAGTAAACCTCTATCTTTTTAATGTGTATGCATAGCTAGGTTCAAAGAAATAATTATTACAAAAACATTTCAGTTTCCCAGTTCAAACATATTTTTAGCCGCTTATAAAATGCTTTCATTGGGAATTTTACTTGCATTTTGACTACCGAAAAAAAACAAATAAATCCTCTTACTCATAACTTTTTAAAATATAGGTAATAACATCCTCCCACTTCCAAATCTCATCTGGAGCACAGCGTGCACCTCCTAGTGACAAGTCGCTGTAGGTGTCGCACGTGCAGACAGAGCCCAGTGCTTCTGTTGCTCACTTTTACACTTCTACTGGAGCATTTGCGAACTTGTACGGTTGTAACGCCCAAACCAATGTACTGCTTCTCTGGCATGCCACCACCAGCTAGCCCATCACTTGATCTTGCAAACACCGGTTCTATGTCTAGTAGATGGCTGTCCTTTTGCATAGACCCAATGGGCTAGATTCTCAAAAATAAAACTGGGTAACTGCACCGTAAATGGAAGCGCCACCTTCACAGAAGTGGGCATCTCCAAGGTGCACCATTTTTAAGAGTCCAAAATGTGACCAACGATGTACAAAGTAGGAGGAAAGCATGCAAACGTGACAAAGTGTTCAAAGATGCACCAAAATCCTGATTTCATAAAACCAGACCACAGAAATTGCTAAAAGAATGCGTTTAACGTTTACTCCATTTAAGTATGGAGCAAGCGGCTTTAAGTGACCAATCTAACCAAAAAAACACATAATTCACACAGGGGAGGATCCAACAGGGGGTGGGGGGGTGAGGGGAGGGGTATGGGAGACGGTGTGCACGTGCTCCTGCTCAGCATCTGGCTCTGCCCCTTAATAGGCCTCGAGCGGGACGCAGATGGGGCGTGCTCCTGCTATGCCCCCATTGTGCCTGGAGGGTGCGGTGCAGAGCAGGAGCATACAGCCACACTGATGTCCGTGTCCTGCTACAGACTGCCTCCTTTTTCCCTTAATTACTGCCCAAACCCCTCTCCACCCCACCCTCTTTTTACCCCTTGCCCCAAAATTCCCTAAAGAATTTGATATATTCGAAGTAATTTGTGGTAAAGTACCACACATTAATTACTGTCAACAAAAGGACGCATACCTACCATACATGTAAACCCCGTAATTTGCATATGGATTGCACCAACAGAAGTGACTTTACAGAAAAGGACATTGCAGGGAGCATCCTCGGTCTTCGGTACTTGGATGCAGCATGGAAGTGACTTTAGAATACGTTGCCATAAGTAAGCCATGTGGCAAATAACTTTGTGGTGCAAAATCCCAAAATTGCTCTTATTATATATGGAGCAACTCTATAGCCATTAGACTTTTTATAATAGCATGATATATTAAGATAAGCTTTGAAGTGACTCGCTTAAGGGGCTGCGTGATTTGCCCAGGATCACAAACTTTGGTCACATGGTGAAAGCGGGATGTGGACAAACAACCGAACACAACTACACAGGATAAGTTGATCTAGATATTTAAGGTTTTCCTTTGCATTTTATTTGCTTAAAAAATACTTTATAGCAATGTCTTGGAAGCAAACCACATTACATAATGGATGAGAAGTTTTGTAACGGGTGCGATCCTTTGGAAGGCGCAAAGATGTCACAAAGCAATTAAACAAATGGTACAAGGTTGGGGGTAACGATTAACCAGACCAACAGAGCCACCCGTAAGGTCTCTTGAAAGGTAACAGCAAAAATGTTTTAAGCCAGGTCTGGTTATGTCTGTGCTCTCCCTATTCGTGCAAATTGTATTTAATATTAAATACAATTTGTACTAAACAAATGGATTAGTGATTTCAATGAATATATCTTGCATCTACCTAAGAATAGGGAGAGCGCTGACATAACCAAACCTCACTTAACATTTTTTGTCATTACATAATAAACTAGCCTTTCATAATAAACTACCAATAAGAGAATGGCTTTATTTATATTCTCCCCATCCTTCATGCAAAGTCACAATAGCATCGTGCAGATTAATGTGAGCCTAACAAATCCCCTTTGCGTTTTGCGTTTTAAAGCCATAGTCCTTGTCATAAAGCATGCAGCATTATGCCCTTCTCACGTCTGATCACCCCCGTTCACGTTTCATAAGGGACAAAAGTCCCTGCTAATAGTCCCACTCCGTCCCCCCCCATCAGTGCCTAATGGCTTCCATTGTAATGCTCTGTTGACACAGAGCAACGTGTCGGTTCCCTAGGAGAGCTGTACTGCTGTCTGGACCTCTAAGGGGAAAGATGAGAGTGCTGAGCAGGAACATCATGCTCCTGCTCAGCACACGCATTGTTCTGGTGTAGCTCTTAAAAGAGCCACTGAGGAATGGAAGGGGGCAAGCTACCACCTCACCCCCTACTCTGTACATCACTGAATGCACCCCTATCTCAACCAAGAGTGTAAAAGCAGAGGACTGAAACCAGTACACATTCCCAAATTGGCCAATTCAGAAGACATTCTGCTGCTGCACCCACTGATGAGGAAAATATCTGTGAGCATCACCATATTTCAACTGAATGAGAAAGAGGTCACCCAAGGGTGCCGTTTCCCACCCCATATCATACTGGAGAGAGTGAGAGGAGGCTCTTACCACACCCCTAACAGCCCATGCTCTACCACCACTAGTCCATGTTTTGTCAGTGTGAGGAATTCAACCATCTGCACAGTGGGTGTGCGTTGGCCTGGTTTACATGTTCTTTTTAAATGAAATTGAATGATGGTAGATCAACCTCTGGAACATGTGTGGGGCTAATCGGCGCTCCAGTGCTCACTACTCAACATGGACGTAGACCTGTGTAATCGGGGTGGTCACATCCCACAGGTGCAATCCCCCTATCATATTTAGGTGCGATCTGACAGGTGGAGTACACAAGGCTTCGCCAGAAGGGGGAGGGCCAAACCTTCTCCCTGCCATGTCCAGCCTGATTAACTGACAAAGGCCCCATAGATCCACCTTGTCCTTTTCCTGGGCCCTAGATTTGGTGGCAGCGATTAACATACTTCAAACCGTCCCTTTCATATGCACTGTATCAACCTGAAGCCAGGTCCTGCCCTTCGTATCGATTGACAGTGAAATGTCATGTCTGGCACTGCGTGTATTACAGTGGTCATCCCTTCAGGGGAACACCATTCAGAAGGTATGTTCTTGCTGCAGCTTCAAGGGAGACCTGCAGCTTTAATCGGGAACCACAGAGGTCTCGACCCTTGGATCCACAACACAGGAAGATTGGTGGGACTTAATATTACAAATGTTTTGACCCCTTTACCTTTTCTGTTGCAAAGCACTCTGGTTATGACCTCATGCATACAGGAGATAGTTGGTGAGGACCAAGGATTTGTTCATTAAGTTAGGCTTAGCCTACACCAATCTCTGTGGTTTGTTTGCCTTTAAAGAGGGTAGAGCCCCTCTTTTGGATAGATCTGGAGACGTTGCTAGGAGTAGCAAGAGGAACATATTGGACCCTGGCTGAAGGTACAGTCTGCTTTACTTTGCCAGTGATGGAGGGCCAGAAATTCCAAAAGAGAAGCAAGATCCCTCCCCTAAACATCTTTCAGGGAACAGAATGAAATACCGAATCCAGAGGACCCTACAGCAGCTCCAGAACCGGTACCCAGGCAGCACACAGCGTCCCCTACTAGGCTCTGCAGCAAGCTTCCTAGATGGGAAGTGCCAGAGTTTCTGAACCAAACCAATGACAAGGCAGTTGCCTGCAACACTCCTCAGCTTTGGGCTGTCGGCCTTAAAGGATAACGGAAGCCCAGTGAAGAAGCTAGGAGTAGTGCTTCAACAAGAATTTACGATCGTCCGGCTTCAAAGACATTTTCGAGCCAGTCGAGCCCCTCAAGCTGCAACCAACTGCACTGCTGACTGGTAGGTCGCAGTCACTAAAGCCGCATGAGACTCCTTGACCGGTACTTCAGAACTGCCAACCATCACTGAGACCACGATTCCTGAGTCGTTGTGTAGGCCAGGCTGCAGCATTCAGTCCAGCCACGCTCACTGAACTGACTGCCACCTGATGCCCACAGCCATCTCCCATCTTGAAATCTGTCGCAGAAGCTGCAAAGCACCCTGAAACTGACTCAACCCTGTCTGAACTCCTACAGCACAGGGTACATTGTGGTTCTGTCCATCAGGACCTTCTCTGAAGGCCCCTAGTGACCTTTTGACCCATTGTTCCCTTTGTGTTGAAACTAAGTATTCTTGAAATATTGGGATTTATTACTATACCGACTCCCCTCCTGTCAGTATCCAGATTGCATCCCTGTTTCCTTCTTTGAAACTGTCCGTCCTCTGTATTCCTTTACAGGGTGGGTTGTATTCTGTAGTGTGCTAGAACAGTCTGTTGTGATAATAAATTAGATATTTGTATGCAACCTTGATTGGACAGTCCCTTTTATAATTGGGTAATTGTATTTTTGCTGTGTTGCAACTAACCAACGATCCACGACCTTTTGGAGATAAGCCTGCCGTTCCATCCACATTACCAAAATTGGACAAGGAGGTTTATAGTTTGCTTGTGTTTTAAATCTGTTTGGATCCCTTGTGGTGCATTAGAGGTGTGGGGCTGATTGATGGTTTATAAACCGAAAGTCATACCTGCACCACTGGTGCCCCAGAAGTTGATTCGTCACACTCAGCACTGTATTTCTCTTCAGAAGTCTCATCCAGATCATATCTTTATAATTTTACTTTTATAACTCGCTTCATACCGCAGACGAGTTTCTAAGCTCGAGACCGGGATTCAAACGTGACTTGCTATGCTTTGTCTTGCTTCCAAGACACACGTGTGCCCCTGAGCTAGTCTCCCGGTCCCAGATCACCATTTGCATCATAGTGGTGTTCTCGCATACCCTACCCCAAGGTCCTCCACATGATCCTGATATCTGCACGCCTCATTATAAATCTACAAGGGCTGGATTATTAAGTGCACTTCATGACATAGCTGGGTGCTGTGAGTTTGTATTGCCATTGATTGCACCATGTGGCCCTCAGAACCCTTCAGCCTTTGAACATGCCCATGTGGGCTATATTATGGAGGAGAAACGGGCAGAAAAATCAAAACCCGCATGAACGAGCACAAGTCATGTATACGCAACCAAAATATTAACTCGGCAGTTGCGAGACATCTTAATGAGAAGAAACACTATCGCACAAGTGAAGTTTCAGGTCTTGGAAATTATGGAGACACAAGGCTCCCACGTGGACACCAGAAAAAGAAGACCGCAGAAAGAAGCCTATTGGATAGACCGATTAGAGGCACTGTGCCCGAAAGGTCTTAATGAAGAATTGGATCTAAATTGTTTTTTATAAACCCAATTTGTTTTGTCATACCAACATAATATGATGATGTGAAGAGTTACATACATATAAACATTTTAAGTTGCAATTGAATGTAAATGTCTAGACATCAGCACTATTAAGATACAAATAATAGTACTGGGCCCTTTAACAAATGGCTAAATTGGTAATTCCCTTGCGCATGTCATAAGAATATTGCATCCCGTATTGACTTCTGCTCACGAATCTTTACCCGCTCTGCTAATTCATCCATTAATTATGTTTGTACTTATCCACGCATTTAGAAAACTTAATATTGACCCTCTGTGGAGCACTGCAATAGTCCTCACCAATATAGAAATAATGTAAGAAAGTATGCATATGATGAGAGCCACGATTATTGACAGTATAACCAAAATGCCCCTACCAAAATGGCCGACACGCTCAACAGCGTGCAGCCATATTGGTACCGAGCGTTGACATAGCAAGGCTTAGAATCATAAGCAGCATTTGCTATCGGCGCACGAGCGAGAAAACGTTCAAATGCTTCCGCAAGGTAAGAGATTATGTTCGAATAGAGGGCAGCGATCGCTACTCACAATATAAAATCTATCCAGCCATACGTTCAGCACGATGCTAATACGATCGGCATTTTATTATCCTAGAATGCAACTAACGAGATTACGCATCTCCGTATTGAGAGAGTATACAATGGCAAGCAGGTCAGTGGCCTCCGTAGAGTACACACCCCCACTGGAATGATTCACTACTTCACTTAAGCTACCACTTAAGGGCAGCACAGACAATGCATGGATAATACCAAGTGAACATAGACACGGTTTGAAATAATATAGAAAACACAGTGATCGACATAGTCACACCCACAAGCATGTCGAGTTACGATAAGAGCATGGTGTATAACGATAAGTGCAAAGTACAGAATAAACACAAAGGAGATAAAAGTGACACAATCCACTGAAGGATTACATTTGCACCAGGCATAATTAACGGTGCGGATTCACAGATGTTATAACAAATGGGAATAACGATTTGCCATAACAAATGCACTGATGAGACTTTCTTGTTTGTTTTTCTTACCGGTTGATTTTATGTATGTAACTGTGGGCGCCCTGTATATTTTGAATTGACTAAATGTGTCGCACACAAAGTTAATATATGAAAATGATGCAAATATGCGAATAAACAATATATGTTCTTTTGTGTTTATGAATTAGTCACAACTTTATAACCAGGCTCTGAAGAAGGATTTTTAATCTGAAATGCATTAGCCACACAGGGTTGAATTTTTTTGTTTGCCTCAGTACCTGCCTAAATGGTCAAGCTATATTTTTTTTTAGCTTTGAGAAATTGAAATAAAATGCATTTAAGAAAATAAAGGATCTTAACATAACTACACTTGAATGAAAATTTATTGATTTACTCAACAAAATTGCTGAACCCAAAAGTGGCTAAAGGGTGTGCGGCCCACACCGTAGACTCAATAGTCTTGTTCTTTTCTTTTGCAAGAAAAGGTGCCATTCTTTAGGGTCCCAGAAAGTGGACCAAGGGGACTGGGCCTCATAACAATATCTTGTTCTTGGGTGATTCGACGGCATGAAACTGCGCATCTGTGCTTTCCTTGCAGTCCACTGGGTTTGAAATGCGTCTAATTGAATGGACCCGCTGTCAATACAGCATCAAGACTGGGTTATGTGCGGCTTGAGACGTGTTTGGTGCGGTTCAAAGGATCCGATAAGTTTTGCTCGGCGGTTGAGTCTGTTCTACACTATTCCCACTGGGTCGGGTCGATGCATGACCTAATGTGGTAAGAGTCGATGTTTGGGTCTGGTTGAGGTGAAGATCTTGTTGGTTCGATGCTGGGGCGGAAGATGCAGCGAGTCAGGGGGCGGGGTGGGAATTAAGCAGCGGTCAGCCGGTGTTCGAGCGAAGGTAGCGAAGAGTGCTGCTAGTGTGATTCCACATCAAAACATTTTGGTGGCTCAAAGATGCAAAAGAGTTCCAACAGCAACACCATGAATCCGGTATCAGTTTGTCTAGCACAGTAGAATCGATTCAATGACTGCTTGAAGCCGCAAAGCAAGAGCCCAGGCTTATTTGGGCTTTTGAGGGTGCTGCTGTTGTATTCCAGCGGCTCCGACCAGGTTGGTCCTTGCTCGGCTTTTCCACTCTAGGGAGATTGGCTGGCACCTGCACTTCAGTGAGAATACTGGTTCCAGTGCATCTGGCAGAGTGTCAGGCCTTGGATCACAGCAGTTCATACCAATGTTCCTGGCGGGGGGGGGGGTCAACTCTCCTTTGCCTTGGATGCACCGGTCCTCACAGAAGACTTTATAATGACTGCACTCCCAACGGGGATCTGGTGATGTCTACCTGGTGTCCAGGCAAGAATCAAAGGAGTGAGGGGACCCCCTCCTTATAAAGGTAAAAGGTCACCAGGGCTTGGACAGGAGAAAGCCTGATGCAAGTGGTCCAGTACTTGCCAGTCTATTTATGATGCAAGAAGGCAAGGGTTACCCGTTGAGTGCCTTGTACCATAAGGAACTGCGGGGCAGAGGAAGGAGCCCCACCAAAAAAGCAAAATGGTGTCACTCTTTCTCAAGTCCACTTAATGCTCTATAGCTACCCTTATTCCGCCCCTTTCCCAGGCTGCACTTCAAAGGCCCTTTGGTGTGCAACATCCTGGTGTGAGGCTGGCCTTTGTGAGAGCCCTTATGAAAGCTGGGTTTCTCCGAGAGATCTGATGAGAACTCCTATGCCTTAGGGATCCAAGGAAGACCACATCCTGCCCATTCTCTCACTTGCTGAAGTGGAGATGGAGAGGCTGCCTAACTATACATTGCCCTCACATAGCTGGGCTGAGCGCACAGGGTTCACACTGGTAGGATGTCATTGCTGTTCCTTTACTAATCTATTGTGATCTTACCAGTACCATACCATAACCAGGTATGGCTTAGTCTTGGTTTACCCTGCCACCAGAAAGATACAGCAACAATGAAATTGCAGCCTCTGTCTGCAGTGACACTGGGTTACAGTAGCTGTCGGGAATGCATATATATGGGACCTGTGTACCTGACTTGTTTCTGATTGATCCCAATAGACCCCATTAAAAATACACTACTCCGCTATACAGAAAGCTGTGCACGGGTTACAAAATATTCTGGTATTAAGCGCGTTATAAAAGAACAATTATAATTAATAATTTTATAAGTAAAAAACAATAAATGGTCAGTTAAGGCATCACTCACTCTTTACTATAGAATGCTAGCTCCATTCCCGGTTGCAGACACGCTGCATATAGACTTTGAGACATGGGCGTAGGAAATTGGGGGTGGTGGGGTGCAGAGGGGACAAATCCCCCCCCCCCCCCACAATTCTAAGCAGAGGCATATAATGCCATTTTTTCCCCCCCCCGCCCCACAATCGGGTGAGGGAAAGCAGGGGTTTTATTTTCCCAAGTGACATGACGGAGCAGCAGGGCAGCGTAAGCGAACATCCAGGCCAGCCTACACAAAGGGATAGACCTGGTTCATACTTTGATTGCAGAGCAGTTGATGTGCCGCACATAATAGGGGTCATTACCGGCATGGCTACCGCCAGAGTCCTAAATACAGGCATGGCTGCCGCCGGAGTAGTCTTTTAATTTTTTTTTTCTGGAAAAGAAATCCCCATTCCCATAGAGTCCCATGGGAATGGGGAGGACGGAAGCACCGGCACTGTGTGCAACAGTGCCGGTGCATCCCTCAAAGTCAGCGGGGGACCTGGCTGGCGGAAAGGCACCCGCTCGCAGTACTCGTAGTTTGCTGGTCCGGAAACAACGGTACCGGCAAGCTTACTGGTACCGTTGTTTCCGGACCAGCAAACCCGTAATGAGGCCCAATGTGTGCAGAGAGCGGCGTATGTTGCATGAATGCTGCTTGCAGAGCAGTTGGTGTGCTGCCCACATAGTGTATGTACAGACTGGTAGGTGTGGTACAGTGTGTGGAGAATCGTAGTATTGTGCACATGATAATTGTTCAGAGATCTCTATGTACCAATCAGAGAGGATCCGGTGAGCACTGTTCGCAATAAGGAGTAGGATCGTGCACAAGGTGCTTGTAGAGCAGTGGGTATAATGCATGTATGGTTTGTGCTGTGAAATAGGTATGTGAACCTGATATAGATGGCGCAGATGATACAGCGTGTGTAGCACTGTCGTTGTGGTGCATAAAGGGGGGGTGTAAATCAGTTGGGTTGTAACAGTGTGTGCAGAGCGATCAGCTTTATACACACGTGTGAACAGCAGTTGGTATGGTGCACACATTCTGTGTGCAGACATTTTGGAATGGTGCACGCACAATGTGTGAAGTCGTAAATATGGCACGCATGTGGTGCGTGCAGATTGTATGGTTGTGCAGTGCCCACACGGTGTGTGTACATGGAAAAAAAATAAGTGCCAGAACTAAGTACCAGTGAAATAGGCAACAGTAACACCTGTGTTTTTGTAGTGCTACGAAGGTTTCGGCACTCGGCTGGCCTTGCCTTATGTTGGTTTGAATATGGGTCAATTTGCGTCTGTAGCAAAGTCCCCAAGGTGCCCCTTCCCTCCCCCCTCTCCACCCAGATTTTATGCATCTCCTACGCCCTGCTTCGAGAGTTGACCCTTTAAAAATTTGGCACACAGTAATTGCCATCCGATTCAGAATACAAGCAAGCCACACAGAATTCAGTCGCAGGTTTGTCAGTTTAAGGAGAAGCCTTGTGTAGCACTAAGGGTTGGGGTAACCAAGCGCATCATCCTGGATTTGTTGATATCCTGATCACCCGAGCAGTAGTTCTTGCGCTTCCGGTTGTTCTTTCGTATGGTTCCATTTTGTGAGTTTGTATGCAGGGCTGGCCCAACAGACTAGAATCTCATCCTCTGCTTAGGGTGGTTTTTATTTTTTAATGAACACAGGAGTGGTAGGATTCTTCCTTGCTGTAGAATGTCAGGTTATGGGTTTTGGCTGTAGGAGGCCGACTGGCAGTCTCCAGGCTCATCTTGAACTTCTGCTCCTTTTGCTTTAGTTATTAAATACCCTGTTTGGGTTGCAAGTGGTTGGTCCTGTTCATCTCCTAGTCTCTTGATGGTGGTTTGAGTGGTTCTCTGGTTCCCTAATGGTAATACTGTTCCTTCCCCTGGATTCCAGTTGGGTAGTTCTAGTGTTCCTCTCCTCTTACCAGCCCTCTTCTCCCGGTTTTCCCTCCTTCCTGCTATGGATTATGCAACGCAGCCTAGACGGCCTTTGACTCCAAATGACGAGCCTGCTGGTGCCCGACTCCTTCCAGATCCTGTCAGTGGCCATCAAGACAACACGCTCGGAGCTACAGCAGGGCCCTATTTTGTAGGATGTGGTGGTGTCTCCTCAAACCCAGGTGCCTGCCTCTCCTGGCACTACTAGTTTCCTTCTGTTCAGTGTACGCTGTGCACTATAGATGGTGCACATCAGCCTATTCCACTACTGAGGCCTCTTGGTCAACCGCCCCTCGGGTTCTTGTGTCCCTGCTCTGATCCTCCACAGATGCAGGCAAGTGGGTCCATTTCCTGTTTAGCTGTGCTGTGCTCCCGACCCGCAGCTCCTGTGGTCATAGCCTGCCCAAGTTTACATACCCCCTAGTAGATGTCCAGGTCGTCTTGGAGAAGCATTTGATAATAGGCTTGTTGGACCATTAAAGTACCCATAGGTCCCACACTTGCGATGTTTATGTTTTATTCAACCTGCAGAAGTTGCAAATTTTCATGTCCAGCAATAAATCTGGTGGCTGGAGTGCCACGTAAACCATAATTTTATCACTTTAGTGGGACACTACCATCCCAGTAAATCATTGTTTGGAGTGCTCAGTACTGTACATGTACTTGTTGCGTGCTTGTGCCCTGCCTTGTCTTGTGTAGCCAAAAAGGCACCAAGCCACACTTCGTTGGTGTATTCTCCTTGCTATTAATACATTTTACTCCTAATTACCACAGTGTTGTGCACATTCTCATGACTGTAGTGGTATGCACCCTGATCCATTTCATGTCTGATGACAATGTTATGACTTGTGCTGGTACTCAATCGCCCTAGAAATGACGAAGGGTGGAGTCAGCCCTGCCAGAATTTCAGCTAGCAAAGGGCAAGCGGGTGAATTGCAGTTGAACAAATCAGGTAGCGTAATGACTGCATTAATGCAAAGTAAGGAGAAGATTGGTGTAGGAAGAGATGCCTTCAAAATATGGTGTGGCATATGAGTGATGATCATCAGCAGTAGTTTAAAATGTTAACTCCTTGTTTTACTTCTATTTTAGGTGGTACAAGCTCCAGTCCAAGCCAGGAATTAAGGAGAAGGAAAGGGGGGAAATTCAAGTGTCCATCAAGTTTACCCGTAACAACATGACAGCCAGCATGTTCAACCTGTCTGTGAAGGAAAAGTCTCGCACCCCGTTTGGAAAACTCAAGGATAAAATCAAAGGCAAGAAGTATGACATGGAGTCTGCGTCGGCGATTGTTCCCAGCAGCGTGGGACGGCTCGACAGCGACGACGAAGACTTCCGTAGAGAGGGCAGCGACAAGAAATCGAAGGCCAAGGGCTTCTTCCTGAAGAATAAGCTGCGCAAGTCCTCCCTCACTGGTTCAAACAGTTCTCTCCGGTCCAACAACTCCATATCCTCTGCCAGTGGGGCCAACAATCCAGACATAACCATTGCAGTGCCGGAGCTTACCAAAAAACCGGCGCACAGGAACCTCTCCTCTGACGGTTATGGTAAGTAAAGTAATCTGAAAAACCATTGTACACTACAGACGAGTGCTTAGATAATTTTGAGCAGCTCCTCTGGTGTTAGTCTGTTACATTCTCATTGTCTTATGTACAGGTACTTGCGCTACAGCAAAGCTACGCCAGCATTTATACTTTCAGTGGTAGGCTTAAATTGTGTAGCCAAATCATATTTTTCATTGTTTACACTATGTAGACCATTGGAAATTCATGCAAAGTTCACGGCCTACACTTTCTCTGACTGTTACACACAGGAGTCATTTCACAGCTTAGTTTCTGCAACCCAAGATATTCGCCCCTTTCTGTGCAGTTTACAGGGAGGAGATGGTGGCTAAACGTTCCTTAAAATCAATCCGTACAGGCTCGCTTCCTTATGATTATGGTGGGCCACTCAATTTCACGGGTCTGTATACCCGGATCGCACCCTTTGGAAACTAGTAACTGGTTACACAGCTCATACCGCCTTTCCCTGAACATTGTGCCAGGAGATAACTTTCCACACCTTCTATCCTGACCATGCAGTTCAAGGAAATGTAATGCAGGTCACTTAAGTACCACAGATGACGGTCTTTGAGTCTTTTCTCGTGGTCCTCCTGTACCCATTTGACTGTGCGTCTTCCTTTCTCTTACAGTTGACTGCAAAATGTTCTTTAGGACCATTTTGTGCATTTTTGGTGAAAGGCTAGACCTGAACTTGAGTTGGCATAGCCCTCTTCATCAGTGTGTGTGCGCCTCTCCTGGCATCTTTTCAGTCTGCCTCACTCCTGCGGTGTTCATCTGTCTGTGCATGGCTGAATATTGCTCGGTTTCCCTTTGTATCTAAAGAGCTCTTTTCTCCTTTACAGCCTTTGCACACAATATGGTGTGAGCTTTGGCCACAGCCATGCTCTTTGGTGTGGAGTTACCACACCACCATTGTCTCCTTTAGACTGCCGTATTGTTGGTGCAGATGATGAGCTGAATCTTCCGCCACTAGATGTTAGTTTTGGAGCAGCAGTACCTGTTTAATGGTTTGATGGCAGTCTTCTGAACAGTTTCTCCGTCACCCACTTCGGGTATGGCAAGCGAGGGAATGGTGGTGTGCGTCCTTGCACGCTAGGGTCCCGGGGGGTACTGTAGCAATTATTTTGTGGGGTTAAATCCTAGTTGTTGATAGTAGTAGTCAAGTAGTGTGCCTAGTACGCCTCTCATTACAGCCATTCTATGGCCGACGCATGGTTACAGAGGAATCTTTGGGGGAGAAGGAATTTGTAGTTTGCAGAACAGGGATGTCCATGCCGATCAGAGACTACTTACAGTAACACGTTTGCGGATGGCGGGAGCATTCCCACGAACAAGATCTGTACAATAGCACAAAGATGAGAACAAGTAGTGAGCCAGTTTGAGGGTGTAAAAATTAGGACATCTACCAGAGACGGAACAAAATGTGTAGAAGAAAACGGGTGACTTGTAATGTTACAGAGAAAATGAAGATGGGGGCGGGCAACTAGCGCTCTGATTGGTGATTATAGCGTATAGACAATATGTGATATGACGCAGTTCTGTAATGTCTGAAATGTGGTTTGTTCCACGAGTTAATGCAGTAGTACAGCCATTGACTTTTAACGTTAACCTAAGGAGGACAAGTGCTTCAAACTAATGAATAGTACTAATAAATATACTACATTACATGAAGCGTCGCTGGAGGCACTGGTAGGGTCAAGTAGGGAGGCTAGAGGGAGCTCCCTCTTTAGAAAGTAGGTGGAGTTGACGACAAGTTTTGAAGATTCACAGTTGGGCTGACGTATTAAGGGCAGTGGAGTCCAGTGGAGCAGGGTTGGCTAGAGAGCAGAAGGGAGTGGAGGCCCAGGGAGGGTATGGGCAGTGAGAGTGCATGCATAGCAGTATTGGCGGGAACAAGATGGTGTGTAAACTGAGATGCAAGAACCTTGATAATTTTGTACACCAGGAGAAGTAACTTGAAAAGAGTGGCTGTGCATGGAGAGCCAACCAGCAGGTTGTCTGTAGGTAGAAATGGGGGAGGATCTTGATGGGATGTATAGTGCCGGTAGAAAAGTTCTAGGTTTTGTCTAGAGGGAGGACGGATAAGAGAAGTCCAAGGAGTAGGCTTGAGCCGATGGCTGAGCACAAGAGTGGAGATTAGGTGTTTGTAGAGGTTAGTAAGAAAAAGGGAGAATTTCCAGAATGTGTTAATGCTAGTAGCAGTGGTATTGATGCATTGTTGCAGTTGTAGGTCGCTATCAAAGAAAACCCCAAGATGGCGAGATTGGTTGAGGGAGCTAGAAGGCCTGGCAGGAAGCTGATAGGAGGGTAGGAATGGCATTAGAAGCTAAGAGAAAGGGGACGTCTGTTTTTGAAAAGTTCAGCATGGGGGCAGCCGATAGCCATCCCATGATGAATTGCAGTGAGACAGTTCGTAATCAGATCAGAGATGGCTTGGATGAAGGGGTAATATATTTGAGTCATCAGCAAAAGGATGATGGTGAAAGCCAAAGTATAAGCAGTATTCATAGGGCAGCGGTACAGAGGGTGAAGATCTGAGTTCTAAGGACTCATCCTTGGGGACACAGGCAGTGTGAGGGGTGTGGTGAGAAGTTTGTGAGTTTTAAGAGATTTTAAAGGATCGACGTTCCAGGCAAGAGCAGATTTGCGAAACCCAAGTTCCTGGAGTGTTTGGACGCAGTCAACGACGCCTTTCCTCCCAAGTGGCAGAAAGGTCCAAAAGGATGTGTACAGAAGTGTTTGGAGTGGTGAGCATTATTGAGCAAGTTGAAGACCTGCAGAATTGCAGTCTCGATGAGCGTCTACTATGGAAGCCAGATTGAAGTGGTACTCCAAAGCCATTATCCTCATGGTACATAGTGATCAGTTTGAAGACCACCTGCTCGAGGACTTCTGAATGAGGAAGGAGAGAAACGGGGTGATGGTTAGCTCGGATGTTTGGGTCAACGGAGGGTTTCTTCAATAGGGGTAAGACTGTTGCAGATTTTAAGGAGGCAGGGGACAGTCCAGCAGAGATGGAGGTTAAAGAGCTTAGTCTCCATTTCCCTTAATCTAAGCCTTTGAACATTTGGGGAGCAAAGGGGTTGATTGCGCAAGTTGGGTCGGCACTGTGAAGGATGGGTAATTCAATAGGGGAGAAGGAGGGTCGGGGAGAGAGGAGGGCAGTGAGGCTTGAATTTTAGTGTAGTGGGCAAAGTCATTAGCAAAAATGGAGGAGGCAATGGATATTGGCTTGGGAGATGTGAGCAAAGATTGGAGGATAGACAAAAGTTTTCTAGGGCCGTTGCAAAGGGAGGAGACTGTTGTATTCATGGTGTGGCCTGATTCTCGAACTAGATTGAATTTGTGAAGGTGGTTTCCAGGTGTGAACTAGGCATGAGCTTTATAATTCTGGGATAGTTGTTCAGTGGTTGCAGCTGCAAGTCTCGCTCTGCAGTTGAGCAATAAGGCATTGTGATATCCCCAAGATCAGTCTTTGCTGCACACAAGGAAATGAACAATCCATAAAGAAGGGGACAGTGTTGTATCACCACACACCTGCAATCTGAGTATATAGTGTGCACCAATATTTCAGTTGTGATGTTGCGATCCCATTGTGACATCAACGCTGCTATTTATCAAATGCAATGCTCTTGTGACGGCATGGGAGGAGTCTAGAAGGACACAGGATAGCGCATCTTTTGGTAAGACGATATTGTGGTGTTCACATGCACAACACCACATCCAAATGTTTCTTCACTGGTTACTTTGGCCCTTACCACCACAGAGCTGGGCCCTCCCCCTCCACGATGAGGCACAAGTGAGTAGAGCTAGAGGTAGGACCTTCTGAAGTTCCTCCACTGGTGCTGTGGCAAGCACTTTCCCACGATAAGCAAGCAATTGATGCGCTGGTGGCCAACATCAAATGGCCAGATCATTCTGTGGAGTGCAGTATATGTCAATCTTCCTTGCCAATTGAAGTTGAGGCTTTCACAGAAGTCCTTTATTCGGACTCTGCAGCTCCTTGTATTCAGAGTGAAATTAGTGTCTCGTGCGCTTGTCCAGGGTCATTTCAGTAGTAAAGGCGTGAGCATGGACACCAAGCGCTCCAGCATCTGACTGACAGCCTTCATCTAAGTTCAACTGGCTTTTCATCTGATCAAGGGAATGTGGGTGGAGATGCAACAGATCAAATGCACCTTAGCAAAGACCCATGATGGTGAAATATGAAATGCCCAATAAAGATTCAAGTTGGGTGAATGCTGATTGGTTAGTTTTAATTGGAGCCAAGACTAACGTTTTGGTAGCTGGTTCTTGCCCTGTTGCCTGGATATATTCACACCTTAACAAAACAAGATGCTTTGACCGGTAGACCAATGTGGGGGATCCCTTTCGAAATACCCAAGAACAAGGTTATGATGGCCATTTGTAATCTTTGGTTGCTGGACTATATTGAACTTCACAAAGCATTTTCTTAGACTGTTTGAGCTCGGCTGTGAGATTAAAGGCCAGCTCATGCTTCAAGAAGGACCATAATGTATACTTTCCAACATGCTTCAAACCTGAAATTTGGCATGTTGGTTAGCTTCCGTGGTGTAGACAATGTAAAAAGTAGAAAACATACATTTTTAGGATTTTTTATTTTAAGCAGTCTGCCCTGCTTACCTCTGCCATATGGCTCTTCGCGCCATAGTTCTACGTTCATTGTTCCTAAAGTTCAGTTGTTTGTGATAACTTCAGCAGTTCATTGTTCCTAAACTTTCCACACTATCTGCATTCTAGCTGACTTTAGCGGCACTCCCTTTTGAAGGGTGACCCAAAACGGTGCTTTTGTAGTAATGCGGGTGACTGGAAACTGCATGTCTCTTCAATAGTGTCCGCAATGACATTGTCAAGTTGTGACAAATCGCTCCTGATGATTACAGAAACTTCATTTCCCACGGAAGTTGATAAATGTATGCTATCTCGCATGCTTCAGCCGTAGATCGAGACACCAATAATGTTGCTGCGCAACTCAAAGTAGCTGGAATCTATGGGATTCATGCTGTTCTCATGGTCTGCTTCATGTGGCTTGCTCCAGAGTTGGAAACCAAGGCAATTTGTTCACACTAGCTCCTACAGAAAAGACTAGCAATATTGTCTACACAGAAGCATTGGTTTAGTTCATTAAATAACCTTCAAACTAGGACTGAGTTAGGAATTACTGTGCAAAGCACGGGTACACCTGCTGGTAGGCGATAAAGCAAATCACAAATCTGTTCCATTCATTTGCAATTTTCTGTTAAATATTAACAATCTGTGTTAGCATATTATCACTATAATAATGGGTGATCCACATTATGGTGCTCATTTGGAAAACCCATTATTATAGTGATAAAAGAATTGAAGATTGAGTCTGTCCCTACCAAATTGTAAGTTGCTTCATTTAGCTTGGTGGACAGCCCGCTGTACAAACACTTTAACACACTCTGCCATAAATGATGGTATCAATTCTGGATGTGTTGGCATTGGTGTGACTTACTTTCCTGTGGAATCCTTCCCAAGAAAGTATAGGAGGAAAGAGACTAGATTTCTAAATCGTTGGGCACAATATATTTCAGAAATTGACGATGACCATATATCCATGAGATGCTGACCGATCACTGTTACAAGCGCTGTGGCTGATTTATAGTGCAGAAGTCTTATTTTACTCCTCACGACTTGTGATACAGTCCCATGTTTAGTTTTTCTCCCTTTAAATTGCGCTGAAGACCTTAGATCATCACTGGGCTTCCCAGTGGTGGTGCTGGCGGTGGGGGATGGAGGGTAAGTGGGAGAAGGTCTACAACCTGTATGTATCCTGTAACCGAGTTGCTTAAACTGCCTCATTATCTGATGGGTACCAAGAGCTCCGAAAAGACTGCCAACTAAGGCCCACAAGGTTCCTCTCTCAGACGTCGCTTTAGAGTCACCAGGAACTTTGGAGCACCAATCGGTAATCCTCAAACAAAACTGGTTGTAATTTATAGTGATGTTCAGACTTAGGATGTTGAAAATGTGATAACGATATTATATGGCATTTGTAACGCGCCTATACACAAGTGTTTTGTCTTTTCGCCTATACATAACGTGCAGAAAGGAACAATTGTGTTGGAGAGACCACCATGGTGTGCAGAATGGTTGGCTAACAATCTGTCTCTGCAGTGAAACAAGATGGATTAACGTTAGTAAAATCAAACTACCCAGTTCTCAAGCACATCGGTGGATCTAGGGAACACCCGCTCACCCCCATAAGGAATGCCGGAGCGTGTGCTTATCGTTGCCCTGATAACGGCCTGAGAAATTTGTCAGCCTACACCATCGAAGCCCGCCGTTGAGCACTACGCAGGAGGGGGTGGCACCTCTTCGGGAGTGTCCACGCTGAGCGCTGTAGGCACAGCGGCGTGGCTCTTGCACCACTCTGCTCGCTGCAGCGATGACTACCATGGTGGAGGAGGAGTTTAGACAGTGGCCCACAGAGCAATACGACCTAGAGCCGTACCGTCCCAGTATTTGGACAGTTTGATGCACAGACAGGGTGGCGCAGACAGCAGGGCACCAGGAAACTGCGGCCATTCCTCTCTATTGAGGATGGTGGAGAGGGGTAGAGCCGCAGTGTGAAGTTGGATGCCTATGCTGGGAAGCAGGATTTTTTACAATTATAAAATTCCCCATAAGAATGACGTGAGGCATTGCCATATACGGAAAGCATGGACGCATTATGGATCTGGTGTGTTGGAGGTGAAATGGACTGCAAATCTGAGTGGAGGCACCCAAGCTCTGCACGTTGAAGGCGCAACCTGTGAGTTGGGCCTCATCGTATGTGCAGACTTGCGGTGGGCTTCCTGTACTCGTCCCCTCGCAGGCACCTCTGACAACAGTGAAAATACGCCGGCAACGCCTATGCTCCTGAATTAATTGTGTGAGTGCTTTGTTAGGTGACAGCGGGATAGCCGTGTGGGAGGAGGGCCTACCTAGAGCAGTGCTGCTGAAGCATGAATGCAGGGAGCATCCCATTTTTACCATCAGTAAATCATCTCGATGAGACCACCCCATCGTGAGTGTTTTGATAGAACTGCATGCACACTCTGGACCCCAATGCTCTGTGTCAGTAGCTTTTGCCGACAGCCGGATGGCATTACGGTGGCACAGATGGCGGATTCTCTTAATGTTCCGGGCTCTGATCAAGAAGGGTCCAGAAAGACATTTGCCTACTCCTAGAGAAGATTCAATCTATAAAGAATGATCTGTCGGAGGCTAGAACGGACTCGAAGGAAAGGGTCGAGAAGGTTGAGGAGAAAGGTGAAGCTTTAGAAACCGATATGCTTCCAACGGACCTACTGAAAATGGAGGGGCGAATGCAAGAGTTAGATTGGCGTGACAGATATATGGCATTGAGGGTCTACCTCTAATCCAGAGCGACGCTCCAACATCAGAATTACGGGCTTCACGTAAACGCACCACGCTTTAACTCAGAGTGAAAGCAATAATCGACAACCTTTTTGACAAGCCCAGAGATCATTCGACAATATATCTAGGGGGGCGGCCACCGAAATGGGCAGCGCGCTGTGAGCTCCTCTTTGAAGGTGCCGAATCTGGATATTTCAAGTCCTATTCGCCATCACGCTTGCCAAAAGAAGGGAATGATGCCTGCTCACACAATGGCTCCACGAACAGGATATCTGATATCGCTAGGGGTACCCGTTCACACTGTCATTTGAATATTGCGGGGAGGAATGCAAGGTCCCGTCGCAAGAAGAGGTAAAAAGTGTTCTGCAGCAAATATCCACAATGGACCGTGGCACGGGCCCACAGGGTGAAAACATTGCAGCAGGTGCAGACATGATGAAGAAAGAATCCCGCCCCAGAAGGGGTCGGCCTGCTGGGACTAGAAAATGTCCATGATTCAACACGCCCTGATCCAGGAACTTGAGGATGCGACTGATCAAGTGAGGGATTATGGATTTGACACTAGTTGGGCGGGATAACACAATTCAGGGTAATCGCATCAACATTGGCTCATTGAACGTAAAGGGCCTAAATTCGGCCTCTAAGTGCTCGATGTTGACTCCCGAGTTCCGCCAGTCAGTGCTAAACATTTTGTTCTTCCAAGAAACTAAGTTTGGAACAGGGGAGGAACAGACAGCGAGAGGGAAGGAGGGAAGTGTGGCTGCGTGGTAATTGAGCCCTTTAACAGGGCTGGGGTCGGCATTTTAATCCAGAAAACACTTCGACTTGAAGTCACTTAAATTAAAAGGGGCATGGAAGAGTGATTGCTAAACGACTCCATTGATCATAGGGTTGTAACACTATGTGCACTTTACGCCCCCAATCCACGACCGCTTGCATTCTGCATGGAAGCCTTAGCTTTTTTGAAATCCTAGAAAACGAGTAGACCAAAATAACTACATCGGAACTTGTTTGACTGGCAAATTAAGGGGAGAAAAGAGAACTACGCATAGAACTACGTGCTGTGGTCAAGTGCAATAAGCCCGCCGGAGCTAATCTCTAAGGTCAAGCTAGCTATCGTATGTGGTTGAAACTACATAAATACAAAGCCGACTGCTCATGCTGGAGGACTTGGTATGCGCCTCGCATACCAATAATCCTGCCAGAATTTGGAAAATGAACCACACACCTTTGATTAGTAACCTAAAGGGTGTGATTGAGCAAGCCAGGGTAACTCGCACAAAAGACGTTTGACCCAAATTGGGGGGGGGTGTCGCAACTAAGCATATACGTATTTGTTCTGATCATGAAATGTGCACCATAACCATAGTAATGGGAGCTCGTACCCCAGTTGATGGGAGATGATTTTGGATTGACGCCCTATTCTGGGAACTGTTTTTGGAGAATCCTTCCAAAGGGAAATTAAGACATTTTTCCAGTGGAATGCTACGGGAGACTGTTTGGTATAAGGGAAAAGCCACTCTATGGGCTCCAGGGATGGTGGAAGGGGCGGTGAAGAAAAGTGAGCTCACTAGGCAAAGCTAAATTGAAACCGCAATCAGAGAAAAGGAAACCACCTTAAAGTCACATGGGGTCAGCCCTGAGGATCTAGTATCTGGGGTAGGACATGAACTGGGGATATCTGGAAAGGGAAGGCAGTTGTCAACTGATTTGTAAAACAAATATTACGAAAAGGGCAATAAGGCTTATAAATTATTGGTGGCCAGCCTGAGAGGTCTGAGTGGAAATATCAGTTTGAGATTAGAGATGAGGGGGTGGACTCTTAATAAACCTGAGGAAATAGCCTTGCGCTTTTGAGATTTCTAGGTGCCGCTGTATACAGCTGAAGGTGAGGCGGAACCCATTGAAACATCCAACTATCTGCAGACACTTCCCCCTAATAAACTAACGCCGGATGAGGTCGCACAATTGGACGCACCCATCATGGCTGAGTAAGTCCTTAAGGCCATTTAAAAAATTAAAAGCAGGTTCAGCCCCTGGTCAAGGCGGATCCATGCCAGCTTTCTATAAGAGGCATGGTCTGTTAGTAGCTCCATTGCTAATGAAAATTCAAGTGTTTTGGAGGAGGGCCGGGGGCACCAGACATGTTCACACAGGTGCGTATCATTGTCCTCCATAAGGAGGGATGAGACAGGTTAGATTGTGGGTTGTATAGGCTGTGATGCTGGAACTGCATCGGCGGGACAGGGCTTCCGAATCCTTGTCCTTTATTGCTTTTTAACATGTGTTCTGTCAACCGCATAGGAGTTCATGTGGGACTCCTGCCGGTGCTGCTCTTCCTGTATTTGGTTTGGTGAACAGACCCTTGGTATACCCCTATGGCACCCATGGATGGGAGTACGACCCTGTACTCCTAGTGTATGTTTTTGGGCACCTGTGTGTGGCCCACAGAGCAGGGTATGGGCTGGTGGCAGCCCTGACTCCGTCCCTTCCCTCTGACTGGCTGTTGTGTGGAAGTTCCATATATGGTAGTGTGGGGAAGTCTGTGGGTACGCCCGTGGGGTGGGACCTGGGTGAATGGAGTGTGTGACGAATACGCTTTTCATGTTGTGGGTGTCTAGTATCTGGTGGTTGACACAATGTCTGAGACAGCCCTGCCTAAAACTGGTATGAATGCAGTGTGTAGTGCTGAATGGCAGAGTGCTTGTCCGAATCAACATTGTGTTGAGTGTCTGGATGGAGAATAATGGCCTGAATGCACCGTGCGCCTGATTAGCTGCTTGACTGCCAGAATGCCCTTCTGAATGATTGGTTGCCTGAGTTTTACCCGGCATAGTGAATGGGAGATCAACAGTGTATCTCACTGCTAGAACTCGTTCAGAAGCTGAAGTTGATACTTGATGCGTACTCTCGAACACGAGCCCAGAAGGGGAACCGCTGTTACCTTTGTTGCAATCTGAAAGCTGCTGTTCCTTCAAGAACTGATCCAAGAGTACCTGGCTAAGAGACCTCTTCCGGAGCTATGAGGGACCATCGTGCACCAGCTGACTTTGTCAAAGCTCCCTGGTAGACAGACCTAGGAAAGGCTGCCAACTTGAGAAGGGGACCCCCGAGGAGAATGAAGAGAAGCACTGGACAGCCGTCCACCATCGCCGCCCAGAGCCGCAGTGCTCCCTTTGCCTAAAAACATTTGATCCAAGGACTCCCTTGCGCATCATCGACCGCTTTCGCCCTGCCGGAGAAAGTCATGGCTGCCGACGACCGAGGAGAAATCGCCAGTGGGTTTCCCGCTACATGAAGACCTACCTCTGAGACGCCGACTAAGTTAATGAAGCCAGCCGTGGTCCAGTTCGCCGACACCAGATGCCCTTGCTGGGCCAAAGTTCTTCACTGACTCTTTGCGGCAATTAACTATCGTCATCGAGGTGCTCCACACGCTTCTTCTTCACAGGACGTTCACATGCTTTTGTCAACTAGCACTGTGAAGAGCGAAGCAGCTCCCTCAATGACAACGTTCATCTCTTTCTTCACCGAATCTCGATGACCCGCGGCTCCTGCCTTTTAAAGGGAGTGCGCTCAAGAAGGGCCTGTCGACTCACCGAAGAACTCTACAAAACCAGGTACTTTAAGGCAGCAGAACATTTTTATCGAAGGTGATAAGACTTGTAAGAGGATTCAATTCAACACTACAGCTAAGTCAATTCCTAGTCTGGGATACTGAATGGAAACCCTTATTGATATATCTTTATGTCCAGTTCATGCGTTCTGGATGATTACCCCTATATAACACCCCTCTCTTAGAACCCCTCTGACCTCACTGAGTCAAGAAGTAGGTTTGTTTTGCAAATTTAAAAGATTTATTTGAGAAATTAACAATTTATAGATATATCACACTTTCATAATACATTAATAATAGATAGCACACTTGGGCATCTGAGCGGTAATCAGCAATAAGCAATCCTACAATAGCACAGTTCTGGTGACTTATGACTAGGAACAGGGGAATAAAGTATCAGAGAATGCTTTATGGTTTCAATGAATTGCACAGATGAAAAAGAATGCAGCACAGAAATCGACTTGATAGGACTTCACTAAAAGACAATGTAATCACTTTTCTTTGAAAATTCACTCCCCCCTTTATGCAATATAAGGAGATGGAAAGGAGAGCACACAGTTCTCAGGAATGCAATCAAAACAATATGAAATTCAGTTCCCCCCCCCCCAGCAAGCTTAGAGGAAAACGGGTCGGAGTTTTAAACACAGGCCCAAAATGCTTTGAATGTGGTTTGCAAGGAAGTGAAAAATATGCTAAAATGCTTTTAATTCCCTCTAGAGGTTCAGGGTGAGTGATAGATACTTTGAATGAGTTCAGGATCACTTTAGCATTTCTCTATGAATGGTTGTCGGGTTGCAAACAAATTTTTGCAACGGAAGGCAAGCAGCTGCAGATTTTTACACGTGAGCTAACCTTTCAATTCGCGGCAAAATGTTAAATCGCGGCAGATTTTTCCGAGTGGGCCGGGCGCGATTACAGAGGAACTACAAGGAGTAGCACTATCGTTTTGGGGTCCTAGGACAGCCTAGGATCTCAGCTTCCAGATGAAAGTTCGTTCCTAACCCAAATGGTTCCGGAGTTATGAACGATTTAGTAAAGGTAGATTTTCGGATTTAAAACAACTCAAAATGACAAGTGACAGCGTGCAACTTTGGATTTACATATGACAGCTTGCAGCTTAAGAATGACAGGTGACAGGATCTCTAGGAGACAGTTCTACTCAAGTTAAAATAGCTTGCATTAGATTATTTTAACTAAGAGATTGGGTTCTGCACAGTTTTGGCGGATACTCACTCCTAATTTTTAGAAGGACTGGGCCTCGTCACGATCTGGTCAGCGGGTTTTCTTCACTCGCCATGGACGGTCTCTGCACACAGCGTCTGGGTCAGCTCTACTCGTCTGGTCTGGTCTGGGTCTCTGGTTCTGATCAGGTCTGTGGGTCCAGATACAGCGGTCTCCGGTTCAGCTGGTCTCTCTCTGGATACAACACTGCTTTCTGGCAAATGGCAAGAGTTCTTGCAAAGAATTCAAACAGCTCGCCTGGTTGTGAATAGTTGCAATGATTTGAGGCCTGCTAAAGAGGGATTTAGCTTGTAGCTGACCTCTCTGCTACAAATTCTGAAGTAAAGTCTTGGTCTCTTAAGGGGGATAGATTGAAGTCTGTGTTGGCTCTCTGGAGGTTGATGGAGGTAAAGTATGGATTTTCCCGGCAGAGCGTCCTGCAGCAGATGGAATAGAATCTCTCTATCTGTCCTGACTGTCTGCTTTTATGTGTTTTGAAAGTGGGTGGAGAGGCTAGCTTTCTAGGCCCTACCCCTCTCCACTTGTCATTGGCCACTTCCTCCTCTTCCCCTTGATTGGGGGAATGAAATGAAGTGTCATCATGATGAGGTCTGATTATGATACAGAGAACCCGCCCCTGTCAACTTTACACACAATCTATTTCTAATCCAAATACACACTTCCCCGATAGACAGTTGTTTGGCATTGCATACACACATCATGCATTTACTGATGGTAGCCCCTGTTCCAATTCTGTCGTTTCTAGGAGGTTGGGTTCAAAAATTGCAACATATTTCACTTTTTGGTCGGGTTACCAATATTGGATTTGTCCCCGCATTTACACAAATGTTCGCAAAGCATGTGGGCATTAGGTGGTGGAGTGTCAGATTTTTAACATACATACATTTAGCGTAATATCCTCTTTTCCGCTAAAAACCCCCCTGAACATACCACCGGGTCCTAACACGTCTTCAAATGTGCACAGAAAAATCACAAGAATAATGATGTCACTTATAAAATGTCTGCTCTATGAATGATCCATCTTTTTAGATTTATGTTCTGGCCCCAAAGGGGTGTGGTTTCCCCCCAGCACAAGGTTGAATTTCTGGTTTTTCCAGTTCTGCCAAGCCAGCTTGCTCTCACAGGCAGTGCTCCTCCCCTTTCCTTCCAGGAGGAAGCCACTTTTACTACCCCCCCCCCAATAAAACATTTGCCTGAGTCAGGACAGGGCTTTGTTCAATTTCCTGCAGAGCCCAGGTAATTCAATCAGAGAAGTGTCATATCCCTTTTGGTGGGAACAGCAAAAGGCAGCTAGGCCTGGGAACACAGCTGTTGTCTCAACTCCTGTCGGGGGTAGCTGGTGGGCAAAATTCCCTCTCTTTTTAAGCCAGGCCTCAGCTAAATGTCTCTTTGGCTGCCAGTTTTCCTGTCCAAATCAAACTTCCAATTTTTACGCATGCAGCTAGAATGCTGATTCTAAGTTTAAAACTATGACATTTAAACAATTGCAACCTATGTGACACTCAAAAGTAGGTCACTCATTTCTTTTAAACATTTAGATTTTTAGTGTCTTTCAGTCCAAATTTACTTAAACTGCTGAAATCCGCAGCTCAGCCAGGTTTGCTATGAGCATTATTTTAGGCTCATCCTCTTTCCAGATTTTGTATGCCCCCAAGACTTTATTCTGTCAAATGTCTGCTGGTGTTCAGTGAGATTGTTGGATATTCTGCAATGTTTGAAATGGGCATTCTGAGCTTGCCTTCAGAGAAACAAAGGGTGATTTTTAAAGTGCTTTCTAGTGAACAGGCACTGCTGTTTTTCTCTTTGGCACCCCATTTCACTCATGGCTCTTCTGACCCAGCACACCCGCACCGGGGGGTGGCAAGTCAGGCGACCATTTTGGTGTGCGCACAAACTGCGCGGTTTTCATAGATTCTGGCGCACATGTGGGCTTTTTCGGCCATCTTCGATTTCCTAAGCCCACAGCACCAAATGTTGTAGCATAATAGTCCAAACGTGGGTCAGAACACCCAACAAACCCCCCCGCCCGACTGCACTTGGATTGAGTCGAGGGGATGTCGGGTGCTAAGGATGTTGACCCACGTGCTAGGAGGTCCGCATCATCTTCTTCCAATTCCGCAGATGACAAAGTTCAGCATACTTTGCTCCATCAGGGGTGGATCAGTCGGTTCTCCTCGCCGGTCCTGATGGGAGTATTGGGCGGTACACTGGGCCCCTCGGATCATTGCTCGCGGTCCCTGGGTCGTTCTCCTTGGTTTCATCTCTCCTAGGACGAGAAAGCAAAAGCGGCAATACCTACTCATAGACATTTTTCCACCACTATTAATGGTGTGGCAAACATATATATTTTATACATACGGAGACGTAGCATTTTTAGTTTGAAAAACAAGATATAATTCAGAGACAGTCGCTCACAAGAAACATAATATTTTAGAGACTATATGTGGGATATTTTAGGTTAGAACTGACTTACTCTGGAGTGGCCCCTCAGGGATTCCAGAGGATTCCTCTAGTTGCTGTAGAGTGTGCCTGGAATGGCAACACTTTAACTGATTTATATGGACCCACTTGTCTTCTCCCTCTGCCAAACCGCCTTCGGGGATGCAGATTTTATAAACTACAGGGGAGATCTTGTCTATAATTTCAAACGGTCCCTTCCATGTAGGCAAAAATTTTCGCCGTTTGGCCTGGTTCCTTTGGAAATTGTATAGATAGACCCGGTCCCCCACCTGATATTCCTTCCTGGAAGTTTTCAGGTCATAGTGGGTCTTAATACTCTCAGCTGATCTTTCTAGATTCCGCTGAGCATAGGCAAAAGCATGTTGAAGGTGTTTCCTTAAATTCTCCACATACTCATGAGTTGTGGAGGCATTTATTAGTGTCTGCTCTTGGGTCCTGTAGAGCAAATGCTGCGGAAGCACCATCTTGCGTCCAGTCATCAACTCGAATGGTGACATTTTGGTTGCAGATGAAGGGGTAGATCTGATGGCCATTAGGACCAGAGGTAATCGGATATCCCAACTTGGCCCAGAATCTGCCACAAACTTCTTTAATATGCTCACAATGGTTCGGTTATATCTCTCTACTGCCCCAGAAGAAGCTGGCCGGTAAGCAATGTGTAGCTTTCTCTTGACCCCCAGTATCTCCCACATCTTTGTCATTACTTCACTGGTGAAGTGGCTACCCCTGTCTGACTCAATCCTTTGAGGTAGACCAAAACGGGAAAAGATGTGGTTAATCATCAGGGCAGCTGCTGTTTCAGCCTTGCAATTTGGGGCTGGGAGACATTCCACCCACTTGGTAAACAAGCATGTAAAGGTCAACATGTACTTGTTTCCTCTAGACGAGCGAATCACAGGGCCTACAAAGTCGATTTTGCAAATCTGACCATGGCAGTGTCATCCCCCTCTTTGGAGGGGTGCACGGTGCGTGAGGGATGATGGCTGAAATTGTGCACACACAAGACACCCCTTCAAGTATTGGATAGCCCCGGTTTTGGCCAGCTGATCAGCTAGGTCATTTCCAGTTTTGTCTAGTCCCTCTACTTTGGAATGACCCTTGATCTTCTTCCAGTAGATGGTCATCCCATTCGAGGTGACCAGATCGTCAATGTTTGGATCAACTTCCCATGTTTCAAGGGTTTGTTGTTGGCACAGAACATGCCTCTGGTTTTCCAATTAACCAGGTGCTCCACGAACCCGTTCCGTACATAATCAGAATCTGTGATTATGACCAGTTCGTGGAGTTGATGTTGGACAGCAGTGAGGATGGCTTGATGCACAGCCATCAATTCTGCCACCTGACCACTTCGGGGACCAATTTGTATCCAGCGGAGGGTTCTGGAAACTCCTTCACCCATGCATTCCCTACGCCAGCCACCAGTTCTTTCTCCCCGTCGTTGTCAACATGGTAAGAGCATCCATCCACATAGACAGTGGGCATTCCCTCACACTTGTCTTCTTCAAAGACTTTGTGTGGGGAATTAAGGTATGCCTCCGTGTTGTCCTTGATCTTTAGACTTTCGTCCTCGAGACAGTTTTCTCTGGCACAATCATGCAAATCAGCCAGACCTTGTGCGAGGGGACTCTTCTTCTTTTGGCCATATCTGACCTCCACAGGAAAGCCTTGCATTGACAGAATCCAGGAAGTAATTCGGGAATTACTCACATTCCCGGCCCGGATTCTGTCACTTTGGAGATATTGCATAGGCTGGTGTGGAGTCTCCACTATGATGTGTTCCCCCTGGATAAACGGGCGGTAATTCTTCAATGCCCACACCGTTGCCAGGAGTGCCTTCTCACAATCGTTCAATTTTTCCTCCACAGAGGATAAAGTTTTGCTCGCATAGGAGATTACTTTATTGACCTTGTCATGCTTTTGGTATAATACTGCTGTCAAGCACGTATTAGAGAACCCCGTCTCCAGGAAGAACTCCTTGTTCCTGACAGGGTAAGCTAGGCAAGGCGCTTGTGAGAGGCTTCTTTTGAGTTGTTTTACCGCCTCGGCTTGTTCTGGACCCCATTCCCACTTGACCCCCCCCCCCCCCTTCAGGAGATAAATCAGGGGTCTGGTGATCTCTGCGTAGCCCTCAATGAACTTTCTGCTGTAATTAGTCAGTCCAAGGAGGCTCCTTAGTTCCCGCAGAGTTGTGGGGTCTTTCAGTTTTTGGAGTGCTTCCACCTTCTTTTCCTGGGGACAGAGACCCTGAGGAGTAATCTCAGCCCCAAGAAATTAACACGGGTTCTACACCACTGTGCTTTCTGAAAGGAAAGTTTTGCTCCGGCGGCCCTCAACTGGGTCAGAACATAACGGATCTCCGCTATGTGTTCCTCCACAGATGAACTTTTGATGAGGACATCATCTACATAAGCCAGGTTACCCCTTGCACCCAGGTCGGGCATGGCCTTGTGTAGGAAAATGTTGAATTCATTGCCGAAGTTGAGGTATCCGAAGGGAGTCCGGGTCCATGTGTACTGCTGGCCCCCAAAGGTAAAAGCCAGTTTGTATTGGTCCTCCCTACTGACAGGCACGGTCAAGTATCCATTGGTCAGGTCTATTGCAGTGAATACCTGTGACCCCTGGATCTGGGCCAGCCCTTGGTCAATGTAGGGCAGAGGCCATCGGGAAGTATGGATCCATTTGTTGAGCTCCCTGAGGTCGGCACAGAGTCTCCACTGGCCGTTTGGCTTCAATATTCCCAGCACCGGATTATTGAAGGTGCTGTGTATTGGACAAATTATTCCCCTGGACTCAAGGTTCTTATTTCAGTAAGGGACTCCATGGATGCGAGAGGCAAACAATATTGCTTCACAAACACTGGAGTCATGCCAGGGTCCGTGGGGATTGTTGTTGTGTGGATGTCGGTGCAACCACAGTCATATGAGTCTACCGCAAAGAGATCTTGGAAATCCAAGAAAACTTGTTTCAACTTTTGCTTTTGTTCCAGAGTCACACAGGCATCAGCTTGGTTGACTCTCCTCCACCATCTGCCTGAAGCCTGGAAAGACTTCTGGTTTGGCTATCTCAGCGGCCTCCTCCAGCTGGGTGGAGAAGTCCCTGGTCAGAGTCCTGATTTGGACTGGAGGCTTCAGGTGGGAAAGGCAACCCTCATGGACCTGGAAAATCACCTCATCCCTCCTTAAGTCACAAGTCACATCTTCCTTACCATAAGGGCAGGAAGTGTACACCAGGAAGTTCCCCCCCCCCCCCCCATGCCGGGTAAAAATCCTGTCTGGTGTTGTATTGTCATCACTGTCACTGTCAAAACAGTCCTTGGGGATTGGTCCTAACAGTTCATTTCCTAAATCAATGGAAAAATGTCGGTCATCAACCGCCATTCCAATAATGGTGCCTGCGGCTAGAGTAATACTCTTTAAGTCGCTGTTATCCACCTCTATTAGAATGGTGTCATGTTCTATGTTGACTAATGGAGTTGGGTTTACCCCAACCCTTGCTGTTGGAGAGAAGCGTTTAGATATATGTAAGCATCAGGGTTTTTCAAATGTTGTCCTCTTTTAACTTTCACTTCCAGGGAGAATTGTCGGGTCCTTTCTGGGAAGGTGACTTCCTCTTTAATCTGAATTTCAACTGCATAAGGTAGCAATTGAGCTGACCTAAATGCTTTTTCTGGATCATCAAAGCCCATGGGATTATCCGCTAATCGGGACCAAGCTTTGAAGTTTATTAGATCCAAACTAATGGCAAAGCGATTGAGAATGTCACTGTCACCTAAGTAAAAGGCGGCAGTGACGTCTCGCACGACCCAACAATTATGGACTATGCTCTTGTTGCCAATGGAGATTTTGAGCATACACCTGCTTGGCAGGAGCTGTTTGGAATTAGGTGCTTCCAGGGTCAATTTCCCATTTGTCTATCAGTTTGAATGTGGGAATGGCTGGATCTTTTGGGAGTTGGCGGAACATGGCTTCGCTGATTAAGCTCTTACCGTTGTTCACACACACTCGAGCGAGAACAGAGTCCTTCCCATCATTTAACTGAACAGGGATGAACAACTGCTCTCCAATTTGCTGAATATCAGCCAGGCTCTGAGCTGATTTCACCTATTTCTGGACTATAGGAGTGAGAGTTTCTGATTGTGGATTAGTAAATAATTTTAGAGTGTTTCCTTCCAGTGTGGAATACCACCTTAAACCGGAAGGAAGGTTGATTTTCAGAAATAGAGAGGACCCCCCATCACCAGTCTGTTGTCCTACTGCTATTACTGTCACGTCTGGAATTTGGTTGTTCTGGAAGTGAAATTCTACTTGGTCAGATTTTTGTTCAACCATGTGGCAGGTGCCGTTTAAACTAACATGGTTGACACTCTGTTTTAATTTTATTGGTCGGCTAGTCTGGGTCCAGAGGACCTTGTTGACACAATCTATTAGGGGTGACAACCTTCTCAGGAGGTCATTCCCTAGTAAACAAGGGGTGCCCTCTGGAGTCACTACTATGACCGGGTGTTTCACCTTGTGTCGCCCAATCTTAATGTCCAAGTCTGCAGTCCCCTCAACGGGAATTTCCTTCCCGTCAAAGTTCTGCAGTTGTCCAGGAAGAGGGGTGAGAGGAATTTGGTAATCCTCCCTCCTTCCTGCTTTTAGTTCCTCAAAGGCCCTTTTGGACAGAAGGGTAGCTTGGGATCCAGTGTCCACCAGTGCCAAAATTGTACCCTGCCCCTGTACTTGTACCGGGGCATAGTATCTTCCCTCCTTCTCCTCAAGGGGGCACAGATAATGCACATTTTTGGACAACTGGTGGGCTAACTTTCTGGTTTTGGACATTGCTAGAGAAGAGATTTGGGCAGAATTCTGTGGAGAGCCTTGGGAATCTGAAAGAAAAAGTTGGCAACTGGAGATCAGAGCCATTGTGGGTTCCCCTGGTTCCGGTTCTGGGCCGCCCCCCCCTTTTTGGAGGCAGTCACCAGGATGGGTTTGAACCAGGGGATTTCGGTATTGTGGGTTCTGGGATGAGATGATGGGTGGCGGTAGCTCAGTCTCCATATCTCCTCAGTCTGAATTGACATCCCTTGGGACCCATTTTTCCTTGGGAGGAGTCCCCCCCTCCCCCATCTCTGAAGGAGAAGATCCTTTTCCCAGGATCTTCAGAGGATCCCTCTCCCTCAAATTGGAAGACCTGAACCTCCTCCACAAAGTGGGTCTGTTTGGGTTCTTTGTTTCTCCTACCTCCTCTCTGCTCCTTGGGTGGCAGACTTTCAGGGGTAGGAGATTTTGTTTCTGGTTCCTGGTTTTCCAGGGGCTGTTTACAAGTTGGGAAGGAAGCTTCCTCCAAGGTTTTACACCCCCCTTCCCCTTGTGCCTCCTCCCTGGGAGCCGGTGTGTTATCGGGGTGCTGCCCCCGTCATTGTTCTGGAGCACCAGGTCCAGAGTTTGGGGCATTCTGCGGTGGCACGCTCATCTGAGGGTGCTGTTGAGCCCTCAGTATGTGACCCAGATCCCGTGCCATATTTTGGACCTGGCGCTCTAACTGGGAAACCCGCTCAGGCTGATACGGGCTCTATTTTCTCCCGTGGGCTGATCCCGGGAAGGGTAGCTATCCCTTCTCTGGTAGTACCCCTGGTTGAGAAGATGTTGTTACCCCTCCACCCTTGGCCTCCCCTCTCGCGGATTAGGTTGTCTGGGCTCAGGGAATTGGGGAAAGAAGGATGGATGATTTTGGGGCTGGAAATTGGGTGGATACCTGGGGAAAAGGTTCTGCCCAGGATTTGGAGAATTTCTGCCCTCCTGTGGGAAGTTGGGAGGGAAGTTCCCTGAGTTAGGTTCTTGGCCGGATCCCCCCCCTTGGGCTGGAGGAGTCCACACATAACCCAGGATTGGTCGGTTTCCCTTATAGCAGGGACTTACATAGTCAGGGGAGCGGGGGACCCCATTTGTGGGACTACCTCCTCGACTCCCTGTCTGTGACTGGCCCGAGGGCCTTCTGGGCTGTGAATTATTAGGTGCAGGTAGGTTTTTAGGCCCCCCCATCTCCAAATCTAAAACGGGGGTGACCTTTACCTCTGCCACCTTGGCAGCAGCATGGGTGCTGTTGGTTTTGGGATTTTTCTGGGTATTGCTTTTATTTTCTATGGGCTTCTGCACCTCATAGATCCGGGTAGCCTGTTCAATGACCCAGTCTAAAGATCTTTTCTCATGAAAATCTCTCGCAAGCTGGGTCATTATATATTTGGGCAAGGCATGGAAAAATGTATTGACAAATTCTCTGCTGTCTGTGCGCACCCTTCTGGTGGTCTGTGCAAAAGCATGCTTTAATTCTTGCGCACACTCTTGTGGGGCCTGATCCTCCCCACACTGCAAACTGTAGGCTGCCTTGCGAGCCTCTTGGGGATTTCTGTGAACAGAAAAATGTTTTAATATGGCCGCCCTATAGGTGGACAACCTTGAATGATTTTGGTCCTCCAGCCCCGCAAAGAAACTGGAGTACTCTGGGGAGAATGTCCACTTTACATATTGGATACAGCTTTGGCTGTCCTTCAAATGAAAAGTCTCCATCATTTGCTCATAGAGCTCCAAGTGTTCCCAAACACAGTACTTGGCGTTCTTATGATAAGGAGTGATGACACTCCTGATTGCCTTAATCTGTTTCAATGGGTCCTTAAGCGAGGCCCTTTTTGCCTTATTGGCCTTTTTGGTTCGGGTAACCCTGGTCCATTCATCCTCTGACTCGGAGGCACTGCTCCCAGAGGTTCCTGTCTGATCTTCCAGGTTTTCCCGGATTCTGCGAGCCTGGGAATGGCTGGCAGAATCTGGGGACCTGGTCTCCTGTGTCCTGCGCCGTTCAGAGGAGTCTTCAGATTCCTCTTTGCTGCCAGGATTTGATGGGTACCCCCCCACTGACCTAACTGGGCAGAGGTTTTCAGGATGCCCTTAATGGGCCTACTCTCCTGGGGTTCCCCACTAAATTGCACTGTGCTTGGGTGCCCATACCCGGATGCCCGCCCATCCATTCCTGGGAGGTACTGGCCTATGAGCCCCATGCTTCTGGCTGGATAGTAATCTGCCATCCCTGTGGCCCGGTGCTCATGTGCACCAGTGGACATGGGGGTGGCAGAGTCCAGGGACTGAGAGAGATAAAGGCCTCTGGTACTAGGGCTCCTGAGGTTATGCTCAGGAGTTTCCCTTTCCCAGCGAACCTGGTCTCTATCCGCCCCTGCTCCCTGTTGCAATGCAAGAGCCTGCGCCTTCAGTTCCTCAGTTAAGGCCTTACTAGACTATCAGTCTCTCCTGCATCGCTACCTGTTGTTGGAGCATATCATTGTGCTGGCAGAGAGCCTCATTCTCTCTGCGTTTCCTGATTGGTCCTGGAGCACTGGGCCAGTCTTTGCTGCAGGAGGGTTACCTCCTGAGTCCCCTCCCTACTGGCCTGCTCCTGTCTTGCCAGAGCCTCCTCCATCCTCCTGGTGTGCTCTAGCAAGTCCGGGTGTTCTTTTTGGAGGTCACCCAGTCCCTGGTGGGCCAGGTGATTTTCTTCCATTTTTCTTCTTAAGTGGCAGACTTACTGGCCTAAGGTGTCCCTTTCCTGACCAAGAGCTTGAATTTGTGACGCCAGGTCGTCCCTTTGCCTTTGGAAGGCACCAGCTTTCTGGCGCTCCTGATCAAACTCTGCCTGGGTATCCAGGTCTTTCAGGATCAGTTTATTGCTCTCCTCTTTCTCTGTCTAGTTGGATTTGCAGGGTGGCTACCTGCTCTGTGCATGCCCTGTTGAAATTGATCTGTTGCTCCAGCTTTTTCTGGCTCTGCAGTAGGGAGTCCAAACTGTCTTGGCGTTCCTTCTGCAAAGCCAGAATTCTGGTATCCTGGTCTGTCTTTTCCTGTTGCAGTATATCCATGTCCTCTTTTATTTTAATGATATACTGCCTACTATCATTTTCTGACTCCTGGCTCCCCTGCAGCCTCTGCTCAGAAGAGACCAGGTCAGATTGGACCTTCTCTAACGCCATCTGTCGCATGTCTCCCATATATAGGTACAGGTATGCCGCTATCCTAACCATCTTGTCTTGTTCATCCTTAGCTTTAGGAGCCATGTATAGTTCACTCAGGGCCACATGTAAGGGACCCTGATCTCTCCATATATCTGACCCTGTTTCAGTGACCTGTTGCGTGATGGCCTGCAACCAGACCATGCGGTCCTGGTGAGTCCACTAACCTCTCACAAATAACTTATGTAAGAAGTGCTCTCTGGCTATTTTCATGTCTACTAAGGTCGTCATTCTAGAGATTGGTCTCTGTCCTGATTTACAGAAGTTTGTATTTTATTTTTTGCAAAACAGACCTTTTCCTTAGAGCGTTCCTTTGAGGAGTGCTTTACAGCGTAACACAGCGTGGGGATCCGACCGGATATGTGTATCTGGTCAGCTGGCACACTGTATTAATCTGCACAAGTGATAGATCTAACCCAAACGTCCGGCTCGAGCCCCCAATTTGTAAGAGATTCAATTCAACACTACAGCTAAGTCAATTCCTAGTTTGGGATACTGAATGGAAACCCTTATTGATATATCTTTATGTCCAGTTCATGCGTTCTGGATGACTACCCCTATATAACACCCCTCTCTTAGAACCCCCCCTGACCCCACTGAGTCAAGAAGTAGGTTTGTAAAAGATTTATTTGAGAAATTAACAATTTATAGATATATCACACTTTGATAATACATTAATAATTGATAGCTAACTTAGGCATATGAGCAGTAATCAGCAATAAGCAATCCTACAATAGCACAGTTCTGGTGACTTATGACTAGGAACAGGGGAATAAAGTATCAGAGAATGCTTTATGGTTTCAATGAATTGCACAGATGAAAAAGAATGCAGCACAGAAATCGACTTGATAGGACTTCACTAAAAGACAATGTAATCACTTTTCTTTGAAAATTCACTCCCCCCTTTATGCAATATAAGGAGATGGAAAGGAGAGCACACAGTTCTCAGGAATGCAATCAAAACAATACGAAATTCAGTTCCCCCCAGCAAGCTTGGAGGAAAACAGGTCGGAGTTTTAAACACAGGCCCAAAATGCTTTGAATGTGGTTTGCAAGGAAGTGAAAAATATGCTAAAATGCTTTTAATTCCCTCTAGAGGTTCAGGGTGAGTGATAGATACTTTGAATGAGTTCAGGATCACTTTAGCAATGCTCTATGAATGGTTGTCAGGTTGCAAACGAATTTTTGCAACGGAAGGCAAGCAGCTGCAGATTTTTACACGTGAGCTAACCTTTCAATTTGCGGCAAAATGTCAAATCGCGGCAGATTTTTCCAAGTGCGCCGGGCGCGATTACAGAGTAACTACAAGGAGTAGCACTATCGTTATGGGGTCCTAGGACAACCTAGGATCTCGGCTTCCAGATGAAAGTAAATTTCGTTCCTAACCCAAATGGTTCCGGAGTTATGAACGATTTAGTAAAGGTAGATTTTCGGATTTAAAACAACTCAAAATGACAAGTGACAGCGTGCAACTTTGGATTTACATATGACAGCTTGCAGCTTAAGAATGACAGGTGACAGGATCTATAGGAGACAGTTCTACTCAAGTTAAAATAGCTTGCATTGGATTATTTTAACTAAGAGATTGGGTTCTGCACAGTTTTGGCGGATACTCACTCCTAATTTTTAGAAGGACTGGGCCTCGTCACGATCTGGTCAGCGGGTTTCCTTCACTTGCCATGGACGGTCTCTACTCTGCTGGTCTGGGTCTCTGGTTCTGATCAGGTCTGTGGGTCCGGATACAGCGGTCTCCGGTTCAGCTGGTCTCTCTCTGGATACAACACTGCTTTCTGGCAAATGGCAAGAGTTCTTGCAAAGAATTCAAACAGCTCGCCTGGCTGTGAATAGTTGCAATGATTTGAGGCCTGCTAAAGAGGGATTTAGCTTGTAGTTGACCTCTCTGCTACAAATTCTGAAGTAAAGTCTTGGTCTCTGAAGGTGGATAGATTGAAGTCTCTGTGTTGGCTCTCTGGAGGTTGATGGAGGTAAAGTATGGATTTTCCCGGCAGAGCGTCCCGCAGCAGATGGAATAGAATCTCTCTATCTGTCCTGACTGTCTGCTTTTGTGTTTTGAAAGTGGGTGGAGAGGCTATCTTTCTAGGCCCTACCCCTCTTCACTTGTCATTGGCCACTTCCTCCTCTTCCCCATGATTGGGGGAATGAAATGAAGTGTCATCATGATGAGGTCTGATTATGATACAGAGAACCCAACCCTGTCAACTTTACACACAATCTATATCTGATCCAAATACATACTTCCCCGATAGACAGTTGTTTGGCATTGCATACACACATCATGCATTTACTGATGGTAGCCCCTGTTCCAATTCTGTCGTTTCTAGGAGCTTGGGTTCAAAAATAGCAACATTTCACTTTTTGGTTGGGTTACCAATATTGGATTTGTCCACGCATTTACACAAATGTTCGCAAAGCATGTGAGCATTAGGTGGTAGAGTGTCAGATTTTTAACATACATACATTTAGAGTAATATCCTCTTTTCCGCTAAAAACCCCCCTGAACATACCACCGGGTCCTAACACGTCTTCAAATGTGCACAGAAAAATCACAAGAATAATGATATCACTTATAAAATTTTCACAAGTCCGCTCTATGAATGATCCATCTTTTTAGATTTATGTTCTGGCCCCAAAGGGGTGTGGTTTCCCCCCAGCACAAGGTTGAATTTCTGGTTTTTCCAGTTCTGCCAAGCCAGCTTGCTCTCACAGGCAGTGCTCCTCCCCTTTCCTTCCAGGAGAAAGCCACTTTTACGACCCCCCCCCCCCCAATAAAACATTTGCCTGAGTCAGGACAGGGCTTTGTTAAATTTCCTGCAGAGCCCAGGTAATTCAGAGAAGTGTCATATCCCTTTTGGTGGGAACAGCAAAAGGCAGCTAAGCCTGGGAACACAGCTGTTGTGCGAGTCTCAACTCCTGTCGGGGGTAGCTGGTGGGCAAAATGTCCTCTCTTTTTAAGCCAGGCCTCAGCTAAATGTCTCTTTGGCTGCCAGTTTTCCTGTCCAAATCAAACTTCCAATTTTTACGCATGTAGCGAGAATGCTGATTCTAAGTTTAAAACTATGGCATTTAAACAATTGCAACCTATGTGACACTCAAAAGTAGGTCACTCATTTCTTTTAAACATTTAGATTTTTAGTGTCTTTCAGTCCAAATTTACTTAAACTGCTGAAATCCACAGCTCAGCCAGTTTTGCTATGAGCATTATTTTAGGCTCATCCTCTTTCCAGATTTTGTATGCCCACAAGACTTTATTCTGTCAAATGTCTGCTGGTGTTCAGTGAGATTGTTGGATATTCTGCAATGTTTGAAATGGGCATTCTGAGCTTGCCTTCAGAGAAACAAAGGGTGATTTTTAAAGTGCTTTCTAGCGAACAGGCACTGCTGTTTTTCTCTTTGGCACCCCATTTCACTCATGGCTCTTCTGACCCAGCACACCCGCACCGGGGGGTGGCAAGTCAGGCGACCATTTTGGTGTGCGCACAAACTGCGCGGTTTTCATAGATTCTGGCGCACATGTGGGCTTTTTCGGCCATCTTGGATTTCCTAAGCCCACAGCACCAAATGTTGTAGCATAATAGTCCAAACGTGGGTCAGAACACCCAACAGACTGTAATAGACAATATATGGACGGTTCATTTGTAGTGCATCTTCATTTACAGGTTGCCCAGGTGGGGGGTGGAGGGATTCTCGTACAGAACTGTGCCCAGCGGTAGGGGCCCAGTATTCAGCCAATTGACTAACCAACTTGTCTTGCTCCTAAAGTCTATGGTTAATATTGTGTTGCTGTGTTGATTTCGTATGCCATTTTAACTGAGTACAGTTGATGCATTTTAATGGAATCAGGGTAACGGTGGTACCACCTAGAACTGTATATATTTACAATTTTAGAATTGTTGGAGCACAAAGTGTGTATATAAGGTGAACCTTTTTTATATAAAGAAGTGTTTTCACTAGCAGTGTGTGGACATTCCTTTGTGGGTGCTTGGGGATTACACTGTACACGCATCACCTCCTGAGAGCTAGTCCTTGATTGCTCGCCCACGTTTCATCCAATGGAGAATCCTGGCTGGGCTCCACTGTGCCTCTCCTCTGCCATATAGAGAGCAGGCGTACAGATACCCCCCTCCAGTCTTTACATAGGCCCATATCGTTTATCAATATAAATGCCAAAGTGTATGCGAGCATCCTAGCAGAGCGACAGAATGCTGTCCTACCAAGGGTGAGGCAAAGTGGCCAGGTCTGATTCATTAGGGACAAGCAAGGGAAGGACAATAGCCATAAGACGTAGGATCTTATTGATCCTAGAAGGCTTGCGGGAGCCCTGGCACTGTACCTAAATATGAGAGGTAGGGCGGTAGTTAACTGTGGTGTCCACTGAATTCCACATGCGTTGGGGTGACCGTTACCATCCTTAAACGTTGCCCTTACATTGGTACCATTGGCCGATCCGATCCCTAGATACAGGGATTGAAAGGGGGAATTAAAATAGCCATATATGCGGACACTATTTTGGTGTAGATTATGCAGCCCGCCACATCCTTGCAGCTCTTATTGTTTCCTTTGCAGAATACGGTAGGCTTGTGTGATTCAACGTCCACCTAGCTCCTAGTCTACCGCCCAGTTGTTGGCATCCCACGGAATGCAGCTTCGTACAAACAGTATAAAATATTTGAGGGTACACATTACTGCGCAACTGGAGAGAATGAACGAGGCAAACTACCCTCCTATATGGAACACAATGAAGAGATCTCTCAACCTGGTCCAAAATAATAATGTTCTGGGTGGCCCACCTTACGGCTGTAATAATGAACTTGTTGCCACACTTACTGTTACTGTGTCCTGCCTTTCTCTATAGTGCTACCCGCGACACAACTCTGCCATTCAAAAAACGCTCCTAAATTTTCTTTGGGGCGGGGAGGAAACCCATTTAGCCTATAGCATCTTGACGCTACTGAGGGACGCGGGGGGGGCTGGATTCCCGTTTATATAGCTTCCTAGCTCAGCGCTTTGATGGACCATCTATGGGGAAAATGAGGACAAACAGTGGGTGGCATTGGAAAGCCTTTTTGCCCCGGTTATTCTAGGTGAATGGCTCTGGGTTCCATGCAAGCGCATCCCACGTAGAGTTGGAATGCACCCAGTCCCAGCAGTTCTATTGCTCCTAAGCAGGAGAGGGAAATGGAAGGAATAACAACCTGGCGGTCACAGCTTGGTTGCATTTGGGCCCCATCATTACGTGACAAAATAATTGACCCCCTAAGGTTTCAGTCCTACTATGAGGCGGACCTGTTGAGGGCAGGCTAACTATGGGAAGAAGACCTATTTCTGCAGAAAACTCAGCTAGAAGCCGGCCTCGGTGGAATTACTATTCCGCTGTTGAGGTATCTTCCAATACAAGGCGTCCAGATAGGCCATTGTTGGGCAGAGAAACTCCAGCGGCAGCTGTCGCAATTTGAACAGATTCTAAACTGGTGTTTAGAGGGCATAAAGGGGTTCCTGCCACTCCAGAAGCAATGGAGTGCTGACCACCAGCTTGGAGAGGACGTAGGTTGTAAGGGTGCAGAGATGAGATTTGGGCATAAACCTTTATTTAAGGACTATAGGTTTTAGAGAAATACTTATCATTCCCTGATACTTTGAGGTTTCCCTGCCTCAGCAAAACAAACTAATGAAACTGTCAGAATGTCCAAAATAAAGTTCTCTGGTCTGTACCCAAATCCTAATCGGTCCCTCACAAGCTAAACTCAATTTAGTGGGGCTGATCACCTGCAGCCTTGCTTGAAGATCCAAATAAATGTTCCAACAGAAAGTCTTAGAGGATACTTCTGCTTTCCTTGACTGTCACTAATAACTTGCCATGGGGCAGGGTCTTCACTTCCCCTATTTATGTTCACATTTCCGTGAACTTTTTTTACTCACCTTCCAAGTGTTAATTGTGTTTTCCCAATTCACTTGGACGCAGATGAATAGGCTTTATATATATATTTTCTTTGTAGGCACGTATGCCCAGGTTATTTCTGTTTTATTTATTGCTTTTGCATCTTTTCCAGATAGTGGGTTTACTCTCCTGACTACTTTGCCAGTTACTTCCCAGGTGCGATATTGAATTCGCTATAGGGATACTAGCTTCTGATTCCCAATATTTATTCCACCTCTGCAGGGTTGCTGTCTTCTCTGGTCCCCAGAGCCCCTTTTTCCCCAGAGAAATACCTCTCTCGTGACTTAGCTGGGTCACTTTCCTATGATCTACTAGATTTCAATACTCCGCAGACTGGGGGAACACCCTTGTGCCTCCTTAGCTCGATGCTGACCCTCAGTGACCAAGCCGCGGCAGGGATGTGCTTGCCTCATCCTTGGACTGACTTCCGGCTCGGCAGCAGCTTTCTCAGTTAAGTCACGTTGGAGAAAAATACTTTACTCATCATTGGACTGGCTTCTGCTCGGCAGCGTGTTCAAGTCACATCAGGGAAATGCTTCCTCTCTGGAGAAACATCAACGTCTACAAGGCGGTCATGATTGTCCTGCCATGAGCGACACCCGAAGAGTCTTCAGAGCAAGGCCCTGCGGATATCGTCTGGAGCTCCAATCTTCACTAGGATAGCTGACTGTCACAGAGACCTGGACATCGAGATGTTGGATGAACATCTAGCTAAGCTGAGTAAGAACTTCTGCCAATGACTGGATCAAAACCGAACCCTCTGATCAGAAGACTCACTGCCACCACTGCAAACCCCTTCGACTGCATCCCGCTGCCCATCACTGCGACGACCCTGTGAAACTAGCCCTACTGTGACAAGACCACACAGACCAAGAAAATACTAACCCACAACTACATACTCAACTCGAGAAGATGGAATAATGAGGCTCAAGCCTCGGTATCCAAAAATCACAGCTGATGGATAAAAAAAATCTCTCTGGAAAAAGCACTTTCCTCATCCGCTTGGCCTAGCTTCTGGCTAGGCAGCTGATTTTTCTCAGTGAACAAGTCGCATTGAGTTTTCTGTGTCGTTGGACCTGGCCTCCATTTCAGTGGCTGCTTTGCCCTGATGTGGTGTAACGGTGTGTCCCTACCATGTATCAACAAGGCGACAGCTGCACCACACAGCAAAGCAGTTATTTGGACCTCCTCCCATGTTCCTATCCTAGTCACTTTGTACAAGCCCAGTTAAGGAGTGCCCGACCTTGTGGCACCTCCACTGGCTTTCCGCCTCCGCTCTTCACCGTCAGACCATGCACTCCCGTTTTGTGGCTTATTTTTTGGTCTGTCTCGCCACTCCACTTCTACTGCTTCTCCTACTCCGTCTACCCTCTTTCCACATGTTTCGTCCTCTTCATCTTTATTGGTTCTCGGGTTTGAAGAACTACAACAGTCTCTCTCCCTTTGTTCAGTCTGTTGAGGGAATCTCTATGGAGTCTACTTGTTTCAGTATTAATTACATGGGTCTATGAATATTTGGCTTTGGGGCAGTGGAAGGGCCGTTTTGGCCACACCGTGGTTTAATCACTGGAGCAGTGTTCTCTAGTCTGTTGTTAGTGATTTGTCACAAGATGTACAGAGCAGTCTGGTACTAGACCATAGCGGTCAAGTATAAAATGCAAATGATAGGCTTCTATTCAGATGACTGTTGACGCCCTTTAGACGATCTAGAATGTTCCCTAGTGTCCGCCTTATTTGTTGGAGCAATTGCGGGGGGACATCTATGTACTGGCACATATGGTGGGAGTGTTCTTTGGCTCCGGGTCACTGTAAAGGGGTGTTAGGATGGATCAGGGACGTTGATGGTACAGAGGGAGAATTAACCCCACTGCTGGTTTTGTTTAGTCTTGAAGTGCAAGGCAGGGAGCATTGTTTTCTGGCACGCATGCAAAGCTACCTCCTTCTAGCGCTAGAGTCTCTCACTACATTTGAAAATAACCTTGCCCCGACCTTTATAGAGTGGCTGAATAAGGCACAGGAGTTGTATGACCTGGAAAGCCTGACTGCAGTGCTACTTGCATCACACATGCACATTGACATAGAATGGCTACCTTTTTAATCGAATACTATAGGTCACATGAGGGAACGAGACCAAGTAGGTGATCGGAATGCCGTCATGGAGGACCTCTTATTTAGTGATTGCATGTTTAGACAACCAGGTAATCCTTCACTTACTAATTCCACTACCTTGAAGCTATGGTGGTAATTGCTGTCTTCCATTGCTCTGGAACATCCTTCCTCTGATGGCAACGTCCCAGATATAAGAAAGCGCTGAAGTTATATAAAGAAACAGGGAAGATCATACTGTTGGTTTTTGTCGCCCTTAGCATCATACTTCTCTGGAGTGATCACTGTTCACAAGAATTATGATTTTGTAAGATGCATTCTTTGCCAAAGTGATCTGTTCCACCTCTTTCATATATTTTCAACGCCCAAAAAAATGGTTCTATCCGGCATTCTTTCCGGCACCCACTAACCTGACGTCAGACACTTTGAAGCCTAACAATTCAGTAGATCAACTGCAGACTCCATGTCCGCAGGAAATGAATTACACAAATGGCCGTACCGTTGTTGCAGAGTCATTTTTACAAGACCCTAAACAGGACACCCAGGACAAGCATTGCTTATCTTGGAGGTTCAGAAAAACTAACGTACATATATGAAAGTGAGACCAAAAGCAAAAAGGCAAGAGACCTTAAGGCAAGAGACCTTCAGTTTATGCACAAAGCTCAATTCGAGATCCCTAGAATACAGCACTAAACAGATACAGAAGGGAAGTTCACCACGTACGTACGGGCAGAGATTTAGGGGTTACGTGCCAGTATACGATCTGCCCTGAAGAGATCCGGCAGTGCTTTCTCTCCAAATGGTGACACAACCACCTACCATGCAGTTGAACCAAAATGGTTGCCGGTTGCTGACATAGGAAGGTAAATATGTTTTTTAAATGTGGAGACTTTAATGCTCCAGATTCAGAGGCGGCGGCTAACTCGCTGATCAAGGCTTGGGCCGGGGGGGGGGGGGGAGGGGCACATCACACCTGTGTCCAATCCTTGTCCTGGAGCACCCTACCATTAATTGGAGAATTGACACCGCAGCTGAATCTCATTTTAACAGTTGGGATTCATCAGCTGCTCATCCAGACTGGATAAGCGACCTCTGCGGCCCACCATAGTTTTGTAACTTTTCTAGCTAGAACAGTTAGCCTAGCCAATTGTGTTGCTTTTTGAACCAGAAACTACACTGGGTGCAACAATCTCACTCCCCACTAGTCTTTGGCTAGTGATGGTCTCTTGCTGAGGTAAGTAAGTGTACAGCTTGCATGTATAGAATTGAGGTGTGGGAGTGCATTTTATGGCTGGCTTGTAGCTTGCAACTTGAAATGTTTACCCCTGAAATAAACCGGATGGCAAGAAACCGCAAGTACCGCTTTGAAACGACATCAACCGTTGGAAGACCAGCTGTAATTGGGTTTAGCCGTAAAGAAACCACTTGAGTCTATGGGTCCCTGGGTTCAGATCAGAGCCATAGACACGTGTATGTAGCTTAACAGCCAAGCACTTTGGTTTAAGAAACCTGAAAAGTGAAGTGAGAATGAAACTGCTGGGTCCTTAGGGGCTGAGGCGTTAAATCTAAACCCTTCATCAGAAGGGGAACCCCTATCAAGAGGTTGCTGGCGGTGGGTGGGGAGGGGTTTCCACACAGCCCCCACCATCTGAGATGTGCAGTCTTTTCAGAGTCTGCCACCAGCATGTCGATGACTGCCACAAGGATCGTACAGAACTACCTTGTATAGATCTAGATGAAGGGGCAATTTCTCTTGTGTACCCCCCCCCTTTACCCAAGCAGGAATTCTAATCGCGAGTCTTTGCATCTTTTGCTCTGAAGAGTAAGATCATTACTACCGATCAGTGTTCCAGGGAATACAAATTGTAGCCAGACTGGCCGTAACCTTTTCTTCAAAGGAGAAGATGGGAGCTGTTGTAGACACATTTCCAGTGTTCGAAATGAGTGGGAGCGGTTGGGAGCAGTGCTCCTACTTTTTTAAATTAGGTTTTAATGTTCCTATACTTTTATTTAAAAAAAGAAGTTTAGGAAGAAGTAGAAACTTGCACTTTCAGGGCACTGCACGGAACGTTCAACAGCAGGCGTATGTGTTGGGGGTTTCCATTGTGTATGGGAGGGCATGTGACGATGGGGTTGTGGAGATCAGTGACAGGCCAGTAGGCAACATAGTTCCACTACTTCCTTTCATACACTTCGACCACTGCACATTTCCCCCGTTACCAGGCATCCGCCTTACCCTGAGGATGGTGCTGTGTTTGGCTTAGTGTATACTCCTACTCTCCAGTACTCGATTTCCTGAGACCATTGCAAGAATGGCTCACGTAGAATCAAAGTAGGCTCACAAGCTGGGATGCTTGTCAGAGGTAGCAGATGCATGCAACTCTACAGAAGCAACCAATACACGTCCCAACTGAGATCCAGTAAAGCTACAAGACAAGAGGGAAGTTCCCTTAGATTGTACAGTACCTTTGGTTAGAGGAAATGGTTCCATCTGGCTTTTCCTGTACAGCTCTGTAGATGCTGTTGTTCCTGGGCCTCAGTCGTGGGGACAAGAGGGAGGACCTCTGGGTACTCCACAACACAAGGGAACGGTCGGCGACCGCAAAGGACACAATTAAATTCAGCTGTACTTCGCAGCTTCAGCTCCTTGCGTCTCAGCAAATAGCACCACTGAGGACTCTTGAATACCCCTCTGGACTTTTCTCGCATCTGGGTTCCAGCACTCTGTTGAAGTGGCTTAGGCTTGGTCAGTCTTGCTTACTGGGAGTCTGGAGGATCTTCCACAAGCTCGGGGTCTGACTTAAAAGTGATGCACCTGTTTAGTGTTCCTCTCCCTGGCATTTCGGTTCCAGCAGCAGTGGCAGTGGAAGTACAGCCAGCTCTGAAAGGATGTCCAAACTAGTTAACTTTGAAGTTGATTGGTCCCACAAACTCGAGGGGAGAAGTAGTCTTTGCAGGGCTTCTCAAGTGTAGGTGAATTCGGAGCTTCAGCACAGCAGCAGGGCTTCACCGGGCAAACCAATGGTCCAGGAGTTGAAGCAGGCGTCTCTTCCAAGTTCTTCTTCAGATTCCTTTGTCCAGTGGTAGACTCTGCCTGCCAAGCCAAAAAGCCTCACCTTTTATGCAGATTTCTCCCATTAATTCCAGCCAGCTGACAATCGCACAGCAGGGTGGCTGTCGTTGCTGGACAGCCAGCCGGTCAATCACCTTTTGGGTGCATTCCTGTAACCAAGTGTATTAAGCACTGGGAGTTTCGGGCACCTCCCTCACTTCCTGCCCCTGCCAGACATACTGGAGCCAGAGGCGGGCTTCACTAGTGAATCAAACAACAAAGGTATCAAACCTGGTTTGACGTGCAGAGTAAATATCAAGAAGGACCTTTCCAGCAAGAAATGGCAAAAAAAGACTGGGGCCATTTTGACGAAATTGGCACCCATGGGTGCCTTACTGCAGCTGCGAAAGCAGCCCGCGGTAAAACACACAATGGTAGTAAACCACTGCCACCAGCCATTCATTGTAGAAAGGGTAACCTAGCATCCCATTTGTCTAGTTTCTCATGTAACAATTCTAAGTAACCCCTCCAGCACCCTATGGTAAGTAAAATGGTGTGTGCTGGGTTAGAAAGTTACTAAATGTAAGTAAAGTCAATTTCACTTCACTGCTCTTGAAACAGTAGTTTCACCAGGAGAAGGTATTTAAACCTTTGGGAAATCTAAGACTACCCTGTGCCACTGTAGTGAAGGTGCTGTGTCACAATACAAAGATGATGCCTATGGAGTTTGTCAGACTCCAAAACCAAAAAACTGCGGTACATCACAGAAAAATGCATGAGCGAGGGGGGAAAAAGGTCTTGCTCTCTCCAGGTTAAAAATTTAAAAGTCCTAGAGTCCAGCAACAGTGCGGGGGGGGTCTCTAAGGGAAAGAGGAATTAACACATTTCTGAGAATCTCCCCAACACTCACCTTACAGTAGTTGCAACCAATGTTCCCTCTAAGATGTACCCTTGCCCAGCTTTCTTCTGGGTGCTGCTCAGAAGATTTTTAGCAGCGCACACAGACAATTCTGACCTATTCAAAAGTTTTAATAAGGCACAAGCCACAGCAATTACCTGCAATTATCTTTCTTTTGAATTAACCAACTAGCCTTGATATCCTGCTCATTTACATTACGTTACTATGCAAAGGTGACAGTAAACACCTAAAATCCCTAACAGCAAAATAGAGTTTAAAAACAAATATGATAAACTGGCTCCATGAACAGAAGAATCTAACCAAGATTTGCCTGCACACATTAAACAAATATTGTTACCTCCCTAGCCATGGCTCCTAAACCTGACTCTACCACACTTTTACCTTATGACTCAAACTTCGGCCCAAGAACACATTCCGATACTACCGGAGAACCTAGACTCTTTCTCTCTTGGCTCTACGAAAGGTTAGCAGACTTGAACCTACATCTACATGTTTTATGTGTGTTGGAGCATGAATAATGTTCATGCGCCACCATTTGTTACTCATTGCGCCTTACCAAAAGCGTCACCCACACTATATAATCGAAATACAAGCTCAAATAACGGATACTGACCGTAAGTAAGCAGGTTACTTGGATGTGTAACCTTATCCCATAATTCCATTTTTTTTTTTTGTTTTTTTTTTTACTTCTTTCACGCAAGTGCTTTGAAGTGGCCCCCTTGCAAGTTAACGCATTCTAACATTCTAAAAATCAAATCCTCATTTGCCCTCTAAGGATTTTGAGAAGACAAGTGTGATGCTCAGCGACTCCTATTTTAGCATTACTAACATTACCCTATAAGTGTGGAGAGCAACATTGCGATTTCATTTACTTGGCCTACAAGGGATAATGGGTATGCACTGTGCCTGGGATTATTCGTCCATAGTATCGGAGCAACGGATATTCAGACAGGAGAATGCTTTTCACACAATCTGCATAGTTTCCAAGTGTCCAGAGTTCCTTTAGGCATAGACCTTCACACATTATATGGTTAACTCTCATCTATAGAAAAACGGTTTCACTGAGCACTTGTGTAATCCTACACAATGAAATAAGGGTGTGGTATGTTGACAACAATCTTTTATGCACTGCAAAAGAATTCTGTACATGCAGAGTCATGACATTCTTGAAATGCACATAATATATTGAGGCATTATATATGCCTTGCTTGCAAAGTATTGTGGGTCTGCAAATATCCCAGCGAGTGTATACTGCTAAAATCCATCACTTGTTACAGTGCTCTATCAACTTGTATTGGAGGCTAGCACAAGGGCCGGGGGAAGGGTATGGGTGGAAGAGCACAGGCCATCACTCCTTGCGGGTGATGAACAAAGCACCCCATTTCAAAAACCAAGGCAGACATTTCAGCAGTACACTGAAGGAAATGTGTTGCTTGTTTGCTAAAGGATAGGAAATTCTAGTACCCGTCTAGACAACAGCACCTTCGTTTTCTTTCTATGCTCAGCTGCTGAGGGCTTTTCAATATAACCATTTGTTCTGTGTGTATCGTCTCTAGCAGCTCCCTGTATCTTACTTAACTGATCACAAAGAATTACAGAAGAGGGATCCATAGTTACAGAAGAATGCTCTCAATCAATTGGATCTCTGATGAATTGATGCTATTAACTTAAAAGGCATATATAAGTGATTTTCTTCAGTAAGGCTCTTTAATTGTATCTAGGCTGTGGCGAGGAAGGGTGGGCCAAACTATACACGTTATGTGCCCTGTCATTTCACTTCTATGTAGGGGTACACACAGAACTCTAACTAGATTCTACTCCCTACTTGGAGTCAAATGATTTTTCAGGGAGTAGAAGTGTAATTAGCTTTGCCAATAGGGATACCGTCTGCTCATTAAAAGATGCTCAGTCTCCTTAAAATTTCTCTTGAAATCAGCATTAATATTGTTAGCGTTCCTTTCTATGCCACTGTTCTACTGGTCACTAATTCGAAAAACTAAAGTGGAGCTTTGTGGGTTTAAGCAATATGTTCATTGTTTCCCATTTTTGTTAGGCACATTATCCTTTTTATATAGAGTAATAATTGATGGTGCATATGTCTCTTAGCTGTAAGGCTGGTGTTATCACTACCCACAGGAGAACGTAATGTGGATAGTAAGCAGAGGCACAGACATTTTTGATCCTTCTTTTCTGAGGGGCAGTTATTTTGATGCAATTATCATCCTTACACAAATTATTAAAATCATGGTCTCTTGGCCTTTGAATTACTTCATTAAAGTGTCACTTGAACTCCTATCAACATGTTTTTGGACACATTGCTTTTAATTGCCATTAATCCATCAGCAAATGTTGTATTCTGTCTGAATTTCTTGACAGCCACATCAGTTATGCCAACAGATATTTGTGTTTTGTAATACACAAGTGATTTTCCAGTGACATAAAACATACATTTTTCTCTGGACAGAAATAGGTTTGCAAAGTACTCTGGCAGATGGTAAAGTCTTGGACTGGTTTATAGGTTTTCTCTATAATCACATATGACATAATTTATTTTAGCCTATCTTGTTTGGAAGAAGTATTGTAAGATTTGTAAAGAATTGCATTGGCTGTGAAGAGGAAATTCTTTCTAAACTATCTTCTGCAACGGTAGCTCACAAAGTGGCTTACCTCATTAGTCAGTTGCGCACATGGAAAATAATGTGTGCACAACAGCCAACCAGTTCCGCACATAGAGAAAAATAATTAGAGGGAACATTGGTTGCAACACTGGTATAGTACTGCAGTGAAATCAACGGGTGTTGACTTGCTCGACTAGTTGAATACACATAACCAAACTGAGCTGTGGAGCAACAGAGCACTGTATACAATGGAAATCTTATCATTCAGTGAAGATTAGGAAGGACGATAGTGGTGCAGGAAGCGGATACAGGCCAACCGATTGTGCATCTTTATTCTTGTAGACCCTACGCGCCTTAAGTGACAAACAGAGGTGGTCCCATTGGATTGAAAGGTATTTCTGGAAAACATAGAAAGGAGCATAGACAGAAAAATGATCAACCCTACACAGGAATACCTTGGAATACCTTGGAAATAATGGAGATCCATTGGGTGCTTCACACGTTTCAATCACAGACGGCAAACCTGTTTGAACACGTGACGGCAATGTTCCCCATGAAATAGAATTGGGTAGTACACCCTTCCCACTGCTACATACTATCCCGACTGGTATATGGTATCAACCAAGGACAAATGACACTAGCAGCAGAACATGTTCCACACATACAAAATCGGTGCAGGACAATTAATGGTAGGTTAAAGGGATTTTAATACATCTTTGGTTAAGGAGCAGTATTAAAGTGCTTTGGATTAAATTGAACAAATGGATACCATTGCTATCAGGTCAAGTAATTTGATAGGAATAATTGCTCTAGTGACCAGATGTAAAGTTTTAAACTGTTTAAGTATGGCAAGATTTGTTTTGCTTCAACATTCCAAATCTGGACCCCATTAAATGGACCGGTTCTTCCACCTGCTGCACTGAGGTTGAATTCTAGTGCAAGAGGATGATAGAAAACTCCTGCCTTGTTGCTAATGTGCAAACCTACGCGTTGGTTATTTTAGGGCCTTTCGTGTAGGCAGTGGGGAGTCAGTCTTGCAAGCTTACGTGGAATCTAGCTTACATGGAATCCGGGGCAAAAAAGCTTTTGCAGCGTTAGTGGCTGGTACTCGAGGTAGCCTTTGCGACAACCTGGGCTACATTATTTTGTAGTACTTTGTGTCGATGTAGCCGTTTCATGGGAGCGACCCTAAAGATGTCCTTATTTAGCTGTAATGTAGCTAGATCAGTGAGATTACATATGAAGTAACACGTACTTTGAAATACGCTGATCTGTTGGAGCTCACACAGGAATGAATGGATGTGAGCGGCCCTATTCAGCCGAGAATTGATTGAGCACCAAAGACCTATCTTGCAAGATAGACGGGGAAATCTTTTTCCTACAGTGGGGTACTCTGACATATAAATGCATTCAATTCACCAGGTTCCCACCAGATTGGGTCACTCCACAATGCAATGTTGGGGTGCCATGGGTTATTTGCTTGGGCTTCCCACATGTATCCCCCCCACCCAAAGATTCTGAATATCTAGCACAAAATGAGAGAATCGGACATGGTTTGAATACGTATTGGACAGACCTTGGCAATCATATCCACACCTGGTACGGATATCCGTACAGCCATGGTTCAAATTAAGGGCACATTAAAGGCTCTACATGCACCGCTAGGAAGGGATTATACCCTGTAATCTACAAGCTAAAATGGAACTAAAAATGTCTAGGCATATTAAAAGGAGGGAAAGTCCCGTAAACCAAATGAACCTTTTCTGGTTTTTTTTAGAACAAATGGGAGCGGCTCGTCATGACCATGGGGCTGTTTAGATAGCAATGTGGTTCCAGCTTTACACCACTACAATCCACCGCTGCAAAAGGAAAGGACCAGAAAACAAGCCTTCTCTGCCCCCAAAACCATGGAACCTCCTCCCTGTCCGCATCAGACTCACCCCCACGCTCCTACAATTTCAGGAAAGAACGCTAGTCCCACCTCCTTTAAGGAGTCTCAGACCTAAGCCATCAAGTCTCCCCTCACGCGAGCTGACTCCCTAGATGCCGACCTCTCTACTGCCGAGGTCCTGGTACAGCTGTACCCCTCCCATGTATCCTACCCCTTGCTGTACATCTGTTCTGTTAACTCTGAAAAGCGTTCAGTTATGCATCTGTATTGTATATGGATTACCCTGAACTGTTCGAATATGAAATGAGGGAGAAGAACTCGATTTTGCTAAATTAACTCGTTTTTTTTCTCGCTGCCATTTCAGATAACCCGCTCCTACCCACCTCTTTACTTAACCTTCGGTGGCACAGTTCGCTGGGTGCCGCTGACGCACTCTGTCCCTGCGACGCTTGTTCACTACACTTTCCGTTTATCGGTAAACCGTGCCGAAGAATCCCTTTCTTTTTTTTTAAAACTTTGGGCGACCCCCCCCCACAACCTCCAAAGCCATTACAGTGAACAAGGGTGTGGGTGACACCCCTGCTCTCTTTGTTCACTGTAATGGCACCGAATCAGAGACTTAATCAAAATCTTCAGCTCTACATAATTTTCTTGTAGCCGAAAATTAAATCTCAAACCACCCATTCGTTTGTTTTTTTTCGATCAAATCCTCAGATTCCGTTGTATACCTCTGTAAGGCGCGCCGTTGCTTCTCAACGCAAAGTCTGCACTTAATAAATATCATATCTTGTCTCCTGTCTACCGTACAATTTGTTAAAGGTACATTTTTTATTCCCATTCTTCATATACGATGTCACAACACACATGCATGTTGTGGATGGTACTTAATGGTTACATTCTCAATTCCCTCATGAAGAGAATGAAAAGACTGCATCCAACAATTGCACCTCTGGGATCTCAATGTCTTGGGTAGACAAATACGTCACTTTTGAGCTCTTGCATACGTGTCATTTAGTAGCCACTGAATGTTGAAGAATCCACATCCTACGATAAGGTTGCTTTTTAAATGAATCCTTGGTGCCACCTAAGGTCCTATCTAAATGTGGTAACTTGCCAGTATTTTTCAATCCTTTCCATGCCAATGCAGAAAGGAATCTGCACACTTTGGATGTGTCCGTAGAGCGGCAATTTATTATATCTTAAACAATGTTTTTGTTTGTGTGGTTTGTATAGGTTTTAGATTTGCATGTACACCAATCAAATGTCACTCATTGGTACAGCATACATAATCTAAATTTCTAGTAGAAGGGGAACTATTTTATCCTACAGTTTGCTTATAATTTGATACCTTGCTTATTTTACACAGCGTCTTACTGAAGAATATTGCACAAGAAGCAATCTTTGAGGATTATAGTGGGGGTACAGATGTCCTACAAGGATTACATAACTGGGGTGCCCATGTCGATGCTTATTAGAAAGCATTGTGAATTATTTTCTTTTAATACTCTAGTCCAACCATTAGATAGCACACTACATGCTGCAAAAATATTGTTAGAGGTAAGTAATGTTTTCATTATATAATTGTCACCTGATTGCTAACTTATTTTGGACTAGATAATTGCATTATTCCTATCCTATAAGGTTTCAAATTTGGGGTTTTAAAAATACTTTGGTTTAGACTATAAATGTGTATAGGCTTTTGCAGCATAAGAGCTCTCAAGTTGCCCATGTCCATGCGTGAGAATGCCATCCAGGCCTGTTTTTGCTTAAAATGATGGCACTTGTAGTTTTCCTAAAACGTTTTAATGGGGAATGAAAAAACTGCCAGTCCCGGAATCCAAAGGGGGAGGGAGGCCAAAACTGAATAGCCTTCTCCTGAATGGCTAAGGGAAACCTGGTAACTTTGCAATATAAGATCTCCTCAATGACTGAGGATACTTTAATTTATTGTCTTCAAAATGACTCCATTTTACAGAGCTGGCTGATTTAACTACTCCCCATTTTTCCTTTTTAGTTTTTGTTGAAGACAACCAAGCTTCGCCAAGGCAAACTCACAAGAGGGCTTTCAGTGATGAGGTTGGCCAGTTTACTGGGGCAGTAGCGGAATCGAAGGCAATCCACAACCTGAAGCCAAAAGGTAGCCCTATATCGAAGTCTTCCCTGTGCGTTAACGGAAGCCACGTCTACAAGGAAGAGCCAGCACCAAAGGCCAATATCCATGTCGCCGAGCCCTCAATTGTGTCCAGGTCAATGCAGAATATTGCCAAAAAGCAGGAGGAGATAGCCAGTTCCATATCTGCCATCAGTCGTTCACCACAACCCAAAATTGCAGGTAACGGCTCTGAAAAACTGGAGTCCAATGTTACTCCACCAGCCACCGGCATGCATGAAGAGTCCAAGGTGTCAACCAAAGTTACCTTGAACCATCCAAACAATAAAGTCAAAATGGAAGCTGCCCGGCCAGATTCCAAACCAGTGCAGATTGCCACTCCAATTCTCATTTCCACCGAATCTACCAAAGAGAAACCAGAGGAAGCCAAAAGGGAAGACAAGAAGCCGAAGGTGAGCCTTTTTCACCATGGAAGTGGCAAAAGCGATGCTGGATCGAAGACCTTTGCGGAGAAGACCGGGCCTGCACAGATGAATTCTCCCCATGTCGTTGCGAACCCTGAAGAGCGTAGCAAGACAAGTGGCTGGTTCGGATCAAAAGATGCTGCTCAGAAACCAAGGTTTGTAGCGTAGTCTGTTCGATGTGCAAGTAATGCTTTTTTTCTCCACCTTTTCCAAAATGTGCAAATTGTTTCTTGCAGAGCTACCCATAGACTTAGTTGACATATGGTCACACTCGGGCTGCACCCACAGAATGCCAATGCGGTTGTGAAACAAAATACTAGACATGAAGTCCTTATGCAACACTTTTCTAAATAACTTAAGTGCTTGCATATCTTTAACAAAAGGGGATGAGTAATTATTATCCTTTACATGTTCCTGAGTCTTAGTGCAAGAACTTAAGGGGAAAAACAGGTATTAGCCTATTTGACCTAAAACATGTGACCTTTTGACAATCTACCTTTTCCGAGTGATCCAAGTTGACCTTTTTTTGCACTTGGTCCAAATTGACCTTTTTGTTTTAGGTCAAATAGGTTTATACCTACTTACCTGAACATGAGGTGCAGGAGTGTCCCCCGCTCCTCATGTCCATGTAAGTAGGTCAAAAAGGGGTTGCAGGGGTGTCCCCTGCATCCTTAACAATGGAGGTCAATTTGGACAAAAGGTCAAATGTTTTTAGGTCAAATTGCCAAGGGAAATTTTGCACAAGGTCGAACATACCCAAACCGAAAAACAATCGAATACAAAAGAAGTCCCATTTACACCATCACATGAACCATGTAGTCTACCATGGTGGGAATCTACACCCGACTGCAAAGCTATAGGCAAAGTGAACTCTGTAGTGAGGTGTTTTTTAAAATCGTATTACCACTATCGTGACTATTATCCTCCCAGGTCCTGCGAATGGCAAAATGTCCCTATTGCATCTTTTGTCTAGGAGCACACTGCTGAGGAAATCTTAGAGGTTGTGTGCAGTCTGCACAGAGAAAAAGTTTCCATTGTGCTGAGGATGGCTTGTTTCGATGACCATTCTATTGTGGTTGCTGGCAGCAATGTGCTCAACCAAAATTGTGACCATCTAGTAACCCAAGGCAGTGGAATGGCATGCCTGGACAATGTGCCATGTAGTCATTTCTTTCCTTCTATATTACAGTAGGGCTGGATCATCAGTGCTTTGTGTGGGAAGTGAAGTTTCCTATTGCAGGAGTACTAATGAGCAGTGTAGACTTTCATTAAGGTGAACATGTAAGTGGGCATCCTTACCTTTCAAAGGACTTATCACATATAGAATTCACTTGGGCTCCTGTAATAAATTCACACCTTGTGCATTCCCTCTGCAGGTTAGGACAGAGTGTCTTTTGTGAATCTGGTGAAAAGAAAGCTATGGCATGACCTTCCTTCAGTAGAGTGTTACCAGTTTGTATCGTTCGCGGTTAGCTAGGCGGCAGGGAAACCACAAACGTACATGTCTTTTGCTGAAGACATTCTATACACGTTCATGGGATTTGGAGGATTATCAAAGCAACTATTCACATCCAGTACTCCCGCCGGAGAATCAGAGCTGTCTTTACTTATCAGTGTGCTGCAATAACTAGGAAGGAATACGTTCCAAAATGGCGGACCAGTCGAATTAAGGATTGGTCCAACCCCCTAAAGTCTTGACTGGGTTAAAGTGTGTTGTGACGGAGAAATAATAATTTTTAGTGCGAAAGTGCAAACATTCATAACTTGGCCGGGGGTGGGGGTGTAGGTGGTCTATGACTGTTTCATTTTGATGGACCAGCTGGTGGTTGAGCTTGGAGAAGAGTGGCAGAAACAGTGTGCACACAAAGGTTGCTGAGAACTGAGGAGGGCAATTTGAGGAGGAAGAGAGTGGTAGTAACATCAGGAGGGTGATTGGATGAGAGTGGATGAAGTGGTGATGGGAGGTGATTTGAGAAAGGAAGGATGTGCTAATACCCCCTAGGCGGGGACTGGAAGGAGGAGGCATTCTATAAACAGGCTGGAGACCAGAGGCATTCTATAAACAGGCTGGAGACCAGAGGCAGTAGAGGGAAGAACCCTGCCAGCAGATATCCCAGGAAGCTTTACAGCAGTCCTGGTTTGTCCTAGGCATGTAATTGAGAGGAGGAATCCACTCCCGTTGAGAGACTATGGGCGTAGAGGGAGGTATGGAAGATGTTTGGGTTTAACCCTTCGGGAGGAGAACCTGGGAGCTCTGCCCAGGCAACAGGGAGACCCTCTTCCATGACTCTGCCAGTAGCAAGGTCGCACTGCACCACAAATCTAAGAAGTGATGGCCTGGAGAAGCCCGTAAAGATTGGGATTGTGGGGCAATTGGATTTGGAGGAACCTCTGAAACCAACAAGCGAAAAGCTAGTTTGGCAACCCGCAAATTATATTTGAAAGATTTGTGAGAAAAGTTCCAAGAATTCTGAGGAATTGGTAGTTTTCCTTCCTTTCATTATTGTGGCCCATATTGTGTACTTGATCCCCTAAAAAAGATCCAGTTTGTTTTTGAAATTGGTCTTTACAAGCTTCTTGATCTTTACTAGCTTGTGCCATCTCTGTGCACTTATGTAAACCTAAGACCTGTTTTGAGCACTCATGTACATTGTACCCTGCACCCACCTCAAACCCTCCTACGTTTGTTGTCTGTGCATATTTCTGCACAAGAGTGGCGTACACCATCCCTGTGTTCTAGTACTTTCTACTGGTAATCTTGATACATAGGTACAGTCTTGCTGTCCATATACTTGCCCCATACATGTATCAATACACAAATGCACTATTGGTAGCTATATCCCATGTCTGCATTTCTTAGTTTTTTTGCTTTCTGTTTCTGCCTCTTAGATCGAACTTGACTTGGTCAACCCAGCCTACTACCTGGTGGTAAATGGTGCTTCAGGAACTCACTGATACATTTGGAGTCTGAGCAGTGTAAAGGGTTAACACTATGGAAAATGGCTAGTGTGTGATATGAGCAGCACATTGGGGTATTGGTGTCTTACAATCTTCAATATATCCAAACTAGCTGTTGAACCTGAATGCTACTGCGAGAGATTTCTTTCACATGGTAGAAGTGTATTTTTATTTTTCTTATTTTGTTTAAGCGCCCCACAAAAATCTTTATTCCTACTTTAAGTGGAGCAGCTAGGGCCAGTCTCTCCAGGTCCTGCCCCAGGATTTTCACCTTAGTCCTTTTCCATCTGGCTAGCCCTTACCGGACTAACGACTACATTTCTAGAGGACAGGTTTCTGGAGGAAAGGCTACTATGTATTGGGAGTACAGTAGTCATTAGGAGTGACTACTACTTCCCGTCGCCTTGCCCCCCATTCTTCAAGATTCACCCAAGCCTTGAATCTAGAGTGGAGAGATGGTCCTAAAACTAGCTTAGCCAAATATATTCCGCGGGACCGCCTGTTCGGAACTGGTGTTCGCACTACAATTGTATCTGTAATGTTTACAGAATGCTGATGGAGAGGTCGAAGTAGCTGCTTTAGCAATAACCTCCCACATAGCATGCCATTGTTAAGCCAGTAATGCTGCATTTTCCTGAACCGCATTGGCCGGACATCCTTCAAGAGCATGGGCGTTACTGAATAGAGTAACTTTAAAGAATTCAAGATACTATCGGGAAATGGAAACATTGGGGGCCTGACTTTACCTTTTTATTAGTGCTCCAAAGTGAACCACCTGTTAGAGGCCTAAGACGGTTTGGTCCCTTGGAGCTCCCTGCACATCCAGCAATGCAGATCACCGTTCTTTGAGAAGGGATTCAGGGGGGGGGGGGGAAAGTAGGTAAGGCAATCTCCTGGTTCATTTGGAACTCTGATACTATCTGAACAAATGGAAGGTTCATTTCTAACACTGTCTTTGTAGAGCACTGTAAATATCTCCACCATGCCATACAGAAGAATTCCACGCTGTAAAGTGATTACTATTAGAAGGGATGTCTTCCATGTCACCCGTTTAATATACGCGATGGCCATTGGCTCAAGTGGTGGCTGAACTATATTCCAATCCCATGGAGGATGGACTGTTTTACAGCCTATATAAGCTCTTCCCACTTAGAGAAAGTGCAGCTTACCGGGCATGTCAACTGTGAAGACTTCTGAATTGTTGTATGTCCCTATAGCTAACAGATGCGCGAGCCAGAACTTCAGAAGACCAAGGATGGTCATTGTAAACTAAAGGGCACACATCCAGGGGACATATTGGAGGAATTTCTCATAAGCCTAATAGATGACCCTGGCCCTGTTTAATTTGCTCTTGTACTGAGTGCACGTCTGTTGGAGAACGTGGTAAGTATGATCCAATTTCAATGCACTTAAACTCTTCTTGAACCCCTAAATCCTCCACCCCCCCGACCCCCTGGGAGTCCGGCGATCACTCTGGAGCAGCTGAGTGAGCGTTCTAGCTTTTTACCGCAGGTGATTGGTCCAAAGAAGTAAAATTATCCTTTTTGGGAGTTTTAAACGGATCAGCTGGGATCCCACTAGGAGAAGTAAATCCTGTTGGCTTCCCAAACTGCACAATGAGTCAGCACAGCCGGGAGCGTTGGAAGATTGCTTAGCCACTGCAGACCCAGATGGAAGTCCGAAAGTTATCACAGCGTTGCAGAGAGACACAGCAGACCTGGGAACTGCTGATACCTGGAAGTAGGAAGGAAACTGGTACGTGGGGTGTCCAGGAGGTGTGCAGGATGTCTGGGGAAGCAACAGAAAGCTGAAAGAAGAGGGTCTGGGACCCTGAGTGTTGTATACTTGGCAGGAGAGTGAAACAAGCTCATGGAACAAAGCCGTCAAAGTCTGGTACCGGCACCTGTATGACAGCAAGAGGATCCGGGATCCTATGAAAAAGAGGGATACCAATGAAAAACAATGGCTTGGCAAGAGACTGAACCAAGCCGTGTAAAGTATTTAGTCTGGGACTCGCACCCACATGAAGATTGATAACAAGAGGGTAACAAACCCTGGAACTAACAAAAAGGAATCCTACGCTTGATGGAGAACTGCTCCAAGTGCTTGGATACAGAAACGCGAACACAAGACACCTTACCTTGTGAATTACACAGTGCCATTTTATATAAGAGAAACGGGGTCTCGGGAGCCCTAAAGAATGAGCATAAAATAAGTCTAGGGGAAAGGAGAATAACTCTGGCATTGAAATTGTTATTTTGCTGCTGAGGAAGCAGCGACGCCTTGGTATTTATTTTCATGGGAGGCTAAAATCAGGGGCAAGACCGTTTGGAGAGCTGGAGGTGGTTGAACCACTGGCTAGGTCTAAGAGGCCGGCTGCTATGATGACCAACCCAAGGGTCCATACACACTACAAAGGGAACGTGTAGGAGGAAAACATGCCCTGGTCCGTGCTGACCACCTGCACTTTGGGCAGCACTGTCTCTTCCCATTGAGGCACTCTGCTGTCTTGGTGCCTCTTGTAGAGGGGCCTCTGGGGTTTACCTCAGTACTGCTAGTAGCACTCAGGGCCACTGACCCCCAGAAAGAGGTTGCCAGCATAACTTTCTCGGAGCCTAATTATAAAAGTACCTTGACAATGTGAGTTATACAGGTGACAGGACTTCCCAACATGGAAGCAGTCTACCAAGGACTGGGTGGTAATTGAAGCGTTCGTCCCACCGATGGTCCAGTCTTAAGCACGTGACAGTGCATATACATCCGTAACGATAAAGAGGGCCACGAGAGGTACACGCTGAACACCCCTTTTGGCCAGGCATTGCTAAAGGGATACTAAATGACAAACACTGAGAGCAAGAACAGTAATCTAATAAATAACTAAAATACTAAAATCAGGAAGTGTGAACATGCGTGTATTGCCTCTTGTGTCCAGTCCTAACAGCAGGGAGTATGCGACTGCCGCGAAGCCTGGTACGGTACTTGGGGAGGCTGGCTGTGGCTATGAATGTGCCGGCTTCACTAGAAATGGGACAAGATGTTTCTGAGCTGCAAGAATAACCTCAGCCTGTCTTTCAAGGTGTAGTATTGCACAAAATACACAGGGGGAGGAAGAAGGGACTACACCTCTTTTTTGGGGTCTTTGGCAGAGAGTGCCTAATCATGAATGGATTGGGAAGTAAAGCAGTTTGGGAGTAAAATGTGTACTTTGATCCCTCCACTATGCATACCTTTGCCTTTTTTTAAACCCTTTGCAAAGAAGCAGGTTGGGGTCCTTCTCTTCAGGAATTGGCAAATTTGAGACCCCCTCTCACCCCCCACCCCCTGCCAAGGCATTTGAAAGGGCGGTGAAGTTACCTGCACGGAAGGGAATACGTTTTTAAACCAGTCTAGCTACTGTGGGTAGTGGAGGGGCTAATAACTAAATGATCCTTTTGGAAATGTCAAGAGTGGGTGGTACGGTGAGACATTGACCTGGTAGCAGTGTAAAGGGCCTAAGTAGAAGGGACAGACTATTTCAGTTTTGGACCCATAGAAGTGAAGGGAGTGGCACGTCGTCTAGTGCTGTGGAACACGTGTTGCAGGTTGCCGTCTAGTGACTGGAAAAAGGAGCCTTTAAATTGTCAGCAGGGTAGTTGGCAGAAACCAAAACGGATGTTTATAGGAAAGCTGGGTTGTGGTAAGGGTGGAGCAAAGAATTGAACGTACTTTGGGTACTCCCAAAAGGATGGGGTGGAGTAACAAGGCATGACAGTCCATGTGCCATCCTGTTTTATTATTATTTTTTTTTTTGTGGTGTGTTGTCTAGATTATTGTTTCTACTGTGTGTGAATGTATAAGGAGGACGTGTTGTGTTTAAATGCCCCCCCAGGACGATATGTACAGTAGGATATGTAGTCTGGATACCGCCCAACTCGTGATGAGGCCTGTATCTTTTGGCAAGCTCATCACCTTTGGGATCTCATATAATCTTTGCAGATTACCTAGAAACCTTTCTCCTTCCAACATCACACTGCCTCATGTAGTAAGTTGCACAAACTCCCAATACCATGTGAGGTGGGTTGAGCTGCAAGGAACTGGGCTGAACCAGACTTTATCCAATGTGCCTCCCAGAGTTGTAAGGAGTAGCCACCCCAACAAGATGTAGTAGTACAGTTTTTTAAAAAATCATAAGGAACACACCTTATGCATTCATGCAGGACAGGTGGATCAACACTCTAGCAACCTTATCTAATGCTGCTTTGCTAGCAGGAACCACCTGGACCTTAATTTGGTATGTGATGAATCTGATGGTGTCATCACTCCTTTCCTGGAGGTAGCTTCTCCTCATGTGGCCAGGGGACGGCAGCCACTGCCTGATCCCAACTCTGGGGTGGCTACTTGAGGGATGACCACATGGGGGAGGTGAAACCTGGCATCTCCCATTCCCTTTTAGGGACACCCCTTCCGTACCTCGGGTCCTCATTGCCTATTGTGGCAGTAACCCTCTATATTCTCCAACACTCAGAGAAGACTTAAACATCACGTAGTTACATCAGTAACAAAGACTGATGTGAGGAAGAGAGCAGCCAGAATGAATATTGCTCAGCTAGACTCAAGTGAGCGGTCTAGGTGTTGGAGAAATCTGATTGGTTCCAAACGGCTCCCTTCAGTAACGCAGGAGTTCAAAGATGTAGCCGTGGAGAACTTCAGGCAGATCCAACTGGCTAGTGACAGTCCAGAAAGCCAAGCTGTCTGGTGGACATGCATACGGAGAAGTGGCACGAAGAAAGAGGTAGGCGCCGGCTGAACCGGAGATGCATTTTCGCAAGCAGGAGAAACACCGAAGTGGGACGCGAGGCAAAGTAACTTAGCGCCCGCAAGTAAAGCTGGAGTGAGGGGCAGACCGACACCAACGGCAGAGACGCACCGCCCGAAGTACAGAGATGGAGCGGAAGCTGGGAAGGACCTGAGCGGGGACAGAGAAGCCAAGGAAGCCACCCTAAAGCTGGTGAGCCCACAGTGGATGGTTGGTGCCCCGGGAGGGAGCTGGGGAAAGCATTCCTGGTCCTTAACTGAAACGGGAGGCAAATTCCCTATGTTTTACATAACTAACAGAGTTTCAGAAGTCTGATTTGGGGAGATACAAATGCAGTGATAAGAAGAACATGGGAGGGACGGGTAGCATATACCCTCGGATCTTGAAAGTGAATTAACATATGAGAACCTGGCAGGAGAATATACCTTGGGATTCTCTGAGCAAAACACCTGGAAGATTTATGCTCTTAGGATTTTGAATTGCATTAGATATAGAAAATACTTAGGGACTGCTTTCGCCTGCAGTAGGGGTTTATCCTCTTGGGCTACATAGAACTGTATTCTTTTGAAGGGAGTCTTTCACAGTTCCGGGGAATACTATCCATTTTGAACTTTTGTTGGATTTATACCTTTTTGTTGGACTTTACCATTTGTGCACTTGTCAAGCCAAAGCCAATGCCCTTAACACCTTTTAGAATGAGAAGGCTAGGTTAGGATTTCAGACTCATAACATGTTTGCTTTGGGCATCTTGACACAGGACAGTCTTTAGTCTTTTTTTGGTTGAGGTAGGGAAATCATTCTTCGTTTAGGTACAGGCGGCATTCTCCAACATCTTGCAAGTTTATATATAGCACTATGACTCCTGTGTCTGTCTGGTTCCTCACCGGTAACTGCTGGAGACTGCGAAATAACATTCATCAGTTCAACACGCACTGAGTTTGGCAATGTAAGTGTGACTCGTGTGCATGAGCAACAAAGAAGTTCCTGAACTTACCCACAGAAAGGTTCAGACAGCTGCTGTCAATTTGCACAGCAGTCAGACGCAGCGCATCGTTATCCTGTAAATGTGGACACAAATAAGGTTGTATACGAATTGTTCGTTTTACAACTGTTCGAATTACAATTGACCTTTTCACAACTGACCGAATTGTGAAGGTCAATTGTAACATATATGTGGGGGGAAACCCCCCACAGCCACCCACCCAACGCCAAACCCCCCAAAACCCCTATATTGTGAAAAGGTCAATTGTAATTCGAACAATTGTAAACAAACAATTTGGGTAATACCCACAAATAAAGGAACCAGAGGCATTTCAAGATGCCCATGATGCTACCTTCCCCATTTGTACATGCGGAAGGAGCAGGTGAAGAAAAAATCCCAATTCTCCAATAGAAAAGCCAGCCTTGCTCAGAGCTTACAATATCTGCTTGAAGGAGTGAGAGCAAGGAACCAATCTAATATTTGGAAACTAAATCAAACCAGGCCCAAGTAATTCAAAGCACCAATACAGTCCCCAAGGAAGCATTATAAAAAGTGGAAGAAGGAAGAAAGCGGGTTTGCATCCCTGTCTTTGGATCCCTGTATACACAGCGACCACGCTACCGGGGGGGAAATGGGAGTCTCCCATCCTGTCCTGTAGTGGGTTAGCCCTGATACCATCGCCAAAAGAGGCCAGACTGCTAAGAGGGGAGGACCTATTGGTTGGTTGTAAGCAAAGGAGAATAAAGCCTTAAGCAAAGTGCTTACCTGGCCCAGGAGAATTACATTATATAGGCAGCTTAAAAGGGAACTTTTATTATAATTAATATTTGAGTGTGGACCTAGCTTTGGGAAGCAACAGAGTACTTAACAATCATAGGGGGAGAACCCAGTGAGGGAAGCATAGAAAAAGTATTGCCAAACCTGGGAGGGTGGCCAATTGGTAGCAAAGGACCTACAAGCAACGTGGGGCGCACTGTGATGAGCAGATCACTGAATCCAGGTAGGCTGGATAGTGTATTGACCTAGCTGTTGGGAAGTAGTTATTCCTTGAAAAGGAAGGTCTTGCGCTCTTTCCTAAATTGTAGAAGCAATTGCTGTTGGGAAGAAGGTTCCAGAGGCATGGGGTGTAGACTGAGAAGGCTGGTCTTCTGGTTCTTTACTGCACTGGCAGAGTTCGTCTGCACATGTCCGTCTGGTGAATCAGCGGCCTCCGACATGCTGAGTTTCTCAGTGAGGTAGTTTGGGGACTTAAGGTTCACAGCCTTATAGATGATGCAATAGGATTTGAAGATGATACAGGCTTGCAACTGGAGCCAGTGCAGTTCAATGAGGTTCTGGATGAGGTGGTCGGATTTGTGAGTTTGAGTCGTGCTGCTGCATGCAGGGCACATCTCAGGGATGCCAGGGTAGTCGCTAGAAGGCCATTGCCACCATCCAGGTGGGAGAGGACCAAGGCTTTGAGAGCGGATCAGAAGTTGTTTTCTGGGATGAAGGGCTTGACCTTTCCGCAGGAGAATAAGTTGGTACGAAGCAGTTTGCGGCTTTGTTTTGTGAGCTGTTTGAAGGTGAAGTGTCTGTCGATGTCGAACACAAGGGACCTGGCGCAAATGGTGGTGTTGGTCAGCAGTAGGAATTCAGTCTCGGAGGTGTTGAGTTTCAGGTAAGGACATCCAGAACTGGATCAATGTGAGGCAGGTCTTAAGCCTGTGGATCTTTGATGGAAGATATCTTGAGGTAGAGCTGTGCCCTGTGTATTGGTGGATGTTGTGTGGAGCGAAGAGGGTTCTGAGTGGTTGCATGTAAGGATTGAAGATCACAAATGACATGATGGATCCTTGTACGACTCTATAGGAGATTGGTAGAGTTTGTGATCTGGAGGAATCCATTTGTACAAACTGTTGGCGATCAGCAAGGTAGGCTTTGAACCAGCCGAGGTCAATCTCTCGAATTCCACATGCAACTAGTTTGTCAATGGGAAACCCAAGGTAAAGCCCTATTGAAAAGCTGATGAAAAGCAGGCTCAAGGAGAGACCAGAAGGACGCAAGGAGTGTTGAGAAGTGGAGTACAGATTGAAGCAACATGGGGATGAGGAAAATTGCCGGAGGGACCTGTTCCAAGAAACCTGAGAACTTGGAGCAATGCTTGGAGCGGGCTGGTGAAGGAGGATACCTGGAACAGTCAAGACTGTGTACACCATGGAAGAGTCTTCCCAGGCGGAGTTAATTTTGCTTTATTATCTTGGGCTGTACACTTAAGATCAGGGTTTTGGGAACTTTCTTTTGTTTGGCAAACATTTGTGTTGAAAGCTGTCGGGATGGGAGGCTAAAAGACTTGTTAATGTTATATTTTGTGTACCTTTGTGTTGGCCACATCATTTGAGCATTGCGTTGTAGAGTAGGGCGTAGACTAGGTTATTATTTTTGTTCTGGATGCTGAACTCTGGTTCTGATCTTTGCTTTCTTATTCCTAACACATCCTTATAGTTTAACTGGTTAATCTTAGAACCTGTATGCATTTAGTGCAACGCCTCACCTAATAAAACCTAATGGAACAGTTTATTGGAAAAGTCAAATAATGTGCCAGGTGTCATTTCCTGGTTTGAGCCACTGGCTGCTATACACCACATGATGGCACTGTGCTGCTTCATGTGGAACTTCTCCAAAATTGAGGTTCTCTACTGCTCCTGAATTTATAAATGGATTTACAATGCTTCACAGTAACAGTGTGCCACAGTTGAAGTAAACTGCATCAAGGCACAGGTACTAGAGGATGAATTGAGGAAGATTAGCAGAAAACATAATTTGCGGAAAGTGGAATTTATTAATCTTCCGCATAAACAATGGGAGGGAGTTGCATAGTGGGCTGCCACCGCAAATCTGTTAGTCACGTGCTTGAAAATAGATTTGGGGCGAAAACTTGTTTAGTGAGCATAAAATTGTACAATCCTCGTCATATATATTCTATTCCAAGTATTTGGGATCCAAACCATGTAGGCATCCGCTCTGCCTATACACAGAATCCAACTGCCTACTCGACCCTGCCCAGTCTGGAACCGGACCCATCGAACAATCCAACTGCCTACTTGACCCTACCCAGTCTGGAACTGGACCCATGGAAGCAACCGAAACTTCCCTCATCTCCGTCTGAAAAGAACGACCGACTTTGAAGGCTTTGCTGCGATTATTCTCCTTGACATTTCAGTTACCTTTGATACCATAGATCACTCCATCCTTACAGACAGACTCCTCCTAGGCATCGGGGATTCTGCTTGAAGATGGCTCTCCTTCTTTCTCTCCAACCGCTCACAAGTCCTGCTCCACCCCTCTCCGCCCTGTCTCCAAAAGGGTGACACAGGGGAATCCCCGCCCCCCTCCTCTTCAATCCCTTCGTAGGTCCTCGCCCCACTTTCATGACCTAATCTACTACAACTACACAGATGACACTGATCATTTTCAAGACTCCCAAGAACCCGGCCTCCTCCCATCCTGACCTTGCCTCCTGCCTCTGAAATCGACCACTGGACGGCGCCTAACCACATCCTCCACAATCCTGGTAAAATTGAAATCCTGATCTGTGGTAAAACCTCATTCTTTCCCCCAAACCACTTCCTGGCCACCCTTCCTTAGATCCCCTGCTTGCAGCATCCAACCCAGTTACAAACCTGGGAAGCACCTTGGACTAGGATCCAACGCTCTCCTTCCACATCAACACTGTATCCAGAACATGTCATTTCCACCTCCGCATTCTTGGACAAATCTTCTTTCTCTCTTCTGCCCTCGCAGAGTCTCTGCAATCTTGGCCATCTTCCTCTGGCTTAGACTACGCCAATTCCCTCTCTGGGTGCTCCGGCCTATCAGCTCAAAGCTCCAGTGGATCCAAAACTCTGTAGACAGACTCTTGCTTTCCCTCTCCCTCAGAGAACACATCACCCCGCCCTTAGAGTGTGCCACTGGCTTATCGCGATGGGCAAATGTCAAGGCCATGTGCATTACACACCACGCCCTCCACAAGACAGGCCCTGAATTCCTCAACACAAACTTGCACACTACCAACCCATCGGAAACCTTTGATCTGGATGTTGTGATGAACCGGAGGGTGTCCTCCTCTTTTCCCCCGGTATCCTCTTCTCAGGTGGCCAGGGAAAGTTAATCGCTTTTGGATCCCAACCCTGGGGGTGGATATGCGAGGGAGAATCACCTGGGTGGAACAGACTTGGGGAATGGGGAGAGGACGTCCTTGGCGTAGAAATGGTATCCTCCATTTACCTTTCACCACAAACCCTCCATCCCTCAAGAATTCATAGGTTTTCATCGCCCATTCATTGTTACTCCCCTAAAGTATCCACCTAATTGCATCAATATGGTACTGGACCAACACGTCCTAATTTTGTAAACACAAACACTTACAAGCCCCAATTAATTACTGGGACGAGAAGGACCAGAGCAAGGCAGGACTACTGATTTGCTGGGGTGCAGTTTAGTCCTTATTATGGAAATGAAGGCAAGAGCTTTAAAAACTGGAAGCCTGTCACAAATTGAGTCACCTGTGAAGGCATGATCAGCTGCCAGAGAATCATCAGCTGTGTTCAGGGAGACCTCTCCGGTGAGGGGACATGTCAGGAGTAGCGCTCGAGGCCCGTGAAGCAGTGCAGAGTATGCAGCAGGAATTGGTGGCAGAAGAAGCTGGATGCCGGTGTCAAGCCATGAGAAGGAAGCCGGCCGGACCGAGGGAAGTGGTCCTAGGTGTCCTGCTTCGCAGTGGAAGCATTCCTGGGTGTGAGCGAGCCACAAGTTGCGAGCGACCACACTGAGAAACAGGACTCTCCTGGAGCCATAAGACAGACCAGTTGGTGAAACCAGAGAGATGGACCACCGGGCAGGCAGCCAGTGAGGCTGAATGAAACGAAAGCACATTAAAGCTTATGTTGAATACTGAATGAGAGGAAATCAAGGCATTTTGAATACCATAAATTAACGCAAGCTAAAGCACAGTTTGAAAACCAAACGAAATGAAAGCAAGGCAAAGCAGATGGAAATTAATTTTGAATATCGAACGAATTGAAAGCAAAGCATTTTGAATACTGAACAAATTGAAAATAAGTTGAAAACATTCTGACATATTGAAAAAGTTTGGCCATTGTGTAGAAAAGAACGTTCGTTTATGAACTACATTAGGAGAATGACTGTATTTACTGAAACCAGTGCTAGCAAAGCCATGAGGAGCACAAATAATTGAACACAGGATATGAGACACTCCACACTAGTCAATGCAAAGAGTGCAAAGAACTGTGTATTATAAGGAAACGCAAGAGTCGAGGAAACCCAAGGAAAGTGCGACACATACAAGGGAAGCAAAGCTGTATATCATAAGAAAATGAGCATTGGCAAGATCCAAGGAAATGTAAGGAGGTGGAACAAGGGCAAGGTGGTTAACCAAGCCACAATACTTTGTCTTGAAAGTGTGACAGATATTACTGAGGCAAAGCTCACTGCTGAGGAGAAGCGGTGTACTTGTTCAACAGAGAAACAGTCGAGGAATGGAACTGGTTGCGTGAACTGTAAAGGGTGGACATTGTTGTCCGACAACTGCGCCTAGACCAGGTGCCCTGAATGAAAAAGCCACTGAAATCACCCATACAGACACTTGTGTTGTGCAAAGACTTTGTTGTGATTAAGTCAAGTGGTGTTTTGAGAGCAGGAAGATTTGAACTATATTTGATGAACTGCCTTCAACCTTGGGATAAGATCCCTTTTAGTTGATGAACTACTTTGAACTTGGGGAAGGGGAGCTGATTTCAAGCAGGAGAGCTAGAAGAAGCTCTGAAATTTACTTTGAACACTATATTCTTTTTTTGATGCTGACGTCCCTACACATTGTATGCAGTTAGTTGTGAGGGCAAGTATAGGTTTTGGCCACAGACCGATATTTTACTTTGGACTACCTGACTTACACTAGCCTTATTCTTCTTTAGGTAGGAAATTCCACCTTAGCATAGGGCAAGTTAGGCATTCATCCAATCTGCCTTTTTAAAGTTGTGTTGAGTACACTTGAACCTGTTGTCTGCATCTGACCCATGATGCCTTCACAAAGTGCACTCCTTCTTTGTGAATATAAGGTCCTTAATAAGTACTTGAATTACTTGGATGGGATGCAAAATAACTTGTGAACCAAATAATAAGACCAGCTCGGGAAGTTTGGCAAAAGTCTCCTCAGACTGTTTTAACTTCCATTGTCTTAAACAGGGAGTTTCAACAGACGTTTGCTTAAGTTTTCTCAAACATTTCACATAAACGCAGCTTTATAATAATGTCATACTACGTGGCAAATAAGAAAAACCTACGTGGGGTTGTTGGACTAAGGGGAACATTTAAGTATACTTTCTATAAGGGATTGGGTTGTGATTGGACATCCACTATCGGGTGGACAACTTAAGCCTGCCTCCAGTGCAAGTCCTCCTCAACAGTTAAGTACATGGTATACTATTGGCTCTCAAAATATATGGCCCTTTATATAATTGGTTGGCACTCTCGTACCCTTCTGGAACAGTCTATTCACTAGCAGCACGTAAGCTCAGACCCCAGGTGGTAAGAAGTGGATTTGACCGTGTCTCCCCTCCAAATTAGTCCTAAATCCTTCATCACTCATGTTCTCTGCCACAAAGATTGGCACATAGAGCCAGGGGTTGTAGACTGGAGAGGAGGGTCAGGCCTATTAAAGACGGGGAGGGTAAGGTCCTCAATAAAAAGGCAGAGATAGTGGGCTCCTTTGCAAACTTTTATAGGGACCTGTACGCAAATCAGGGGGGGATCGTTGGGGGAGATCCAGGCATTCCTGGAGGAACACCAGCTACCCCGCTTAACGGAGGCTGAATTGCAAGATCTTGAGGGGGACATAACGGTGGAGGAGGTGGAGGCAGCCATCAAGAGACAAAGTAGGGAATGCCCCGGGGGGGATGGGTACACAGCTGATTTCTGCAAACAATTCCAGCCCACATTGATGGAGTCCTTGGCCAAACTGTTTAACCAAATCCGAAACAAAGACGATCCCTCCACCCCCACATTTCTACAGGCCCTCATCACGGTAATCCCCAAGCCAGGAAAAGATCTGACAGAGTGCGGTTCCTATAGACCCATCTCCCTCTTGAACCTTGATGCTAAAATCTTTGCCAGGATCACCCAGATCAGACGGGCTTCATACTAAATAGACCAGCCTCGGACAGCATGCGCAAAACCCTCCATGTGCTACATTCAAGGGAAACTCTGGACAAGGGGGTCCTGCTGCTGGTGCTCTCGGCAATAGGGATGGGCCAGAGGTGGTTGGGATGGATGGCGGCACTATACTCCGTCACCACGGCCGGGGTGGCCGCCAATGGGATGGAATCAGAGGCCTTCCCCTTGGGGGCGAGGAACGAGACAGGGCTGTCCACTATCCCCCCTGATATACGCCCTCGTCATGGAACCCTGGGCGATCTTGGTGCGCAACAATGAGGCTATCACTGGAGTTCAGATGCGCAGCTCCCACTGTAAGATCAGCTTGTTCGCCGACGACGCTCTCCTCTACGTCACTAAACCGTCAGACGATCCCTCATGTGTTATGGGCATTGGAGCGCTATGGGGACCTTTCGGGGTACAAGGTTAACCTAGGCAAATCAGTGGCTTTCATAGGGGGGGTCGACTGCCGGAAACCGAGAAGGAGTACGTGGAGGGTCGCCCCTTCCAGTTGCAGAGAGAGGGGTTCCGTCACCTGGGAATCCAAATCGCACCTAACCCAACGGACCTCTTCCCGAGCAACTTCACCCCTTTGTGGACAGAGGTCAAGAGATATAGAGAGGTGGGCGGTCTCTGGGTTCTCATGGATGGCACGCCTCAACCTGATCAAAATGGTGGTACTTCCCAAATTTCTGTTTCTCTTCCAGATGCTCCCCACTCAGGTGCCTACCACGTTCCTACATTCAATGAAGCGCACCCTGCTCAGGTTCCTCTGGGTGGGAAAGAAACACAGGATCTCCTAACGAGGTCCAAGGAAGACTGAGGGGTGGGATTCCCAGATTTTGAAACATACTACAGGGCTTCCCAGTTCAGGATTCTGGTTGACCACTTCAACCCTGGGTCAAAAAAGCAGTGGGTGGCACTGGATAATGGGCTACTCGCCCCGGTCACGCTCGACGAGTGGTTATGGGTCCCGAGAGCACGTATCCCCAGACGGGTTCTGGACCACTCGGTACTGGGGGTTCTATGGTCCGTCTGGAAGGAAGAGAGCTACTACAGATGGCTCACAACCTGGCCCTCTCCGTTGAGTTGTATTTGGGCACCACCGTTCCTGGCCAAAGTGGCGGAGCCTGCCGCCTATCAGAGGTGGTACGAGGCGGGCCTCGTTGGGGCCTGCCACTTGTGGGTGGGAGGGTCCTTCATGCCCCTTCTAGATCTTGAGGAGGCCCTGGGGCTAGGCAAGCTATCACCTTTCCGCTACCTTCAATTGAAGGGAGTTCTCTCCGAACCCTCATGGGGGGGACACCCTCGGGAGGGACCTCACGGACTTCGAGAAAATTATCATCTCCACTCAAGGTTCCAAGGGGGTCATAATCCCGTCTGTACAAGCTCCTGTTGCTCTCGATACCAATGGATCCCACGCCAGCACGGACACAATGGGAAAAAGACCTGGGCATGGCAATAGATGACAAGAGGTGGACTAAAATGTGCATCCGGACCCACCGCTCAACGACCTCCCCCCAGTACAGACACCTAGCTCTAAAGGTTTTACACAGATGGCACTACCCTCCACAGTTGATGGCCAGAATGAGCCCAGGCTACGACCCTCACTGTTGGAAATGTCGAAAGGAAAAAGGGGACTCTATGCACATGTGGTGGTCTTGTCCAAGGGTGCAGTCATATTGGGGAAAGGTCTTGTCCTGGATCAGGGGGGTGGATGGAGTCACTAGACCCCTGTGCCCCTGGTTGCTTCTCTTTGGCATCGAGGTGGGAGATGACCAGGAGGACACCCAGGGCCACATGCTACAGGTCATGCTTGTGGCAGCCAGGAGCTGCCTGGCCCAGAAATGGAAGAACCCGCACATGCCCGAGAAGAAGGAATGGGTTGCAAAGGTTCGGGCGATATGACATGGAGTTTCTAACCCATGCCCTGGATGAATCCAGATCTAACATCGAGGAACTCTGGTTTCCCTTCTTTGAAAAATATGAGAGGCTGACCTGAGGGGTGAGCACTTGATCCGCTGACTTGTCCAGGTTCCAGGGCAGGAGGAGATTGGGGACTTTATAGGTACCAATTGTACGAGGCATGTTGGGGGACAGAAGAGGCCATCCTCTGTTGGCAGTGGCCTTTTTTGATTTTCCTCGTATACAAGATTCTTCCCTCCATAGAATGTGGAGTGTGGTGGGTCGGAAGAAGGAGGCGGACACTTTGAGGACATTGTGAATTAGGTTTATTAAAAAAACAGTATATAATGCCTACCTTTCCCTGTTGCTATTGTTTCCATGCCTATATAAATAACTAAAGGTGCTAGTCGGTCATCAAAGTCTGAACTGAAGTGTCCTCCATCCAAAAACGACTCCTGCATGACCCTGCCACTGTTACCCAAGGGGAGAACCTCACCCCTATTCTAGAATGTCAATGTCTCTATTTACTCGATATCCTATTTGAAGATCTCTCCAAGAAGAGAATTCTTTCCACCTTTTGGACCAGATCTTGGTGTTTCTTTACAATGTACTTAAGTTCGTCTCCCTTCTTGGGGCAAGTATTCCACAAGACTTCGTACCCTTACTCATTTGTTTGTGTGTAATATTGTTTTGACTGCAGTGAGTCTAGATTTCTCAGTCCTTCCTTTTTCTGGGATTGTATCCCATTCTGAATACTTGCTTTTCAGGCTGTTTCGTAACTCTTGGGACCAGTCTTTCCCCATTCCACTTTAAGACTTCTATCTGTGATGTCTCGTATATTTTTCTCTTGCCCGCTGCTCAATTACTTTTCTTTGGGCCTTATTTGTTATCCTCCAGATTGCATTAAAATGATTCCACTGTAATGTCTCTGATTTTGGTACTTCGTCAAATTCTCTGGGACGAGTTTCTCTTGTTCGATAATGATGCCCCGGCGGCCTCCGTGTATACCCTTCCAGGTTGATCCATATCTCATGGGAAACTGAGATAGAAAGTTGCTAATGTCTGCCTGTGGGGAAGGTAAGAGATCAGGAGAAACTAAGGTGTTTACAGGATGCGCATCTGTGAGGAGAGCAGCCATAGTAACTGTAGTGTCCCTGCTAAGGTCCATCTTCCACTCCTTGAGCAGATTAACATGACAGAATTGTTCTTTCTGGCGTCTATCAGGTTGGGATATTGGGTCATTCAAGGGGCATTTATTTGCCACTATGTCCATCGCTATTATTGCAAATGGAATGTTTATTGTAGATAATGGTAGGTAATGGTTGTAATGGGGCAGTCTGGACCAGACTGGTAGCAGTCTTCTGACCGATCTTACAGGCCACAACAAAATGTTTGACATCGGCAAAGACCCTTGGCCAATATCGGACTGTGGGTCTTTCCCATGCTCGCTGCTGTCTGATGTGAATGGCCAGCTCCAAAATAATTCTTCTATGGCTTCGGAGAACTACTAGGTGGGTACGGCATACTCCGTCTTTCATTATATAGCCACGCTATAACACTTCCTTTCTTCTTTCTCAAAAAAGGATATTCTTGGTTGCGTCCGTCGTCCTCAGAGATGAATTTACTAAAGGCCTTGGTGAGGGCTGGATCATTCCTCTGGGCAAAGGCTAGGTCGGGAAGTGCAGCCACTCTACCTCTTGAGGCTTCTCCCGAAGAGGGTGCAGAGGCTTCAGAGAATCAGATCTCTCCAGTTTCATTTTGAACCTTAACCTATTCGGGCATGGGAAACATGATCCCTTGAGCGACAATCTATATTTGTTTGACTCTAGTGATTCTAGATTTCTCCTTGGTTTCTTTACTTCCTCACTTTTCTAAGGTTGTATCCCATTCTGAACCCTTGCTTTCTCAGGCTGATCCGTGACTCTTGAGACCAGTCTGTCCCCTTTCCTGTTCTATCTGTAATGTCTCTTATATTTCACTGGGATGAGTTTCTCTTTGGGCCTTATTTTTTTAAACTCCTGATTACGTTAACCAAGTTCCACTTTAATGGCTCAGATTTTGGTACATTAATTTCACTGGGATAAGTTTCTCTTGTTCCCTAATATTACCTAGGTGGCGTCCCGGGAACCTATCCGGTATCCTACCGTTACCTCTGTGTTTGGAGGAAGATGATTTCGGACTCGGCCTTCGCTCAGGCTTTCTTCTTGGTCTCGGTCTCCAGTGCTTCTCCTCCTTGTTGATATCTCGCACTTGATATTTCTCATGGCGTATGACTGCAGGTTACGTTAATGTTAAAGGACATTTGTACCGTGCACTATCGCCACCGGAGTGGTCCCCTGGCGGCTCTGAAAGAGGAGGGGAGGTTGAGTTAGTGGGAGGAAGCAGGAAAAGCACATGAGAGCAGCGATGTGCTGTGTGCGTCCTCAGCCCGGTGGGTCCGTTGGATGGGCCTGGGGTGTTTGCGGCAGTTAGTCGTCGTGTACTGTGTTTTTTTTTTTTTTTGTTTTGTTGTTGCAATGTAGTGAAGTTTGTGTGATTTGTTGTGCTGTAGGTTTTGGTTGTTTGGTTTGGAGTTTGAGAGGTGTATGCAGAAAGGGAAATTGTTAGTAGGGTTGGTTAGTTTGCGTCTCTATCCTGAATTGAGGCGCTCGGTTTGCGTAGTCTCCCCTGATGCAGCTCAGTCCTGATCTGGGTCCGACTGGCATTTAAGGTTCCTTACTCCTCTGGCCCCCACCTCTAACATGGTCTCTCATAGCTCCCCTTATCCTCCCTTCCCGACCGCTCAGACTCCCATACAGGTTGGTTTCAGCATTGTTAGACTGGCAGGCCGCCCCCATAAATTCTTTGTGGTTTTGTTTCTCCTCTGGCTCCCGCTTCTTGGGAACGCTGGACCGCTAGCTCTTCACTAAGCTGTTCAAGATTCCTTCGACAGTCACAGGCTCGGTCTCTCTCTCGTTCCACCTCCTCTAGGCATAACTGCACCTTGGCTTAGAATGTTCTCCTCTCCCAGCCTCCTCCTTGCCATTATTTGTGGCTCTCCTGTTGGAGACAGACCCTTGAAATATTCTTTATATCTGATAGTCCGCTATATGCCACGATGTGGAGGGCTTGGGCAATGGTAGACTTTGTCCCCTAAGGGGGGGCGTCTCTCCCACTTGCCAAAACCTCAAAGGGAGGGTCTTGCGGAGCAGGCACACCTCCCTAGCCTGAAAGGGGGAGGCTCCCCATTGTGGTGGAGGGATGAATAACTGCGATCCGTCACAGGAGCCACAATAGGGTGTCTCAAGGCTCATTTGCTATCCAGAACAGAGCTCCCTATGTATTCAGTTGCTTGATGCCATTTTTTCTCTGTCCTTTTTGGATTTCTGCTGCAGTTACCTTTCGGACATAGGTGCCAACCTCAATGGGTCTGGCTCACTCCTTGCTTGTAAACCCAGTGATAAAAACTCTATGGGCTCTTCCATCTTTAGTGCTCCAGTGCGGGATCCTTACCAACTCTGGGATCTTAACGTAGTTCTTTAGTCTTTGATACATACACCCTTTGAACGGGTGGCCTCTGCAAACATTCACCTGGTTAAATGGACAAGTTTTTCTAGTTGCTGTCACGTCGGTTAGTGTGCCATCTTGCGACTCCGATCTCTAAATCATGTTCCATGGTGAGAGTGTGACCTTCATATTCACCCTTCTTTTCCATGGTGGTAGTATCTTTTTATCTTAACCATGATGTTTCATTGTACGTTTTCTTTCCTGATCCTTCATCGCATGCAAAAGCACACTTGCAACCTTGTATGTTGAGTGCTTAAGTTTTACTAGGATCAGTCCAAATCTTTTCAGGTTTCATATCCTAATTTTACCTCCCCGTGCTTAAGGCTTTCGTCACCTGTTGGCTGCTTATCTGTATTCTTTAATCTTACAAACTAAAAAAATGTGACGGCCTCTGTGGCTTTCCAGCGACACATACTCAGCCCCTTCCTCCTCCAGATTACAAAGCGGCTACCTCACTTGCTTTGTGCAAGCACTTTGCTGTGGATACCAGTTCTAGGGATGAGTCTCCATTTGTTCAGGCGATCTTGCATAATCATTCACCAGGAAGTGACCCCATCTACCTTCAGTAGAATTGCCCTCTCCCAGGAGTATGGTACAGGGACAGAAGTCGGAGTGAAGTACAAGTTTCTCTCCTGCGGAAAATCTAGCTCTTCATCCTAGAAAACAACTTAAGATCTGCTGTCCAAGCCTTGGTCTTCTCCCACGTGGATTGTGGCAATGCCCTTTTGAAAGGCCTTCCGGTGAATACTCTGGCAGTCCTGAGATGTGTCCTGCATGCTGCTACAGCACGACTCGTCAAAGGACTTTGCAAAGTTGACCACATCACCCCCACCCTCATCAAACTGCATTGGCTGCCATCTTCAAATCCTGCTGCATCATCTAAAAGGTTGGCACCCTGAAGTCCCCAAGCTATCTCACTGAGAAACTCTGCATCTTTGGAGGCATACGATCCACCTGAAGTAAGGAGATGTGCTTCACTTTTTTTAGTTAGACTTTCTCTCAGTGCTGGAACGAAAGAACCAGATAAGTCCTTCTCTGGCCATGACCCAATACTGTGAAAAACCTGAAGGTCTCGCCCGCTAGTCCTCGGATCTTTCATCCAGGTGGCCAGGACACACCCATCGCTTTTGGATACATTTCCTGTGGGTGGACCAGTGCAGAAGGATCACCCGGGTGAGGTGTCTTCGGGGAGTGGGACACTGATGGCGAGACGCAGTAGCCCCTCCCCTGTAACACCTTTATCCCATCCTGCCAGTTAGGAAATTACCCCCCGCCCCACTTCCCCTTAACATCACAAACACTTTCTCACAGACAGCTCGCTATGAGATAAATAAAAGGACCAACACCCGAGCCGTATACCCGACATTTCCCTCATTCTGCCTGAAGGAGTAGGATGTGCTCTTTCCATCAGAGCACAAAGCCTACTCCCTCTTTCTTCACTTTGCTTCGCACTGGGCTCTTAGCCTGAATAAGATGGCAGTCTTTGTTCACCCTTCTGGACGTCATCCGGATGTGCCTGGAGGCACCATCCACCATGTAGGGCACTGATTGGTTGCTACCTGCTATGAATCCACACTCCCGTGCGAGCCGGGAGGTGAAGCCGGCCTCTTTGAAAGGGCCGTGTGCAAGGACCCTGTCTTTCCCTGCCTACACGCTAAATAGTCACCTCCAGCAATCGCGTGTGGGATGCAGCTCATTGACGTCTCTCAGGTAAGAGGCGCTCCTCAACTGTTCCCTCCATTTCCCTTCCAATACCTTCCGAGTGCTGTCCATACCATCGTAGTGGGAAAAACTTCCATTCCTACTATTATGAACACGTCGCGGCTCTATTGTTGCAATGCCTAAGTGCATCCCATGTATCCTACTCGCGTAAAATTTGGAACCTCTCCTGACTCGTAGGAGCCACTGCAAACCCTGCTCAGTTCTAATCCATGTCACTGCTACCCTTATCGGGTTGCAAAGGTGTGTATTGCTGAGTTTCAATCCAATCTCGGACCCATACAAAGCGAAACTTTACCAACAACAGACTTTTTCAGTTCCTCATGCCAAAAAAAGTAAATTTCTGCTCATCTTTGCTCCGTATTAACGCAACTCTGCAGAAACTACTATGCACCTCTTCGCCTATATCGCTATCTACATGCTGCACTTTCTCCTTTAATGCATTGGTTTACACCACGGTATTACGCAACTTAACTAGAATCTGCTAGAATGCTTACATCTTTGTAGTGATTGCCCTCTATGTTGATGCTTGTACTCTTATGCGTATGCTTCCCCTCGCCCTGGTCGCCTGCGCTCCACTACAGGTGCCCCATTGAGTTGACCCCCCAACTGTGTGTAGCTGTCACCATGCTCTTGCCTCCTAATCGTGACATTGCTTTGTAGCTGCCGTAGTGCAACATGCGGCTGGCACCATGCATTTGCCTCCTGACTGTGACGCAGCATCACTTATTGCTGCCGCCATGGAATTTATGGCTGGCACCATGTAGTTGCCCACTCTGCACTGTACTGTGCATCATTTCTGTGCCACATTGATTGACCGTCTGCATTGTTTACTGATGCCGCCCTTACGATGGGGCTGTGCTTCATGACCACGCCACACATACTGTCTGCACTGTATGCCGATGCTGTCTTTCAAGATGGGGTTGTGCATCATGTCTGTGCCACTTATATTGACACCCTGCATTTTATGCTGATGCCGCCCTTCAAAAGGGGGTCAGGCAAACTGTATTTCCTTGCTAGCACTTATGTAACCAAGATTTCACGTTAGCACCTATGTAACTAAGTAAGCCTTCTTAACAGTGCCACGATGCCAGAGGGCAGTTGTGTGCTTTACAAATGCAAATGAATAAAAAAATAAAAAATTTCCCAATATGATAGTCGGGCAGGGTCAGGCAATTACTGACCATCACACACACACACACTTGGCTTCCATTAAATTTCACTACACGGATAAAAGGCGGAGCACACTCTGAGCAAGGCAAAGCACACAAGGAAGCAGCAGTTCCAAGATGGCAGTTTAACGAGGCGAAAGATGGCAAAACGGAAGGGTATTTCAAGAAGGGAAGTGCCCTTGGCCTTTTCGACAAGGAACTGTTACTTTTCGCAAAACCTTGAGCAAAAAATGTAGACCAGACAACCAGGCTGGTGAATCCTGCATAGTGTTGGAGGTACCCAGGGCTCTCCTACGTCACTAATCAAGGTGGGGAGAATCGCCTGCTGCTGTGGTACTGTCCTTGGCTCCTAAAACATTGCAGCGCCAGTGAAATCTACACAGCCGGTGAGCGGAGTGGCCTATAGCAGATCAGTCTGTGTTGAAGCCAAGGTTGCAAGCAGCACCATTGTATGGTGAACGCTGAAGCGAACAGTGTATGTAGTGCATGTGATCACCAACGCAAGTAAAATTGGACAATGGATGAGTGATTGAACTTTGAAACCAAAATATGATATCTAATGCAGGTTCGGCACTGCGTGCGTGTTCATTCGAAAGTCTCTGTAAGGTATCCAACTGAGAGGTGGCAAAAAGGGAAACGGTGACAAAGCATTGAGTTGAAGTGGTCCTGCAGTAGATCAAGCTAAATCCTATGCACAAAGTCTTCGATGTTAATAGAGTGAAGAAAGTTGATCACAAAGTAGATGAAGTTGGTCTGAGGCCGAACGAAGGAGATCTGCTGAGAGCTTTTGGTTAAAGCAAGTTTATGCTAAGTAAATTAAAATTGGTCCGAGCCTGGCAGATGGCGACTGATTGAACATTGTGTTGAAACTGATCTGAGACGGCTGAGGGGGGTTCGGGGTGAACTGTCAATCACCAGAGAAATTGGATAGATGAAAATCCTACGAGCTTTGCATTAAAGGGGATCCGAGACCGGCTGAGGGGGATCGGAGGTGAATAGTGACTCACCTGAGAAATTGAGTATTTGAAATTCTAAGAGGAAAGGAACTTATTGTTTGTTGCATCAGGCCTCTGAAAGAAGAGACTTGGGCACAGAAGGTCCTGATGCTAATGTATGAACAGCACCCTTGTGCCAGAGAAGCCAGAGCCTGTGCTAAGCTACAGTGTGCCCTTTGTCCCGTGCTTTAAATGTGGGGAAGTGAGGCCAACCGCCTGAATATCCTGACATTTCATTGCTTGAACACTTTTCTTTTGCATAACATGGTTTCCTACACTATTTGTATTTAGAAATAAGGATTGGCAATAGATATATTAGTATAGGCACTTTTAATTCAATAAGGAAGTAATAGTGATGTCTTGGTATTATTTGATGGTCGTAGCTTGCTACCATCCTTAGGATTAGATGGGTTTTTTTCAAAACATTTTTGAAGTTCAATAATCGCCCTTGAACAGTGGTCACTTATGTCTGTCTTAATGTTGATACCAGGCCTTCCTTACAATACTTTGGATCTCTCCCAGTCAATATCAGACTCTCTTCTACAGTGAAGGAGATCAAGACCCTTGTCAAGGAATGACTCCTCCGTAACACCTAGGTCCACACACAATCATTCCCCACCATACGGGAGACTGGGTGGTCTGATACTTGCTGTTTCCTCCCCCGATTGCTTTTTGATAAATTGCCCACCCCCTGTGAACTCTGCACTCTGTTTCCTCCCCATAAGCCCCCTATAATTGTAAAGCTTCCAGTTGCTTCTCAGGCGCTCAATAAATTCATTAATAATATTCTTAATTTTAAACAGTGACTAATAGTCCACTTTCTTGTTTATGACCCTTTCTCTGCCACACGAATCTACAGTCTGAAGGGTGAGACGAAGCTCATGTGTGCGGGAGACCCCCTTGTCTGTGGGGGCTCATGCACCGCACGGCATCGTTTAGAATTCTAATGCACCTGTGCATTAGGGCTAAGGACTGTTTTTGGTTTGGATGGCATCCTGAGTATTTTGGGGAAGGGATTATGGTCTATGAATACATGAATCCCTATTGTGAGTAACCTACTCATTTCTTAATCTGTAATCCTAAAATCTCTGGAGTGCCATTTTGTGGTTCCATTGTGTCCCGACAAACCCTGGTTAATGTATCCAAAATCAAATGCACCAGATTGCAGACGTTTGCAGTCATCACGCATGCGTAATCTAGTATTTTTTTGTCAATGCTATTCTCTTTATCCTCATGAAAACAAAATGATTATTTCTGGGGAAAGTGTGCGCCAGAGCTCCCCATGGCAGCAAAACATCATCTTTCTGCGGCCATTCCAAAGGCGCAGGTTTTTCTTTAAGAATTCGATGCCAGTGGAAATAAATGTGCCATTTCCTGCTCAAATCCCTAAGGATCATGGTGCTGCGGACCCCATCAGAGGTTGGATTCTGGCACTGGAGCAATCTCTACTTGCACAAGCCAATGGTTGTCTAGCGCAGGCGGCCCTTAGTAACTAACCAGACTTATCAATGGGGCCTGTGCATGTCATGTTAATATGTTTTTATATCCTGCTAAATAATCACTGCGGTAGTATTGGAGTGCCCAGACTTGTCCAATTAAAACAGCTGAGTTTCTAGTACCATGCCTGAAGATCGTCGATCTTCCCTGTCGCCCCTCCTTGCATGGCGGCGCCTCAACGCACTTGGAAAAACTGCAGAATCGTTGTCTGACCTATTTGCTATCTACACTATTAATTGTATTCTATGCACTTACCCAGCCTGTGCAGACTTGTATCGATTTGAAATTAAAGTGCTCTGAATGACGGTTCCCTCCCCACCCCCTTGATCCCTCCCTCCTTGAGCGCTTTGAAACACTTGCTTGTGTGTAGGCGCATTACAAATAAACATTACCATACCATTAACAAGTTTCTCCATGAAAAGTAGATCAACTCTGACCTTTCAGACTCGGCTCCTCTGTCGGTAGGTTGAGCAATGCTCAGATGGAGCAACCGAAATTGTACTTTGGGTCATTAAAAGACACATCTTCTGCTGGTGAGCCAGTCTATACCCTAGCAAAAAGAATTGCTAGAAGCTGCAAATCCTACTATGAGCCTACAGTCCAGCTGCTTGGTGTGTATGGAGATGGTTGTGCCCAATTGACTGCAACGGGTTGTTCCATGATTGGCAAGTGTGTTAGACCCCATTTGTGCAGATGAACATCCGGCGGGATATAGCTACTCTGTATTACGACTATTTTGAAAATGCTCGTCCTATGGAATAAGAGTTTGACTGCTAGCTAAATTGACTTTTGTCTCTGGGGGGTGTTCCTTCGATGAATTGCCCCCTATGACCATAACACATCTGTATAATGGGATGAATCCATTAGCCTTGATGACATTGTGCCAAACTACCCCTAGTGTCCAATTTATTGGCTTCTTACTGACCCATCACTCTAGTAGCATCTACATGACAATGGTACACTGATGATACTATGGCCTGCACACAGGAGTCGACATTAAGATTGGATAAGCAGGAGCTAAAAGCAGCTCCTGGGTATCCAGCATTAAACCGTGACCAGGAGCTACCTTGCCGGGACAAAGAGCTAGTGCATAGCGTACCTCCAATAACTTGAAATAATATAGAAACCTTCATTGTCTATTGTTTGACCCCTAATGCATGAAATGATCTGTAGATTGGCCCTATTGTTTACTTCTAGAACAGCTGATCCATGATCTTTGGACAAGCCGAAATGATTTAGAGTAATTGTACTCCCGTAGATATTGGGCCTGGATCATGTCATCTGGCAGGGGAACAGTTAAATCGGTATTGCAATGCTTGCAAACGCCTGAAGTGTAGATCATTCTTTGGAGCCTCAGACTTTAGTGAGGAATGCCATGTCGGGCAGTGATGGACCTCAGGGTTCCAAAATGAGCACATCTGGCAGCTATTAAGCTCCTGCTTCTAGCCTAGAAGAGCCTGGTTAGCTTGACACCAACAGGCGCCAGCAGCTATTTTTGGCTCTCCAGGCTAACTTATGCCAAATAAACATCGGCGAGAATTTAACTCTGCGCGTTTGGGACAAAATCCTGTCAACAAATGCTGGGTGCGGTCACAATTTGCCTCTACACTGGCAAGAATTGTTACTTAAACGATTATGGTGGTGAAGTGTGCCTTTCATATGATAGGCTATTTATAACGCGCTTAATACCCAGAGGTTATTAACGACGGGAAACTAGGATCACATGAAGACTGTGGTGCCTAATCTGCTCAGCTCTCCACCTGTTATTCTGCTAGATCTAAGGGCTCTACTGTAGGCACCTGAAACCCAGTGGCAATGGCTCATTTACATCTCACCGGGGCGAGGTCCCGGCAGAGTTTATTCTCTGCCGCTGCCAGAATATTCTGTGACTCCAACACTGGATTTACAAAGCCAACCTTTTTTCTTGGTTTCCACATGAACTTGGGAGACCTTCTGCAATTTGAAAGCATAATCCACCGCCCCGCCCATGTAATGTAGACCTCCTTTTACTGCAGGTTCAGCTGATGGTTGTAAAGGAACCAAGTCTTGCTTTTGAATCGGGACGTTCATCAAATGCACGTTTTAGTTTCATTCATAGATTTGTCATGTGTGGTTTTTATTTTTTGTATTTTTTTTTTTTCCCTGTATTCTTAGAATATGTTTAAAGCCTGTATTTATGAACTGGAACTGTGGGCTTGCTTAATGAATGTTTGTCGGTCTGCTTTGTCTGTATATTCTGTAAGCCTGTTGTCCTTATGTGGTAAAATGGCAGACAGGATTCCAGGTCTTGAAGAGGTTTCAAACTGTAGCGCTGGGCCAGGAGGTAAAAACAAAGCACATCACAGTACTCCCTTTATCTGCTTTAAATGCACTGGTCTTGACTGTACAAATCCTGGCGTAGCCTGCTTTGCTGCCAAGGGCATGGAATGGTATGTCCTGCCGGAATTAACTTAAAAAACAGCTGCTACCCTTAAAGCAAATGTGGTGATGTAGTCTGAATTGAGGTTTAATTGGATGAGCACATTTTAGGTTGGTGGAATTGGCAATTTATTTTATTGGCATATTTATTTTGCTTTCTCCTTCCACATGGAAGCATTCAACAAATTTGTGTTCACGTGCGACTGTTTCTACGCGCGGACCCGGTGATCGAACCTGTGTTGCTAAGCGTGGTCTAGCTTCCAGGGCGAGCGCATAGCTCCTGAGCTTTCCTCCCTCCCTTTCTTCAGTTGTCTTTACACATGTCATCCAGTATTGGAACACTGCTGCCAACACTTGAAGAAAGAGTTGTATATTAAATTGGCTAAAACAGAGAATCTGGAAGGGAAGCGCAAGTCCACTAGAATGTGTAGCCATTCTTTTGAAAGGTGCAGAATGGGGATTTATTAGCGGTATCTGGAACAACGAGAAATTTGAAGCACAATTTAGGAATAATGGAACTGGCTTGGTTGTTGGTAGCTACTTGGTACTCCTACGTGGCCTGTCGGATCACACTGGAACTGCATCTCCTCTTAGAAAAGACAGAATGCTCTAGAAGACTATTGGCATTAGACCATACTATTCCAGAGGCGTTGCAAGATTGTGAGGCTATGTATGCTTGGCCCACCGTTATAGAAGGGTGAAATCTAAAACTGTGGCTCCAGCCTGGCCTGACAGGGTTTTGTGGGCATGGACTATTATAGGGCAGAAAGCTGAACCAGAACAGAGGTTCAAGAATTTGGTTCCATGTCATTTCATCGTGGGATACAATTTCGCTGGGTTTTTCCCCGCGGATATTTCAACGAGAAAAGTCATTGAATTTTTTTTCAAATTATTTTTCGGTGGATGACCAATGTGAGAATGCTTAAGAAATGAGTCGCTGTGGGCCCTTTCAAGGGGTTTGTTAAACTGGTATGACGTACTTGTGTGCAACTCAGAAAGGTAGCTGCTTAACTGTAACCTCAATGACACCTATTTCAGCCAGCACCATGTACTTTCATGAAGGAAACCTGGTTCAGTGTAGAATCATTTATTTTATGCAGCCAAAGGGACCTCTGTTCTCCAACAACCATAACCCTGACCCCATGAGTGGCAATGCCTGCATAGAAATGGTCAGTGACCCAGAGCAGAGACTTCTGTGGCTCGTACATGGTTGAAAGCAAAAGTAAAATAGTCGCCCTAGTCTGTCAAATTCTTGGAGGAGGTCACACTCTGGGCACAGTTCAATCGGCTCTAACAACTCGTTCTGTTGAGGTGCCTATGAAAATTATTCTGTCTGACTACCCAAAGAGTCCTTGGCACCAGGAGACCAGGCGATCCTAAAATCTCATACGAGCTCGAAAGGGAGACTTCATCCGGAACCAAGCATAAATGACCGAATCTACTCTTCCTACTCCAAAGTCAGACGTGATGGAGTGAAAACCCTCCAAGGATTGCCATTGACATCCATCGCAAGAGGGTGGAGATGTTAGAAGAAGCTGAAGACGTGAGATGGTGGCACCCTACACTAGAATCGAGACACCTGAAAGTGTGAACAGAGTAACGTGGGCATAGATCCTGAGAGAATTGCATTATGGTAATCCTGAAGAGAAATGCATTATGGTAGTTGTGGTTCCAACACTCCCAAAGGTGTACTTGCTTTGTGCGCGTTGTAATTCTAACACTCCAACGTCAAGCAGGGGTGCTATCCTAGGAAATGTGTCTATTTGGAGTTTTGGTTCAGCTACTCCAAAGACCTATCCTAGATAGACTGACCAAAGTGGACAACTGTCACTGGACCCAATTGCAAAGTATTTACATTTGAACTTTCTACAAAAAATAAACATTCTGAGGTCTTGCTTTTGTAAAGGCCAAAGACAACAAAGTCGCCTATGGAGTGGAAAAACCCAAAGTTAGTGTTTGCCAGCATGCCACACTGGCATCCGAATAAATGTATCCTGGTAAGAGAGTTCAGCAGGTTAAGCAATTGCTTCTGGGTGATCTGCAGGTCGCAGGTTCGAAACTCAACTAGACCAACTTAGGCTTTCACCCTTCTGAGGTTGAAAAACGGTCAAGTCCTAAAAAGAATAGTGGGGGAGTCTCATTAACATACCAATTGAATGTGGCGTCATCATAAATTGGCAGATCAAGGTTCCCTCTGAAAAAATTGGGGAGACACCGTCTACCCGGGTGTACCCTCGATTTGAGCCCTGTATGAGCAACAACTTCAGTTGGGTGATAATAATCGTATGTAAAATCTATGTACAGCGCTTTGGCGAAAGCGCTATGTAAATGGCAAACTATGATGCCATCTCAAATGTTGGATCCTCCTAGAAAGAGTTGGGAGCACATTAGCAGAGCAGCTGTCTATTTTCAGGAGGAAACGGTGGCTTAAAGGGCAGGCTCCAAATAAGGTTACTGATCTGTGCTTGGTCAGAAGCTGAGTTAAGGCGGATAATACAAAGACTAACAAAATAAGGAAGTTCTCCAAAACGAATCATGACTGAATAGAAGAAATAAGTAAAACCGAGTAGCAGCGATCCAAACTTGGCTAGAAAGGGGGGGGGGGGGAATTCCTTCATGGAGAAACAAAATGGCCGTGGGCTAATGCAGAACTTGGGCACTGCCCAGGAATTTGTTTTGCAGGATTGGTTTACAAACAAGCAAACCGAGCAAGCAAACTAACTCGCAGGGGTATCAAAAATGAGGCTCCACAAAGGTACTGGTCAGCTACTGCAGTTCAAAAGACGCGAGTGGGCAAGGGCATAAAGCAGTAGACAGTTTTTTTTTTCTCACCCACCGCCCAGCAAAGGTGCCATGAATGTTTGGAAATGGCAAGTGAGCACGTCTCAAAAATGCCAAACCTGTGTATTTCTTTTAATTAACCTCCATACAGCAAGGTAATCGCATTCCATGGCGATGCTATAGCAAGCCAACACTTTTCACTGCTCCTCCGCAGCTTTAGAGAATTGAAATGTTAAGAGAAAATATCCTCTCTATACAAAGTGTGTGTGTGTGTACACACCAGTAATGGTTGGTTTAAAAAAAAAAAGCTTTCACCTGAAATGTGAAAATGGGAAAGTCCATTTGACCCAAGTCACACATTCCACAATGCCACCTAGTAGATATCGCTGGAAGTTCCCCTACAGTTCTGAGCCACAACAGCAAGGCATTGTGGGTATGCAAATTAGCTCAAATGCAAACCTTTTTCTCAAGGAAATTGTCTTTCTCTAATAGGGCAGTGCTACTTTATACATAGCCTTGCAAATGTCTGTCTTGGGTTGATTAAGCAAACAGGACAACTACATACCTGGTTTCACCCTTATTGGGGATCATCAGTGCACTGGAATGTGCGACTTGGCTCAAATATACTTTCCTATTTTCACATTTCAGGTGAAAGGTTTTTTATAACTTTCTTTGTGTGTATATGTGTATATATATTATATGTTTATGTCTGTGATCTTAGATGCAACTCCTCGTGAGCGGTGAGGTCTGATGTCGTGAATTTTGCATGGAATATTCTTTAATTGCCCAATAAATGCAACTTTTCTAGCTCGCTCGGTCATTCCGTTCCAGAGATGACCTTTTTTTAGATTTTTCGGCATTACGTTTTGTGGTGTTCCGCGCGCCATCTACAGGCCATTTGTAGAAAGTGCTCATCATCGCGCTGTCTGTGCTGGACTGCTCTTGTGTGTTTTTGTTTTGCGGCATGGTCAAGATTGAATCTTATACTTTTTTGCATTTAATCGCTTGTATTGAATGACTACATTTTTTAAAACCCCTTTTTGCGACATACCTTTTCACACATTTTCCAGGAGACATCCGTTTTGGTTCATCTCCCAGAAGAAAGGAAGTTGAAGATAAAATTGTTGATCCATTGCCACTGGCAACCACTAGCCAAACTCGTGCAGCGCTCATTAGCAACATCATTCAGTGCATTGAAGAGCGGTTCACAACTTGCAAAATACTTGGATGCCCCATTAATTCATGCGTTTGACTACTAATTGTGGCCCGACTTTAGAGAGGAACTCTCAGAATACGGATTGTGACATTGAAGAGGTTGTACTGCACTTGGAAATGCTCCTCGCCACACAGAAGTGGATTTCAAACCCAGCTGAAGTTTTCTAGCCAAACATACCTGAACCACCTGCATTCTCTACAGTGCCATCATAACTTTCCACTTCGACTAATAGCTTGATGCTATTGGAGACTAGGCTGCAAGGTTGGACAAGGGGATTTTTTTCACAGGATAGGCAGGCTTCTTGTACATTGTCTCGCTGACAAGTAGATTTTTCAGAAAATTCATAATCCTTGACTATTTCTAATCTAAACAAACCTTTGCATGCCAACGTATCAGGCTTTTGTGTAGGCGTGGGAAGGTTGATTGACAAGCGTAGCCGTAGTAATATTAATTGGCCATTGATGGTAGCAGGTGCAAAATGGTGCGAGTACCTGGACATCTAATAGCTGTGCCTGGCAAATGCCTAATGCTTTGCCAATGCTAGTTTTTAATGGGACTTCAGTGAAGGACACAGAGTGCTTATAAATAGTCACTGAAGGCAACCTGGTTAGGACATTTTTTATTACACTAGTAGTTGGTTTACAACTCCAATTAATCATCAACGCTCAGACTGCTTTGAGAAAACACTCGCAGGCACTTTGAGTGCAAAGTTTTGATGGTAAGGTTTGATTGAAGCGGCTCAGTTCCAATGGGTTTTGGGCGGGTACTGGGTGGGAATGGTCATATGGATTAGCATTGCCATGGGCAGTCAATGGGTGGGCAAATAACCTATGACCTAAAAGGCTGTGTCCCGCCTTCTATGCTATTTCTCCCCATCTAGACTCTAATGCATTAGTTTTGGCTCATAGGTGTCGCAATGCAAGCAATACTTAATAGCTTAAACTAATGAGGCACTGTTGCTGCCCTTTATGAACCATCAACTGTATACAGTAATTACGGAAGCAAGGGAAAAGTTTAATCCATTACCTTTTTTTAAAAATATTTTAAATTTTTTTTAGATTTTTTTTTTTTTTTTTACTTTTGCAGCCATTTAACAGCGCCTTTTTATGAGTAACTGATTTTGGGGCAAGTGTAAGAAATTTACTTCCCTACATTACTCTATTTCACATGTACCAAACTAAAATAATTAGCAAGGACTGTCACGCAAGATCTCCTACATTGCCCCTCTTAACGGAAAAGTACTGTATTAAGTTTCCAAAAAGCCTCTTCTTGGGCTGTAAATCTGGATGAGTATTGTTCTCTTTCAGAAAGCAGGACCAAATGAAGGCCACATGTGAAACCCTTCTCCTTCACCGGATTTGGCAAAGGGACTACGTTGGTCCTTCCCAACTCTCTCAGAGCATCTCATTAACCTTCTGTGCAAGGATTTCACACTTTTCCCCACTTGTTCCCCCGTCTCTGTCTCTGTTGAGCTCTTGCTCTCTTGCTCGGATTATTACCATTTGGAACTTTTTTTGCTTTCTCTCAATTCTTGGGTTTTCTCCTCCCCTGGTAAACCTGCGAGCTACCGGCCAGGCTAAAGTTATCGCCTGCAATTGACCAAAGCAAGTCATGTGCTGGGGCCGACGAAGCCCTTCTTCCTTTCAAGCTCAATACATTGAGAAGCATTATATGGGGTAATTAAATACCTTTTTATTACAACTCTAAGCAGCGGGTCGAGTCTGTAAGGTAGATAGAATATGTTAATTAGTTTGACTATCTTTCTCCCAAACACCACTGATCTGCATCTCGTATTCCGCGGGAGCCCTATTCTCTCCCCTGTGACAGGTCATATGTAACGAATGGAAGCAGTTTGTCAATTGGTGCTCAAAGAAACTACAATCCAATTGACTGTTCACCAACAGATCTACTCACATACCTGCTCCTTCTAATTGATGCAAGGTTGGTTAAAATTCCCTACAGTTTACTTGGCACTCCTTGCAGCATACATCATGTCACAACATATGATGTCGTGGAGCGTGGCTGCCATTCAGGCATTTATGAAAGGCATACAATACATGTATCCACCACTCACATACCATCCTACTGGCTTAGAACCTAATACTAATACAATTCTACAAAGGCTCATTGGCCTCCCTTTTGAACACATGCATAAAGCCCTTTTTGTGATAAACCTACAAAGTAGTCTTTCTAATTGAAGTCGCCTTCATCCGAGGATAAGCACACTTTAAGCTATTTAGGTCACTGAACCCTTTGTCACTACTCTTAAGCTTAGTGTTACTAAGACCGCATCCACATTTTTCACCTAAGCAAACGTCTAAATTCCAGGTCAAACAGTCCATCAGATTACCATCTTTCTTACACAATGTACAAATTAGGGGAGACAAAGCACTACGCACACTAGATCTTCGAAGGGAGCTAATGTTCTATATAAGCAGAACCAAACAGTAAAATCTGTGTTACGTCTGAAAAAGAGAGAGAAGAGTATCCAGTGACAAAACCCCCTTTTGTGAGATGGATTATTAAGTGTATGCAGCTCAGTACACACATTCACACAGCACTAGTGTGTAAACAAGGGCTGGTTCCCAGGTGGGGCATCCTGTCTTAAAACAATTGGGTAACCTGGATCTGCAGCTCACCTGCCAACTTTTCTCCTTGCTAGTCTATTCAAAAAAGTAATCTAAGCGGATCCAACCGCCTCAGAAGACAAATGTACCCAGTAATAGTCTTTCTGTAGCTTGTATCTGCTTGGTCACCTGCCCATGCCCCCGCCCACACCCCTTCCACTTGGAAGCAAAGGGACTGTGCAAAACAATGCAACACTTACCCAGTACAGGAATGCATTCTGTCCTAAAACTGATTTGAGGACGGTCACTCGTAAAGGATCACAAGGTCCATGCAAACGTAGGTTGGGAATAGTGTTACAGAAACACCCCTTTTTGAAGTTCAGAAAAAATATTGATTTCAGAGGCAACCACTAGATGGTACAAATGCAAAACATGTGACTCTAAGCATATACAAGCCATAGAAAGACTATTGCTGGGTAAGTAATATTTGGAAAACGTACCTCACACACCATCCGTCATAGCCATTTAGTTATGCACATTGTTTATGGTCTGCACAAAGAGAGTGAATAATGGAGTCCCACCTTGCCAGTGATGGACCTTTGCTACCTTGTTGTCCTTCATCCCTCGTCACCCCTCCCTTAACTTCCTGCTGCCTGAGGACTGCTGTGAACAGCACACCCACTTCTCTCTGGTGTCCCAACAATTGGCATCCACAGCTGTTGTAGCCCCATTCATTTTATATTCCATATGTTTGTTGCCTGGGGATGAGACTCCATGCATGTTCCTTATACCAAAATGGGGGACTAAGGTAAAAATGTCTATTGACCACTAGACTTCGAAAACCTTTTCTTTCATTGTCCAGTATTTGTCTGTGCTTTTTTAAAATATTCTTTCCTGCCCAATAACAGTAACACTCGTATGCAATACCCAAGTGTTGGGTAATACTGATCACTCGGGGGGGATCTACTGTGAGGAAAATCTGAAAGTGGAATGATATTTTTTAACTGATTGATCCAGGGGGTTCCTAAATGACCAGCCTTTACAGCCATCTCACCGCCAGGCGTAATTCTCTTTTCCTTGTAAGAATTACTTTTGAAGCTGGGACAGCTTACAATTTGTGTATTTTTTTTAAATTTTATTTAGTTTTATTTTATTTTTGTCTTGTATTTATAAATGTTGCATTTTTTTTAAAATGTCGGGTCATATTTTTGTCAAATTTCTAGTTCTTCTGGCTACCTGTGTGCTTGCACCTTTTTGAGATTTCTTCTCATTTTCAACTGGTATAATGGCCAAGGGTTTTGGCTTGATTACATTAGTTGTGCAAACACACAGTACAATAGTGCAGGACTTGGAAGTCTTTCTGAAAACTTGAAATTGGCATTTGGTTGGAAGTGGTACATAGTTGGTCGAATTAGATAATACCTTTCTGTGTCCTAATGCAGCCAGGTGTGAGCAGTGTTTATTTAAGTGGCAGTACTACACAGCTCAATGTCCTCAAATGAACTGCCTGGTCTTTTCCCCCTTTTGAGGTTGTTGAGGTGGCAGTCTTTTGTGCTACAAGCCTCACTCCGGGGGTACACCTCCTCACTAGGTGTTCTGCAGTCTTCCAAATGTTTCTCTGCCCCTTGACAGGGTGATTTTAAAGGGTGGGGTGAATACCAGAAGGCAACTATGCCAGTGGACCTTCAGTCACCTGAAGATAGCAGCATTACTACAAAGGCACATGTCACTAAAGTTTCATGATAGATTGAGCTGCCTAGCGCTAGGGCTATCAAGACAACGTTTGCACATTTTGGAATTGACTGCTAAACAATGTGGTAGCTTCTTCACAATATTGGTGAACTCGGATGGGTGTGGAGGCTGCTGGGAACCACAAAGTGCAAACTGTACTTCAATGTCATAGCTGCCATGTTTCCCAAGCCCATTGGTGAAACCTCAAGCTAGTCCTGTTTTCTCCCCATTGTATGCTGGGATTTGAAGGCCCATAATTCCAATTGGAGAGGAAAACAAACCGGCGCGCAAAGGGAAAAACCAGGACTGGCTTGAAGTTTTACCAATAGCACTGGGAAACTTTCCAGCTATGCGGAGTGTATAACTAACTTGTGAAGACTACTTTTGTCACTACTAGCTGTAAATTTCCATTGGTACCTATACATGGAAAACCTCTTTAAGGCTGGAGCAGAATTATTTGGCTTAAGTGCCATTTGAAGTGGCCAAGCACATCACTAAAGAACAAACCAATTGTGGACCTAAATAACGTTGTTTCAAAGACCAAGCTTGTAGAACTCCAGATAAAGGCTTTATCAACATTAAACACTGCTAACCCAACAGACCGGATTCTTGCATCGCGGGACCCCTTAAGCCAAACGTTGGCGTGTTCGCTCTTTAGCGTCATACCCTTCCCATTATGAAATTTCAATATTGACCTTCCATCATCCTTGTTGAGGGAAGTCAAATGCTGTGTAATGCCCAAAAATGCACCCACAATCCTCCGTAGTTCTCGATTGCTCACTATCCAAGTTGATTTGCAGCTTCTACATGCTTTGTACGTGTTGCCGCCCCAAATGTGATTGTTTCAATTAGCCATTTTACTAATTGATGTTTGGTATTGCGTCATGGCAGTCGAGAGCAACAGTATTGCCGTACTTTGGCACTAGACCCGTAAGGGTATATGTACATACAGCCCCCAGTAAACGCCGAAAATGTTGAGGGTAATTATGTGTGCCAACCCAATCGCCCCATTTCTAATTTAGGAAATTCAGTCAAGTCATTGCGCAACTCCAAGATAATCTGTTGCTGCCTGCCCTGCTTTGTTGCCAGGATTTTCTGTGATGGCCAAAGTTATAGGCTCAAAACAATATTTGCATATACCAGCGAGCGTGCAAAAGAGGATGTGTGCCTAGTGTCGTTTTAGCCCGAGATTGGAATAAATTCAAAATGAGTCAAGGTGGGTTGAATGGAGAAGTTCCAGGAAAATTTAAATTAAGGGAGCTAGAGTACTAGTTCTAGAGCAACACGTAGCCTTTTTCGGTGGTACAGCAATGGCCTCTTCCTTTTCGGTGCACCGCGGAATGTGCATCGGTAGATATTCATTGCATATCCTGGTCAATGGTGTGGTTTTGTTCAATAGCACCGCTGCTGTGAAGGAGCGGTTGTTTGTTGCTGGAAACTGGTTCTGTCCCACTGGCTGTGACTTCAATGTCCATTGGTTTACAAGTTTCTGGATAGAGGATTACTGAACCGGTAATCGCCCTGAATAGAAGGTTTGGCAAGCTAATGCCCAACCGCTTGGTCTTTCTGTGGCCACCTTAATTCTCGCGTGGTTGATGCTCAAGGGACTGGCTTTACCTATTCACTCCAAGGTAAACCTTTTGTGTCTGGCTGCCTGCTAATCCTTTACCTTTTAGAAAAAAGTGGATGATGAATGGTTTGGTAGGACACCACACTCGAAGTCTAATTGCTTATTGTACTAGTTATAGGACATTTTGTCTTCCACTTGAGAAAGGATATTGCATACAGGCAGGTAATTGTGTCACTACTGCAAAAAATGTGCATCGTGGTTCTTTGATCTTAAGATGTTGGCAAAGGATAGTATAGTGTTTACTCTGAATGATGATGCATGATTGCTGGAACCTTGAGTAGAATCCCAGCCTTGTGGAAAAAATCTCTGGCACGTGGAAAAAAGTCTGGAGTACTACACTGTATTCAGAGAAGCTGGACAAGTGTTTGTTTTTGTGTTTCTCTGGGATCTACCATGTCTACATGGATCATGCTTGGATGGCTTTCGTTTTAATGGAATAGACAAATATTCTGATCCTAGCGATGCCTGACGGGTGACACTCATTCACTCTGTGAAGCAGTAACCAGTCTCCTGCTCTTCCGGTTAACACTGTTTTTTTATCCTTGACCCCTGGACAGACTTGCAATGGGGTTCCCATCTGTAGCCTCACTAGCTTTGCTTTGGGAGGCCCTCTAAAAGGTTGAGACCAACATAAATGGCTCACTGTACATTCTAGTGTTAGTAGACCTTGCTCGCTTCAACTGTTAGTGTACTTATCTGTGTAAATGGGATAGCGCCAGTGAAGTTGTAGTAAGTCTGACAATTCTGGAATAGGTAATCGTATCTGTATCGAGAGAAGCAAGATTAGAAGTCTTGCTCAAATTATTTGTGGATAAAAGATTCCTAGAACGCAGTTTTATCCTAGTGATGTTTGACTGCAGATGAAGCTCGGCTCTTCACACAAACATGACTTTGTTACAATAAAGTTCACTCCTTTGTCTGCATCCCACAAAAGTTTTGAATTCTGAAAATTGCTTCTTCCTGATTTTACTAAAAAGTAAATTCTCCCACAATATCGGGCACATTGTTTCAAGTCTGCCTTCCTTCGTTCTTCTTGCGTTTCTAACCTGGTTCCCCAGACTACTCTAAGGGCAGACCAAACATAAGTTTGGGTGGGTACGTTGGCAGGTGAAATGGCATTCAGTGATAAGAGGGTAATCATAATGGGAATGGAGTGCACACCCTCCTGGATGGGTTTCCTTTAGCTAGTGATCCTAGTCTTCAATTTGATTTTGTTCTTTAGTGATTGTGTATATACAGACTGACTTAATGTTCTGAAACCCAAATGGTAAATGCCATTTTCAGAGGTGTGGGGGGCGGCGGAATACAGCCCGTCGGATTAATCCGTCACATAGCAACCCAGTGTTAATTATGACCAATAGAAAGGTTTTTTATTTTTACAGAACTGTTATGTAAGGTTTAATGCATACTTGCAGTACACTAACCAGGAGGACCCTTTTGTCTTCACTCCACAGCCTGGACGTGTCTCCTCAGGTAGAACCCAGCTCCGATGCTCCTTCTCGCTTTTCTCCTTGCTTCCCTGTGCAGTTCTCTTCTGCCACCCACCCTAATAGCATGCCTAGCACTAACCTTTTCACAGTTGCTGAAGAAGGCCTGATTGGAAACCTGTCACCTACCAACCCCTTCTTCAATTCTCTGCATAGCAACCCTTTCTTTGAAGACCTCTTATCTGACAAAGTACTAAATTCTCCTTCACCTACTCCCTTTCTCTGTAGTTTCTCCTCTGGGTCGAATGCTACCGGTGAAGCTGAAGATGGGGCTGCACCCCCTGGGGACAACGAGCCATCCTCCATCAAAACCAGACCAAGGGCGCTTGAAGACTTGGAGAATAGTCAAGCTGCTAGAGATTCCGCTGATGGTTTTACCAAATCCATGCCATGTATGCCTGATCTAGTGACGACCCCTCAGTGGGATGACCCATTTGATGCCTTGGCGACAAGTCGGCTCATGCCAGAAAGAAAAGATGAAAAAGCTTCAACACCATTGTTCCCCACTGAACTCGCCACCACCTTTTTTGGGTCATTGAATGCTATTTCACCTGTAACTGCACTTCATACGAGTAGAGTTTCTATTAAACCTGATTCTGGGGCAATACCCTCAAATTCTGTGGCAATGGCAACTCCGGAATTGCAAGCTGGGAAAACCTATTCTGCAATTGAAGAGTCGCTTCTCAGTGTTGCAGACATGAAGGAAACCGAGCCAAAGCTCGATGCACCAGAACTAAAGCTGATGGCGAAAAATGGATCGGCTTTGTTGGAAAGTTCTTCTGCTCCAGCAGAGAATAGCGTGATCCCCACTATTTTGTCAGCAAGGATCAGAACTTCTGCGGAACCTAAAAATCCTCCATTGCTCCCACAACATGCAGATGAGGGTTATGGAGAGGCGGCATGCGAGGAAAAGCAAACCGCACAACATGAAAAGGTGTCCTCCATGCCGTGGAATGGTTCACACAAGGGGATTTTCATTGGCCACTCTGAGGATGACCCAGCCTCACAGATGAGGGAAAATGGCAACATGCAGAAGGATAAACCTGTGTCTGTAAAGGTAAATACGTTATCCAATCTTTGTAAATCTGAAGAAGCCTTTTCAATAATGCCAGTGAAATCTGAAAATAAGATTGCGGCTGTCCCACCATTGGTATTTAAACTGGCTCCAGACACCACTTACCAAGGTGTCCTTGAAGAAGAAAAAGCTGCTCCCAAGTACTCTAGCAAAGGCATTAATCATGTGTTTAAAAAGCCAGGTGATCTCCCTAAAATACCTTCAAAAAATAAGAATATGAGCAATGCACAAAATACGGATTTGCCTGCAGACGAGAGACTTCAAATTGTGTTCAGCAAACCTCCAGTTAATGGAACTGGTGTGTGGCCTCCAGAGAGCAAGTCTCCTGCACAGCAGGGTGATGATCACAGTATTGAAGGTGGTGGATTAGAAATGACCAAGAGATTGGTGTTGCCTCCCAAACCTCCCAGGTGCTTCACATCTGCTGAAGAAGAGCAAGAAAAAACTGATTTAAACAAAGCGAGAGGCAGAGAAGGAAAAGGGAGCCTAGTTGGAAAACAAGTCGCAGGCTCCAAGGGGGAAATGTGGGATCCAAACACCAGGATCGTCAGTGAGACTGTGTCCCATGAGCCCCCATGTCCACCTTTTCCTGATGCTGTAATTGGGGTACACGCAGAATGGCGAGCCTCCATCGATGGGAACTCTGAATTGGCCACAGAGGACCTTTGCTCTAATTCGAGCAAAAAAGTTAATGAGGCCACAGTGCAGGACACCTCTAATGGGGGAAGCCTATTAGACACGAATTTGACGGAAGTTGAACAGTTCAAGACTTGCCCTTTGAAATTCTCTCTAGACGGATTAGACCTTTCGAGTATTGAAGACAAATTTAGTAAATTGGATGCCGTGAAGCTGGGCCTTGTTTTGGACTCTAGCAGTGAAGGCCAGTTAGACCAAATCAACGAATGCCGCAGGGATGCGCAAGGAATAGTCAACTTTGACATGTTAAGTACAGAGCCGTTGGCAAATGGAGGGAAGCGGCCGGTTTCAGAATTGCCAACAGCCAGTGCTACTACCCGAAGTGTATTGTTCTGGTCCGCGTTGGAAGATCAGCTTCAAGTAAATGAACCTTTGAGTCTCTGCAATGCAAGCCAAATCAAACCATCTATAGAACCTGTCAATTTGCAAGTGGGTCTAGAGTCTGGTGTAGCACCGCAGGAGACGTGGACAGAGCTCTCCCAACAGGACTTGTATAATGAAATGCAACAGACTGGTCAAATTCAACCTCGCGTTCCAAGACTTCAACATGTTCTTTCTCTGGGTTCTTCCATAGACTCAAACCAGCAAGACCAAATCCAGACCTCCAAATGTGGGACTACCCTGGGGCTGTCCGCAAGTCAGCAGTCCAGCTGGTCTGCAGATATGGTGGTTGACTTCAAGAATGTGGACTTTTGGGAACCCGAAGCCGATTTAGTAGTTGAGAATGGAGCCAGCTGTACGACCAAACTCTCGGCAAATCCATTTGTGCTGCATGACAGGCGGTCCCTCCAGCATAAGAAAAATCCCTTTGTGGAAACTTCAAGTGCAATTTCCAACCCATCTGAAAAAGCCTTGCAAGAAGACTTGAGCTTCAGATACCTTCACCAAGAAGCTGCGCCCCCAAACCTCCCACCTATTAAACTTGACCAAGACCCGATGTCTCCTTTCCTGCATGACAGCCAGCCCTTGGCCTTCTCCACTCCGTTCCTTGCCGCTGCAACTAACCTCAAGTCACTTGCTCTCCCTTCCTCTATCATCTCTCTTGCAACTTGTGTGGGCCCAACGGCGACCACCGAGGCAGCGGCCCTCTCCTCCTGCTGCACTTCGCCTTCCAGTGGTGTGAAACCTTCATCCCTCATGGTTTTGCCCCAGGAGACACAGCCAGCTGACCATCTGCATATGCAGCAGAAAAGCAGGTGAGCATTCCGATATGTTGCTCTACAAAGTTAGCGCGGGCACTCAGATTGTCGTTTGTCCCAGCTAGTGTAGCTGACTTGTGGGAGGGGCAATGCTATAGTGTTAAGTGCTGAACAACCATGCAAGTTGCAATCCATTTTGTCTGTGTAATTCCTTGCATGCCTTTTTCTGGGGTATCCTTCACAATTCTGCATCAGGTGGTGGGTGTCGCACACACCAAATGCGTTTTGTCTGGGTTAGTGAAGTGTGAGCGATGACATGTCTCATAGGCACAGTTTGTTGGTACTTGTCTATTCTACTTTGAATTTGGCTATCCAATGAATTTTTTAATAGTGTTTGCCAAAAATCAGTGTCACTGATGACCACTTCATCCGTGGGTATCTGTGTTGTCTACAAAAAGGTTTTTGAAACAATTTGTATTCCTAATTGCCACGTGACCACCATCCACCACTTTCCCTAAATGGACTAGAACTGGCATTATATGAGTAAATGTATACAGTACTAGAATATTTGAAGTTTCTTTTGGCATTGGGTTAATATTTTTAAAATGTTAAATATGTCCCTTATCTTACATGAAACGCATTGCTCATTGCTGGGTTCAAGGACGGGCTTTCCAATCTTCCTCGGCCCATCTGTTCAGTCAATAAGTAAGTAAAGTGGCTCTGGACTAGATCTATCTAGCCCAGTGGTCTGCAACCTTTGGCTTTCCAGATGTTTTGGACTACAGCGCCGATCAATCGGCTTTGACCATCACAGTCAATGGTGTGGGATCATGGAAGTTGTAGTCCAAAACCTCTGGAGAGCTGCAGGTTGCAGGCCCCTGGTCTAGCTTGTTGGGGGTTAGCGCAGATGGTAACCAATGGCCTCTCTCCAGACCTTTCACTGCTGCATGCAGCCCATATACAGACAGTTCGTATGGTATGTTAGTGGGATCTATCCCACACACCACTGACCTTTCCCTGGTATCTGGCACTCAAGTAGCCCAGAAAATGAGAGTTGTTAGTTGGAGGAGAGGGAGAGCACTACAGTGCTTTTGCTGTGTTACTGGTAGCTTGCGTTCTGGAAAACTAGTCCCTTTTCTGTGGGTTTGCATCTAGGTGGTCTCGGTTGGTGGGCTTGCAAGTCGTCTGCGTCCATATGGGTGGCTCTGTGGAATGAGAATGCATTGCCCGTGTTGAGAAGTGAGTAAATGGAGATTGTGTGGCGTTCTGCTGTTTGGTGTCTGTTTCTGTGTGTGTCGGCTGGTTTTCAGGAGCTTGGAGGGTTTTCGTCTGTGTTGGTGGGGGGAAAGTGGGCGCCGGTAGATTGTTGGATGACTACAGACAGTTTGGCCAGCTGTGCTTTGTCTCTTTGATAATTGTCTATGGCTTGCGGGATAGCTCTGCATAGTGAACAGCCATGCTTTTACTGCCTTCCGAAGGGTCCATGCTTCCTCTATTGTGGATATTCCCTTGGAGCGCCCCCGCGTATAAAAAAAAATAAAAAATGCTGATCATGGATTTCATTTTCAAATAACGTTTCGGTTCAAGGCGTATGTCGTTGCTAGATCTCACGATTCTGTTTGGTCTGTAGATGCAGAAATTCTGCTCCTTGGCCTAGAATTGCTCTGTGAACAATGCAGAGCGTTTTCAAATGGGTCCTTTCCTTGACTATCATCAATTGCAACGTTCCCAAAACCCCAGCTTCCATACCACCACCACTACAAAGAGGCCAATATTATCGAGGTTCTTTCTTCAAAATCAAATTCAATTGTGAATCGGACCTCAGTAACCCAAGAGTACCAGTGCAGAATATCCCAACTGGGTTTGCCGTTGATGCTCCCATCCTGGTTATCTAGCTGATGTTGCGCTGCCCCAAAGCTCTCCCTGAATTAAATCTGCCTTTTATATTCTGACTTTCAATTAAAACTGGGACACAAGGTTGCCTCCTTTATTGAATAATCCATATTCGTTGTGCTCTGCCTGGTGAAATAGCTGTTGTACGATCTAACACTTATGACCACCACGGCAGGAGAGAGATGCTTCATCTGCATCCGAAAAGAACCAAAGTGGGGTTTCATCCGAATGGTCCAAAGAGGACTGCAGCCGCAATAAAACTATGGCTGATCAGCCTGGATTTCTTCCATGGCACAGCACCAAGGGGCAACTCTCTAGATGGTTAAGTGCATCCTTTACAGCAACTGATGGTTGGGTCTGATGGCACAAAGAAGGGGGAGGAGGGGAGAGACCTGTTTGCTCATGCTGCTTCCGATAAGGCGGACCATTCCATTCGAATGCCGTGCATGGTCTTGGGGTGGTGCGGGTTTTAGAGCTTCAGGCAGATTTTACTCTATTCAGATGGGACCCCCATATTGTCACCCTTTTCTGTGTAGTGTGGAGGACTTGAGGGTTCTATTGTACCAGCCAATGTAGATGATATGAAGAGTAATTAATTTATAACGCTCCTGTACACAAGTCTTTATAGGCGTGGCTGGCATATCTGGAGGCCAATGGGACTCTTCATGACCGTGCTGATGACACCCTTGGTCAACACCCTACAATAAAGCTGGGTGTCTATTGAGTGAGACTGTCTTAGTTATGTTCGCTTATTAAATTGTAAACTGGGGCTGTAGAGCTGAATTTTAGCCCGATAAGGATGGTATTGACCCGGCTGGTATTGATCTCTTTGCCCATCATTGATTAGACTACATTTATTGCATGACGCCACGTGTGTACCGACTGCTCTTCCATTCTTCAGTAGTCCTGGGTGCTGCCATACAGAGATACATACCATACTGGGTTTCCAAGTATGCTTGTAGTGCTGACATCTGCACTTAATGTGGCTGTCAAATTGGCAGTGGGACAAGAATATATAATCCCATTTACTCCATCTTAATGAGCCTCTGCAGAGCTCCTCTGGAAGTCTCGATTACATTTAAAATGATGCCTGGCTTATAAAGTGATAATTCGTCATCGGTCTGCTTATGTGGCTCCGAGACTTCAGATTGCGGAAGGAGCTCAAGATACTAGAAATCGCTCTGTCAAAACCTATATCTTAACATGGAAAAGAATTTGGGGAGACAATCATGCCATTCCTAGGTTCTGGTATCCCCGAGCAGTCTTGCTGAGTCAGGTTCTGTCACCTGTGCTCCATAATGGAGCTAAAAGGGCGGGTCTTGGTGCCTTTTATCCAAGCAGAGCAATTCAATGGGAAGATTGTTCAGGAATCTGGGTGTGAAGCAATAGAAGCTTTGCCCTGAGAGTTTGCTTTCTTCAGTGAGTCTCGAGATGAAGCGAGGTTGGATTTCTTTAGTTTGCTACGTTGGCAATGGGGACTTTGTCGATGAGAAAAATAAGCAGCCTATTTTGAATGTGATCTACTTTGGTTTGTCAAGCCGTGCATCGGGCAGCAAATGTGTTGTCTGATGTCTAGACCTGTTCTCTATGCAACTTCTAATGAAATGACGTGCTATGATAAGACCTGCATTGAAAGGTTTTTCAGGAGATCAGTTGATGTGAATGATTTCTTTGTACTGTTGAGGAAGGTTTAGCGTCCCGGATGAATCTTGGAGATCTAGCTTGATCATACATAATTGGTGATCCAGGACTGACTATCGGGGGAGCAGGATAGGGGCAGAGCATAGTGAAGACGGATGGAGGAAATAAGCAGGAGACAATTGTATCGGGAGGATAGCTCGGGGGCAACGCACTCTCCTTAGAAGCAAGACGATGCAGAGCAACATAGGTTCAATCCCCGGGTCTGCGCTTAGAAACCTCTGGGTATTAAGTGTGTTTATAAATAACCAATTACAAATTAAAATAAAGTACACAAATGCACTCTTTATTCTGAGTAGTTGGAACAAGGTTAGAAGTCTAGTAGAACGCTAACGTCCACCAACAGCACCTGCCAGACAACCCAGCATCTCGCCATCTTACACTGCTGGTACAGACACACCACTACCAATAAGTCACTCGACTGACATTAATTCAGTAACGGAGAACACCACGCAGGAGATCCGAAGAAAGGGAAAACTGTCAAAGGTGTCCCAATTCCTCCAGAGGAGCCTTCAAGTGGTCCTCCAGATAGAGCTTAATTTGCATTTTGTTAGGTTGAGATGTTCGCCTTTTGGAGCCCGACTTTCATGTGCAAATTGAATAGTGCAAGAGACCTGATGTAACCCAGGTGAACGCCCACAGAGGTGGAGTTGGACATGAAGGACTCTAAGGGGATGACCAATCTGGGAACCTACTGCTCCATTGCAATCCAGGAGGAGGCCTCCTGGGAAGACGAATGCTATGATCTACTCGGTCAAACGCAGTAGAATTGACTCGGTGCAGGGAACGATCTAATTGGGCCGTGGGATTAGAACCAATACAGGAAGATCATTTAAATGAGCGCAAACAACCTGGTTTTCAGAACTCCCCTTCCTGGCCTTGGAAAGGAGCTCAAGCTTTTAATCCAAGCTCTTTTCTCGTCCTAGAATTTGAGTTTGTATCCTTGAGCTTAAATGTCTGGTTCCTAAGCCTGCATCATGCAGGCACCTGATGACGCTGCCGAGCATTAAAGGCTCACTCTTGATCACCTTACTGAAAAAAGTCACGCTGGTCCTGTTTTTAGCACTGGAGGGAGGGCAATTCCCCTTAGTTGCGCAGGTACGAGCCTTTATTCAACCTTGGTTAATAGACACTTTGGATGGTTAATTATTCAGTGATGGTCCTCTGTTAATTTGTAGGACTGCACAGTGCATATAGTGGGTTTATGGTCATTCCATCGAAGCTTTACCATTGAAATAAACACCATCGAATGCATGTTTTTCCTATTTTAAATAAAAAAAAGGGGGGGCTCCCCCCCTAACGCCCCTGTTTTTTACCCCTTAAACCCCATTATAAATGACACCAACCCCTTTAACTTGAAAAAACATGCATTCAATACCCATATAGTGTATTGTCCCAAGCCGGCACAAAGACTGTTTTGGAACAGGAAGGAGGTCATAGGAGAAATGGAAGAATTTGAGGCAGGTGGGTAATCGCCCATTGGAAGCAGAGTGTTGTGCAATCCATTGGCGTTTATAGATGCAGCCTGAGGATGGAAGACGCCTTTCGGTTCTATTCAGTAAACAATTTGTAGTTGTGAAATAACATTTTCGCTGAAGGGTGGAGATTATACAATATAGCCAAGGATGGAAGGTGTATGTCCCGCCACTACACCAGCTTGTACCCAGGTTCTTTGCAGACCTCTCTCCAGCTCCCCAAAAGATGCACTGTAGATGTGCATTCCTCAGTAATATTAATCCAAACCTGTTCCACAGGATCGATCGATGCTTTAATCAAAAGCCTTTTTTTAATAAATAAATAAACATAGTTCTAAACTATGAAACGATTACTGTGGCTTGGGCACTGGTACTGCCTTCATTTATAGAAGGGCTGGAATTAGAATTTCTGTGTCCAGCGCAGCCACAGATCATGCTTGGTCTTACCAAGGTACCATATCCAGTTAGTCTGCACAGGCCCTAGACCCAGTAAGACTAAATTTGGTGTTCAGATCACTATTGTGCCAGAGTCTGGTTAATTTGCCTTGGAATCTTCCTCAATGCTTTCTGACTTGGGACTGGCCTCTTTTGGCTTGCCACAGGTGACGCATGCAGAGACCTGAGAAATATCGGGTCTGGATGAAAGTCTACACTGAATGTGAGGGGCGGCACCGGAGACAGTGTAGACGGTATATATTCTCCTCCACCCATGTTAAATGGATCGCACGGCCTCGTTTTTAAAGCATTGACCACTAAATGGATCTGGGTATACGTTAAATGTACAGACACTGGAGGCGTGCCTCTAACTCCTCCTGTGCAACTCCCAGCACCATCAAATGCGGGGTTCCACAAGGCTCCTGTATTGCCCCCACTCTATACAACCTCTTCACCAGGCCACTATTCAAAATCCTGGATGCCCTGGGAATCTCATATACAAACCATGCAGATGACACCCAGGTGCTCATCCCCCTCACGGGTGATTACCAATCTGACACTAACACCCTCAGCTCCATCTATGCGACTATCCAATCCTGGATGGCAGAAAACTGGCTCTGTCTCAACAGTGAGAAGACCGAGCTTCTACTGGTAGGCTCCCCCTCCACCCTGAACAAACTTGACCAACTATACTCCTCCTTCACCATTGATGACATCCCTATCACTGTCTCACAATCAATTAAAACACTGGGTGTATACCTGGAACCTAACCTATCTATGGACAGACAGGTCAACGCCATTGCATCCACCTCTGCCTACCACTCCAAACTCATCAACACAATAAGACCCTTCTTGTCGCAACAAAATTGCCTTACCATTGCCAGGGCCATAATCGGATCCAGATTGGACTACTGTATTGCCCTCCTGGTAGGCACCTCAGCCAAGAATCTTGCTAAACTACAAATTGTTCAGAACAATGCTCTCAGGGCCGCTACTGGACTCTCGCGTAGGGATCATATTTCTGCACTTAGAAGGCAGGTCCACTGACTACCAGTCAAAGAAAGGATCATATTCAAAACCCTTGCCCTGACACACAAGTGCCTTCATGAACAGGCACCCCCCCTACCTGGCACAGAGAATCTCTAAACCCCCTTCCTCCAGGCCTACCAGAACCCCCTACTCCAACTTGATTGCTATTCCTAGAACACGCAAAGCCCGGGCTGGCGGCACCAGTTTCCCAACTATGGCAGCCACCCACTGGAATTCACTCCCCCTTCACATTAGGACTATTGACTCCCATGCAGCCTTCCGCAAGGCCATCAAAACCAGTCTCTTTGTATGACTTGCATTGTGCAACCGCAATCCCCGCAATGTACCATGATCTAAATATGTATGTAACCCTATACCATGCATTGTATCGTCACTAAGTCTATCTACCTGGGCGGCTTCACTGTAACCCTTAAGCGAGCCTTCTTTGAGTACTGCTATAGCGCCGCGATGCCTGTGGGCTGTAGTGCGCTCTACAAATACAAAATAAATAAAAAATAAAAAAACTCGGTGAAGGTAGACTTCATGGCAATTAAATGTGACGTTGCACTACAATGACATTGGTTGGCCTCTGGTACGTGTTGCTGCACTTGGTGACCTCAAATACTACGCCAACAACTGTTGGCAAGTACCATTTGGAGCAGTTTTCAAGATGCAAAAAACAAACCCTCTGCACCCACTGAATCTCCTTGCTCGTGAAATGAATTGCATAGCCATTCAGACGCTGATTACTGTGTACAAGGATGGTGGAAGTGTAGGGTATTGCGTTTTGTATGACGCGTAACACACTTTGTGAAACTTTATTCAATTTTAAGGGTTTGGAAAAACCTCTGCTTTGCCCTATAGCTATGATGGGAGTAGTATCTACCATCAAATAAAGAAAACACAGTCCTAGTCAGTCACTGTCAAATCAAAATGGCCTATACTAACAAAACATAATGCCTGTCCTATCTCTTATACAAATTGTGTAATGGGGAATATGTTTGTAAAGGAAAATCAGTGTTCGAATATAAAGTATCTATGGGCCGAGTCAGCTCTCCTCCCCACGTTGGACAGCACGGAGAAAGGCGGCCCCCGTAGACCGGAGGATACTCAGGCTCTCAAAACAAAGGCAGTTCAAAATGTCGATTGAGGCCCGCTTGGCATTCCACGTTAAAGTCTTTCACAGTTGTTCATGCAGATCTCCCTCGGTCAGGCTCGGACCTTTCAATCGCAGCACTTGCAGGGGTTTCCTTCCCCAAGCTTAATTCACCACCTTTAGGGGTTCCCTTCCCCTAACTTATTCCACTTCCGGTCTCCCTCCGACCTTCCTGATGTAGACTTTTCAATGTCCAAGGCTTTTACTATAGACCTCTGCAAGGCCACTTTGACTTTCCCTTCACCTCACTCTTATTTGCCCCAGTGTCCCTTGGCCTGGGTAGTTCAGGATCGTAAGCACAAGTTCAACATTCACCTTTTCACTTTCCCTTTTGCCGGGGTTAATCTTGACATGTACGCATTTGTAAGTTCATTCATTTTTTCGCTTTCTAACAAAACATTTCACCTTTCAAAGAGACTTCCGTGTGGGCTACTTCCTTTCGCCAGACCATTCTGCTACTCTGTATCAATGGCTTCAGTTATTGGTAATTTATTGTTCACCACATGTCTGCCTTCAATTGTGAGATATACTGTTGCAACTTCAATATTTCCGTCACACGCACACCGACCTTGCATGTCGCTCACCAACTCATCTGCTGTGTACATTCCTTTCTTGTCTTTGCGGTTTTAATTCATGAGTCAAGGTTAATACCATCGGCTTGGCCTCGCCTCCCCAATTCTGTTGTTCACCCGGGAGGGTCACTGGTGCCCTTGAAACACAATGCAGTCTTCTTGTTTGGGATTGGGCCTTCTCTGCATATCTTTCACGGCTCTTCAAAGGCAATGTCCTCCTGCAGGGATCTTGTCGGTTTCGCTACCGTTTGCTCTCTGTCAGTCACTCTGCTCCAATAGGTTCACCTTCGCCCCGGAAGTTCTGCTCCTTCTCTTGTTCCACCTTGCTCAGAGTGTCTTTATGTTCCGTCTTTTATCCGTGTGGGGAGAGCTAATGGGTATCGGATGTATGTAATTAAAGTCAAGTGCCTGACTTCGCCTGACCCGCTTAGTGGGACATATCCAATGTAATGCTCGGGTGTGAATCTCTTTCCCCAGCACATACTGTCTGTGTGAAATGTTTGTGTTGGAAGGGGTGTGGGGAGTCAAAGTATCAGGTTATCCTACCTGGTGAGATGGGGCATGGGTACGGGAAAGGGGGTGAACGCTGCATCTCACCATCAGTTGTCTCACTCCCACTCCCTGAAGACCCTGCACCCAGGTGATCCTCTTGCACTGGTCCAACCCCCCAGGAACTGGGTCCAAAAGCGATGGCCCTCTCCTGGCCACCTGGATGACCAATCCCTGAGGACTAGCGGGTGAGACACAAGTTGGTTTCTCGGTTTGTACTCATTTATGTATCTTGATATTGTGCAGTTTTAATATAATTGTATCATGTTGTCTTTCTCTGCCCTGCTCCGTTTGTTATTGTTTGAAAAAGATTGATCTTAGCTGTCCTCTTACACTAGAAGTCGCTGCTTAGGCTAGCAGAACCACAGTGAGATTTCTGTAGCGCCCACCTTGCAGATGTGATGTACTGCGCTTAATACTTCTGTGTTAGTGCAGCTCAAGGAACTAATTTAGAAATAATACCAATATTTAAGTCTCTTAAACTGGGTGTTTAAAGGTCACACCTCCCAGTAACAATGCATCCTTTACAGGGGTGCCTCATACTGTCTAATTCTTAGTAGACAGCCTCTCAGTCAAGAAGAACCAGTTGTTTGTATTGTCTCAGTATGTCTGATGGTATGGAGAGTCTAAGGGTTGTCTCCTCGGCAGGTGGATATTTTGCTCTTCCCTTTCTCTGGTCTCTCCTTCACATCTCTGGGTCCCTCTTAACATCTTGACTACTCAGGGTGTCCTTACTGTGGGGAGGGGGGGGGGGGTCTTGTTCCTCTCCTCTCCTTCTCGCCCTGCCTTAGGCCCACTCTGCCTCTTTGTACCTGTATTGCTCCTGCTGACTAGCTGGTTGTCCTATTCATTCCTCTGATGTTCTTCCTTCTGATTGCTCCACCCACTTCTTGGATGTTACCAGCTCCTCTGTTGATACCACCTTCTACTCCCTCGCCCCTCCAGCACCACATAATGTCTCCACCTATTGAACGCCAACAGGATTTTGCACCATTGTTTCCCCTGTGAAACCGTGTAAGGAAGCAGTGTCCCTGAAATTCACCTCCACATGCTGCAGTCTCAAAGTCGCAAATTCTCAGCGCTGTTCTTGCAGTTCCACAGGTCCTAAAACGAGCTCTTTTAATGAGGGAGGTATTCACAATGTCTAATCACTTCATATGCCAGCAAGTGCAGAGACCTTGACCTTTTCCCAGGTTTTGCTCTTTTCAGGGATAGCTTCTGGCTCTGTTTGGGCACGGGTGTACTTAAGTCTGTAAGGTCTGACCAGGGGTTTGGGGTAGGCTGTCGAGATTGGGCTGCCGCATCGGACCAATGGGGTGTCGGATGGGTCTAAACTCCAGACCTGGACTAGAGTGCCCTCTGCCATGTGATGGGGTGGGGAGGTGGTCCGAGCTGTGCTTTTCAGGGGCGCCTCCCCCACGCCACTCATTGGCCTGACATGCAATGGCATGTGTTGACCAATGCAGTCACCGCCTGACTAGTCCCCAGAGCCAGGCAGGCGACTGCGTCACACTTCAGCATTCTTTAGACTGGTTCATATGTTGTCTTCAGAAAGGGATCCCTAGAAACTGATTCATGCTCCATGCCGTCACCCAATGGTTTATTCACATGGTCTCCCTGAGGACTGCGCACATGTTTCTCTTGTGATGTTCGTATACATAACTGAAGATATTTTGGTAAACGGTGTAGGGATGTCCTGCATCATGAAACCGGTATTGCAATTGCAGAAGACATACATGCACCTTACAAATGTCTGACTCACTACATTATCTGACCTGCTCCACCCCAGTGTACAGGCCAGAGCTCCCTGATCATTCATGGAGCGATAAAAAAACAGTCTGTCGAGTAAGACCCCACACCCCATCTGAGACTTGCCTCCATCCTTAAAGGTAACATCTGCCTGGTGCCCACTTGAGACTGAATTCACCAATCGGAGCATGTCTAGAGACCCAGAAGATCCACCCTGTGTTCTTAACCTAAAGAACACCTCTCCCCTCCCAGAAGTGGCGTCATATGTAACATTAGGAAGGGTTTTCACAAAAACCTTTGCATCTCGCGACATATCCCAACGTCTGGTGTCCCCAATGTGCTTCCAGAAATGTCCTGAAGTCGCACCTCTTGCTTGGCTGTTCAGCTCGAACCATCATAACGGCATCATTCTCCTAAATATTTCCCAGAATCCTTCATTTTTCTCCCGCATTTTCAGGGAAGCGAGATTGAGAATGGCTTTCATCCTTGGTGAATATGGGGGAACTTGCTTATGCGTCAGAATCCCCTATTTATACTCTTCCAAATTTCTTGATTTTATTGTTTAAATGAATCTTCTCCCCCAGGTCCTCTCCACCAACCAGATCGGTCCTTCGTTCACCCTGTGCACCGTGCTTCTCGCATCTGCCGGTCGCCCTCGCCCCCCTAGAACACAGCACGGTCTGAATAGATCTGGTGTATGGCATCTGTTGGAGAATAGTAGCGTTGAGCATCCTTGCCCTAAGGAAACGATCCCATGCCGTGTCTCTCCACAAGGAAGTGAAATTGGGCAAATCCATTGCAAATGCTGCCCAGGCTTGCAGTCCCATCTCAAGCAGGCAAACATTTAACCTCCAAACTAGAGGCATGTAACCAAAGTTCTTTGAATGTCTTTCAGAAAACTGTTAGGAAGCAAGCAAATAATCAAAGACCTTCAAATGGCAGGTATGTGGCTTTTCTTCAATGCCATGATGGTCCGTAACCATTGTTTGTTTGTTTATTATTTATAGCGCGCGCCAGACCCGAAGGTAACCGGGCGCGTTGTTCAAGGATACTTTAAACTTTACAGGTTACGCATGTTTACAAGTAGTGGTTATACATGGTAGAAATTACATAATGCAGGACAGTAAGGAGAATATACATTGTGCATAATATATACATATAACATAATATATACAGGAAATATGCAGTAGGAAGATAGAGTATATAATTATGTACATAGTACGTGTGTAGAACAGTGGTTATGTTGGTGTAGGGCAGGACTATCGGTCATTTTCTTTGATCCAATTGATACAGTTAGATCTGAAGAGAGCGTAGGATTGGGGAGATCTCAAGCCGGACGGGAGGGAGTTCCAAAGCTGGGCAGCTTTGACCGGGAAGCTGTTTCCTCCGGCCGTACTTAGTTTAAATGGGGGTATCACTAACTGGTTGGAGTATGCTTCTCTGGTGGGTCTAGTGGAGATTTTTCTGTTGAATCTAACAGCTAGGTATTTGGGTGCTAGATGGTTGATACTTTTGAAAGTTAGAGAAGCTGTCTTGAGTTTGATTTTGTCCGCTGTGGAGAGCCAGTTGGATTGTCTTCTAGCCTCTGAAATATGCTCCCTTCTTGGAATTCCTAAGGCAGCTCTAAGAGCATTGTTTTGTAGTGTTTGAATCTTTTGCAGCGTATGTTTATTGGCCCCTATATAGAGTACGTTGCAGTAGTCCAATTTCGACAGCACTAATGCTCGAGCAAGGGTTAGGCAGTTGGCAGTGGATAGGTATGGTTTTGCGGCTCTAATCAGCTTGCAGGTATATGCGGTGCTGGATGCCATTGCGCTCACCTGTTTGGTTAGGGAGAGGTGGGAATCAAGGTAAAACCCTAATGTTTTTACCTCTTTTGCTACCTTGATAGTGTTACCGTCTATGACGAAGGAGGAGTATTCTTCTTTTAATCTTTTGATGTTTTGTGTGTTCCCCAGTATGATTTCCGTTTTGTCATCATTCAGGCATAGCCCGTGGGTGGCCATCCATGCCTGAATGATGAGATAAATCTTATTCACGAAGGCCAAATCTTGTTCATAATCCCCTGAGAGTGGTATGAGAATCTGAGTGTCATCCGCATAGTTAGTGTAGGTGACACCCAGATTATCGAACAAGGGCTTCGTGAAGATGTTGTACATAGTGGGGGAGACACAAGAACCTTGTGGGACTCCACATGTGATGGATACAGGGTCAGCAGCAGCAGAAGTAGAGAAGACTCTCATAGTTCTACCGGTTAGGAATGATTTGATCCATGCGATGGCATGTGTGGAGAAGTGGGCAGCTGTTTCTAGGTGGGTGCAAAGCACATCATGATCCACCAGGTCGAAGGCTGCAGAGAGGTCCAGTAAGAGGAGTAGGGCCATCTTTCCGGAGTCTCTCAGCTCATCGACCTGAGTTTTAAGATCGATGAGCGCGGTTTCAGTTCCATGCTGAGGTCTGAAACCTGATTGTCTTGTGCCTAGAAGGTGGTGCAGCTCCAGATGTTTTTGGATCTGCAGGTAGGCTACCCTGTCTAGGATTTTTAATAGGAAGGGTACCGTTGTGATAGGCCTGTAGGTAGTCGGGATGGATGGGTCCAATGTTTGTTTTTTTAGGAGGGGGAGGACCCAAGATTGCTTGAGGTTATCTGGTATAGTGCCTGAAGCAAAGGAGGCATTAATAAGCTTAGAAATGAATGGGGAGAGGTCTCTGGCCGCGTCTTTTATTAGTTGGGCTGGGCATAGGTCGCCTCGGCAATTGGATGGCTTGAGTGAGAGTATTATCTTTTCGGTTTCAAGTATAGTTACTTTCGAGAAGTTAAATTTATGGTCTGGTTTAGTGCTGGATGGTGGTTTGCCTCTTAGGTTGGTTGAGGGTGGAATATTCTGTTTCTTTATCTCAATTTTTGTTTGGAGTGTGGCAATTTTGTCATTTAGTGCTTTTTGGATGTTCGAGCACCATGTTTTATTTTTGTCACAGTTATCCTGGACAGGAATGGGGTTTTCTAGTTCCTTTAGTATAAGCAATAGTTCTTTCGTTCCAGATTTGGCCTGCAGTATTCTGTTGTTGAAGTTCTCTCTTTTTGCTTTCTTTATTTCATTTTTGTAAATCTTGGAGGCATTGATGATGGAGTGCAATTTTATTTGTCTCTGTTGGGGTTAGTCGCCAGGCAGATTCGCATTTGCGTTTTTCAAGTCTTAGAGATTTGAGGTGAGGAGTAAACCAGGTGTTTAGGTGGGCTCTGGGCTTACTCTTTCTAAGTTTCAGTGGGGCAATAGTATCTAGAGCTGTAGCCATGGAAGAGTAGAATTCATTTACTAGTGATGAGGTGTCCAATAAGTCAGGTAGAGAGTTTAGTCTGGGGAGGATGAGTGGTAGCAGTTTTTCTGTAGTTATAAGTTTTTTGTTTCTGGTTGGCAAGGGGGGAGCCAGAGCAATTTCAATAGGTAGGGCCAAGTTAACATTTAGGAGGAAAGTTATCAGTGCATGATCTGTCCAGATTTGTGGGGTGATATCGACAATCGTTGTATTGCAGTTATAGTCAGCAACCCAGTCAAGTATACGGCCTTTTTCGTGTGTGGGTTGTAGGATTTTTTGGGAGAAGCCTAGTTCTGAGATGACATTAGTGACATTAGTTGCTTGCAGGTCTTTAGGGTCATTGTAGCCTAGGTTTAGGTCTCCTAGCAGGATAGCTTGGGATGAAGTTTTTAGGTTGTTTGAGAGGATCGTGGAAATGTCCTCCTCGAACGTGCCAATAGGGCCTGGTGGTCTATAGATAAGGTGAATAGTAATAGTTTGAGAGGGAGATGCGAGGAGTTTAGCAGTTAATGATTCGCAGGAATTAGTCGTTGAACTTGATTCAGTTTTTAGGGTGAGATTATTTTTAGCAATAATAGCTAGGCCACCTCCTCGAGAGTTGACTCTGTCTTCTCTAAGTATGGTGTAATTATGGGGTAAGGCAAGCATTAGGGCAGGTCCTGCAGCTTGGTGCAGCCAAGTTTCTGTTATGGCGAGGATGTCATAGTCTCCTATTTGAATGAGATCCACAATTTCGGTAGCGTGTGCTATTAGTGACCTGGCATTAATAAGAGCGCACTTCAGTTGGATGTTCGGCTTTGCTGTGGCCTGGGTGGCATTACTTTTCTTTTTAGGTGTGCTATTATTAGCATTGGGCTGCTTATTTGGGCGGTTATTGCGATGGAGGTCAATCTTTATGGGAGGAGTGTTTCGGATGTTAGTGTTACTTCTATTGCAAGAGGTATTGAGTCTAGCTAATGGTTCGTAAATTCTAGGTAATCTTGAACGTAGTTTTGCGTTTCTACTTGCAATGTCACAGGGGAGGTATGTTAGCGATTGGTGGGTAATAAGTGAGTGTGAGGATTGATGGCTGGGCTCTAAGGGGGGAGTTAAGAGTCCTTCATCCACGGACGGTATGCCCTGTAGTGTAGGCCTCGGTTGGTGGTTTACTTTTGGCATTGTGGTCCAAAAGGCTGACCGGTAAATAAAAGTTAGTATCATTGTGGTTTGGTTTGCAAGAGTCGGGTACCTCTAGGCTAGACAGGGCAATCATATGTAGGCTAGGTGCAATCAGTGACAGGCTAGATGCAATCAGTGACAGGCTAGATGCAATCAGAGACAGGCTAAATGCAATCAGAGAATGCAGTCAGAGACAGGCTAAATGCAGTCAGAGACAGGCTAAATGCAGTCAGAGACAGGCTAAATGCAGTCCCCCCCCCGCCCCCCCGCAGTACAACCATGCAGTCACTGCACAGGAAGGCAGGCGAAGCCCCTGTTATTTGGCATAAGCTAAATGGTTGCATCTTCCATTTGAGAAAGAATCCCCTAATTCATTGGGTTAGTTTAAGGATAGCCATCCAGCTGTGAAGTCATAGGGTCTGTAAGCCGTATAGAGGAATGTACCAAGCCCCTCGGATGACTTAACAGAGCATGTGGGCTGTGCCGGGGTTTGGAGGGGATGAGGGGGCGCACGCACTCTTGAAGGTAGGGGAGGCTTAGAAATAGGGACATCATCTAAGCCATGGTATTGAGTCTGCAAACATTGTTTGGTCTAGGTGTTCAAGGCTTGTAAGATAGTCGGTAAGTTAAGCGCTCATCTCCTCCAATCTGTGCAACCTGTGGTCATGGGTTTGGATCCCTGCAAGCTAAACACCTACCCATCCTTCAGTGGTTTAGAATTGAGTAGCCGCACCAGTTCTTGCAGCTCTCAGACCTAGATGTAGTTTGACAGGAAGTGCAAAATTAACAGGTTTACTTTTTTCACTTGTCAAAATGGATTCAGACATTAAAATCGTTCAGACAACTGTGCAAATGGCTGCATCCAATGGATGAATCCCAGCAGCCGAAAACAGCCAATATCATCCACTAGTGCGATTTAGGACTATCCTTGCCATATTAGGAGCCGACTATGGCCTGCGCAAGCAGGATTTGATTGGCCTCAAAGCTTGGAGCTGTGAGGGGACTATGCATGCCGCAGGTGTTCTGCCATTTGGATCGAAGGCGGCTGCGGTGGTTAATATGTTGTGGAAGACTCCTCGCAGAGCTCGGTCAGACTTGTGAGATGTTTTGATATAGGGGAGGAGAACAGATTACCACAGAAATGCATGGATCAGCAGCACCCCTGTTGAGGTCCAGCATGCAAACTACAGGTTTGAATTTGGGCACGGTTTCCCTTAAACTTGAAAAGATTGAAGAACTATAGAGTTGCCCAATATTTTTCTGTTTTTCCAAACGTCCAAAAAACGATTCAGTTCTTAATCTGGATTTGAGACCTGTGACCTGCTGTTTAGAGCGGTCTCTGTCAGAGCTCATATACCTGAGCTATAGAACTCATTTACTTTTGCCAGGTTGAAAATGTAGTTTCCTCCTTATACTGGCTCGTATCTTGTCAGACCATTGTTGTGCCATTCCTTTTCTCGAACCTAGAAGGTGCGAACCTTTGGGAGGACGTTGCTGTAATATTTCAACCGGGAATAGTCACTGTGCTGTTTCAGTTGTCAACCCGATTTTTCACAGTACCGCACGAAAATGTAAGTTTGTCAAACTCCAAATCATGTGCGCAGTTCCTGTACCTTTGTATAGATCCATTTACCTCGACCAGGCACAGAAACCCATATTTCGAGGGGATTGGGTCCTCGGACATATTCCATATCTATGACCGCTGTGGCGATTACCTGTCATAGATATGGAAGACGTCGTCGGACCATCCCATCGAAAGGACGTTACCAGGTAAGAAAGTAACTTGTTCATCTTAAGAGTCTTTGATGGCTTATAAAAACTTGCGAGAATCTAGCGGCTTTTCAGAACAGTAACTTTATAAGAACGTATGACACCAAAAAGCTTATGGACTTCTTATACAGATTTCTAAGGTTGATGTAGGAGTTGTGTGCGCTCTTAATGATTTTTCTTGCAAGCTTCGGATCAGAATCTAATGAAAGATGATTGATCTGCGAGAGTGCGCGTCGTCTGAGACCAAGAAGTCCCTCCAATCCTAGATGACGCATTCTTAGAATGGCCAAGAAATGGAAAACGTGGGCCACACTGGTCTTCAGTTTGGTGGAGCTAGAACCACCCTTTTTTTTCAAAGCATGCCTCGATCCCTGAGGTAAGTGAATCCACAGAGGCCCACCTATGCTGTCCATCAATAATTGGGGATAATTGAATGGTTCCCATGTGTGAACTGGTCCGCTTCCAAACTATGCGTGCTGAGTGATCTCCCTTTTACAAGACTAAACCCGGTGATCTTCAGTGGATAATTTTCCATTTGTTATGCTAGTGCCTGCTCTTACTCGATTCATCCAGAACATTACTCCTTTGTCTAGTGAGAAAGGGGTACTGGTACAAAATCCACAGAGCTGAAGTGTGCTTTGTCCTCCACAAAGAACAGAAAAGGGGAACTTCAAAGGAACTGCTCTAGTTAGAACGTTGTGTAATCTCGCTTTGTGGTATGCTACACCCAACTTTTATCAAGACCGCATATTATGTTACGGGACCCTAACCGGAGGAGCGTACCCTAGACAACGGCGTCTTGTATGAAAGGACCATGCTTGCTCTGCTATAGTACCTCCATCCTCCCAGCGTGCCCCACCTACTGCCCATTGTGCACGATGGCACATTGTGCTCTCTACAGATGAGGGTATATATTATCCCTAACCCCGTGGGGCTAAATTAGAGCGCTTGCAGTTTCAGTCCTTGGTTACTACCCCTCACAGGATCTACAAGGATAAGGAGTTGGGCAGTTGTCTAGTGCCGGGGGACAAACACACAGACCCTGCCTTATTTTTAAGCAGGGCTAGTTTAAGAGCACCTGCCAAAGCTGTCCCCTCACTTGTGCAAATATGTTCTTGCAGCCTTATAAAGCGAAAAAGGGCAGGCTATGTAACGGTTGCCTCTAGAGCCACTTGTTGGTGAACCCGCAGGTTAAGCACACTTATTGGCCATGGAGACCGCCTGCACTTTGCAAGCTCGTGTGCCACAGCAGGGACCGACTCAGCCAATCATCGTGGTCAACAAATGGTAATGACGCCTGTTCTTACAGCACTTAGAAGAAGTCAGTTTCGGGCATGAAGTGCGACTGCACTCAAAATGAACCGCATTACCTTACCAAATCTCAGGACAGCCTAATTTTGCTCCATCTGAATATTAATTCAACAAGGTCAGACATCAACACTTACTTTTTTCATGAGTTTTTGCCAGGGTGACTTAATGTTATACAAACCCTGTTTAATTCTGTAGGAATAAAAGCTTGTCAACATTCGCATCTCTATTTAAGATACTTTGCAGACTAAACTGTAGGGAACTGCATGGGAGCTCTGACCTACTTGCCCACTTGTCCTGTAGGGCCTCTACTCTCCCTTGCCCTCATTGTCTCGATCAAGTGATATTTTAGCGGCCCAGGATTGTTAGGGAGTGCAATGTATTCACCGTTTAGCCACATGGCCAGCGCTCTTAAAACTAGAATACACCTGGCACTCCAAGCTCAAAATGTTAGAACTCATTCTCCTGAGCTAGGTGGGCTATGATATTCCAGCCACCCTGGTAACCTCCTCCTTCAGAAAAGAAACTTCTCTCGGTTGCCCAGGATTCTCCTTCTTCACGAGATGAGCCTGTAACTAGGACCCTTCTTGCAACAGCGCCTCGATGCCTCTGTGCTGTACAAATGTAAAAAAATAAATTAAATATAAAATATAATGCCTCGTTCATGAGGATAAAAGGAGATCTATCTCTATCTCAAGGGTTCAGATCTGTTTGCAAAACACTCTTGTAGGCGTTGTTCCTACTTATTGTATGTTTTGTGAACAGTCTTCGATCCGAATGACGGCAGTGTAGAGGAAATTCTTAGTAGTTTTACCGTCAGTAGTACCGAAAACAATGGAGCGAAAAAGCTTATTTGGGGGCCCTCCATTTCTTTAACCCCACGACCCCCCCTCTCCACCCCTTACCCTGCCCCCATATATATTTTGATAGGTATTTTCGATGACAATTTCTTCTGTTAAAAATTCCATCGGGAAAAAAACTGTTTTTAAAAGGACGTTGTACGAGGGAATGAAGCCTGCAGATCCGGCATAGCTGAAAATGTCCCAAATTGGTTATACATTTCTTTAACACTCCAACAAGTTTCTATATTTGGCATTCCTCTGCCAGCAGTAGCAATACAGATTGTGCTTTTAATTCCAGTAGCTATGCAGGTAGTATCCCTTTAAACTACCATTAGTAGTGCTGGTAATATGGCTGCTAATAGGATTACTAGCATCCTATTACTTCGACAGTGATAGAAATAGTATGATTCCGGTATTGGGATCTTTATAAGGTGCCAACCAAGAGTGGGGTCACTTTGTAGTACCTCCAAAGCAAAGGGTGGCGGGAGACGTTGGTGAGCTGATCTTTCACGGGCTCTAGAATTGTCACATACGTGCAGGGGGGACATGGCAGCAGGGACGAGTATAAGGGAAGTGCGAGGACGCGGGGCATTAAATGCTAGACAACGAATAACAAAATGACCTGGGAATGCAGAGACGACCTATCTGCATACAGGTGTACATGAGCGCCCAATGGGAACGCATGAGAAGGCCATCACCGTCACTCTTGCAGGAGATTAAGAATCCAGATCAAAAAGATTGATGGAGAGGCTTTGAGTTTTCTTCAACAGATGTTCTGTGAACAAGGAGATTGTCTCGGGGAGGTGGCTACTGTGGAGTTCCACCACCCAATTGTTTGTATAGCCGCAACCTCAGTTGTCTAGTGCTTGTAAATCTTAAGGGCAGTGATGGTATTTTTTAACTTTGTGTCTGAGGTAAGCAGGTCCATGTTTTGTTCCCATGGGCTCTGTGAATGAAAGTGATCCAAGGTTTTCCCGGGAGCCAACAGTGGGATGAGAGCTGGTCTGATATGGTCCCAATGTTTAAGCCCCAAAACTAGTCTGCCTGCCCTAATCTGTGTGTTCGGAGGCTGATTGGAAAGATTTGTAGGCAGCCCCAACAGAAGGCTATTGCAGTATTTGAGGTGTGACCAGGCAGTTGCAGATGTTACAAGGACTTTGAGACCTACTCAAGTGGGAGATGTCTAAGGAGATGGAGCTGGTCCTGAATTTGAGGGACGGACAGGTACTAGCTTGGAGACCACGCGCTAGTCTTGGAAGCCAGATCACATGGAGAAACACAGGTTCGATCCCCAGATCCGCGCTTAGAAACATTTTGGTATTGAGCACGTTGTCGATAACCAATTACAATTACTTGTCAAACCATTCCCATTTTTCAGTTTGGATGGCTTAGAGGTGCTCAAAGGGAAGGGGTTGGAGTGGCAAGAAAATGGAAGAGGCAGGGAAAAACCAAAGAATAGAATCTGTCTTCATGGCATTGAGACTTATGTGATTGCATGAGGGGGGAAAGGCTTTGATTAGCGCGCAGGAGAGCCTACCTCTGATTTCTTCTCGCCCTTTCCATAAGTTTGACCCGTAAGAGTCTGGCAATATGCCTGAAGTTTGCCATCACATGTGGGTTTAGTCATGGCTTTATCGGCAGGAGTTAAAGCTGCCCTCTTGAAGTCCAAATGAACAATGCACTGTAAAAGGCCAAATATTAGAGTGTTGAATCAGGAGCTAAACGGGCCTTTGTGTCAATTTCTGACCCTTCAGGTTTTAAATGTGTGGTCTGTCCTACAAGGGAAAATAGGAAGAGGGGCGTATTGTATATCAGAAGGATGTGTCTTAGCCATCACTGGGCTCTAATTTTATATATTTTCGGAGTGTAAGGTTTTTAAAATTTTAAGAGTTGATGTGCGCGAGGGTTTCATGGAAAAGTGTTTAAATACTTAAGGCACAGAGTCTGATCTTCCCCAATTAAGTGTCAAAGCCAAGATTGGAACCCGGGTCTCCAGGTGGCAAGTCAGCATGTTGGCCACTAGACTACTCTCCTCACATCCCCACTGACCTGCTAACACCATGACATTGTAAGGCAACGGGGTACTTGGCCGAAATGTAGGCCGTCTGCTTGGTCTTCTAAAACATTCTACAGAATAGATCCTCAGAAGAAAAATCAATTTCTCAGTGGCACTTGCCATATAGGCTTCATTACAAGTTTATCGGTGTGAGGGTAATTCCGTTAAAGCCACTTTTCTGGTCAATCTGCCGATTAATCCGAGGAAAAGTGGTGATTCAAATCCAGCTTGTCGCTGGTGGTAAATCCTCAACTTTACCTCCTAAAAGCCGTAAATCTGCCGAAAATCCTTATGGACTCCAAAAATGGGGAATTGCCACCACGCTGTAATTAAGTTTGGTAGTATTTTGGCAGAGTTACCGCTAGAATGCTGCCAAACTCCTATGAAGCCCAAATGTCATCTATATAGGTGGCAAGTGGGTTTGCCAGGGGTCCTATAAAGTGAGATCATTCCTGCAGAAATCTCAACAGTCGTTTTTGAAGGAATGCTGGCATGGTTCGTCTGCACGCGCAAGGTTTTCTGGGATAGGACTGCTTTCATGTTTATTATCCAGACAATGTTGCCTTTTGGTGTTTCCTTGTATGCTGTTCCGAGCTGTGTCCTGAGCCTGTGCGCTGCATGCATGCTGTTTTTAAAGTCTTTGGTGTATCAGAATTAACCCTGTGTCTCTGCCCCTGCAGCCCTCATCCTGTGAAGCCCATCAGCGCTACTGTGACGAATGAGACCGCGGAGCGGAAGCCGCAGAAGTCCAGCTTGACCACCGCCTTCAGTAGCGGACTCGAGAAGCTAAGGACTGCCACGACCAGCAGTGTCCAGCCCGTGGCACCGTCGGTTACTCGCAAAACCGACCAGGAAGGCTTAAAGGTAATCACCGCCTGCTGAAGAGTACAGTAGCCAGTACTCTAAATGGGGGGTGGGGGGGAATAGATGCAAGTACTCGCCAAGATGGCGGGAAAGTGACTGTAACGGGTGCACTGCAGTGCAGGCTCTAAGGTCAATCTTTAGTAAAAAGGGGGGGTAACTGGATCATCCAAAAGCCACCCCGGCAGTCTTCGGTGCTGTAGCGAAAGCTCTTCTTGCAGAGGCAATTAAATGGATTCTGATACATTGCAAAGCCAACCGGGGTACTTTAAAACCACTCTATGCCTCTAGTAACTTTAAAAATCCTCGCCCATGGGGGGGCGGGGCATTGAGTGGTGCATTGTGGAGAAAGTGAAGGCGCTCATCTTCTACCTGTTTACGGTGCTGGACGGAGTGCTAGCAGACTGGTAATTGAGGTAGATGGGTGGATCCACTCCTTCGGCACATCCAATGGACGAGTCCAGCCCACGGATGCTTTCATATTCGATGCTTGGCCGGTGGTGCCTATTGAATTTGTTTAGTCTGGAGGAGGGCAGATGTTGGGGCTCACTGCAGCTGTGATTTGGTGAGAATCCTGGCCAAACAATCCCACAGATTGATTTCACTTTTTGGGAAGATGATGGAGGCCACTGGAACGCGATTGAGCTCTTGCTGGTCTGGCTGTAACCAAGATGTCGATCTTTGGGGGGGAGGGGGTGGAGTGCCAACACAAAAAAACCATCACAACGGTCTTAAAAAGGACCAATCATGCTGCCATATGGTGTGATAGGTTATTTATAACACGCTTAATACCCAGAGGTTTGTCCTTGCAAACAAGGCGAGCACGTTGCCCCTGAGCTATCCTCCTGAGTTGAGATTTCATTGAGCTATGAGGGACTCTGGTGATGGCATTGGCAAATCTCACCTGGCATCGTTCACCCTCTGAAATTGACCGGTTTCATTTCAGTCCTCTTAAAAGAACTGCTTTGGAGTTTCTTAAACAATAAACCATCCTGCTTCCACACAGACCCATCAGATGTAAAATGGTGGTCTGATGCGACCCAGTATCGGACCGCACTACAGAACATGGGGCAGCGCCACCCGTTGCAATGGGTGACGTGGACGGATCGCAGAGCACTTTCAAGGGCTGATGATGCTAAAATGGATTTCTTCAGGGATGCTTATAAATGGGGTGGTCCATTTTTGACGGATAATTGGAGATTTTAGCCATGTTGAGGAAGTGGTCTTTGGTGTCTTTGGGTTGGCTCTGGTACAGTTGGCATCATATGGTATTCTGGAGTGCTTGAGAAGTGGCTGCTCTATTCCCCCTGGCAAAGTAGGTTTCTTTTTCTTGCCTCTATAGACCCTGATAAGTACTTGGCACAGAGTTTAGTCATTCAGTTTCTCCTGAACTCTCAGGGTGGGAAAGATGGGTCTCACTACTGTGACGAGGAAGAGTAGGACTATGACTGATGAAGACTACCTATAGCCTCACTACTGGAACAGGAGGAGCGTTCAGGTAATGCCAGGATTAATGGCGAGACCCCGCAGATAAGTCAGTCAGTCTGAGGCCGAAAAAGAAAGAAAGCACTGCGACGCCTGAAGCGTGCACACCTGCTCATTGATCCCATTTCTGCAACCATACAATTAGCAACACTAGCCATGTTACTTTCTTGAGTTGTATTTTAGTTTTGGCAGGGAATGTAGCGCAGAATTGCATGGATCACATCTGGGCGGTCAATACCCAAAAGGGAAGCATCACCAACATAAAATATTAAACAAATTCCCTCTCCTCCTTCCCCACTATTGACTGACGCCAATGCCTGATTAGTTTAGATCTGCCTAGGTGAGCCACATCAAAGTGCACAGGCTCCAACCACGTGATTCTTCAAAGACATACCATTCTACAAATATTAATTTGGCAGGGTATTTACATTTGAACCAGAGGCGTTGCTAGGGGTTGCGGGGGGAAGAGAGGGCTATAGCCCCGGGTCTTTTTGTTGTTGCCCCGGATATAAGCTCGGGGGCAACAACCAAAAGGCTAGCTAGCCCCGAGTCCCGACAGCCCCAACATTCGCGTAGCCCCAGATCTCTTCCAGACCTAGCAACACCCCCGATTTAAATCTTGGTCAAATCCTCATTGTCAGCCTCCGCAGTGTGGAGGTCGCTCCGATCTATCCTGAAAGGTTCTCCTATGGCCCTGGGTATGAAACGGGTTCAGGCGATGTTAGAATAACCTAGACCGGTGCTGTGTACGTGTATCCCTCCTTTCATCCTCTGTGTGCTTGGGGAGAGTCCACGGCCATCCTCCAAATTGATACTCCCCTTTCAACAGATTGAGCCAAATGAGCTGTTAAGTTCTCATCCCACACTACATACACCTGATGCATATCCAATTGCAAGGGATTCTCCATTAAAGGAGACTGCCACCTTTTGGCTCAATGGAGGTTTTGGACCACAATGACCATCAGCCCTGACCACCCTGGTCAATGGTGTAGGCTCATTGGAGTCGTAGTTCAAAACATCGGGCAAGCAGACCCCTACATCTTGAACAATGTTTGGAGCGCTGTTTCCAATAATCGTTAATCGACCCACTGTAACCGGTCCAATGCAAAAATCTCTTCTGGGCTTGTTTTGCATTTACTGCAACTCTCGGATTATAGGTTTGTTTGACTGGTCCAGCCAAAGGTGGGCGCTTTAGACGGAGCCCAGAACACGTAAAATCTAGACTTTGGCACCCATGCACAGAGTACAAGGTTACCTCTTGCCAAGCAGCTTTTCATACACTGTATATCCGTGCACAACTAAAGCCGCAACTTGCTACTGTGCATCAGAAAACCTGGGCTCGCGGCAGGCTTCCCTGCTTGACTTAACTGTGTGATCCTGGGCAAATCGCTCCAGGTTAATGGATCTTACTTGCTCCAGCTACCAACCCTGATTGCCTAATGGAGATATTTAGCTCCAAAAAAGCCTCGCTCATCGTATAATACAATTTGTGTTCAATATATAATCCTATTAATACATGGTTCATTATATAATATTGATAATGTATAGAGTGCATACTAAAGGCTGAATTGCACCTTCACTTGATCGTTGTCTCGGGAGGATAGCTCCGCAGCAACGTGCTCGCCTTGGAAGCAAGACGACATGGAGCCACACTGGTTCGATCCATGCTTAGAAACCTTTGGGTATTACACGCGTTATAAATAACCTATCCTATCCTTTCATATTGCACCTTTACAATTGATCCATAGTTCTCTAACAGAAAAGTGAACTAGATAATGCACTACAGTGTTTGTGGGCAGGGGGCATTCCTGAGGCCTGACTGAGGATTCTGCCAGCCAGCTAGTTTGTGGGTGGGTGGGTAGGGCGGGAGGGGGCACACTAGGCCAAAATTAGGGTGGATGCTTGCCTAAACGTGGCACACATCGCTTTAATTCTCCCCTCTCCACCTTTAGAACCCAGGAGTGTTGGGGCCATGCGCCCACGTGTGCCTTGGAGGGCTAGGGAGACGGCCCCTAGGATTTAAGACTTCTCTGCGCTCTGCTTGCGGCTCTCCCCGGACATCGAGGCATGGAGCAACTCCATGGTCCCGATTCATCCACCTCAGAAGGGTTGAGATGCTTTGTGCGAGCTGCAGGTCACAGGTTTGCATCCTGAAAGCGCCGCACAGATCTCAGGAGCAGGTGCAACAAGCCACTGAGCTACCTTGCAAATGATATATAAAGCGTCTGCTCTATACATTTACCAATTTAAGGATGGGTGCAAAAATTACAATTGAGAGGAAAGTGGAGTTTAATCGTAAAATGAAGGGCCGAGTCTCTGGAAGGCCTTCAATCGCAGTATGTTCTACCCCACCTGTACCACTACGGAAATGGACCAGTCCTATACAAGTGATTCTTGGTCGAATTCCCAAACCGAGCAGTCCAGTACTGCTGGTTTGGGTGAGCTGCCAGGCAATGCGCCCTTTGCATGAGAACACAAGGCCCTTCCGCCATGTTTCAGCCTAGCGGGACAGAGGTATTGTGTTGTGGAAGGCTGCCCAGAGCAATGCCAGTGGTCATGATTGATTGTACCCCCCCCCCGACCCCCCAATCCATTAGCTTTTTGTTTTAGATGCTGAGGGCAATAGTGCGTGTTCGGGCGTGGGTCGCCTGCTTGCTACCCCTAAGGAATCCAGCGTCTCCTCGCCCATTGGGTTCGTGGGGGCTGAGACAGGTCTGAGGCTACTGGTCTTCCCAAGTAGATGGTTATGACGTAGCAGCGGCGACTGGACTGGGTGCATGGGTAGCGGGACTGCATATTGGCGTAGACCAGCCAAAATAGTGTGTGGGGAGGGGGGGCTCCCAGACCCATTGCATTGGGTATGATTGATGTTAAACTTCACTCACTTTTACTTTAGATGGAAAGCTGAGGGTCCTTAACATTTTTTTTTAAAAAAAGGGTTTAGTCGGCAGCCCAACCGCGACGTGCCTAAGATGCTACTGTTTTAATAATAATAATAATAATTAGGCTTTTATATAGCGCTACAAACCCTCAGGTATCTGAGCGCTGCTTATTATTACCCACGGTGTGTGGTGCTCATTTATCGACCTCGGAAGGATGAAAGGCTGAGTTTGGCCCTGCCGGGATTCGAACCTGCGTTAACAGGCTCTGCACGGGTGTCAAAGCGGGCGCTCTACTCGCTGTGCCACTTGACCTGTCTGTTCTCCATTCCTATGACCTCTGGGTCAAAGGTTGCGCCAATAGGCTCAGCCATCCTCTTTGGTGAATTTAAAAGTTGGCACCCCTAGAGCAAATAGCCGTACCGGGGTACCTCGCCCTGCATATTCCTTGACCATGTAAAGGAAGACCCCCTTCTGTCCAGTGCCCTGCAGATGGGCCCATCGTTGTTCTTTGTATTTACCCGCTAATACTTGCCCATCCGGACCAGTGTGGCGAGTAGAGAAGTCCATGGACCTGAACTGCAGGCCATATGGGGCTACTCGGGACGACAGGAAGGAACAAGCATTGGCAAAGCCAACAGTTTGGGCTTTTGGGCAAGCATGAGATAAGCACTTGCCAGGCACTGATATAATAATAGTGCCTGGCCATAAGATCACAGCACCTGAAAATTGAGTGATTATCGGGGCATATGTCAGTACTTGGAAAATGCCTATCGAATACATCAAGCCAACGCTGTTGGATTTGTCATTGCTTGTTTGTAACAGTATTTCAATGCATGGAAGAGATGCATAAAACAAGTGGCTGAAGGCAGACTTGGTTAAGACGGTTTCATTACACCAGTAGTCCTTTACAGCCATTAACTCTCAGTAGGCAACCTAGGAAAAACACTGGCAAGTTTGATGTTGCCACTTGATAGAGCAAGCTCCGAGATCCCAGGAGGATGTGTCTAGGGCAGCGAGGGGCAGTTAGTGGGCCATAGGGATTAGCATGGACATGGGCTGCTAAAGGGTGGTCAAATAATCACACCCACAGGCTGTGTCCCCTCCTCACATGTCCTCTCCCCCCTACCTGCTCTTCAATGCAATCGCTTGGGGTTCTAATCAGCCAAAACCAAGGAGCTGAGGGTCGGATCGGTTTGGGTGTGTGGGGAGTTATACCTCCCACTCAGAGTCGAATCTAAAAATAGAATAGCTCCTGGTTGGTGGGCGTGCCTCCTTGCAACGAAGTACTGTGACGAGGTATAGGGACTGTGGTAGAGGTGCGGTGTGTGGGCAGTCATGGCTGCAGATAACCTACATTAAATAATGTGGGATGATGGCAGTCAGCCAGTCGCCCAGAAAATGCACTCTGGTTTCCGGTAGGGGAGAAATGAAATTCTGCTGTGGATTGGGAGCACAATGCAGGGTTATAACTTATACTGAGCTAAACCTCAAATTAAATGTGGGTGGGGGGGTATGCTACCTGCGAACACTGCATTTTCAGCTGCACATGCTGTAAATTAGGCCATAATTAGAAGCGCTGACGTGGCCCGTAGATCCAAGAGCAGCTTGCAGGGATGTAACGGCGCCTATTTTCGCGAGGCCGCCTTGCATTAGGTGGAAAGGTACTGGACCTGGTCACGTGCTCTGCTGTGTCTGGCAACCCGTGGGGATTTGAGCTCATTAAATGGAGTGCACCTCGAGGGATGTGTCCACCTACCGCATTACATCCAGAGATGCGAGTGAAGCTAAAAGGTTAGTTTGCTGGTACTCCTAGTTGCTGATTGTATAAAGGTTGCTGCAACACCTTTCATTAAATGTGATTTATATATATTTTTTGGATTCTTTTGGGAATGATACATTATTCCGCATGTTCAAATTCTGCAGATAACGGAATGCAGAATATACAGAGGAAAACACTGGTAATGTACTAATTACACTAAGTTCTTACACGTCTTAGTCCGTCCTAGAGACTGGCAAGAGCCTAAAAGTAAATATCAAGTATACCGTTTTGGAATGCTGTTTGATTTCATCCGGGCCATAATCTGGCATACATGGTCTCCCTGGAGCTAGGAGACAAACCCATGCCTGATTTCGCACCCCGCTCTCCGCCCCCAAGCACCCCTAGACCCGCACGGATCAGCTGTTTGGCCTGCCATGGTTTCTTGCTTTGCTTTGTATTTAGGAACATTAAATGTGGTTAGCGTTAGATGGAGGCAGACACAGCTGTGAGTGGGGAAATGAGAAGTGACTATGGTCTGAGGCGTTCCCCTCTAGAGGAGAGTGATGGGTCATTAGAAATGGTGCATACAGTTGCATGCTGTGGAACTGCCTGCAGGCGTTTGATTGTATCCCACATCTTTCAGTCTTGTACAGTTACAGAGAACAGTACAGATGTTCTAGCCCACAGTACCCTGCTTGCTGGTAACTGCACGCTTCTATTGAAGATGTTCTAGCATACTTTTCCTCAACGTCTTCTAGAACTAGGACTGTTGCATTTTTCTTGTTTGTGCGTGTTTTAAGTTATTTCTTGTAAGTGTTCTGTTAGCAGTTTTAGAAGCCCTTCGCTTCCATGACTAAATCTCGAGACCCGAGCCCCCTTTGTCAGGCCACGTTCTTCCCCATCAAGAGGCAGCTTGTAGAGTATGCAGCTCCCTTTTCCAGCACTGCTCGTCTACCGATAGTATTGGTTCACTTCAGGAGGGTGCAAAAGGGGAGATTACTCCCCCCGCCCCCCATCCTATGCCCATCTACCATAGTCCACGTATGCCACCTGTCCACTGGGTCGGAGAGGGATGTGGCATTGTGGTGAGGAAGAGTTTGACTTTTTAAAGGAATATTACAAAGAAGTAATTGACCCATTACCAGGTTGCTCCCCTTCCTCGTCAGTGCTTTAGCAATATTGCCGGTTGACTCCTTGTTACGTTGTCAAACACCATATCAATCCTGTAATTCCCTCCCTGGTGGGAGAACTTAACATAACAAAATCTTGGAAACAGAACCCAGAGCAGCTGTTCCAACGAAGGCGGTTCTGCTTCCATTCAGCATATAGTGAGACGTTAACATGTTAGCAAGTGGGTGCCTTCCATACTTCAGTAAACGCCCTCCGCAAGAGGCCCGATAAGCCGTCGCACCCCTGGTATAACGACCTTGAATCAATACACGAAGTGCAACTGCTTGGTGAGCCAAGGCTTTTGCTGCTCTCATCCATTTGCTGAGCGCAGATTCAAGGTGTCTTACCTTTAGGGCCAGGAACAAAGGAAACCGAGGGAGTTTCAACACCTGGAAGACCTGTAGTCTAAGCAGAGCCTCGCAAGCCCACCTATGTCCAGATGAGGCAAGGATGGAAATTAGATAAAAATTGCTAGAATCAAGCGTGTTGTCATCGAGGCTGAAATCGGACCGGATCTTGGGGCACAAAGAGGTGAAGGGAGAAATTTCAGATAAGGTTCCCTTCACATTAGAGCTCACCAAATTCCTCTGGCTGGTGGGATGTCGATCGGAAAGGGAACCTTTTCTGAGAGGAGCTTGATTGTTGCACTTAGTGGTATAAATGGATCCTTATGGAAAGCCTGTGATGCCAGCAGGAAATACCAGGAAGGAAAAGGAGCCATCCCTAGGTTTGGTAAATGCAAAGCCCATAACTAGTCTAGAACCGTAATCCTCAACAAGAGGTGCTATTCAAGAAAACCATCAACCTATTTCTGCAAGTTCTATCCCAGGGGAAAATAATCATACTTGAGATACAGAAGACGTAAAGATTTACTCAATAGTGTATCAAAACCATTTGTCGAGCACCAGGAAGGAAATATGGAGTCCTTGTCACCTGGACATCTGAAAGGGCTACCTCTAGCCTTCGCTTGTAGTCCTCCCTACTCAGACTACGGGAGGTGGTGCATTGTGAACTGTGATGACCACCCAAAGGGTCGGAAGTGATGGGGGCAACATTATTCCCTAGAGCGTAGGTCTTCCTCGTCTAGCTCTGAGTTATCAAGATGACCCTGCAGTCCTCCCTCCCCCGATATTGTGCAATACCCTGGAAATAAGATGGAAATGGGAGTGGCTGGTGATGGCGGGGAGAAGTGGGGGGGGGCTGCTTCTTCCTTGAGCTATGAATGGAAATGTGGGCATTTTACCTGGAGGCAAGCGTGTCCATTGAACTGGGATTAGATCCTGTGGCAAATCTGTGACTGGGGTCCAGGAATACCAGGTGGTGAAGCGCAAGATTCTGCTCGTGCCCTGATTATTCTCACAGAAATAGACCAACCGAGTTACCTCAGGAGGTGCCCAGAAAACCCTAGTGATTTAAGGATGGGCGATTCTATGCAGTTGGGCGATTGAAGATGGATTACAGAAAAGTCTACCCAATACAATTGGCGGTGTGGGGCGCTATCCATGGAAGGAGATCAACACTTTCTAACACAGGAATATGGCAAGAGTAATCCATGGAACCCACGTCCAAGATCAAGTGCATGCTGTACACCGGATCCTGTGTATTTGCAGATCTCTGGGACATTCCCTGTGTCGCTGCAGCCATTTTGGAGCCGGTCCAGGCCACGTGGAAACGAGCGATGGAGATTGAACCCGGCCCACAGCTCTTGCTCTGAACGGTCACCGTTGACCTCCCATTGTGGATTGTGCGGTGGGTACAAAGTTTGCCCTAAATATTTGGGTTGCTTCTACAGCCAGCAGAGGCTTTCCAGAGTTCCGCAGTCCCCTATTGTTTGATGCTCATCTGTAATCGAATGTCCTTTTTTCGGTCCATAGTGGGACAGTTCTGCACAGCTTCCAAGTTCTCTTAAACACAGGAAGTGGTATGCTGATTGAACTAGTTGGCACCGTTTGATCTTGCACACTTCAGTAAAGCCTGAACTGTGTGCTTTGCCAGTGCTCGTTTCTCCCAGCTACCTGCTCTTATTGTGGGACATATTCACATTGCACTTGAAGATTTGATGGTTTCGCATCTTCCGAATTCTGTCTAAGGAATAGTTGTCGTATCTGCCCTGGCAGCTCAGTGGCTGGTGGTAGCTTCTGCTTCCACTTGGCAGGTAGTGACCATAAGACCGTGCCAGGGGAACCGCAGTGCCAAGTCCACTCGCTGTACCATGGCCACGCCTGCTCATATATGAGGCCACCCCACCATGAGTAGTAGCCGAGACCAGCTACGGGGCAGCCTCTGAGTTGGCACAGGAGGAAGCAATATGCCAAGACCCTAAGGTTGACTGGTGCATCCAACGCGTGTTTTTTCACATTGGATAAACATTGTTAATTCCATGTTCAGTCCTCCTAATTTGAGCATCTTGTCTAATGGCCAGGGTGTTGCAAGCGAAAAAGTGCACGATTACACGCCTGCAATGCCCCCGTGCAGGATACGATCTCGGCAATGTAATTAATTAAAGCTTGCCTTTCCTCTTAGGGAAGGCCTTTGATGAGCTCGGCTGGGTCTCGTCCCAGAGCTGCACATGTTGCATGACACATGCCGCCATGGGGAGGGAGGGAGGGGACTGTAAATGGGTTAATAAGCTGTGGGGCCCGGGCACCTATGTGGGGCACGAGGCCGGCTCAGTGTCCCCTGTGCGCTGATTAATCAGCCTGGGCTTCACTGGAGAAATAACCCAATTACTTTTAGCAAGGCTGTGTTTTAATCTTGCGCTGATTTTGCGACCAATTGCGTACAGTACATCCTCCATTCAGTAAAGGTTTATTTGAGGTGTTAGTCTGCATAGTGTATATATGCTATGATAGGTTATTTATAGCAGCTTAATACCCAGAGGTTTGGAAGCGCAGACCCGGGGATCGAACCTGTGTTGCTCCGCGTCGTCTTGCTTCCAAGGTGAGCACGTTGCCCCTCCCCTGAGCTATCCTCCCTGGACATATATAATGTGTAACCCTCCACCCCACCCTTTATCCAAGCAGAAATGGGGACGACTAGATGGGAACTTTACATGTAAACACTTGTGTAGGAGAAGTACTACCGTAAGTGGCGAATGGAGAGTAGTTGTCGAAATAAACACGCAGACCCAATGGAGTATTACCGTTCCTGGCTGAATGCAGCACAGCATGCTCGCTGTGGGAATCTCCAGACTGGAGCCAATGGGCAGGTCTCCCCTGCCAGAGACGGTGGACTTACAGGACGCACGGACTGTGATGGACAGGAAGATGCTGAACATCAACCATGAAGGGAGAACCATTGAAGAGGGCTGAAGCGAGAAGCTGTACACCTTCCATTCAGGGCCATGGATTCCAGCAGCGCACCAGGGCTTCCAAGGGCCTGCAAGCTGGGCCGCATAGGTCGGGAGCGGCCCAGTCTGATGTCCTAGCCCCAGGCTGCAAGGCGGTCTGAGGGCGAGTCAGCCTGCTTAGGGGGCCAGAAGAGGCAATGCCAGGCCGCATTAGGATGGCAGCCTGGGTGGAGGTGGCTGTGTGGGCAAGGTGGCCCCAGGCGAGGTAACAGCCTGGAGGGGGGTGGGGGTACATGGCCAGCCGATTGACCCCACCTGGTGGGGCCTGTGTGAAGATGGTGGTGGCCGATGGACTGGTCAGCCCTGAAGACCATTCTAAGTAGCAGACTGCATGCGTGGTGTGACCTGGCAGAAGATGGTGACAGCCAGTGTGAGGGAGAAGTTGAGTCACCCCGTGGCCTGGTCTGGGTGGGCTGTCAAGAAAAAAGGGCCGTCTGGGCTGTGGCGTGCTAGGAGAGTGCGCAGAACCAGTTGGCATGCCCAGCCATCTAGGCAAGAACGAGCGAGTGACCCGCTCATCCCAGAGGTGCCCCGATTGAGTAAGAACCTCAGTAGTGCACACAGCAAGGGCAGCACCACTGAGGGAGAGGGACTGGCACAGAGGAAATGATAGCTCAACATGATCAACGCCCTTCACCTTGCGGGGTATGAAGCATGCATGGCCCACGTATGAGCAGAGGTGGTGTGCTACTAGAAGGCATGTTCCATAGACCGTGGCAGTTATCTGGACGAAGTACACCAACAAGTTAATTAGGGCAGACTGCTGCCAATATTGGGTGGAAAGAATTGTGGGTAGATTGTTAACACAAGTGCTACCCTTAGTAATGTGTAGTGGGGGCTGCCAGATCAGGGGGGTTCTGGTACATCCCGGCTGTGTTTGGATGTGGAGGGTAGGGTCAAATCTCAGGCATCCAGCTCTTACACTGGTGCTAAAGGCCGGGCTACCCAACTCCTCACTGGGCAATATTTACTCTTTATCCTGGCGTGTCTGGTTGTCCACTCCAGAATCTGCCCCAAAACCTTGTGGCTTTGGAGCCAGGGGGCATGAGCCAGGTGGCGAATGATGTCGGGTGGGGGTAGGGTGGTTCCATGGTGGCAGTCTTTCTGGACTCGCATTCAGTTCCTGAAATGTGTCTAAAACCGCAGGCCAACGATTACGTGGCTAGGAGGTGCAGTTTTGAAGGGACCCGAGTCCCTTCCAAGTGGAAGACGGTATATTGAAATTTTCGAAGTGGGTCCACTTCATTATTATGGTATTTATTGAGCACAGACCTAACTTCGAGAAGCAACGGAGGGGTTTTCATCGGTATACAACAGTACGAACGCACAACGGAGCGCTTATCTGAGGTACCAACAGAGCAGACCTACAGCGGAAGGGTAGGATACAGAGGTGCACAGAGAATACGTAATTCTCTGTGGCGGGTAGGAGCGTGGTGGGCAGCAACTAGTGCGTCAGGTGGCGCAGGGGCGACGTGGTGGCATAGGTTTTGAGGAGCGACTCCTAGAAGGGGTGGGTCTCGAGTTCCTTTCTGAATTGTAGGATCATGGGGTCGATTCCAATGGTGATGGGGAGGAGGTCCCATAGTCTTGGGGCGTTGGCAGAGAAGGCTTATATTCTTTTTTTTTGCAGCAGTGGATTTCAAGTCTGCATGTATCCTGGCTGCTGGTGGTGCAGTGTCCACTGGAGATGCAGTTTTTCTCTGCGAGGTAGCTGGGTGACTTGAGGGCGACTGCCTTATAGATGATGTGATCGTGCATGCAGTGGGAGCCAGTTAGGGTTGATGAGGGCTATGGTGATGTGGTCATATCTGCGTAGATGCTTGATGAGGTGTGTGGCTGTGTGTTGGACACTTTGCAGTCGTCCTCCCTTGTGCCGCTGAGGAGGTGTGTCCGTATTGTGGGAAGGCGCTGCGACTGGAGGAATAGACCGGGTACCCTGGGCGCAGATGCAGGTATAGAAATGGAAAACTGTTCTAGTCCGTGACTAGGGTACATGGAAGTGGGCTGTGCAGTGCTGCTGTCCATCAAGGAGGTATGCAGTAGACTCCTCCTGCCGTTAACCGATCCTTGGAACATGAGACGCACTGTATGTACTTCTAAATCGCCCTTTCCTGTTATTATTTTTAAATTACCCTGCTGTCCTTTGAAGGGTGGGATAATCTCTGTCCAAGCAACTAACATGACACGATTATTGAGTAACGCTGAACCACATTTGCCTATGCAGATCTATTCTGATGTAATCCATTTAGCTGGGGTAATCGTACCGCGCACCTTTTTAGGGAGACTGGTGTAGGCGGACACGCCATTACTGAATCCTTGACCCTTCTCTTACCGGTCTCCAACCCCACCTACCTCACCGCTGTGAGCCACGCTGGGGCCTGGGGAAGAGAGGAAACGGCAAAGATTAGGGTAGGATCCCCACCAAAGACCCCTAGGGAAAAGACACTAGTAGGTTAAAGTAACTGACACACAAAAGGAAAGGTGGCCAAAGCAGTTCTGGTGTACGGTTCTTTTAATTTTATGCTTATTTATACTTTTCTCTTCCAGTACACCAGCAGGGTTTTTGAGTTTTGTAAAAATAACAAGGGGGGGTTTCACGAGGCACTAAATACAAATACTTTAAATGTTTAAGATGCTTTAACCTAAGCAGCTGTGTATTTAAAGTCTTTTAAACATATATACAAACTCCATACAGTGCAGTGTACAAAAAAAATCTAAAAACGCCTTACTTTGGAGACAGCCTGGCCAGGGCCCTCTTAAGATCCTTGCTGCTGCTTCTTTCATAATGTTCTTCTTGGTCTTGACGCGCTGGTCCCAAAGTAATATATGCCTGGGCGGCTTATGCTGGTAGCAGTCTAGCGGGTAGCAGCGGCACAGAGGGAGAGGTCCCTTATTTTAAGTTGGCAAGGATGCGTATGTCAGAGGCAGTCCGGCGTTGTCTGCAGCGGTGGGGGGAAATCGACCTAGGCCACGTCTGCCAGAGGTATTCCATGAAACAAGGCTGAGGAACCTGTGCTCGATTATGAGGCGCATACTGTGAAACCGGGAAATCGAGATTGTAGAAGTGCCCTTTTGAGTGTAGCCTTTGTTTCCTGGACTTATAAGATCAATCGGTCCTTTATATGGCAGTCCATGTAGTCCGGTGGATGGTATCTGCAACGAGAACCTCGAAGAGCATCCGCATTCCAAGTTTTATTAGTAGCGACTGTGCCAAATGTGTTGATGCTGATCATGGCTACGCCTTGTAAATGACATGCGAGTTGTATTTTTAGATCTTCCGATTTCTTGTGGTGGTCTAACGTCTTCCCATTTCTCATGTGTTTCAGGATCCTGGATTTACAGACCTGGCCGCCAAGTATTACCATCTGACCCACGACGAGCTGATTCACATGTTGCTCCAACGCGAGAGGGAGCTGAGCCAGAAGGACGAGCACCTTCATGAACTGGAGACGTACATCGACCAGCTGCTCGTGCGCATCATGGATCAGGCACCTACGCTGCTTCAGATCCCCTTGGAAAAAATACGGAAGTGAGCTCCGTCCTATAGCGTACTCCTAAGGCCTACCGGACCTGTCACTTCTACTTTAAGTGGGATTTGTCCAACGAGCAACCAGCCGAGTCTCGCGCCGCTCATGACTGTTCCCAACTGGAGATTGATTGTAAGCGATAGAACCATATACAAGCTGTTAGCTTGGCATTATATGCAGGCCGTGTGACCTGGATATATATAGAAACCTTTTTGACCACACCCAGTACTGGGAACATATAACAGGCTATTTAAACCAAAGCTAGTCACTATTCCTTTTTGTGGACTATTTTGCGGTCTCCCCATCCCTCGATGCATTTTGGGGTGCTTCATGGTCTGCTCTGCATATTTGCTTTTCAGTGCTTGCGAACACCTAGTCCATGAGATGTGGCCTGGACTTCCTTTTGAAGGCAGGGATTCTGCACACTTTCAGTTCCCGTTCAAGCCGGCTTCTTACTAAGAGAAATGCAAGGCTGTGGACGATGGTCAATTTTGAGCCTATGTGCGATAGTTCTCTGATGATGCTAACAAGGTATGTCTCTACTGAAGTGCACATCATCGCTCCTTTATTTTTCGTCAAGCCTGTAGAACAGCCAGGTGTTCACTGCCAGGCAACGGATGCACAAAGATCGTTCGAAGATCCCCCTTACGTAGATCTTTTAACCAAGAAGCTGTACGTGACTTCACGGTACCAATTACCCAAGAACCTTGGACGCTTGTGTCAATGATGCTTGTGTGTTGCCGGTTAATGCCGCAAGGTACTGACCTACAGTCCAAATGCTGGTGTTGCTGGGGAAATGTGCACCGCCACGACATGCTTTCCAAATCTTCTCCTACAACCTGGGCATTTGTAGTGGTACGACAGGCAAGCTAACTAGGGATTGTTATAAAGACAGGTGCTTGAGTGCATCAACTAAACCCCTATGCAAATTCTGAAGAAGCAAAGAAGGCTATATTGTAGAGAAGCAGTTTTGAGCTGCTTGTGGCTGGTAGTGTTTGAAGTCAAAGGCATGGTTGTTTTCTTCTTCAGTGAATGGTAGTGGTTGTCCCCGGGAGAACAACCTAATCACAAAGCGCTGAGGCCGTAGTGGTTTTTGGGACACAGGCAGATGGAAAAATTCATCATCTAAAGAATTGCAACTTGGACTGTTGAATTACTTTAGCTTGAAGGGCCCCCTCACTGTGCAATGTTCTGTAAGGGAGTTGAGTGGCAAGATGAGGTTAGCAACCGGGATGCTGGAGAGTGTAGACTGTAATTTGCTGGCTCGCTGTCTCCACACATGCTGCAAAACCAAAGCACTAGGCAACCCTGCTTTTCTACCAAAACCGAATGATGCATCAGTCATTGTAGGGTAAGGTAGACAGAGATGTGTCTGGGACTCTTGGGGTCCTACACCGAAGCCGAGGACTTGTCATGTTGACCTGCTTGCAGAGTTCCACCTTGGTAACTCGCAGCTCGCCAGTGGTCTGCCGCTCACGCATAAAGATGGAGCTTGTACTCAATACTAAAATCCAAGGTTACGGGCTGTAAATTGTGAGGTTGTTTTTTAGGGGTATTTTTTTTGCTCCATTAGGTGTCGGTTCAACTGAGCATTTCTTGAACACTATCATTTGATTGGCCTTAAAATACAAGAAATTCCATTGTTTCAAAAGAAGAGTCTGTTATCGTGCCTTTCATAGGAAACATATGTTTTTTGGGGGGTGACCCATTTGAAAGTATTTCTTTCCTCTAGCGTCAGGCGATTTTATAATGTTTATTTTCTTCTTGGTATGCGATGCATTGTGTGTCCCTTAGCCAGAAAGGGAAGCCATGTTCTAATGTCTTAATTGGGATGTGCCAAAAAGCTTGGCTAGGTGTAGAATGTTTGGGGATTATGAGAATGGCTATAGTTGCACATATTCTTTTAAGAATTGAAAAAATGTAACTGCATTGCTAGTTCCACCGAAGATGTCACTGGTCTGACTGCGGTGGCGTTTTCTTGTTTGTCTGTTTTACTCTTTATACGTTGTTCCCGTCTGCCTTATGAATGTATTTCATTTTGTTATTTCGTTCAAACAATAAAATGTTGGTTTAAATGTACATTATCACCTTGAATTTCAGCAATGCCTAGAAAAGCCATTTACAGTAGCAATTAAATATATGAAAGAGAGCCCCTGAACACTCCCACCAGAGATTACAACCCGCTTGGGGTGTGCGGGAGGGCGGGGGTGAGAAAGGCCCAAGTCGATCTTGTAAGGATAACAAGTTTAATCTCATATGCAGATGAGCAAAATCAAAGAACTCGGCTGCCAAGAACGCTCTGCCAAAGAGGGGTACAAGCAGAAACATTTAAAGCATAACATCTTCAGAAGTGGCGCAATACATAGTGACAACCTGCCCGGCTGATTGGATGGACCCTATACAGGTGCTGCCTCTAGCCATATGGGAATGGCAGTTTATTGTCCCAGCCCGGTCCATCCATCTTCCATCACGTGGGTGCTGTAGAGCTCGTCTTCTCACGTCGAAGGTCAGAAAACAAATGAATTATACTCCTACTATACAGCTTGTTTATTACTCCTACTGTGCACACAAGAGGTTTCAGGGCACTCTAACCTTCACACGCACATTTCACTCACTCCCTCTGCGCCATCCAGCCTCAAGGTCTCTTCCCTAATTGTATAATGTATCCCTCCCAGCGCCTCGCAATAAAACACGATTGTCGCTTCAACGATACACCCTGGTGTCATGGAATTCGAGGATCTTAGGGTTCAGTCAGTTATATGGGCTTTAACTCGTGGTCACTTGTGAATGGACCGAGTCATACTTTGGCTAACGTGTGATAACATGCACACCAGGCACCGACCTCTGATCGTGGCCTTGTTGGACACATTCCTCTTGGGTCAGAGACATCTTTGCAACACTTTTAAGAACAATGAACAAACAGTGTGGCTGGTGGGGAAGCGAACTGTCCTCTTGGGAGCTCAGGCATGACTGGAGATTTCTGTGGCTTCGTAGATTTGGCCTAGTGCATCTAATGGTGCTTTTACTGCGCTTACCGTGCAAGCCTTCTCTTCTACCTAGGATTATTAATATCTACGCAAAATAGCGATGCCGCCCGCACCTTGGGCCACACAATATGAATACACTATAATTGATTATATTAGCATGGGGTCCTGCTGAACAGGAAGACGGCCCTTTCACTGATTTCTCCTTCCCCCTGGCTCATCAGTGCCTCAAATGTCTCGTCTACTTTAAAGCGCCGGGTGGGGGGACGGGGATGCCCTCTTCCCAACATAATCTGCTCAAATGTGTAGAAATTTTGTATCAAACCATGGATTATTTTTAGGGAGGGAAAGGGCAAGCAAACTATTCTAAAAGGTTTTTTCGGTTCCATTAAAATAGCACATTTTGTATATCAAACTTCTTACATGTTGATGTTCTCACATCAGTATAAGAAGTGGCGGTGTTTATCTAGCGAGCAAGTGTTCTTAAACCAAGGGAACCAGCTTCCATAGTTTTTATGCTGGTATGTCCCGTTTCCCTTTGAGATGTCGGTTCTCCAGTATTTCAGTCTTTATAGATTCGCAAATTGGCTGGCTAGGAGCTGCCAATAAATACACCTCCAGAAATAAAAATACTTTCCTACCTCTCATTAGTGAAGAATGTCTCTTAAGACTCTAGGCATTGGCTGCCAACCTGTTAGCACTACTAAGCTCCAACGCTAAAGCCTTCATCAGATTATTTGTTCTACGATTGGAGAGGAACCCCATAATGGTATGCCTGCTATTGAGTATTTATCGCGTCCAGCTTTTCCCTAAACCTGTTGATTACCCGATATGCTGGAATTTTAATAAGCAATTACCAACTTGTTGCAGTGTTGTCTTTTGTAATGCAGAAAACATGTTGCAGATTCAAGCTTTTAGCATAATAGATGTGGGCCAGAAAGAACCCCAACACAACTGTATATTTAATGTCTGTATATTTAATGTCTGTATATTTATATATAGGTATATATAGATATAATCTCAACATTTACACTAGCCATTTGCTAGTGATAATTGACTCTTGGCGAATAAGAAATGGTGTGTGAAATAATTGAGGCAAGGAGTGACTTTGTAGGAGTGGTCAACTTCAATTTTTTAATGTCTGTAGGGGGTGTGTGTGTGTATAATTGGGCAACACTATTCAAGGAAGCAGAACAACAATTGAAGTTCAAATTCAAAACAAAAAGCAATTCATTGATCTAACTCGGGAGAGGGCGAGGGGGCTGTTCAGACAACCCTTTGTTTACTAGTTTAGTGTGGGGCAAAGAAACAATCTGGTTTGCAATAACAATTGATTAAATTAAATACAATGAAACAAAATGTGACCCATGATTACCTGCATGACTTACCAGATATTCTACATTAGAGATTGATGGTTACTTTAAACCCACATTCACCCCAAAATCAAAACATGAAGCAGTACTCGGAATACAATTTAAAACCACAATTAACTGCAATGGCACCTCACTTAAGAGCTGTCTCAGGTTCATTTAAATCTATAATTAATGAAAAACGATTGGTTCCTAACTTGGGCATAGAAACTACATTACTGGTGGATTTATGCAAACCATTGTAAAGGCTTGGGCGTCTCAGGATATACTTTTGTAAAATACGGGGACAGTATCCAGGAATGTATGTCACACTCCACACTCTCTTCAATGTGTTGCTTAAAGAATAGATTTCACATAATTTGAGTAGGGCAGGTATGAATCATAGGACTTGTTATTTACATTAACTAAACTTTTTTAAATGGGGCTCCAAAAATACTTTTAAATGCAATATGTGATTTAATTAATTTTCACAAAGTATCTAGATTTTTGTGGGGCTTTTACTTCGTCTGACTTTCAGTTGGATTCCGGTCTGATTTTGTTGCCAGAAGGTCTCTTGCATCTGTTCTTTGGTTTTCTTCTTGCGCGTTTGAGCTTAAATAACCAGAAAACTATCACCATAAAAGGGGAGAAGGGGGGAGGGGGATAAGGACTGCCGAATCCTTAGTGCATTTGGTTGGTTTTACCATGGAAAAAAGGCACATGTCATACCCGCTTTTTTCCATTTGGCTTTTTCACATAAGAATGCCGGAGACAGGAGTGTCTAAATGTTTGCTTCATATTAGTCGCCCTCCTAGCATCTGACCCCACTGAATTAGATTTTTCAAAATAAATCCACAATTTTATAAATATCTTCACATTGATGGGTATCCTACTGTGTACAATGCATCCCGCCGCTACAATGTGCCATTATAATAGTAATATTTTAGTTGTTAAACTTCACTTAATGAAAATCATTATATGGTTGCATGCAGCATAAGGCCACAATAAGACGCATGTTTTTGTAATGGGAGAGTGAGAGGCCCAACTAGGGGATTTTGGGTGGTTCTACAATTCTTTACTTTTGTGACGATTCCTAGCACTTGATGAGCAAATATCATAAAATGTCTGACACAAGGGGGACCATTTCTGGAACACACAAGCTCGAATACTGTGCAACCAATCTGGAGGAAGGAAATCTCGCGTACACAGTGTGAGGAATTTTACCATCCACACCGGGGGAGTGCACTCACCTGGGCTTTTTGATTTTTGTTTATTTAAAAAGAATGAATGATGGTACATCAAAAGCCTCTGGCCGTGGGCAGCCTGATTAGCATTTCAAAGCCCCGTGGATTTGCATCTCCATTGTTGCACCTTGCTGGTGATGGCGAATACTGAGAATGTTAATTAGCAGGCCTCATGGAAGGCCTGGTTGCAGGAAGTAACAATGGAGACCAGAGACCAACACCTCTTTGTAATGCAATGTGTCAACATGGTACGAACACCACTCCTTGGTAATGAAAGGACAGTGAATGTCCTGTCTGGGACCACTGCTTTCAGAGCAGGGAAGTATGTAAATTGTAGGAGACAAATGTCTGTCTGCCACTCCCTACTTCAAAGGAGGCCCATGTTGTGACCAAGCGCTGCATAGGGATCAGTTAATTAGGGAGACACTTTGATGTACAGCAAACAGTAAGATGGACGGGTCTTTAAAAGTATGTTGTCATCCTTCCCCTGTGTGTTGCGAAGCGCCCTGATTGTGACCTGAAGCCTCACTGAAGATGGTTGGTGGGGACCCAGGATTGGTTCATTAAGGTGGGCTTAGCCTACACCGTTCACTGGGGCCCGTTTGGCTTTAAGAGGGCTGAGACCCTCACTTATCAGATCTGAAGACGTTGCAAAGAGTAAGAAGGACTCATTTGGACCCGAGCTGAAGGTACAGTCTACCTTAAATCTTCAACCAGTGAAGGAAGACCAGGAGATCCAAGAGCGAAGCAAAATCCCTCCCCTAAACATCTCCTAGGGAACAGTGGGTGATACTGGACTCTGAGTACCCGCCCAGCAGCTCCAGAACCAGTACCCAGCCAGCACATAGTGTGCCCTGCTAGGGTTCTGACAGCAAGCTTCCTAGGTGGGAAGTGCCGGAGAGTCTCTGGACAAAGGACAAGGCTGTTGCCTGCTAACACCCTCCTGAGCTTTGAGCCGTCTGCCTTTTAAATGGGACACACCCTACGAAGAAGCTAGGAGGAGTGCCACATAAGCATCATCCAGCGTCCATCTTTTGAAGGACAATTTCAAGACAGTCGAGTCCTCCAACTGCATCTGGCCGCACCGCTGACTGTTGTCACGCCGCAGTCGCCAGAGCTGTAAGACGTCTCAACCAGTATTCCATATCAGCCAACCATCACAGAGACCACTATTCCTGGCCCTGAGCCGCTTCGCCTGACAGCCTGCAGACGTCCATCCAGTGTTGCTTGCTGAACTGCATGCCGCCTAGTACCCGCAGATGTCTCCTACCACTAACCGTCTCACGGGCTGCGTAGTGCTCTGGAAGCGCCTTGATGCTGTCGAGCACCAAGAACTTCTTCAGCTCCAGGTGCATTGTTGTTATGCCCCCATGGTCCTTCTCCGAAGGCCCCTAGAGACTGTTATGACCCTTTTCCCCATTGGTGCTGAAACCAAATAACCTTTAACTGTAAGACTGATTACAACTACCCTCCTGTCAGTATACAGAGTGCATCCCTTTCCTTTGTGAAACTCTGTCCTTTGTGTTTTTTTACATTGTGGGTTGTAATTGTGTTGCAACTAACCAAGGATAGACGTCCTTTCGGAGATCAGCCTGTCGTTCTGTTCACGTTAACAAAATTGGACATGGAGGTCTTATAATTTACCTGTATTCTAATCTGTTTGGATCCCTTCTGGTGTACTAGAGGTGTGGGGTTGGTTATGGCTTAGAAACTGATATTCATCCCTGGACCACTGGTGCCCTGGAAGTTGATTCATCACATGCAGTCCCTCCGGTTCAGTAACATTAAAAACAGGATTTTGGCAATGTTCCTGGGTGTGTGTGTGTGTGTTTGTGTGATGTAGTTTACTGTCATTTGCAGACACATGCCAATGTTCCTATCGAACTATCTCCAATCACAACCATGTTGCGATGGTGTGGGGCGGCCTGACCTATACAGAGTATTGCCTGATTTTGGACATTCGGGCAATCTCAAGTGAGGTGTGTATACATGCAAGGATGCCACCCTGCTAATAAGAAATTGTGTTTTGAGGGCCGCAGTATAGTATGCGGAATCGGTTGTCTAGCCTGTCACTGAGTGCGCAAATGAAAGGTGCAACCTGTCCGGCTAATTAGTAGTCTACTGGGGAGCTGAATGAACACCAAGCCCTCTCCCCCAAAACACTACATAACTCCACTCTTCTCCCGCCCACCCCTAACTATCATGGCTGGATGTGAATGTTTGTGATGCCACTTGAGGTGTTCGGGAATATATTGAGACCATAGAGGAAACCTTTTTAAAAATGGGGATTTGTGTGTGGCAGTGTTGGAGTCTCTGCACCAACCTAAAATCAATTTGGCTTTCTACTTATTTAAAGCAAAATTATAATTGTAAGTTTATGGGTGCCAGCTGTCCAACAGGAGGGGGAAGAACTGTAACACTCAGCCAGTCTAATTAATTGTAAAGAAAGTGTTCCCACCCACTTCTGTGCGCTCAGTAGTTATAATATTAAAGCTACAGGCAAAATGGGTATGTACATCATGATTTATACCTATAGAGTTATAATGTTCAGACTGCAAGGGAGGCATGGTATTTCAGGTGAAGACAAACCCAAGAGATGCGAAGTTCAAGAGTGTTTATTGACCAACAAGAGTTTGAAAAACTCCTATCTGGCCCTAAATCTAAATATGGGAGCAAGCTCTACACTCAAATACTAAAATATTAAATGGCACAGTCCTGGTCATATCTGTCAAAATAAAGTGGCCTATACTAAATGCCCCTATGGCCTGTCCTATCTCTCATACAAAGTGTGTAAAGGGGAATATGTATGCAAAGGAAAATCTGTGTTACAACATAAAAGATCAAGATGGCCGAGTCGACTCTCCTCCCCACGTTGGAAAGCACAGAGTAAGGCGACCCCCGTAATCAGGATGACGCGCTCAGGTTCTCAAACAAGGCAGTTCAAAACATGGGTCTAGGCCTGCTTGGCCTTCCACGTTAGTCACTTATTCCAGTTCAACAAAAAGTTCACGGGTCTGTCGGGCTAGGACCTACAGTTCACATCGGTGTCTGTAAGTCACGCTCAGACCGCTCATTCAACAGCTACCGGATTCAACACAGATCTCCCTCTGCCGGGCTCCGACATCGCGATCACAACACTTGTAGGGGTTCCTCTTCCCAAGCTTTACTCACATTCATTAGGGGTTTGCTTCCCCTAACTGATTTCATAAACAAACATGTCCCAGGTCTCCCTCAGCCAGGCTCAGGCCTTTCACTGTCCTTTGCGAATGTGCAAGGCTTTTCCATTAACCTCCCCAGGATCACTTCGACTTTCCCAGTGTCTCTTGGTCTTGGTAGTACAGCACCATAAGGACAAATGTTCATAGAAATCTTTATCTTAAAGTAATCCCCTTTTAACTTCCCCTTTCGCGCCAGGGTTAATTTTGACCATTGCACATTTTTAGAGTTTGTTCACTTTGCTGCTTTATAAAAAGATATCACAAATTTTGCGAGGACTTTTGAGTGGCCTAATTCCTGTTGCCCGTCCACTCCGCTACTCTGTATGATATGGTAAGTTATTTATAACACGCTTAATACCCAGAGCTTTCTAAGCATGGACACAGGGATGGAACCTGTATTGCTCTGTGTCTTGCTTCGAAAGCGAGCACGTTGCCCTTGAGCTTCCTCCCGAGACTATCATTGGCTTCAGTTATCAGTAATTTGAAGTTCACCACGGGGCTGCCTTCTTTTGTGTCTCATCAGTACGCGCGCAGCCTTCAATTGTGAGAGATACTGTTGCAACTTCAATCTTTCCTTAACACACACTGGCCTTTCATGTTGTGCGCTAACTCACTGGCTGTTTTGGTTTCTTTCTTCGTATCATTGATTTGTGAGCCAAGGACGATACCACAGCTGCTGCTTCACCACCCCAACTCGGCTGTTCACCTTGGAGGGCTGCTGGTATCTTTTGAATGCAAATGTTGAAGGCACTGTTCTTTCGCTGTGTCCTGTCAGGGGTCTGTCGTGCTCAGAGCCCTCCTTAAAGTTTCTAACACGGGTCTCGCTCAGTTGGGCTCATATCCCTCTTGATTTGCAAAGTTGTAAAGTCTTTGGACGTCATATCCCAGAATGCACTTCTTATTTTGCTACTACTTTGTCAGCTTCTCTATACAGCATTCTGGAGTTTGGGGAGCTGCAGGAGGTAAAGGTCTCGCCACCTGCCCCTCCTAAGGCCTGGCCTTTCTGTTTTGCCCAGGGGAGGAGCTCTGGGCACTGCCGGGTAACCCACAGGTGCCCCTGGTTTGGCTCCCTAGAGTTAGGTCTCCCTCGCCACACTGCAGCCTCCCATGTACTCACAGGCTCGGCAGTGAGGCAGTTCTTCTTCCTCCAGGCTTTCCAGGGTCTCTCCAGCTCGAATTTCCTCCTTTGGGCAGCATCCCCAGCTCGCTCAGTCTGTGTGCTCCACCTTTTATACTGACTGGGAGGCTTAACAGGTTTCAGGTGGGAATGATTGAAAAGTGAAGCCTGACCTTGCCTGGCCTCATTAGCAGGATAAAATAGCGAACTGCCCATAAGAATACCTGTTGCATTGGTTTCTATGGGTAATCATCATATCTCCCTTTCGCCTCTTCTTCATCCCAGTGGTTTGGTAAATGGGCAATAGATCCCTAGATTGTGAGATTCCCTTTGGTGTCTCACAAGATCCACTAGAAATAAATTGTACATATATTTGTATTTGAATAGCCAACAACCACCAACAGGCGCATGTTTGTTGGCTTCCTCTAGGCTAAACAAAGAATTTCTATTCTAAATCAAACCGCAATTAATATAGGCACATTGGTGACATACGTATATACAATGTTTGTCTGCCTCATGGCATCTTTCTTCTGTAAATTTAATTCATTGTGATGCCCATGTTGCGCTCATTGTTATCTTAGTCAGAATCTCGTAGCTTGAACTCTTCCACACAATTGTTCAAAAATAAGTAGAATGAAGTAATCAATTAGTTATTGACCCATCCGTGTTCTTTCCGAACTGATCAATCTGACCTCCGATTGCAATCTGTTATATTTCAATAGCAACTTATTTCCTGGGCAATTGCACTTATTTCACAATTGCCCTGCAATTGTGGTAACCTTGTTTCAAGATGGCGGCAGCGTTCTGCATGTACCGAAGGCCACTTCCAAACTTTTACCTGGCATAACATTAACAGCACGAGAAGTTGAGGGATATAGTGTGTGAATACAGGAAATCAAGGGGGAGATGATGTATATTAAATTGGGAATGGGAACATCTCATTCAGCCGCCCCTTCCAGTCTATCAACCAACAGGTAAGGTGATCCGTTTTAACACAATGTGCTCTAGCACCTTGAAGCGTCTCTTGTGCTAGAGGGGATTACCAATCAAGATCTAAGACCAAATAACCAGACACTCATAGACTATGACAAAGTACTACTTTATTCTCAATTTTTTTAAAGCAGGGTCAACTGGCAGACATCGGACTGATGCATGCACACTTGCACACAAACTTGTTTGCACAGAGGTTTTGTACCCCAATGTGCGTCATCTATGACGTCATCCTAGTTGACCAACTGTAAAACCTCTCATTGGATGGGGCTGGGTAGGGGAACATATCGACTTATAGAATACATATGGGTTAGTACTTCATTGGCTGTCTTATCTGTGAGGCACACCTCAAACTACCTCTAAATACGCATGATATTGATTATAGAAGACAAAATGGCAGCACATTTGTCTATGCAACCTTGTATAGCAGGTTGCCCCATAGACCCACTGATTGTTTGCATTTCCACCCAACCTTGGACTTTCGGCTCGGCTAACAGCACGTAAGCAAAACAACGCCCAGGTGCTTGAGTCACAGCCATTTACTCCCACTTCCCTTTTAGTCCATCTCTCATCACTCCGGTCATGAGCCAACGTTTCCCGTTTTCTGTTGACCTTGTAGCCTGCTCTCTGTTCTGGGACATTCAAGGACGTGTAAGTTCATCGCTATCTTCATCCACAGCTTAATTAATAGCCCTTGTTTTCCATTGTGGATGGCGTGTGAGGAGACCGTATATTTGTCCATTTGGACCTCCTATTTACTGCTATTTGATTTAATTCTGCTGGGTGTCATTGCTCCTCTTGGACTCTAGAGACATGCTCACTCCTTCTTGTAGGATCCTTATTCATTGTTAATTGTCCAATACTTCGGCTCTTGCAAAAGCTTTCTTATTTTTAATCTAAGAGAAATAAGTCTCACGTCCATGGCTTATCTGTCTGCCTCCCTTTGTGCTTTGCAGCTATTCCCTGAAAAAGCATCCTTGATCCCAGCCCAACATGGACTCCTTCGTTTTGCACATTAAACTAATTATCCAATGTCTCTTGACTCTGCAGCCCTGGTCTGTTTCTGTGGTCGCTGAATTGAATTTTTGCACGAGCCGACATCCATTTTCCTATCGTGGCCGTCCTTGTCGCATTATATTTTCCTCTATAGCGAGCTTCTTTATGTCTCTTCTACCTTACATTTCTGCGTATTTACACTTATTGTTCAACAAGTTACTTCATTCTTACTTTATCGTTTCATACTTGTTTCTCTTATCACTTTAGTTACATCGTTACTCTTCAGTATTTTCATATTGTTTCAGTATGTTCTCGTATAGCTTATTTATGATATCACTATGCCATTTCAGATTTCGCTCAGCGCTACATGATATCAAGTGGTGCATGCTGGCATCCCTTCACACAACATCTTTCCACTCCTTCAGTGCGAGGATACAATCCATTTGGTTGTCTGAGTGCATATAGTCTCTTGTACACTCAATGCGGTATAGGCATAGCGCATGGAATCTCATATAGGGCCCTTCTCCTGCTTTTCCAGTATGACGACCGTGAGGGGGAGGAGGTTGTGGATAATACATCCACCTGCTCCTCTACATTCGCCCCTCTGGTCGAGTCCTCACCCACATTCTTATCTTCATTCTCGTTTATAATTTCTTCATACTGTTGTTTCCTTGGGACCCATATCTTTGTCAACCTTCTCAAGTAACCTGCATTCTTTATATGTTCATCCACACTCCAGGTCATGTGGCGGCAGTCTCCTGATGGTGGACAAAATATTCAACGTCTTACACATTTTTTATGATTCTTGGGATAGTGTCCCTGGAGGTGCAAGAGTACTTTTCTTTATATTCTCACAGGTACTTTCCTCATTTTGCATATGCTCACCAGTTTCAGTTTCTATATCCATTATGGTCTTTATCACAATAGCTTTCTTGGCTTCTTCTGGCACTGTGCCAAGATGATCCTTATAAAACAGAATTCCAGCAATACTAACAAGTATTGCTCAGAGTATTTTGAAAGCATTAGCCAGCCAGGTTGGAATCCATGACCATATGATTGAGAACCAGTCATCTCCTGCTGTCGCGGCGTCATCTTCATCTTTGTATGCATTGTTGTCAGCATAGTTATTACTTCTGTCAGGGTTCCATTTTCTCCATCATGGGATGGTGTGAATGTACAGCAAGGAGGCCCTACCTTGGCGCACACGTCTCCTTCCATTGCTCTAATGAAATCCAGGACATACCTGTTCTGGAGAGTCATCAGCCTGATGGCTCTCAATTCTTCTCCGATTGCATTGAATTATTTTATTGTTTAATATAGTCTTCAGCAGCTCTCATCTGGTGATTTGTGGCCACTTGGCGTTCACTGCAGTCTGGTGTCCAGGCATAAATATAGATGTCATTATCATTGCTGTCTGGCTGAACAGTTTGTTGCTCTGGAATGTCTTCATAAGCCTTTATTGATTTTTGATGAAAAGTAGTTCTCACTTTTCAGCTGGTGAAAAGTAAGCAATCTCTTCCTTCTCGTGCTCATTCATCTTTGGAAATTCACCGATATTGAGATCACTTTTAGAGATCACTAATGCTGCAACATGTATTAATAAAATGGAGCATATTGCTCCCCAACTTTTAGGCAACTGCGTGTAAGATCTGGATCCACAGGCCCAATATAGGTCCATCAGTACAGTAGTTCCTCCATTCATCCCTGGGACAAAGAGTGTCTGTCCACACCCTGTTCTCTCTGACTAGAATAAATGTACAGGGCAAGATAATAGTACATATTCCCATCCAGTACTGGTGGCAGCATACTAATAGCTGCGGTCTTTCCCAGCATCCTGGCTCTCCTGGCCTTTCAGTCATGTCTGAGCAATCCACCCTCCATTTCAACAATTTGTATTTGTTCTCCAATTTGGGATGGATGCATACGTTATCTGCTTTTCCGCCCCATCTTCCATCCTTTTTGTCTTTGCATAAGTCTCTTCAAATGGAAATGTTCCTCCTGATTGCCATCGTAAAGTTTCCAATTTTCCTTCAAATTGTTCTCTGGTAGTACACGCTGCTAGATGACGAGACATATTGCATCATGTGCAGGCATCTCTTTGGCAATAAATGTCCTCGCTGCATTCATGGCATACATTATTGAGGAACAGACATAGCAGCTGTCATCTGACGTTCTCTCCCCAACCTCCTTCATGCGCTAATACCAAAAGTTATGCTTTAAAAAAAACGAATTATCAAGATGTGTTTATCTTCTTGATCTTCCCCAATATCCTTTTTAAATCAAAATAGATGCCTCGTAAGATTATAAAGGATACTGTTTGTGCTTTCATCACGGGCAATAGTCACTGTTACATTGTTGCCTTCCATTCCTGTATCGTTTCTTACAACATGTCTAAATACCATAAAGATCAGGCGGAAAATACAAATCATAACAAATAACCCAGAAAGATCACAATTATTACTCCACGAAAGCTCATCGACTTTCCTGATAACAATGAGCCTCTTATATTCTGAAACTGCCCCCTTTTATCTTGGAATTTGACTATATAACTTAAGTCTCTATGATTCACACCATTATATCAAGAACTGCAAGATGATTGCTATGATTATTCAGAAATATAATTTTTTTTATGATTGGCAAAAAAGTCACTATATTTACATGTCTTACTAAAGCAGGATAAGACAGTAATATGTATGTAAAAGCAACATACAAGAATGTGTTTTTTTTATTATAATAAATAACATAAAGATTAAATGTGCTTCTCTTCTTTCAGCTCTGGTAATTTAATGCATTTTTCCTTTAGCCTATCTAAAAAAAGGTTCCTGGATAACTGCAAGTCTGTTTGTTCCTTGTTAAGATATTTGCCAAAGTGCTGCTCTGTTCTTAATTTTCCTTGTCTTCACTCTTGGCCATAGTACGAGTCTGCATGCGTGGAACTTCTCTTGCTTCACAGTCAGGATTTGCAGGAGGGGTCTGGGTTTCTCCTTTATATGACTTGATGTGCAAATGCAGCTCAGCTCTTCTTCCTTTTAACTTGGCAGCTTTAGGGCTAACTTCTTCCACCACCTCATATGGACCTACAAAGTGGGGCGTAAAGTACTTACAAACGTTCATACCAGCCCCTGGTCCGCTGGGTTGTTTTAACAAATATTCTACTTCAATAGGTTGATCATCTTGGTCACTTCTCTTTGAACCCGTCCTTCGATTTTTGACCTGTTGAGCCATGGAAGAAACTCTTGCAATCATTGATCGGTAATCATGCATCTCATCACCTAATGTCTTTGCTACTCTATAGGCATCAGTTTTTAACCTAGTTGGAGGAGCAAGGGGGGGGTTCTCATGTGGCACCCAGTCACCAACTCATGAGGAGTTAGATGGTGATCTGAGCCAGGCTGGTTTCTTACGGCATATAAGGCAAGTGGGAGGGTAATATAGCTACTTGCAATCCTCTTGTTCAGTAATCCATTTAAGAATTCACAGAAGTCATACACAGAGGAAAACATATGCTTAATGCCTAACAAAAGAACTATTTGTTCGACTAGCTAATTTACAAAATGCGGTCCATTGTCGGAGCGCAAAGCCTCAAATGCACACAATCTTGGAAACCCTTTGTGCACAAGGAACGTGGCAGCGTACGTGGTGTGTGCATGAACCTGTCCAGATCCATCTAGAAAAACTACAACGACCAGCTGTTGCATTTCTGCAGCATATCCACATAATCTATATTTAGATGCTGAAAAGGGCTGTTTGGTCTAGGAATTGCTCCTCTCACTGTTCGCAAAATGTGCCCTGCAGTAAATTTCTGGCAAACGGTGCAATTTACAATAAACTGTGCCACATGTTCTATCAGTATTGGAGCTGCTCCAACGCTACCCTCAATGCTAGAGGCCCGACTCTTTCCAGTGCTATCCTGTCTCCAAATTGCCTCACTGGGTGTTAAAGAACACCCCCCTACTTTTTCCATAAATCCTTCTTCTTGTGGTTCTCGACCTTGTATCCCAATTAACTGGGCAATAGACAGCATGTTAAAGCCCTCCTTTACCAACCTGCATTATCCTGTCATCTGTTAAACACTTTGTTTCATAATAAGAAATGTTTGGTAAATGGGCTGCCTTTTTGCCTTCTTAGTCTGCAGCTTCGTTTCAACAGGAAATTGTCTTCTCTTTTAGTATGCAAAGTGCATTTTACGACTGCTAGTAAATGGGGGCACTAGTACTGCAAGAAGTATATCCAATAGGGCTCCATGTTGCACTGGAGTGCTGTCTGGGTGGAGGAAGCCCCTCCCTTTCCAATGTGACAAACCTGCATGTACGGTTGATGTCCGAGGGGGAGTCCAAGTACATTGTAACTTGCTCATCTTTGAATCTCTGAAGCGCAGCAATATGCGCCACTAATTCTGCAGCCTATGCTGAGCTATGCGAAGGTAATCTTGCTCTTGTTACTACTTCAAATTAACACTCTTGGTTCAGATTTAATATCGCTGATCCAGTATGCCTTTCGTCAGTCGCTTGGTAAATTTTTGAAGAATCAATAGAAACGACTCCCCCTTCCCAGTTCCCGAGGGCATTTTCTCTAGCTTGAGGAATTTCATTATAGTTTTTAGTATGTTGTGCAATTGTGCATAATCCTCTTCCCCTACTGGTTCAGCTATGAACGTTGCCGGATTCACTGTCTTGCAACTGACTATTTTAATCACAGGATTCAATAGAAATACCTCATATCCTGATGCTCTTTGTGTGGTCCATGTACTTTTAGGTTTCTCTAAAATCGTAAATAATGCATGCTCTACAAAGACCGATACTGAACACCCCATTGTTAAGACTTGAAGCTTTCTTGATCGCAGCTGAAGACTGCTCGCAGGGATAATGCCCTTTCATAACTGGATCTAAAATCCCACTATAATAGGCCAATAGTTTATGTCCAGGTCCTAATGTCATTTTCTTTGTAAGGACTGCTGTCGTGACATCTCCATTTGAATGGGAAAAGAAGTACAATTCTTCATGATAATCTAGAGTTCCCAACACAGGGGCTGTACTGATCGCCTTCTTTAAATCCTTCAGTCATTTTATCTGTCCATATTTTGTTATTACCCACCTGTGCTTTAAGCCCTTTTAAAAGTGGTCAAATATATGTGCTGTAATCGAAAGCCCAGGTCCTGCAATAGTTACATAGGCCTAAAAATGGTTGCATTTCCCTCACTGTTAGGTTCTGAGTTTTTCATAATTGCTTCTGCTCTCTTGGGTGTCACTTTCCTCCCCTCATGAGAAATAAATTGTCCTATATACAAGACCTCTTCCTGACAGTAATGTAATTTCTTTGCCAACTTAATATATTTTTTTCTGAGTATACTCCTGAGCGTAACTGAATCTTCTCTGCATCTTTCTTCTGTCTCACTAAACACCAAAATGTCATCCATGTATTGGATGATTGCACCTTCGAGTTGAACATTACCTAGGTCCATCTGAAGGAGACTATTCAAGATTAAAGGGGACTCTCAGTACCCCTGGGGCAAAAAAGTATGTTACAGGCGAATATTTCTATATGAAGGAAGTTGGATTCTGTGAGTCTTCATGAAGGGGATTCGAAAATAACGCGTTCTTTATATCAGACTATAAATACTTTGCCTTAGATGGGATGTTGTACAATATTGTCGCAGGATTTGAAACTAAAGGAAACTCAGATTTGACTTTGTTTAAGGAACGAAGGTCCTGTATAAATCTCCATGACCCCAACTGCTGATTTTCTCCCTGGGTACACAGCCGTTTTACATGGAGAATCGGATGGTACTACTATTCCTTATTTCATTAGAGTTGAGATGGTCTCAAATATACCTGCATCCGCCTCTCTGGACATTGGGTATTTTGCACGTGGCAAAAGGGCACCTGGTTTAAGTTTGATTTGAACTGCTCCTATCCTTTTAATAGGCCCAGGTCATATAGACTTGTGGTCATAAAATGTCACTTTCTCTAAATCTTGAAAAAATTATGGTCTATTTTTTTACCAATGCCATTCTCTGCGGTATTTCTCTATTCTCTACTAATACTAATTCATCATCTGAGTACTCATCCTTAAACAACTCCTTGTCTGTCAAATCTGTCAGCCTGTATCATTCACTGAGAACTATCACTGTTCTCCATCCTCTTCCCTCATCTGTCACATGAAGAGCCATCCTTTCCTCTCTTAGCACTGCTGCTTCTAAAGCCAAGAGGATAATCTGCCCTTCTTCATCATTCATAGGAATTTCTGGTATGAACAAAAACTCATCAGTTATTCTTAATAGTTTACCTATCAATCTGGGTAACTACAATAATAAATGTCACTCCAGGAAACCCCTTGTAATGCCTTCAGGTCTGTAAATGCTAGTATAAACCCGCTCACATTCACATGATGTATCCCTGGAGTGGAAGACACTATTCCTTCACCAGTAAAAGATATTCAGTTTAATCATCAAGTCATGCCGGACTATGTTAACCGGCGTTTGCCTAGAATATAATATTAGCATTGACGTTTCATGTTCTCCTATAGAGATTGTAATTCGTCTGTAAAAGGAACTTAACTCATTGCCCCAGAGAATCCATGTGCATTCACTGCAATACCTGGAATTGGATATTCCCCTCACGGACACAGGAATGAGTTTCTCCAGTGTCCACAAGAAAGGAAAATGTCTTGCCTCTGATCGTCAACTTCTCTTCGCTTCCTCTTTGGGGTCCAGTGTCACAGATAGTACTCGACACATCCGGTCACTCTGTGGGGTATCCTATTGTGGATCTGAATTAATCCCTGTACCTGTGAAAGGATTTCCTACCAGTCACACTCTCCAATTTGGGTGCAGGTGCTTGCAGAGCTCCTGTAGTCTTATTCCATTGTGGTACCATAGCCTGCTGTGTCTGTGCTTGGGTTTGTACCTGTTGTGTTTTGCATGGGTACTTGCTGCATTTGTCCTTGTGGGGATTGCATTTGTAAGTGCTTGCTACATTTGCTGTGGTTACAGTGCATTTGTCTGAGCCGGCGTGTGATCTTGGGCATAATGCTCCTGCGGTTCTGCATTATATTGCGGAACATAGCCCATCTCACACCCTCTAGGAGCTTGCCAGTTTTGCTGCATGCCTCCTCTGCTTCATGTTCTCACTATGTGTCCTATTGTTCCGCAATTCCAGCATTGTTGCAGCTGTCCGCCATTACATCATCCTCTTCCTTGAGTGTTTTGAAATCCCCCTCGTCCTACTCTATGCTCATTTACTCTTCCCTGTGGTCAAAGATTTGACCCACTCTGATCTGTGGGATACATTACGTTGTTTTTTCTGCACTGATTTCATCTCCTGTGTCAGCCCACCTTCATTACTCAATATCGCTCCCTCTATGGCTGGACTAACTTCGCTTCCTCCTGCTTTCTACTCTCAGCTTTCTTATTATTCTCCTGCCTCGATCGGCAATGGTGCATGATCGTCGGTTGTATTTCTGGCAATGGCTTCGCTTCCATTCCCACCTGTTTCTTCATCTGCCATTGCAATAGCTCGGGCTGTCCCTAATGCCACTGTTTTATCCCACAGTTCACGCGTCGTCGCTCTTGGACGCCTTAAATATAAGCGACCAGGTCTTCATCCTCCCCCATTTTCCTAGTCATCACACCCATATCTGATGTATCGGGGTGTTGTACTCTGAGCGCCTGCCATACATCTGCTCTGCAATTATTAAATGGTGCTCCATCATGTGTCTTGTTTTGTGCAGTCACACCTGCATATCCTGCTCTTTTCCTAATATTGTTAGCTCTCTCTCCTATATATTGGCTGCCAGCAAGCCTTTTATGGCACCTATGTCTAACGTTATTGCAGATGTCATTCTCTATAGCTCATAAATCCATTTTCCCGCACTGGAAGTTAAACTCAGTAATTTGCATCTTAAATTATCTATTCATTTGGGTCCACGGTATATTTTATGGTCATCCTCCCCCTTTCTCTATTAATGAGAATTGTGAAAATCCTGGTCCGTAATCCTAACTGTCTACACTCCTTGTTTTCCAGGCGGGGCAGTCTCACCCTTTTGTCTCAATCCTAGTGGCGCCCTTAATCTGCTTCCATAAAGTGGGGATACATCTCCAGTACTGCGCAATCATGCTTGTGGTCACTTAGTGTATGGTGCCGGTTTTGGTGTTTTCTCTTTGGGTCCTCTAATTCTGACCATTTCACCACTTTTTCTACATTCTATTTTTTTGAAAATCTGCATGCGCTCTCCCTTCACGCTCTCTAGTTTTTCTTCCCTTTCTTCGTATGACATATCCCTGTCTTGTATGACTTATCTTTTCCCACATCAAGATCTACTCTACTTAAAAACGGCGTTCTGTGCTCATCTGTCATGTCAACTTGCCTTCCTCCAGTTTCCCTTGATGGAGATCCTGATATATTCTCCTGGGTTTTCTGCCCTTCTTTATCCCTCATTTGCCTATATAAATTCTCAAGTCTTTTCTCCACTCCTTCTGTATCTCACACATCAGCCCATGTTGGTATTCTTGGTACCCGTTGCAGCTCCCTACAGGGCTGTTGTGACCCTCTTCCTCAAGTCGTTCTTGTTTCGATCAGCACTATGCTTCTATGATAGATATTTCGTCATCTTGTAGTCCCCTTCTATTCATTTCTTTCCTCCTTATTTCTCTTAATTTATCCTCTGCTCGCCTTCTTTGCAACCTACATTATTTCATTCTTTGTGCTTTTACCTCCTTTCTTCTCTTCTAAACTATTTTTCTTTTCTCGCCTTGTACCTTCTTCATTCTTCCCTTTGCTTTCTTTCTCGTTTATATTCCCTCTCTTCCTTTTCTTTCTTTTTCCACTCTTCGCACTCTGCTCTCTCAAACCCCAATAATGCCCTTATTATCCAGCTTGAGTAATTTGTCCTTCCATTTATTCTGTACTATTGTCATTCCCTTAGCTTTGTGCTTTATTTCTTTGTTTCCTTGCTTCCGCCTCTATCTCCATCTGTCTATCTCGCCTGTTCTTCCTCTCATGCTGTTTACTCTCATTGCGTCTCGAGATATATTTGCCTTCCCTGCTTTCACTCTCTTCTGCATTGTCCTCACTTATAAGCGGAGGGCTTTTATGTCAGAGTAATGTACCACGCTGCTGCTTTCTGTTCCTTTAAGGGATACAGTCCCTTCTCCTTTGTCCATGCTATTATTTCCAGGAGGGGAAAGGGGAGCCGAAGGTGTTGCATCCTCTCCTTTAGATTAAGCATCCACCCGTTCTCAGCTGGATCTTCTTTCTCACTCTGATAATTTTCCATAACTCTAAAATAGCCAACCTTTTCTGTAAAACTTCTTTCCCTTATATGTGGCATACAAATATATGGTAATACTGTTTTTGACAACAAACCCTCCTGAGACCACAGCATTAGCGTCTTATTAGTTGTGCATGGAACCCACTGCGAATGACACTTCCTTATCTTAGCTGTGTATTTTGGCAATGTTCTGCGTAAGTGTAGGAGTCTCCCATGATGACGCGTCAACCTCGACTACCTATACTTACCTGACTTTTTATTCTTTTCTTTATTCTATCAAATATACCACACTGATCAATTTGGGTGGGTACCACCAATCGCCGCTTATATTTATCCAAAAAATCAACTTTTAAAATCATGCAACAATGTTCATTTTGTTCCTTCGTTTGCACTTTCTATCAATTAGTGTGTATCTCATGGTTTTATCATTCATATTTTTAAGAGTCTTCTTTATTAGTTTCCTTTGTTTTTTATTCTCCTGATTGACATCAATCTCGATTAAAAAATCTAGTCACCTTAATTTGTTACTGTTTTATATCTATTAGTTTAAATACAACAAACTTTATACTGACATATTCATAACCCCACACGTGTAATTTTTCTGCGTACGCCTTCCTTTTCTATCTTTAGTAAATGTATCTGTTCTCATTGTGACTCCATCTTGGAGCTTGATGTGCACTCTTCTTGTCGGCCTTGCCTCAGGAATCCTTAACAACCCTAATTTGGAGTCTTTGTAGTGCATGTTCTTCCATCCACTTGGAACCAGGAATCGACGTATATACTTCTCTTTATAATCCCCAAATATACTGTAACTTTATATAATTTACAACACAGTGCCTCCCCCTATTTTTACCACCTTCAATGTTCCACGTGCTTCCCGAGACTCTCTGCATCGACTTTCCCCTCAATGACCAGTTTGCCTTCTGTCCACGGGGGAACTGCTGGGACCGGACACTAATTTCGTCAAAGGGGGCCCTGCCAATTGCATCTTCTTGCACATGTTTTGGTGCGTCGTTCTCCACAGGAAGCTCTGCGGTCTTCTGGCATTAGGTGGGAGCAGTTGACCGTCCGGAGGTATGGATGTGGGCTAGGTCAATTGAACTGAACCATCCGTACTGCTACCAAAACGTGCTCTAGCACCTTGAAGCATCTCTTGTGGTAGATGGGATTACCAATAAAGATCTCAGACCAAATAACTGGACAGAGTCGAAGAATATGGCAAAGTATTACTTTATTCTCAATTTAATAAACCAGGGTCAACCAGGGTCAACTGACAGATATCAATTGACTGATGCATATACACTCAAACTTGATACACAGAGATTTTATACCCCACTGTGTCATCTATGATATCCTACGTGGCAAACTGTAAAATCTATCAACAGGAGGAATTGGTTAAAGGAACATATCTACTTATAGAGTACAAATGGGTTAGTACTTCATTGGCTGTCTTATCTGTGAGGCACGCCTCGAACTACCTCTAAATACACATGATACGGATTATAGCGGACAAAATGGCAGCGGATTGGTCTATGCAACATTGTTTAGCAAGTTGCCCCGTAGGCTCACTGATTGGTTGGCATTCCCACCTGACTTTGGACTCGGCTTGCAGCACTTAAGCAAAACGAAACCCCAGGTGCTGAAGTTGCATCTGATTACTCCACACTTTCCCAAATGGTCTATCATCTCATCAGTCGGCCATAAGCCACAATTTCCAGTTTGTAGTTGACCTTGTATCCAGGTTCCCCTAGCAGGCTACAAACACTCGATCGCATCCCTGTCACGCACACAACATTCCATCCAGAGCAATACAGATACTACACTTCTCCCTCCCAAGAAGAGCGATGCATAGACGCCACTAGGTAGGTGCTGGCAGAGGAGCATACAAGCAAGGAAGCGTCCCTCATGGAACAGTCGCATAGATAACACCCTAGGTTGTTTCACCTAGGAACAGGAAAGCAGCACAAATGGCTGAGGTAGATTCCACACGGAAGGGAAAAGGGCAGATGCAAGATAATGGTCAGAGAATCCAATACCATTCCAGGGTTGTCCAACTCTAGGCCTCAAGGGCTGATTGTTTTTTAAGGATAGCCCTCATTAATATTCATGAGCAACAATGTGCATACATTTAGAATCTGTCTATGCCAATGTATCTCATGAATATTAATGTGGGGTATCCCGACAATCTGACCTGGATCTGGCTCTCAAGGCCTGGAATTGGACAACCCTTTACATGGAAAAATATTGTAGACGATGCTGTGCATGAAACGAGTGAGAAGAATTGCTTCATCATCCTCAATTAATAACTATAAGGAAAAATCATTAAGAGAAAGTAACATCACCAACAGGATCCAATGATCGACTTCTTCACGATTGTGTACAGAACGAGTTTAAGACAGTTTGCCATGTGCGCTACTAATGTGGGCGAACTACAATCTGCGCGAGTAGAAATGAAATCCTTGCATAATGTTGTGACCCATGAGAAGACGGAAGCTGGTGGTAACCAAGTTCCCTATTGATGCCTGGACGTCAAATGGTATATAACCAAATTTACCTGGGGTGGGATGGAACAACATAGTGTGAGCGTTCATGCTTATTGTCAAACTTGATGCCTATGTGTGAGGATTTGTTTGTGTGAGGATTATGAAAATGTGTGTGGGTTGGTCATTGTGTGTAGGGCTGCTTGAGCAAGAATGTTAGAAGTGTTGCACAATTTCATTCAGATATCTGGGAAAGTGTGACTGCATGCATGACAAACCGCCTGGTGTGTGTGCCGGGATCCATTAAGTTTCTGAGGCATGCATGTGCTTCCCACTCTGTGTCGCGAGCAGGGAAAATGGGTGTGTGCGCGCCATGTTGGTGGGGAAAAATAACGCAAGCTGTGTGTACTGGTAAAATCCAGTGTTTCAGGACCAACTTGAATGGGTGGTTTGTGCGTTCTAGAATGTTGCATTGTTTATTTTGTGTGTCATCGCTGTGTGCTACAGATTTGTTTTTGTCTGTCAGAATTGTATGTTGCACCAAAGAAAGATTTCTTTGGTGCGTGTCCGGTTGAGTTTGTGCAAGTGAGTGTGCTGTTTTGCATTTCAATCCAAACATTACTTTGGGAAGAAATCTGTAAAGCAACAGTCATAGTGTATACATGATTGCATCAATTTCAAATTGAAAGTCTTTCATATGCAATGATCCCGTTGTTCAGCACGCCTAACAAGCGAGAGTGGCTATCTTGAACGGAAGAAAAACTTAAAATGCTTGTCGGAAAATAACATACTTTTTTATGTTGAATGCAATTGTCAACACTCGCTGCTTGCTGGTTGTAATCTAGTCTTGCAGCTCTTTCATTCATGATGCAGAGGTTGACATCCATGTGATGGGTTTCTGTAGATTTGGAAGATTGCTTTCCAGTAGCAGACCGGTTGAACACCGTTCCAAAGTAAGAATTAAGGATTCTTTCAAATATTTCGCTAGTAATTAACTTGTTGTCATTACACCTCTTGTACATTTGCATATTTGCACATGTACCTTTGGCTAGGTGACATTGTGTCGAATAAGTCTTTTGAACGTTAAGTTAATTGTGAAATTTCATTATTCATTCCATGTTGGAGGGAAGAAAAGCCGAATGTGTGACGCACAGGCATAAGATCTAACGTTTGACTGTGAAGCTTACGCAATGTCCCATTGCTTATGAGGAAGGCACCCTATTGCACAAATGGATGTGAGTAGAAAAGATACTTCCGAGTCCCAGCCAGTTGTAGCTGGTTTCAAATGTTTACCCCTTCTCTGCGTGAGCGGACATTAATGTGTACGAAAGTCTCTTCACAGCTGAGGACTGACCGGCAGGTGTGCAAGGGCCTCGCTGAGGGAGTGAGCACGTGTGTGTGAAGGTTGCCACTTGGAGCCCTGATCTCTAGGTGTAGAGCTGATGCCAGTATGTAGTCACAAGTATGTTTATTGTGGATCAGGATACAGGTAGAGGATTTGAGGTAGGTAAGGAGGAGCCAGAGGACGGGGCATTACACACAAGATCTGTGATGAATCACAGGTATTTACCCCTCCCCCCCCCAAAGGGGAGCACCCCTCCTGTGAAGCTATGGAGGGGAGCCTGCTCCTCAACACCCTCCTTAGGGGTGCTAGCAAATGCAACCTGACTGGGAGAGACTCCCCCTTTGGTGACAAGGACTCCTGTTCCAGTGAGGATCTCCATAGACCAGTACCATTGCCTATATTGGACTATCTGGTAAGCTGAAGAATAGAACAGTCATCCTTCACTGAAGGCAATGCAAGAATAAAGCCAACTGCACAAGAACAAATATCCCATTAATACAATATGTATATGTAACTGCAACGAGAAGGAAGAGTGAAAGAGAATCTGATGCACAGGGAAAGCCCGCAGGTATCATTACGCCAATGAGAGGCCGAGCAGAGGTCCGTTGTGGAGCCAGAGACTTGTGGAGAGTGAGAGTACACATGTATGAGATGCTGGAAAGCCACTGTGTGCAAACATGAGTGTTGGCAGGACCGAGAGGGCAATCGGCAACCTGGTGGTGGCATACCCACAAAGTGGAAGTTGTGGGAAGGATGCCCAAGGAACAATGCTGAGACTGCCCAAATTGGAAGTGTGCCACTTCTGAGCCGCCGCAGAACCAAGGAAGTGAAGCAGAGAAGGCAACTGCGAGGGCGAATCATCCCGAGCGAGTGCCAAGCCCAACCACTGGCCCCCATCAAGAGAAAAGTATCTCGGTAACCGGGAGTCCTGCGGGATATCATTATGAATCCAAAAAAACTTGTCACGAGAATGTGAATAAGGGGCTAAAGCTGTGCTGTAAGCAAATAACGAAGATATCAGAGTGGAAAAAGAACTATTGTTTAAATGTGAAGCCTCATCCCAGTACTCAAGGCTGGATCGTAACCAAACTGAAAAGCCTGGAAGAGAGGGGCTGAAGAAAATAGGAAGAAAGTTGTGTTGGAAGCTAATAGAGAAGAACCCTGATGGAAAAGAGAACTATTGTATGAAGGTGGAGCCTCGTCCCAGTGAACAGACTGGAAAAGAGCTAAGCCCATATCTCTGGGATTCAAGCACTAAAGAAAGACATTATAGGATTAAGAATTGGTGGTGAGGAGAGGGAATGATTCCCTGGGGCAAGTACTACTGAAAGGAAGACCTAGGAAAAGAATATAAATCAGAAACCGAGTAGTAAAAAGGGTTGCAGTGTAGGAGCCTCTAACACAAGAAACACAGAAAGCAAGAGATACAGGAACTGATCAAAGGGACTGTATGTCCCACAGAAAGGAAGACAAACTTTAACTGGTGAATGAACTTGAAGCCATGTGAAGAGAAGACTTCTGTTGGTCTATATAAGTTGGTTTCAAATAGTGGTATGGCGAGATAGGGCAGTTGGATGGAGGATCACCCTTAGATTCTTAGTTGGGAAGGGTATTCCGTCTAGTGATGGGGACAGTTGGCCGCTTAATTACTTTTATTAAAATTAACCTGGAAAATGTCTTCCGTGCGTTCCGACTCCTACCGACCCTCCACACTGCCCTAAATGACAAAGAACATTGATAAATTGGTAAAGTGACTGCACGACACACATGCCTTCAGAAAGTACCTGTCAAAGGCAAACATTTTCAATACGGAGATTAGAAACAAGTAAACAGATAATAAAAATGATCCATAATTTTAATTAGCACCTGGGGAGGGAGGTAGTAACCAATCTGGTTGCTTGGATTGTGGGATGAATCCACTGATCCAACCCAGCGTTCCGAGCAACCTGACAGCGGCTTTCCCCCCTCCTGCTCCCCCTGCCCTGCCATCTTCACCCCCACCATCCTGTAGAGGAACATGTGGATGTGTTTTCCCTAGCTCCCGCCCCCTCACCGCTGTCCTACTGGAACAGCGGACGAAGAGCTTTATGTGGGACTTGTGTTATGCCTATACCACACCGAGTGTATGAGAGATGTAAAGAAGGCCTGGTATCAACAGTAAAACACACAAGTAACTACACATGAAGGGTGTTTATTGAGCCTTCATAAGGGTGGGGAAAATGCCTATCTAAACCTACAGCTACAGATGGGAGCAAGCTACAACCATCAAATAATCAGTCTTAGTGGCGTTGTCAACATAAAAGGGCCTATACTAAAACAAAAGAAACTATTGCCAATCCTTACTACTAAATTGCAAATAATGTGGTGTGATGTTTATGAAAAAGAAACTGTTTACAAAATGATAAGTCGGGATGTTTGGGCCGTTGCCCTCCCTTCCCTATATTTTCAGCATGGGACAAGGCGGTTCACTCGAGCAAAGCACACACTCTGGTTTATGTGGCACGAGAATACAGTTCCATTTTCACAGCTCAAGACCTTCTGTGTTTTTAACTTCTTGCAAGTCTCTTAACTTAGAGGGTCTAGTACACAAAAACATGTTTCCTTTTCCAGTATTCAATTTGGGTATCCACCCTGGATCCCCCTCAGCTGGGTTCAGATCCCTTCCAAAACAAAAGTTCAGATTCTTTCTCGGGTGACTCACGGTTCACCACGGATCCCCCTCAGCTGGGCTCAGATCCTTTTCATTCACTCAATTAGTCTCCCTCAGCTGGGCATGGACGAATTGTGATGTACTTTAAACTATTGAAGACTTGACTGTGCACAGGGTTTAGCCTGACTCATTGCATGACCACTCTGATCTCAATATTCCTTTTTTTACAATCTGCATCAGTTGGATACCTAACTGAGAATTTCGAACGAGCACCCACGTGGCGCCGGACCACTCTGTGTATGGTATCTTTTCTTAACCTCAAGTTCAATTATAACATTCAATTACTCCTTTTGGTTTTCATTCATGTGTCACTCTTTACAAATGCCTCACACACTGTTCTCTTTGTACAAAGTAGTTGATTGCAACCTTGGTTCAAAACACAAGCTGCTTTGGTATCAGTCTCGCTGACTCACCGGCTGTGCTGACATTCCTGAGGCTGCTTTGTTGTACCCAAGGACAGATCCACAATGGCAATCGCTCCTCCCCGCCTAGGTTATCGACGCAGGAGAACCCTGGGTACCTCTGTGCCTTAGTTTCTGGTCTTCAGTTTCTTACTTTCCAAGGCTCATGAAAGTAACGTTCTTTGAAGGTCATGGGTGCTTCCCTCCTTGCGACTCTCTGGGCTCGCCGTCTTCCTCCCTTTATGAAATTGCCATTGTGGAACTGTTGTTTCCTTGTGTGGTTTGCCTCACTCAGAGTGTGCTTTCGTGCTCTGCCTTTTATCCGTGTGATGGAAGTCGGGTGTGGGTAATAATCTGTAATTGGCTGACCTTGCCTGTCCATGGTGTTGGGACATGTCAGGCTGTGGTGTTAGTCTGTTATCGCTCACGGTGAACTGTCCATGAAAAAAGTTTGTTGGAAAAGAGGGGGTTGAGTTCTTGGGCATCCTACCTGGTAGGAAATGGTGTTATTGGGAAGGGGATACTGACTCTCAACATCTGATATCCCACTGCCACTCCGCAAGGACCCCTGACCCAGGTGATCTTCCCCCACTGGTCCACCCCCAGGAACTGGATCAAAATGTGATGGCAGTGTCCTGGCCACCTGAATGACAGATCCCCTGCGGACCAGCGGGTGAGACACCACCTGGTTTATCACAGAGATGATCTGCACTCAAGCAACCATACTAAATGTACCCTCATACTGATAGTGGATGGATGTCAGCACACACCTTTGGACACCATGTAACACTGAGTCAAATCTGACGAGGGCAGTGTGATATCAAGAAGATATGAAGACATACTGAAACAATATGAAAAAATAATGATGTAACTGAAGTGATAACAGAAACATAAAATAATCATATACAAAGAAGATGAAGTAACTTGCTGACCAATATGTGTAAATATGCAGTAATGCAAGGTAGAAGAGACATATAGAAGTTTGATCTAGAGGTAAATATAACATGGCAAGGACGGCCATGATAGGAAAATGGATGTTGGCTTATGTAAAGATTCAGTCCAGCTACCTCAGAAAAGAACTATGTGTCCAGAGTCAGGTGACATTGAATAAATAGCTTTGTGTGCAGAATAAAGAGGAGTTTGTTTGCCTAGTATCAAGGATGCTATTTCACAGAATAATTGCAAAGTACAAAGGGAGGCAGACGGATAAGCCATATAGACCTAGTTCGCTTAGGTTAAAGAAGAAGAAAACATTTGCAAGAGCCAAGTATTGGACAATTAACGATGGATAAGGCTCCTACAAGATGGAGCAAGAACACCCAACATAAGCAAATCAAATAACAGTAAATAGGAGTCCTAAATGGACAAATGTGCTGTCTCCTCACACGTGATACAGAAGATGAAAACAAGGCTATTCATTAAGTCTCGACTAAAGATAGTGATGTGCTTATCCTTCCTTGTACGTCCCAGAACAGAGAGCAGGCTACAGGGTCAACTACAGATGGGGACATTTTCTTATGGTTGGACAGATGAGACGATGGACTAATTGGTAAAGTGGGGAGTAATCTGACATGACTCAAGTACCTGGGTTTAATTTTGCTTACATGCTGCTAATGAGCCAAAAGTCCAGGGTTGGGTGAGAATGCCAACCAATCATAGGGCCAATGGGGCAGCGTGCTATACAATGTTGCATAAAACAACCTGTTGCACTTTTCACTGCTATAATCGGCATTATATGTATTTGGAGGCAGTTTCAAGGCGTGTCCTACAAATAAGGGGCAGACAATAAAGTACTAACCCATATGCATGCCATCGGTACATATGTTGCCCTTACAAATCCTTCCCATCAGTAGGTTTTGTAGTTTTCCATGTAGCATGATGTCATACATGACACATATTGGGGTATATAACCTCTGTGTTATCAAGTTTGTGAGCGTGCGAGCATCAGTCTGTTCATCAGTACGACAAGCTTTATTAAATTGAGAATAAAATAGTACTTTGCCATATTTTCTGAGTCTGTCCAGTTATTTGGTCTGAGATATTTATTGGCAATTCCATCTAGCACAAGAGACACTTCAAGGTGCTAGAGCACATTTCGGTAGCAATGCGGATGGTTCAGGTCTAATTGACCTAGGCCCAGATCTTAAGACTTTCGGCTGCTTCCACCATTAGCTAGAAGGCTGCAGAGTTTCCTGTGGCGAATGGCTTGTAACAAAACATGTGTCAGAAGATATGATTGGCAGGTCTCTCTTCGATTAAATTCCTGCCCAGTCCCTGCAGATGCCCCAAGGACGAAAGGCAAACTGGTCGGTTGAGGAAGAGTTGATGCTGAGGGACTCGAGCTGAGCCACGGATGTAAGTAGAACATTGAAGGTGGTAAAAATAGGGGGAGGGATTGTGTTGTAAATATAAGGTTTGAAAGTAACAGTATTTATTGAGACTATAAAGAAGAGAAGTAGATACCTTGATTCCCGATTCCAAAGGGACGGCAGGGTATGCACGAAAAAGACTCCAAATAGGCGTGTTAAGGATTCTTGAGGCCAAGCCAACAAGAAAAGAGTGTGTATGAAAGGCCAAGATGGAGTGAAAATAAGATGAGATACATTTACTAAAGGTAGTAAAGGAAGGTGTATGCAAGGAAAATGTATTTAAGTGCACGTGTATGGGGTTATAATATGTCCGTATAAAGTTTGTGTTGTGTTTGAATAATAGATATAAAACGATAGTATAAAAAAATCTAATAATCACATTCAAAGGAAACTAATAAAGAGATGTTTAAAATATCAATGATGAAACAAGATACTAAATATTAAAGTGTAAATGAAGCAATAACAAGGACATTGTTGCATGGATTTGAAAAGTGGTTAAAATATTTAGATTTTCGGATAAGTAGCACTTGATGTTGCCTGCTGAAATTGAAAGTGTGGTATAGTTGATAAAATAAATAGAATAAAACGCCGGGTGAATATACAGTCGAGATCAACTTGGCATCATGGGGTCACTCCTCTACTACACTTATGTAGAACATTGTCAAAATAAACAGCCAAAATAAGGATGTGTCATTTGCAGTGGGTTTAAGGCACGCCCAATAAGAAATGGCCTAAGGAGGGTTAATTGTCAAAAAAAGTATTGACATATGACCTATTTGTATGCCACATAAAGGGAGAAAAGGTTGGCTATTTTGGAGTTAAGGAAAATTTATCTGAGCGAGACAGAGTCCAGCTGAGAAGGAGTGGATGCTTAATCAGCATGAAGGGGAGGATGCAACGCCTTCGGCTCCCCTTTCCTCTCCTGGATTTTATCATTTAAAGGAATTAAAAGCAGCGGTGCAGTGCGTTAATACGACATACGAGCCCCCGCTTATAACATTGAGGACAATGCAGAAAAGAGCAAAAGTAGAGAATGCAAATATATATCGACACGTGATTAAAGTAAACCACATGATGAGAGGAAGGACAGGTAAGATAGACAGTTGGGGATAAGAGGAGGAAGCAAGGAAAGAAATAAAGGACAAAGCTAAGGGAATAACAATAGTACAGAATGAATGGTTGAGAGGACCGATATTACTTAAGATGGATGATAATGGCATTGATGGGGTTCGAGTAGAGGAGCATGAAAAGGAATAGCATATAAAGAAGAGAAGGAAAGAGGAAGCAATCGAAGGGAAGAACGTAGAAGGTATGAGGTGAGGAAAGGAGAGACTAGAAGTGAGGAGGTAGAAGCACAAAGAATGAAAGTACATAGGTTGCAAAGAAGGTGAGAGGAAGATTAATTAAGGGAGATGAGGAAAAGGGAAGAAGAAATGAACAGAAGTAGGGGATTTAAAGATGAGAGATTATATGTCATAGAAGCACAAGAACGACTTGAGGAAGAAAGGGTCACAACAGCCCCATAGGGAGCTGCAAGGGAGCCCAAAAAATACCAACATTGGCTGGCAAGCATGAAACTGAAAACGTAGGGAAAAGAATTGGGGCTTTATATAGGCAAATGAGGGATAAGGTAGGGTATAGAACCCAAGAGGATATAGAAGGATCTCTTTCGAGGGAAACGAGAGGCAGGTCAGATGACGCCGTAACAGACGAGCACAGAACTCTGTCTTTAAGTAGATTAGTACTTGATGATGCAGAGAAAGAGAAGTCATACAAGCAAGGGCATGATGTCGGACGAAGAAAGGGAAGAAAACGAAAGAGCGCAAAAGGAGAGCACATGGAGATTTTTGAAAGAATCAAGTGGTAAAATTGTCAGATTTAGAGAACCTCAAAGAAAAAACACCGGAATCAACACCATATACTGAGCGACAAGAAGCACGATTTCGTAATGCAGGGAATTTATACCACAATATATTCCATGGCCACAAATGGATAAGGTCAATTTAAAATGTAAATTACTGAGTTTAACTTCCTGTGCAGGAAAATGGATTTATGAGCTAGAGAGAATAACATCTGGAATGACGTTAGCCATACATCACGTAAAACGCCTGCTAGCAGCTACTCTAGGGGAGAGGGCTGATGACATTTGGAAGTGAGCAGGACGGGCAGGTGTGACTGCACAGAACATGACACATGATGGAGTGCCATTTAATAATTGCCAACAGACGTATTACAGATGCTCAGAGTACAATATCACGATATATCAGATCTGGGTGCGATTATGACTAGGAAAATGGGAGAGGATAAATACCTTGTTGCCTTTCAAAATATTCAAGAGTTGGTGCCTTGAGAGAAGAGACCGTGGGATAAAACGTAGCATTATTTTACCATATTTTGTTTTGGGGACTGTCTGAGCCAGTACAACGGCAAATGAAGGACCGGGTGGGAATGGAAGCAAAATCATGGCCAGAAATACAGTTGATAGTGTATTACTGCCGATTGTGCAGGAGAAGAATAGGAAGAAAGCCGAGAGAAGAAAGCAGGAGGAGACTAAGTTACTTCAGAAGAAATTAGCCATAAAGGGTGCGGTATTGACGAGTAATGAGGGTGTGGTGACACAGGACTTGCAACCAGCACAGCAAAAATAGTAGTGTACCACACGGATCAGGGTGGGTTCAATTCTTAGCCAAAAGCGAGAGGGAATGGGCCTAGTGGAGGAGGCCGGGGTGGATTCTAAAACCCTCAAGGGGAGGAGGATTTAATGGTGGACAACCACGACAATGCGGGAGCATAGAACCCATAGCCAGAACACGTAGAAGCAGAGGAGGCATGCAGCAAAATTGGTAAGCTCCAAAAGGGGGGATGGGCTATGTTCTGCAATAAAATACACAACCATAAGAGTATTATGCAGAGAATCACATGGTGACTCGGGCACATGCGCTCCAATCACAGCAGATACAGTAAGCACCATTACAAATGCAATCACAAGGGCAACTTCAGCAACTGCCCATGCAAACACAGCATGTACACACTCAGCAGGCGCAGACACAACAGGCCATGGTACCACAATGGAATAATAATACAGGAGTCCAGCAAGTACCCGCACCCAAATTAGGGAGTGTGACGGTGGTAGGAGGAAATCATTTCACAGATACAAGGATGAATTTATATCTACAAAACGTCAGCCCACAAAGCGACCTGATGTGTTTGGTACCATCAGTGACACCAGACCCCCAAGGGGAACCAAGGTGACAATAGAAGGTAAGACATTTTCGTTTCTTGTAGACACTGGAGCAACTTGTTCCTCCATCCATGAGGTAAAATACCGATTGTCAGGTATTGCCATGATTGCTGAGGGATTCTCTGGGGCGATGAGTTTAGTTCCTTTTACAAACGAATTACCTATCTCTATAGGAGAACATGATGCGTCAATGCCATTATTATATTCTAGGCAGACGCCAGTCAACATATTAGGGTGTGACTTAATGACAAAACTTAACATGACAATATCAGAATGACAATATATGAATGTGAGAGAGCTTATATTAGCCTTACAAGGAGTTCCCTTAAAGTATTTTTGTATGGAGTAACTGTTTTATTATCATGGTTACCCTGGTTGATAGGTAAACTATTGAATACCTGATGAATTTTCTGTTTATGCCAGAAATCCCCATGGATGATGAAGGGCAGATTATCCCCTTAGTTCAGAGAGGAAAGGGTGGTTCTTCATGGAACAGATGATGAGGGAAGAGGATGGAGGACAGTGATGGCCCTCAGTGAAGGATACAGATTGACAGATGAAGAGCTGTTTAAGGATCAATACTCAGATGATGAATTTGTATTTTTCTCACTTATTGGTTCAAAGTAGAGAATGGAGAAATACTGCAGAGAACGGCACTGGTAAAAAAGAAACTGTGATTTTTCCAGGAAGATTTTGAGAAAGTGCCACCTATTTTATGGACCATATGAAATGGGTCTATGAAAAGGAGTAGGAGCAGTTAAAATCGAGCTTAAATCAGGAGATCCTTTGCCAGGAGCAAAGCAATATCCCATGTCTAGAGAAGCGGATGAAGGTATATTTTAGACCATTTTGGCTTTAATGAAGCGAGGCATACTGGTGCTATCCGATTCTCCATTTAACACTGCTGTGCACCCAGTGAAACAAATCCAAGGTGGGGTTGTTGAGATTCATACAGGGCCTTCGCCCCCTAAACAATATAGTCGAAGCTGAGTTTCCTTTAGTTCCAAATCCTGCAACAATATTGTGCAACATCCAATCTAAGGCTGATATTTCAGTCATTTGCGTTGAAGCCTTCAATGTGCTAGACCACACTCCCTTCCATTAATGTTAAATCTGTCCATCAGACCCCCACTTAATTTTTCTTTTTTCTTTTTTTTAATTTTTTTTTTAGCTGCTCCTGTTTCTTCTGGCCACCATGGAAATGGAAGAGGGGCTCTGCTCGGGCCCTCTTCCAGCTTTTTGTGGCAGCCATATTGCGTGAGTATTTTGATTGTCCGGGATGCCACAAGGTGTCCTGTTCATCCAAAAGCATTGCTGTCAGCACCCTGGGTTACCGGATTGCCAACCTGGAGTTCTAATAGAAATAATACCCGATCTGGCCCACCAGATCGTTTTGGAACATCAACAGCTATGCTCTTGCCTTTAACTTGGGCCCCGGACCATTACCACCCAAACTGGCCCGCCAGATTTGGTGGTATTGCTATAACACAGCTTTTCAATGGGCATGTCATCTCTAGCATCCGATAAATTACACCTATAACCACATACAAGTATATCACTATTTCGAGGGGATTGGGTCCTCCGACGTATTCCATATCTATGACCGGTAATGTCCACAGCTGTGCTGCTTCGGAAAATCTTTGGCGTCTGCGTCCTGCGTCGATGACGTCGATGCGCCGTCCCCGAGGACCTCCTCCGACGGCCGACGTCACCCGATGTGATAAGTAGGACGCATTACGCCCATAGCCTCAGTACCGTTTTTTCCGCGAACGTGTTCGCTTCGTGAATCTCGGTACGCCTCGACTCGTTGGAGTTTGCTGTTTTCATTCTCGGTTCGTTGAACCTGTTCGGTTTGTTGTGTAGACCTGTTCGTGGCGATGTCTTTCTCATCTTCAACCCCGCGTCCGGGCTTCAAGAATTGCGGGGACTGTGGGTCCAAGATGTCGGTCACGGACTCGCAAGACGCTTGCCTCTGGTGCCTCTGGGAGGCCCACGATACGGACGACTGTCGACTGCCAGTCGCTCACGGCAAAGGCCTTGCGGGAACGCAAGAAGAAGCTGTCGGTAGGCCGGGTGTCTAAGCCCCGGAAGTCGAAGTCTGCAGGGCTTTCAACGGATGACTCGAGGGGTGACTCTCCGCATCATTGTCGGAAGTCCAGTGGGTCTCCTTCCAGGAGTCGGTCTCGCCACTCCTCCGCCTCTTCGAGGCATTCCCGTAAGTGCCGGCATAGGTCGCCTTTCCCGTCCTCTTCCGAGGACTCCGCCCGTCGGCGGGTCGCTTATCCCTCCATGCAAGCAACACCGGAGGAATGGGCTTCCTTCGGGAAGCAGATGCTAGCGATTCTTGAATCGCAGGGCACCGGTCCGTCCGCGCCTCCGAGTGGGGTCGGTTGGCACTGGTCGAGAGATGCCGCCCGTACGCCTTCGGGCTCGGGTGGTCGGCACGGCTCGCGGGAGAGGTTCCGCTCGGACAAGGGTAGCTGTTCTCGCCATGCCCGTTCCAGGTCCCAGGTCCCAGTCCTTGACGCGCTCGAGACCGCGTGATCCTGTGCCGTTTTCGAAGAAGACTTCGACGCCTGTGGCACCGAGGTCGACGACTTCTCTCGAGGCTCCGCCTCCGAGGGGGTCGTCGGCGCCTAGGTCGTCGAGACACGCTCGGAGCTCCGGCTTCGAGGCCTGTGTCGACGCCGCCGATGCTGGCGGTGCTGCAGCTGACCACAGAGGTCTTCCTCTCCCCGCCTGGAGTACATTTCAGAGGGTGATGAAGGCTCCGATTGGGGCTTGGTTCTGGTTACGGTTCCAGATGACCTTATCTCGGCCATAGCCAGTTTGATGATCTGCGGCAGTCGCTGCATGATGCCAGTGGAGTTTTGTAGGCCGGAGCCTGGCACTCATGCCGATTCTTCATATCGGCGCCTTATGTCTCGGGTCACCGAGTACTTGGGTTGGTCAACTCCCCCAGGGGAGTTCATTCAGGATGATCTCACGGACATCCTTGATCTCGGTCCCCCCACTGACCCGGTTTTGCCTTTTTCATATGGCTCTGCAGAGAAGGGTGGCGGCGGCTTGGACTGCTCCGGAGAGTCTCCCGGCAGTGGGCAAGTCTTTGTCGCGAAAATACCGTCCAGCCAGTAGCGACCCCTGCTACTTGTCTAGGCACCCCACTCCGGAGAGTTTGGTGGTGCAGGCGGCTACGGCCCCGGCAAAGCAGGCGTCGTATCCTACCATCCCTCCGGATAGGGACGACAAACGTTTTGACGGCTTGGCGAAGAAAGTGTTTTCTTCAGGGGGTATGGTGCTTCAGGTGGCAAACTCCATATGTGCCTTGTCTCGTTTCACACACACTCTGTGGAACTGTGTTGCATTAGCGGCTGAACATATTCCCGAAGGGGACAAACGGGATGGCTTTCTTGCTATGGTTCAGGATGGCAAGGATGCTATGTGTGAGGCCGTTCAGTCGGGTTTGGACTTGGCGGATTGTGCCAGCTGGTCCATGGCGGCGAGCACCGTAATGCGCAGGTTTGCATGGTTGCGGAAGTCTGGGTTCGCTCCTGATGTGCAGTCCCGGCTCCTCAGCATGCCCTTTGACGGTGAACATCTTTTTGGCAGCAAGGCTGACGAGAGCCTCGAGAGGTTGCAGACCTCCAAAGCTGCAGCAAAGTCGTTGGGCGCTGCAGTTCGCCAACCTCTGCCTTTTCGTCCTAGGGGACAGCACTGGAGGGGAGGTTCCTTTCGCTATTACTCGTCCTTCAGTAAAGCGAGGGGAACTGGCAGTCAAAGAGGCCATCGTAAGAGTGCCAGACGTGGAAATAGAGGTACTGGAGGTGCCAAGGCCGCTCGGGCAGTTGCCTCTTTACCCTCAGGCAACGCCGCAGCCGCTACCACTCAGTCATGAGGCCAGGTCCCATGGTTCGCCGGTTGAGGGAAGGCTGGCGCAGCATCTTGTAGAGTGGCAAGCCATTACTTCGGATGTGTGAGTTCTGGAGATCATAATCCACGGCTACTGTCTTCCTTTTCGGCAGAGGCCTCACGACAATTCACCAGGGAAACTCTCTGAAATGTCCGGATCCGCTCCTTGTGCAGGAAATTCAAGCCCTGCTGGAGAAAGGCGCCATAGAACTGGTGCCTGTGGCGGAGAGGAACAAGGGATGGTATTCCCCTTATTTTTTGATTTCAAAGAAAGACGGGGCGGATTGAGACCCATCATGGACTTGCGCGGTTTGAACAAACTCCTCAGGAAGGACAAGTTCAAGATGGTGACTCTTTCTCAAGTCCTCCAGGCCCTTCAACTTCAGGACTGGTTGGTGTCTCTCGACCTCAAGGATGTTTACTTCCATGTGCCGATCCATCCCAAGCACAAGAAGTACCTGAGGTTCACAGTTGGCGACTCGCACTTTCAGTTTCGGGTCCTGCCGTTGGGATTGACCTCCGCCCCGAGGGTTTTCACCAAGCTCATGGTGGTGGTGGCAGCGCATCTCAGGAAAGGGGGGATTCATGTCTACCCCTACCTGGATGATTGGTTGATCAGGGGGAGCTCTCCCGAGTAAGTCCTGGATCATCTGTCCGTCACCTGCCACTCCCTTCACAGGCTGGGCTTCTCCCTCTAATTTAAAGAAGTCCCATTTGACGCCAATGCAGCGGCTCCAGTACATCAGAGCAGTGCTCAACACGTCCCTGGGGCAGTGTTTTCCTCCTCAGGTGAGGGCTCTTCACATTCAGCAGATGGTGCACAAGTTTAAGTTTGCCCAGGATCTCCCAGCATCCGAGTTCTTGAGACTGCTCGGCCTCATGGCATCCAGCATTCTTCTGGTGCCAGAGGCTCATCTGCGGATGAGATCTTTGCAGTGGGCACTCAAGCTCCAGTGGTCTCAGTCCTCTGGCAGGCTGTCGGACCCTGTTCAGGTGCTGCCCTCGGTGGCCCGGGACCTTCTGTGGTGGGCCGTCGAGGGCAATCTGATGAAGGGGGCCCCATTTTGGCTGCCCTGGCTGGAGGTGATGAACGTGACGGACGCATCCCTCACGGGATGGGGGAGCTCATGCCAATGAGTTGACAGTCGGCGGTCGTTGGTCTCTGTCGGAGTCCAGACTCCATATCAATCTGTTGGAGCTGAGGGCCGTCAGGCTAGCCCTAAAGACTTTTCTGCCGACTGTGCGTGGAAAGAGTGTCCCGATTCTAACGGACAACACGGTGGCCATACACTACCTCAACAAAAAGGGGGGGGCAGGGTCACTTCCGCTGTGCAGGGAGGCGATGCAGCTCGAATTCTGGGCCATCCAGCAGGAAGTTTCAATCTCGGCTGTTCATGTGGCCGGAGATGACAACGAGACGGCGGACGCTCTGAGCAGGCAGAGCTCGATCTCTCACGAGTGGGAGCTGGCTCAGGAGATTCTCCTGGAGATCTTTGCCCTTTGGAGGACCCCTCAAGTGGATCTCTTAGCCTCCAGTGTCAACCGGAAGTGCGAAAGGTTTTGCTAGCGGGAAATTCCTCCAAAAGGAGCCTTAAGAGACGCGTTCGTGGTGGAGTGGTCATTCCCACTGCTGTATGCGTTTCCTCCAGTCCCCGTCATCCCGCAAGTGCTGCGGAGGTTCGGTTCCCGGATGATCCTCATTGCTCCGGCGTGGGCCCAGAGGACGTGGTACCCGGACCTTCTAGACTTGTCCATCTGCCCTCCACGTCGTCTTCCCTACCGAGACGATCTGCTCTCACGGGAGGGGGGGTCAGGCTCTCCATCCAGAGGTCAGATCCCTCAATCTTCACGCTTGGCTTCTGAAAGGTTGAGGTATAAGGATTGGGACCTCCCTGAAGACGTGATGGAGGTGTTGCTCTCGGCCAGGCGGCCGGCAACAAAGTCTCTGTACCGTTGCCATTGGAGAAAGTTCTGCGACTGGTGCAGAGTTGAGAATGTGGATCCTTTTGAATGTGTTACCGAAAAACAGGTAAGGTTCCCAACTTTTTTATCGGGGGACCAAGACTCAAAGGGAACTAGCTCTAAGACGAGCACAATATGAAAACATGATAGTGAGTGTGGTATCCCTCTTTCCATTCCCCAGTGTTCTAAAGAGAAGCCACAATTACACCAAACACAGATGCTTCACGCATAAGCTACTGTCTAAAATCATGAACCCAATGTGTATACAATATTTACAAAAATATTTTTTTGAAATTTATTATTTTCACATGTTGTATAACATTAAAAAGGCACTAAGTGCCAAACACATGATAATACACATTTTAGGCACTTTGCCATTGGATTAAAAAGCTGTAAATCTCAAAAACAAAAATACGTTGCGCAACAATCGAACGTCAAAGAGGGATACACAAAAAATTATATAACAAGGTTTCATATTATTCTGACCACTTTGTTCATATAAAACACAATCCCACAGTGAATTAACATGGGTATTCTAGATCGCTGTCGACATGTTTTGGCCTTTAATTTATTCCAGACACTATCCCTAGTGTCTTTAAACTTTCTTTTTTATGGCCATCTTCAGGACAGAATTTCTTCAAAATAAGTCAAGATGGACTTTATACCCCAACAGTAGATTTGAACAACTGAATCTATAAAAAATTTATACAAAAACAACATATCAGTCTCAAATACATTCATTTCATGGGTTCAATTATTTACAAGGTCTCGCCACATAACAGTTGCTGTTAAATATATTACTTTGGCACATTACTACTCCTCATTTAAATAGACCTGTTTAAGACTAAAACACTAAACATGCTTCACTTTAAAAAAAAAAAGAAAACTTTAGGGCACAACAGGCCAATGTAAGCGAGCTCTTCAAAAATACAGCTCCTTTACTCAATTTACAACTTATAAATGATGTTGACTCTTGCAATCTTTCTCCAAATTCAATTAGAGCTAGTCATTAATAAGCTTTTCATCTCTTATATAATCTTTCTTAAAATGCCAGGTATCACCTCTAATTACTCCACCAGGATGAGCCCTGCAATCTACTTATTTATTTAACTCTCTGCTCATAGTTGTTGGCATTGGTTTTTTAACCTACAGGTCAAGGACATTCCACCAGCACCCATCATGGCCCCTGAAAGGGACAAAGTATTATACGAACCGTGCATATTTTAATCAGCCTGGTTCTATTTATAAATCATGAAAAAATCATGAAAAAATGGTGTGATGATTCCACTTACTGTTGTCATATGAAAATACGAATTTTCCTTTTCCCAGATATGGCCAGTAGTTTGTTATATATACAGGCCTCTCAGAGAAACTATACCGCGGCACTGCTACACAGCTTCTTATGCTGCCAAAATCATCCGGGTGGAGCAAATGCCAAATTACAAAGGTCATTTACACTGTCCTGAAAAAACAAGGGACAAAAGAAACTTCGTCACCACTGCTTTTCCAAGAAAAGGTTACTATTGACATGGTGATGCTGGCAGTCATTCCATTGTTTCCACAAAACTCTCCACATCAGGCTATTTAAAAACCACTTCACTAATGATGTGCTTACCCTATTGCAGCAGAGACCACGTTGTTTTTAAACGCATGCGCGGGATGCTTTTATCTCGCGGCATTGCAGCGCAATGAAACATTCATTTCAAGGTTCGTGAAACACCTCACAGGATTCAATCTATGAACAGTCAAGAAAACGAAAGAAACAAACGCACGCACGAGGCGGTCAAACAGGCATGCCAAGCTGTTGTCTTTTCACAGGGTCAAAGCACAATTATCCTGCAACGTTTATGGCATACGCTTACCATCTTCCGTCGGTGTCCACGTTCACGCCGTGTTGCTTCAACTGCAATCACAAGCGAACCGCTGAGCGGGTTGCTAATTATAGCCCTGACTGAAATCACATGATGTTTTTCCAGCTGCCCGTCTGAGACACGTCCCATCACGCGAGTGCTTTGCAACTCCCGTAATAGTTACTAAATTAAAGGATCTCGCGGTGTGTTTAATTGATGTAAATCACATCCGGGTACGGTTAATGTCACATTGTGTGTTATTTTCTAATTCCTAAATATCAACAGGCACTGTTAGAATCAAAAACAAGTGCTGTTACACGGTCTACTTATTTCTTAAAGGTACATGAACGAGATTTTGATTCTCTGGTGTGGAGTATTCTCAGAGTTTTGACAGCAATAACAAATCCACAGGGGTTACAACTTGGGGAAACTGTAATTGTTTAATGATTCCCCAAATACCTCGCAACGGACCCGGTGTACAGTACGAAAACGCCATATGGAAAATTATCATAGGGAAAAAATATAACAAACACCTCGCCATCAACCGATTACAGATAATGGCTTTACAAGAGGGTATTCCATTCTACTGACAAATTCAGGCCATGTTGGGCAGTCTTTAAAGTGTAAATCCATCTTTGTTCACACAACGACAGTTTCCTTTCTCTATTACCCCCTCTAGGGGTATTAGCAATTTTTTCAATAACAAACCACAGAAAATCTGTGTGCATGTTTTTTCTGTTCAAAATGAGCAAATAAAGGTTTATTTGCCACCTTATTTTTTAGGCATGATCTGTGCTCACAGATACGTTGCCTAATTGGCCTAGTCGTTTTTCCGATATACAGTAAATCGCACGGGCATTTAATCCCATAGATCACCCAGTCGGTGGTGCAGGTCGTAAAAGATCGTAACTGCCACAATTTACCATTCAAGTCAACCGAGGACATATTCTTTGTAAGGTCACACACGGAACAGCGACCACATTTATGGTGGCCTGTTCCTCGTGGCAAGTTCCAAAGTGTGGACTGTGGCGTACCACTTTGTTTAAAGGGATAGGTATGTACCAAAAGGTCCCGATAGTTCTTTTGTCTTTTGATTGCAAATCTTGGGATGGTCGGGTTGAAGTCAGAAGTTTTTAAGAAATGCCAGTGTTTTTTCACGATTCTTCTCAGATCGTTACTAATGGGACTATATGTTGTGACACATGTCATTTTATCATCTTTGATGGTTTTCTCTGGGTGAAGGCACCTTTCTCGGTTGGTGTGTTGGGCCCGTTTAAAGGCTCGTTGGATTATTCTTTTTGGGTACCCCCGTGACTTCAAGCGAAGTTTTAGATCTTTACCTTCGTTCATGAAATCACTAATGGAGGAACAATTCCTCCTAATTCTCAGAAATTGCCCCACTGGAAGGTTATCTCGAAGACTGAGCGGGTGGAAACTGTTGTATCTCAGCAGGGTGTTTTTATCAGTCGGTTTTCGAAAGAGTGCTTTGCAAGTGTCCCGAAAACGTCTTCTTAATTAAAATATCTAAAAAAGATATTTGTTCAGGATTACTATCCATAGTGAATTGAATGCAGTTGTTTTGTGCATTTAACCAATTCAGAAAAAGATTTAGACTAGCCTGATCGCACTTCCATATCATCAGCACATCGTCAATGTAACAAAACCATCTGGTCACGTTGCCTTTGAAAGGGTTATTTTCATGGAAAACTGATGCTGCCTCAAGAGTCCATAAATAAATTTGCTAAGTCTGGGGCAAATGTCGCACCCATACTTGTCCCGTGAATCTGTTGGAAAAATAAACCATCATATAGGAAAAAGTTATCTGTTAAAGCAAGACGTATACACTCTAAGATAAAATTTGTAGGTACCGCTTCTTGGGTTGTAGTGCGTTTGTTCAGGTAAAATGTCATGACCTTTAAACATTCTAGTTGCGGTATACTAGTGTATAGCGCTGTTACGTCTAAAGTGACTAACAGATCTGTTTGATCGATCACCAAATCTGCCAGATGATTGATCATACTGGTGGTGTCCTTAATAAAGGACTTCATAGTCCTCACAAAAGGTCTCAGAAACCAATCCGTGTACACAGAGAGGGGTTCTAAATTCGATTTTAGAACCCCTCTCTGTGTACACGGATTGGTTTCTGAGACCTTTTGTGAGGACTATGAAGTGCTTTATTAAGGACAACCACCAGTATGATCAACCCTGCTTAGATACAACAGTTTCCACCCGCTCAGTCTTCGAGATAACCTTCCAGTGGGGCAATTTCTGAGAATTAGGAGGAATTGTTCCTCCATTAGTGATTTCATGAACGAAGGTAAAGATCTAAAACTTCGCTTGAAGTCACGGGGGTACCCAAAAAGAATAATCCAACGAACCTTTAAACGGGCCCAACACACCAACCGAGAAAGGTGCCTTCACCCAGAGAAAACCATCAAAGATGATAAAATGACATGTGTCACGACATATAGTCCCATTAGTAATGATCTGAGAAGAATCGTGAAAAAACACTGGCATTTCAAAAGCTTCTGACTTCAACCCGACCATCCCAAGATTTGCATTCAAAAGGCAAAAGAACTATCGGGACCTTTTGGTACATACCTATCCCTTTAAACAAAGTGGTACGCCACACTTTGGAACTTGCCACGAGTAACAGGCCACCATAAATGTGGTCGCTGTTCCGTGTGTGACCTTAAGAATATGTCCTCGGTTGACTTGAATGGTAAATTGTGGCAGTTACGATCTTTTACGACCTACACCACCGACTGGGTGATCTATGGGATTAAATGCCCGTGCGATTTACTGTATATCAGAAAAACGACTAGGCCAATTAGGCAACATATCTGTGAGCACAGATCATGCCTAAAAAAATAAGGTGGCAAATAAACCTTTAGTTGCTCATTTTGAACAGAAAAAACATGAACACACAGATTTTCTGTGGTTTGTTATTGAAAAAATTGCTAATACCCCTAGAGGGGGTAATAGAGAAAGGAAACTGTCGTTGTGTGAACAAAGATGGATTTACACTTTAAAGACTGCCCAACATGGCCTGAATTTGTCAGTAGAATGGAATACCCTCTTGTAAAGCCATTATCTGTAATCGGTTGATGGCGAGGTGCTTGTTATATTTTTTCCCTATGATTTTCCATATGGCGTTTTCGTACTGTACACCGGGTCCGTTGCGAGGTATTTGGGGAATCATTAAACAATTACAGTTTCCCCAAGTTGTAACCCCTGTGGATTTGTTATTGCTGTCAAAACTCTGAGAATACTCCACACCAGAGAATCAAAATCTCGTTCATGTACCTTTAAGAAATAAGTAGACCGTGTAACAGCACTTGTTTTTGATTCTAACAGTGCCTGTTGATATTTAGGAATTAGAAAATAACACACAATGTGACATTAACCGTACCCGGATGTGATTTACATCAATTAAACACACCGTGAGATCCTTTAATTTAGTAACTATTACGGGAGTTGCAAAGCACTCACGTGATAGGACGTGTCTCAGACGGGCAGCTGGAAAAACATCATGTGATTTCAGTCAGGGCTATAATTAGCAACCCGCTCAGCGGTTCGCTTGTGAATGCAGTTGAAGCAACACGGCGTGAACGTGGACACCGACGGAAGATGGTAAGAGTATGCCATAAACGTTGCAGGATAATTGTGCTTTGACCCTGTGAAAAGACAACAGCTTGGCATGCCTGTTTGACCGCATCGTGCGTGCGTTTGTTTCTTTCGTTTTCTTGACTGTTTTTCTGTGAGGTGTTTCACGAACCTTGAAATGAATGTTTCATTGCGCTGCAATGCCGCGAGATAAAAGCATCCCGCGCATGCGTTTAAAAACAACGTGGTCTCTGCTGCAATAGGGTAAGCACATCATTAGTGAAGTGGTTTTTAAATAGCCTGATGTGGAGAGTTTTGTGGAAACAATGGAATGACTGCCAGCATCACCATGACAATAGTAACCTTTTCTTGGAAAAGCAGTGGTGACGAAGTTTCTTTTGTCCCTTGTTTTTTCAGGACAGTGTAAATGACCTTTGTAATTTGGCATTTGCTCCACCCGGATGATTTTGGCAGCATAAGAAGCTGTGTAGCAGTGCCGCGGTATAGTTTCTCTGAGAGGCCTGTATATATAACAAACTACTGGCCATATCTGGGAAAAGGAAAATTCGTATTTTCATATGACAACAGTAAGTGGAATCATCACACCATTTTTTCATGATTTATAAATGATTTATAAATAGAACCAGGCTGATTAAAATATGCACGGTTCGTATATTACTTCGTCCCTTTCAGGGGCCATGATGGGTGCTGGTGGAATGTCCTTGACCTGTAGGTTAAAAAACCAATGCCAACAACTATGAGCAGAGAGTTAAATAAATAAGTAGATTGCAGGGCTCATCCTGGTGGAGTAATTAGACGTGATACCTGGCATTATAAGAAAGATTATATAAGAGATGAAAAGCTTATTAATGACTAGCTCTAATTGAATTTGGAGAAAGATTGCAAGAGTCAACATCATTTATAAGTTGTATATTGAGTAAAGGAGCTGTATTTTTGAAGAGCTCGCTTACATTGCCCTGTTGTGCCCTAAAGTTTTCTTTTTTTTTTAAAGTGAAGCATGTTTAGTGTTTTAGTCTTAAACAGGTCTATTTAAATGAGGAGTAGTAATGTGCCAAAGTAATATATTTAACAGCAACTGTTATGTGGCGAGACCTTATAAATAATTGAACCCATGAAATGAATGTATTTGAGACTGATATGTTGTTTTTGTATATGTTTTATAGATTCAGTTGTTCAAATCTACTGTTGGGGTATAAAGTCTATCTTGACTTATTTTGAAGAAATTCTGTCCTGAAGATGGCCATAAAAAAGAAAGTTTAAAGACACTAGGGATAGTGTCTGGAATAAATTAAAGGCCGAAACATGTCGACAGCGATCTAGAATACCCATGTTAATTCACTGTGGGATTGTGTTGTATATGAACAAAGTGGTCAGAATAATATGAAACCTTGTTATATAATTTTTTGTGTATCCCTCTTCTTTGACGTTCAATTGTTGCGCAACATATTTTTGTTTTTGAGGTTTACAGCTTTTTAATCCAATGGCAAAGTGCCTAAAATGTGTATTATCATGTGTTTGGCACTTAGTGCCTTTTTAATGTTATACAACATGTGAAAATAATAAATTTCAAAAAAATATTTTTGTAAATATTGTATACACATTGGGTTCATGATTTTAGACAGTAGCTTATGCGTGAGGCATCTGTGTTTGGTGTAATTGTGGCTTCTCTTTAGAACACTGGGGAATGGAAAGAGGGGTACCAGACTCACTTTCCTGTTTTCCTTTTGAATGTGACATTCCCATGGTTCTGTCTTTCTTGCTTTCTTTGGCCCACAGGGGCTTGCAAGTGGGGACCATTAAAGGTTACCTGGCGGCGCTGTCCATCTTTAAGCGCTCGTCTGAAGAGTGTTCCTATTTTAAGATTCCTTTTGATTTCGCAGTTTTTGAAAGGGCTCGCTAATGTGTTCCCTCCGTCACCTTTTCTGGTACCCGGTTGGGATCTGAACCTTGTTCTTAAGTTTCTTAGGGTGCTCCGTTTGAGCCTTTACATTCTTGCCCTTTGAGGCTGTTGACTCTGAAAACTGTGTTTTTGGTTGCGGTTACTTCCGCTCGCAGAGTGAGTGAGTTACAGGCACTTTCAGTTAAGCCACCCTTCACTGTGTTTCAGAAGGACAGGGTTGTCCTTAGAGTTCGTCCTTCTTTTCTTCCAAAGGTGGTTTCGGAATTTCATTTGAGCCAGAAGGTTGTTCTTGCGGCGTTCTATCCTCCTCCACATCCTGGTAAGGAAGAGGAGAGGCTCCATAGGCTTGATCCTAGGAGAGCGCTGAGCTTTTATAAGCTTTTATATTTCGCGCATGTCCCGGGTCAGAGTGGACGATCAACTTTTCATCGGTTACGCTGGAAAGCGTTTGGGACAAGCTGTGACGAAACAGACTGTCTCGTTGGATTATTTTAGCTATCTCCGAGTGTTACCGCTTGGCGGGTAAGGACCCTCCGGCTGGCTTGCGGGCCCATTCTACCAGGGGAGTGGCTGCGTCTGCTGCCCTGCAGAGGGGAGTTCCTATTCGTCACATCTGTGATGCAGCCACCTGGGCTTCAGTACATACTTTTGTACGTCACTACTCCCTCGATTCCATCAGAGGGCAAGATCTGGCCTTTGGCAAGGCAGTCCTCTATTCCGCAATTTGATTGGGCATGCTAAATTTGTATTCTAAATTCTTTCCCACCTCCTTGCTTGGTACTGCTTTGGGAGTCTGTCATAGATATGGAATACGTCGGAGGACCCAATACCCTCGAAGAGCAAGTTACTTTCTTACCTGGTAACGTTCTTTCGATGGGATGGTCCGACATTCCATATCGCTCCCTCCCTGCCTTCCCCACTGCAGAATTTCTTTTGCGTTTACAGCTTGCATTCCGCAAGGCCTTGTCTGTCTGACTGGCAGAAAACTGGTGGCACACGTTCTGGGAAAATAAACTATAACTGAGGCTTTGGGCGTCGTTCGTCCTACTTATCACATCGGATGACGTCGGCCGTCGGAGGAGGTCCTCGTGGACGGCGCATCGACGTCATCGACGCAGGACGGAGACGCCAAAGATTTTCCGAAGCAGCACAGCTGTGGACATTACCGGTCAAGAACGTTACCAGGTAAGAAGTAACTTGTTCTTTGCAGTAAGCATGGTACAAAATGCATCCTCAAATCGTTTAACCGATGGAACCTCATCTTGCCACACTCCATTAAATTCTACACATTGCTTGTATGCATAAAATCTTTGAATCGCATATTTTTCCATCTGTCATTTTGAAAAAGTCCTGTCTGTGCCATGCTAGTCAACTCCACGCAGACCTTTCCATGCGCTGTCCATATTATGTTGCTCCGGTCACCAGCTCTGAAGGCTTTCAAGAAAGCAACATCATTTTTCACAAGAGATGGAGGAAAAAATAATTAATGTTAATAATAGTCTTTTCATATGTATGTATTGTCATGATGCCTACCCCCGGACATCCAGACCAAGTCCATCAGTCCAGGGAGCAGGCATCCAGACACCTATTGAAAACCCAACCACCCCCGCTAGGGGCTATCTGTGTTCAGTCCTGGCACCGTAGGCGCCAGGCTCATATATAGGATCAGTCCGGTGCCAGGCTCATATGAAGAAACTTACCTCATGCAGACCATGCTGCAAAGAATCCAAGCCAACGTGAGGCCTGGAAGGAACTACTTTGTTTCAGGGACTATTTTGTTACTCGGGTGTGGTCTTGGGGAACTTCTTACCTGGGAGAGAGGGTTGGAGGGGGGGTGTAGGGAGGGGAGTGGGGGCAGGGGGGAGGGGGTAACCCAATTCCTGCTCCATCAAGCAACCCTGTGCAAATAGTTTTACCTGGAAATATTCCTTTAGTACCACCCGAACGCTTTGCCGGAGACCAAAAAAGGTTTACTGTATTTATGAACCAGTGCCGCTTGCACTTTTTATGTAGACCTGGAGCCTTTCCGAGCGATCAAGCCAAAGTAGCCTTTGTACTATCGTATCTCAGTGGCAGCGCAGCTGATTGGTCAATTCCACTAGTCAACCAGGATGATCCTCTTCGGGATATTCATGGCTTTCAAATGAGCATGGAAAGACTATTCGCCCGACATTTACAAGGACAGGCCTTGGATAACAAACTTTTGTCCCTACGACAGGGTAACCAGGATCTGCTCACCTACATCGCAACCTTTAATAGGTTGGTGGTGGAAACCGGATGGCCTGAGGCAAAACGAATTGTTATTTCATCGTGGACTCCGAGGAGAACTCAAAGATGTGTTAGCTCAAGTAGTGAATGCCCCCCTAGGATTGCGCTGAATATATAGACTTGGTGGTCCAGTTAGATCAGACTTCAGAACAGAAAGGCTGATCGAGCTAAATTTGAGAATCTGGTATTATTTAAACCCAACGTTACCCCCAATGGAACAGATACATCAAAACCCATGCAGATCGGGGGGTTAAAGGACCCTTGACTCAAAAGGAAAGAGAAAAGAGACGACAATTACAATTGTGTCTGTACTGTGGAACTTCGGGACATTTTCTGCGTGATTGCCCTGTTAAACCACCCAAGAAGGTGGTAGGAGTTGCGGACAAAAGCCACACAGAGCCTGACTCGGGAAACGACCACGCCCGACAAGCATAGAGGTCCGCTTGCCGAGCTTAAGAAAGGACACTCAGACCTCGCACCTAATTGTGCCAATGGTCCTTATTGATCCAAGGCAGCCATCACGTATGCACGCAGTGAGAGCATACATTGATAGCAGGGCCATCGGAAATTACATGGACCACGAATTGGCTACAAGGATGAAACTGCCTCTTTGCAAAAAGACCATAACTGATGTCATCACCACTGTCGATGGGACTGAAATTGCCTCTCGGCCAGTAACTCACTCCACTACAGAGGTGAAGCTGTTGGGTCAAGATGGGCATCGAGAAAGCATTATGTTTGACTTAATCCATTAATATGAACGATGCCCTTCTAGAACTCATTGACGTCTGTGTTGTAGTATACATGGACAATATCCTTGTGTACTCCTCCTCAGAATCAGACCATGTTAAGCACGTTCGTGCCGTCCTTGAAAAACTACGCCAGCATAAGTTATATGCACAATTGGAAAAATGCGTTTTTCACTCTGACCCCAAAAGGAGTTCGAATGGACTCTAGAAAAGTGAACGCAATCCTCAAGTGGCCATCACCTAGTTCAGTTAAAGGAGTACAGAGCATGCTTGGATTTGCTCATTTCTACCGCAGAATTCTCACATATTGTACAACCCATCACAGCACTCTTGCGAAAGAATAAGCGCTTCCTATGGACCGAAGAGGCTGAAAGGGCCTTCCAAGAACTAAAATTGAAATTCACGTCTGCCCCGGTTTTAAAGCACCCACGCCCTGAACTTCCATACGTAGTTGAAACTGATGCATCCAGTTTAGCCATGGGGGCTGTTCTTTCCCAAAAGGATCCTGAAACCGGCCAACTTCATCCAGTAGCATTCTGGTCAAGAAAGTTTTCGGCACCCGAATTAAACTATGCAGTTACCAATAAGGAGTTATTGGCCATCAAATCTGCATTCAAGGCTTGGCGGCATGATCGTGGTGCCAGGCATACCATCACTGTAATCACCGATCACAGGAATTTGCAATATTTGAAGACAGCCAAGGCCCAATCATCACGTCAACTTAGGTGGGCCTTGTTCTTCGCGGAATTCGATTTCGTGATTACTTATCGACCAGGTTGTAAAAATGGCAAAGCAGATGCCTCATCTCGTATAGGAATGGGAGAAGCATATTCGAACCCTGAACCAGTGCCTATAATTTCGGAGAAAAGAATCCTTGATATAACTACTTTACAAACTCTAGAAGACATTCATTTAAAGATCCAACAACTTTTCAATCCAGCTGCCTTGCAGGAATGGCTAAAGAAAGGCCAAGATTATTCAGTCAGTGATGAACTACCCTACTATCAAGGTTGTCTTTTCCTACCACACAAGGAACTACAAGAACTAGTTATCTCCAATTATCACAATGCTTTGATTGAGGGACACCCAGGAATTGCAAAAACAGAGGCCAAAATGAAGACCATTCTGGTGGCCCACCTGGCTAAGAGACGTAAAGTCATTTGTGCAATCTTGTGGTATCTGCGCCCAAAACAAGAGTCTGAAGAAGAAACCAGCTGGTCTTTTTCAACCTTTGGATATTCCGCCTACACCATGGCACACCTTGTCCCTAGGTTTTATTACTGACCTTCCTCCATGTAGTGGATTTAACACCATTCTAGTTATAGTGGATCTTTTTTTCCAAAATGGCTCACTTTATTCCTTCCTTCAGCTTCAACTTTGGCCAAGGAATTTCTTGAAAACATTGTCTGAATACATGGATTTCCTTCCTTGTTGGTCTCTGACCGAGGTAGTCAGTTTATTTCGCAGTTTTGGAGAAAATGCTGTCAATTGGCGCAAATCGACGTGAGGTTATCAGTCATCATCCCCAGACCGATGGTCAGACCGAGAGGACCGACCAGACTCTTGAGCAATACCTACGTTGCATGTTACACCAAACCCAAGGCAATTGGAAGGATATTTTATGGATTTCCGAATACGCATACAACTGTGTACATTCAGGAACCGGACAAAGCCCCTTTTATACCATATATGAGCATCATCCTCAGACCTCAGAACTCGACTCACCCCAACACTTGGAAATGCCCGCAGTGAACCATCTACACGCTACTATTACACAAGCCTTTAAGGAGGCAACTGAACATTTGAAACAAGCAAAAGAAAAATACAAGAAAAATGCAGATCAACATAGAAGTGAAGCCCCACAATACCAGGTTACAAATCCAAGTTTGGCTAGCTACAAAAAACCTACCTCTAAAAGGAACTCAGACTTTTAACCCTAGATATTTGGGACCTTACACCATTAAGGCCATTATCAACCCGGTGGCCGTCAAATTGGAATTACCTTCTAATATGCGAATACATCCCGTCTTTCACATTTCACTTCTGAAGCCAGTACAACCCGGAACCAGGTTAACCAAACCACCCGACCCCATCCTAATAGACGTTGAACCCGAATTTGAAGTTAAAAATATCCTGGACTCTAAGATGGTCAAATCACAACCTTTTTATTTAATTTTTATTTATTGACTGGAAGGGTTACGGGCCACAAGAAAGGTCTTGGAAGCCCAGTGACCATGTTAATGCACCTCGATTGGTGGAAAGATTCCATGTAAATTTCCCAGACAAACCAGGACCAAGGGGAAGAACGATCTTGGGAGGGGGGCAGGGGGGAGTGCTGTCATGATGCCTACCCCCGGACATCCAGACCAAGTCCATCAGTCCAGGGAGCAGGCATCCAGACACCTATTGAAAACCCAGCCACCCCGGCTAGGGGCTATCTGGGTTCAGTCCTGGTACCGTAGGCGCCAGGCTCGTATATGGGATCAGTCCTGGCGCCATAGGCGCCAGGCTCATTTGAGGAAACTTGCCTCATGCAGACCATGCTGCAAAGAATCCAAGCTAACGTGAGGCCTGGGAGGAACTACTTTGTTTCAGGGACTATTTTTTTTTTACTCGGGTGTGGTCTTGGGGAACTTCTTACCTGGGACTACTTTGGAGGCTATTTAAACCAAGCCCGATGAGGAGCACATGCTTTGGGTTATTCTGCATCCTGCTGCGTAACGCTCACCGTGCCTGTCTGTCCAGCATCCAGTCTTCTGCCACGCCCTCCTCCAATCCAGAGCTCCTAGAAAGAAGGGAAATAAGAAGAAAAGGTTAGCGCAAGAACATTACTTTCATTCTTCATCTGATCCTGGATACTTCGCGCACCCGAACAAGGAAAATACTTTATTTTGTGCGCATCGCACCGCCAGCTGCAGCGGCGCTTCAAATTTACCAGTCTTCACAGTACCTCCTCCACCCGGCGCTGCTCCATCATTCATCGCCGAACTCCCGGCACCTAAGGTGACGAAGAAACACCATAAGGTGAGTCGAGAAAACCAACAAAGACAATTTCTATCATCACTATAGACTTACCGAGTTACCTCCGGAAATAATATTCTTCTACACGCCACATCGTCTTACGCTGCAACTGTAAGGAGAGAGAAAGCAACAGGTTAAGCACAGGCATTTTTTACCGGACACTGTTAGGTAACCGACTCTTACCTAAACGCAATCAGCTGCTACGAGACAACCTCCTCTTGAATCAAGCTGCAAGACAAATGTACTAATCGGACAAGAGTGAATAACAGACATTTTGAACTCTTAAGAACCAGATAATTCCGGATCCTCGCCACTTACCTCGGAGTCTATATTCGTCTAGAACTTACCCAATTCCTTCGGACCAGTGAAGTAACTGGTTATCTACACGCCCCTGCACTCCACGCAGGATGGAGAGCTCATCATTCAAAACCATAAGGTGAGACTGGTGAAAGGGAATATCGGAGGTGATTAGTGGGAAGACGGTGGGGGTGTGCTCACTCAATCCACAGGTGGCAAATTCCTTTTCTCCGCTTTCAGGAAAATACTCCTACGGGTCAAGCAGACGAAATTGAGCAGGCCAGTCCAGTCAGTGATCTCTGCACTACAATTCACGTTGGTAGAGGCCGCAGCTATCCAGTTCCGACCATCGCCCCTGTGGGAGCCAGGTGAGCGTAACAATTATCACAATAATTTCCTCGCTTAGACCGTGGGTTTGCCATTAGATGGGCACATGGAATTTTAAAGCCAGAAATTCTCTGCCTATTCTGGCAACTGCCAATGCCTGTTATTGAAAAGCAAGAGATTTTAAAAAAAAACACGTATGGTGCAATTTTATTATTCCTTGAATACAGTAAGTAATGGCATTTAATTTAAGTAAATCGATCCGTAGAAAAATAGCAATGGTGGGAGTCGATGGCTGCGAAACCGTTAATTGTATTGTGAGCTGGTTTCATTTGCCGGACAATTAAGGACAAAACCAGTTTAATCACTGTGCACCAATGTAATGGTGTACCAAGCAAGGCTGTATCCCTGCTAGCCACCACCTCTACAGATGCTTCAAGGCCTTTGTTCATCAATGAACTGCCCAGCCACACACACCTCACGCCACAGTGGTTCTCTCGTCAAAGCGTAAAGTTGCACACGTCCTCCAATCAAGTCAGTAAAGAGGTGGGCTTTGTATGCAAGAGACCGACTGCAAGCAACAAGGAAGATACATGTACTGTATCTAGAGCCTGGCTATTAACCGGGAAGATGCACACCTACTGACCTAAACGGTCATTGGAAGAAAGCCATGGTTTTTGAGTGGTGTTTACATTTGTGTTAAGTAAGAAATTACTCTGGGATAAGCTTGTGGGATAAAGTACCCCCTATTGTACATTATAAGGATATTGCAAGTCATCGAGTAGATTTGAGACCTAGAAGGTCACGGGACTCCAAGGTGAATATCAATATTATGTTTATATATGGGGGGGGGATATTTTATTCCTTATAATAAATGGCCACACACTGTCTCTTCCATAATATAATGTAAGAGATCTTACATTTGCTGATCCATTTAATCCATATAGAATCTGGTTTTATTTTTGTAAAAAAAATGTAATAACAAAATGCAGCTCCGAATGTGTTCAAGCAGTTGAAGAAAATAGATTGAAAAATCGTTTTTATGTTTGCTTGAACACAAGTGAGCAAGGATCTGCATGTTATTTATTTGAAACTCCAGCAGTGCACAAATTAAACATTCTACCATAAATAGATCCGTGCCAATTAATAGCTGCAAAGTGACGCACAAATATTCTGCAAGCAAGGAATAGCTGTTTGAAAAGCTGTTTACGGATTTAATTAACTGCTGCAGCAATAGCTGGAATTCTCTGCTGGCTCAAACAGCTGTCATTGCGGAGTCAAAATGGAAGAGTAAGAACTGATGACTGTCAGTTGTGATGTCATAACTAGCCTTTAATGTCCAGGCTTCTAGACAGAAATTGCAGGCTGCCATGTATTCTATAAAAATGTGTACCCGGCGAGGGAGAATCAGAATGAAAAAAAACATTCTGATTGGCCCTTGCCGGGGCATTACCTGGCCGGTAATCCCTCGGATTCCATGCCTTTGTCCCGGTGGGGGCATGGCAGCCCCTCAGCCAATTAGGAGGCTCGAAGCGGGCCATCCCCGCTCTGAGCCTCCACGCGGCTGAAGGCTGCCTTCGTCCCCAGCTGGGGATTCAGGTACTTCCTCACCGCCCCCCCCCCACATCCCCCAACCCCACTTACCTTCAGCCTGCTTTGATAGCGGGGCTATCGTCGCTCCGAGCCTCCACACGGCTGGAGGCTGCCATTGTCCCCCGCTGGGGACCCAGGTACCATTTTATTTTCCTTCCGCCCTTCCAACCCCACTTACCTTGTTTATTTTTTTTCGGGAGTGGGCGCGCTGGTAACAGAAGTGTTCCCAGAACGTCCGCTCCCGATGGCCGCCATGGAAAGGGAAAACAGACTGTTTTCCCTTCCCTGGTGGCCATTTTCTCAGTCTTTTTTTTTTCTGTTCCAAAACGCTGCAGTGTTTCGGGACAGAAATAAATGATTTTTGTACCCTGGTCTCGCAGTTCTTGCAGGCTGGGGTACTTATAGCAATATGCCCCTCGCGGCGGGGGCATTACTGAGCTTCGCTTAGGCCTATAACTATGGGCTTCGGGGCATTACCTGATTCGGTAATGCCCCCGCGCGAGGGGCATATTGCTTAAACATTATAGAGATGCTTTTCTGAAGAGCACACTCTGACAAACAAATCGCTGTTGGGGTCTATTCTGAAAGATCGAGGGACTTGGAAATTTGACATTTTGGGCACTGGGTTTGTTACCCAGGATTTCACACTTTGGTTTCTAGGTGAAGCTGGGATTTGAGCTCAGTCTATTTCCGCGTGTGAATGTATCCATCACAGGAGGATAGCTCAGGGGCAAAGTGCTAGTATTGGAAGCAAGACACGGAGCACCACAGGTTTGATCCCGGAGGCGTAGACAGGGTAGGGCCCGAGGGGCAAGGCCCACCCAAAATCTGTAAATGCCCACTCAGCAGTGCTGTGTTCGCTTTTTTCAGATGTTAATGGCACTGTGGTGGGCCCAACTACATTAGCTTAGGTGAAGACTGCGGATCGATTGGCGAGTACCTTGCAGATTTTGAAAAGTTCAGCTGTGTTAGTGGCTCTAGAGATGCAAGCTTGGATATGGGCCCTCTTCTTAGAGGGGATAGAGAAACAATATTGCCTTTGGAGCAGGCGACAGGCCAGTTTGTCAGAGGATGAACCTAGAGTTTCAGAGATGCTAAATCAGTCATACCAGCTGTTGCACTTGGAGGCAGGCTTCAGGCGGATCCTCATGACGGGTGCAAGGATGTCAAGGGTGTTGGAAAGGTGAAGGTTAGCAAGGACCAACGCGGAACACGGGTGTTATGCTCGGATAATTGCCCCAGCGAATCTGTATAACCTAAATCTACCAATCCCTCTGTATATAACCAATACCCTAGGATCTCAAAACCTGTCCCATTCAGAAACAGTCTCTCTCAAAATCCCTATTATCCTGTTTTCCACCCTACTACTCCCAATCATTCTTCTCCTTGTCCCTCTGATCATCGATTCCTGAACACCCAATCTGCTCCAATAAAAACTATTGTCCCCACAATCCCCCTTGTTTATTTCATAATAATCCTGGACATTCCCGCTTGTCTCAAAAAACCTACCAATCTTCCCCATCTGAGTTTATCAAGAACCCAAACCGGAAGGTCATCACTTCATATTACACCATTTCCCCCACCTATCCCGTAGGATACCCAAGAACTCTACCACCAGCCGGGCTGTGTTGAATGAAAGCTGCAATGTGGCAATTTGTAGGAAGTTCAAAGAACTGTGAGATTGTGTAAAGGAAGACAAGCTGCAAAGGGAACCGGCACCAAGTGGGTGCTAGTTTGAGAGACTCTGATCGTCCCAATCTTGATTGAAATTGCAGATACCAGAAGTCCTTAGGAGAGCCGCCAAAACAGGTCAAAAGTGGTTACAGAGGAACTCGAGCAAAATCCCTGTACAATCGAAAGACTTTGATCTCCAGGCTGGTAAAAAGCATGGGAAGTGAATCCCGCCCTGAGAGAAAACAAGGGAAGTGAATCCCGCACTGAGAGAAAGCAATGGAAGTGAATCCCACACATTGAAAACTTGAATGTGAAGTTGGCGAGAGTGTAACCGATCGAGGGATACCGATAAAGAAGGGGGCGAAGCCTCAAGTCCCGAAATACAGTGTGTTGACAAGAGTGAACCCAAACGAGGGATGTCCTCAAGCGAACTGTGTTAAAACACATTGTAATACAAGGAGAAGTGAACTGTCCTGCTTGTAAATTGTGGTACAAGCCTGACTGAGGGAGAAACCAGGAGACATTGTAAAGCAAGACAAAGTAAACTATCCCGCTTGTCATTTGTGGACTGAGCCCGGCCGTGGGAGATCTAGGGGGGAAAAGTTATCACCCAAAATCCATTAAAAAAAGGAACTGTTTGAATAGTCGAATAAGACTGTGAGAGGTCTGTGCCCGGAAGAGGGGGACCCAGGGGTGAAGCCATCATCCACAGCGTTCTTAGAACAGAATTTTGTGTTTGTCGGGACTATCAGGCCCTCGAGGGCAGGAGACATTTTATTGGAAAAAGACTTTAAGCCATCGGAGAACCTGATAGCTGGAGCTGAACTGTCAGCTCAGGCTGGGGAAAGCTCTAGTGTGTGATGTGCTGAAGAGGCCCACCTTGTCCCATCCTGACTTATTATTTGAGAACACTTCTTTCATTATTGAAAACCCTCTCCCACACTCTTTTGTATTTAGCGTAAGGAATTTGCAATAGGTTTTTGTTAGTATAGGCCCTTTTACCTTGACACAACGCCACTAGGACTGCCTTTATTTTCATTTGATGGTTGACGCTTGCTCCCATCTTTAGATTTCGGTTTAGCTTAGGTGTTTTTTCCACCCTGCATTATTAGTCCAATAAACACCCTTGAACTGTGATCACGTGTCTGTTTTTATTGTTGCCACCATGAGTTCCTTACATATGGTGTCAGTAGTGGGATACAATCCAAGTGATAATAGTTGGAGAATCCCAACAGAGAGAAACCCTATCAAACTCCTTATTTTTCATCAACGTGAGAAATTGATGGAGAGCATGACACCTGCATTCCAACCCGTAGAACAGAAGATGGGAGTCCAATTTTTTCCTTTGACCTCTCAAGCCATCCTTTCCAAACGGAAAACAGTTGAGTGCAACAATTATCTCTGTCCTCCAAAAAAGATCGCATACCAGGGAAGGATAAAATGATGGTCTCTCTAAACTCACAACTGGGCTGTTGTGCTCCCTCAGCCATTTACATCATAACCCACACAAAATAGGTATAGATATTTCCCCTTTTAGCTTGTGGAGAGGAGCTAAAATGTGCACTACTTAATTTCTCTTCCATTCCAAGAAATATTCACTGTGGTGAAATATTGGGAATCCTCATATAAGACCATATGGAATTCCCCCCCCCCCCCTCTCTAAGGGAACTCCTCAAAATCCAGGAAGGGTAGACGAGTCTCAGATAAACCATCCCTTCCTCGGAAGATCCAATGCTGCAACACTGGAGGTAGGATCCTTAATAAATCATCAGCTCCCTTGGCAAAGGAACTACAAAATCCTGTTGCTAGAGAATTTAGTCGCAACTTCATTTCAGACAAGAGGGAACGATGTACAGGATGCATCCCCTTCCCATAGTTTTATGACAGTTCTGTGCTTTGAGTTGTGGAAAATGCCAGCAAAGAGAACCACTGACCTGAGATCCTGGGGAAAATACAATCTCCTGAACCATCAGGAAAGGATCTTAAAACCCCTTTTACAGAGATTAAAATCCCTGAACCCCCTTCTTACCATTCATCGTTAGAGCGTGTCGGCTCCCAGGACACGAATAGCACCTCATAGATAGCAAGGTCTGGAATGCAACTCTCCCCCCGTATGTTGCTCGCTTCCAGGAACAGAAGCGCTGTGTTCTGTTCAACAACTGAAAGATGCCTCCGCACTCACAAATTGCAAATTGTTACTAGAATAGATGTTTGAAGGTGTCATGGTTGTCGAAAGTGTCCATCATCACACCAAGTTCAAAGAAATCCAATAAAAGGGGGTGTTAAACTTGTCATAGCTGATTGTTTGATATGCATTTTGTATTTATGTAACTGATGTACGTAATTCACTCTCTTGCATCCCTCGAGGTCTAGAGATGCACGTCGCAGGGCGTGAGACCGAGTTGGCCAACTGAGACTTTTGCTTTGCAATAAACCCTAGCTTTGGGAATACAACCTCGTGTCTGGCGATCTATCGTGTGTGGTGACTCACCTTGTTTCCATAGATGTAAGGGCCCCTGGGGGCCCCTTTCAGTGCCAGCTACTAGATGTCTCCGTAAACTTGAACTGGTATACAAACACACATATACGGCTCCTTATCTATAGGGGCCTAAAAATGCAGAAAGTCATCTGCATTTAAAGGCTACTGCAACCAATGTCTCATTAGTAGTGAACCTGTCATCATACATACTAACTAAACCAAAAGAGTAAATACTGCAAAAAGGCCTCTCATTTGTGCCAACAGCCCATTATGACCCATTTCAACCCAGAATAGAGGTCAATCAACTCATGATAAAAATCAGACTGAAACAATACTTCCAAGAATTTACCTCAGAAAAACAAGATGACACTGGCCTTAAGCCATCTTCACAATTTTATCACCATATGGGACCAACACTGTGGAGTCAACTACCTCCGAACAAGCACTTTAAAGAGCATTACCAAAATGGAAGCACACATACCGTTTGTACATTCGAACTGCACCAAAAAACAACTGGCAGCATTAAAAACTCTTGCAGACAATGAAGATAGTCATAAAACCCGCAGATAAGGGAGAAGCCACTGTTTTGATGGACACTGTAGATTATAATGACATGGTGAAGAAACTCCTACAAGATCCTACGAGCTATCGTATCCTTCCTGGTAACCCGACAAAGCAATTGAAAAACCAAATTAATACCATCATTGAATAAGCAGAAGCTGAAGGACATATTAGCGCCAAGGAGGCAGCTTTCCTCACTCCACCGCATCCCCGAATACCGGCCTTCTACACCACCCCTAAAATACATAAAGGGATCAATCCGCCCCCGGGTAGACCCATAGTTTCTGGGATACAATCAATCTTGGAACCCCTCTCACAGTTCGTTGATTATTCAATCAAAGAAGAAGTACCAAAGATGAGAGCATATGTAAAGATTCTACTGCAATGCTGAACCTACTAGACACTGTCCAATTTAATCAAGATACAGAATGGCTCGACACCATGGATATCGAGTCAATATATACTAAAATACCCCAACAAGCAACCTTATCCATGGTGAGACACCTATTGGAATCAGGGATTGAACTAAACAATACACCACCTGGGCTGATAATACAATTGGCAGAAATAGCGCTTACAAGGAATTTTTTCATATGCAACAATGTCTACTACCAACAGATTTCAGGGACGGCTATGGGCGCAACTTTTGCCCCTAGTCTTGCCAACTTATGTCAACGCCTTTGAAATCGACTCCATCTATAATGATTCTAATCCTTTTCTAGACAAAATCAAACTCTGGAGAAGGTATATAGATGACGTCTTCCTGGTATTTACAGGCACCGAACAAGATCTCAAAGCATTTCATGCCTGGATCAACAAACAGAATCCACATCTAAAATGTATGTTGGATTTTAGCAAAAAAAAACGATTGATTTTTTGGACCTGCACATCACCACTGTTGAAGTGAAACTGTGTTCCAAGGTGCACAAAAAAGAAACTGACAGGAATTCCCTGCTGACATATTCGAGTTATCACCCACAGGCACTTAAAGATAATTTGCCTTTTGTCCAATTTCTTAGATATAGAAGATTGTGTACCCAAACAGCCAACTATGAAGCCCAAGGCAAAAATCTGAAAGTACAATGTGCCAATCCGAGGAGGATTGACACTACCTACAGGAGAGCACGCAATATCCCCAGAAGTACGACTTTACAACAGCATCCGAAACCACCCCGACATGACAACATCATGGCAGTCCTAATCTATTTCCCAATGGTGAACAAAATCAAAAGGGAAATAAAATCTATGTGGCCAATCTTAAATACTGGACAACATACATGGGAAGAACCCAACTTTGCCCTTAAACGCACAACCAACATAAGAGACAAAGTTGTAAAAACATTACGTGAAGTCAAAGATGTGCATCCCTCTACCATCTGGCAGAGTAACCCCCGACCGGACACTCCATGTGGCGCTTGCTCTATGTGTCCACAAACTGAACGGACAAAACAAATCAATTTGGGACTGAAAACTCCCTGGATACAACGCCACCTTACCAACTGCAATACTGCAGGAGTAATATACCTGATAGTATGCCCATGCAGATTGCAATATGTGGGGATGACGATGAGACCAATAAAGAAATGAATGATTGAACATCGATCCTGTCTCAGGACAAAAAAAGTAGCGGCTCCATTGGTCAATCACTTCATAACAGCAGGAAATCGCCCAGAAGATTTTAAATGGACAGTTGTAGAAAAGATACAAATGCCCAAGCGTGGTGGTAACTATCACAAAATCCTACTTAGGAGGGAACAAAACTGGATATTTAGAATCAGACATAATGCAGGTCTTAATGAACAAATCCAAAGTAACGAGTTGCCCGTTCTCCCATGGTGACCATGACCAAGTGAATAGCCATGCACTATTGCACAGGCCATGTCCTCAGACTGATACAATACTCTAGGTTACCCTTCTCATGGGTATCCATAGATACTGCCCACTTAGTGGAGAATGAGCCTTTTCAGATCACATTACCAGCATAGCCCACAACAGGGATTTTATATCCGTCTTTGTAAACAGATAGACCCCCAGGCTTTGATAACATCTAACACATAGTCAAGACTATCACACACTATGTGGTCTTATTTATTACCCTGTACTCACGCCAACACCTTACAAGCTTAGAATAATTCTCACGTTGCCTAGTTACATCCACACAGGCATTACTAGTCACTATTCATCGCTCGCAACACTGGAAGATACAGTGCATTTGAAAAGAACAGATGGCATGACATGCATTTAATATATAAAATCCATTTTTCTTGGCTATTGCACGATGTTACTACCTGGCGGCACCTCCTTAATCACTTGCCACCATGGGCCTGACTAAAGATGGCCTCCACCGTCTCCAGTGCCAAAATGGCGCTGGATCATAGAGCCGCGATATCACACCGGCCGGTCTACCACTTTAGTAGGCGACACCTGCCATAACACTAACATCGCAACCGGAGCAACTGACACAGCGTTTGGAATTACACCGCTGCACAGCCACCGTAAACCTGCGTCCCATGAGGGATTGAATAGAAACGAGCATGCCCATCCAGACAATTGGTTTGTACCAACGCCTTTTCTTTTCCTATTGTTTACTTAACTTTAGGAAGGGCTCACAGAGAAATGTAGCCAGCCCAACCTCGAGGTTCGCCTTACAACATGAAAGCAGGATCTTTTTGCAAATAGAAGCAAAGATTTGACAACAGACACGAACCTGTGCCAAACTATACTTCCTTGCCAGTTAGCGCCTAACTAAATGAAATATACCACTCTTAAATACACGATTGTTGACATCTGTTGAACACAGACAGGTGGTTTGAATTTATACTTTCACCTTTGACCTACAGGATCGTAAGGCAGTGTACGCCCGTACATAGAATTACGGGCAGCCCACGACTGATGGCTCACCACGCAACAGTGGTAAAATACCACTCAGGCAACGCATGCGTGGCTCACGGTATGGATGTAAGCAATACCACTCGTGCATGTTTATGGTGATGCTAGTATGCAAGTTCACTCTCACAGAGCACTCCCGATATCCCCTTTTTCACTGCCCTCGTCACACCCTCCCCTTTTGTGTTCAAGTGACCAGGCACAAGATTGGAAATACAAAAAGGTTACTTTTTGCCATGGCTTGGCTATCTGTTATATTTTTATAAACTTAGTGAAGAAATACATACACCGCTTGCAATAATATGCATCGTGTTTTTACTAGCATGGTTATGCAAGGGGCCAAATAGTGACCTTCTCCCTGTCTTCGTCACCTTTTCCTAGGACAAAGAAGCACTGCAGTGGGCCCAATCATCAGCCATAAGGGAGAAAAGACCCCATTGTTTTGAACTACTACTGCGTCCTGATGAAGATGACCTAAATTATTATGGTTATGAAACTGGTTGACCTTCAACAGCATGAGCTGGCCTCATGCCACCGATCTGTGTTCTCAGTAACCAGTCATAGACATCACAAGTTCAGTAAGACCCGATTGACACATTTTGCAGATTACTTTCTGCATTAATAGGCCCCTATAGATAAGGAGCCGTATATGTGTGTTTGTATACCAGTTCAAGTTTACGGAGACATCTAGTAGCTGGCACTGCACTGGCTAATAAAGAAGGATACATTGCAGTGCACAGAGAGCTCTAGTAGACCCCAGAATTGGACATTATCTAATGTAGAATGTCCATGCATGTTATCAGCTACTTGGAACTGGCTTTTTAATTGTGACAGTTGGAATAGGGAAAGCTTCTCAACTCTATCCCTTTTAGATAGGCGCTGCTACACCTGACCTCTAGGGTAAGCTTGCCAAAAACAGGGTCAGGGTGTTATTCTGGTAGGGACAGCCTGTTTAGTGTGTATGACGTATGAGTGAAATAACACATATACAATATGTTTAGTAGTATGTTTTCTCCCTAAACCGTGATAGTGTGTTATCATGATTTCTGATCCACAGTAGGAATGCAAGATTGACCCAAGTTGGTCTATAAATGATATCCTTTGTGTTAAAAAGAACACTGACACAATTCTTTCTGTAAATATCACTTCACAAAATAATTACACTGATCAATAAAGAAGGCTGTTATGTAATGTTGTGCGATTTTGATTTTCCTGCAGGCTTAAAAGGCTAGCAGTAGGATAAAAATATATATGGCAATTATAATTTCACCCACACTTTTGGTTTAAAACAAACACAGGGTGCTTACTCACTTTGTTTTTCAGACCCCCCCCCCTTAATTTGGTCGAGGTTATAAAGTCAGACAGAAAAATTGGAATGCTTTGGGGAATTTTGGTTTTCAGACCACCCTTACTGAAAATCCTGTGTTGGGAAAGCTGGATAAAAAGGGTTGGACTGATTTAAGAACAAAGACACTCCTCTTCCTTAAAGAAGTCTGGTCAGCTGGACAACAAGGATTACCTTATTCAATTACAGGCTATAGTTTTCAGCACATACTGAGAAGTAGTGTTCTTCCGAATGGGGAATTAATTAAATTAATATTTTTGGTTCTATAGGCTAAGGATCTGCACAGTTTTGCCCCCTCCCACTATAAAGGGAAAGGATTCAAGGCACGCAGACTCCCCTCACCTTTTGGTTTTCCAGGGCTTAGTTCTACTTACATAGCAAGCCTCTCTTTAAAGTTCAGGAAAGCCAGCTGTATCTCAGGACACACTGTAAAGATAGGGCAGGGGTCTGGTCATTCCACTATCAAAGATGGCCTCCCACTCTCCACCACAGGACCCAGTCAGCTTTGAGCCCTGCCTGGCAATAGACGGCTCCACCCAGATGCACTCTTAGCAATCTCCTCTGGTGTCTCCTTGCAGCTGCCAGATGGTAAGTTTCAGCAGCCTTCCTGTCTTTCTCCTTTTTCTGACTTCCTGGTTTTTGACTGCCCCCTGTCCTAGTACAGTCCCCCTTACATAGCAGAAATGACATCACCAATTTTACAATCTTTCAACATTTTGTCAAAATCTAGTTATGTATCATAACTCCATAATTGTACTAGCAACTGTCATACTAAAGATACTTTCTGTTTTAGCTGATCATGGAGAATTAGATAAGCCGACCACCAAATCCGTACAATGTAGCTTGGCCATGTGGCACATTTTTATTGTTTCCATAAAAAGCACAATAGTTATGAAGATATCCCTAATTTCATTTTCCACCTTTTCACCAACTCTCATATTTGGAACATATTCAGATCAGCCAGCAATCTAGTCTAACTGGCCATTACAGTTCCCAGAGTCAAGGGTAGATGCATTTTATATCTCCAATCACCTGGAAATGACATAAAAATTGTACCCAAATGAAATCAATCCACAGTATGGTTGCTGCTTAAAATTCCTAAATGATAGAGTTTTAAATTAATTCGGAGTGTTCATGTTCATCAAATGGGAGGCTTGCTTCATCCAGCACAGCGATCTGTCTCCCTGGGCCAGCCTGGGACCCGAGGTTTTTTATGAGTCTCTTTGAAGTTGGCTGTGTGCTCTTTGAAGTGGCTGCCACCAGTCTTCGCATCTTTTAGTCATGCTCCAGCCAAGGAAGGTTTACTTTGAAGTCCCTGCTTTCCTAGCCAGCACGTGTGGAGAATACTTGATTTTGACGCCTTTAGCCGCACCAAATTTTACTGCAGGGTCATTCGGTGGGAAATGTGACATCTAGGTTTGAAGTAGGGCTTTCCTTTGTGCAGTTTTTCCCTCAGCCGGAAACAGATTTTTCCTAAAGTCTAAGGTCCTTATTCACAGAACGTTTGCCAATGGAGTTTTGCCATTATAAAAGGTTTCTGTGAATTGGGGCCTTAGTGTGTCTTCAAATGTCACCAGAGTTTTATGGGTAAAATATAATATACATTGCTTTTGTCAACCCAAACATCATGTTTTGTTTTCCTGGTCTTTTTCTGTGAGCAGTGATATTTCTTTCCCTTTTCGCTTTTTAAAGCCGTTTATATTTGCAAACCTGTGTGCAGGCCGTTTTTGCTTTCAATGTTTAAAAATGTGTTTTCCATGTCACAGGGATCTTTGATTCATCCTTCTTGTGTAAGTTAAACTGCTGCTTGACTATTGATAATGACAGGTAGGCCCCTTGCCACATGGCTCTTTAACCTTACGTGAAAATAAAAAGCAAAAGCCAGGCTGTTTTTGTTGCAGGGTTTAAATGCCTGCCAGAAACGAATGTTGTAGAGGTGCACTCACACATTATTAGTATTCAAAAGCAAAAACACTCTTAATTTCAATCATTAGAGAAGAAATTTGAAAAGAGTTTAGGTGCTCCTGTGTGTATCTTGGCTACAAGAAAAAACTAACATAAGAACCAAAGGTCCACCAAAGATTGGGTGACAACTACAGGGCACACTTTGTCTGACTTAGTTAGTTGGGTTTTCAATAAAGTCAATCAATATTTAGCAAATTCAAAGACATTTAGGGGCCGATTCATGGAACAAACGTGCGCCGAAAATCTACGCGCAAGTAGGCGCAAGCGGAAAAAAACAGGCGCACGCCTGCGATTCATGGAAGTCCCTGCGCGTGTACACCCCGGGATGTGCGCCAAACCCGTGCATGGCGCACAAGTCACTGCAACATCCCGAAAGGCGTGCGCGACGCACACAGTGAAAGCGCACAACCTCAGCGCATACACCAGAAAGTGGGCGGGACACGGGGCGTAACGCGCGGAATGGGGAACAATGCGCGAAAATAAGGGCGTAACTGGGGATGTACTGCAGGGAAGCAGACGGAACTCCCACACGCACTCATACCACATGTATTCATGGAATCGAATAGGGAAAAGCCACGCACAGCCAAAGACACGCACAAGCCGAAACACGTCCGCCACACGAAGGCAGGCGGTAGCGTCCCTGTGCATTACAAAAGTGGCAACATACAGCAATTGGGCCTGTGCGAGCGGGCTACGTGTATTTCAGGGGTTCGCGTGAAGTTTTTCACGCGATCGGGCCTGGGGGAGCGGGCTACGTGTATTTCAGGGGTTCGCGTGAAGTTTTTCACGCGATCGGGCCTGGGGGAGTGGGCTACGTGTACATCAGGGGTTTGCGTGAACTTTTTCACGCGATCGGGCCTGGGGGAGCGGGCTACGTGTATATCAGGGGTTCGCGTGAAGTTTTTCACGCGATCGGGCCTGGGGGAGCGGGGTACCACTCGCCGTCTGCCTTGCCTGTAGAAGAACGCGTAGCCAACACCCGCTGTGAAGTAATAGCGTGTGAACCCCAACGGATGGAAAACACACGCACCGCACGAAAAGCACGTACAGAACAGTGTAAAGGCACTCGGGATCTCCAAGCCCTGCCAGGGCAACGCCCGTGCGCAAAACGTGTAAGGGCCTTTGGTCCAATGAAATCGCGTACGCGTGCTGACGCGCTTACGCGCTAAGGGCCTTTCCTCGATTTTCACGCTGACGTGCAGGATTTTCACGTGCCAAATCACTCTGTATCAAGCTGGCCACGCGAAAACACACGGAAGACCACGCTCCTGCCCAGAAGGCCGAATTACTGCCCCCCAGTGCCCCGAGCAGCCTCCCACGTGCCATCTGCTGCTGCCTGCCTGCTGCCACCATGCCCTGCCATTTGGTGCCTGCACATCAGCCATCTGCAGGGGTCCAGTTGCTGTGTCCACCCCTGCTGGAACAGAAGACTCCCGACTCAGATAACATCGCTCCATAGCCCAGCCCCAGGACCCAGTTGCCCACCCACTCCTGCCCCTGGGGTTGCCATGTCGGGCACATCCACATCTGGCACCAGTGGCAACCCCCGGCCAGAGGGGCAGAGGGGCACCAGCTTCACTGCCACCGAAGTTGGTGTCCTGGTGGAGCAAGTCCTGGGGCAGTATGATGCCCTCTTCGGATCGTCCCGCGCCAACAAGGAAGGACGGGAGAGGATCTGGGCCGACTGTGTGGTTGCCATCAACGCGGAGGGGGTGGCAACCCGCACCATCCAGAAGGTCAAGAAGCGCTGGGAAGACATGAGGTCCAGGACCCTCATGAATGCCCGGCGCCTCGTGAAGGGGGGCCGGGGCCGCATGAGTTCCATCCAGATGGGGGTCCTGGAACGCGTACACCCAGCGCTCCACTCCCAGATCCTTGAGAGGGAGACCCGTCTGGAGTTGAGCGGTAAGTGGCCAAGCATTGCTGTGTGGGACAGGGCATGTTGCAGTGTGCTGGTTGTCTGATACTTGCCTGTATGTGTGACATAGGCCATGTACGCATGTATGTGTGCAGGGACATCATGGTAATGCATGTGCGACCAGTAATGTGTGAACCGCACGGTTGTTGCATGTGTTTAAATGTGACATGGGGAGCCCTATGCCGATTGTACACATGAGAGCATGGCAGTCTCTGTTCCTGGACATGGGTGGGGGTGAGGGATGGGTGCTGATGCCAGGTACATATATGGTGTCCATGTCTGTGTGCCTGACCTGCGTGTCTGTGACTTGTGGATGCCATGGATGCATGACATATGTCTGTGACAATGTACAGATTCACTGATGCAGCCTAGTCATCCTTGTATCCACTGTGATTGGGGTGTACGGGGCCAGATGGATGTGACTGAGGTGAAGTGTGTGCATGTGATAGGCATGACCCATGATGCATGTGAGTTCCATTACATTGTATGTTTCGAGAGTCCAATGGACATGTATGGAAATGTCCATGGCATGCACCATGACTGTCACTGTGTGTGTTTTGCCTGGACTGACACATGTGTTGTGGAGGGACATGATGGAAGTGTACTTTGACAGTGGCACTCATCTGCTATTGCTTCCTGTCTAGGGGACCATTGTACAGTACCCTGATGCTTGTGTTCTATGTCTCCCTCTACGCAGCGGCTAGTGAAGAAGAGGGCGGAGACGGCGCTGTGGAGCAAGGCGGCGGGGATGCCCCCACGGCTGCAGCGGAAGGGGTGGGTGAGCCCCCACAGGGGCCTGCTACGCGGAAGACGGTGAGGAGCCCTCCAGGTTGGTGGTTTCCACAGAGGAGGAGGAGGCCGCCACTGAGGCGCACATGCGGCCTGGTGGGGGCATCCCTGCTGGTGCAAGTGGTGCAGTCCAGGGGCAGGGGCAGGGGGCAGCACAGGTCACCGTGGAGGGGCCTGTGCATGTCGCTGTCCCTGACCCTGTGGGTGCACCACCATGCACCAGCAGGGATGCCCCGTCCCAGGCCCGTCCGCAGGTAGAGGGGATGTCCATGTCATCTGACTCCCCTCCACCTGCGGACGAGGGGACCCCTGGCCGTATGGAGAGGGTCCTGATTGGGGTCGCGATGCGCACGGCTGTGATTCGTGATGCGGTGCGTGCTTCCCAGGAGGAGCACGCACGTCATCACGAAGAGCACCGTGCCGACGTGGCCCAATTGGGATGGTCCATGTTCGGGGGTTTCCTGCATGTGACGGCCAATCTGGCGGCCCTCTCCTCCTCTGTGGAGACTATACGCCAGTCGTTCTCCTTGCCGTCTTCCGGCCCAGATGCCACCAGGGCCCCCTGTGGACCTGCCCTGACCAATGCAGCCAGCTCGGTGGGGATCCCATCCCTGCCACAGTCGGGAGTCAGAGGTCCAGCAGGGGTGGACACCACAGCAACTGTACCCCAGCAGATGGAGGATGTGCCGGCATCATCAGGCAGGGCACGTGCACGACGGCGTCAGTGGATTCCATCAGCCTGGATGCCGTCGTGCTGGCAGAGGCAGTGGCGTCGGAGGCAGCAGCGGAGTCAACGTGGGAGGCATCATGGCTCGGGGTCATCAACATCGGAGGGGCAGGCATCGGCCGGAGGGCAGGAGGACCCAGGACGGGAAGTGTCTTCCGTGTGGCAGCGGTTGAGCCAGCATATAGGTGCGGAGCGGCGGCGGGCGGGAGAGGCGCGGCTCACAATGGTCAGGGCGGGCCGAGTGCCTCGAGGCAATCCGCAGGGGGTTGGAGGAGCAGATGGCGTCGTCCCTGCGGACCCTCGTGGCCATGGAACAGGACCGCCTCCGGGACATAGACGAGGAGTTTGATGATGCCCTGGCCCGGAACACCACGGAGTGAGCCGCTGGACTTGCCCGTCGCCTTTGTATATAGTTCTTTAGTTTTAGGTTTCATTTGTTTCTTCTTATGATTTGGAGTCGACGGACACAGCTCCACTTTTTGTATATAGTTGCATTTTAGTTAGGGTTTTTTGTAGGTTTCCTTTGTTCAGTTGGGCTCATGGACCCTTGGATGTTTTGTACATAGTTCTTCATTGGATTGATTTTATTTTTAATGTGACTTTGAACTTTTTTTTGGATTTGGATTTGTAGTTTTGATTTTTTTGGACGGACATGCAGCTTTTCTTTTTTTCATTGCCATTGTAGTTTGTTTCATTTCATTTGCATTCATTTTTTTTTTAATACAATTTTGTTTTCATACTTCACTGTGTGGTATCATCTCATTGGTTTCATGCATGTCATGTTGGGTGTTTTCCCATTCATTTGCAACCATTGTGTGTGACGGACATGGGTTCATTTGCTTTATGTACATTGGGGGTGTAACATGTAATTTCCATTTCCATGTGGGTGAATGGGTTACTTGGTAGGGCCTTTTGGCTGTGGAGGCTGACCATAACGCACATGATTGGGGATTGTGAGGACCTGGGTGCAGGGGGACATGAGTGGGGGCCTGGTGGAGGCTGCCCCTGGTGACTGGGGGGTGGGGGTGGTGGGAGACATGGGTGGGGCCTGGTGGCAGGTGCTCCACAGTGCTGGGGGGTGGGGAACATGAGTGGGACATGGGTGGGGGCCTGCTGGCAGATGCCCCACAGTGCTGGGGGGTGGGGGTGCTGGGAGACATGGGTGGGGGCCTGCTGGCAGGTGCCCCACAGTGCTGGGGGGTGGGGGTGCTGGGCGACATGGGTGGAGGCCTGCTGCCAGGTGCCCCACAGTGCTGGGGGGTGGGGGTGCTGGGAGACATGGGTGGGGGCCTGGTGGAGGCTGCCCCTGGTGGCTGGGGGGTGGGGGTGCTGGGAGACATGGGTGGGGGGCCTGGTGGAGGCTGCCCCTGGTGGCTGGGGGTGGGGGTGGAGGAAGACATGGGTGGGGGCCTGGTGGTGGGTGCCCCTGCACTGCTGGGGGTGGGGGTGCTGGGACACATGGGTGGGGGCCTGTGGAGGGTGCCCCTGGTGGCTGGGGGTGCAGGGGGACATGCGTTGGTGGGCAGTAGTGCAAGTTGACATGTGGGTTGGCTGGGGGGCATGGCCATGGTGGATGGGGTGCCTGCAGGACATGTGCAGGGTAGGCCCCTGTGGTGTGAGCCACCTGCAGTGGCCGTGGAGGGTGTAGAGGGAACACCTGGGAGGACCCACACGTGCAATTCACGTGTGGTGCTCCCCGCGCACCCCTGAAATACGCGTACCCTGCTCGCACGGGCCCAATCGCGTGTGGAAATTCCTGCGCACCCCTGAAATACACGTACCCTGCTGATATCGCGTGTGGAACTTCACGCGCACCCCGAAATACACGTACCCTGATGGAATCGCGTGTGGAACTTCCCGCGCACCCCTGAAATACACGTACCCTGCTCGCACGGGCCCAATCGCGTGTGGAACTTCCCGCGCACCCCGAAATACACGTACCCTGTGGAAATCGCGTGTGTAACTTCCCATGCACCCTGAAATACACGTACCCTGCTGATATCGCGTGTGGAACTTCACGCGCACCCCGAAATACACGTACCCTGATGGAATCGCGTGCGGTACTTCCCGCGCACCCCAGTGATACACGTAGCCCGCTTGCTGTGCTGGTACAGGGTTAGCGCAGCCCTTTGCGCTGGATTGGGTATATTGATGGCTTTTACCTGCGCGAGAGGCGTTCTTGGGGGCGTAACTGGCGCTGCTGCAGGGTCTCTGCGCCACTGTGCGCCACGGCTGGTTTTGGTGGCTGGAATCCATGAATACGCTGTGCGCGGAATTGGATTTTAGCGCACGCGGCTGGCGCAGGTATTCGCACGCGCACACTGTGCGCTAGCCGCGTGCGCCACTTGTGCGCTGGATTCTATGAATTACCCCCTTAGAGATCAAAGATAAATTCTGCACTGGCTGTGTCTGAGAAATCAATTGAATCAAAGAACAACTTTCGTTTCATTTTACAGGTGAGTTTAAAGAAACTGTTTTTTTTCTTTTAGTAAGGAACTGCTCTATTGGGTTACAAAAGTGATCCCTTTCTGTAACATAGATCGTTTGAATGCAATAAGAATGTGACTAGATATGTTAATCACTAGGTCTTCCTTGGAGATGGTTTATTTTGCAAGCAGGATTTTTTTTCTTTTGACTTTTCCTTGTCTGACGTGGTCTAAAAGTGTCCAGAGAAAGGGTGATGTTTTTTCGATGTGGTAGCTGTTTAAACCTCTACAGCCATATCACCAGCATTTGTAAGTATGAACATTGCATAATGGTCACTGTAACTGAGTCGCCATCTTACCATCTGTTCCACCATCCAAATGTTTTTTGCCTAACTATTTTTTAATGCTTACACAGTCACAGTTCTCTGTAGAACCAATGACTCCACATGCACAGTACTCAATCCAGCACTGATACACCTTAACTTGCTTTTAGCCTGCTGTTTGAACCTTGCATTTAGCCTACTGCCAAAACCTGTATTCAGCCCCTGCTTTTATCCCGCTGTTTGAACCTTGCATTTAGCCTACTGCCAGAACCTGTATTCAGCCCGTGCTTTTAGCCCGCTGTTTGAACCTTGCATTTAGCCTACAGCCAAAACCTGTATTCAGCCCGTGCTTTTAGCCCGCTGTTTGAAACTTGCATTTAGCCTACTGCCAGAACCTGTATTCAGCCCGTGCTTTTAGCCCGCTGTTTGAACCTTGCATTTAGCCTACTGCCAAAACCTGTATTCAGCCCGTGCTTTTAGCCCGCTGTTTGAACCTTGCATTTAGCCTACTGCCAGAACCTGTATTCGCCTGTGCTTTAAGCCCGCTGTTTGAACCTTGCATTTAGCCTATTGCCAGACCCTGTATTTAGCCTACTGCCAGAACCTGAATTCAGCCAGTGCTCTTAGCCCGCTGTTTGAACCTTGCATTTAGCCTACTGCCAGAACCGGTATTCAGCCCGTGCTTTTAGCCTGCTGTTTGAACCTTGCATTTAGCCTATTGCCAGAACCTGTATTTAGCCTACTGCCAGAACTTGTATTCAGCCCGTGCTTTTAGCCTGCTGATCAAACAGTTTACCTAGCCCATAGCGGAATGTGCTGTGTTGTAGAATGTGCTGTTAGCCTGCTGCTTAACCATGCACCCAGTCCGTTGCTTGCACCTGCATTTAGCTCTGCCCATGCAACCTTACCTAAGATCATAAGACCCAATTGCAACCAGAGCTCCCTAAACACTATGCATACCCTGCTCCTACTCTTGGTAGGCATATTCATCGTGATCAACCAGCTCCTCACTATTACAGACGGTGCTAGGCCCGCCTACCACCTGAGTCCAACCATGGTCGTCCTCTCCAAGGAAATCAAGGCGACATTTTTACCCACGCTTAACCATAGCCGCATGTTCACATCCATAAGGCCAACATACTTTCTACCCAATTTGAACGCGCACCAGAACACACAAACTCTAAGCCCCTTGAGTGATGAATTCTAACCTCCACTTTTACCTACTCTGTACCCTAATAGATCCCCTACCTCAAGTCAGCCCTGCCGGACTCACCTCAAAAATCTGTCTCGGCACCAGACCTCAGTCGCTACCCAACACACAGGATGACAATGAAGCACAGATATTCTCTGTGCCCTTAAATCACCCTTGCCCAACCAGAGACAGAAATATTCTAGACTAGGTAGAAACTACAGAAACTACGGGACATAGACATCCATCATATTAATCTGTTGGCAAAGAGAACTACAAACCGCTCCGCACCGAGGAAAGACTCAACAAAAAATCTAACTACCCAGAACAAGCCACCCAAACAAAATAAGCAAATCATATCCACTAACAAAATCTGCACTCAGACAATCAAGTGGGCACTAATAAACGCCAGATTGCTAGTAGCACACGCAACAGATATTGCTGATATAATCACTGCCGAAAACTTAGACTTCCTGGCCATCACAGAATCCTGGTTACATGCGGCAGCAGGACCTTCACCCCTACTTGCTGTACCAGATAATTACACAATTGTAAGAGCTGACCGAGCTGATGCCAGAGGCAATGGAAGTGCCATCATAGCTAAATCCAACCTAGAACTCAGATTAGCTACGAACTACAAATTCTCATCTTGCGAACCACTAACAACCAAAATACCAATTGATGACTCCCACACCATAATGATTCAACTATTATACAGACCTCCTGGGCCCATCAGCACCTTCGAGGAAGATCTGTTGCCACTGGTGACGGAAAACACCAAAACATCCTCTCAAATGATATTATTGGGTGACTTCAATCTGGGGTTGAATGACCCAAAAGATCACCAAGCAATAGCAGTCACCAATACTATTACAGAACAAGGCTTCAACCTAAAGGTCAACCCACCCACAGTAAAGGTAGAACCCTGAATTGGGTAGCTGACCTTAACTGTGATACCAAAGTTACTGCTGTCACTCCCCAATCTTGGACAGATCATTACCTAGTGTCACTTACCCTCTCAATAAATCCAAAGAAAGAATCTAAACCTGATGGCACCTCCTTGTCACACAAGGAACAAATACAACATCACAGTGGATGCCGTCCTGCATCTTGTGATCCCCACACTGAACTACTTAGAGGGAATTAAGGATCTCAACAGACTAGTAGAGATGTACAATTCATCCATGACCAAAGTGCTCGACACCATTGCTCCCCTCAAATTGCGTAAATGCAAACTAAAAGCACACTTGAACTCCTGGTTCATTCATGAATTAAAATCCTTGCGTGCTGAAAAAAGAAAATTTGAATCCATATGGAAACACATCCCCTCCACAGAGAACAAAGCCAATTTAGTTAACCTATCTGCTAAATATAAGAAATCCTTCGTATCCTACGCAACTCCTACAACAGAATAAATCAAGCTAGCTCCAGCACTGAAGAGTTATTCGTCATCCTCAGAGATGGAGACGCCCATCATCCCCGCTGATCAATGTGTCAAGGAAAAACTGTGGTGCACCAACATTCAGAATGCCTTAACCAACAAAATAGCCACTTTACAAGCCAAAATTGATGAAAAACGCCTTAACCTCCAAAACTCAGGCACCCACTATGACAACTTAAAGCATACCACCAAACCCAAGATTTTAAATTCTCCAAAGTCACTGTCCTAGAGGTACAAAAAACCATTGCATCCATTAAACCATCAAATTGCCAAGGCGATCGCTGCCCAGCCCAAATCATTAAAGAAGCTGCTAAAGAGTTGGATCCTTTCATTTCTAAATTAATCAACGCATCTTTTACTTCAGGTATAATACCCAGTACCTTAAAAAATCATGGGTTCTACCCCTCCTTAAAAAAAAACAAATTGGATCCCTACAAACTATAGGCCAATCACCACAGTCCCTTTTTTACTGAGGATATTAGACAGAGTAGATTTCCTTACAAATCTACGAATATCTTGAGACCAACCACCTTCTAGGGACGCTACAATCCGGATTCAGACCCCTACAGCTTTAATTGACCACAAAAAAGCCCAAATAGATGAACTCATGGACAACGGGAAAATTGCCTTGCTACTATTCTTGGACCTATCAGCGGCCTTCGATCTGGTCGACCACTCAGTTTTATGCAACCACCTCATCTCTGCAGCCAATGTCTCACATGGAACGATTGTATCCATGTCTCTGCAGAATGCCATCACATGGATACAATCGTTCCTAAATAATAGAACAGTGTGAGTCTTCTCTCCATCAGCTGCACGGCTCCTGCGTATCACCCACTATGTACAAAATGTTCACAAAGCCGTTATTCGATGACCTGGACCATTGGGGTGTCACCTACACTAACTATGCAGATGACACCCCGATCCTCCTTCCTCTGAAAGGTATCTATGACAGCAACGTATTACTTGTAAACAAAATCTATTTAATCGTCCAGGCTTGGATGGCCACTCACAGCCTATGATATAACTGAGCTGCTGATTGTGGGCTCATCATCCAACCTGAACAAATTAAAAACAGAATACAGAATACACTGGGAAACTGATCAGGGCTTGCAAACCTTTGCTCTCCAAAGAAATTTGTATCACCCTCGCCAGAGCACTAATACTATCCAAGTTGTATTATTTTCAACAGATTGTACCTGGGAGCAAGTAAATATGTTCTAAAAAAAACTACAAACATTGCAAAATAACGCCCTGAGATCTGCCTTAAGTATCTCTAGGAGAGCTCATATATCAGAAACAAGAACACAATATAAATGGCTGTCGATTAATGATAAGATCCAACATAAAACTATGTCCCTCACATACAAATCACTGAACCATGCAGCGCCTACTTACCTAACTGAGAGGTTTAACCTCAGGTCATCAACCAGAGTCACCAGGTCTTCTAATCCCCTCAGCCTGCTAGTCTCCAGATACAAATTACAAAAATAAGGGGCAGTAGCTTCCCAGTCATGGCCGCTCAGTTGTGTAACACACTGCCGCCATCCCTTAAAACAACCAATTCATTCCCCAACTTCAGAAACTATTCTATTAAATGGCTAGCCGAGAAGTAACAACACTCCGCCTAAACTTACTACCATGAACTCCCAAGCTGTTTCAGGACCTACATGCTGTTGTAACTAATCTATTACTTTATTACCACGGATCCACAAACTTATTCTTCTTCATCATACTATATGTAATTACTTAGCGTCGCCAAGATGCACTGTATCTATATGTAAATGTTGTATGCCTTGTCCACGTTTGCCTGTAATTCTTGTCAAATGTCAAATGCGCCCAGATACCTCCGGGTTAAGGTGCACTATAGAAATGAATAAGACAAACAAATACAGGAACGGCAGGTCCTTGTTCTGAAGTAGGTGCTTTTATTTCACCACCGGATGTGTCTGATGAAGAGATTTCCGGATATGCAGTTCCCTTGTTTTCATAAAACGGCACCCTTCCTGTCCTGGTTGTGTCTTTTTGGTGATAATATTCCTTCCATTTATAGACCATGTGCAGTTTATAGTCTAGAGTGTCACGTCCGATTTCTCATCCTTCCTTTTCATTCTTCAGATGGTTCCTCTGCTCGACTTTCATTTGGCTCATCAATCAGTCGCCGAGCATGTCTGGATGACAGCTTTTCAGCTGATTGATATGGATCCATTTTTCTTCTGTCAGTTCTCCATTTGGGTTGCAGATCTTATAGGCAACAGGTGAGATTTTATCCACCATTTCAAAGTCACGATGCCAGGATGGAAGGAACTTCCGCTGCTTGGTGTGGTTACTTTGAAAATTGTACAAGTCGACCCTGTCTCCTACTTGGTACTCTTTAAATCATAGTGGGTGTTCATCCCCTCTACTGACATTTCCAGATTTCGCTGAGCATACGCAAAAGCATGCCCAAGGTGTTTTTGCAAATTCTCAATGTAGTCATGGGTCGTGGACGCATTGATCAGGGTCTGCTCTTGAGTTCTATACAGCAGAAGCTAAGGTAGCACCATTTTTCGTCCAGTCATGAGCTCAAATTGAGAGATTTTTGTTGCAGAAGATGGTGTAGACTTGATGGCCATCAGGGAAAGCGGTAGTTGGTTGTCCCAACTAGGCCCAGAGTCCACCACAAACTTCTTTAGGATGCCTTCAATCGTTTTATTGTACTTCTCTATCCCCCACTCGAGGCTGGGTGGTAGGAAATGTGGAGTTTTCTCTTTACCCCGAGTATCTCCCACGTCTGTCCTCACCTTGCTGGTTTAAGTGACTTCCTCGGTCCAACTCAATCCTTTGGGGAAGGCCGAAACACGAGATGGCTTGGTAGTAGGCAATGTGGAATTTTCTCTTTGCCCCGGGTATCTCCCACATATTTCATCACCTCGCTGGTAAATTGATTTCCTCTGTCTGACTCAATCCTTTGGGGAAGGCCGAAACACGAGAATATGTGATTGATCATCAGGGCAACTGCTGTTTCTGCCTTGCAATTTGGGGCTGGGAGACATTCCACCCACTTGGTAAACAAGTGCGTTACGGTTAACATGTACTTGTTTCCTCTACAGGAGTGAATCAGGGGCCAGATGAAATCTACTTGCAAATCTGACCAAGGCAGTGTCCTTCCCCTTTTCTGTAGGGGAACTGTGTGTGAGGGAACCTGGCTGAAATTGCGCAAACACAAGACACTGCTTCAAGTATTGGTCGAGGTCCTGACCCATGTGTGGCCAGTATGCGACCTCTCACAAGATTTCCAAAGTTGTAGGAAACCCCCTATGACCGGCTGTGGCTGCGTCATGGGCGTGACTTAACACCAGGCTCCGGAATGAGCTAGGTACCACCCAGTGGTCACATCCAGAGATGGATCTCCGTACCAACAAAACATCTTGGATTCAGAACATTTTGGAAAACTTCATCAACATCAGGAGATCCTCTTTCCTGATGTAATCGGATTTGGTCAGAGGAAAATTCACAGGGTCTTCAATGTGTTGATAACATTTCCCAATAATCTGATCCCCCTTTTGTGCCGTAATCAAATCAGCACCTGGGGTTTCCTTACTCCACTGGGCAGTTGAGAGTTCATTTTGGGCAAGTGTTTGAGACCTGGTGACAGCAGCGACCTGGATTGTCCTCAACAGGGACTAGATCTCAGGGAGATCACCATGGATGGCTCTGGTTTTGGCCAACTGGTCAGCCAATTCATTTCCGGTTTTGTTTTATCCCTCTATTCTGAGTGACCCTTTATCTTTTTCCAGTAAATGGTAATCTCATTAGAGGTGACAAGATCATCAATGGCTTGTATTAATTTCCCATGCTTGAGCGGTTTATTTGCACACAGCATGCCTCATCTTTTCCAACTTAACAGGTGCTCCACGAACCCATTCCTGACATAATCTGAATCTGCGATTATGACCAGTTTGTGGCATTGGTGTTGTACGGCAGTGAGGATGGCTTGATGTAACTCCATAAACTCTGCCACCTGACTACTTCGGGGACCGATTTTGTACCCAGCAGAGGGCTCTGGGGCATCATTCACCTAGGCATTCACAATGCCTGCCACCAGTTCCTTTTCCCCGTTGTTATCAATGTGGTAGGGGCACCTGTCCACATAAACTGTGGGTATCCCCCGGCACCTGTTCTTCCTCATAGACTTTGTGTGGGAATGTCGGGTGTGCCTCCATGCTGTCTTTGGTTTTTCGACTTTCGTCCTCTAGCCAAACCTTGCACGATGGGACTCGTCTTGTTTTGGCCATATCTGACCTCCATAGGAAAGCCTTGCATGGACAGAATCCAGGAAGTAATTCTGGAATTACTCGCGTTCCCTGCCCGGATTCGGTCACTTTGGAGATATTTCAAGGGCTGATGAGTCTCGACAATGATGTGCTCCCCCTGGATGAACAGGCGGTAATTCTTCAATACACTGTTGCCGGGAGTGCCTTTTCACAATTGTTGAATTTTTCCTCCACAGAGGTCAAAGTCTTACTCGCATAGGAGATGACTTTGTTGACTTTGTTGTGCTTTTAGTATAATACTGCCGTAAAGCAAGTGTTTGAGAACCCTGTCTCCAAGAGGAACTCCTTGTTTTTGATGGGGTAAGCCAAACAAGACGCTTGTGAAAGGCTTCTCTTGAGTTGTTTTACTGTCTCGGCTTGCTCTGGACCCCATTCCCACTTGACCCCGGCCTTTAGTAAATAGACCAAGGGTCTCGTGACCTCTGGGTAGTCCCCTATGATCTTCCTACTATAATTAGTAAGCCCAAGAAGACCTCTTAGGTCACGCAGAGCCGTAGGGTCTTTTAATTTCAGCAAGGCTACCACCATTTTCACCTGAGGACTAAGACCCTCAGGGGTGATTTCATGCCCTAGGAAGTTCATGTGGGTTTTATGCCACTGTCTTCTGGAATGACAGTTTCGCTCAAGCTTCCTTTAACTGGGTCAGAACGTATTTCCGCTATTTGTTCCTCCACAGTTGAGCTTTTGATTAGAACATCATCTACATAGGCCATTTTTCCCCTTTCACCCAAATCGGGCATGACCTTGTGCAGAAAGAGGTTATATTTGCTGCTGGAGTTTATGTATCCAAAGGGGGATTGGGTCCACGTGTACTACTGCCCCCCCCCGAAGGTAAAGGCAAGCTTGTACTGGTCTTCCCTACTCACGGGTACTGTCCAGTAACCATTGGTAAGGTCAATGGTGGTATACACTTTTGATCCTTGGATCTGGGCCAGTCCCTGATCGATGTAGGAAAGAGGCCATCTCGACATGTGGACCCATTTGTTTAACTCCCTATGGTCTGTGCAAAGTCTCCATTGGTCATTTGGTTTGAGTGTCCCCGTACTGGGTTATTAAAGGTACTGTGGACTGGACAAATTATCCCACGGGATTCTAAGTTCTTTATGATCTCTGTGAGTGACTCCATAGACGCAAGGGGCAACTGGTATTGCTTTACAAACACGGGCGCCATTCCAGGGTTTGTTGGTATGGAGGTGGAGTGTATCTCGTGCGACCAGTCATACGAGTCCACAGCAAAGATCGCTTGAAAATCCCAAAAAACCTGTTTCAGTTTCTGCTTTTGCTCCTCAGTCTCACAGGCATCAGCGAGGTTGATTCGTTCCTCAACCATCTGCCTGAAGCCTGGAAATGCCTCTGGTTTTGCAATGTCTGCGGTATCCTCCAGTTTCGTGGAGAAATCTCTTGTTATGGTGTTGGCGTGGACAGGAGGTTTCAAGGAGGGGAGGCAGTCACCATTGACTTGAAATACCAACTCATTCATCCTGATGTCGCAAATTACATATCCGCCGCCCCCTAAATGCAGGAAGAGTACACCAAGAAATTCCCCCCTCGCCGGGTAAAAATCTTTTCCGGAGGTATGTCATTGTCACAGAGGCAACAGTCATTTGGAATCTGTCCCATGATCTCATTCTCTAAATCAATGGAAAAATGTTGGGCATCAACCGCCATTCCATTAAAGGTGTCTGTCCCCAGTGTGATACTCCTAAAGTCGCTGTTATCCACCAATATTCGAATGATGTTGTGTTCTAGGTCAACTAGTGGTGTTGGGTTCAAGTACAACCCTTGCTGTTGGAGGTGATAATTTAAATTTATATAAGTGCCCTGGTTTTTGAGGTTCTATCCTTGCTTAATTTTATGGGGATTTGTGAATTGTCGTACCAGTCCTGGGATGTTGACTTCTTCTCCAGTTTGAACTTCAACTGCATATGCCAGCAATTGAGCAGACTGAAATGCTTTCTCAGGATTGGCAAAGCCCATGCGGTAACCCCTCCTCTCCCCAGTCGGGGCCAGACTTTTTAATTAAATAGGTCCAAATTTATTGCAAATCAATTGAGAATGTCTCTGCCTAAATAAATAAAATGCAGAGGGAACATCTCTCACAACCCAACAATTATGATCTATGCGTTTGTCACCAATGGACATTTTTAGCATGCACCTGCTAGGCAGGAGATGTTTGGAATGTGGAGTTTCCAGGCCCATTTCTCAATTATCAAGCAATGGTTCATTATGTACTGACCTTCATATCTACAACTTGGAGCCTAGAGCCTAAGTCCAAAAACCTACGTGGATAAAGCATCTGGGACACCCAAATCATTTATACTACATGGCCAACAGGTTCTTTCTTGAAAGAAGAGGATGCGGATATAGTTCTCGACCCCTAAAACTTGTACAGAGGGTCCTCCGACAATAAACTGTTAGAACAACATAACTTTCCATTGAAATGGGATTTAGAGGGTCACAATAGGTAATGGGTCATCATAAAAAAAGAATGCAAATTTGATCCACTCAATTTTGGTCACTCAACCACAACATTACGTAACAAACAATGGGGTTGCACACTCCTTCATTAACTGCCGTGGAAATACTCCCGCCCGGAGGGTTTTATTGCTATTAGTATCCCGGCCTAATGTATCAGCAAGCAAATTGTGTGTTGCCATTTCTCAACTTGAAAAAACGACAAAACATGATGGCCACCATGGATCAGGCAGAAGGGAACTAAACATAGTCCCTTCTCCCTTTCCATGGTGACCATTGCCGCGGCGGAGCTGTGAGCACTGGTGAGGGATGAAGGAGCGCAATGTAAGTGCGGTTTGGTGGGGAATGTAGAAATTTGGGATGAGTTGTGGAGCAAAGGGTGTATAACTTAACGGTGGGGAAGATTGCAGTCTCCCGCATCCGAGGAGCCTTGAAGCAGGGGTTTCACCATATGGTAATACCCCTGTTCTGAGCCTCCTAATCGGCTGGGAGGCCAATTCCCCCCCACCCAGCTGTGTACTAATTGTGAGTACAGACTAGAGTGGGCCCATCACAGCTTGGCACACTGCACAGGCACACATCTGGGCTGCCTCTTAAAGCCTTCTGCTATGTAATACAAGCATGTCCCTGTGCCAATTAACCTCGGCGCCGAAGGGGGTCCATGATATACTAGTACATCATTAAGGCACTTGGGCATCCATAATTATAATGTAATAACTCACCAATGGGGTTAAACACAACAGTGACCATGTTGTCTAAACTTTGCGCTTGCACAAAAATAAAACCAAGCAAATGAATTTAGCACCAGTTGTACTACGTAAATAGTACTGAAGGGAGCAAACGCGTTCTGCCCCAGGCCATTTTATCTAAAAACAGTTTACTTGGGCAGAAATGACGTAGACTTATTTTTGTAGTATAATTGTTGTGGAACACATTTACAGGCCGATTCATGGAATCAACGTACGCCGAAAAACGGCGTACGTGTGCGAAAACGTGCGATTCGCAGTGAAATAGCGAAAATCGCAGTGCAAGTGCGATTATCGCAGTGCAAGTGTGATTATCGCACAGAAACCATTGCACATCTATTCATGGAAGTCTGTGCACGCGCAAAATGTGGGATGTGTGCCGAAAAAGTGCGCGGCGCATGCTGGCGCACGCTGGCGCACAGGTCATCGAACGCCGTGCGATAAGGCCACAGCGAATTCGCACATAGCGCGGCGCACATAACAAAAGTAGGCGTAACACGGGGCGTTACATGCAGAATGGGGAACAACTCGTGAAAATGTGGGTGTCACGGGGGAAGTACAGGAGGCAAGTGCGCAGAACGCCCACACGCTCGCCTACAACACGTATTCATAGAATCGAATAGGGAAAAACAGCGCACGGCCAAAGACGCGCACAGGCCCATACATGTCCGCCACACGAAAGCAGACGGTAGCGTCCCTGTGCAGGAAAAAAATGTGCGCCAAAGTTCTACACGTGTCAGAAGTACCACACGCGATCGGGCCTGGGGGAGCATGTGCGTGTATTCCAGGGGTGCGCGAGAAGTCTCACACGCGATTGGCCTGGGTGCGTGTATTTCAGGGGTGCGCGAGAAATTCCACACGCGATCGGGCCTGGGGGAGCGTGTGCGTGTATTTCAGGGGTGCGCGAGAAGTCTCACACGCGATTGGCCTGGGTGCGTGTATTTCTGGGGCTCGCGGGTGTTTTCACATGCGATTGTCCTGGGCGCGTGTATTTCAGGGGTGCGCGAGAAGTTCCACACGCGATTGGCCTGTGTACGCGATTCCATTGGACCAAAGGCCCTGACAGCGCAGGCGCGTCTGTGACGTAACACGCGCGGGCGTGTCCCTGTACCCGGGGGAATGTTACAAGACCAAAAACTGCACGTCCGAGTGTCAGCCGCGTGATTGGAGGATAGTGCCTCAGTGCGTATCCGCGGAAGTGACGTTGGACGTGTGGTGCGGTTTAAAAGGTGCGTGTAGTACGTAATTTCCTTGTACGTGCTTCCTGTGGAGAGCGAGTGGGTGAAATCTGTACTTCTGGTCGGTTCACACGCGATTTACTTTACAGCGTTTCTAGTTCGTACTCCCTGTTACCTCTGTCAGTATTTTTCTGATTTTCTCTTCGACCTGTTTCCTCAAACAGCGTTGACTTCTCCTTTTGTCCTGTCTCCTCAGACAGTGTACAATTCTTCTTTTGGCGGGGGTGTTGCCAACGCGCACACGCGCGTATTTTTCACGCTCTTTTCCCAGGCAGACGGTGAGTCGCGCACGTATATACCAACTGTGCTAGCCCCGTGTGTAGCGTACCCCTTCAGAGGTCATTGTAGGCTGCGTGTGACACGCATACGTTCATTTTTGTGTTTCTGGGTGCCACAGCGTAGTGCAGGTTCCTTTTCCCATGCACGTGGTCTACGAGGGGTCGCGTGCACGTCATTTTCTGTTTTGGGGTGCCTGTGCGTTGCGTGACCCGTCATCTTTCCCCAGGGGTTACATACAGCCTTGCTAGAGCACTTGGGTACGAATTCCATCTAGTACCCTACCCCTTTGACCCCCAATTGCCCAGGACAATTGTCCACTGCAACTCCCATACGCACAACTCCATCAGTGCCATGGCTGGGAGGCGAGCAAGTGGTAAGGGTGGCAAAGGTGGCCGAGCCTCAAGAGGTGGGCGTGGTGGGCGCGGTAGGGGACGTGGCCAGGATTTGCAGACTCCCCCACGTGCGGAGGACCAGTCAGGGACACACATCCCCTCCGCCCCCATGGTTGAGGGAAACGTGGCTGACACCATCCCTGCTCAGCACTTGTTGGACCGGCCCGTTGTGGCACCTGACCTAGCACAGGGTGACTCCCAGGCTGACTTCCAGGTCGCCAAGTCTAGGCCACGGGTGGCGGCGCAAGCCAGTGTCACCAGGCCACGTGGTACAGGGGCAGCCATGTCATCTGCTGCCCTGAGTAGGTGGGGTGGGGAGGCTGCAGGGGCAGCTGCAGCTCCGTCCATCCCAGCTCTGACTCCCCCAGCAAGGACAGTGTTGGTCCCGGTACATCAGACTGAGGTTCCCCCTGCCATCATCACACTTCAGCTAATGCCTGCAGAAAGTCATGTGGTCAGTGTGCCATCGCACACTACCACTACACAGTCCACCGGTGCTCCTGCCTCTAGTGTCCAGAGAGGCGTAGGGCACTCCGGATCCCCACCACCCACAAAAAGAAAGAGGAAGAGTGCTCGTCCAGTACAGGCTGATGCCCCGACACGGCTACACGGTCCGGCACGCCAAGGAAGCCTAGCTTCAATGATGCCGAACTGGATGCACATGTACAGTATGTGTCCGAACATGACGCCGAAATGTTGGTCACTTCAGGGTGTAGGATTACACCTGCTCGACGTCAGGCACACTGGCAGTCCATCGCGGATAGCATAAGTCCCCTTGGGTTTATGAGGCGCACAGCTGTTGAGTGCTACAAGCGCTGGAACAACCTTAAGTGTAGGGCAAAGAAAAAGCTGGCCTCAAGTCATGCCGCAACTCTGGTGACTGGAGGTGGGTCTCCACAAGAGGACATAGAACTCACTCTACATGAGCATGTTGCTGGGACCTACGTCAGAGGAGCAGATCCAAGGTGTGGGAGAACTGCCAGATTACGAGGCATTGTCCGGTGAGTGCACATGCATGTGTGTGATCCATGTGTATGTAGTTTGTGGGAGGGGATCTGGTTGAGTGCCAGGTCAGGGTGTGTGTGCCTGAGTGTTTTGTCCCACCCATGTGCTTCATCCAATGCATTCTGCGCCCCGGGATTTGGGTATTAGAGTATCCCTTCTGGCCACAGTAGGCGTTTTGCACTACATTGCGCCAGTTGCCCTTGAAGTGGCATCTTGCTACCACATTGTTGTGTTCATTCAGGCTGATTGTAGGAATTCACCTGGTTCTACTGTGCATCACTCTGCCCCATTGTCACATATATGACATGCCCATGGTACATGCAATCTGTGTGATGGCATGTGTCATGTATGTGTATTGGACATGCCACTCACAGGCCAATGTGTGATGGCACTGCTAGCCAGCATGCAGCTGATGTGTTGCTCTCCCATCTTGGTGTCATCAGTGTCTGACATTTTCCTCCCCTTCCAACTCATGGACAGTGCATGCATGGGAGGGTTATAGTCATGTGGGACATGTGTAAATCAAGTACTGGTACTGTAGCTTGTCTGGCCTAATAGCGTGCCATGGTGCTAATGCCTGTTTCAATTTTTTGTCTTTCTTGTTTTTGCAGAGGATGACGCACCTGATGCTGTTGAGGGAGAGGAGATGGTGCAGGCCCAGGAGGGATCTGAAGCACGACCAGGCACCAGTGGGGGACGTGGTTTGGTGGTGGGGGAGAACCCTCTCTTGCTGCAGGCCATACTGTCCCGGGGTGTCCCTGACTGCACCTCCCCAGAACTCTTTTCAGGTGTTGATTCGGATGAGGCCTATGTGGATTCGCAGGTATGTGTTCATGGAAGGGATACTGTTCTGTCCGACTCACCTGCACCAGGGGTAGAGCCCACTATGGGGATGTCAGTGTTGGTAGGTGCGCCTGTGGTGGTTACGGATGCAGGGCCACACTCCGCAACATCTGATCCTGTTCCTGGGCCAGCAGTTCAGAGGGGAAATGCAGTCCTGCAGCCTCAGGCAGTTCCGACACAGCAAGGCGCAGTTCGCCTTGCCTCAGACAGGTGTGGTGCCCGCCAACGCGGTGGCCGTCCGCCACCAGGCAATACCGCATGGGAGCAATCCATTTACGGTATGGCCAACCAACAGGCAGCATCATCCGAAATGATTGCTCAAGCCATGGAGAGGGTGGCCACTTCCATTGTCCCCCCAGAAAGGCAGATGGAGCTACTACAGCAGGCAACAGACTCCATTTGCCAATCAGTCAGGGAGGACATGTTGGCGTCCAACAGGGACAGACAGACGGCCCTGGACAATCTGAGGGAATCAATTTCTATAGATGCCCAGTGACAGAGGGAAGCCCTGAGGGGAGAGGTCCGGCACCTCAGGCAGACTCTTGTGGACCTTGAGGCTTCCACTGTCACCAGGACGGAACAGCTGCTGGAGCGCATCACCCGTACGCTCTCAGCAGAGATGCAGGCAACTCGGGCGGAGGTCCGGGCAACACGTCGGGTGTTGCATGGGAATCTCCGCACCATATCCCTCCAGAACGAGGCCTTCCAGACCTGCATGCTTGCTGCCATGGAGGACCAAACTAGGGCATTGCGTGGGCTGCCTCCCATGGCGCCACCACCTCCTGTGGCAGCGGCAGCAGCAGCAGCAGCAGAGGTTGAGGAGAGCGAATCCAGCAGTGAATCTCCCACTATTTAGTAGCCGTGCAGGCCATGAGCCCATGGAAGTGTTTTTTTTTCGCAACATTCACGCAGGTGGCTGTTGGTGGGCGCCCTGTCCTCGGACCTCCTGGGTGGCCTCCCCCACCCCCTCTGGCGCACACATGGCCATGTTTGATTTTTGATTTTTAATTTTTGATTTTTTGTTGCAGTGTGTTGCCTTATGTGGCTCCCGTGGGCATCCACTGTATTCCGGCTGGGCACATGCAGGCTTGTCCTGAGTTTGGGTTAGATGCTTGGGTCAGTGAGACACACACCCCTCCTGCTTCCTGTTTCCATGGGCTTGCAAAGGGTGTGCCCAAGTGACAGTGAATTACACAGTGACGTTGGACTCCCATGAGCTGTGTGGGCAGTCTGTAGTCAATACTGTGTATACATTCCTAGTGCATATTGTTGTTGTATTGTGCACTGCATGGTGTATTGATGTGTGCTTGTGCATCCATGTCTCCCTCCTAATTTGCAGGTTCATTCCTCATGTCTTCACAAGGCCGTCCACTTTGGAGATGGAGCTCATGTTGTGAGCAGTGTACTTCCGATGTGCGTGGCAACAACACTGTACAGTTGGAGGTGGTGGATGTGCTGGCATTCTCATATTGTAAGACTACGTATCCTTTGCTTTAGTACTGTCATGTTTATGCTATGTTGATTGTATTGTGGTAAGTATTTGGTCATGTGTGTTGTTTCTACATTTATGTGGGCATATTGTGTGTGGCCAGTTTCCATTAGGGACACTGTACTTTGTGACACGTGTCATGTTTGGGGGATGACTTTGTTTGCTCTCACATGGCATGTCATGCCATGGTGTGTTGGGTGGCGGTGCTGGGGAGGGGGTTGGGTGACATGGCACTGTTGTCATGTTGTGTCTTGCAAGGGGGTAATGATTTTAGCAGCATAGAAGTGTCTTTTGAACACAGCATTGGTGGTGTTTGTGTAGGTAGGGAAGCACACAATGGAACACTTCCAGATGTACAATCTCAGGCTGGTATGGTTGTGACAGTTGACTGTTCATTGACACATCATAATTGTCAGTAACAATCATTAGTGATTGTCAGCTGGTATGTGCCAGGGCTGTGTGCACTCCACAGGGGTGTGATTTTATGTGAAGTAATTAGCCACGAGCTGCGTACGGGCTGCCTCACCCCGTGCCCTTCCCCTCCCATGCGCAGTGGGCATGCATGTGGTTGGGGATGTGGGGGCACCACCATGTCCACGGCCAGCCCCGGCGTGTTGCAACATTGTGCAGGACACATGCTGCCACTATGATCCTGCACACTACTGGGGGAGCGTATAACAGCTGCCCGCCAGAACGGTCAAGGGAGCAGAAGCGTGAATTGAGCACTCCGAATGTGCGCTCCACGATGCCCCGAGGTGCAATGTGGGCTGTGTTGTATCATACCTGGGGTGGCGTGGTGGGGTTCCGAATTGGCGTCATCATGTGGGTGCTGAGAGGGTAGGCACTATCCCCTGGGGAGGTGGTGATGGGTATCATCAGTGGGGTTGTGACATTACTCAGTATCTGCCATGCATGCATGCGCAGTGGCATTTATACTCACCGAGCAGCCATGTATCGCCATGCCGCCCAGCTTCTATGTCCCGGTTTAGGGTAGACATTCTGTAGATGAAACCGTCATGTGTGGAGCCTGGATAGTTGGCGTATACTGAGGTGATGATTCCCTTGGCATCACATACTACCTGGGCGTTGATGGAATGCCGGTGCTTGCAGTTTCTATAGATGTGCTCAGTTGCCCTGGGAGGGACGTAGAGCCACATGGGTGCAATCAATGGCACCTAGCACTTTGGGGAATTGTGCCACCCTGTAGAAGTCCTGGGCAACAGCCTGCCTTTCTGCAGGTGTTCTGGGCAGGTATATGTGCCTGCGGACTGATGGGCGTGCAGTGATGATGGCCAAGACCTGGTGTAGGCAGCGTGACTGCGTGGCCTGTGACACCCCCCCCACTATGGCACTTGTCCGCTGAAATGATCCAGTGGCCAGGAAGTGCAGTACATTGAGGACCTTCTCCAGGGGGATGAGTGCTTGGGAGCACAGGGTGGTTGATGTGAGGTCATCCTCCCACTCACTGACCAGGTCGAGTATTATGTGAGGTGGAAACCTGTACCTCCCATACACATGGTCATCAGGCATCCCAAAAAGGCTGATTCTGGGTGTAAAAATTCTGGCCCGGACTATCCTCCTCCTCCTCCTGCGGTATCCCACGGCCACTGCTGCTAGGAACGGTATGTTCATCCTGGCATCTGAGCTTGTTTGTTGTTTGCATGCACTTTTATGCTGTGCGGGTGGACCCTACTTCCTGCTGGCGTACGTGTTTCTGGATTGGCCACGTTCGTTTCCATGAATACGTGTTGTAGGCGAGCGTGTGAAACTTCCCGCGCACCCCTGAAATACCCGCACGCAGCCCATTCGCGTGTGAAACTTTCCGTGCACCCCTGAAATGCACGCAGCCCAATCGCGTGTGGAACTTCCCACGCACCCCTGAAATACACGCACGCAGCCCAATCGCGTGTGAAACTTCGCGCGCACCCCTGAAATACCCGCACACAGCCCAATCGCGTGTGGAACTTCTCGCGCACCCCTGAAATACACGCACACGCTCCCCCAGGCCCGATCGCGTGTGAAACCACCCGCGAGCCCCTGAAATACACGCGCCCAGGCCAATCACGTGTGGAACTTCTCGCGCACCCCTGAAATACACGCACACGCTCCCCCAGGCCCGATCGCGTGTGAAACCACCCGCGAGCCCCTGAAATACATGCGCCCAGCCCAATCGCGTGTGGAACTTCCTGCGCACCCCTGAAATACACGCACGCAGCCCAATCGCGTGTGAAACTTCCCGCGCACCCCTGAAATACACGGACGCAGCCCAATCGCGTGTGAAACTTCCCGCGCACCCCTGAAATACACGCACGCAGCCCAATCGCGTGTGGAACTTCCCGCGCACCCCTGAAATACATGCACGCAGCCCAATCGCGTGTGGAACTTCCCGCGCACCCCTGAAATACACGTGCCCAGGGCAATCGCGTGTGGAACTTCCCGCGCACCCCTGAAATACACGCGCCCAGGCCAATCGCGTGTGGAACTTCCCGCGCACCCCTGAAATACACGCGCCCAGGCCAATCGCGTGTGGAACTTCCCGCGCACCCCTGAAATACACGCGCCCAGGGCAATCGCGTGTGGAACTTCCCGCGCACCCCTGAAATACAGGCACCCAGGCCATTCGCGTGTAGAACTTCTCGCGCACCCCTGAAATAGACGCACCCAGGCCATTCGCGTGTAGAACTTCTCGCGCACCCCTGAAATACACGCACACGCTCCCCCAGGCCCGATCGCGTGTGAAACCACCCGCGAGCCCCTGAAATACACGCGTCCAGGCCAATCGCATGTGGAACTTCTCGCGCACCCCTGAATTACACGCACACGCTCCCCCAGGCCCGATCGCGTGTGAAACCACCCGCGAGCCCCTGAAATACACGCGCCCAGCCCAATCGCGTGTGGAACTTCCCGCGCACCCCTGAAATACACGCACGCAGCCCAATCGCGTGTGAAACTTCCCGTGCACCCCTGAAATACACGCACGCAGCCCAATCGCATGTGGAACTTCCCGCGCACCCCTGAAATACACGCACGCAGCCCAATCGCGTGTAGAACTTCCCGCGCACCCCTGAAATACACGCACGCAGCCCACTCGCGTGTAGAACTTCCCGCGCACCCCTGAAATACACGCACGCAGCCCAATCGCGTGTGGAACTTCCCGCGCACCCCTGAAATACACGCGCCCAGGCCAATCGCGTGTGGAACTTCCCTCGCACCCCTGAAATACATGCGCCTAGGGCAATCGCGTGTGGAACTTCCCGCGCACCCCTGAAATACACGCGCCCAGGCCAATCACGTGTGGAACTTCCCGCGCACCCCTGAAATACACGCGCCCAGGGCAATCGCGTGTGGAACTTCCCGCGAACCCCTGAAATACACGCACACGCTCCCCCAGGCCCGATCGCGTGTGAAACCACCCGCGAGCCCCTGAAATACATGCGCCCAGCCCAATCGCGTGTGGAACTTCCCGCGCACCCCTGAAATACACGCACGCAGCCCAATCGCGTGTGGAACTTCCCGCGCACCCCTGAAATAGCGCCCAGGCCAATCACGTGTGGAACTTCCCACGCACCCCTGAAATACACGCGCCCAGGCCAATCGCGTGTGGAACTTCCCTCGCACCCCTGAAATACATGCGCCCAGGCCAATCGCGTGTGGAACTTCCCGCGCACCCCTGAAATACACGCGCCCAGGGCAATCGCGTGTGGAACTTCCCGCGCACCCCTGAAATACACGCACCCAGGCCATTCGCGTGTGGAACTTCCCTCGCACCCCTGAAATACATGCGCCCAGGCCAATCGCGTGTGGAACTTCCCGCGCACCCCTGAAATACACGCGCCCAGGGCAATCGCGTGTGGAACTTCCCGCGCACCCCTGAAATACACGCACACGCTCCCCCAGGCCCGATCGCGTGTGAAACCACCCGCGAGCCCCTGAAATACACGCGTCCAGGCCAATCGCGTGAGGAACTTCCCGCGCACCCCTGAAATACACGCACGCAGCCCAATCGCGTGTGGAACTTCCCGTGCACCCCTGAAATACACACACGCAGCCCAATCGCGTGTGGAACTTCCCACGCACCCCTGAAATACACGCATGCAGCCCAATCGCGTGTGGAACTTCCCGCGCACCCCTGAAATACACGCACGCAGCCCAATCGCGTGTGAAACTTCCTGCGCACCCCTGAAATACCCGCACACAGCCCAATCGCGTGTGGAACTTCCCGCGCACCCCTGAAATACACGCGCCCAGGGCAATCGCGTGTGGAACTTCCCGTGCACCCCTGAAATACACGCGCCCAGGCCAATCGCGTGTGGAACTTTCCTCGCACCCCTGAAATACACGCGCCCAGGCCAATCGCGTGTGGAACTTCCCGCGCACCCCTGAAATACACGCGCCCAGGGCAATCGCGTGTGGAACTTCCCGCGCACCCCTGAAATACATGCACGCAGCCAAATCGCGTGTGGAACTTCCCGCGCACCCCTGAAATACACGCACACAGCCCAATCGCGTGTGGACCTTCTCGCGCACCCCTGAAATACACGCACAGGCTCCCCCAGGCCCGATCGCGTGTGAAACCACCCGCGAGCCCCTGAAATACACGCGTCCAGGCCAATCGCGTGTGGAACTTCTCGCGCACCTCTGAATTACACGCACACGCTCCCCCAGGCCCGATCGCGTGTGAAACCACCCGCGAGCCCCTGAAATACACGCGCCCAGCCCAATCGCGTGTGGAACTTCCCGCGCACCCCTGAAATACACGCACGCAGCCCAATCGCGTGTGGAACTTCCCACGCACCCCTGAAATACACGGACGCAGGCCAATCGGGTGTGGAACTTCCCGCGCACCCCTGAAATACACGCGCCCAGGGCAATCGTGTGTGGAACTTCCCGTGCACCCCTGAAATACACGCGCCCAGGGCAATCGCGTGTGGAACTTCCCGCGCACCCCTGAAATACACGCACCCAGGCCATTCGCGTGTAGAACTTCTCGCGCACCCATGAAATACACGCACCCAGGCCATTCGCGTGTAGAACTTCTCGCGCACCCCTGAAATACACGCACACGCTCCCCCAGGCCCGATCGCATGTGAAACCACCCGCGAGCCCCTGAAATACACACGCCCAGCCCAATCGCGTGTGGAACTTCCCGCGCACCCCTGAAATACACGCACGCAGCCCAATCGGGTGTGGAACTTCCCGCGCACCCCTGAAATACACGCGCCCAGGCCAATCGCGTGTGGAACTTCCCTCGCACCCCTGAAATACACGCGCCCAGGGCAATCGCGTGTGGAACTTCCCGTGCACCCCTGAAATACACGCGCCCAGGCCAATCGCGTGTGGAACTTCCCGCGCACCCCTGAAATACACGCGCCCAGGGCAATCGCGTGTGGAACTTCCCGCGCACCCCTGAAATACACGCACCCAGGCCATTCGCGTGTAGAACTTCTCGCGCACCCCTGAAATACACGCACCCAGGCCATTTGCGTGTAGAACTTCTCGCGCACCCCTGAAATACACGCACACGCTCCCCCAGGCCCGATCGCATGTGAAACCACCCGCGAGCCCCTGAAATACACGCGCCCAGGCCAATCACGTGTGGAACTTATCGCGCACCCCTGAAATACACGCACACGCTCCCCCAGGCCTGATCGCGTGTGAAACCACCCGTGAGCCCCTGAAATACACGCGTCCAGGCCAATCTCGTGTGGAACTTCTCGCGCACCCCTGAATTACACGCACACGCTCCCCCAGGCCCGATCGCGTGTGAAACCACCCGCTAGCCCCTGAAATACACGCGCCCAGCCCAATCGCGTGTGGAACTTCCCACGCACCCCTGAAATACACGCACGCAGCCCAATCGCGTGTGGAACTTCCCGCGCACCCCTGCAATACACGCGCCCAGGGCAATCGCGTGTGGAACTTCCCGCGCACCCCTGAAATACACGCGCCCAGGCCAATCGCGTGTGGAACTTCCCTCGCACCCCTGAAATACATGCGCCCAGGGCAATCGCGTGTGGAACTTCCCGGGCACCCCTGAAATACACGCGCCCAGGCCAATCGCGTGTGGAACTTCCCGCGCACCCCTGAAATACACGCGCCCAGGGCAATCGCGTGTGGAACTTCCCGCGCACCCCTGAAATACCCGCACACAGCCCAATCGCGTGTGGACCTTCTCGCGCACCCCTGAAATACACGCACACGCTCCCCCAGGCCCGATCGCGTGTGAAACCACCCGCAAGCCCCTGAAATACACGCGCCCAGGCCAATCACGTGTGGAACTTCTCACGCACCCCTGAAATACACGCACACGCTCCCCCAGGCTCGATCGCGTGTGAAACCACCCGCGAGCCCCTGAAATACACGCGTCCAGGCCAATCGCGTGTGGAACTTCTCGCGCACCCCTGAAATACACGCACGCAGCCCAATCGCGTGTGAAACTTCCCGCGCACCCCTGAAATACACGGACGCAGCCCAATCGCGTGTGAAACTTCCCGCGCACCCCTGAAATACACGGACGCAGCCCAATCGCGTGTGAAACTTCCCTCGCACCCCTGAAATACACGAGCCCAGGGCAATCGCGTGTGGAACTTCCCGCGCACCCCTGATATACACGCGCCCAGGCCAATCGCGTGTGGAACTTCCCGCGCACCCCTGAAATACACACGCCCAGGGCAATCGCGTGTGGAACTTCCCGCGCACCCCTGAAATACACGCACCCAGGCCATTCGCGTGTAGAACTTCTCGCGCACCCCTGAAATACACGCACACGCTCCCCCTGGCCCGATCGCATGTGAATCTTCTCGCGCACGCGTGTTCCCGACACCCGTAATACGCGTTCCCCGCTTTTGCCAGTCCGGTAAACTGGTACAGTGTTGGCGCAGCCCTTTGCGATGGTTTTGCGATCTTGATGGCTTTTCCTTGCGCGAGGGCGTTCTTGGGGGCGTAACTGGCGCTGCTGCAGTGTCGCTGCGCCACTCTGCGCCATGTCTGCTTTTGGAGGCGAGAATCCATGAATACGCTGTGTGCGGGAATTGATTTTATCGCACGCGGCTGGTGCAGACATTCGCACGGGCACGCTGTGCGCCAGCCGCGTGCGACACTTTTGAGAGGAATTACATGAATCGGCCTGCTATTTTATGCTGCGAGCATAGCACAAAAGAGCCTAATTTATTTGTGTCCTAGTGAAAATATTTAAAGATAATACAGACTGAAACACAAGTTACACAACCAGTTTGTCTCATTTATTTTACCCAAGCAGCACAACCGCTCCTACGTGTATTTAGTCAATTGGTTTGCCCTGGTGCAGATGTTATATAATCTGCTTCCTGGATGCACAGATGCGGCCGAAGTAGCAACGGCTGCGGCAGGCTACAAAGATTCATTAATGCGGAGCACTGCGCGCTGATCTATAAGGCTAGCAGTCTGAAGTGGGCTCCGGGTACGCGGACTAATCTGAGGCGAGGCACTCTCCGGCGAAAATAAATGGTCTTCCGCGTGGATATCCGCCCCTGGCTTCTCTACAAAACTAATTCCAGATCTGGCCAGAACACGTTCCCGCGCCCCGTCAATGGAAACAGATATACCTGGTGTGTAAAGGAGATCCCAGATCTATCAAAGTGCCGCCTGTGGGGCGCTCCAAACTATGACATATGAAAGCCTTTTAAGTAAGCGGGTCGCTTGCGGGCCCCAAAAGAATAAATAACGTGGAAAAGTATGCCCCGTATGAATTTAAATGACATAATACACCAGAGATGTGGGTGGAGTAGCAATAGGTGCAGTACAGGGTGGCTATGATGTGTGGTTGTCTTGTGTTTTAATGTCGATATTTGCAACGTATTTGTATTTTGTTTTTGTAAAGAGCACCAAGCCCATACGCATCTAGGCGCATTTCTTAGCTTTACAAGGTTGCATATTACATTGCACAATAACATATGTACATTTAATTACAAGTTACATTTACACTTGCATTAATTTCAGATTACATATACAAGGTTGCATATCACATTATGCAATTACAAATGTACAAAAAAACATTAATTATTAGTGACCCAGGATTTACAGGTGGCATAATGTGTTACTTAATATCTGTAGTGGGCAGGAGTGCATGGAGTGAGATGGTTAGTAGTATTCTGCTCGAAGCCAGGTTTTGACGCTGCTTCTGAAGGTGAGGTGCGAGGGTTCAGATCGGAGAGAGATAGGAAGTGAATTCCAGTTACGCGGCGAGCACTGGGAAGCTGCTCCCCCCTGCCTTCTGGAGCTTAAACCTCGGGATTTTGATGCAGTGAGCTTGGACTGCTCTCAAAGGGCGGTCCAATGTGTTGCGAGAGAATAGGTGAGACAGGTGGCTAGGGGCGTGATTTGCAACGCAGTTGTGTGTAAGAGATAGTGATTTAAAGCAAATCTTTGGTTTACCGAGAGCCAATTGAGACTGCGTCTAAGATCAGAGCTGTGTTGGGCTCTAAGGATATTCAGAGCCGCCCTGACAGTGTTGTTTTGTATTACTTGTAGCTTGTTGGTATTTCGTCGCTAGTCCCTAGAAATAGTGTATTACAGTAGTCGAGTTTCGACAGGACTAGTGCTCTAGCTGGGGTTGTCCAGTTGTTAGTGGTGAGACAAGGTCTAAAGGTAGTAATTATTCTGCACATGTAAGCCGTAGAGGAAGTTATTGCATTTGTTTGTCTGTCGAAGGTCAGAGTGGAGTCTAGATAGATGGCAAGAGTTTTTACATTTTTTGAGACCTTGATGAAATTGCCAGCTATGATCGAGTCAAAGCTGGCATTAAGCTTACTGAGTCTCTGTTGTGATCCGAGGAGGAGTAGCTCTGTCTTCTCGTTGTTAAAACGGAGCCCATATTGTGCCATCCAAGCCTGGATGACCCAGTAAATGTCATTGAGTGCTTTGGAGTCTACTTTATGTTCGCCGGTGATAGGAATGAGTATGTGGGTGTCATCTGCATAGTTAGTGTAGGTGACACCCAAATGGTCGAGGTTATCGGATAAGGGCTTAGTAAATACATTGTAAAGAGTTGGAGATACGCAGGATCCTTGGGGGACTCTGCACGTGCCTGGTCGGCAGCAGCTGAAGGTGAGAAGACCCTGAAAGATCTGTTTTCTAGAAATGATTGGACCCAAGTAGTGGCTTTGTTGGAGAAATATGCAACGGAGACGAGGTGGTTGCATAGGACTTGGTGATTGACCAGATCAAAGTCAGCCGATATGTCAAGCAATAGGAGGAGGGCGTGTCCACTCTAGTATGGTAGGTAAGTAGAAGTGTCTGTGTAGGAACCACGCAGCACTCCAGAAGAATATAAAAGGTGCCTTTTATTGAAGTAGGGTGTCAAACGGGGAAGTGGCGCTATGTAATCAGGAGACACAGAACGCAGGCTATACTTGTTAGGAGGAGTCCAGGTTCTTTTCCTGCCTCCTGCTGCACCCCTCTGAGCTGCCATGGTTATTGTCTGCCTTCACCTTGCCTTCGTCCAGGTCACCACACTCCTTTTGCTCCCCCTTCCCTCGGCCACAAACCAACACTCAACTAGCCCTTGTTATCTCCTTCCTCTACAGCCCTGCCATACAAATAGACAAAGGTCTTCCTATTTCTGATGGCATTTATTTTGTTTTGCATTCTTTTAAAGGGAATTGGGAATGTCCAATACGCCTATTGGCAACTAGGATGAAGGCTGTGGGGCGCTGAGAGGGATAATGCTGTTTCGAGTTGTTACCAGATGGTGCGACCGGCTTGCAAGACAGTGGTTCACATTACAAGGTCGGCGGTAACCCACCGGTGCTACCGGCGGGTTGCCGCTGGCCTTGTTACACCGTTCTGCTGCCTGCGATCCCGGTGCCACCGGAACAATACAAGACCTGGCAGACTGGGATGTCAGGTGGCGTGAACTGTAAGTCCCCATTCCCGTGGAGTCCAAAAAGGATTCCATGGGAATGGGAACCCAGAAGCACAGGCACCGTTGCTTCTGTGAGAAACATGCCTGCAGGGGCCCGTGCTACAAGCAGATCAGGCCTGCCGAGAGCAACATCCCCTGCCGGCATTTTCGTAGCCTGGTAGTCCGGAAAGGGTGCCGGTACGTTGCTACCTGCACCCTTATATCCGCACCGCCAGACTTGTAATGAGGCCCATTATATTGTTTAAATAGAATGTAGTAAAAGGTAACCGACTCTAAGAAGCACGCAGTGGACACTTCCCTATATCACTGTTGTCCCTGGAACTCCTAAGAAAAAATACTTACTCAGTGCTTCCATTGCACACAAACATTCTGCATTCTCTCTGCAAGTGGGTTTCAAGCAGTGTGTTGCCACCTTCAAATGGTGACTGGGAAATAAGTTCCATGTTGTGCTGAGAGGATTACCAATTAAGGATTACCTTTACAAACATGCAGTGGGTCTCTTTAGAAAGGATTTTCAGTAGAGTTGGGGTTTTAACCGGTTTCTTTGCTATGCTCCCATGTTGCAGTAGACCAAGAGTACATGCGATGGAGACTCTAATGTAGGCCGAAATAAAAAGCAAAGTGAAATAGCAGCATCAAAGAACACAGGACCTCGTACAAAAAGAGTAAATGAATATCAAAGCTGCCAAGTGACTCTGTCACCCAGTCCTGGATTTTCAATCAGCCATACTATACATTCTGGGCCTCATTGTTTCAATGTTCCCATTTTTTATAATTCTCCAAGAATCTTCTGTGTATTGTCGACTGGGTATGAGCACAGCCCATCTTCTTCTAAAACGTTGTCTCAGTTTGGCTGGCTGTTCTGCAGTTGAGTAATAGATATCACAGCCATGCTATCCTCAAATCAATATCCTAGGGTTACGTGAATGAGTATGTATGATACATGTTTACAAATATTTCAATGTTATTGCAGGTGTTATGAAAAATGAAATTTGTACCAATATCCTTGTGCATTATGTACGTAATGCCTACTATTCATGCATCTATCCCATTTATTGCAAGCATAGTTGTCAAATATAAAGATTGTCCTGTTCACCTACCTAATATGGGTATTTCAAAGGAGTACAATACTGTGGAGGCCAAAATTGGTATGGCTGTGTGTGAGACCCCAGACAGAGCCAAAGTTTTTTGCCAGGGATTAACAGAACACTGAGGGTGCATTATGTGTGCAGACAGACTGAATCTACCCTCTGGCAATAACAGGCAGGCTACACGGAAAAGTGGGAACACCAATGAAGCGATGTATTACAGGCAGAGAAGTAGACTTATTGCCAGCAGAGTACGTTGGGCACACTGGACTCCGATGATTATCTGCACTGGGCTGCGTGTACAAGGCAGAGCTTCAATGGCAGGCATACAGGCTAGGCACACCCTCTTTCATGGGACCCGGGGTACTGAGTACCCATGGATGTGGGGTGGGGGACACCATGGGAGGATGGGAAGGGTTGAATAGTGAAATGTATAAGTGGGGATGCTGCTGGGAATGAGTATTGAGGGTGAGAGAGACTGGGGAGAGGGAAGAAAGAATGGACAGCTGGGGAGCAGTGACAGAGAGAGTGGGGAGCTAGTTGGAGAGGGGGTAGAAAGGGGCTGGTAGAGAGGGCGAGGGCTGAGAGAAAGACAGAGGGACACAAATAGAGAAAGGCAAAAAGAGAGAGAGAAAGAGCATGAAAGAGAAGGAGAGGGTATACAAGAGGGAGAGAGAAGGAGAGATAGGCAGGGAGAGAAGCAGGAAGGCTGGGAGACGTACTGGTGGAATAATAGAGAAGGTTGCGGAGAAGGAGGACAACAAGTGGAGAATGCAGATGGGTAAACACGGAAAATAGGTATCTGCAAAAGGTCCTCCTGCTTTTCTGCCCTCAACTCACACGGTCAGCATCCTAGCAACGAGCAACCAAAAATAGACCGAGGTCATCTCTCCACACACTTAAGACTGTCGCTCTCCAGCGCCACTCCCATGATGGACACAAGAGGTAGAACTGGTGTTTCAGTGTTCCCAGGGCCCAGTGGAGGCTTGGTGACAGAAAAAGTGGAGGAAAATTACTGGTTGTAGGACAAGTGGCCCTCCAGAGCCCGCCCATCCCCATGATCCACATAAAAGGGGGAACTAGTTTCTGGGCTGTTCCCAAAGCTAGGTGACAGAAAGGGAGATGGAAATTACAGGGCATAGGACAAGTGGGTACACACAAGCATGGGCAATAGATGAAAATGGCAGGCTAGTTACTGAGGAGTGGAGGATGTTATCAGGAAGAGATGTAAAGAGCCAGCCCTAGCCCATAGATTACACTGGCTGTAAATGCTAGCAGCTGTTTGCATGGGCTAGGAACAGGTTTAACAGCAGCTGGAACTGGTTTCTGGAGGGAATTAAGGCCCTTTGTTGGGGCAGGACCATGGCTGGAGTTCTACAACCCCCCACACATACCACACATTGCAGGGGGCACAGAGTGGACTAAACACAATAGGAACTCAACACCGGTCCACATAGCAAGGCAGGGTCTTTATCTCTCTCACACACACACACACGGGGTATAAGTTTGGCGGAACGGGGTCACTGAACTCCCGGCATGCCTGACCTGCTGGGAGTTCAGGCTGCTACCTGCATGGTTTTCACTGAAGTACCAGCACCGTTTCTAACAGTGCCGGTGCTTCAGTGTCCCCATTCCCATGGAATCCTATGGAACCGAATGTCTGCTATCCATATACCCATATAGTGCTGGAACACAGGGTAAATGGCGGGCAATGTCCTGTGTGCCAGAAAACAAGCAACTATAGGGATCATAAAGTAAATGTACGAAATGCAGTGAGCAGGCAATGTTGGAAACAAGTACAGTGAAGCGTCAATGCATTAACCAAATACAGGACAAAATACAAACACAGGAGAACACGCAAGTCCTTGGCAGAAATAAACCACAATCACAGGAAATGCAGTCAGGGGTTGCCATAAACTGCGCAGAAACTGTAATCGGGGGAGAGTGTGTCGATTCGTAGTCAGGGAAAATAAATATGCAGTCACATACAGTGCAAGGTGGAAAATACATGTGGGAAAAATAAGTCATGCAATGCATTGGAAAACATGAAAACCCACAGTAAAGTCAAGTGACATATGTGTGAAACACAGGTAAAGGCTCTCAGGAGTCCACACACGGAGACTGCCATTTCCACAATCCCCCTCTGGTGTCAAAAGAGGCACATCAACTGGCCTGGGGACCAGCATTACACCTGATGCAAAGTTCTTGGTTTAGGGAGTCTGTCATTCCAGGATGTGAGGGGGGATATGAACCATGGTCAAGCAGGACCCAGGGGCCTGGCAATACCATGACATGAGGCACCAGGGTAGTTTGTAGATGACAATTAGTGCAAGCAACCAGTCAAAAAACATACAGGAGATGTATAAAAACAGAAGGAGCTTATCCAGTCTTTTATTCCATCCAGAAAGTCCTTGAATGTATATTTGGGAGTGGTCCCAAGGGAGATGATGTGAGCAGCGTGGTCACAGATTTAATCAGAGGAGTCTGAAACAAATACACAACACTCTGGTCCAATGTGTGCACACACTCCGCCATGGGAAGCCAATATCATATCGGGGGCCATATGGTTTTAGAGAGACAGTTTTGTTAACTCCCTGTTTGGCGGCTGTTTTCAGTGAGACAGTCTCATTCGCCACCACCTCAAGAATTGCCTGCAGCCGATACATAGCCCAACCGACTCTCATGATGCCCATCTAGGGTATTAATGCAGTGCCATACAGATGTGCATCCGTCAAAGGAGTCTAGGTGTTCACTATGCTGTGGGCTTGTTGTAGGTCAGGGTCATTTTGAATCTTGCAGCAAGATCGTTCTTTGGTAGCCCTGATGGTGGGCACCACGTTGCCCAGGGCGCAGCTGCTGCTGCAGAGTTCAGACAGCTGCTTGTAGGCTTTGCTACCACAGATCCAGAAGAGGTCTTCAGGTGCCAACCAGGAGTCTATTGGCTGGTACTCTGTCAACTGTAGATTCCAAACCTGGGAGGCAATGTAAGGTAGGAGGTGGGACTGTATTGTTTAAAAGTTAGTGGGGGCATCTTCACAGGGAGAGGATGTCCAATTTGCTGGTTCTTCAGGTCAGTCCACATTAGATCTTGCCAATTTCTTCATGACCAGAGGGTGCTCGTGTGACCAGTGCATTGTGGACTGGCATCTTAACCTTCCCAATCAAAGCACACAGGGGAGGTGGCCTTGTACTGCATAGTTAGAGCTGCTTTTTCCATTTGTGCCCTGTGTTCGGAGGAATAGATCAGAGACACTGGCAGGTAGGGCCTGGAGCGGCAACACTGCGCCCTGATGGGGAGACACATGGGTACAGACCCAGCCGTTCTGGGTTTTTGTCTGCCCTATGAATTTGAGGTGTTACTAAGGGGCTGATTCACAGAACTTTTTCCTATGGCATTGCTCCATTATAAAACGCTTCCATGAATCTGGCCCTAAATCAGTGACTCACCCCCTGAAGTGTGCCTGAAATAAACCTTTAATGAGTCGAGCAATTAATGTATAGAATTCCAGAAAGACAAATTGATTATTCCTATTCTTTCTTATTTAGGGTCACTGCTCAAAGTGTTACACTTGTGGAACCCCTTGTTTTTTTAAGAAGCAAGCTACTCTCGAATCAAGAGCCACATGGCAGTGGCCACAGCCAGGAACTTCAATTTGTACAAAAAAACCGAACCCCAAAATTATGTCCCTGACTTAAACGCAATAAAAATATTGAATTAAATAAAAAAAGGTCAATGCAATTACCAAATGCAGGATAAAATACAAACACAGGAGAGCAGGCAAGCACTTGCCAGAAATAAACCACAGGAAATACAGTCAAGGCGTGTCATAAACAGCGCAAAAACTGTAGTCCCGGGCGAGTGGGTAGATTCACAGGCAAGGAAAAGAAATATATGTACAGACACATGCAGTGCAAGATGGAAAATAGATTTGGGAAAAAAAAATCACGCAATGCATTGGTAAAATGAAAACCCACAGTAAACTCAAGTGACATGTGTGAAACACAGGTAAAGGCTAGACTGCCATTTCCACAACACAAGTGTACAAGACTGCCCATCTTGGAATGATAACCTTCTGTCAGAAAAAAATGAATCATGTTATTCTAAGATTTGGTAATGTGCTTTGCACAGTAAGACAAATGCAACATTCTTATTAAGACTCAAATATATACTGAAAGGGATCATTGGAAATAAGCATTGTTACATTTTAAAGTGCCAGTTTAACAGTAGGTGAGTTATTGATTTTTTTGTAGCTGCGTTCACGAGAATACACATTTTGTCTTCGATCTTTGAAAGGGTCAGCCGCCGATTAAAATCAAGTATCTCTTTTTTCTGTGAGCGCCTAGGCAAGGTTTACTTTTGGCTGCTAGCCATTAACACAATTGATTAGTTGAATTGTAGTTCTCCATGTGCCCTTCACTTAGTGTGCATTCTGTAATATTGTAGAGTATTGCATTGAATGTGTTCTACTGTTTATTACTTGTTCTTGAAAATGTAAATAAAATATTATTTTTTTAATCAAAGTCATAGGCCTTGCCCTCTCGTCCTTACAAGGACCTGTCAGAACCCCAGAGCCCCCCATACAAACTATTCATCGCCCCCTGTCATTGTTCTGTACCAGCAATACACTGCGATGGTCTGCAGGCCACATACAATGACAATGCCTCATTACAAGCCGGGCAGAAATAAGGGTCCTATTGGACTCCACGAGAATGGGGACTTTCCACCGACTGACATCCGGCCCAAAGCCAACTGGAATATCCCTGTGGCCCCGGGCTATCAGGCGGTGGAATGGTGTTACGAGGTCGGCGGCAACCCGCTGGTAGCACAGGCGGGTTACCATCGACCTCGTGATGAGGCCCAATGTATGTCTACAATTTCCATGCTGGTCCAAATCTTGGGGAATGCCTCAGTCACTGCTGCTCTTTCTACTTTTTTCTTTTAAAAGCTCAGCACCCCCACCCATTTTAAAAGGTATCTATACATATCTATGCATTTTCTCTGGCCATGCTGCTGGTAGCAATGGATGGGGTGGCTCTAGCAAACACGAGAGAGAGAGAAAGAGGGCAGGACTAGAGGGCAAACAGAGAGCAAACGGAGAGCACTAGATCAGTTTATTGATATAGCAAGTTAATATAACAATTAATTACTCAATGCAGTCACTATCATTGGTGCAATTTTTGCAGCAGCAGATAATGGTTCCTCATCTATTAGAGGCCTTGTACTTTCCCCGGAGTCTGAGATTACTGTATTGGCATAAGCAGATGATGAGACCATGGGGTGTAGTGTGTTAATTGTCACTAGTATTGGTGCGTTGTCCGAAAGGGTGATAGGTAGGGTATCTATGGATTGGGTTTTGTCTAGCAGAGTTGATGATCCACAGAAATAATCAATGCAGGAAAAGACTTGATGTACATGGGAGTAGATGTTGAATTCCGGGTTTGTTCCCTTCAGAGATACCCATAGATCTAGGAGTGCGAGGTGCTCCGTCTTCCTCTGAAGAGCAGGTGTTGGTGGGTCTTACAGGCTTTTTGTATGGTTTTGGGGTCCCACGCTAAATTAAAATCCACCATAAGTATAATCTCCTCTTGAGCAAACCCCTCTAGCTCAGCGAGTACTGTTTGGAGAAAACTGTCCTGCCAGTAGTTCGGGGCGTATACCGTGGTGAGCGTGATAATGGTAGTGTCTATTTCCATGGTGACAAATACATATCTGCCTTCCCTGTCTGCTTTAGTGGTTATGATTTGAGCCGAAACCCCTGTGTTGACTCTGATCAGTACCCCCTGACCTTGCTCGCTGCGTTTGCTTCTAGGATTGTATGGAATCGTCTCAGCTTTAGGCGGTGGAAGTCTTCTTTCTTGATGTGTTTCTTGCAGTGCTATAACTGGTGCATGGTGCGATAGAAGCCTTTCCAGTTTTCTTCATTTTACCGGGGTATTTAAACCCTGTACATTCAGCAGAGAAGTTTAGCATTTGTGCGGGTGTACCCGAGTTTGTGTCTGTGATGCTCCTGGATCGGTGTTCCCTCAGGCGCTTCCCCAACTTGAGCCCTGTCCCTCCCCCCAAACTACCTCCAATGGCCCCTTTCACTCCCCTTACCCTCACCCCTCACCCTGTGGCAGGTCCGTCCACCTGTGCGGCCCCCCTCGCCATGAGCGGGGGCAAGACCCACCTGAATCCCCAGTGCGCTTGTGCGCGGTATCCTAAAACCCCTAAATGTATTCTAAGAAAGCAGCTCGTCACGCTCCCCGTCCCCCATCTATTGGGTGGAGGTATTTGTAAACACTTCCGTTTTTCTTAGATCCTTGTCAGGTCTCGATTTATTTGTGAGCAGTTTGGGCCCCCGGGTGTCCTTCTGGGGGTTCAAGTGTTGAGGACCCTGCAGGGGAGTCGGTTGCGGCCCTTAGGAACTTGTGACCATTCCCATGGTCTGGGGCAGCGGTGGCACCTCGGTGGTAATCTCTTTTCTGCAGTGTCCTCCTAGTCGACTAGGTTGAGCAGTTGCAGTCCCTCCTGCAGAGTAGTGACCCTGTGTTGTTTACTCTCCCAGTGGAAGAAAAGGCCAAAGGAGAATGCCCATCTGTATCTAATTTGCTTGTCTTGCAGAAATCTGAGGGTAGGACCCATTTCTTTACTTTTGAGGAGAGTTGCGTGGGCCAGAGCCTGATGGCGGTGGACTTCAGCCCCATTATAGCGAATAGATTCTGCCGCTGGCGCTGCCCTGAGGATCGCTTCCTTCTGCGGTTATCTGGCCAGTGCTGCAATAACATCCAGCGGTCATGAGCATGTCTCTTTGTCTCTCAGGGCCGATTCTGTGCACCTTTTCTATCGGGATATCGCCCACCTGGTCTTTATTCAGGAGGCTTTCAAAGATTCAAGTGACCAGGTCCGTCACAGTTCAGTTCTGGGTCCGTCACTGCTTCTGGTAGGTTCCGTATGCGGATGTTTGATCTGCGAGACCTATTATCTAGGTCCTCGAATTGCAGCTTGATGTTGTGGGTGACTCTCGCCAGCTCTTCTAAGGCTATGTCCATGTTCCGAGTGTTTCTGTAGTATCTGTATTCTCTCCGAGATCTGTGATGTCCCTCCTCATTTCGGTGATGGACTGCTTCATTTCCCCCATGAAGGTCGTGAATTGAGCTTAGAACGCGTGGGTAATTTTGTTTTGAAACTCCATGAAGCAAGTCTCCATGTCCGCCTTAGTAGCCACCCTCGAAGGGGACGCTGAGCTTGGTCCCTCCATCGGTGGATGTGGGACATCCTGTGTTGTTGTGGGGGATACCCTTCTTCAGTTTCTCTGGACCATCAGTGCTGTAAAGAGCCCTTTAGCAGACCATCATCTGTTAAATAAAACTGCATTACTTAGCTGGACCCATCAAAACTGCTCAGAGTGCGACTGGATCCAAATGCTGATGAAGCAGTTTATCAAGTTGACGGAACAAATGTTGAAGATATTAGGAAAATCAATGATGAAATATTCAGAGTTGATGTGATTGGGTGTTTAAAGGTTTTCATACCGCATATTACTCAAGAATGGTTCAAGACCCATTGCCCAGAAACTCAGAAATGTACCTCTAGCTCTCAATACTACAACACTAAGGGTAAATTTAATTGAACCTTAAACAAGGTCTAATTTCAATTCCTACCGAGAATTGCAAAATCATAGTCTCACTCAATCACGGTCTATGGAGAAAGCGATTTTTCAAAACACATTTTAATATGTATAAACATTTCATCAGTTTTATATAGCAGTAAAAAGGTTATTCTGTATGTCAATGGTTCTTTCCCAACATCAAAGAAAAGTGCCACTTTTTCACTTCCAACAATTAAAAATCAGTCCCAAGTGTATTAATAAGAGCTGAAACAACTGTGGGATGTATTTACCCATGCATCCGAGCCCTACCTCAAAACTGTGCAGTACTGACATGAAAGCATCATGATGGCCAGAGCTTCCCAGAAAATGCACAGGGAAATGCATGAAGAATAGGCTGCCACTCATTTTTGCCGATGTTATGGGCACAGAAGGAAACTGCCTAAAACCACCATTGGACTACCCACACAGTAGTCTGAAACCATTGGGAGTGGCAATGCTGATTGCCAAAAGCAAACCCATAACTGTTGGGAATTCATTTTCTTAAATCCCAAAAAGGGGTGCAGTACCAGTACTCACCACTATCAGAAAGCCGGCGTTTTAAAACCACCAGATTTTACTTTTTTGTAGAAAACTGAATAAATGAACCCAAAACAGGCCAAAGAAAGACTTACTGAGAGGTGGATACAATGTAAAGTTATATTCTGAAGTGACTTGAAGGTTTATAACAAGACTGGCTGAGCTGTGGATTTCAGCAGTTTAAGTAAATTTGGACTGAAAGACACTACAAATCTAAATGTTTAAAAGAAATGAGTGACCTACTTTGAGTGTCACATAGGTTGCAATTGTTTAAATGTCATAGTTTTAAACTTAGAATCAGCAACCTAGCTGCATATGTAAAAAAAAAATGTCTTGACTTAAACTGGGGAACAGAAATGACATGTAGCTAAAAACTGGCTTAAAGAGATTCCAATTCTGCCTGGCAACTACCCCCATCAGGAGTGAAACTTGAGTCACAGCTGTGTTCCCAGGCCTATCTGCCTTTTGCTGGCCACACTAAGGATATGCCATCTAGCTGATAGTTGAATTAAGGGAAGCCCCCACAGAATACAGGAGCTCTGAACAAAGCCCTCTCCTGACTCGGGCAGATGGTTTATTGCAGATATCGTAAAAGTAGCTTCCTCCTGAAGCAAAGGGGAGGGGCACTGCCTGTGAGAGCAAGCTGGCTTGGCAGAACTGGAAAAACCAGAAATTCAACCTTGTGCTGGAGGAAAACCACACCCCTTTGGGACCAGAACATAACTCTAAAAAGATGAATAACTCATAGCGCGGACATGTGAAAATTCTATAAATGATACCATAATTCTTGTGATTTTTCTGCCCACATTTTAAGACGTGCTAGGACCCGGTGGTATGTTCAGGGGGGTTTTAGCGGAAAAGAGAATATTACTCAAAATGTGTGCATGTGAAAAATCTGACACTTCATCAACTAATGTCCATACTCCTTGCGCACATGTGTGTAAATTTGGGGTAATGTACGGTATTGCAAATCAGTTAAAAAGTGCAAAATATTGCCATTTCTGAATGCAAGCTCCCAGGAAGAGCAGAGTTTGAACAGGAGATACCTCCTGTGATATGTGAGGGGTGCATATGATTTTAAAACAATATGTACCTCTGCAAATATGTATTTGGTTCAAATCTAGATTTGTGTGTAAGTTGACAGGAGGAGTGGACTTTCTGCAGGCTGTAGAATGACATCACTCTGACACAACTTAGCTCCCCCAATCAGGGGAGAAATGAAAGCTTGGCCAATGATAAGTGGAGAGGGGCTGGCTAGTGATGCTGCTCACACACACCCATTTTCAAAACACATAAAAGCAGAGAGACAGGACAGATAGGGACCTTCAAATCCATTTGCAGCTGCAAGCTCTGCCGGGAAAATCCATACTTTACCTCCATCAATCTCTAGAGAAAGCTGTGCAGAAAGATCCAGACTTTAAATCCATCAATCTTCAGAATCCAGAGAGAGAGCAGACCCAGATCACTGTTAGCAGAACCAGAGACCCAGACCAGACCAGCAGAGAGAGCTGACCCAGATCACTGTGAAGTGCAGAGACCAGAGTCCAGTTTAAAACCTGACCAGATCCGTGGCGAGGTCCATTTCACTCAAGAATATAGTGTGAGTACCTAGAAAACTGTGCAGAACCAATCTCTTAGTTAAAATAATATAATTCAATCCTATTTTAATCTAAGTAGAACTGTCTCCTAACTGTCACCTGTCATTTGTAAAGCTGTCACTTGTCATTTTCTAGTTGCAAGCTGCACTTGTCTTTTTGAACTTTAAAATTTCAATCTGAAAAACGACCTTTATTCAATCTCTCATATCTCCGCGACCGTTTGTGCTAGAGACTTGCAGTAACTTTCATGAGCTGAAGCTGAGATCCTAGGCTTTCATAGGACCCCAAAACGATATTGATAGCCCATGTAGTTCTTCTGTAATCGCGCCCGGCGCATTCGCAAATTTTGCCGCGATTTGCAAATTTCTTCACGTGTGAAAACAGAAGCTGCTTGCCTTTAATTTGCCAAAAATTCGTTTAACCTACCAGTTACTCCTAGATCCTTGCTAAAGTGAGCCTGGACTAATATTAACTAGATACCACTCACCCTGAACCTCTAGAGGGAATTAAAAGCATTTTAGTATATTTTTTTTTCTTCATTGCCAGCACATATCAAAGCATTTTGCCTGTGTTTTCAACTTCTGTAGTCTAAGTTGCTGGGGTGAACTGAATTACATTTGAATTGCATTTTTGAGAATTGTGTGCCTTCCTTCCATTTCCTTGCATTGCATAAAAAGGGGGAGTGGATTGCCAGAGAAAAGTGATTACATTGTTTTTGCTGAAATCCTATCAAGTTATTTTCTGTATTGCATTTCATTCCACATTGCATCCATTTGAAACCATAAAAGTATTGTTGCTATCTTATCCATTTCATGTCAACTCCTTAGTGATTATAAAGAAGTGTGCTAGTGCCAGATTCTCCGTTGTTAATCTTTATCATACCAGATTAAGTGTGATATCCAATTATTAATTTATTATAAAGCGTGATATAATATATATTGTTTAAGTTATCAAATAAACCTTTAAACTTGCAAAACAGAACTACTTCTTGGCTCAGTGGGGTCAGGGGGATTCCAAGGGAGGGGTGTTATATAGGGGTAGTCATCCAGAACGCATGAAGTGGACATAAAGATATATCAATAAGGGTTTTCATTCAGTATTCTAGACTAGGCGTTGACTTGGCTGTAGTGCTGAATTGAAACCTCTTACAAATTGGGGGCTCGTACGGGATGTTTGGGTTAGATCTATCACTTGTGCAGATTAATACAGTGTGCCAGCTGACCAGATACACATATCCGGTCGGATCACCACGCTGTGTTACGCTGTAAAGCACTCCTCATAGGAACGCTCTAAGAAAAAGGTCTGTTTTGCAAAAATAAAATACTAATTTCTGTAAGTCAGGACAGAGACCAATCTCTAGAATGACGACCTTAGTAGACATGAAAATAGCCAGAGAGCACCTCTTACATAAACTATTTGTGAGAGGTGAATGGACTGAACAGGGCCAGGATGCCTGGTTGCAGGCCATCACGCGACAGGTCACTGAAACAGGGTCAGACCTATGGAGAGATCAGGGTCCATTACATGTGGCCCTGAGTGAACTATATATGGCTCCTAAAGCCAAAGATGAACACAATAAGATTGCCAGGGTAGCGGCATATTTATATTTACATATGGGAGCCATGCAGGACAAATGTGCTGAAGGCCAAGATCTGGCGTGTAGGCAACTGCTGGCATTACAGTAGGCCCAATCTGAGCTGGACTCTTCTGAGCAGAGGCTGCTCAGGAGCCAGGAGTCAGAAAATGATAGTAGGCAATATATTATTAAAATAAAAGAGGATATGGGCACCCTACAACAGGAAAAGAAAGACCAGGATACCAGATTTCTGGCCCTGCAGAAGGAGCACCAAGACAGTTTGGACTCCTTACTGCAGAACCAGAAAAAGTTGGAGCAACAGATCAATTTCAACCGGGCATGCGTGGAGCAGGTAGTCACCCTGCAAAGCCAGCTAGATAGAGAGAAAGAGGAGAGCAATAAACTGATTTTGAAAGACCTGGATACCCAGGCAGAGTTTGACCAGGAGCGCCAGAAAGCTGGTGCCTTCCAAAGGCAAAGGGACGACCTGGCGGCACAGATGCAGGCTCTTAGTCAGGAAAGGGATACCTTAGGCCAGGAAGTCTGCCACTTAAGGAGAAAAATGGAAGAAAATCACCTGGCCCACCAGGGACTGGGTGACCTCCAAAAAGAACACCAGGACTTGCTAGAGCACACCAGGAGGGTGGAGGATGCTCTGGCAAGAAAGGAGCAGGCCAATAGGGACACAGCTCAGGAGGTAACCCTCCTGCAGCAAAGACTGGCCCAGTGCTCCAGGACCAATCAGGAAACGCAGAGAGAGAATGAGGCTCTCTGCCAGCACAATGATAGGCTCCAACAACAGGTAGCGATGCAGGAGAGACTGATAGTCTAGTAAGGCCTTAACTGAGGAACTGAAGGCGCAGGCTCTTGCATTGCAACAGGGAGCAGGGGCGGATAGAGACCAGGTTCGCTGGGAAAGGGAAACTCCTGAGCATAACCTCAGGAGCCCTAGTACCAGATGCCTTTATCTTTCTCAGTCCCTGGACTCTGCCACCCCCATGTCCCCTGGCGCACATGAGCACAGGGCCACAGGGATGGCAGATTACTATCCAGCTAAAAGTATGGGGCTCATAGGCCAGTACCACTCAGGAATGGAGGGGTGGGCATCCGGGTATGGGCACCCAAGTACAGTACAGTTCAGTGGGGAACCCCAGGAGAGTAGGCCCCTTAAGGGCATCCTGAAAACCTCTGCCCAGTTAGGCCAGTGGGGGGGTACCCAGCAAATCCTGGCAGCAAGGAGGGATCTGAGGACTCCTCTGAGCACCACAGGAAACAGGAGACCAGGTCCCCACATTCTGCCAGCCATTCCCAGGCTCGCAGAATCCGGGAAAACCTGGAAGATCTGACGGGAACCTCTGGGAGCAGTGCCTCTGAGTCAGAGGATGAATGGACCAGGGTTACCCGAACCAAAAGGGTCAGTAAGGCAAAAAGGGCCTTGCTTAAGGACCCCTTAAAGCAGATTAAGGCGATCAGGAGCGTCATCACGCCTTACCATAAGAACGCTAAGTATTCTGTTTGGGAGCACTTAGAGTTGTTTGAGCAAATGATGGAGACTTTCCATTTGAAGGACAGCCAAAGCTGTATTCAATATGTAAAGTGGACCTTCTCCCCGGAATACTCCAGTTTCTTTGCGGGGCTGGAGGACCAAAATCATTTAAGATGGTCCACCTATAAGGCGGCCATCTTGAAACATTTTTCCATTCATAGAAATCCTCAAGAGGCTCGCAAGGCAGCCTACAATTTGCAATGTGGGGAGGATCAGGCCCCACAAGAATTTGTGCAAGAACTGAAACGTGCTTTTGCGCAGACCACCAGAAGGGTGCGCACAGACAGTAGAGAATTCATTAATACATTTTTTCATGCCTTGCCCAAATACATAATGACCCAGCTCGTGAGGGATTTTCACGAGAAAAGATCTTTAGACTGGGTCATTGAACAGGCTACCCGGATTTATGAGGTGCAGAAACCGGTAGATAGCAAAAGTAATGCCCAGAAAAACCCCAAAGCCAACAGCACCCCTGCTGCTGCCAAGGTGGCAGAGATAAAGGTCACCCCCGTTTTAGAGTTGGAGATGGGGGGGCCTAAAAACCTACCTGCACCTAATAATGCTAGGCCCAGAAGGTCCTCGGGCCAGTCACAGACAGGGAGCCAGGGAGGCAGCCCCACAAATGGGGTCCCTCGCTCTCCTGATTATGTAAGTCCCCGTTACAAGGGAAACAGACCCATCCTGGGTTATGTGTGGACTCCTCCAGCCCAAGGGGGGGGATCCAGCCAAGCACCTAACCCAGGGAACTTCCCTCCCAACTTCTCACAGGAGGGCAGAAACTCACCAAACCCTGGGCAGAACTTCTTCCCCAGGTATCCACCCAATTTCCAGCCCCAAAATCATCCATCCTTCTTTCCCCAATTCCCTGAGCCCAGACAACCTAATCCGGGAGAGGGGAGGCCAAGGGTGGAGGGGTACCCAAATCTTCCCAACCAGGGGTACTACCAAAGAAGGGATAGCTACCCTTCCCGGGATCAGCCCAGGGGAGAAAACGGGGCCCCTTATCAGCCTGAGCGGGTTTCCCAGTTAGAGCGCCAGGTTCAAAACATGGCGCGGGATCTGGGTCACATACTGAGGGCTCAGCAGAACCCTCAGATCGGCATGCCGGCGCAGAACGCACCCAACTCTGGACCTGGTGCCCCAGAACAATGACGGGGGCAGCACCCCGATAACTCACCGGTTCCCAGGGAAGAGGCACAAGGGGAATGGGGGTGTAAAGCCTTGGAGGAAGCTTCCTTCCTCACTTGTAAACAGCCCCTGGAAACCCAGGAACCGGAAACAAAATCTCCTGCCCCTGAAAGTCTGCCTCCTAAGGAGCAGAGGGGGGGTAGGACAAACAAAAGACCCAAACAGACTCAGTTTGAGGAGGAGGTACAGATCTTCCAATTTGAGGGAGAGGGATCCTCAGAGGATCCTGGGAAAAGGATTTTCTCCTTCAGAGAGGGGGGGAACTCCTCCCAAAGAAAAATGGGTCCCTAGGGATGCAAATCCAGACTGGGGAAATGTGGAGACTGAGCTACCGCCGCCCACTATCTCATCCCAGAACCAACAGCAAGAAAATCCCCTGGTTCAAACCCATCCTGGTGACTGCCTCCAAAAAGGGGGGGGGCGGCCCGGAACCGGAGCCAGGGGAACCCACAATGGCTCTGATCTCCAGTTGCCAACTTTTTCTTTCAGATTCCCAAGGCTCTCCACAGAATTCTGCCCAAATTTCTTCTCTTGCAATGTCCAAAACCAGAAAATTAGCCCACCAGTTGTCCAAAAATGTACATTATCTGTGCCCCCTTGAGGAGAAGGAGGGAAGATATTATTCCCCGGTACAAGTACAGGGGCAGGGTACAATCTCGGCACTGGTGGACACTGGATCTCAAGCTACCCTTCTGTCCAGAAGGGCCTTTGACGAACTGAATGCAGGAAGGGGAGAGAATTACCAAATTCCTCTCACCTCTCTTCCTGGACAACTGCAGAACTTTGACGGGAAGGAAATTCCCGTTGAGGGGACTGCAGACTTGGACATTAAGATCGGGCGACACAAGTTGAAACACCCGGTCATAATTGTGACTCCAGAGGGCACCCCTTGTTTACTAGGGAATGACCTCCTGAGAAGGTTGTCACCCCTAATAGATTGTGTAAACAAGGTCCTCTGGACCCAGACTAGCCGACCCATAAAATTAAAAGAGAGTGTCAACCATGTTAGTTTAAACGGCACCTGCCACATGGTTCAACAAAAATCTGACCAAGTAGAATTTCACTTCCAGAATAACCAGATTCCAGACGTGACAGTTATAGCAGTAGGACAACAGACTGGTGATGGGGGGTCCTCTCTATTTCTGAAAATCAACCTTCCTTCCAGTCTAAAGTGGTACTCCACGCTGGAAGGAAACACTCTGAGATTCTTTACTAATCCACAATCAGAAACTCCCACTCCTATAGTCCAGAAAGATGTGAAATCGGCTCAGAGCCTGGCTGATATTCAGCAAATTGGAGAGCAGTTGTTCATCCCTGTCCAATTAAATGATGGGAAGGACTCTGTTCTCGCTCGAGTGTGCGTGAACAATGGTAAGAGCTTCATCAGCGAAGCCATGCTCCTCCAACTCCCAAAAGATCCAGCCATTCCCACATTCAAACTGATAGACAAATGGGAAAGGGACCTGGAAGCACCTAATTCCAAACAGCTCCTGCCAAGCAGGTGTATGCTCAAAATCTCCATTGGCAACAAGAGCATAGTCCATAATTGTTGGGTCGTGCGAGACGTCCCTGCCGCCTTTTACTTAGGCAGTGACATTCTCAATCGCTTTGCCATTAGTTTGGACCTAATAAACTTCAAAGCTTGGTCCCGATTAGCGGATAATCCCATGGGCTTTGATGATCCAGAAAAAGCATTTAGGTCAGCTCAATTGCTACCTTATGCAGTTGAAATTCAGATTAAAGAGGAAGTCACCATCCCAGAAAGGACCCGACAATTCTCCCTGGAAGTGAAAGTTAAAAGGGGACAAGAGTTGAAAAACCCTGATGCTTACATACATCTAAATGCTTCTCTCCAACAGCAAGGGTTGGGGGTAAACCCAACACCATTAGTCAACATAGAACATGACACCATTCTAATAGAGGTGGATAACAGCGACTTAAAGAGTATTACTCTAGCCGCAGGCACCATTATTGGAATGGCGGTTGATGACCGACATTTTTCCATAGATTTAGGTAATGAACTGTTAGGGCCAATCCCCAAGGACTGCTTTGACAGTGACAGTGACGACAATACAACACCAGACAGGATCTTTACCCGGCATGGGGGGGACTTCCTGGTGTACACTTCCTGCCCTTATGATAAGGAAGATGTGACATGTGACTTCAGGAGGGATGAGGTGATTTTCCAGGTCCATGAGGGCTGCCTTTCCCACCTGAAGCCTCCGGTCCAAATCAGCACTCTGACCAGGGACTTCTCCACCCAGCTGGAGGAGGCCGCGGAGATAGCCAAACCAGAAGTCTTTCCAGGCTTCAGGCAGATGGTGGAAGAGAGAGTCAACCTAGCTGATGCCTGTGTGACTCTGGAACAAAAGCAAAAGTTGAAACAAGTTTTCTTGGATTTCCAAGATCTCTTTGCGGTAGACTCATATGACTGTGGTCGCACCGACATCCACACAACAACAATCCCCACGGACCCTGGCATGACTCCTGTGTTTGTGCAGCAATATCGCTTGCCTCTCGCCTCAATGGAGTCCCTTACTGAAATAATTAAGAACCTTGAGTCCCGGGGAATAATCCGTCCAGTCCACAGCACCTTCAATAATCCGGTGCTGGGAATATTGAAGCCAAACGGCCAGTGGAGACTCTGCGCCGACCTCAGGGAGCTCAACAAACGGGTCCATACTTCCCGATGGCCTCTGCCCTACATTGACCAAGGGCTGGCCCAGATCCAGGGGTCACAGGTATTCACTGCAATAGACCTGACCAATGGATACTGGACCGTGCCTGTCAGCAGGGAGGACCAATACAAACTGGCTTTTACCTTTGGGGGCCAGCAGTACACATGGACCCGGACTCCCTTCGGATACCTTAACTCCGGTAATGAGTTCAATATTTTCCTACATAAGGCCATGCCCGACCTGGGTGCGAGGGGTAACCTGGCTTATGTAGATGATGTCCTCATCAAAAGCTCAACTGTTGTGGAACACATAGCGGAGATCCGTTATGTTCTGACACAGTTGAGGGCCGCCGGAGCAAAACTTTCCTTCCAGAAAGCACAGTGGTGTAGAACCCGTGTTAATTTCTTGGGGCATGAGATTACTCCTCAGAGTCTCTGTCCCCAGGAAAAGAAGGTGGAAGCACTCCAAAAACTGAAAGACCCCACAACTCTGCGGGAACTAAGGAGCCTCCTTGGACTGACTAATTACAGCAGAAAGTTCATTGAGGGCTACGCAGAGATCACCAGACCCCTGATTCATCTCCTGAAGGGGGGGGTCAAGTGGGAATGGGGTCCAGAACAATCCGAGGCAGTAAGACAACTCAAAAGAAGCCTCTCACAAGCGCCTTGCCTAGCTTACCCTGTCAGAAACAAGGAGTTCTTCCTGGAGACGGGGTTCTCTAATACGTGCTTGACAGCAGTATTATACCAAAAGCATGACAAGGTCAATAAAGTAATCTCCTATGCGAGCAAAACTTTATCCTCTGTGGAGGAAAAATTCAACGATTGTGAGAAGGCACTCCTGGCAACGGTGTGGGCATTGAAGAATTACCGCCCGTTTATCCAGGGGGAACACATCATAGTGGAGACTCCACACCAGCCTCTGCAATATCTCCAAAGTGACAGAATCCGGGCCGGAAATGTGAGTAATTCCCGAATTACTTCCTGGATTCTGTCAATGCAAGGCTTTCCTGTGGAGGTCAGATATGGCCAAAACAAGAAGAGTCCCCTCGCGCAAGGTCTGGCTGACTTGCATGATTGTGCCAGAGAAAACTGTCTCGAGGACGAAAGTCTAAAAATAAAGGACAACATGGAGGCATACCTTAATTCCCCACACAGTCTTTGAGGAAGACAAGTGTGAGGGAATGCCCACTGTCTATGTGGATGGATGCTCTTACCATGTTGACAACGACGGGGAAAAAGAACTGGTGGCCGGCGTAGGGAATGCATGGGTGAAGGAGTTCCCAGAACCCTCCGCTGGGTACAAAATTGGTCCCCGAAGTAGTCAGGTGGCAGAATTGATGGCTGTGCATCAGGCCATCCTCACTGCTGTCCAGCATCAACTCCGCAAACTGGTCATAATCACAGATTCGGATTATGTACGGAACGGGTTCGTGGAGCACCTGGTTAATTGGAAAACCAGAGGCATGTTGTGTGCTAACAACAAACCCTTGAAACATGGGAAGTTGATCCAAAACATTGATGATCTGGTCACCTCGAATGAGATGACCATCTATTGGAAAAAGATCAAGGGTCATTCCAAAGTAGAGGGACCAGACAAAACTGGAAATGACTTAGCTGATCAGCTGTCCAAAACCAGAGCCATCCAAGGGGATCTAATTGAGATTGAGTCCCTGTTGGGGGAAATCCAGGTCACTGCTATCACTAGGTCCCAGACAAATGCTCACAACGACCTTTCAATTGCACAATGGAGTAAGGAGACCCCTGATGCTGATTTGATTACAGCTCAGAAGGGGGATCCAGTTATTGGTAAATTTTACCAGCACCTTGAGGACCCTGAGAACTTTCCCCTGACGGATACCGATTACATTGGGAAAGAGGACCTAAGAGTGTTGATGAAATGTCCAAAAATGTTCCGAATCCAAGACGGTTTGCTGGTAAGGAAATCCAAAGCTGGCCACGATCAGTGGGTGGTTCCTACCTCATTCCGAAGCCTGATGTTAAGTCACGCCCATGATGCGGCCACCGCCGGTCATAGGGGGTTTCACACAACATTGGAAATCTTAAGAGAGGTTGCATACTGGCCACACATGGGGCAGGACCTCGACCAATACTTGAAGGGGTGTCCTGTGTGTGCACAATTTCAGCCATCATCCCTCACGCACCGTGCGCCTCTCCAAAAGAGGGGGATGACACTGCCATGGTCAGATTTACAAATCGACTTTGTAGGCCCCGTGATTCGCTCTGCTAGGGGGAATAAGTACATGTTGACTGTGACATGCTTGTTTACCAAGTGGGTGGAATGTCTCCCAGCCCCAAATTGCAAGGCAGAAACTGCAGCTGCCCTGATGATTAACCACATCTTTTCCCGTTTTGGTCTACCTCAAAGGATTGAGTCAGACAGAGGTAGCCACTTCACCAGTGAAGTAATGACAAAGATGTGGGAGATACTGGGGGTCAAAAGGAAGTTGCATATTGCTTACAGGCCAGCTTCTTCTGGGGCAGTAGAGAGATATAACCGGACAATTGTGAGCATCTTAAAAAAGTTTGTGGCAGATTCTGGGCCAAGTTGGGATATCCGATTACCTCTGGTCCTAATGGCCATCAGATCTACCCCTTCATCTGCAACCAAAATGTCACCATTTGAGTTGATGACTGGGCGCAAGATGGTGCTTCCTCAGCATTTGCTCTACAGGACCCAAGAGCAGACACTGATAAATGCCTCCACTACTCATGAGTATGTGGAGAATTTAAGGAAACACCTCCAACATGCTTTTGCTTACGCTCAGCGGAATCTAGAAAGATCGGCTGATAGCATGAAGACCCACTATGACCTGAAGACTTCCAGGAAGGAATATCAGGTGCGAGACCGGGTCTATCTATACAACTTCCAAAGAAACCAGGCAAAACAGCGGAAATTCTTGCCTACATGGAAGGGACCCTTTGAGATCATCGACAAGATCTCCCCTGTGGCCTACAAAATCCACATCCCCAAAGGTCCTTTGGCAGCAGGGGAAGACAAGTGGGTCCACATAAACCAGTTGAAATGTTGCCATCCCAGGCACACTCTGCAACAACTGGAGGAATCCTCTGGAATCCTAGCGGATACTGTCTCAGATTAATTCAGTTCCAACCATAAAACATACCACATCTAGTCTCTAAAAGATTGTGATTTGCATGAAACTGTCTCTTAGTTATACTGTTTTTTTTCTTAAAATAAGAATGTAATGCTTTGTTATGATGAAATGCATATGCTGCCCCACTATCTCAACAGTGGTGGAAAAATGTCTATGGATAGGTATTGCCGCTCTTCCTTTGTCGTCCTAGGAGAAAGAAAACCTGGAAACGGGCCAAGGAGGACGATCCGGAGACCGGGAGCAGAGACGCAATGGGCCCGGGGTACCGCCCAATATTCCCATCAGGACCGGCGAGGAGAACCGATCGATCAGTACCGGATGGAGGAAAAGATGCTGAACTGTGCCATCTACCGGAAGAAGATGAGAACTACATCCCAGATCTTGCGGGTCCCAACAGTGAAGGATCAGATGGCCACCGCAAGAAGGGGGGCTTGTGGGATGTATTTACCCATGCATCCGAGCCCTACCTCAAAACTGTGCAGTACTGACATGAAAGCATCATGATGGCCAGAGCTTCCCAGAAAATGCACAGGGAAATGCATGAAGAATAGGCTGCCACTCATTTTTGCCGATGTTATGGGCACAGAAGGAAACTGCCTAAAACCACCATTGGACTACCCACACAGTAGTCTGAAACCATTGGGAGTGGCAATGCTGATTGCCAAAAGCAAACCCATAACTGTTGGGAATTCATTTTCTTAAATCCCAAAAAGGGGTGCAGTACCAGTACTCACCACTATCAGAAAGCCAGCGTTTTAAAACCACCAGATTTTACTTTTTTGTAGAAAACTGAATAAATGAACCCAAAACAGGCCAAAGAAAGACTTACTGAGAGGTGGATACAATGTAAAGTTATATTCTGAAGTGACTTGAAGGTTTATAACAAGACTGGCTGAGCTGTGGATTTCAGCAGTTTAAGTAAATTTGGACTGAAAGACACTACAAATCTAAATGTTTAAAAGAAATGAGTGACCTACTTTGAGTGTCACATAGGTTGCAATTGTTTAAATGTCATAGTTTTAAACTTAGAATCAGCAACCTAGCTGCATATGTAAAAAAAAATGTCTTGACTTAAACTGGGGAACAGAAATGACATGTAGCTAAAAACTGGCTTAAAGAGATTTTGAGTCACAGCTGTGTTCCCAGCCTATCTGCCTTTTGCTGGCCACACTAAGGATATGCCATCTCTCTGATAATTGAATTAAGGGAAGCCCCCACAGAATACAGGAGCTCTGAACAAAGCCCTCTCCTGACTCAGGCAGATGGTTTATTGCAGATATCGTAAAAGTAGCTTCCTCCTGAAGCAAAGGGGAGGGGCACTGCCTGTGAGAGCAAGCTGGCTTGGTAGAACTGGAAAAACCAGAAATTCAACCTTGTGCTGGAGGAAAACCACACCCCTTTGGGACCAGAACATAACTCTAAAAAGATGAATAACTCATAGAGCGGACATGTGAACATTTTATAAATGATACCATAATTCTTGTGATTTTTCTGCCCACATTTTAAGACTTGCTAGGACCCGGTGGTATGTTCAGGGGGGTTTTAGCGGAAAAGAGAATATTACTCAAAATGTGTGCATGTGAAAAATCTGACACTTCATCAACTAATGTCCATACTCCTTGCGCACATGTGTGTAAATTTGGGGTAATGTACGGTATTGCAAATCAGTTAAAAAGTGCAAAATATTGCCATTTCTGAATGCAACCTCCCAGGAAGAGCAGAGTTTGAACAGGAGATACCTCCTGTGATATGTGAGGGGTGCATATGATTTTAAAACAATATGTACCTCTGCAAATATGTATTTGGTTCAAATCTAGATTTGTGTGTAAGTTGACAGGAGGAGTGGACTTTCTGCAGGCTGTAAAATGACATCACTCTGACACAACTTAGCTCCCCCAATCAGGGGGGAAATGAAAGCTTGGCCAATGATAAGTGGAGAGGGGCTGGCTAGTGATGCTGCTCACACACACCCATTTTCAAAACACATAAAAGCAGAGAGACAGGACAGATAGGGACCTTCAAATCCATTTGCAGCTGGAAGCTCTGCCGGGAAAATCCATACTTTACCTCCATCAATCTCTAGAGAAAGCTGTGCAGAAAGATCCAGACTTTAAATCCATCAATCTTCAGAATCCAGAGAGAGAGCAGACCCAGATCACTGTTAGCAGAACCAGAGACCCAGACCAGACCAGCAGAGAGAGCTGACCCAGATCAATGTGAAGTGCAGAGACCAGAGTCCAGTTTAAAACCTGACCAGATCCGTGGCGAGGTCCATTTCACTCAAGAATATAGTGTGAGTACCTAGAAAACTGTGCAGAACCAATCTCTTAGTTAAAATAATATAATTCAATCCTATTTTAATCTAAGTAGATCTGTCTCCTAACTGTCACCTGTCATTTGTAAAGCTGTCACTTGTCATTTTCTAGTTGCAAGCTGCACTTGTCTTTTTGAACTTTAAAATTTCAATCTGAAAAACGACCTTTATTCAATCGCTCATATCTCCGCGACCGTTTGCGCTAGAGACTTGCAGTAACTTTCATGAGCTGAAGCTGAGATCCTAGGCTTTCATAGGACCCCAAAACGATATTGATAGCCCTTGTAGTTCTTCTGTAATAGCGCCCGGCGCATTCACAAATTTTGCCGCGATTTGCAAATTTCTTCACGTGTGAAAACAGAAGCTGCTTGCCTGTCATTTGCCAAAAATTCGTTTAACCTACCAGTTACTCCTAGATCCTTGCTAAAGTGAGCCTGGACTAATATTAACTAGATACCACTCACCCTGAACCTCTAGAGGGAATTAAAAGCATTTTAGTATATTTTTTTTTCTTCATTGCCAGCACATATCAAAGCATTTTGCCTGTGTTTTCAACTTCTGTAGTCTAAGTTGCTGGGGTGAACTGAATTACATTTGAATTGCATTTTTGAGAATTGTGTGCCTTCCTTCCATTTCCTTGCATTGCATAAAAAGGGGGAGTGGATTGCCAGAGAAAAGTGATTACATTGTTTTTGCTGAAATCCTCTCAAGTTATTTTCTGTATTGCATTTCATTCCACATTGCATCCATTTGAAACCATAAAAGTATTGTTGCTATCTTATCCATTTCATGTCAACTCCTTAGTGATTATAAAGAAGTGTGCTAGTGCCAGATTCTCCGTTGTTAATCTTTATCATACCAGATTAAGTGTGATATCCAATTATTAATTTATTATAAAGCGTGATATAATATATATTGTTTAAGTTATCAAATAAACCTTTAAACTTGCAAAACAGAACTATTTCTTGGCTCAGTGGGGTCAGGGGGATTCCAAGGGAGGGGTGTTATATAGGGGTAGTCATCCAGAACGCATGAACTGGACATAAAGATATATCAATAAGGGTTTTCATTCAGTATTCTAGACTAGGCGTTGACTTGGCTGTAGTGCTGAATTGAAACCTCTTACACAACACAAGGCATTTTACATTAGATAATGCCAAAGTACTTAGAGTTTTCTAGTGCTATATCTGCAACCCAGTGTAGGAATATTTAATGGCCACTAGGGTGCTAGCACCTAGAAAAATCCAACAACTTGTACTGATAACACACAATACATGAATTATAAAGACACCCTAATATAAGGGTCCTTTTTGCAACATCTAAAACTTGTATAGACAAAAAACACAGTATAATGTCATATTTGTTACACAGTCTATGTCAACAATTCTTTACACAGATCTAAAAAAACATGAGACCAGCTCATGCTGTATCAAGGTCGACCGGTTTCATAACCATATCTTGCTTTAGTCATCTTCATCAGGACTTTGTTTTGTAGGGTCTTTACTCCCTGTCTGGGATCGCTGTCTTGCACCCTTACGTGTGTGTTCCTATTCCTATAGGGTATGAGTCAGAGAAAAACAGAAGAGAAAAGGGATGGTCACACTGTGCTCCATCCAATCTTCTACTATTGTATACTACTATGCCTCTATTACTTTTAATAGGTGTATCTAAAGATATCACTAGGCTCTATTACTCGCATGGACGATTATTTATGTCCAAGGTTGTGCCTATTGTAACAAAAAACATAAAAGGGGACGGTGGTACAGGAAGGGGTAAACACGTGCACAGAGGAACTCCAGAGTCTTTTCCACCTCACCCACAGGTTTAAAGTCTATGGGATAACCTTATAGCCCATGCAAATCTCAATTGTGCATAGGCTTACCGCACTGTATTGAGAACGTATCTGCTCAAACAGTCTACAAGCAGGGCGCACGCTGGCGCTATGGATACTTTATGCCGCGCTGTCAACTCAAACGATGGTAATTTCAGAGCCTATGATAAATAGACAAACGGGCAAATAGAACGCGGGTAAGTCAAAAACCTTTGTTATTTTTACAATGCCAAAGGATATATTATGTAACTGCTACAAACAGCTCTTACCCAACTTTCTTTAGTGGTGCTTAAAACGGAGCATAATTGCATCTGCGTGATGCCTCAAAGCCATAGAAATACTTCCGCTGCTGGACGCCAATCAGCTATAGTGCTTATCTTTCAAATGGTACTTCCAGGGAACACGGCTGAACTCTATGGTACATCGGCCATCTTTGGTATAGTGGCGTATTCAGCCATCTTACGTCAGGCTGGGAGGGTGTGTATATACATCTCGAAGATCTTTAACTCAAAAAAGACCACGAGTCTAATTGAAGGGCGAAACTACTATGTTGTCTGTGATTAATAAAAAAAATATATATTAATCACAGACAAGGCAGCTATTTAGCCGTGTCACAGGACGAGTTGTTTAATATTAAAATTAAGGCATTCGAAAAAGACGTGGCTTGGCAGTATACTTCGTCAGCCATCCTAGCTCTGGTCATATCATCGGCCATCTTAGACCAGTCTATTCCTTACTCTTAATATATGCAAATGAGGACAAAGCTGATATTTTTGCCATCCAAATGATTGTGTAAGTGAAAGGGAAACAGCTTATTTTTTCGGAGTCATAATGCAAATTTTTTTTCTTTTCTTTAAAGAAAGAAAGAAAAACATTGAATAATGTCAAGTAGTGTTCAAAAACCAGATTGTTTGAACAACAAATTCTATATTTATATATACATTGATATATTAATGAGCCCCCACAGAAAAGGACTCTAGCTCTCAAGACAGAAGTCAAATAAGAACTGAACAAATTGGAAATGCAAGGCATAATTGAGAAGGTTGATGCTGCAGAATGGGTTTCGCCGTTGGTTATAGTAAGGAAAACCACTGGAAAAGTAAGGTTGTACGTCGATATGAGGGAATTGAACAAGTGTGTGATCCCAGACAGACATCCGTTGCCCAATATACAGGAACTGATATCCACTCTAGGACCGGCGAAAGTGTTTTCCACTTTAGACCTCACGGCAGCATATCACCAAATCAAGTTACACAAAGACTCCAAGTGCCTAACTGCTTTTATCACGCCAGAAGGACTCTACCAGTTTCGGAGAATGCCGTTTGGGTTAATTTCACAGCTTCTGTTTTTCAAAGAGTTATGCAAAGGATTCTTGGTGACATGGAAGGAGTAGTGTTTTTTCAAGACGACGTATTGATATATGCCAAGGATCAAGAAGAACACACTAAGAGACTAAATAGAGTTCTACGAGAATTGTACAAAGCTGGGATGGTGTTGAGTAAAAACAAATCTAAGATAAACAGGAAGGAAATAGAATATTTAGGACATGTGATATCGGGAGAAGGTATCAGAGCAAAGAAAGATCTGACAGATTCCATCAAATCTATGAATGTACCAGACAACAAGGAACAGCTAAGGACATTCCTTGGGATGGCAGAATAGTATGCTAAATTCATAGAAAACCTTTCAGACCATACAGTTGAATTGAGAAACATATTAAAGATGAACAAGAAATTGGAGTGGAACAAGAAATGTGAGAAGGAATTTCTTTTCATTAAAGAAGCCTTAACCCGAGCTCCAGCACTTCAAAGTTACGTTAGAGGTAGGAAGACTATAATAACGACAGATGCAAGTGAAGTAGGTCTGGGTGCATCCTTGTCACAACATCACAATGGACAAGAAGTAGTAGTTGCATTTGCATCCAGATTGTTAAAAGGAGCAGAGAAGAACTATGTCACCATAGAGAAGGAGGCTTTAGCAATTAAACGGGCCACTGAGAAATTTCGGACTTTTGTCTGGGGAGTACAATTTACTATTTACACAGACCACAAGCCTTTAGTAGAGATTTTCAGTACCAAAGGTCTAGATAAAGTGTCTAGCAGAATCAGGAGATGGGTTTCGAGATTACAAGAATTCAACTTCAAAATTGAACATATTCCAGGTACAAAAAATGTCACAGCAGATTGTCTGTCACTACTGACTAGCTTAGATGATGTTGAAGATGCTGAAGATATGTTTGAAGAACAAGATTTAGTTTGTGTAGTGGAAAGTCAAGCCGTGTCTGAAAAAGAATGGAATGATGAGAGGGAGAAAGATTAAACTTTACTAGAAGTAGTGAAAAAGGTCAAGGAAGGAAGATGGAGAAAAAATGAGATAATATGCACAACTGTCAAAGCATTCTGGGACGTAAGAGAAGAATTATACCTGCAAAGTGGGTATTTAATGAAAGGTGACAAAATAATTCCTCCTACCAACTTGAGAAAGAAGATTATGGAGATGGGCCATGAAGGACACCAAGGGATCGTAAAAACAAAGAGGAGGATTAGGAATACCTATTGGTGGCCTGGATATGATCGTGAAATTGAAGACCAAGTCAAATAATGTATCCTTTGTTCCAAAAGTGATAAAGTATGCATGGGTGCTAGTTATCCGATGGTGTTGAGAGAGATCCCTGAGAGTCCCTGGAGTAAAATTGCTATGGATGTGATTGGCCCAATTTGGAACAATGGTTGTTCAACTTATTGTTTAGTGGTAATTGATATGCTAACCAGATGGGTTGAGATTACTTTCTTGCCACAAGTTAATACACGTAATGTTATTGAATTCATGGAAGAGCTGTGTGAAAGAGAGGGTTATCCGAAAGAAGTACTCACAGATAATGGATCCCAGTTTAAAGGGAAATGGAAAAATATTTGAGTGACAGAGCCATTGATCATAAGTTCTGTGCTATCTACCACCCACAGACCAACGGGATTGTGGAGCGCTTTAACAGAGTGATAAAGGATGCTATCAGGTTAGCGTGGGCAAATGGGAGAGAGTGGAAGGAAGTTGTTAAGGAGACCTTAAAAGCCCACAGATTTGCTCCTCACAGCTCCACAGGTGTTACTCCTTTTGAACTGAGTAGGGGCAGAAAAGGCCACACTAAAATGTACCCAGGATGGATGGGTGAGAGAGAAATGCTCTCTTGGTCAGGGACTGGTTGCTTGTGTGAAACTAAAGGAGTTTCCCTGAGAATGTCCCTCATCCCTCCATCTTTGCTGAATATTAGTTGTAGGTCTTTAATCATTCGATTGAGTGGTTAGTTCTGGATGACGAGTGACCATCAAATGTATTTGTTCTGTAGTACGGCTGCCTCTGTGTAGCAGAGGCTGCAGAAATGCATTGCAGGTTGTCTGTGGGATCCATTATCAAAATCCTTGGCAATTTGTCATGCTGAATGGCTTTTTTATGAGAAGGGAGTTGGTTGTCTCTTGACATTCTGCTTATATACATCCGTTGGCAACAGATGGCCTTGCTACAGATAATTGACTGCTTTATGTTGCCTATACTGAAACTTGCCCTGCAAAAGTATTTGCTACTGTCTACAGGATTCCTGTATACAGCTGCTTCCAAGTAGCTGTTCGTTCCAATAGAGATAGTAGTATCCAGAAACGATGCACTTCTCTTGGCAAATTCCATGGTGAACTTAACGCAGTGGTGAAAGCCATTTTGGGATTCTTGTGGTTTATTAATACAATCACCTTATCTTCTGCACTTCTTTGGGTCAAAAATTGAGACTATCTTATGCAATATTCAAACTGACTCAGAAAACTCCACGAATTGCAATAGAACCTCCCAAACACTTAAGCTTCTTTTATATCGTTCGCAACTAACAAAGCAGCCAGGGTAACAGACATTCTAGAATAGAGGGGGCAGAAGGTCTATTTTAGGAGCCAGTAAAGAGATAATAGAGAGGAGATGAGAGAAAATTGTTGCAGGAATAACATCAAAATAATCAAAGAAGGGCATACCCATTAAAAAAGGAAGATGTTGATTACAGTCGTGAAATGCAAGAGTGATGGCTCTTATGTGAGGGGGGAGGAGTTCCAAATAAAAGGGCAAAAAAATACAGAAGCACCCATCTCCTTTGCTTCTGTGGTGCAAAAAAGCCATTGAGAGAAGGTTGGTGTCAGAGAACTGATAGACCATAAATGGTTGGTACTGGTGGATTTTGCCTTGTAGGTAGTGTAGAGGCAAGATGAGGCACAGCATCTTGAACTTTATTCTGGTCAGTACTAGGTGCTAGTGCTTGAATTTCTTATGGAAAGAGGAGTGGTATTTTTCATCAATATTTATATTAAATGTTCTCACAAATCTGAATATAACATCCAAATCGTTTTTTTAAACCCAACAGCAGGCTATGTTCTGAATGTTTTAACATGATTAACTTGATAAGCAGCCCTGCATGAAGGTGACTTTACCTAACCTTGAGTTAATAAGCAGACAGGCCACCCTGGGGTAGCTTTCCTGGTGAAGGCAGGGGTGAATCCTTCAAGGCAGTTTCAACTGGCTGCAGAAATTTTTTCTGGCACCCATCAACTATGCCAGTATACACTGTGTAGTGCCTGATCACATGAAGATTGTGAATGCATCCCTTTAGAGCGGCATGCTCCAAAGAGAGCTTAAATGTATGCTAATTACTCCAGTTCCCAAGAAACCAAAAGAAGGACCATACAATCTCACTAACTAACACTCCCATATCTAACTTCCACTCCCACAGCAAACCTCTACACGGTGAGGCCACCCAAACTCCACACATTCTTTCACTTGAAGAAACTCTTATGATCACTAATTGTTCAGACTTGTCAGGAGCACTGAAACCTCCCCATTATAAAAAGACTCTTAACATCTCTTGATCTTGTTCAAACTGGGGTAATGAGACGACTCAATGGGCCCCATTAAGGGTCTGGCAGTAGATGTGCCGGTGCTACTGGCGGTTTGCCACCAGACCCGTAAATATTTACCGGCACCTGAATTACCGGTGCCACCGGGAGATTACAACCTTGGTGGCCCTGAAAGTCAAGCACCAGTAAAATGTTGTTCCTCATTAGAGTCCCAAAGGACACTATGGGAATGGGGACACAGAAGCACTGGCGGCATTGTTAACAGTGCCAGTCCTTCCATGACAGGTCTGCCTACCATGGCCACTGTGCTCGGCAGAGTCAGACCTGTCAGGAAAAGCGGCTCTGGCAGGCAGACCTGTAATATGCCTGTCCGGAAACAACAGTGCCGGTAAGCCTACCGGCACCCTTGTTTCCGGACCAGCAGGGTCAGAAGGAGGCCCATTGTATCAAAGCGAGGCACGAAAGCACACTCTGAGTAAGGCAAATCACATGAGGAAGCAGCAGCTCCAAGATGGCAGTTTAATACAAGGAGAAAGACGGCAAGACTGAATAGGACAGTAAGGACGGAAGTGCCGTTAACCTTTTTACCAAAAGACTGTTCATTTTGAGAGCCTTTGAAATTAGGAAATGTAAGATCAGGAATTAAGGTTGAAGAATCCTGCATTGTGCGTCATAGATACTCGGTGCTCTCCCGCATCGATGGTCAAGGCGGGGAGAATAGTTTGCGGCTGTGGTGCTGTCCTTTGCTCCTACAACAAGCAATGTCAATGAAGTCCGCAAAGCCGGTCAGTTTGGGAGTCTGATACCAGACCGTGCTGTGTTGAAGACAAGGTTGCGAGCGGCAACATTCTATAGTGAAAACTGCAGAGTACAGTGCATGAAGAGTATGGGGCAAACGATGTACACACAATGAAACCAGCAGATGAGTGATTGAACATTTGAAGCCAAGATAAAATACCATAAACTGAGTGGTCCAGCACCACGTGGGTGCTCATTCGAAAGTCTCTGTTAGCTATCTAGCTGAAAGGTGGAAATTGTGAAAAGTGACAAAGAATTGTTATATCAAAGTGGTCCTGCAACGGGTCATGCAAAACCCCCGTTCAAATTCGAATGTCTTCGATAGTTGATGACATAGTGTAGGAAATTGGTCCGAGCCTGGAGGACGGAGATTGGCTAAAAGCTTTGGTTAAAGCATGTTTTGTAAAGTTCCGAACAATGTGTTAAAAGGAATCTGAGCCCGACCGAGGGGGATCCGTGATCTGCACCTGATCGAAGGCGATCCGAGATCTGAGCCTAACTGAGGGGATTCTTGGTGAACCTTAGTCACCCGAGAAAGATCACTTCATGAGGAGTAAAATTGGATGGGTGAAAATCCTGAGAACATTGTGTTAAAGTGGATCTGAGCCCAGCATAGGTGAATCCGATGTGAATGGTGAAAATCCTAAGAGTGGATCTGAGCCTGGCAGAGGGGATCCAATGTGAATGGTGAAAATCCTAAAGAAAATAGTGTACATGTGAAATACTGAAAGGAACTTTGTTTGTCACATCAGGCCCACTTTGAAAGGCAGAGAGAGACTTGGGCACAGAAAGCGCTGATGCTAATGATTGAACTATGTCTTTGTGCTAGAAAAGCCAAGACTTTGCCAAGCTCGAGTGCATCGCCTTGGCCCGTGCTGAATATGTGTTGACCAAAGGTCAACGGCCTGAACATCCCGACATATCATTTTGTGAACACTTCTTTCTTTTTCATAACATTGTTCCCGCACACATTTGTATTTAGAGGTAAGGATTGGCAATAGGTTTATTAGCATAGTCCCTTTTCATTTTGACCAGACATTATGAGGACTGCATTAAGCATGCTCCCATCTATAGATTTAGGATTAGATAGTGTTAGACGATCCTCTGCACACCAGTTCGCTACAAATCAGAACACTGCTCACATATCTCCACCATCCCCTCCCACGGTTCCAGGCTCAGGTGATTCGGTTAACCCAAAGAACCGGAAACCCCGTACCAGCTTTGGTGTACGGGCTCGATTGCAGCCCTTTCTGCATTGGCAATTGCCTTGGAGAGCGTATGGCAGAAGGGGCGGTGTTACGTCACCACGTCGGTCACGTGATCCAGAGTCACGTGTCCTTGTTGGACGTCACATGATCCAGAGACACCACATGACTCCCAGACACACAGTATAAAGGTCTGAGAGACAGAACACTCATTGCTTCTCAGCTGGCTTCAGACCCTGTTTGGCGTTACTACTTGCTCCTTGCTATCTTGATCACGGAATTCTACCTCGGACTCCCTCGGACACCCCTTTTGTACCTTTGCTTGGAACTGTTGACCTGTTGCCGGATTTTGGACTTCACCTCGACTTGCCTTTGGATCATCCCTGGTTACCTTGCTGAACTTCTACGCCCTTTCCCTCCTTGGGATTCAAGTCAAGCCCTCTCTCCTACAGGTGGCTAGCCCTTCATCCACGCTAACCTGCGGTTCTACCATTCCAGGGACCGCCGCATCAACTGAGCCTCGAACCTCTCTACTAGGTTACCTGGGTTACCCTTACACCAGATAGGTAAGACATTTTAGATCCTTTTGTTTATCTGACTGTGTTGTGATTGCCTGGTACTTAACCCCGTTCCTTCTCGACAGCAGCATCGGTGTTCCAGAGGCTCCGTGGATCTGGGAAGACATCTCCCACCTGTGGCCTCAAAGGTCGCACAGCGGGTTTCTATTAAGTTCCCCTGTGCGTCACTTGGGGACAGAGGACTCATCGGTCTACACGACACTCAAGTCAGAACAGACTGAGAAGCCGTATAGTCGTGTTTGACGATGCAGGGATCCACGGAAGAACCCATAGCTGCTTTAGTCCAGGCAATTACAATATTAAGGGCAGATATGGCAGCCCCGAACACAGTGATCCACCAAAGGTTGGATTCCATACAAAGTGTTCAGCATTCCCTTCCTGCAGACCCTGAGTTTGGAGATGCCAGCTCCTTCACTACACCCCCTCCCTTGGCTACTTCTACAGTCCCAACTCCGATGATCCTCCCATCTCCTTCCCCCCTGGCTGCTCCGGAACGCTATCAAGGTGACCCCAAGAAATTCAGAACCTTTGTTAATCAGTGCAAGTTACACTTCCTATCCAGACCTTTGGCTTTTCCTACTGCCACTACTAAAGCCGCCTTCGCCCTCTCCCATTTAGCCAGAACGGCTGCCGCTTGGGCTAATCCCCTGCTAGAGAATAATAGCCCAGTCCTTTACGACTTTGATTTGTTGGTTCTAGAAATGTCCCGAGTATTCGATACTCGACACAAGGCGCAGTCTAGGGATTTGGAGTTTTTGGAACTGACTCAGGGTAGAAGGACTTTGATAGAATACATCACCCGTTTCAATCAGCTAGTTGCAGAAACATCATGGCCAGAAAACAAGCGGGCGGTGGTCTTTTATAGGGGGTTGAGTAATACCATGAAAGATGCTTTATCAGTGATCCCTTCTATGCCTACTCAGTATCAGGAATTGGTTGATCTCGTCTTGCAGGTAGATGCACGACGATCAGAGCGTAGAGCTGAATTGGGGGTCTCCTCCCATCCTACTCTTGCTAGCACTCCTGCTTCCAGTACAGAAGAACCTATGCAAGTGGGAGGTTTACGTAGTCCTATCACAACATCAGAGAGGGAACGTAGAAGGGTGGACAATGCATGCTTTTATTGTGGCACTACTGGGCATATTGTGAAAGAGTGCCCTCGACGTCCCAAGAAGAGCCAGGTTTTTCGGATGGCTCGACCTTAGATCCGGAGAACAGGTCGAGTGTCCCGTCATCATCTCCGGGTACCTCTCTTGCCTTTGCTCGTGTCCAACCCGTCTCTGTAAAGGCTACTCTATGTCCCTCTACAGGCCTTCTTCATGCAGTCAATATCATCATTGATTCAGGTGCCACTGGTAATTACATAGATATCGATTTGGCCCATTCCCTCAACCTACCTTTAGTGGTAAAAACACGACCGGAACACGTCCAAGCCGTAGACGGCTCTGCATTGGTTTCTGGTCCTGTTAGACACCAAACTGCACCCCTCTTGTTGAACATACAAGAAACACACACAGAAACCATATGTTTTGATTTAATTACCACACCCCAATTTGGTATCATACTAGGTATTCCATGGTTAGGTGAACATAACCCACTGATCAATTGGCAGTCAGGCACTGTACTCTTCGAGTCCGAAGTCTGTCAGAATTACTGTCTCCCGGTCCATCAAGCCTCTGACACACCTTCTCGGGCCTTAGGAGCATTAGCTCAACTCACTGTTGATGATCCAGAGATTGCTCATTCACATACTGTTGGGGGGTTGGTGTCTGGGATTCCTCCTGAGTACAATGCATTCGAATCGGTTTTCGATCGGGGCTCTTCCGAGGTACTTCCTCCACATAGACCATATGACTGCCCAATCGAATTACTTTCTGATTCCGCTATCCCTTCGGGCAGGATCTATTCTTTGTCCCCTTCGGAGGAACAAGCATTGAAAGAGTATGTACAGAATGCCTTACGTTTAGGACACATCCGTCCCTCCACTTCACCAGCAGCAAGTCCCATATTCTTTGTACCCAAGAAGGAGGGGGATTTACGCCCTTGTGTGGATTATCGGCGTCTTAACGCTATCACAAAAAAGGATAGATATCCAATCCCGTTAATCACCCCACTTCTGGACCATTTAACTCATGCTTCCGTTTTCACCAAGCTTGACCTACGTGGCGCATACAATTTAGTACGCGTTCGCGAGGGAGACGAGTGGAAAACGGCTTTCTGTACTCGTTACGGCTTGTACGAATATTTAGTCATGCCTTTTGGCCTATGTAATGCCCCAGCCACATTCCAACGATTCATGAATGACATATTCAGGGATATTCTGGACGTTTACATGGTTGTGTATTTGGACGACATCTTAATCTTTTCTCGTGATCTTGATAACCATGTAAAGCATGTTCGAGAAGTACTATCCCGTTTGAGAGAACATTCCTTATTTGCCAAACCTGAGAAATGTCAGTTCCATAAAACTTCTGTTGAGTTTCTGGGTTTCCATATCACCCATGGGGCGTTATCCATGAACAAATCTAAGGTCAAAGCAGTATTAGATTGGCCAGTACCCCAAACACTCAAGTCCTTGCAGGCCTTTTTGGGATTCGCTAACTTTTATAGACGTTTCATTTCTTCTTTTTCCACAATTGTTGCGCCGCTCACGGCTCTGACTAGTCCTCAGGTACCCTACCATTGGCACAGGGAACATCAGGAGGCTTTTGAGGCTCTGAAAACTGCTTTCACTACCGCACCGGTACTCCAGCACCCCAATCCTGATCTTCCGTTCATAGTAGAGGCGGATGCCTCTTCTTTTGCTCTTGGTGCGGTATTGTCACAAACGTGTCCTACAACAGGCAAATTACATCCAGTGGCATACCATTCCCGTAAGTTCTCCAGTACTGAGACTCATTACACTGTTACGGAGAAAGAACTCTTGGCTGTCATGGATGCCTTTCGTGTTTGGCGCCATCATCTTCTGGGGGCCAAACATCCCATCACGGTTTACTCAGATCACCGGAATTTGCAGGATCTGGCCTCATTGAAGTGCATTAATAGCAGACAGGTCCGATGGCATCTTTTCTTTTCCTCTTTTGATTTTCGTATCATGCATCGTCCTGGCACTGCACATGAAAAAGCAGACGCCTTGTCACGTTCCCCAGGGGGGGTCGTGTTGCCAACCTTTCCTGACACTGTTCTCGGAAAGAGTCATGTGATTTGTCTTTGTACACCTTCATTGTCGTTATTAGACTCGGTCCGATCTTGGACTAGCAATCACTCCGACCAGTTGCGAGAATTGGACCCCGTGTTTTCTGATGGGTTGCCTTTCGTACATGAACGTCTATTCCTTCCCACACCTGACACTCGTAATCTGGCCCTTGAGTGGTCTCATGATGCCCCTTTTAATGCCCATCCCGGTCAAGAGCGCACTTTAGATCTCCTCAAGCGCTGGTGTTGGTGGCCCTCTATGAGGCGCGATGTAGACTGCTATGTCAATTCATGTGCCGTGTGTGCTCAGGCTAAACATCGGAGAGGCCGACCGGTTGGGTTGCTACTTCCACTTCCAGTTCCTCCCAGGCCTTGGCATACACTGACTATGGATTTCGTTACCGATCTCCCCAAATCACGAGGCTTTGACTCCATCTGGGTAGTGGTGGACACGTTTACAAAAATGGCTCGTTTTGTCCCTTGTAAAGGTATTCCTTCGGCCCCGGTCTTGGCGGACTTGTTTTTTGAACATGTGTTCATGTTATTCGGCCTCCCTTCGGTCATTATATCCGATCGAGGATCACAGTTCACCTCTCGGTTTTGGAGGTCGTTGACTAAATTGTTGGGCATTGATACCAGGTATTCTTCGGCATATCATCCTGAGACCGATGGGCAGACCGAAAGGACGAATCAATCTATGGAGCAGTATCTTCGCTGCCTTATATTGCAACATCAGACCTCCTGGTTGGCCGCTTTGCGGCTTGCTGAGTTCGCGTACAATAACGCGGCTCATTCAGCTACAGGTTATTCTCCTTTCTATGCCCTCTACGGCCAACATCCCAAGGTCTTGCCAGTCCCTGATGCTTCTAGTTCTTCGAATCCTGCGGCCACGACGTGTCTTAGGGATCTGTCTGCTGTACATGCTAGTACTGTGGTGCATCTCACGGAAGCGAAGACTGCCATGAAGGCCCGTGTGGATGGCAAACGTCTGGCTGCTCCCCCTCTGGTGGTGGGTTCTAGGGTCTGGTTGTCGTCACGTCACCTTCGCCTAGTGGGTTGCCGGAAACTGCTACCTCGTTTTGTCGGCCCGTATGTAGTCTCACAGGTAGTGAATCCGGTGGCTTTTCGTCTGGTGCTTCCTAGTTCTTGGCGTATCCATCCTGTCTTCCATGTGTCCCTCCTCAAGCCTTGCCCCGATTCTGTCCGCCTTCGTACCCCTGTTGCACCGGTGTCCCTGTCCTCTCCTGATGTCTTTGAGGTGTCGGCCATTTTAGGGTCCCGATGGTTTAGGGGTAGGCTCCAATTTCTGGTGGATTGGAAGGGTTACGGCCCGGAGGAGCGTTCATGGGTTTCCGCCTTGGATCTGAACGCCCCTCGGCTGGTGACCCGCTTCCATAAGGATCATCCGTCCAGCCCACGGGGTCGTGGGCCGTTGGGGGGGGGGCTATGTTAGACGATCCTCTGCACACCAGTTCGCTACAAATCAGAACACTGCTCACATATCTCCACCATCCCCTCCCACGGTTCCAGGCTCAGGTGATTCGGTTAACCCAAAGAACCGGAAACCCCGTACCAGCTTTGGTGTACGGGCTCGATTGCAGCCCTTTCTGCATTGGCAATTGCCTTGGAGAGCGTATGGCAGAAGGGGCGGTGTTACGTCACCACGTCGGTCACGTGATCCAGAGTCACGTGTCCTTGTTGGACGTCACATGATCCAGAGACGCCACATGACTCCCAGACACACAGTATAAAGGTCTGAGAGACAGAACACTCATTGCTTCTCAGCTGGCTTCAGACCCTGTTTGGCGTTACTACTTGCTCCTTGCTATCTTGATCACGGAATTCTACCTCGGACTCCCTCGGACACCCCTTTTGTACCTTTGCTTGGAACTGTTGACCTGTTGCCAGATTTTGGACTTCACCTCGACTTGCCTTTGGATCATCCCTGGTTACCTTGCTGAACTTCTACGCCCTTTCCCTCCTTGGGATTCAAGTCAAGCCCTCTCTCCTACAGGTGGCTAGCCCTTCATCCACGCTAACCTGCGGCATTTTAGATCCTTTTGTTTATCTGACTGTGTTGTGATTGCCTGGTACTTAACCCCGTTCCTTCTCGACAGCAGCATCGGTGTTCCAGAGGCTCCGTGGATCTGGGAAGACATCTCCCACCTGTGGCCTCAAAGGTCGCACAGCGGGTTTCTATTAAGTTCCCCTGTGCGTCACTTGGGGACAGAGGACTCATCGGTCTACACGACACTCAAGTCAGAACAGATAGGCGTTTTTCAAAACCTTTTTGGAGTTCTGTAAACACCTTTGAACTGTGGTCACTTGTGTGTCTTACTCTTGACACCATGCCTGCCTTACATGTGATGTCAGGAGAGGGATGTGATTCAATTGATAAAAATTGAGAATCCATGCTGATAATCGTTGTGACAACAGAAGGGGAAAATAGAATAGTTAAACTCCTTGACGCTGACCGTGTATCTACCTTTAAAGAGGTTTTGCTCCCTCAGCTGCACATCCCAACTGGTCAACAAGATTTGTTTTTTAAACCCCAGTTGTTATTAGATACACTCCCACTCTCCCATTATAACATCCAACAGTGGGATCGAATAATATTAAAGACACGACCAGCCCATACCTTCATTAGGATCTAGTGTTATAAATCCCCCTTGTCCTGAAACTTTTTTGTTGGTACCAAATTACCATTGGTCCCTGGTCCATCAGGGTTAGAGACCAATCTATCTAGGTCCTTCTCTTCAGCAGAATCTGACTCCGAAGGGTCAGGCGACTTCGAAACCCTATCAGAAGGAGTCGAGACCTGCTTCTTTTCTGATTCAGAAAAAACTACAGAAAGAACCCTTACCCCACCGGAAGAATTGGCCAACTTAGCAGCTGTCATGGCCCAGTTGGCTACCCATCAAATTCAGGCTGTAAGGGATACTTCAGCCCTACCTAGAGGTTAAAGATCTAGGAAACTTAGTTGTGAATTTTGAAAGATTAGCCGAGCAAGTGGGATGGGAAGAAAACCTAAAGAAATGTCATTTAGGACCCCTGTTGAAAGGTGTGCTACAATCCACCTACCAGCTACTTAATCCTGCCCAGGAAGCCACCTTTATATGCATAAAAGGACTGGTGAAAAGAATAGGCTAATCCTGTAAATTCTATCGGCAAAAACTGAGGGCCATTAGATTACATCTGGGAGAAACCCCCTTGAAATGGGAGAACAAATCAAAAATACAATCGCTCTTTGGATTAACAACAAAACAATGGAAGACTTGTTGGATTTTATTACTTTAGAACAATTCACCAATTCTTTACCCACTATTTTGCAAAAAAGCTGAATTGCAACTAAATCTACCTACCCTAGCCATGGCCATTGAGACTGCCCAAAACCACTCGGATGCAGCCAAACACTTCCACTCAGTACAGCGAAGCGAGGAACAAAAAGTTCACAAACCTACTCACCGAGCCCAGCCCCATGTAGTAGATATGGGAGGAGGATCATCTAAAATCAAGGAGTGGATACCAAAGGAAAGAATGAAAGCCAAAAGACCTGACCCTAGAGGTAGGGAGGGAAGTAAAAGGGAAGAACCAAAAAAGCAGACCACCCTCTCCTATCTGCTTGTCATGTCGAGAAACTAGTCATTTGACCAGACATTGTCCGAAAAATGTAAAAGAAGAACCTATGGAAATAGGCGGCCTAAAAAGGGGAAGAATGGGAAGAACCCGAAGAAGATCTGGAAACCTTCAGCATATGTTTGTGTCAGGCTTCTGCTGACTTCACATATGAAAAGGCCTGAGTAAATGGGAAACGAGCAACAGCGTTAATTGACTCAGGTTGCAAGCAAACCACCATAAGAGCCGATTTGGTCACAAGGGACCTCAAAAACACCCTTAGAGTCACCTGTGTACATGGGGATAACAAAATATACCCTATGATACCCACATAAATTAACATCAGGGTCGTGTCATGTCTGATATCATCAGCCATAATTACCGGGTTCCCCGAAGAGGTAACTGTGGGACCGGACTTCCCTACATTCTCCACTCTTTTGCAGGAACCCCCAACTTCCCACAGGGAATTTTCATCCCAACACTACTGGCACTCTATTATTCCCAAAACTCTCCAATATGGGACTGGAAGGAGAAAGAACACCATGAAACTCCCACGAGACATAGCGAACCCATAAATTCAGAGTCACCCCCTCAAGACCAGTTTGTTGGATATTTTCTAGAGACAAATAAAAACACCACACCTCATGCACATATAAAAAGAAACGTGTGGAATATGTGAGAGTCTTGGATATATCTCGTCCTTGCTCTTTCCCAGGTCTTATAATTGAAGAACCTGGACCAAGACTAATTATATCCACCTCGCATAGGGGAAGGGTATGTGAGAAACCTGAAGGTGTCTCACCTGCTATTCCCCAGGGATCTGTCATCCGGGTGGCCTGGACAAGGTAATCACTTTTGGATCCAGTTCCTGGGGGTGGACCATTGCGGGAGGATCTCTTCTAGGTGAGGGGTCCTCAGGGACTGGAAGTGGGACGGATGGTGAGACGTGGTATCCCCTTCCCTGTAACACCTTTACCCCCTCCTACCAGGTAGGATACTTAGGAACTGAACCCACCCCCCTTCCCAACACAAACACTGCAGATCGTGAGAGCAGCTTGCAGACCCACCTGTTAAGGAGGAAAGGACAGCCATAAAAAGTAGACATTTTGGAGACCTGCACTCGCACACCACAGACATACATAAAGACTGAGGAGAGCTGCTCAGACAGTGATGGGGTTGATATGCAGAACAGGAAATGGACCATGATGGTTGTGCTCGACACCTAAGATGACAGAGCATTTATGCCCTTGAACCGTGTGCCCGCTTATAATCAAGCAATTCATGATCACGGAGAAGAGTGGGATGAATCCAATAAGTCATCACAGATTCCTCGGTGGTTGATCCCTCCCATGTGGCGTGGGGACGGCAGCCGCTACCTGATCTTGAACCGAGGGCGGCTGCATGAGGGAGGATCACTTCGGTGGAGATGGCCTCCGGTCAGATGTCAGGACATTGAATAAGACGCAGTATTCCCCATTTTAACTGGGAGAAGACCCTATATTACCCAATATCACACTGCCCTATTGCCATAGATATGTTCCCCTTTATAGGAAAAGTAAAGAAAGCTTTTTTCCAACATCAGTGGGGTCAAACATCCATCCATAACCTAAAGAGTAAAAATTCCAAAGAAACTCTTTTCTGTTGTAGTTTTCTGTCATCTAGAACTGATCTTCCAGGAGAAGTTATTGAAAATACTGTACACTCTTAGTTTCTAAAATGTAAAGACCCTTTTGGGATGGCCCACAGACACAACCTACACCCACAGGTGACTTCAATAACTAGGGTGCTGGGGACATTAATATCTTACTGTTGGCATTAGAATACTTTTAGGAATTAGTAAAAGGAAAAGGTTGTTAGAGCACAAGAGACCACAAAAATTCTTAAGCAGGCAAATACTTTTGGATCCTCCAAGAAGAGTCATACAATTCAATAGGCTAAGCCAAAGTCAATGGGCAAAAGTTTTGTATAGGAGGAAGCACTTCTGGTAAGTAAATGGAAAAGTCTTTGCACAAGTTCTTAGTAGTCTTTGATGAAAAAAAGAATCAAATGTAGGGCCACAAGCTGATTAGGCTTGTGAGTTGTAGAAGTTGCAAGCACTCTACAGTAAGAGGTAAGATGCAGCTGAAGACTTCTGTTCCTGTGCAGCTCTGCATATCTCACTGTTCCTGGCCCACAGCCGTGGGGACAGTCTGTGGACTCCTGCAATGCACTGGGACGGTCAAACCCCGCAACCGGCAAACTTCACTTTCAGTTGCTGTTCAGTGTTTCAGCTCCTCGCAACTACCACAAATAGCAACACCGCAGTTCCTGGCTGTCGAGAGGGACTTTCCTTGCTTCTGTGGTCCCACACTCTGTTGAGGGGGCTCCGGCTTGGTCAGTCCTGCTTCCTGGGAGTCCGAAGGATCTTCCAAAAGCTCTAGGCCAGCTTAAAAGCAACGCACACAATCTGGTGTTCCTCTCCCTGTGTGGGCTACATTGACCCACTGAACAGAATTTCGCCAAAACCAAGCTGAATTGGCGCAGAAACAGCAATATGGTTGTGTTGGCTCCTGTGAGCACCATGGCCTTAAAACTACGTTTTGCAGCAACAAAAAGATGCCTGCACCATCTTACCAAGTATACATTGGCCAGGATGGAACAAGGGGACACACTGAGGGAGCGTGCCAGTGTGTTCTGACATATACAGATGGAATAAAGTGAAAAGGCAGCACTGCTTTGCGGCAAGCCCAAAATCCCCATTAAAAAGGAAACTTTTTCACCTTTAAAAATGCTGGTCTGACGCTATTTCCATCTGTTTTTCCTTAAACCACTGTGATTAATAAGGCACTGCCATGCCCAGTATATCTCATTGTGCTTCAACAAAACCAGGCATGATTTCTGAATGACAGGTCCTTTCAACTCAACTCTGAGGAACATCAAAGAGCTTCACTTTTCCCACACAGGAAAACGCATTCATTTTCTTTACAATGCATCAAAGCTCAGTAGTTCAAAGAAACTCCAGCTATCTGAGCCAAGTCAATTTCAATACATCTGTGCTTGAAACAAAACTCCTGCATACAAGAAATAACTATAGCTGCAAGACAGTTTGGGAATCCAGAGGGAGATGCAAAATAGAATTTTAAAGAAATGCCGGCTTTTCACCACACATGTAAAATGGGCTTTGCAAACTCAAGGAGAGAAAGGCCTGTTTTAAAAGTAAACGGTTGAATGAAAGCCTGCCATTATCTAGAAATGTGAAGGGGTTTGTTGCTTGGTAAAATACACACATGGGTTATTTTATTCAACTGGCTTGTTTAATTCAGGACCATATATAAGAAAGTAAAACTGTTAAATCATATTGGCTGGATTTTGCAAGTTGCAAAAGAAAAATAGGTTTCTGCTTGGGGGGGATGCTACCCGCAGGAGGGCTTCTCTCGGCAGATACTAACACCCCAGTGATAATTATTAGGTTGGACAGAATCTTGTCTAGGCTGAACCCAATGACAATGAGATTTCCAGGACAAGGAAGTGTGAAGTGGGAAGGGGCAGTAAACCTTCAATCCAGGTGGGAAACCCCCACCTTGCTCTGGAGGAAATGGTGGCAGCTGAAGAAAGACAAATATGGTCCAGTGACAAAGGACTGCCATTTGCTTCCAAAGACTATTTATGAATAAAAATGTAAAGACTTTTATCTCTGCAGCAAGACAATGTAAAGGTTTTGGAGTTTAAGAGTGATTTTTTTGGGCTTTCATTTAAAGACATGGTAGAATTCACTCACCCTTTGGGAATGGAAATGGCAAAGAATCAGGGATTACAAGGAAAGTATCCATGATGCCAAAGCAAATTTTTATACTTGCATCCCTTATGTCAATTCACACATGTATATAAAGTTTTGGAATTTTAGGCCGAATCCCTCATACTCAAAATTACCAAAAAGTATTAGAAGGCCGAAACAATGTCTCACGGATTGCAGAGTTGGAGTGATATGCTCCCCACAAACTATGTAACCTGTGTATATAATTTGCTAAGAGATTTCAACTGTATAAATGTACCATTTGTGGCAAAATCGGATTTTGCCTAAAATAACTGTGGGAGGATTTTGAACATTGTAAACTCACATCACAAATCTGCCCTCCTGCTTTGAAATCCCACCAGTTGGGCGCGAGGCAGAGACTAGCACCCCTGGCCAATCCCGTCAGAGGAGTGCTTAGCTAAGCCTGCCCAGCCATATACTTGGATGATGACACTGTGCATTATAAATAAGTGTCCCTGACAAGACTACACACATGCTTCCTGATTTTCCTGCACCAGCGTTCCTGTTCTATTCATCCTGCTGAGTCCAGATTCCAACTACAAGGCCAAAGCATTGCTGACCTTACTGCAGGGCCCACTGCAAAACCCAAGCATGGCTGATCCTATTCCCATCAAGGCCATTGATCCAGAATCAACCCACTAATCTCCCATTAAAAAGGGGAAAGCTGTGGTATTCTTTGGGAAGCATCATAAACCAGCCTGGTTTGCTGCCCACCAATTGCATCCAGAGGTACCTCTGCCATCCAGTGACCAGAATTACCATCCGGTGACCCGACCTGCCCAGCTGTCTTTTGCCCAGCTGTCCGTGGCCAGGCGCGCTGCTGTGTAGTGACCAGAACCATTGAGGGTCCAAAAGTGCCAAACTAAAAGTGGATTGTAAGTATAATCCCTACCCCATAGAAATCCATAGTCTCCTTTGTCTTGCATTTGTCCTTATCCCACTCTCTAAGCCATCCTATCCTTATACTGGTAACTTGTTAAAACTGTCAGCATTCTCTGTGTTCTTGCCCTTGATCTCCAAGTGTTAGTGCCACTTTTCTCTTCATTCCTGTCTTGCATAGATCATAAATCATTAGCGATATTGTGTTTAAATAAATACATTTTCCTTAAAGAAAAGGGGTACACTGCGTGAAGGGTTACAACTGCAGCGTAACTTTTATATTCACGGGTGGCGTTCCTCTTTTCTTAGCCATTAAATCTAGTTTAAGTAAAATTTGCCTTTCACTTTTAAAAAACAATTTTCTCTTTTTCACTGCTATAATTTCCTAAAAGCGAACCTCACTCTACCTTCCAAATCTCTCTCAATTCACCAGCTAGAGACCTATTTTCACCTCAATGTTGTACCTGTGATATATATCTATCCACCAGCACTCCAAATCAGAGTATTTTACCCATTTTTATTAAAAACCGTTTGGGTGAATTTACACGGAAATTGAAAGGAAACGCAACTTTTACAAGTGTCATTTTGCTGCAACATGTTTTAAACTTTCCACTCAGTTTTCAATTGTATGCTCTTGGTAATCCATTGCTGGGGATTGTTAGTGTCTATGCATTGTTGCTTTAGTGAGAAATTGTATTTACCTTAAAGCTTTAACCACACATTAATTATTTGTCCATCTCCGAGTGTCATTTCATCACATTGCAAGGGGTTTAAAATCAGTTTTCCATTCTTATTTGGTGAGGGAAGGTCAGATTTGGATTCCGTTTTCTGCCTCTTATTCCTGATTACTTTTTGTGGGTAGAGGGAACATTGCAGGGGGAAATCCTAACTTAGGTGCTATCTTTCTTAAATCAAAAAGTGGTCTTATTCACTGGTGTTTTGTATCTGCTGCACTAGAAGGTTAAACCAAGTGTATTGCTTACATCCTCATTGTAATTATCACCCCATTGGTGATTGTTGCCCCATATTAAAAATGGTACGATTTCTTTTACATTTTAAAATAAATATTGCATAAATATTGCATTTTACCAACCAGCCTGGTTCATGGTCCATTGTGACCCGGGGTATTTGAAAAGGGGGTGTTATACCAGTTGTGTACCATCTCCAATTGAATCTGTATAAAATAAGGAGAAAAGCATCTCAGTTGTGCCCTACATACTAGGCCGAGCCCAAGGTGTGTGTCACCTGATTGAAATCCTTAACACCGGCTATAAGGTTTCTAGCAGCAACTCTGTGGAAATCCAACCAGATCTGAGATGGATGTCCAGGTGGCTTACTTTGGAGTTGATTGATCTCACCAACTCAAAGGGAGAAGTCGTCCTTGCAGGAGCTTCACCGGGCAAGTTCTTCTTTGGTTCCTTCGTCCAGTGGTCGACTCTGCCTTCCAAGCCAAAGGACACACCTTTTATTCAGTTATCTCCCATTCATCACAGCCTAGCTGTCAATCACCCAGCAGGGTGGCTGTCCTTGCTGGACAGTCAGCCGGCCAATCACCACAGAGTGCATTTGGGTCTCATAGGAGACTAAGCACGGGGAGTTTCGGACACCTCCCTCATTTCCTGCCTACCCCAGACACTCTGGAGCCAGAGGCGGGTTTCACTTGTGAATCCGGCCAAAGGCAAAATGAACAAAGCCACCAAACCTGGGTTGGCGTGCAGAGTAAATTTTAAGAAGGAGCTTTCACAAAGAAATGGCGAAAAAAGACTGGGTGCCATTTTGACAAAGATGGCTCCCGTGGTTGCTTTACAGCAGCTGTGAACGCAGCCCGCGGTAAATGCACACCATGGTAGTTTAAATGAAACCACTGCCACCAGCCATTCAATGAGAGAAGGGTAACATAAAAAATGTTACATGAGAAGCTAGACAAAGGGGATACTAGGTAGCCTCTTCAGCACTCTATTGTAAGATAGTGTGTGCTGGGTCTAGAAAGTTACAATGGTAAGTAAAGTCAATTTCATTTTACTGCTCTGGGAAACAGTATTTATCCCAGAGAACGTAGTTAAACCTTTGGGAAATCTGGATGACTTCCCTGTGTCACTGCACTGAAGGTGCTTGTGATGCTGGAAATGCATCGGAGGGACAGGGCCTCCGTATCCGTGTCCTTTACTGCTTTTTATCGTGTGTTCTGTCGTGTTTTCCGCACGTGAGTTCATGTGGGACTCCTCCTCCTTTTGGTTTAGTGAACGGACCCGTGGGATACCCTTATGGCACTCATGGGTAGGGGTACAACCCTGTGCCCCTAGTGTATGTTTTTGGGCACCTGTGTGTGACCCACAGAGCAGGGTACGGGCTGGTGGCAGCTCTGTGCTGAAATGACTGGTGCCCTGAGCATCCTCCATTTTGGGATGCCCAGGCCCTGTCATTGGATTCGGTAGATTCCTGATGGAGACAAAATGGCCCCCATGGCCTCTTGCCTTCCATCACCTGTTACCCTGATCTTCCCAAAGTCCCGGGAAGCCCTGCCTCTGTCCCTTCCCCCTGACTGGCTGTTGGGTGGAAGTTCTGTATATGGTAGTGTGGGGAAGTGCCGACCAGACTGGCTGGAGCCTTCTCAACGACCGTATGTTGTGGGTACGCCTGTGGGTGGGACCTGGGTGAATGGAGTGTGTGACGAATATACATTCTATGTTGTGGCTGTCTAGTATCTGGTGGTTGACACAATGGTTGAGACAGCCCTGCTCGAAACCGGTGTGAATGCAGCTTGGAGTGTTGAATGGCTCGGTACTTGTCCCATTACACATAACTTGTTGTGAGTGTATGGAGAGAAGTGAATTGCCTAAATACCTCTTTTGCTTGATTGGCTGCCTGCCTGCATGAATGCCCGTAGTCGTGATTGGATGCTTGAGTGCGACCCAGCAGAATGAATGGGAGATCAACAGTATATCTGGGGACCTCTCACTGCTAGGAATTGTGTTCAGAAGCTGAAATCCACTACGACGAGTAACTGGAGTGGAGCTTAACCTTGAGCCCTGCTGGACGAGAAGAATTGCTGTTGCTCTCCTTCGCAATCGGAAAGCTGCGGTGCTTCAAGAACTGACCCAGAGAGGACCTGGTAAGGTGCCCTCTTCCTGAGCTATGAGGGACCATTGTGCACAGCTGATCTTTGCCTACGCTCCCTGGTAGACAGACCTTCGACAGACTGCCGACCCGATATGGGTACTGCTGCGGAACTCCAAGGAGAAGCGCCCGGACTGTTGTCCGCCACTGTCGACGACCGCCATCGCCGACTGGAGCCGCCGTGCTCCCGTTGCCTAAGAACTTCATTGATCCAAGGACGCTCTCGTCCACATCGTCGCCGCTGTATCCTGCTGGAGAAGGCCTGACCGTTGACGCGCCGAGGAGCATACACCGGTGGGTTTCCCACCACTCAAATAACACCGAGATGCCGACGACTCGATGCCCTTGCTGGGCCACAGTTCTTCAACTCTTTGCAGTCCAGAACTATCGACATCGAGGAGCCCCGCACGCCTCTTCCTTGCAGGACGTTTACGCTTCCCCGTCAACGAGCACCGCTAGGAATGACGCGGCCACTTCACGGTCGTAGTTCGACCTGTTCTCCGTCAGACATTCGCCAACCTGTGACTCCTGCCTGAAAGGGAGGACACTCAAGAAGGGTTGTTGATTTCCCCTACGCAGAACGCTACAACACCAAGGTACTTTGGGGTTGGAGAACTATTGGGAAGTCTAAGGGTGAACAATATATGGACTGGGCTTGTATCTTTCTTCTACAGGTGGCCCAGGTGGGGGGGGGGGATCTCCACACAGAGCTGTGTTTAACGGTAGTTACCAGTATTCTGCCAATTGCTCAACCATCTTGCTTTCCTTCCTCTCTACTGCTGGTTTCCTCTTTATTTTGATCTGAGTGTCATTCTGACCGTATGCACTTGAATAAGATCTAATAACGTTAGTGGTACCACTTTAGAATTGTACATATTTACTATTGTTGATTTTCGGAGTACAAAGTGAGTTATCGTGATTGTGTATATGACCTTAAATATTAATTATATAAAGACTGTGTTTTAACCAATACAGTGTGTGGACATTCCTTCGTGAGTGCTTGGGGACTACACTGTACTTAAGAACCAGCTCGCATCACCTTCTGAGAAGCTAGGTCTTGATTGCTCCACTGCGTCTACCAATACTAGAGAATCTTGGCAGGGGCCTCTGTGCCTCCCGTCTATCATATAGAGAGCGGAACTGCAGACCACCCCCCACCCCTCCTCCAGTCTTTACGGTGCTGTGTGACACAATGTAAAAGGTGATGCCTATGGAGTGTCAGACTCCACAACCAAATGAAACACAGAGGTAAAATCTACATTACAATACGAGAGTGGGAAAAGGGGTCTCACTCTCTCCAGGTTAAAAAAAAATCAAGTCCTCAAAATCCAGAAAAGTTGCTGGGGGTCTCTAAGGTGGAGAGAATTAGCACATTTCTAAGAATTCTCCCTAACCGCAAGTACTCGGCAGTTGAAGAAGAGAAAGTCCTGGCATACAAGGCAGTTGTGAATGCAAGAGGAATCTTGGCAGGAGAGAATCCTGGCAGGGGATCACACCAGGCAATTGGAAGCACGTAGAGTCCTGGCAGGGGGTATACCAGGCAAAGTGTAAACCTAAAGAAAAGACAAGACAAGATAAGACTGCGTCATTGAATAAAGAAGGAACTTGTGTTGAAGAACTAATATGGTTACGCAGCTTTTGGGATTGTTGTGAACCAAGAGAAACCTCAAGAATTGTTAGTCCAAGAGACATTGTTAAACCATTAAAGAATCCAAGGGAAGGGAAGCCCCTATGGAACTAAGATCTTCCGATCTTTGAGAACAGTTCTGTTGGAGCGGTGCTATTTTTATTTATAAACACTTTTTGACAATCATCAGGTTAAAGATATTCCCCTTTTCACTTTGTTATTTTGTTTAAACTGTGAGGGTCAGGTTAGAACATTTGGACACAAGGACGGCTTTTGATTTCTGACATCCTGACACACAGTTACTTCGTTTTTGGTTTTAGATAGGGAAACTCCTCTTAGTGCAGGGTCAGAGAGGCATTTTCCCAACCCATTTCATTTAATAAATGTCTTTAACAAGAAACATGACAACTTTGTTTCCAGCTTTCAATTCTGACCCCTAACAAGAGGGAGCGCTAAAAGACCCCAAGCAAACAGGAAAATAGCACAGTGCATTACTGGGACAATCATGAGCAGTATAAAAAGAGGCAGAGGGAATCAGAGTTTTGAGGGATTTTTATGGCAGTTCAGAGAGGTGGTGCAGTAGGAATGAAAGCGAGAGCGAAGAGCTGCTGCTGATTAAGAGCTACAGTTCCATTTGTGGTGCGAGTTAGGCAGCAAGAAGAGAATGATGTAGAGTCTGTTGTCGGGATAGAGCACAGAACCAGCTAAGGGCCGGATTTCCCTAAGGAGAGAAACGTTGTTGCTAGTTGTTTACAGCTGGGAGCTATACCCCAGATCCTAGCAGAAGCCAGTCACTGCCACAACGGGAGAAGGGGAAGTGTTGCTAGCCAACTGGGTGTTCTACCCTCAGACACTGGCAGATGCCAGTGATCTAGGCGGAGAGAGCAAGCGAGGGCGATCCATGGCTACTTGGTTGGCATAACTTCGCCTGACAACCACGTGGCTGAAGGGAAGGGGGCATTCCTGCTGATAAGGGATCCACAAGATGGGGACGATAATACGCACTTTGTACTTGCTGTTAGGCAGGTGTTGCCGCTAACTTTTAGGATCCTGGAAATTTAACAATATCTACACCAAGAGGCAAACTTGAAGGGACTAAATAAGAGATCTGGATTCTCAACTGGAGGAAAACGGTAAGACTTGGGATTTTGTACTTGGGCATCAAGTCCTTTCTAGAACACACTGTAACAGAAAATTCAGCGCAGATTGTTTTTTTTAAATGAACTGGCAACAAAAAGTGTTTCTGAAACAGCCAAAAAGGCGCTGTCCAGGATATCATGCCTTCTGTTGATTTGCTCACTGCCATAATGGAAAAGGGTACCTCGGTGAAATGTGAATCACTGCATGCGCACACGAGAGACAAACTGCAACCATTTTGTATGAATCCAGAAACTGGCTAGCCCAGACTATGGACATGCCAAGAATCATATCTAAATTGTAACTTTGCAAAATGACTGGTTGCCCACTTTAAAAACACACATTTTATTTGTGTATTTGTTCAACTATTGACTGATCAGCATTCAAGGACATGTAGAAAAATGCACACATAAAGAGTGCATGTGCCACAACTAAAAGAATTTAGCATGCCTCAAGAACATGGATTCATCATTTTCAAACCTAGCTAACAATTCCAGGATTTCATCACAGTGTAATGTTCCTGGATCCCAAGCATACAGAACAAAAAATGCAATTGGGCATTATAAGAACCGTTAATTCATTTTCAATAATTCTATTTTGCAATAGGTTTCATTTTAACTAAAATGAGTCGAAGTTTAATGTAGAAAAGAGACATCCGAAGTTCTATTGTATTTTTCCATGTATTTCACTCCGTGATAAATCCTGTATTTCATTTAATTTTCATTGAGACATGATGAACACGGAGCTGGGTGGTAGCTGGAGTTGACCTAGGATTCACCTGACTCCAGCTCGCCCACCCCCATATCACAAGATATGAGGCCACAGCAAGGCCCTCATTCAATATGTTACAATTGGATACCAACCCGGGCCTCACGCCCATTGCCAGACGCTGGCTACTGGATAAAGTAAAAAGAGAGCTGTCACATATCACTTCAGGCCCTTCCTAAAATCCATTTAGCTAAAAGTCACCAGGACCCCTGATCTAATCTCTGTGAAAAAGCAAAATAAACTAGCCTTTAAGTGTATTAATATCACAAAGGAGAATGTGCATGGAATGGTATGAACAGTCACCTCTTTTGGCCGAAATCAGCATTTACTTAAATTAAACTTGTCAAAATGAATAGGGAAGTCACATGTGTTGCATTTTACCCCAAAATATATTCATTATAAAATCAAATCTTTATAGCAAAAGCACACATCTACCTGAAATGAATTGCTGTTTATAAATATTTATCTTCCAACCAATATAAAATTCACATGGTGAAAAATAACTAGAAATATTAAAAGTAGTAAAAATAATGATCTCTGTAAATACACATCATACAGGGACAATCAGTGTCTTGAATTGGGCATTCTGGTCTACAGAATACAATCTTAATTATTAAACTAACACATTCACAGCTACATGATTAAAAAAGAAATGTGTATTGATATATTTAGGAGTGAGATACCTCCTCCTGTCTGTGTCATGAGACTGGTGGAAGCCAAACCTTAGTCACTAGATGAGTGGAGAAGAAGATTATAAAATAGCTTACACATGGAATTGTAAAATTAAAATTGAAGAGCATTTCACGATACAACTTGGGGAACTGAGACCAATTACAATTGATTTCCAGGCAGGCAAGAAAAGGTATCTCTTTGAGGAGGAGATGAATATGCCATATTGGAGACTGGGTTCCATCAGCCAGCTGAAAAAGACCTTGCTGAGGCAGTAACTGAAAGTCCAAGCTGACACACCAGAAATGAAAAGCTATATTTAAAATGCAAGTAGAGCCCTTCGACAACTCCAGATTGTCCCTATAGCATTTCTATGGCAACATCCCGGTAAAATAGGGGCTGGGAACAGAAATGGGGATGCCAGTTTGATGAAAACCCAGGTGCATTTTTAAATAAAATGCAGTGTCTTCTATTTAAAACTGACTGCAGGTGAGATTTAATTTCCAAAAATCCCTAATGAATTTTGTAAGGAGAGGTGCAGTTGAAAACTGCCACCATTTAGTGCAATTGAAATGCAGAGTGTATTTGGAAAATTAAGTACCATTTAAAATAGAATCTGTGGATCCTGCCAGCATGGACTCACATAGACCAGCGTATCATCATGAAATACTATCGCTTGACGTGGTACCATGCACATTTGTGACCAAAGGGAGCCTAGTCATAAATTAGATGTTTGTGCAACAGAAATGTGCACAATGAATTCATTCTATTCACAGAAATTCACGTAATGTGCTAAACCACTGGAATTCATTATACTGAAACGCACAGGCAGACGCATGTGTAATGGGAAAGTGCAAGGGTGCTTGAACATGGTGCCTTTTACTGGGGAATATTATATCTCCAAACCAAAACCTCTAGATATGAATGTAAATGAATAGGAATAGACTGACAACTGCACATTGTTCATTGAAAGCTGCATCATCGTAATCAGAGAAGATTGCATACACATGCAAGAATCCCTTGCACCAAATGTAACGTAGAGAAAGTATTTGGATCTGTAAATGGTGGGTGTCACAGGGGAACATGTAGATTGTATTTTAACATATTTAAACCTCAATGTGATGCCTCATGTTAAAATTATTTTCTGAAGTTAAGGATGATGAGCAATAGAAGTGTTTAGAATGCCCAGTGACTTTTAGAATATAATATATACATATACAGGCCGATTCATGGAATAAATGTGTGCCGAAAATTTCGGCGAAAACGTGCGATTCGCAGTGAAAGAGTGAAAATCGCAGTGCAAGTGCGAATATCGCAGGGAAACCATCGCATATTCTGTTCATGGAAGTCCGTGCACGAGTAAAATCAGGGATGTGCGCTGTAAAAGTGCGCAGCGCACGCCGGCGCACAGGTCATCTAACGGCATGCGCTAAGGCCACAGCGAAAGTGCACATAACAAAAGTAGGCGAACACAGGGCGGAACACTCGGAATGGGGAACAACTCATGAAAATGTGGGCGTCACGGGGGAAGTACAGGAGGCAAGTGCACGGAACGCCCACACGCTCGCCTACAACACGTATTCATGGAATCGAATTGGGCAAACCAGTGCACGGGCAAAGAGGCGCACTGACCCAAACCCGTCCGCCACACGAAGGCAGGCGGTAGCATCCCTGCGCTGGAAAAAAATGTGCGCTAACAAAAAGCACGAATAAACCGCTCTGATGAATGTCCCATAATGTGGCCCCCTAGGACAAATGACGTGAAAAGGGGTACGTGACAAACAGCGACACCCGCTGTGTGAAAAATTAGCTTCTGCGTGTATTTTGTGTGTGCGTGTGAAGTTTCACACGCGATCGGGCATGGGGGAGCGGGGTACGTGTATTTCAGGGGTGCGCGTGAAGTTCCACACCCAATCGTGCCTGGGGGAGAGGGATACGTGTATTCCAGGGGTTCGCTGGAAGTTTCAAACGCGATTGGGTTGAGTACGTGTAAATCTGGGGTGCGCAGGAAGATTGACACACGATTGGCCTTGGTCGAGCGGGGAACGTGTATTTCGGGGGTGCGCGGGAATTATCACACGCGACTGTGCGAGTGGGGTACGTGTATATCTGGGGTGCAGGGGAGTCCTACATGTGAATTGGCAGTGTGGGTCCCGCCAGGTGTTCTCTCTACACCCTCCACGGCCCCTGCAGGCAGCCCACACCACAGGGGACTTCATGTTCCGCAGGCAGCCCATCCACCATGGGTATGCCCCCAGGCAAACCACATTTCAGCTTGCACCACTACTACTACTGATCACCAAAGCATGACCCCCTGCCCCCCCCACCCCCCAGCAGTGCGGGGCACCTGCCAGCAGGCCCACACATGTCCCACTCATGTCCCCTTTCACCCCCACCCCCCAGCAGTGCGGTGCACCTGCCAGCAGGCCCCCACTCGTGTCCCACTCATGCCCCCCTGCACCCCCACCCCCCACCAGTGCGGGGCACCTGCCAGCAGGCTCCCACACATGTCCCCCTTCACCCCCACCAGGGCGGGCCACCTGCTAGCAGGCCCCCACTCATGTCCCCCTGCACCGCCACCCCCCACCAGTGCGGGGTGTCATGGGCCACAATGATAAACATAGTATTCCAGTGCTGGGAAGGGCTCAGGAACTAATGACAACCAGCACCAGGAAGACGCAAGCCTCTAAAAACAAAATACTGTTGTACAAAAGACTTATGTCCTTTCTGCAGGAGAAACAGCTCACGGACTACATCTCCCAAGCACCCCCGGGCCAAGAACTACATATTGAAGCCCACGTCGGGCAGGGCACGCGCGCGCATGCGCACGAGTTCAACAAGAGCACGGGGCTTGTGCTCAGGACAGCAACCAGAGAAGACGTGTTCTCCGGAGCTCCGAGCAAGAGGAAGCTCACGAGGGGCCACGCCCCACTCAACCTCCACCTGGGCCCCTCAAGCCTTTCAGATAAGTACCGCAAGCCACAGGCAGCATAAGCAGATCTGGGGGAAGGCGCGCAGCGCTGTGTTGAACCGTAGAGAGTCAGAGGATTCCACCAGCAACTGCGGTCAGGGGCACGCCCTGCCCAACTTCCTCATGTTCCCCCCTGCTCCAGCAAGCTAAGTGAAAGCCTTGAATACTAACGCCATAGTGTCTGCAATCTGATCTACGCGCAACTATAGGAAACACGCAGCGCGTAGTCGAGCATGTTTTAACCCACTAACAGCCATTCTTGATTACGCGGCTACAACTTAATTCAGTGTGACATACAACACGAGTTGTTGCTACGCAGGAGCCTTTGGTGGCAATTACATTTCGGACGCGGAGCCACGCGCGGCTGTAATCCGCTCGTAAAGGGGGAAAGCGAACATTACATTTTGGGCAATAACGGACGCGGAGCCACGCGCGGCTGTAATCCGCTCGTAAGGGGGAACGTTAACAGCTGCATGTACTTAACTACTTGAGCACGTTAAGGGTGCATTAACCTCTAGTGCAAGAGTGAGTGAATGTAACATTTGGTGTGTGATGTAACACGCAGATGGTAATTCCCACTCTCTTTTCAGCAATAACACTGCTCCGGATTCTGGACCTGAGAGTGCGCAGGCAGGAGGCCAGCACTCGCCCCTTGAGATAATTCTCTTTCTGGTTCTAGCCCTTGTTGTGGGGGGCGGGGGGGAATTGTGCATATTGTGAATGTGTGTGAATACGCAACTGTTGCATTATGTTATCCTATGTCCCCTTCCCTGACCACCTCCCCTTTCCTAGTCCTCTCTCCGGTTACCGTTGCTACTGAACCTATCCAACCATCGAGATCCTAACCCTCTTCCCCGCCCGGGTCGCGGAAGCTTGTGTAAGTCTAACTTGCAGGCACCAAGACCCTGGAGGGGTAGGTTAGTTTGTGCCACTCCTGAGCCAGGAAGCTGAAGCCGTGACACGGGGCACCTGCCAGCAGGCCCCCACTCATGTCCCACTCATGTCCCCCTGCACCCCCACCAGTGCGGGGCACCTGCCAGCAGGCCCCCACTCATGTCCCCTTGCACACCCACCCCCCAGCAGTGCGGGGCACCTGCCAGCAGCCCCCCACTCATGTCCCCTTGCACACCCACCCCCCACCAGTGCGGGGCACCTGCCAGCAGGCCCCCACTCATGTCCCACTCATGTCTCCCTGCACCCCCACCCCCCACCAGTGCGGGGCACCTGCCAGCAGGCCCCCACTCATGTCCCCCTGCACCCCCACCCCACACCAGTGCGGGGCACCTGCCAGCAAGCCCCCACTCATGTTCCCTTGCACCCCCACCTCCCAGCAGTGCGGGGCACCTGCCAGCAGGCCCCCACTCATGTCCCCTTGCACCCCCACCCCCCAGCAGTGCGGGGCACCTGCCAGCTGGCCCCCACTCATGTCCCACTCATGTCTCCCTGAACCCCCACCAGTGCGGGGCACCTGCCAGCAGGCCTCCACTCATGTCCCACTCATCTCCCCCTGCACACCCACCAGTGCAGGGCACCTGCCAGCAGGCCCCCACTCATGTCCCCTTGCACACCCACCAGCAGTGCGGTGCACCTGCCAGCAGGCCCCCACTCATGTCCCCCTGCACCCCCACCCCCCACCAGTGCGGGGCACCTGCTACCAGGCCCCCACTCATGTCCCACTCATGTCCCCCTGCACTCCACCCCCAACCAGTGCGAGGCACCTGCCAGCAGGCCCCCAGTCATGTCCCACTCATGTCCCCCTGCACCCCCACCCCCCACCAGTGCGGGGCACCTGCCAGCAGGCCCCCACTCATGCCCCCTTGCACCCCCACCCCCCAGCAGTGCGGGGCACCTGCCGGCAGGCCCCCACTCATGTCCCCTTGCACACCCACCCCCCAGCAGTGCGGTGCACCTGCCAGCAGGCCCCCACTCATGTCCCACTCATGTCCCCCTGCACCCCCACCCACCACCAGTGCGGGGCACCTGCCAGGAGGCCCCCACTCATGTCCCACTGCACCCCCACCCCCCACCAGTGCGGGGCACCTGCCAGCAGGCCCCCACTCATGTCCCTTTGCACACCCACCCCCCACCAGTGCAGGGCACCTGGCAGCAAACCCCCACTCATGTCCCACTCATGTCCCCCCTGCACCCCCACCCCTCACCCTTGCGGGGCACCTGCCAGCAGGCCCCCACTCATGTCCCCTTGCACACCCACCCACCAGCAGTGAAATGGCGATCCCACGACACAAACCAAAAGTCAACTATGTACATCAACACATGTCCGCCACATGAAGGCAGGTGGTAGCGTCCCTGTGCATTAATAAAATGTGCGCTAACGAAAAGCCGTATATACAGCTCCGATGAATGTCCCATACTGTGGCCCTCTAGGACAAATGACGTGCAAAGGGGTATGCAACACACACACGGACACCCGCTGTGTCAAAAATAGCGTGTATTTCGGGTGCTTGTGGGAAGTTTCACACGCGATTGGGCCTGGCCGAGCGGGGTCCATGTACCTCCAGGGCCCGCAGGAAGTTTCACAAGCGATTGGGCCTGGGCGAGCGGGGTACGTGTATCACTGTGGTGGGCGTGGAAGTACAGGAGGCAAATGCGCGGAACACCCACACGCACACACAAAAAAAGTTGCGCTAATCCAGAAACACGTATGCAAGCAGGAAGTAGGCGTACGTCGAACCGCGCAGCATAAAAGTGCGCGCAAACAACAAACAAGCTCAGACGCCAGGATGAATATACCGTTCCTAGCAGCAGTGGCCGTGGGATACCGCAGGAGGAGGAGGAGGATAGCCAGGGCCAGAATTTTTACACCCATAACCAGCCTTTTTGGGATGCCGTGTGTATGGGAGGTACAGGTTTCCACCTCACATAATACTCGACATAATACTCGACCTGGTCAGTGAGTGGGAGGATGACCACACATCACCCACCCTCTGCTCCCAAGCACTCGGCCCCCTGGTGAAGGTCCTTAATGTACTGCACTTCTTGGCCACTGGATCATTTCAGCGGACAAGTGCCATAGTGGGGGGGGGGGGGTGTCACAGGCCACACAGTCACGCTGCCTACACCAGGTCTTGGCCATCCTGACTGCACGCCCATCAGTACGCAGGCACATATACCTGCCCAGAACACCTGCAGAAAGGCAGGCTGTCGTCCAGGATTTTTACGGGGTAGCACACTTCCCCAAAGTGCTAGGTGCCATTGACTGCACCCATGTGGCTCTACGTCCCCCCAGGGCATCTGAGCACATCTATAGAAACCGCAAGCACTGTCATTCCATCAACATCCAGGTAGAATGTGATGCCAAGGAATCACCTCAGTATATGCCAACTATCCAGGGTCCACCCACGACAGTTTCATTTACAGAATGTCAACCCTAAACCGGGACCTAGAAGCTGGTCGGCATGGCGATACATGGCTGATTGGTGAGTATAAATGCCACAGCACATGCATGCATGTCAGATACTGAGTAATGTCACAACCCCACTAATGATACCCATCACCACCTCCCCAGGGGACAGTGCCTACCCTCTGAGCACCCACATGATGACGCCAATTCGGAACTCCACCACGCCACCCGAGGTCACGCTTTCGCTCCCTTGACCGCTCTGGTGGGCAGCTGTTATATGCTCCCCCATTAGTGTGCAGGATCATAGTGGCAGCATGTGTCCTGCACAATGTTGCAACACGCAGGGGCCTGCCGGTGGACATGGTGGTGCCCCCGCATCCCCAACCACATGCACGCCCGCTACGCATGGGAGGGGAAAGGGCACGGGGTGAGGCAGCCTGTACGCAGCTGGTGGCTAATTACTTCACCTAGAATCACACCCCTGTGGAGTGCACGCAGCCATGGCACATGCCAGCTGACGATCAATGATGATGCGTCAACTGACAGTCAACTGTCACAACCATACCAGCCTGAGATTGTTCACCTGGTAGTGTTCCATTGTGTGCATCCCTACCTAGACAAACACCACCAATGCTGTGTCATCAAAAGACACACTTCTATGCTGCTAAAATCATTACCCCCTTGTAAGATACAACATGACAACAGTGCCATGTCACCCAACACCTCCCCAGCACCGCCCCCAACACACCATGGCATGTCATGCTATGTGAGAGCAAACAAAGGAATCCCCAAAACATGACACAAGTGTCACAAAGTACAGTGTCCCGATTGGAAAATGGCCACACACAATATGCTCCCAGTAATGTAGAACTGACAACACACATGACCAAAGACTTACCACAATACAATGCAGCTAGCCACCCCAAACATAGCATTCACATGACAGTACTAAGTTAAGGGATACGTAGACTTACAACCTGGTGATGCTAGCACACCGACCACCCCCAACTGTACAGTGTTGGTGCCACGCAAATCTGGAAGTGCACTGCTTACAACATGAACTCCATCTCCAAAGTAGACGGCCTTGTGAAGACATGTGGAATGAACCTGCAAATTAGGAGGGAGACATGGATGCACAAGCACACATCAATACACCATGCAGTGTACAATACTACAACAATATGCACTAGGAATGTATACACAGTATTGACTACAGACTGCCCAGACATGTCATGGGAGTCCAACGTCACTGTGTAAGTTACTGTCACTTGGGCACACCCTTTGCAAGCCCATGGTAACGGGAAGCAGGAGGGGTGTGTGTCTCACGAACCCAAGCATCTAACCCAAACGCAGGAAAAGCCTGCATGTGCCCAGCCGTAATACAGTGGATGCCCACGGGAGCCACACAAGGCAACACACTGTAACAAAAACTCAAAAAACAAAATTCAAAAATGCCCATGTGGGGGCAGAGGGGGTGGGGGAGGCCACCCAGGAGGTCTGAGGACAAGGTGCACACCAACATCCACCTGTGTGGATGTTGCAAAAAAAAAATCACCTCCATGGGCTCATGGCCTGCACGGCTACGCTATTGTGAGAGATTCAGAATCTCTGTGGACGCTCTCATCACCCTGTGCTGCTGCCGCCACAGGAGGTGGTGGTGCTATGGGAGACAGCCCACGTAAAGCCCTAGTCTGGTCCTCCATGGCAGCAAGCATGCGGGTGTGGAAGGTCTCGTTCTGGAGAATTATGGTGCGGAGATCCCCATGCACCACCTGACGTGATGCCTGAACCTCCTCCCGAGTTGCCTGCATCTCTGCTGAGAGCGTACGTGTGACACGCTCCAGCAGCTGTTCTGTCCTCGTGACAGTGGAAGCCTCAAGCTCCACAAGAGTCTGCCTGAGGTGACGGACTTCTACCCTCAGGGCTTCCCTCTGGCCCTGGGACTCTAAAGAAATGGCTTCCCGCAGAGTGTCCAGGGCCGCCCGTCTGTCCCTGTTGGACGCCAACATGTCCTCCCTGAGTGATTGGCAAATGGAGTCTGTTGCCTGCTGTAGTTGCTCCATCTGCCTCTCTGGGGGGACAATGGAAGTGGCCACCCTCTCCATAGCTTGAGCCATCATCTCAGATGCTGCTGCCTGTTGGTTTGCCATACCGTATATGGATCTCTCCCATGCGGTATTGCCTGGTGGCGTACGGCCACCGCGTTGGAGGGCACCACACCTGTCTGGGGCAAGGCGAACTATGCCTTGCTGTGTCGGCACTGCCTGAGGCTGCAGGACTGCATTCCCCCTCTGATCTGCTGGCCCAGGAACAGGATCAGATGTTGCGGAGTGTGGCCCTGCATCCGTAACCACCAAAGGCGGACCTACCAACACTGACCTCCCCATAGTGGGCTGTACCCCTGGTGCAGGTGGGACGGACAGAACAGAATCCCTCCCAGAAACACCTACCTGCGAAGCCACATAGGCCTCATCATCCGAATCAACTCCCGAAAAGAGGTCTGGTGAGGTGCACCCAGAGACACCCCTGGAGAGAATGGTCTGCAGCAAGAGTTGGTTCTCACGCACCACCACACCCCGTCCCCCACTGGTGCCCGGTCGTGCCTGAGATGCATCCTGGGTCTGCACCATCTCCTCACCCTCAACATCGTCAAGTGCGTCATCCCCTGCAGAACCATGAAAGACAAAAAATGGAAACGGGCATTAGCACCATGGCACACAATTAGGCCTCACGAGGTACTGAACCAGTACATGTCCCACATGACTATAACCCTCCCATGCATGCACTGTCACTGAGTTTGAAGGGGAGGAAAATGTCAGACACTGATGACACCAAGATGGAAGAGCAACACATTAGCTGCATGCTGGCTAGCAGAGCCATCAAACATTGGCCTGTGAGTGGCATGTCCAATCCACATACATGACACATGCCATCACACAGATGGCATGTACCATAGGCATGTCACATATCGTTTGACAATAGGGCTGAGATATGCGTAGTCAAAGTGGGGGAATCGAAACAATCAGCCTGAATGAACTATGAGAAATATGGAACAATGTTGTTGCAAGATGCCACTTCAAGGGCAACTGGCGTGATGTTGCACAAAAAGTCTACTGTGGGCAGAAGGGATACTGTAATACCCAAATCCAGGGGCGCAGAATGTTATGGATGAAGCACATGGGTGACCCAAACCACTCAGGCACACACGCCCTCACCTGGCACTCAATCAGAACCCCTCACACACACAACATACACATGGATCACACACATGCATGTGCACTCACCGGACAATGCCTTGTAATCTGGCAGATCTCCCAGACCTTGGATCTGTTCCTCTGTGACGTAGGTCCCAGCAACAGACTCATGTACAGTGAGTTCAATGTCCTCTTGTGGAGACCCACCTCCAGTCACCAGAGTAGCGGCATGACTTGAGGCCAGCTTTTTCTTTGCCCTGCGCTTAAGGTCATTCCAGCGCTTGTAGCACTCACCAGCTGTGCGCCTCACTGATCCAAGGGCACTTATGATGGCCGTGATGGTCTGCCAGTGTGCCTGACGTTGAGCAGGTGTGGTCTTGCACCCTGCAGTTATCAACATTTCGCTGTCGTGTGCGGACACATACTGCACAAGTGCATCACGTTCGGCTTCATTGAAGCTAGGCTTCCTTTGCGTGCCGGACTGCATAGCCGTGTCTGGGGTATCAGCCTGTAGTGGACGAGCACTCTTCCTCTTTTTCTTGGAAGGTGGTGGGGATCCTGAGTAGCCTACGCCGCTCTGGCCACCAGGGGCAGTAGCACCGGTGGACTGGGTAGTTGGAGTGTGGGAATGCACACTGAGCATGGGACTGGGTGCAGGCATTGGCTGAAGTGTTATGTAGTCAGGGGGAACATTAGCAAGATGGACTGGGACCAACACTGTCCTGGCTGGGAGAGTCAGTGCTGGGGTGGATGGAGCTGCAGCTGCCCCTGCAGCCTCCCCACCCTGCCTACTCGGGGCAGCAGATGACATAGCTGCCCCTGATCCACGTGGCCTGGTGACACCAACTTGCACCGCCACATGTGGCCTAGACTTGGCGACCTGGAAGTCAGCCTGGGAGTCGCCCTCTGCCAGGTCAGGTGCCACAATGGGCCGGTCCAACAAAGGCTGATCAGAGATGGTGTCGGCCACGTTTCCCTCAACTATGGGGGGGGGCATGGGTGTCCCTGACTGGTCCTCCACACATGGGGGGCTAGGGGTACCCTGCAAATCCCAGCCATGTCCCCTACCGCGCCCACCACGGCCACCTCTTGAGGCTCGGCCACCTTTGCAACCCTTACTGCTTGGTCGTCTCCCAACCATGGCACTGATGTTGTTGTGCGTATGGGAGTTGCAGTAAACTATTGTCCTGGGCAATTGGGTGTCAAAGGGTTAGGGTACTAGATGAAATTCGTACCCTAGTGCTCTAGCCAGGCTGTATGTGACCCCTGGGGAAAGCTGATGGGTCACGCAACGCACAGGCACCCCAAAAACAGAATATAACGTGCACGCAACCCCTCGTAGACCACGTGCGTGGAAAAATGAACCCGCACTACGCTGTGGCACCCAGAAACACAAAAATTAAAGTACGCGTGTTACACGCAGCCTACAATGACCTCTGAAGGGGTACGCGACACACGGGGCAAGCGCAGTTGGTAAATACGTGCGCGACTCACCGTCTGCCTGGAAAATGAGCGTGAAAAATGTGTGCGCGTTGGCAACACCCCCGCCAAAAGAAGAATTGTACACTGTCTGAGGAGACAGGACAAAAGAAGTGAACGCTGTTTGAGGAAACGGGCCCAACAGAAAATCAGAAAAAAGCTGTCAGAGGTAACAGGGAGTACGAACTAGAAACGCTGTGAAGTAAATCGCGTATGAACCGACAAGAAGTACAGAATTCACCCACTCGCTCTCCACGAAAAGCACGTACAAGGAAATGACGTCCTACACGTGCCTTTTCAACCGGCCCACACGTCCCACGTCACTTCCGCGTATACGCGCTAAGCCCTATCCTCCAATTACACGAGCTGACACTCGGACGTGCAGTTCTTGGACGTGTAACATGCACCCGTGTACAGGGAAACGCCTGCGCACGCACGTCACAGACGCGCTTACGCGCTAAGGGCCTTTGGTCTAATGAAATCGCGTACGCGCTAAGGGCCTTTCCTCTAATTACACGCTGACGTGCAAGATTTTCACGTGCCAAATCACTCCATATCAAGCTGGCCACGCGTAAGCACACGGAAGACCACGCTCCTGCCCAGAAGGCCGAATTACTGCCCCCCCAGAGCACCGAGCACGCTCCCACCTGTCATCTGCTGTTGCCTGCCTGCCTGCTGCCCACATGCCCTGCTATTTGCTGCCTGCACATCAGCCAGGGGTGCAGTTGCTGTGACCACCCCTGCTGGAACCGAAGACTCCCGACTGGAGTACCATCTCGCTCCACAGCCCAGCCCCAGGACCCAGTTGCCCACCCACTCCTGCCTCTGGGGTTGCCATGTCGGGCACTACACCATCTGGCACCACTGGCAACCCCCAGCGAGAGAGGCAGAGGGCCACCAGCTTCACAGCCACCGAAGTTGGTGTCCTGGTGGAGCAAGTCCTGGGGCAGTATGATGCTGTCATGCGCCGCTTTCTCACCTGGCGTCTTTGGCCCCGCTGCCGCTTACGGACTTCCTGATTTCCGTCACGCTGACGCTACGTTCACTAAGCGGTCTAGTCTTTTTCCGCTAGGGTGACCGTAGCGTTATTTAACCACTCCTCTCCCTGGGTCCAGCGCGTTGCAACCTTCCACGGTCAGCTGCTTTTCCCTGCGGCCGCGGTCTTGCTACACGCTGTTTTCCTCTTGCTCCTCGAGCCATTGCTCTTTCACCTCTCTTACTCTTCTCCGGTCCCCGCCTTCTGTTCTCTCCCTCCTCCCTTCTTTCCCTCCTTCGTGCCCGGCTTTCTGCCTTTGGTTTTGTTTACTTTCGCTTCCGGTGTTTGCTGGAGTTTACATATCCTGCTGGGTCCTGTTGCTGCCTTCTCCCATTGTTCATCTGCTTACACGCCCAGCTGCCATCAGGATACCTGCCGGTTCCAGGTTTTTTTTTGCCTATTCTGGCTTTTTTCCCCCTTTTTTGTCCCTCCCGGGAGGGGGACACGGTCGGGGCGCATTTACACGCTCTCACTGTGGCTTCCTCTTGTGGGAGACACGCTCAGCCTCGAAAAAAAGAAAAGGTCTACACGGCACATCGAGCGCTCAGCCCAGTTGAGGAGGATTTCGACACCACAGGTGAGGAGGTTGAAGAGATAAAAAAGGGTACTACAACTGTATTAGAAGTTGGTGCAGACAGAAGTTTTCGCACCAACAAGGAAGAACGGACCCGGATCTGGACGGACATCGTGACTGCCATCAACGCGGAGGGGGTGGCAGTCCGCCTATTCCATCATGTCAAGAAGCACTGGGAGGACTTCAGGTCCAGGACCCTCAGCAAGGCCCGGCGCCTCTTGAAGGCAGCAGATGTTAAGGGGCGACGGGGCCACCTGTCCGAAGATTAGATGAGGGTCCTGGAACGCATATCCCCAGCGCTCCACGTCCAGGTCCTTGGGAGGCAGACCCGTCTGGATTTGAGCGGTAAGTGTACATGCATACTGATTGTATGCTGTGCGTGTGGTGGTGTGCCAGTAGTGTGCAGGTTGCACATGTGTTTTTGTCGGGCCATGTATGTACAGGGCCGTGAGGCTGACACATGCAAGGCCTCTCATGTGTGACACATGGATGGTGCATGTGTGTGTGAGCTTGCATGCAAAATGCTGATGTGTGGGCACACATGTTTGGATGACTGTGTATGTAAGTTGGGATGGTTGTGGTGTCACACATGGATGTCGGTTCCAGCTGCATGTGTCTGCACCATGTGCATGTGTGTGTATTTGACAAGGGTGCAACATGGATGCCTGGGACACTGATGTGTAGAAGACTGATTGCCAGATGTCACATGGGTGCAAATCTCATCACTGCGACAGTCGTAGGAGGTGTACACATGCATGTGAGTGTGGTGGCGTGTGTGTGGGTCTAGTGCACTCCTTGTGTTTCATGTGATGTCAGGCTTACCTTTGGCTGTTCATTCTGTTTTGTATGTGTATGGATGGTGCTGGCTGTTGCAATATGGCTGTGGAATAGCTCATGTGTGTGAGTTTAAATGACATGTGTGTTGGGGATTGTGATGCCATGTCTGAAGTTTGACAATGACACTCGTGTGCAACTGTCCTGTGTGTATGAGTCCATTGTACAGTGCCCTGATGCCTGTCTCCTATCTCTCCCTGTCTGCAGCGTCAACTGATGAAGAGGGCGGAGAGGGTGCTGTGGAGCACAGGGGCAGGGATCGCACTGCCAGCCGGAGACGCAAAGCCCAGCTCCTCTCCCAGGTTGTCATCTCATCGGGGAGTGAGGAGTCCAGTGCCGCATCCCAGGTCGCAGCTGCCGAGGGGAGGTCCAAGAGGCGGAGGTCGGAGTTGGACTCCTCGGCAGCAGAAGGGGCAGCTGAGACCCCACAGGGTCTGACGGAGGAAGATGGCACGGAGTCATCCAGGTTGGTGGGGGGTTTGGTGGAGGAGGAGGCCATGCAAGGGACAGAGACAGGGTCTGGAGGTGGGGATTCCACTGGTGCTAGTGGTGCAGTGCAGGGGCAGGGACAGGAGGCAGCACAGGCCGCCGCTGAGGTGCCTGTGTGCAATCCTGTCCCTGATCCTGTCACTGCATCATCTTGCACCAGCAGGGATGCCGACGTCCAGACCCGTTCCCAGGGAGGGGATTGGCTTACACCAACTGGCCTTCCTCTCCCTGCGGATGTGGCTATCCGGCACCGAGTTGAGCCTGTCCTGGGTGGGGTGGCGTTGCGTCAACGGGCCATGCGAGCTGACCTGCAGTCTTTTCATGAGGAGACTGCATGTCTTCTCGCATGGCTCGTTGACCGCGTTCACCCACTGGGACAGCTCACCAGGGCCGGATTCCTCCGTTTTTCTGGACCTTGTTCCGACCCCCCCCTCTCAACTGAACCCCCTATGCCCCAGTCGTCCTCCATGCCATCTTCCCACCCATGTATCACCTGGGTACCCTGTGGAGCTGCCTCTGACCCTGCAGCAGGCTGGTGGAGGACACATCCCTGCCATAGTCGGGAATCGTACGTCCAGCAGTGGTGGCCACATCAACAACTGCACCCCAGCCGGAGGAGGATGTGCAGGCAGCAGGAGCCAGGGCACAGGCAGCGGCACAGCAGCAGCAGAAACAAGGTGGGAGCCATGATGGCTCGGGGCCTTCATCATCGGAGGGGCAGGCATCGGCCGGAGGGCAGGAGGACCCTGGACGGGAAGTGTCTTCCGTGTGGCAGTGGTTGGGCCATGCGATAGATGCAGAGCGGCAGCGGGCGGAAGAGGCACGGCTCATGATGGTCAGGGAGGAGAACTCCATGCGGAGGGCCCTGAGGCGGGCCGAGTGCCTCGAGGCCATTCGCAGGGACCTGGAGATCCGGATGTCATCATCCTTGCCAACCCTCGGGGCCATGGAAGAGGACCGCCTCCAGGACATTGAGCAGGAGTTCGATGATGCCCTGGCCCGGGACATCAACGAGTGAGACGTTGGACTTGCCCGCTGCCCTTGTAAATAGTTAGTTAGTGTTAGGTTTCCTTTCGTTTTTTCTTTATTTTGGACCGCTTCAACACTGAACCACATTTCTGTATATAGTTTTTTTATTAGGTAGTAGTATTTGGTAGGTTTCATTTATTGAGTTGGGCTTATGGACCCTGGATTCTTCGATTGTACATAGTTCTACATTGGATTCATCTTTTTTTATATTTGTTTTGTGTTCAGCATGGAGCAATGGTTTTTACTTTGTTTTCAACCTTGCATTTTATTATTTGGACTATGACTTTGGACACCATTCCTATTTGGATTTCTTTGGCTTATAATTTCTTGTTTTTCATTATTTACCGGACATGGATCATTTATTTTGTTATTCCCATTGTTGTGTGTTTGATTTGATTTACGTTCATGTTATCTTTAATATATGTTTTTCAATACTTCCATTTGTGGTATTATCTCATTGGTTTCATGCATGTCATGATTTGGGTTTTGAGATTCACTTGCACCCATTGTGTGTGTGTGTGTGTGTGAAGGACAGGTGTTCATTTACATACTTGCCATTGGGGTTGTATCATGTAATTGCCTTTTCTATGTGGGTGGATGCAATACTTGGTTGGGTCTTTGTGCTGGGTAGGCTGGCCATAAGGGCCATGATTTAGGATCGTCATGACCTGGGAGCAAGGGGACATGAGTGGGGGCCTGCTGGCAGGTGCCCCTCACTGCTGGGGGGCAGGGGTGCAGGGGGACATGAGTGGGACATGAGTGGGGGCCTGCTGGCAGGTGCCCCTCACTGCTGGGGGGTGGGGGTGGGGACATGAGTGGGACATGAGTGGGGGCTTGCTGGCAGGTGCCCCTCACTGCTGGGAGGTGGGGGTGCAGGGGGACATGTGTGGGACATGAGTGGGGGCCTGCTGGCAGGTGCCCTCACTGGTGGGGGTGCAGGGGGACATGAGTGGGACATGAGTGGGGGCCTGCTGGCTGGTGCCCCTCACTGCTGGGGGGTGGGGGTGCAGGGGGACATGAGTTGGTGATCAGTAGTGCAATGTGACATGTGGCTTTGCTGGGGGGGCATGGCCATGGTGGATGGGCTGCCTGCGGGACATGACCAGGGGTGCAGGGTAGGTCCCTGTAGTGTGGGCTGCCTGCAGGGGCCATGGAGGACTTGTAGAGGGAACACCTGGGAGGACCCACACTGCCAATTCACGTGTAGGACTCCCCGGCACCCCCGTAATACACGTACCCTGCATCAATCGCGGGTGAAACTTCCCGCGAACCCCAGTTATACACGTACCCCGCTCCAACAGGGCCCTTTTGCGTGTGAAACTTCACGCGCACCCCAGGAATACACGTACCCTGCTCCAACAGGGCCCTTTCGCGTGTAAAACTTCACACGGACCACAGGAATACACGTACCCCGCTCCAACAGGGCCCTTTCGCGTGTAAAACTTCACGCGAACCCCAGGAATTTTAGGCCTGTGCGAGCGAGCGGGGTACGTGTATTACTGGGGTTCGCGGGAAGTTTCACCCGCGATTTCTGCAGGGTACGTGTATTACGGGGTTCGAGGGAAGTTCTACACGCGAAAGGGCAATGCCCGTGCACAATACGTCACAGACGCGCTTACGCGCTAAGGACCTTTGGTCCAATGAAATCACGTACGCCTGCTAACGCGCTTACGCGCTAAGGACCTTTCCTCGAATCACACGCTGCTGTGCAATTTTTTCACATGCCAAATCACTTTGTATCAAGCTGGCCACGCGAAAACACACAGAAGACCACGCTCCTGCCCAAAAGGCCGAATCAATGCCCCCCAGAGCCCCGAGCAGCCTCCCACCTGCCATCTGCTGCTGCCTGCTGGCCACGTGCCCAACTATTTGGTGCCTGCACATCAGCCATCTGCAGGGGTCTAGTTGCTGTGTCCACCCCTGCTGGAACTGAAGACTCCCGACTGGGATACCATCGCTCCACAGCCCAGCCCCAGGACCCAGTTGCCCACCCATGCCTGCCTATGGGGTTGCCATGTCGGGCACACCACCATCTGGCAGCACTGGCAACCCCCAGCCAGAGAGGCAGAGGGGCACCAGCTTCACTGCCACCGAAGTTGGTGTCCTGGTGGAGCTTGTCCTGGGGCATTATGATGCCCTCTTCGGATCATCACGTGCCAACAAGGAAGGACGGGACAGGATCTGGGACAACTTTGTGGTTGCCATCAACGCGGAGGGGGTGGTGACCCGCAACGTCAAGCAAGTGCGGAAGCGCTGGGTGGACTTGAGGTCCAGGACCCTCATGAAGGCCCGGCGCCTCGTGGAGGGGGGCCGGGAAACCATGAGTACCATCCAGTTGAGGGTCCTGGAACGCGTAAACCCAGCGCTCCACGCCCAGATCCTTGAGAGGCAGACCCGTCTGGAGTTGAGCAGTAAGTGGCCAAGCATTGGCGTGTGAGACAGGGCATGTTGCAGTGTGCTGGTTGTCTGATACTTGCCTGTATGTGTGACATAGGCCATGTACGTATGTGTGTGTGCAGGGACATCATGGTCATGCATGTGGGACCAGTAATGTGTGAACCACATGGTTGGTGCATGTGTTGAAATGCAACATGGGGAGCTCTATGCGGAATGGACACATGAAAGCATGCCAGTCTCTGTTCCTGGACATGGGTGGGGGTGAGGGATGGGTGCTGATGTCATGTACATGTATGGTGTCCATGTCTGTGTGTCTGACCTGCATGTCTGTGAATTGTTAATGCCATGGATGCATGACACATGTCTGTGACAATGTTTGGATTCACTGATGCAGCCTAGTCATCCTTGTATCCACTGTGTCTGGGGTGTACGAGTCCAGATGGATGAAACTACGGTGAGGTGTGTGCATGTGATAGGCATGACCCATGATGCATGTGAGTTTCAAACCAACATTGTATGTTTCAAGAGTCGCTTGGACATGTATGCTAATGTCCAAGGCATGCGCCATGCCTATTACTGCCTGCACTGACCTATGTGTTATGGAGGGACATGATGGAAGTAATGTTTGACAGTGCCACTCATCTGCTATTGCTTCCTGTCTAGGGGACCATTGTACAGTACCCTGATGCTTGTGTTCTATGTCTCCCTCTACACAGCGCCAAGTGAAGAAGAGGGCGGAGACGGCGCTGTGGAGCAAAGCGGCGGGGATGCCCCCACGGCTGCAGCGGAAGGGGTGGGTGAGCCCCCACAGGGGCTTGCAACGGCGGAAGACGGTGTGGAGCCATCCAGGTTGGTGGTTTCCAGAGAGGAGGAGGAGGCCGCTACTGAGCCGCACATGGGGCCTGGTGGGGGCATCCCTGCTGGTGCAAGTGGTGCAGTCCAGGGGCAGGGGCAGGAGGCAGCACAGGTCGCCGTGGTGTGGCCTGTGCATGTCACTGTCCCTGACACTGTGACTGCACCACCATGCACCAGCAGGGATGCCCCATTCCAGGCCCGTCCGCAGGTAGGGGGGATGTCCATGTCATCTGACACTCCTCTACCTGCGGACGAGGGCCTTATGGAGAAGGTCCTGATTGGTGTCTCGTTGCGCACAGGTGTCATTCGTGATGAGGGGCGTGCTTTCCCGGGGAGCACGCACGTCATCACGAAGAGCACCGTGCCAACGTGGTCCAGTTGGGAGCGACCATGGTCGGGGGTTTCCTACATGTGTTGGGCACTCTGGCGACCGTCTCTTCCTCTGTGGAGGCTATGCGCCAGTCGTTCTCCTTGCCGTCTTCCGGCCCAGATGCCACCAGGGCCCCCTGTGGACCTGCCCCGACCAACGCAGCCAGCTCGGTGGGGATCCCATCCCTGTCACAGTCGGGAGTCGGAGGTCCAGCAGGGGTGGACACACCAGCAACTGGACCCCAGCAGATGGAGGATGTGACGGCATCATCGGGCAGGGCAGGTGCACGACAGCGTCGGTGGATTCCATCAGCCTGGATGCCGTCGTGCTGGCAGAGGCAGTTGCGTCGGAGGCAGCGGCAGGCTCAACGTGGGAGGCATCATGGCTCGGAGCCATCAACATCAGAGGGGCAGGCATCGGCCGGAGGGCAGGAGAACCCTGGAATGGGAGTGTTCTCTGTGTGAGAGCGGTTGGGCCAGCAGATAGGTGCGGAGCGGCGGCGGGCGGAGGAGGAACGGCTCACAATGGTCAGGGCGGTGCAGAGGGCGCTGAGGCAGGCTGAGTGCCTCGAGGGTATTTGCAGGGAGTTGGAGCTGGACACTGCATTATCCCTGCGAGACCTCAGAGACAGTGAACATGCCTGCCTCCAAGCCATTGAACAGGAGTTTGATAATGCCCTGGCCCATGACATCAACCAGTGAGCCGTCGGACTGGCCCGCCGCCTTTGTATACAGTTATTTAGGTTTAGTTTTCATTTCTTTATCATTATGATTTGGAGTCCACAGACTTTGCTCCACTTTTTGTATATAGTTGTATTTTAGATAGGGTTTTTGTTAGGTTTCATTTGCTTTTGGGATAATGGACTTTTTTCAGGACATGTATATACTTTCTTTTAGTCATATTCACATGGAGTAATGTTTTTTTATGCTTTTCATCTTTGGATTTCGTTCTATGGACTTTGGGGATGCACCACATGTTTTTTAATTTTTTGGATTTCTTTTCTTGCTTGGATTTGACTTTCTTTTTCTTATTTTAAAAATGATTTCTTCTTTTGCATGTGTGCTTTTCATTTTGTACTTTTGTTGTACTTTTTAATACATTTATTTATTCTACATTATTGGTGTGGTGTACAGTGATGGTTTGGTGCATGTCTCCATGAGCATTGGCACAGTCATGTGTTGCAACTGTGTGGCTCTGTAGGACATTTGCTGATGGGCATGCTGGTTCTTTTCAGACTATCATGGAATGGATGATTTACTAGGGAGTGGGTGCAGTGGATCGTTGGGTGTTTGCACTGGGGGGTGGAGGGTTGGGATTTGGGTTGGCATTAGGGCCATGGGTCTGTATAGTCGTGGTGTGTGGGGGACATGTGTGGAGTCCTGCTGGCAGGTGGCCGTGACTACTGGGGGGTGCAGGGGGACATGTGAGGGTGCCTGCTGACAGGTGCCCCTGACTGCTGGGGGTGGGGGTGCAGGGGGACATGAGTGGGACATGAGTGGGGGCCTGCTGGCAGGTGCCCCGCACTGCTGGGTGTACAGGGGGACATGAGTTGGTGACCAGCAGTGCAAGGTGACATGTGGCTTTGCTGGGGGGCATGGCCATGGTGGATGGGCTGCCTGCGGGACATGACCAGGGGTGCAGGGTAGTCCCCTGTGGTGTGGGCTGCCTGCAGGGGCCGTGGAGGGTGTAGAGGGAACACTTGGGAGGACCCACACTGCTAATTCATGTGTAGGACTCCCCGGCACCCCCGTAATACACGTACCCAGCCCATTTGCGTGTGAAACTTCCCGCGCACCCCTGAAATACACGTACCCAGGCCAATCGCGTGTGAAACTTCCCGCGCACCCCTGAAATAGACGTACCCAGCCCATTCGCGTGTGAGACTTCCCGCGCACACCTGAAATACACGTACCCACCCCATTCGCATGTGAAACTTCCCGCGCACCCCTGAAATACACGTACCCATCCCATTTGCGTGTGAAATTTCCTGCGCACCCCTGAAATACACGTACCCAGGCCAATCACGTGTGTAACTTCCCGCACACCCCTGAAATACACGTACCCAGCCCATTTGCGTGTGAGACTTCCCGCGCACCCCTAAAATACACGTACCCAGGACAATCGCGTGTGAAACTGCCCGCGCACCCCTAAAATACACGTACCCAGGACAATCGCGTGTGAAACTGCCCGCGCACACCTGAAATACACGTACCCAGGCCAATCGCGTGTGAAACTTTCCGCGCACCTCTGGAATAAACGTACCCAGCCCATTCGCGTGTGAGACTTCCCGCGCACCCCGGAAATACACGTACTCAGCCCATTCGCGTGTGAAACTTCCCGCGCACCTCTGAAATACACGTACCCAGGCCAATCGCGTGTGAAACTTCCCGCGAACCCCAGTTATACACGTACCCGCTCGCACAGGCCCTTACGCATGTGGAAGTTACCGCGAAACCCGTAATACACGTTCCCCGCTTGGCGTTTGCTGTTTGGCAGTCCGGTAAACTGGTTTTGATTTGGCGCAGACCTTTGCGCTGGATTGGGGATTTTGATGCCTTTTACTTGCGCGAGGGCTTTCTTGGGGGCGTAACTGGCGCTGCTGTACGGTCGCGGCGCCACTCTGCGCCATGGCTGGTTTTGGAGGCTAAAATCCATGAATACGCTCTGCGCTGAAATGGATTTTATCACACGCGGCTGGTGCAGTCTATTGCAGGGGAACACTGTGCGCCAGCTGCCTGCGCCACTTTTGTGCGAATTTCCATGAATTACGCTGATAGTCTAGTATGGAAACGAATGGGTGTGCTTGTGATTCAAAGAGATGTGTGTATTCGGGTAAACCTTCCTTTTGCTGACCAATTGTTTATGAGCCCATTAACACTGTGGTGATTTCCCTGGCATAAAGATGGAGACCACATTTGTTGAGACTGACCTCAATTCTTTTAAATACATTTCGGGTTTAGTGAAATTTTCTTGCCCAGAATTGTGGGGTAGGTCTGCATATAGGGGACATTTTACCACCCTAATGTGAGCCTTTGAATAAATAGTAAAAATTAAATATCTTTACAACACCCTATGCACATATTTTGTTATACCTCTTTACTGACGCAATTTGCTGAAGCTACTCCCCTTGAGTTCCATTGAAACTCGTGTGCATCCATCCCAGCCCGCTTCTTTGCAGAAGCTTGTCATACTAGACAAAGTGGGACACCACACCAGAGCCTCAGACCACAGCCCTAGGGAAGTCTCAAGGTGACAGAAAGAGTTACTAACCCCAGACACTTATTTCTTTTAACCTTCTCCTTTGGACTGATACTACACACAAAGGTAGTGCAGGAAAGCCTCAGAACTGGTTCTTATAGTGACAGACAGCCTATGGATATGGCCTTATATTGGACATTTGCAAACCTAGAGCGTTGTCTGTAATGTAACTATGTCTCCTTTGTCCCAGCTAGCCTGTCATGCAATTTTACAACATTGCATCTAATGTAATGATCTCATACAGCCTGTTAGTGATTTATTTGGCAATTCACCACATACAAGAGCAGCATTTGTTCTCTTTTCGCCACCGAAGGGCAAACTAGCATGCCTCATGGTGAGGGAGATCCGTTTTGATCAAAATCTCCTTTGTATCCCTCAACACTCATACTGCACATTGGCAATTCATGTATCTGACACCCCAGTCGGCAGTCTCTGCTTCACCAGAACCACCTCTGGCATCTGTTTAACTGTTTTTAACTGTTTAATAGCCCCTACAACTCCCAGGAGCCCTTGATCACCCATCACATCCAAACCATGACTAGAAGGAACACCAGCACTCAACACTGGCAAGAGCCTGCATTCAAGTTCTGCTGGCCAGTGTTGAAAGGTCTTGTACGTTGGTTTGATAACACTTTCTACTGGTCAATAAACTGAAAACCATACATTCACCCAAATAATCACTCACCCATATGTTTTAATTTCCCCATATGTTGTAAGTTAGGTCTCTCTGTTTTTATCCCCTGATCTTTTCCCTTTTCCCTTTATCCTTGGCTTTTTTTCCTTTTCATCCTACAGACCATAGTCTGGAGGCCACCTTGGGCCTGGTCACCATTTACCTCTACACTGACAAAGCTCAGCACTTTAACACCACTACAGTGGTGATGTGTGCAGTATAAAAGGCAATAATAGAACATACCTTTATCAGGCTGGGTAGGATATCCTTCAGTGTTACTGAAACTTTGACACTTTTGGCATTCATCCATCCTTTTACTTACCTACAACAAAAGTGACCTTTAATCAAAATGTATCTGTTGATCACACACAGTCACACTGTAGAGTAACGCAAACAAAAAAAGTGGGGCTTGTTTAGTCTGCAAAAGGAACTGTACTGACCCACATAAGCTCAGCTACTAGAGTAGCATATTGTTTACTCTTACAGCCTTGCTTCTATAGTAATATCACAGCGCGGTTCACAATTCACGTCAACATTTTGGTGAGGCTTTTGCACACTGCAGGGTTACCGCTTAGTTTTTCCACCAGCTTCATTCCTCAAAGTGATAGGCAAACGGAACGACTGAACCAGTCTATTGAGCAATGCATGCAAATGGAGCTGCTGGAAGGAATCTCATCAGAGCAAAGACCACGTACACGCACTAGGCAGATCAATACAGACAGACAGATACACAATCACATACAGAAGCTGTTGACCCCTGGACATCCGGGGAGACTGTCAAGCCAAGCGAGACAAAAAGAAGTCAATCGCAATGAAATGAGGCACACACTAGTCTTCTCATAGTTGAAAAGGTTTCTGCATGAATCTTGATAAGAGTACTCCTCTCTCATTATTCCCCTTCCTAATGCGTAATGGGTGAAATAAGAGTGAGGCCAGCATGACTCTTCTGCTGGTCCTACCTTATGCAGTATTCAGAGGAAGTGCCAGGACCCTCAGGATTAAGGAAAGACATACAAATATCCATGGCATTGGCCGCATATTAGCCAGACACTCCCCCTTGGGTTCCTTCAACAGTCCCTACACTGGGTTGTTGGAGGAAAAAGAAAGACAAAGAAGATCTCTTTTTTTTATTTTTTAAAAGCTCTTCATGGGTCTCCTTTCACATCTCCCTTCCAATCTGGATGAGAAGAAAATTAAAGTGGGGAATTGTAAGATTGCATGTCACACCGTCAGAGCCAGTCACACATCGGGCCTGCCTAGGCCTGCTTTTCGTCATTCAGAAGTCTGCACATAGAGCATTATTGACATCTGAAAAGCCTGAAGGGCTGGGGAAAAGTCAGCCATGTATTAGGGGTGCACAATATTTCCTTCTGCTCAGTTTGCTTCCATTGGGCCTAGTGAGGTTATTTATTTAATAATAGGACAAGTCTGTCTGCAGCTCAATTCACTCAGAAAGGCCAGGAGGGCTGAGGCAGAGTCGGTCACACGTCAAGCATGCATTATGTACACTATGTAATGCCTTAAAGGAATACCATTTAGTCAGGTAAGATGGTAGTGTTACGAGCTACGTACCTGGGAGAAAGAAAGTAGGTACAGTGTGAGGCATAGATATCATGTTGGAGCAAGCACATCTCATCACGCCACACACAAAAAAAAAGTGGCCTATTTACAAACCTCCTTTCAATGTATTCATTATAGATGCACACATTAAGATATTTTTTTAAACGGGATATAAAAGGCTAAGAAGAGATTCTGCACATTGTAATATGCATCCCGAGTTCAGAAATAATAGGATGCATATTAAAATATGTAGAAAACAGACACATTCTCCTCTGCCTCCATGAAACATGCAGGGGAAGTCATTTCTTATGTGTTCATGATTTTTTTAAAGTGTGGCAAAGCAGCAGAATGAACAGGGATAGAAATGCAATTTTTTTATGATGTAAACATTTCACAATGATATGACATTTAAGAACTTGTCATGATGAAATACACTGCCAGCCAGCCTCAATGTGGGTGTAGGAAGCACCATACATTTTTTTTTTAACTTTATTTTTGCATTTACCGTTTTACAAAAACACAATACTAGCCCGAACTGCGGGCTGTACGACATGCGCCAACACCCGTTCCTCACCCCCCCTCAGGACCCCAGTCCTCCCTCTCCCCGTCGCACTCGTTGCAGTCTATCGGCCCCTTCATACAATGTGTTGGTATTGGAACTTAGTCCGCATGGATTCCTGTTTGTGTTGGCTTAGGCGATGATGTGGGGGAATCAGCGTTGGAGAGCAGATATGATGCATAAGGGCCCCATATGTCCGGAGGCCTCGCGTGCTAGGGAAGTGTTCTTATGAATTCTGCTTCTACTTCTTGGCAATAGAGGATGTCTTTCCTCCAGTTTTAGTGTGGGGACTGCACCCCATCCCCATGCCATAGCTATTCTTCTGCATGCTAGTACCAATAGTACGTTTGCCAGTTTCCTTGTTGGTGGTGCCAGGGTTTTTGTCATCCCTAGTAATGCTACTAATGGATCAGGTCTTATCTCCTTGCCTATTATTGCTTCAGTTACGCACAGTACATCTGTCCAGAATTTGGCCACCGCTGGGCAGCTCCAAGCAAGATGTAGGAAGTTGGCCGCCGCCGCCGTATCGCACCTGTCACATGTAGAGTTCAGCTCTTGGTGGTGCCTGTTCCTTTTTTTGGGTGCGTAGTATGTTTGGTGTAAATAGTTGAAATGGATTTGCTTGAAGCGTGAATTTAGTGCTACTTTTTGTGTCCGTTGTAATATGTAGTTCCATTCTTCATCTGGGATGGGTGTTTGCAACGACTTTTCCCACCTTTCTTTTGTTCTTGGATTTGTTGGTAATGTGTCTGTTAAAAGGGCTCTGTATATAGATGAAACCAACTTTCCCTCTCCTTGTGCCTGTATCACCTCGTGTGTTGGTGGTTGTTGTGGGAATGAGGGTATGAATTCTTGCAGAGCATATCGTAGTCTGAAGTATATAAATATATCCAGCGAGGTGGTGCTGCCTTTCTCTTTCGCTTGTTGGGGCGTTATAAAGGTTTCTTGGTCGAATAGGTCACCCAGCATGCTAATTTTTCATTTGTCTACCCACTTAATGAACACTTTTTCAGCAGTGAGAGGTACCCCTGGGATAAATTTAATGGCCAGGAGAGGCGAGTATCTAATCTGTACGTTATACTTTTGGGCAATTTTCTGCCAGATTGCATATGTGGATTGTACTATATTCATTGTTGTGTGTGGTACTGATTGTTTGCTAATGACCACGGCTCTCACCAGGTTTGGTGAGACTAGGGCTCGTTCGACCTGCACATGTGGTCTTATGAACTGGGTCGAGTACCAGTAGCTGAGCAACTGAGCTTGAGCTGCCCAGTGTAACTTTCCATATCGGGGAGTACAAGGCCACCCTTGGCTACCGGTAGTGTGAGGGATGAGTATGTCACCCTCGCTGGTTTACCCACCCAAATTAGGTCCAGCACTAAGCTCCTCACAGTCCCCAGGAAGCGTTGACAGCAGGATTGGAATATTAGAGAGCAAATATAAGAGTTTGGGTGCGAATTACCATTTTCACCAGGGACGCTCTTCCCCCATAAGGTTAGTGAGAGTGATTTCCATCTTTTCACCTTTTCTCGCAGTATTTTCAGTACGCTTTCGTAGCTGTCTCTGAATATTTCATGGTGATTCAGGGACATCTGGATCCCCAAGTATCGGGCCTGGGCATTTTCCCATTTAAAATTGTAGTCATCTGTAAATGTCCTGGTGTTGGCATTCAGGGGCAATATAATTGACTTGGAGTGGTTGATTTTTAGCCCTGACACCGACCCGAACTTTGTTATTTTACACATGAGAGGGTTGAGGTTTTCGCTGGGGTTTTGCACGCAGAGCACTATTTCATCGGTGTAGAGGGATATTATCAATTTAGGAGGGCCAATATTGAGCGCTCTTTGAATTTGCCGCTCCCGAAGGCTAGCTGCTAGGGGCTCCATTAATAGTGCAAAGATCAGGGCAGATAGTGGGCATCCCTGTCTGGTGCCACGTTGAAGTTATATATATGCAGATTTTGTTGTCCCTAAGGTGATTGCTGATTGGGGTTGGTTATAGAGGAGGGAGGCCAATTTGATATACTGGTTCGCGAGTCTAAGTTGCTGCAGTACTGCGAACAGGAAGGGCCACTCGACAGAGTCGAAAGCCTTTTCTGCATCTAACAGCACCGCTATTGCCTGCTGATTGGGGTCCAGTGCTGCTATCACCCCGAACATTCTTCGTATCCCGAATGTTGTATTGCACCCGGGTACGAAGCCTGCTTGGTCTGCGAGAACCAGTGCAGGCATTAGTGGGAGTAATCTGTTTACCAGAATTTTTGCCAGGATTTTGTTGTCGAGGTTTATTAAAGAAATTGGTCGGTAGAATTTGCATTCTTCAGGGGATTTGTCTTTTTTATGCAGAAGAATTACATTAGCTTCCCTTAGTGTTTTGGGGAGAATGCCGGACTCGATTGCTTCTTCGAAAACCCTTAAAAGGAGGGGAGCTTTGATGGGGGCAAAGAATTTATAGAATTCACCTATTAGCCCATCGGGCTCGGGAGCTTTGGAGGTGGGTAGACTCTTTCTCGGTCTGTGGCTCTGTGCTTGGCGGGGCCCGGGCTGGGGCCTGCCGTGAGATGCGCCCTTATGTTGCGGCGCTTGCGCTGCTTGTGGCTGGCACCTCTGAGGCAGGTGCGACTTAGTGTGTCTCCAGGCGGGGGGGAACACCCGCCAGCCGCCCTCGTTTTCCTCCCCCGCTTTTGTTTGTTTTTGCCCCCTGGGCCACGCTGCGCCACCCACCTCTCACCTCTCGGCGGGGGCCCCGGCACAGCACAGCCGATGTCCGCTCAGGCACTGCTCCACTCTGATGATGTGGCAGGCCCCTCTGACCTCCCTCCCGGGCCGTGGAGGCGCTTCCACTGCCTGTCACGTCCTTTTGCTGCTTGGATGTCGGGCCGTGTGCGGCTGGATGTGGGGGGGGGCGTGGACCCGGCTGGTGTCAGCGCGGGCCGCGGGGGCCCGCTCTCAGCTGGCTGATGCGATCGACTCTATTGGGTGCCTCCTCCTCATGGCCGCCAGCTCCGGCGAGCTTCGGTGTTCGGGGCCGCGGCCTCTCACACCAGCCCTTGGGTGTTCTTCGCTGCACGGCTCGTCTCCCAGAGGACCGGCGCAGATCCGTAAGGTGCGGCCCACTCTGCATTGCGGCCGTCTGGAATGGGGCAACTTCGTTTTTCTCTGTTCTTTCGCCGAAAGTGCCGGTCTTGTGCTGGTTCATTGTTACGCCTGCATAATATGGGTATTTCACATCAGGAATGCTGCGATTGATCAGGATTCATTCGGGAGATTGCCAGGAGCTCACAGGGGAGCCGCCATATTGGTTGGCCCTCTAGCGCCCCCTATAGGAAGCAGCATACATACTCCCGACACCAAGTACGCAAGGAAGCTGGCCAGTGCATCATTTGTGCACCAGTGTAGAACCCTGTAAAAGTGTAGGCCACCTTTGTGAATAGGGTGATGTTTAGTTTTCAAAGTAATGCACATAAAAAAGCATCGCTACACATTTTTTATTCATAATACATTTTGTGAATTTTAAAATTACAACTTTTTGACAACTGAAAACATTTTGCTTTCCTTGAGAATTCCTGGCTGAAAAGGTTCTGAACTTTTCTTGACTTATTCCATTAACTTGATCTTTTCTTTGCTTTGAGCGTGTGCTGGCAGGAAAAGGACTGACCCGCCTCAATCCAATATTTACAGCAACGTTGCATCAGCATGAATTGGCATAAGCCTCGCACGAATCTCTTAAAAGTTCATTCGAACCCAAACCACCACAATACAGTAATAATTGGTGTGATGCGAGGTTCAGCCAAATGTTTTCTCCAATGCTTATACGGAAGCATAAGGAGTTTGAAGGAAATTATTTCGAGTTCCTGTCGGGTAAGAGGAACCTCCTCATACATAAGTACTGGGAAGAGAAAAAGGAACATAGAGACAATACGCTAAGGGAGGGCCACGCCCTCTGAATGAGGAAGAGTTAAAAGATAGGAGTCTGCCTCTGGCCTCCTGACAAATCGTAACAATTCTTAACGGGTCATGATATGATAGGTTATTTGTAATGTGCTTAATACGTAAAGGTTTCTAAGCGCTGACCCAGGGACCGAACCTGTTTTGCTCCGTGTCTGCTTGCTTCCAAGGTGAGCATGTTGCCCCTGAGCTATCCTCCCAAGCTATCCTCCTGAGACAGACCCTATCTCAGACTCATTAACCAATGAGCTAGCTTCGAATCACGCACATACATACAGCTCACCCTCATTTGGCAGGTGTTGCCCACCTTCGACGGATTTCACCAAGAAGCTCAGTGCCTCCATAGACTTCTATGGTTTGACCCTCCCAGGAAATTTTGATCGCTCTCCAATAAAACATGTCTCCCCCTCCTTTGACTTCAATGGTATCAACCCCTGAAACATTTGACTTCACCTAGATATGTACCTAGACAGAAGGGGGATACCTGTGCACCATAGCTGCCAAGTTTCCCAGTACCATGCGCAACACCTTGTGTCAGCTCCGATTTTTCTCACTGCATTCTCGGGCGCTTAGTTTTATTTCTCCCATTGTAAGCCGAGACCTACAAATCCCAGCACAAAAAGGGAAAAATCAGGAATGGCTTGAGGTGTCATGCATGGAACTGGTAAACGTGCAAGCTATGCTTTACATTACTGTGGGAATGTTCAATGTTACACAAACGTTAGTAGGAGCACTACACTCTTGGCCATGGTCACACTTTCCAAGTCATATACAAGGGATTTGACAATTAAAATTAGTCTGTAAACACATACATACCAGCATTATCGATTCTATTCGGGAGATGCTTGTCCATTAACAGTTTTAACTTTGCGTTCTCAGACTTGCAGGCCTAGATTTCCCCATTATAAAACCCGGACTCCACATGCCAGAATGCAAAATTAAAACCCGGACTGGACTACAGTCTCCCCAATGGAATGGCCAATAATTGGAATGTATACACAAAAAAAGGTATATTTTTTCTTTAGCCATAACAAATTGATTCTATTCGAGAAGGAGACTCGTTGTATTTAAAATATTATCATTCGTCATAATTAATCATGTCTGCCTCCTAAAATACTCATCCCAATACAAGTCATTGGGTAAATTTAATTCTCCCATTTTTTTTCTCAAAATCCCTATACTTGCTCATCTAAAATATTGGCAGGAAATGTTATATGTGCATGTTTGTTTTATAAAACTCTTCGTACGTCAGGTGCACCTGATAGAGCGGCAAAATTGATCAGCACACATGATAAAACCGCTTGTATTCCTAGTCTGAATGGTCGACTCGCGAACCACAACTCCCAGCAGCGCCTGGGCGCGGTCTGCGTGCAGCGCCAGGCGTCACGCGTCTCGGGGAATCTCCTCGGGAGATTCTCACAGCTACATTTCACTCGGCTTTCCCCGGCTCGCGCACAGCCCTCACGCAGCCTTCCGGCCGCAGCCAAAGACTACATTTCCCAGAGTCCCAGCGGCAGACGGGGAACACGCAAAAGAGGGAAATCCTAAAGTTTTATTCGGGGAAATACTCACATTCAAGAAGACCATTGTTCACTTTCCAGTGATGGAAGGACCCGCGGGGTATGTCCCGTTTCGACTGGGGAAGTCACGGTTTGACCAGGTAAGGGGCATTGACGCTGCTCGCGTTCGTTTCCCTGAGATATCGTGGTGCGCGGCCGGTTCTTTTGTTTTGTGTATTTATTTGTGTGCGTTAGCAGTTCGTTTAGAAACGGAATTCCGATGCTCCTGAACCCGCCGCCGCAGGACGCACCGTCCCTTTCCTAGCGAAGGCAGTGCTCTCTCGTACTGCAGTGACAGTTACACGGTGTGCGGGCGCGGATTGGCCAGGAGCGCTGCCGCCCGCAGAGCCTGATTGGCTGGCTCGGACGCCCGTCTGAACTGCGGCACAGCGCCACTGTGTATGTGGTGGAGGAAGAGGGAAGTGCAGGCGGAGGCAGCTCAGCAGGTGCTTCAAGCGAAGCTGGGACCCGCTCACTATGTGGTCCAGCTGCAAGACCCATGTGCACGCTTGTGCATGCTCGGGGGGTCTGCTACTGTCTCGCGGCCAGGTGTCATTTCTTCAGGACCGCTCGGCACATGGAAGCCATTCATTGAGTTTGTTGCAAGTTTGTATGCTTGCTAAAGTGTGCTTGCATGTGTATAAGCCGTATGTACTGTAACACATGTATTATGGGATGCACTTATTTGTGGGTGAAGGGATGGCACATCTATTTGATTAACCCAGGCTATGCACATCAATTTCTATGGCAGTTCCTACTCTGCGATATTGGGGTTTAAGTTAGGGTGCGTGCACATGTCCACTGTACAGCGCCTTGGTGTAAGGCGCTTTATAAATCAATAAATACAAATACAAACTATACTAGCCTGTATTGACGTTTTAAACTGCATAACACAAATATGCGGCCGATTTTGCCTCCCCTAGATTTTGTTGGCAAGCGAGACATTTTTGTAGACATTGGTGTGCACAGTCCTTAAAGGATGGTAACCACCAAGACACATATGCATTGTATTACAATGCATACCACATATTTACATACTATACTAGTTAAACATTTGGGGCCTGATTCACATAAGTGTTTTTATAATGGTACAATCCCATAGGAAAACGTTCCGTGAATCAGGCCCTTGGTGTTTATAGCAGCAAGGATGAAGCAAATGCACAGTTAACTGTGGTGTTTGCCTCTGGGATGCTGGCATCAACCCAACATCTCAGGGATTCCATGCCAAACACTATTGGTTCATAGGTTTGAGCGGACTTTATTGTCTCAGAGGATCAGCCTGATTCATGGAATTATTTGCGTGAAAAACGCAGATTTGCGCGCCTTTCTGCCCGAAAATCCCCATACTGCAAACAATTCCATGAATCAGGCTCTGTGTGGCTGTCAGGAGGGTCATTTAGCAACTGCGTGAGAACAGGGAGCTACATGAAATTGTAATATTTGCAATACTTTATTGTATTTGGATTATTAATCTGTTCTTTTGGATTTTTCTTTATTCATGGAAAAAACGTTTTTGAAATTACTTTTTATGACCTAAATCAGTACCCGTACACTGGAGAGAGTTTCTTTGTTCTGGAGACCGCAATACAAATGTGGCAATGTGTGTGTGTTTAGAGTAGTATTCCTTACTTGTCTGTTGTAAGTCCTCACTAATGGTGTTTCGGGGGAGAAAATCATTTTACCCCACGTGTATACACTATTGGGACAGCTTAGACTTTTGACAGGTCTCCCTGTACTGCAAAACCCTTTTGGGACTTTATTCCACCGAAAATTTACTTTCCTCCAATGCAAGTCAAAGTGCCATTTGGACTCGTCTTGGGTGTAAAGTGCTTCTTTGCTCACAGCAAAGCATGGTCAAATTGATTTAAAAACATTTTTTTTGCTTAGTTGCTTGAAAAAAAATATATATATATTTTTTAGCTGTTACAAACAACTTTTCAAATGTTTAACACCCGTTTCAGAATCAATAAAATAATACATTTACATACAATTATTTTTCTAAAATGCATCTCACTTCTCAGCTTTTCTTAGATGTTTTATACATTTATACAGAAGAGACATCTGGCACGATTGTCTCTAAAAAATGTACAATAGCTACCTTCACAGCCAATCCAGGACTTGTAAAGAGAGATTTCCAAAGTGTTCCCTCATCCGGCTCAGAAAAGAAGACAAGTACATTTTAAAACAGTTTCATGCACAGAGAATACAGGCCAGGGCACGCCACAAATAAGTGTTGAAGAGTTTCATTCTATTGTCCATTTAGGCAGTAACGACAAAAATTCTCATGCGGGGCAATTTGTTTTCGCCTCTGTAAAACATCACGGGTGTGCCACAAATGAAATCTGACTCTCATATATTGTCGTCGTATATGCGGAGATGGACATTTATTTAAGTATTCCGCTAGGACCTTGTATTTTTTCAAACCAAAGATTGCGCTATCAAAGTCCTTGTAGGTCTTACAAGCTGCACAGTTTTTAATCCAGTCATATTCAAAGATCTTTTTCTTTGCTAAATCTGGATTAGTAAGTAGGATTTCAATAGTTACAGCTGCCAGGGCCATTTCGGTAAACAAAAGCGTGCGCCACTTAAGAGGAAATCCAGAGGTGTTGACAAGTAGGTACTGTGCTGCTATGCCCAATACATTTGACACATTAAGATTTAGCAAACATTTCCTCAGGAAAGCTGACATTTTCCACAGTATTTGGGAATAGACTGATAATACCCCCAACTCAAAACGTATCATAGGTAGAGGAGTACTCCCTTCTTGATGTCTCCCTTCTTGATGTACCAGGTAAAATCTTTGGTAGACTGCTATTGAAAAGATTTAATGCGTGGACCGTGGCGGCACAAGTAAGAGACAGCTTTCAATCTGCCTTTGTCTCAGGTTTGGGTACTATCCCGAAAATATTTTTTTTACTGATTATCTTGAAATCTTTATTTTTCATTTTCAGCAAAAGAGAAACAAAAACAGTAACAAATAACATGGTGAATTCTTTTTGTGCAGTGAGAGATAAGGAATCCTGTGTCTTCTGAGGGATCACAATGAATTACTGCATGATGCAGTGTTAGGCACAGGCACCTGGGTGATTACTGCATGATGCGGTGTTAGGCACAGGCACCTGGGTGATTACTGCATGATGCGGTGTTAGGCACGGGCACCTGGGTGTAACCTGGTTGTCAACTGCCTAATGCAATGATTTCGACCCAATCTCTTCTGTGTGCACATGGAACATGGCGACTGCCATTACAGCGGTTCACTGTGGACTGTATCTGCTAAAATGCAGACAAAGCGTGGGGTTCCCTGCCACTCTGCCCACATCAAGATGCAGAGTAGACATGTATTCAAATACCCTCCAACGAGTGGGATAATGCACAGCGCAGTTTCCCCACAGTTGTTCCCTCTCTGCAGCGAATCCAAATTTATTTATTTATTTCAATTTTTTAAACGCTCCACTCATCCGTGGGTCTCACGATGCTCAAAATTGCCTAGGTGTACCAAAACCCAAATAAATATTGTTTCCATTAGTTGTCACCCACCCACATCGGTTTGAAGCCTCCAATAAATGCAGAAGAAAGTGACTTGGTTACCTTATTGCGTAATCTCTCATAATTACATTTTAAATCACAATTTTAATTGTGATCTAAATACATATTAACATCAATCTCCAAAAACGAACACAGCTGTAATGTCACATGACCATCTGTCTTTAAGCCACATGTGGTTGTAGGTAGTAAGCTAATAAGGTTCTACGAAAATTCACACAGGAGCCAATCCCTCAGATTATAATTGTTCAGTTGTAACCGTGAAACGTGAACAATTCTTAGATTTGAGCTGCTGTAAAGTCACAAAAAACACCTATAATAACTTGAATTCAATCAAGATAACCTAAATGCCAGGAAACGGGGCCCTCAAACCACTTTCTACAATGTACCAACCTATGAAAGATCTGGTGAGTGTGCATCACATCCAAAAAATGATAGTTTGGAAACTCCAAACTGGTCATGTGCCAATGCATGTGTTCCTGAACTATGACATTGAGCTGCTCAAATAGCTTATTATCCATCCACATCCTCTGTACTCACAAAACAAAAGAACACCATCAAAGCAAAGTAGAATAGCCTGACTGCCAGACTGGAAAGAGCGAGAACAAGCCTCCTAAAGAGGCCCTGAGAAACCACAAAAAAGTCATGTGTTAGGTTTAAACAGCATAGAAAAAGCTGGCAGTGTAGAACTAAGCACACATCTATCCTCTCCCATCAGCAACAGATGGGCAACCCATGCACACAATGTCTGCGACTACTCGAAAGGAGAGAAAGCAACCAGCCCCCGTTATAAATCCCAAGTACCCGCAACAGTTGAATAGTTCAAAAGCAGCCAGATAAGAAATACGTATATGCCTTGTCCACATCCAGTCTCTACCCATTGGCACCCCCAAAACGAAAATGTACCACCTGTCAGTGTCATAACTACTAGTCCATTTCAAGGCCTTCACGTTCAAATCAAGAGCACCACTTGAGCTGCTTGTGATGAATCAATTGTATCATCACTCCTTTCCCGACGGTAACCTCATCCCATGTGGGCAGGGGACGGCAGTCGCTACCTGATTCTGACCCTGGGAGCAGTTATACGAGAGAAGATCACATTCTGTGAGACAACAGCTGGGAGATGGTGGCAGTATCATTGGGTAAGCCATGGTATCCCCTTTCCTTTCGGAAGATACATCTCCGACTCCCCATACTCTAATAACCTATTGTAATACCTCCACTATTCCACCTATGGAGAGTAGTACATATCTTTTGTTACGTACCAAAGGCCATTTCCCCTGCTAATGCCCCGTCTGTTCCGTGCACTGGTCACCTGGCCACCCTATGAACCTGGGTCGGTCCAGGTCCCTGTCTGTCCAGTTGCACCTTGCACTGCCTATTGGCTCCCCAAGCACTTGTGGTCTGTATCTGTAACCCCACTGCACTTATGAGCCACCTGTTGGCTGCACTTTCTGATTACCTGCACTGAGCGACCCGCCGGCTGCACTTTTAATTACCTGCACTTCTCCATTCCTCCTCGCCCTTTGCACTTCTCCCCTTCCCTGCGATTGCGCACTCCGAATGACACAAAGCCTAGTAAGATTGTTGTTTTGTCCTCCGTTTTCCCCCTCCTTGTCTTGCCTAGAAACACTTGTGTACATGTGCATTATGAATGCCATGTCATATCATAACTCTCAGAATAACTAACTGGCCTTGTAAAATTATGAAAGACACTTCTCCCAATCCCACATACTCTTCTTCCAAACCTAGTTTGCCTTTACAATCCATTGAGGGTATTCCTAGTGTTTTTAAAAAGCAGCCGTGATTCCCACAATCCCCACAACACTGGGACAAAGAAGAGGAACTGAGTAATGCAGAGCATGGGCATCCACAAGCAAAGGCAGCACTCTAGTGGCAGTGAGCGCACACCTGTGCTCGGGACATTTAAATCACCAAAGCAAAAAATGCAGAGAAGCTGCTGGCATGAGCGAGTTGCTCCTCTGTGCGAAAGGACATCTGTGGAGCCAACCTACTCGGGAACTTGAATGGGGAAGGCTGCTGGAAGTGGATGACACGCAGTGAGAATGGCAGAAACCAGAGGAGGGCTCCTGGGCATTCGAAGGCATCGGAGTACAGTTCTATGCTCACTGGAATTCCATGCGAAGAAGACAAGTGCAGTGGAAGCTTCAGGAAGCTGGAACACAGCGGAGAAACGGTCGTGAAGCACAAAGCAGCAGGAGGCAATGAGAAACGCTATCAAAACATGGTGAGCCCACGAAGGGACAGAAGGAACACCGGGGCATATCAGCAGCCAAACTGAAATAATTGCAAATAATGAAACCAAGAGAAAAAAGGATTGGTTTATGAACCTATAGAGAGAGACTGAAAGAGCAGTTTTCTAAGGCAAGATACGTTTGAGTTTGTCAATGGTTGTTGCAAGTATATGAGAAAGACACTAAAGAAACTATATATAAGAAACCAAGTATATCAGCCAAAAGGCAGAACCATCAAAGATGGGAAAGTGAGCAGGAGCTCACATGTGAAAAGACCTAGCAGATGAGTATACAAGGCAAGCTATACATTTGTGCACTTGAGAGAAGACCTGGCAAGAGAGTATACAAGGCAGTTACAAGATTACAGAAAGCCTTGGCAGGAGAGTACACAGGCATTTATAAAGGTGTGAATCCAGAAAGCCTGGCAGGAGAGTATACCGGCTCTTGCAGATGTGTAAGGGAAGTCCTGGTAAGGAAATATACCAGGCAAATAGGAAGGGAAAAAATATACAAGAAATCGCCAAAAGGCTGTGTTGCTTTAAGACACTTGGGAACTGAAATCCTCGCTGGAGAGGGATATACATTAAAATATAGAAATAACTGCATCCTTTTTTTTGTTTAGTTAAAATGGGGGTGGTGAGCCTCCACCCCCATATTTCTTAAAAATGGCCCCAAATTAGGAGAAATAACCCCAAAAAAGATGCGGTCATTTCCACACTCAAAATTCTTCCCCCAACTTTTTTTTTACGGATACCGCTGGAGAGTACACCAGGTATCCCAACCAAACAAAAACAGAAAGACAATCAGTTTGAAGATAACTTTTGTTGTTGTCCCAAGGAAAAGTCGAGAACTGTTATTTATAACACAAGAAAGCAACGAAGAATTCAGGGGAAGGGAAGAACCCTCTGGAACAGAGATACCCATCCGTGTGAGATTTATTTCTGTGGAAGTTATACATATTTTCTTTCTTTTGAACATTTACGAAACACTCGCGGCCAAAGACATTATCCTTTTCACCTTTAGAAATAATTTCTGTAGAATGTGAGGGTCAGAGTAGTACTTTGGAAACAGGACTGTTTTGTTTTGGACATTCTGACTCAGACAGTTCCTTAGTTTTGAGTTTAGGTGGGGGAATTCCGTTAGTGCAGGGACAGCAAGGCCTTTTCCCAACCCCTTTTATGTTCTAATAAAAATATTTAGCCAAAATCATGTCTAACGTGTCCGTGTATCTTTCCTGACTCCTCACATGTTTTTCATGACTTCAATTTGGATCACAAAACACAAATCTATCATCATCAAAAAAGCATCCTCCTTCACGATCTTTAAAAAACAGCTTAAAACCTGGTTATTCAACCAATATTAGCACCCAAGGATAGGACACCTTCCTCCGGATACTGTTGTAAATACTTAGGCCACTGTTTAGTGTTGTTAATATATTGTAACCTATATCATGCAATGTAACCAATGTAATGTTTGAACATCACTATTTTCTAAGCTGTCTTATAACCTCGCCGTGAAACCTGAGGGTCTGGGCGTGTAACAAATAAATAAAATAAAATAAATAAATAAATAAATAAATGGAACCCTACACAGGCGACTAAATGTGAACCAAAGGCCCACAATGTTTTTCACACATAGGAGTTCAGGTTCCAGCAGCAGCTGGCTGGATAAAAAGTTTGTCGCTGCAGTCAGATGCAGGAGACCTTTGCAGCCTGCATCAGACGAATGCACCAGTCAGTTGAGACTGTGTCAACAACCCTTGTATATACAACCATGCAGCTCTCGGTGGTAAAAACGAATTCATAAGAAGTAGAACCATATGTGACTGCACCATGTACCAGTTAATGGAACATGACGGAGGGTTGTGGCTTGTAATGTTTTGACCCCAGAAAAATCTGTAAGCGACCATAGAAACAAAGAATAGCGATTTAAATTGGGTCCTGAAGAAAGTGGAAGACTAGCAATGGAATGCCACTGTAACCACAAGGAATGCCTAGTTAGTCACTTAGACACCCAGAAAACGATTGTCTTTTTAAAGTTGAAATAAAAAAGGTTTTGTTTTTTTAGAACCAAGCAGATATGCAGGTAGAAATAAATGTATTCTAAAATCCTGCTGTGCTCATATCCTGTACAAACTGTTTTTTAAATCTCGAAATATCCAGACAGTGGCATTTTTCTGAGTCTGATTAAATCTGTGCCCAGAAAAGATTTTGGGGTCAGTCTCTCTCACTATCTCCTCACCCAGGATTGGTGGCGCACCACAGTGTACTAGTGTGAACCAGAGAAGGGACAGTTAGAAAATGTTGGAGGGAAAGAATAACAGATTTATTAAACGTAACTGCTAAAGTAAGAATTTGAAACCAATGCAATTTGGACCAGCCAATCCTTTCAAACTACCATAAACCTCCTTCTCCCATCAAGTTGCCATATTTCATAGCGCAGTTTTGCAATGGATTGCGTAGGCAGTGTAGTCCTAATCCACAAAATATCCATCACATTTAAACAAGTTACTGTCCAAAACACTCCATATCTCAATGCTTAATGTAATGGTTTGCTCTTATGATCTAACGCTGGTAAAGTCGGTATAGAAAACGGTGGGAACAATTTTGGAGGTGATGCTTAGTGATTTTTCATCTGAGATGTCTTCAGAGGGGAATTAAAAGGGAACACAGTTTGTTTTCTCTCTCATGGCACAGGAAGGCAAAGGGAGGAATCGCTGATGCACGACTAGGGACTGAACAGACAAGTGGGAGAGTCACATGGACATAGCTTCAACGGGAGCACAGCTGCGGATTCTTCAACAAATGAGTCCGCACCGGGCACTACATTCCCTTCCAAACCTTCACCCCCTGCCTCTAAGCCTGCTTATCCCTTCTTTTCATTCTCTCCCAAGTTCTACTTATAACATTCTATCCTTCTAATTGTATCCAGAACTCTGTTCAAAGACCCTCAGATACTGCGACACAAAAAAGAAAACATTGCTGCGCACAACTGCATTTATTTGATTAAAATTATATTGCTGAAAATCAATAATTTTACATCTATAAAAATCTTCCGAAAAAGAAGATTATACTTTGAAACAAATATGTTTAAGGCAAAATGGGGAGCTCTTAACAGATCTATAAACAGTACTTTAGTCTGCATCAGCCTCATCTTCCGTCTTGGGCACTGTAATGTGGTTCTTTTGATGAACTTGATGTGTGTTCAACCTCCCGTTGCTGCTGCTTGTAGTGCAAAAACACAAATGCATGGATTGTTTTCTTGACAAGTGATCACCACCTGGAAGACACAAATTATTTTGTTAACACTATAAGTAGAATTTATTATTAAGTCTTGGTTCAACCTGGCTGCTTTTATATAGGTAGGATAGTATAGGTAGATGACAGCCACCCCATCCCAAAAAAGGTTAGTGTCAATTATTCCAGGGGCAGATGCACAAAGATTGATATGCGGGGACATTTCTTCTGTGAAAAGAACAGTGAGCTAAAGACTTGGTTGAGACTCTCCCAGGGACCATCCACCCAAGAACAAGTCAATGGGCTGTGTTCGTGCTGGTAGAGAGATACCCAGACCCCCCTCTGTTTTGCATACCAAGTAACTTTGGGTCTCACCCTAAGTTACCAGGGGAATCCAGACGTGGACCCCTTGCTCACTGATCTTGGAGAGGCACAGCTGCACCTCACTGATGATGCCCAACTAGGCTGAAACACGTGTATGGGGTTGCTGTGGTACTCTTGTTCAGTGGGAATTGCCTAGCATTTCGGTGCTGGACTGCCCCTGGGCAGAACAAGACTGATATGCGGGGACATTTCTTCTCTGTGAAAAGAACAGTGAGCTAAAGACTTGGTTGAGACTCTCCCAGGGGCCATCCACTCAAGAACAAGTCAATGGGCTGTGTTCGTGTTGGTAGAGTTTCCCAGACCCCCCTCTGTTTTACATCAGAAGGGCATTCATCTAAACAAATGTTTTTGCAAGTCACCCCAACAAGGTTGAGGATGTCCATGTTACAGCATGTGCACTGGGTATGGGTACATATTTTGTAGTACATTGTTGTATGCCGCTAGAATGTATGTTGTATTGCCCATGTTGAAGCATACAACATTTTGTAAGCCAGTGTCATTTTAGTAACGAGCCTTGCAGCTGATTCTTATGTTATGTTATATTGAATGTATAAAGCACCTAGGTTGTGCAACTGAGGTGTGATTGCATTGCACCAGAAACTGTGTCCGCAAGGTAGATCTGTACCCATTTACTGCCATCCTTCACCATTCATTAAGGACACAGCGCTCTCGAGAAACAGGTGTCTCATATTTAGGGTTCGAAATTTGAGAATCAAAGAGCAGGAGCTAAAACCAGTTCCTGGGTGTCGGGCATCACCCAGTAGGCAGGAGCTACTAGTGGGCAACCAGGAGCGAGTAAACCGTGCACCGCATATTAACTTTCACAGGAGAGGCAAACTGTAACTTTTTGCCCATTATGTATGATCCATTATGTTTAAATGTGTACTAGATGTGTCCTAATTCTTCATTAACATTCTTAAATACTCAACTTTAGTGTCACACGTGTATGTCTGTAAGGCACCAGCTGACCTGAAGCCAAAAGTAGCTCTGGGTAGCTGTTGCTTTAAAGCTAACCAGGCTCTCCTAGGGTAGAAGCAGGAGGTAAATAGCCCCCAGCAATTGCAAGCCCTGCTATTGCTCTCCACGTGTCACCTTGTGGTCATGCTTGGCCTGCATGTATCTCTTGGGCTGATTCTTCTGAATCTGACTTCCAAGGATGGTGCCACAATTTTGCACTTTGCCAGGAAGGAACCTGTGCATCATAGGGTGGTCGCGTTTGTTCAGCATGGTATTCAGGGCTGTACAAACCTTCATGCTGTCATTGATGACAGCTTGTTTGGCTGCCCTGGCAGCTGTAGTTTTCTAAAGCTTGATGTAGTAATTGTGTGCAATTGACCTTTTGAGGATGGATGAGGCTTAACATGATCTGTAAATCGTTTCTATGTGCTTTTGTGACTATATATGCATATCAAAAGCAGGGGTAAAAATCTCAATTCATACATACAGACAACACATGGTTTCTTATTCGGCAAGAGTCAGTTATCACTAGCCGGTGGCTAGTGACACTTGCAAATTGGGCGCCCTGTCAAGAGTGTACTTTCTGATGTTGCCCACAGCAGATTTCATACTGATCAAAGCCATCAACATACATGATCTTGCTGCACTCTCCTGCGGCTGCAGTTATCTGGGTGGACACATGAGAGTAATTTTCCTGAGGCTTTAGCAGCAGCAAGGCTTTCTCCATCATTTCCACGGGTCTTGGCCGGAAGTCTCCTGCTGCGGTGTGGTATGGTGCTCTCGCTCCCTCTGCACAGGTCTAGAAAATGTCTGCTGCGGTGTATGGATCCTGCCCCCTTCCTCTGGGAAGGCTAAATATGTATATGGGTGGACATGGGGGCTCGGGGGGTTGTGGAACACAAAAGGAATCCGCAACATTGTCATTTAGCCCATGGAAAATAAATTTGTTTATGCGGCTCCAACACAGGCTGTGCAGAATGCAGGAGCAGCCGGGGAACTGCCCTGCAGCACTGCACCAGAACAGAAACAAGTTGGGAGGATTTTACAGCAGAGTTTTCCAAAGGTAAATACATGAAAAGCAGGATATGCGGCCAGCTATCCAATCCACGGACGCTCCCCTTCCTGAGCTTCTGCCACTCGCCACCACCCCTCAGCCGCCCTTTTTGTCATTACCCTCCCTATACACCAGGTCTGCGCCCACCAGGTTCAGCTGTCTACCAGAACCTGCTTACACGCTCCTCAGAATGTCTCCTGGTGCCCCACCCTGGCTCCCGAGCAACGAGACTAACTTTGCTCACTGGTCCTCATTCTCTGACGCTGTCTTCTGCCAGGCAGTGTTTTCTTTCCACAGTGAAAAGTAGAAATTGGATAAGGTTACCAACTCCTGCACACCTCACCTTAGGGTGTCATTGGGGGCCGCTGTTCACCAGCTGGCGACTTCCCATGACACATGGGGACGCCCTTTGCCCAAGGTTGGGGTTTAGACTGCACATGCCTATGATGGCAGCAGCTTATTGTTTGGGGGCGTAAGGCAGGGTCAAGGGGAAGTGAGTACTTGTGGGGAATGAGATGGTGGTGGTGATGCTTGCACTGCCTTTGGCCCAGGGTGGGAGTCTTTGTATAGTAGTGGTGATAGAGTGGGCTCTGCAGTTCCTTTAACCCACGGTGGTTGTGGAGGTGGCGGAGAGGCTGCCGGTAAGGGTTTTGGGTCGTGGGGCAGTGATGACGGATACCGAGGCCTGGGGATGAAGTGTCAGAGAGCGAGTTCGAGGAAGGCAGTGGTTGTGTGAGTGCTTTGAAGAGTGCAAGGTAGGGAGAGTGTGCATGCAAAACATTGAGAGAGCATTGATGTAAGAGTGCGTGTGTGTGCCGGAGTGACACGACACAATGCGCTTGAATGAGTAACATGATGGAAGACTCAGAGGCACACTGTGGGGGGCAGAAAGCACCATGGAGTGGGTTGGCAAGGCAAGGGTGCAACGGGGTCTGGCCCAGGTGGATTGTCTGGTGCAATTTTGTTAATCTGGTAGGAGTAACCAAGCATATCGGAACCTGGTGCATGTTACTTGCTACATGGAGGAAGAAAAGCCAAAGCGCCCACCTCTATCATTTGGCATGGAGCCAATCCAGACAGAGTAGGCCACACCCACATCACAAGTGGCATTATATGACGGAAAAAATGAATATTGCTTCTCTTTGTGATGTTTACCAACTCAGCATTGTATTTGTAGAAATTGTCGTGCATTATATGTTTTGTTTATATTGAATACTGATGTAATGTAAGTAATATGTTGTGGTATGCAGTATAGGACTTTATGTAATCAAAAATACTTGTTAAACAACATTTTTTAATAAATCAATAATGCTATTTGTTTGGCATGTGTTTGGTTCTGATATGCCATATGTGTACAAGTGTACAAGCCCTTCTCGCAAGGGAGTATTGCCTGCTGAGCCCACGCTTTTGGCAATATAGAGTCACTGGGCAGTCAGTAAGGGGTCTACATTTCTTTGCATTCTATTACTTGTAAACACCCATTCACAATGGGGGAATATAAAGCTACAATTGTACTCCTTTAACTGGCTTAATATATTTCTATAAGGTTTTATATATTTATCAAGTTGGTGTAATGTATATGCTTACTAACCATAGCTCAAAAGTTATCAAGGGCCTATATTGCAGGCTAGGCTCAAATATAACTTCCACCGCTGCAGTGAATGTGTGACCCTGGGCAAATCGTTTTCACTTTATGGGCCTTATCTGCCAACAATGTAAGTCTTTAGAAGTGTTTGGAATGTGTTTCAATGTTCAAACAGCCCAAATCGTGTATTTAATTGATTATAATGTTGCTCCATATTTAAAAGCGACCATTAAGCACACCACAAAGTTGTTTGTCTCTTGTTATTACATTCTTGTAATGTAACTTACCATGATGCACTAGACTATCCCTGTGCCGCCATTGTATCTGCTCTCACACCTGGCAACGACAATAAGGGTCGCCCTGCACGTCTGATGCTGCACAAGGCCCCACAATTCCTACACCTTGCCCCAAATGTGCAAGTGTGAGAGGGAGCGCATGCAAGAGTGCGAAAGAGGGAGCCTGTGCATGGACGTGAGAGATAGATGCAGGTGTGGGAGACAGTGTGTCCAAGGGTACAGGAGTCTGGTGTGGATTTGTGGTTTAGTGAATCTTAGCAAAGCAGAAAAGCGATGTCTGGAATGTTTCGAATTAATCAAAAACGTTGTCATTGCTCCGGGCAACCCCATAAACCCATTGGTTTCCAGCCTGCCAGCGTCAGCATTTGATGGCTGTGTGCATGCCTGTGGTTCATGGCGTGATGGAAGACGTGCAACACGCCATGCAGGGGGCAAATAGGAACATGGGCAGAGAGGAATGCGGGGCTATAGAAACTAGGAATGTATAGAATGCCCATAACTGGGGTTGTAGAGCGTCACACGAGGGATCCGAGGAAATGGGGCTAAATAGGGGAAGCGACCGGAGCAACGGCTGGGGCAGAGAGAAGGCAGAGGGAGACGGTATGGCAGCACAGATATGACAAAGAGGAACAGGAGTGGGGACTACAGAGCCACAGAGGGTTAAAGGAAGGGGGTCAGAGTGGTGCATAGGGGGTTGGGAACAGAGGCACAGAGAGGAGTATAGGATTACAGGCAATGTGAGGGAATGGATGAAGATCACTAACAGGGAGGGGTCATGCTCGGGGCTGCATACGGCTATTATGAAAGAAAAAACCTCTCTCTCCCTATTTCTAAGGGCTTGCCCTGCCTCAACCAAGGAAACTTCAGTGACCCGTCAAAATGTCTGTCCAAAACAAATGTCCTACAACATCTGTCCGAAACCTAACCATCTAACCCTTACACTTAAACCAAAAGTCTATAACCAAAGTAAAGTTCCTTCCCCAGTAAAATGACGCCCTGTTCCTGGTGTCTCGGCTGGTATTAGTTCCTATCAGTGTCCCTTCCAAACAGTGACGGGGGAATGAATCCCTTCCCCTGGTTTCTTTATTAACGTTCTCCACACCAGTTCTTTAGCACTTTTACATAAAGCTTGTATCAATCTTAACTCTTTCCATGAAGTTTTAAAATGTACATCCTTATTTGGCCGCGTCTGGATGATAAATATATTTTCCAGGCTTCTCTGTATCTTTTTTGTTAATCTTTCCTATGTCTACTTGAGCATTGGTATTGGTTTGACCACTGCGATGCGGGAGTTGACTCCCAATGCCTTCTGCTGGAGCAGTGATATTGGCATGGCCGCTGCGATAAGGGAGATGACTCTTGATGCACTCTGCTGGAGCAGTGGTATTGGCATGGCCGCTGCAAGATGAGGGAGATGACTCTTGATGCACTCTGCTGGAGCGGTGGTATTCGCTTGGCCACTGTGATGAGGGAGTTGACTACCGATGCCTTCTGCTGGAGCAGTGATATTGGCATGGCCGCTGCGATAAGGGAGATGACTCCCAATGCCTTCTGCTGGAGCAGTGATATTGGCATGGCCGCTGCGATAAGGGATATGACTCTCGATGCACTCTGCTGGAGCAGTGGTATTGGCATGGCCGCTGCAAGATGAGGGAGATGACTCTTGATGCACTCTGCTGGAGCGGTGGTATTCGCTTGGCCACTGTGATGAGGGAGTTGACTACCGATGTACTCTGCTTGAGTGGTGGTGTGAGTTTGGCCACTGCGTGGAAGGAGATGCCTCCCAAGAGACTCTGCTTGAGCAGTGGTATAGGTTTGGCCACTCTGACAAGGGAGATTACTCCTGATGCACTCTGCGTTCGTTGGGCCTCTTCGCAGACCCCACCTTGTCCTCCTGCCAGTTACGTTAACTGTCGTGCCTTGAGGACATGGCTCCAGTTCTTCGCGGGGTCCTTTCCTCTTCCTTCTCCTTTCCTGCTCGGCTCCGTAGCAGGCTTGTGGTCTTGTGTCATGTGTCGTTACTGAACCTGACGGTCCAACTTCCAGCGGTCATGCCACAACCAAATGATTCAGCTCCCTGCTGGCTCTCAGGACTCTCTGGCAGCATCCTGCCCTTCCTCTCTAGTTCCAGAGAGATGTGATTGCTCCGGCTGCAGTGTTCCACCTTCGAACTTCCAGTGCTTTGTGAGTGTTCTCCTGGCTTCGGTGATCAGATCTCCTTGGTCTGTTCTCACTTTTCTGTTTATACTGTTGACTCGCCCTCGCGTGACGTCAACACCTTCGATGAAAGTCTCTTTGGCACTCTTCATGCCTCCAGTGAGCCACATCGTTACAGTACTTGCTTTACTTTGCATATGGTCACTCTGTGCTTCTTGTGCTCTTCTATTCTTCTTCATCTCAGTAGGTCCTATACTTGTCACAGTCATGGGTCTACAGTAGCATATAGCTCTACTGTCAATGGTGGATGAAAAGGGTGACAATGATGGTAGGGTTTTATGTGGGTATGGAGCCTTATACCCAGAAGCGGAGTCCCTCCCTTTGAGGTCCTCCACATATTACCACTCCTAGTGGGACTATTAGGTAGCGCCCTCCCCTCCCTATCCTCATAGAAAATGGCTCCCCCTTGGGGAGAGTGATGTGACCTGGTGAATCGTCGCAGAAAGGGACACATTTCAGAATGTCACAGCAACAGCAATATGTGAGGCAGGCGGTCAAACAGTGGCAAACGAGGGATCAGAGGTAGCGGGTTCAGATTGAAGGGAGGTGCACACAATGGAAGGGAGCAAAAAAGAGGCATGGGGCAAAGGAGAAGGTGTGGCAGCAAAGATGTAGTCAACCAAGAACTGGCCTGACATGATCAAGCCTAGTGTAGAGAAGGGGGTTCAGAGGGTTACAGGATCCAGTGTCAGAGGGCATGTAGGCACAGGAGTTTACATAAATGGGGATCAGAGAGTTACATTGGCTTAACAGAAATGGGGGTCGAGGGGAGCACAGGATTACAGGAAAGGGGCAATTAGTTAGAATGTGGCAGCAACAGGAACGAGGTCGAGAGGCACAGGGGGATTGGAAAATGCCACTTGAGAGGTCACTGGCAGGGAATCGGATTGGAAGGTGGTGCATAGGAATTAACATGGGGCAAGAAAGAGGCAAGGGTAAAGGGGAAGGTGTGGCAGCATTGTACGGTCCTGGGAAGAGAGTTAGACAAGTCGGTGAGGTGCCAGGACGACTGTTGGCAGCGATGGGGATAGTTATAAGGCCCTGCTAATGTGAATTCGCCTGCTGAGCTAGTCTGCCAGGTACCCTGCGTCAGCATGCTTGGTAAAGGTGCAAGGCAGTCGAAAGCTTGTATGCCAACTTCACTCAACTTCAAGCGCCCGGACTCACGTCTGACACCACGCATTATGCCCACTTCTGAGATGGGGAGGCCTCAGCTTGGAGGTGCGCATTAAAGCCCAATGGGACTAATGCTATTTTGGTCATAATTCCAGTGACTTTTCTCAGCTGTGATGGAAAACATCTTTTTTTGTTTTGTTTATTGAACCACAAAATCGCTATAAACCTGCTGATCTGCACATTACTGTACATCACAGCAAGATTATTGCAGTATACAAAAGCCATTGCATACGTATGTCCTAGTAGTGTTATTGTAACATGTTCAAGAATTAGTGCAGAATTCATATCTCTAACTTGCCTGCCTGCCATTAGTACTCATGTACGATGTTTGTCAATTACGATACTATATCCGACACCATTTTCCTACTAAATGTATCTACGATGGTAGGCAGAGTTTATGTATTTGAAAGAAACTGTATATCCAGGACCGCCTGAACCATATCTAGGTCCTTGCTCAAATACATGAGCTCATGTTATGTTATGTTACTTTGCATTTATATAGCGCCTTATGTACCATTGGTATGGTCTCAAGGCGCTGATAGATTGAACGCTCTCGGGAACCGATGTTCAGGTCAGTAGAGAGATTAGAGAGAGACAAAAGTGCGTGTGAGCACCGGATATGTGTGCAGCTGGTGTGGCTAGTGATATATGCTTCTTGGCTGTAGGTGTGGAGGCTGAGAGATAAAGAGTATGTGTTCGTTCTGGGAGGTTGCTATCCAGACCGATTTGGCTGCGTTAGTTCTGAGGAGAAACGCCTAGGCTGGAGGGTGTGTACCAGCAGTGTTTAGAGGTGATGGGGAGCATGAGGCAGATGATGGTATGAGAACAGCTATACCGAATGGTGTCATAGTATCGCTGTGTTCTAGTTGAGTGGTGGTGTAAAGAAGAGAATAAGCGTGGAGATGTGATATGGTGGTTTACCTTAGGTGCTTGAGATCGAGCACACTCCAATAGTTCCTTGCACTCCGAGCGTTCCATGCACTGCGACTGTTCCATGCACTCTGACTGTTCCATGCATTACATGGAAATACATTACATGCATTAGATGTTCCACACTAATTGGTTACATTTTGTATGTCTAAGTATTGGGGTGATGGTAAATGCCCATCTGCTGTACAGCACTGCAGTGATTAATCTGATTGGCTCTTCACTTGAAACCTGACAGCGTTCTGCCCCTGGCTCAGTGCTTGCTCCGCTGTTGTAGTTTTGTTCTTGTAAGGTGCGGTCTGTATACTGCAGCAATGCACGCTCTTCTAATAAAGATAACATGCCAGCTGTGTGGAGAAGCCAGATGGAAAGTCCGAAGTCCTTTGGCAGATTTGTTGCCAGCCTGCACAAGGTAGTTCGACTGAAGCAGGGCTCCAGACTACCCTATTCCCAAGGGGACATTATCTCCTTGTGCAAAACGGTTGGGCACCTGTAAAGACAGGAGGGGGGTATCTGTATTTCTGCCCTCTATATGGTAGGGTAAAGGCAAAGAACGCTCCAGCCAAGGCTCTCCATTTGGTAGCAGTGGACAAGCAGCCGGGCTTAAGCTTTCAGGAGGTGATGAAGGCAGTTTCCTAAGTACAGTGAATCCCCAAAGCCCCCAGACAGGAATGTCCACACACTGTGCTAGGTGACAACACAGCTTCTTTATATAAAATAAGATTACAAAATAGCCATACATTTAAATAATAACACTTTGTACTTGCAAATACTTATTCAAAGAAGGACAAATATACCGTATGTGGTACCACACAACACTTAAATTCAGTAATAACTGCAACCAGTTTAAATAGGCACGTGAATTCCTAAGTAAGGTGCATCAGAATAGATTAGGGAAGAAAGGCAGGTTAGTTATGAACAGTAGCAGAATACTTTCTTTAGATTAGATACACAATTCTGTGTGAGAATCCCCACATCTGGACAACATTTAATGGAAATGTTAGGGAGTAACTTATCGTCTTCTACACCCTAGTCCAATAACCTTCTGCTTTTTAAAAAAGGTTCTAGCACCCCAAAGTCCCCGATAGGCCCATGGAGAACAGGATCCAAGATGAATCTGGGACCCCTGGACGCCTCCTGAGGCTAGAAGATGCTCTTCCTCGTCACAGTAGCTTTTGGGCCTTGGCAGGCGAAGTGGCAGAGTTTCTCGGTTTGACTCGACGATTCCCTCGGAGGATGACCCACCTTGGAAGAAGGAGCCACTGGGATGTTCAGTCAGCGAGAAGAATAGCACACAGTGTCTTTCTGAAGTGCAGCAGTTTGGCTATTTGCGGTGCTCTCCATTGGTCGACGATTTCTCTGATTGTGGAAGTCCATGGAAGATTAATCTTTCTGTGGACTCCTTAAAGGCTTGGCAGATGAGAATAGGTCCCCTAGTTCTGGCGACCTGGACTCGATCACTGGAGTGGACCTCGGACCCTCACCAAATCTGGACCTTCTGGGACATCTTTGTTTAGTGTCTGGTGGTGGGAAATCCACCGGTGGAGCTTCCTCCCGTACCCAGTGACTCTGTACTCTCTCCGGTGGGAAAACGTGGTCATTCATGATGGCAAGGAGGTCCTTTGAAATTTTCTTAGGCAGTTTGGAACTTTCGCAGCTCTGGGTGTCAAGCAGCACTATGCTAGGGTACCGCCTGTTCTGGGCGGTAGACAGGAACGGCTTCCCGCGGTCACAAAACCACCTCTGGACCCTGGTTGACACCAATGGACTTCTTCAACTCGAGATGTCCGGGGCACTCCTCTTCAGTTCTTTTGAAGACCTCTTCTCCGGACGGCAGGCACACAGGACTCGCTTTCAGGATACTTCGATGAAGGGCAGTAGGTTGCGCGAGGGTGCCCCGTAGCTCGGGGAGAGGTCTCCTCTGCAGGTCCTCTCTGGATCTGGATCAGTCCTTGGGAGACAACACTGCTTTCAGATTACATTGAAGAAAGTGCAGCTGCAGACTTCTCGTCAAGCGGGCTTCAAGGAACAGCTTCTTCTTGCTTCAGCTTCGACTTCAGTTTCTGAACAAATTGTTATGTGACAGGTCCCCAGATCCTGGTCCCACACATCTGGTCCCAATTCACTCTGGCTGAGCCAGGTTCAGTTAGCCAATCATGCAGAAGGGCATTCATTCATTCATTCAGGCAGACAATCAGGCTCGCAGGCATTCAGGCCATACACTCAACCCAGACACCCATAACAAAGAATGCAGATTGGGGTCAGCATACTGACATGAATGCAGTGTAGTTTCAGTCAGGGCTGTCCCATTCATTGTTTCTTACACACACAGAAACTAGACACCCACAACATAGTGTGAGTTGACCCACAACTACATTCACACAGGTCCCATCCCTAGGGTGTACCCACAACAGACAGCCCATGGGAAGGCTCTCTTCAGGCTGCCCCAGAGCCATATATGGTATTTCCACCCAACACCCAGTCAGGGGGAAAGGGAACAAAGACATATATGGTGTTTCCACCCAACAGCCACTCCGGAGGAAGGCACAGAGACAGGGCTTGCCAGGACTTTGGGAAACAAGGCAAAAGGCAACTGAAACCAAGAGGCCACCGTGGCCATCTTGCCTTGCCTTTGTGTAGGAATCCATTGATTCCTATGGCAGGGCCTGGGTATCCCAAAAATGAAGGACATTCAGAGCCACTGCCAAGTTAGCATGTACCTGCCAACAGCCCATACTCTGCTATGTGGGCAACACACAAGTGCCCAAAAACACACATAAGGGGTACAAGGGTGTACCCCCATCGAGGGGTGCCATAAGTGTATCCCGTGAATGTTGTTCACCAAAAGATAAAATGAAGAACTACACTGCCAGGGGCCCAGGCTGGAACTCAGTGGGAGAAAACGGAGAAAACACACACACACACAGAAGTGGTAGAGGCCCTGTCCCTCCATAAGGCATTTCCAGCATCACAGCACCACTTCTTAATGTTGGGCGCCAGCTTAAGGATACGTTAAGTCTCATATAGTCGGCTCTCTCTATCTTGCTTTGCCTCGAGCTCCATGCCTATTGCTTTCACTGTCTTCAGCTCTTCCAGAATGCTGCATCACGCTTCATTTGTGGCCTTCTTTAACGGCAACATATCTCTCCCTTCTTAAACATCAGTGGCTGCCTGTTAAACAACGCGTTATTTTCAAATCTCTCCATATCCCTCGCCATTCTTTTTATTCACGTGGACCGCTGTTCCTCATCAGTTGATTCTCTCGCTATTTCCCTTCGCGTAATCTACGTTCTAACCATCTTACCCTCAACATTCCATGTTTCTGTTATTCTGCCACAAAGGCGGACGTTCTGTCTCAGTTCTTGCTGCCTCAAATTGGAAATAGCTCCCGCTCTCTCGCGGCACACTATTTCTCGCTGCCTCCCTTCCACCATCATCTCAATGCCTGTCACCTCTCCGAGCTCACCTAACCCTCCTTTCTGCATACTTGTTCCCTGGATGCTTGGTGCCAAGAAACCACCTTGGTGGTGTACGAGCACTCTGAGTGACCCTAACACAACATGACATATCGGTACATGCAACATATGGGCAACTTCAATGAAAACGAAGATTGTTTACTCTGTTTTGCTGCCTTACTGATCCGCTCTGCTCTCTACGTTCCTTGTTCTCATGCTGTCGGTGACCTCTTGCAGGTTTAAAGATGTCGTTATGTGTCTTAAACCTTTATAGATTGCATTTCAAAACTGATAAACTTTATTGTAGCAATCGCCCCCACGGAGGGCAGCGTTCATGGCTGGTCCAACCCGAGACTAGCGAGGCCCGAGCAAAGCAAGAGCCTTGGTGAGAGCTGTGGGCGTTACCAGCCAGGCTGGCACCCCCGACGAAGGGGGATAGTTATTTGCACCCCTGGGTTCGCCCGAGGTGCAAATAGTTTAATTTGTTTTTAAGGGGGATGGCCTCTGTGCATGTTGCGCGACCCAATCTCCCGTTAAATAAACAAGAAGATGGCCGATGCCATAGGAAAATGAGCTTAGTCCTTTTTCCATTTCGATGGTGGCGGCCACAGGCGGGAGGAGCGCCGGGACCGGAACACAAAGCACTGGGCCATCAGGTAAGGGGGGAAAGACTGGGTGCAGATAGGGAGCGGGAGGTCTTTGGGGGTGAGGCTTTCTGCTGACTCCCCTGGGGTGGCAGCAAAATGCGGGCAGTACACTCTGTGTTCTCGCCCGCCTTTCCAGCCGTAGGCAGTAAAAAAGTAGAAAACATTATGTCAAAAGACATAATGTTGAAAAAATAAATTCAAATTTTTTATTTTTTTATTTATGTTTGTATTGGGTTCCGCGAGTAAAAAAAAGGGGTAAAACAAAACACATTTTTTAAAAAGGGGGTTTGGGGGGAACCCCCCCATTTCGAACAAAAAGCTATTAAAAATAGACATTCGAATTTTTTTTTTCGAATTTGTTTTCGATATTATGACTTTCGACATAATGTCATCCGAATTTATCACTATAAACCCTTTCCAGCCACTTGATTGGCTGAGCGCCCTTCCATGGGTGCGAATAACTAATTAATTTAGTCTTGCAGCTGTGTAAGAGTTACTACACTTGTGCATTATGGTTTTTAGGCAAAATATCAATCTTCTGGGTATATTGCCTCTTGCTTCTTTGATTTCTGTAGGAAGAACTAATGAACATTCTCAAAGTCTTAAAAATGTAACTTACAAAGAAAGTTCTGAGAGTCAGTATGAGCATAACTGTCCATATGCTGTAATGGCCACTCAACTATTCACTGATCTACTTTTCTGAACATAGAGTTGTTGCTTCAAATTGTCATCATTAAAATAAATGAGGCCTCCCAATTTTTGTCTACCCCAGGCCAGCATCTAAAACCATAAAATTGCCGATAAATAGTCTTTGTCAATTGAATGAAGTTTCATCAGGTGTGGTCCGAGTGTAAGGTATCAATCATTTTTCAAATGAGACAGTTGCTTGTCATTGAAGTGTGATCAGGCCTTTACTTGCATTTAAAAGGAAGAACGCCTACTGTTGGTGGCAGAGGCGTTGCTAGAGGGCTGAGGGGGCTATAGCCCTGTGTCTTTTGGTTGTAGCCCCGGATAGAAGTCCAGGGTGCACAACCAAATAGGCTATAGCTAGCTCCGAGTCCCGACAGTCTCGACATTAGCCTAGCCCCAGATGTTTTCTAGACCTAGCAACACCTCTGGTTGGTGGAAAGATTCAAGGGCAGTGCCCTCTGTACTCTGCATTCTAGGAGCTTTATGCCAAAGGTTCCTAGAATACAACATGGGCCACAATTGGGCCTTTTCAAGGGCCCCATACAGCTGTGTAAAACAAGAGGTGATGGCTGGAAGGTTTGGACTTAATCTTAACCTCTGGCATTGCTCTGGGCAACCCTCCAGACCATGGTTCTTCAGCCTGCCACGCCACTGCAAAAGGGGAAAGACCATATGCAAATCATCTATTTGCATGTGTGTGATTGTAGCACATACGAGTCTAAAAACTGCCTGCACATTAATCATTTGCAAACTTTATGCTGAACAAATTGGCTTCTTAGTTCTGACTGGAGTTGGGCATAGATTGGCGTGGACACAAATATTGAATGAACTAGATGTTCAGTTGCTTTTGTGGCTGGACCCTGTTATGGTGGGCATTGGGCATGGAATTGTAGCCGCCGAGATGGAACATATGGTTTCAAGTTGAATTACTCTAACTCTTTTATTGTATCATTTGAAAGTGACCAGGAATGGAGATCAGACGGTTTGCCTTCCTGCTCCCTTGCTGTCATGTTTTTACTGTGATCTGGTGTTGCAATGTTTCTAAAGATTTCAAGACAATGGCAGCACACATTTGCAGGATATTCCATAGTTACAGCTTAGTGTTACAGAAGTGTTGATGTGATTGGCTTTCATCCAACAATTCACTCATCTGAAAAATGTAACCTTAACGTAGCTAAAACCAGCATTAATGGTTGTAGGGTTAATTTGAAAGTGCCTTGGTCTCCTTTGCTGTCCCAGAACACAGACCAGAGGGAGGAGATGAACCTGCATTAGACAGCCGTGTCTTCAGGACAGATGCACATTGCTAAGTAGCGTTTGAGAGCCGCTGCTGGCATGCCTGGTGTGGGGAAAATGAGGACGCCGATGAATTTAAAAATGAGTGGACAAGTTAGCACAGAACAAAAGTCACCATAGCGGGGTGACATTAGGCAGTCCAAATCTCTCTGAATTGGCGCAAATATTCCTAATTAGTACCCGGCGGGCGTGGATGTGTCCTCCCAGCCAATGGGGAGGCTCGGAACAGGGGCATGACGTACGGTAATCCCGCTGTGGGGAGGGCAGCCCGCCATCTCCTTGCTGGGTACCCCAGGTAAGTGCCGCCCTAGCTCTAGCACACCCCTTTCACACAGATTTCTCTCCCTCGCGCTCTATTTACATGCTCCGGGAACATCACTGGTCCTGGCGCGTACTGCTCACGGTCCGCGACACGCCGCAATGGAAAGAGGATAACTTGATCCATGACGGCCATCTCTTTTTTTTTTTTTTGTTTTTTTTGCATTTAGTTGTGAAACACGCAACTGATAACATACACTATTAGTACCCTGGTCTAATGGGCCGGTGTAGTAATAGCAATAAGCCACTTGCTGGGGGGGGGCATTACCATTGCAGGTAATGCCCAAGGTCCTGCGTTAAGGCCCTCGCTTTGCTCGGTATAGTAGCTATATGTCCCGGGCATTACTTGAATCGGTAATGCCCCCCCAAGCTCGGGGCTTATTGCTTAATTAGCAGTTTCCTGGTAATGATGTTAACCCTTAATACTGAGAAATTAATAAAACTGCACTGAGTCTCCATAAATAAAAAGAATAGAGCACCCCAAATTGTCCTTGGATTAGGTAAAGGGAAAGTGCATATGCCGTCCAAATAATCACGTTGGGCCTCATTACAAGTATGGCTGTGTGTTAAAGACATGGCTGTAATTCTGTCACTGCCCTTTTTGGGGGGAATTACAGAATTACTGCCACTTTTAGTGCACTGCCAAATTCCACCTGGAAGTGGAAAATCCTACTCCTACACTTTAAGGTAAAAAATCTGCGTGCCTACTGCGGCGAAAGTGCTGCTCGCAGTAAAAAAAAAATTATAAAAAAAATCCCTCTGGGTTTAGAACGCCTAGTAATTCTGCCGAACCGAGTGGTGGTCAGCGGAGTAGCGGTATATGATTTTTGCGGGATTACTGCCAGACTCGTATGGGGGCCATTTGCGGCAGAAGTATGTGAGCCGTGTCACTGACATTTATTTTATTATTTATGTTTTGTCTTCGCGGCACTTTTTTGCTAGTGGCCTCATATTAATGTGGGCGTCTACAGCTAGCGCTGCGAGGAGCTCATTGCTATATTCCCTTGCTCCCAGTCCATAGTATGGCAAATAAATAGAAAGGCATGCATGCAAGGAAGCAAGTGGTGCAGAAGGCACTTGCCAACGGCTCCTGGACAATGAATTCTTTATCGGTGACGATAGCTCCTAAAAAAGGAGCAATCGGAGCCCAGCAACGGGGCAAAACACATTTGGGATCCTTTAACAACTTTGAGAGCGGTTATTCTAGGGCAGGCAGTCCCATTGAAACAAACGCGCAGTTAAGATGTATAGTTTTTGAGCTTTTTCTTGCAATCATAGAAAATGAAGAGCTCAGCATGTAGCACCCACCCACATACTGTTACCTATATCATTTGCGGGCGCCGTGGGGTGTATGCTATACCGTAGCGGGGGGGGGGGGGGGATTTCTTTTGATTGAAATGAAGTGTTACTGACTTGATGGCCAGAACATCAGTTGGCGCCACTCTTTTTTTTAATCTTGGTGGTGGAAGATGCTCCAGCATAACACAGACTTGCCAGAACCCTGATTACAGGAACCAATGGAGCAGCAGCGTAAAGGCCCATGCCCGCTGCCCCGGAGCACAGCGAGGCTGATGAAGGCTAGCAACCAAGTTCATAAATGGTACCACACGCTGTAGGTGCCATTTTTGGATAGCGTGGGTTTCTGTCCGCCTGGTCTTGACGGACGAGACTTTCAAGTTTCACCATTTGAGATGCATGGCTCTCCCACTAGCCACTGGTGAGGAACGAGCTCCTGCTTGTTTTCGTTGAGAATTTCTCCGACTGCCATCGACTGTAGACCGTGGGATTACTAAGAACACGGCATTAAGAACTCTGAAATGTATCATTTGGAGAGAGGCCAGCCCTTGTGGGATACATATAGATGCACAGGGTGTAGGTACTCTTGTCTGCTTTTTCAAATTCTTGGTGAATTGGGGCTGGTGCAAGCACATTAAGGTGGCTGCGGTCTAGACCATTCTGCATACTACCATTGACTACTATAGCGATATTGGAAATTGCTTACAGTCTGAACATATTTATTTCTTCATACTGTCATCACAGACACAGGACCCCTGTTGAGGAACAAACGAAATAGAATAAGATGTGAAAATAATTCCACATCAAGCACAAGACACATGATCGCCCCTGAGTTATGTCCAGTTGCTCGTGGAACATCTAGGACAGAAACTTATATAAGTCGGGCAAATGCGGTCCCAGTGTTATTAGGGACAATCATTTTGGCACTGTGTTCCTACAAGTAATGAATACTTGATAAAATGTATATGTGCAATAACATTTTTTAGCTTTTTGTACACTGTTTTGTGGCGTGTTGATACATGTTGTTATACCTATATTGTGATACTTGTGTTTTGATATAAACAAGAATACATTTTGATGTATTATTTTTATATTTGTTACATGTTTTACAACCCTTATTTGTTTTCAGAGGTTGTCTTGTTAGGTTAACTGTGTGGAACTAAAGGGTACAAACTTTTTGGAGTGTGTTAAGAGTTCCTTCCTTTTCTGATAATCGGATACATTGTATCCTCTCTGTGGGAGGGATAGAACACCATAGTGTGGGGCAACCCCCTGTAGAAGTTTATTAACGCATGCTGTAGGGCAGGCAGGCTGCTTCGAATTTCAGAAAGAAGGTACTAGGACTGCCTGGGGGAAGAATACCGCAAGGATTCATGTTTCACTGAAGGTATGGCAAACCTAGAAAGTAGTAGTTTAATAGGTATTCACATCTGAGAAGTCTTCAACCGAGGGCTTCCAAGTGCTATTCGGGAAAACGTGAGCCAAGACGGGCCCCATTGCTGATCCCAACCCATCTACAGCTGTAGGTTCTGTAGGGCCCACTCTCCTGCACTGTTTCCGAAGGCACCCCTTTGGATTGATCATCAACCTCGCACTGATGATCCCTGCATCTTTAATGAAAGAGAGGGAATAGGGGGGTCTTCGCTACAAAGAAAGAAAATACTAGGCTTTTTTTCTGTATACACAAGAGCTTCAGGCTTTAGAAAAAATGCCTTTGCTTCTATAAGGTTGCGGTTACCAGGGCACTTTAAGGAGCCCCTGTAAAGACCTTGGTGCTTCCTTTGTTTTATGCAGTGCCTAAAGCTCAGCGTAGTAAAACTGGGAATTATGCGCAGCTCACCCCTCATTCTGAGATGCCGTTTTCTTCCATACGCCCCACCAAGCAGTCGGTGTTAAGCGGGAATCCATCTTGCCAGGATAGACCCATTTCTGATTGGTTAGAGGTGGTTCAATTTCCATCCAGGCATCTAAACATTGGAAACACTTAGCTGAAATCTGAGAAAAGAAAAGTTACAAGTCAGAAAAACGTCAAAACATTAATTTGTCCTCAAGTACACCTTCTGACAGCTTAAATAAATAATAATGTAACTGCCTATCTCCATGTTTTCTGGTTTTGTTGGTAGCCTCCTTTCCGGGAATTTAGCGCATAGGTGCCCTCATCAAGGGCACAATGAGCACACTATAGAAAATAAGCAAGAACATAATAGAACACTGGCCTTTCATGGGGTAAGGTGTTCGATTTTTCGGACAGGTGCAGTGAATTTTAAGTATTTTGAGGGAGGGTGTTATGGACGCATCGTACTTTTGTTGGTGGATGGTCGCCCCCCGGCAAAGGTTGGCTTGCCTGAGCTCTGTTGGAAATCTGAGGCCTAGCGGTTAACCCAAGAAACCCCAAGTTCCCAAGTATAGTGTCAAGCACAGCACCCCCATGTTAAAGACTTGCATGAACGCAGAAACACACACACAGCCTGAACAAAATTGTATATATATCTTGGTAAAGGCTTTTTTTTTTGTTAGGGGGAGTATTTTTGACCAGTAAAAAGAGAATAGTCCAACTTAAATTACTTGCTTGAAAGAGTTTCTTGCTGAATCAGTAATCGCTTGAAATTTAAAATTGTGATCATTCTTTTGTTCTTAAAATGCTCTTTGCTTGTATGCAAATCGCCAGGCTTGGTGGGGGGGGGTTCCAAGAGGAGATACTGAGTTGCCATGACCTGGCCTGGTGCGGCACCCAGCCACCCCACTACCCCCAAGAAGGAGCGGGATCCCCAAGTAATTTGTTTCCATTTGCAGCCCTGGGTGTTCGGAGATGGTCTCTCCTAGGAGAAGTGAGATGGGTGAGGGATGGTCACAAAACTGGCTGGATACCAGAGGCATAGACAGAGTATGGCCTGAGCGGGCAAGGCCCACCCAAAATCTGTAAATGCCCACTCAGCAGCGCTGTGTGGGCATTTACAAATGTTAATGTCACTGCGGTGGGCCCAACTGCATTAGCCTCCGACCCCACTTGTTAGACAACCCTGGCTACGCCTCTGCTGGATACCAGAAGTCTGTAAGATGTTCCCACGGTTGATTCAGCATTTTTGTATTTGTATTTATTTATTTGTATAGCGCGACAAGGCCCAGGGGCAACAGATAGCCAAGAAGAACAGGAGATCTAAGGCAGGCTTGAACAGAGGCAGCACAACCTTTGAAAAAGCAAAGGCCACACAAGCTGCTGACACTGTCCTAATTCGGTTATGGAGCTTCTTTTGATTACTTGATAGGGTTACCACAGGCCTCTCCTTCAGTTATATTCCCTTTCCGAAACCTAGTAAACCCCCCCCCCCCCCTCCCTCCATCCCCTCTACCAGCACCACCACCACTACAAATGTGCCGCGCCGGGCCCATGAAACTGCTCTGCATAGTGACCACAGGTAGTGCACCTTGCTGTAAATGTCCTTCGGCCCAATGTCTGCTGGGTAATAGTGACAGTTTCATATCAGTCAGGCTGCAGCCAATATCTGAATGGGTGATTTTTTTGTTGCCAGCTACTGAATGCTTAAGTCTGGTTGCCGATTCCCACGTCGGATATCTTGGCGGGAAGATGCCCCAGTTTGTAGACACTGTCTATGTAAAGGTAAGAAACGGGAGCCTCTGCATTGATTTTGGCAACACCCGACTTCCTTAACGTTCTCCGTCTCTTTGATTATAGGAAACACTACCCAGCACGCTTATTTTGGCAACAGGCAACTTCGCAGCCCTACCCCAGACGGATCGGTCGTCGGAACCGTGGTGGTCGCTATGGATGGCTGAAGAGGCTGGCGCAATCCCTTCTGATGCCTTGTGGGGGTAGGGAACAGACCCGTTTCAGACGCATTAGAAAGGCAAGCGGCTTCTTTACCCCCAACACTTTCACTCTAGCAACACTGCTGTATATACGACGAAGTTAGCATCGCACAGCATGCTTTTGAAGTTTGGAACGCAAGCGAAGTATTTCCTCCCAAGTCCGCTCTGCACCTTGTGAGGATATCCAGGCGATGCAATCTACCACTCGCCTCTCCCTGTGAGCTCGGCTTTCCTTTAGCATGTGATGCTACAGGCGCAAGGGTTTCCTGTATCCGAGGCCAGGCTCTACAGGCTGCACGCGCTGTGGGGCCAATGCCCAAAAGGACGGCAGCAGTGCACCCACTTCAAGCGTGCAATCTACACAGGACCCAACAGCAGCCGATGAAAAAACAGAAATAGACATGCAAACTTAGTTACTTTGAGTCCTTGTTGGAAATTGACACAGTTTACTGGTTACTCGAGCCCTCCCTCCCCTGCCCTGCCTGTGATAGTAATTGAAACATGCATTCCTTCTGAGCATGCAATGCAAACTGGATAATGGCCTCATTTCATATAATCAGAAAACGCGCAATAACAGTAAAATGTGTGCAAAGTACAAGACATGAAGGGATAGAGCTTTGAATCGTTTTACTATCTGGGCTTGGCTGCCCGGTGGAGCACGCCTCGGGATTTTACAAGCATGGCTGTCAGAAGACTGGGCAATCGCGGGCAGAGAGCTTCCTCAACCTGGTAGGTTTGGGCCTCGTGTCTCCGCAGAACTGCGCTACAGCAAGACAATTCTTGCCAGAGCGCAGCACCGTCTTGGTCCAGCTCAATTCCCCCACTGCTTTAAATTCATTTACAGCTCTCGATCCTTCTGCGAATCATCAGGTCGAGTGTAAATTACACATCTAAATAATGGATAAGTACTGTCTGCTTCCCTTTTTGGAATCTGCTTCCCAATCTCAAACATTGCTTAATGGACATGACCCAAAATGAAATGGACCCTATTTTAGGGTGACCAGTGTCCCAGCTCGACTGCAGGTAGAGATGCATTGGGTATCAATTCAACATGAGCAACATTCTGCACACACCTGCAAGGGCACGCTCCCGGATTGTTCGAGGGCTCTAAAGGAATGGAATTCTCTAGTCGGGGAATAAAGAGGGCACTGGCCACCTTTCATAACACATGTCCCTCCCCAAACCCATCTTGAAGAAAGACAAAGGAATGTGTCATTCATTTTGTCAGCCCCTGCCCCCATTCTGATGTCACAGAAATGGCAGGTGCACATTGCTTATGGTCTCTGACTCACCAATGCTATATCGCAGGTATGAGAGACATTACTCACTGAGGCAACCCTACTGGCCTGATCCTGGATCAATCGAAGAATCCCTAAACTTGCAGGCTATCGAGGACGTGAATGAGCTGTGAACAGAGGTGATGAAAGCACAGTCACTGCTGAATACTGACACACGTAGGTGCATTAGACACGAAGCACATACGCATCCATCACGAGGGTACACAAACAATAGGTCAAACTGCACTTAGACATGAAGAATATGGTGGCATCCATTAGGTTAGAGAACATATACACCTGCTTAACGCCAAAACGCAAGACACACAAGAACACACATAATGCTTGCTTAATGCAACTAGAATATGTGGCCATGCAGACCACGTTGGACGGCGCAGCCACATGTGAGTGAATGGAAGACAGTTGAGAAACCTCAAGGTTGGAGGGGGACCTGCCTCGCTGAGTTAGCATAAAACCCAAGCCAAACAGCCCTTACGATAAAGAGCAAATGCTTGCCAAGGCTACACAAGGACTAAAGGCCTGAATCAGCACTCAAAAGTACACAATACCAGTCTCGAGACACAGTTCTCTTAGATTAGTAAAGAAACAACTAATATTGTAGATCAGATTCCAACCAACTCACACTTAATATTGAGAGGAAAGTAGCTTGAATAAGTCTCCACAGGCCAAGGGAGGTAAGGCCACTCGCAGCAAAAAGGGCTAAAATCCTCATAAATGCTGAGCAGAATATTCCAAAACTTAGTGTCCCCAAACGTGACTCACAGGTGGAGGATAACGCCTATTCATTAGAACCAGACAAAGACAGACAGAGACCTTCGTTGCCATCCAGTTCTCAGGACAAAAGATACAAGGTAGTGCAATGTTGTAAGCTAAATATGCTGGCCTGTTGCCTAGAGAATCTGAAATGGTGACCTTATTGGGACAAGTAGCACCTTGGTGCCATTCTCACCACCCCCTATTGTGGTCATGTGATGATAACTTTTCAAAGTGCCACGGCTGAGAATGTCACCCCTGACCAATGACTATCTCCCAGCCGCGTTGCCCTACACACTATTGCAGCGGCTAATGGCACATTGTAGAGATGACATGTTCTCACCTCCGCAACTTTGGAGGCGGTCTCAGACAGAGTTAATATAAGGTGCCTGACCAGTGGCTGCACTAACTCCCATGCAAAGTATACATAGTTGATTCCATTAACCAACCCCTTCCCACCTTAGGTAATTTGTGATGTCATAACCATTTATAAGGTTTTGTCACGCTTGGAGTCGCAGAGAGACAGAGATTTGCTTAATGTTCTATATGGGTGCTGTTAAATAAAACAGGAGTTTGTCACATTTTAGGTCTATTCCGTTGTTTGGCGTGGGATTGCCCCTGGCCTTTCCTCTTGCTTATCCACAGGGGTCTTCCTTCCCATTTTGACAATTTCTCCCTACGGCTGCCGGCAGCAGCAGACCCAGCTCTGGGCACATGCAGCAAGAAACTGTGACAAGCACCTCATTATGATACGTTCTTTTTTGTGCAGTTAATGTAGGCCGTCGTATGACGTTTGCACCACAATTCCCTCTGCCACAATCCTTCCACATGCTTTTGGATTTCTTGCAATGGCGGGTGTGCTATATTTTGAAAGGTGAAGGCTAGCGAGTCGGGTTTGTGTGTATGGGACAGGCTGAATCTTTTTGCTTATGTGGCCTATCCGTTTTCATTTTGTGCATGCCAATATATTGGATTGTCATCACTTGTTCAGGAAATTTAGTAATTTGATGTTTGGATGTAGCTAGTATGTCCAACAAACTGGAGGCATTCAACAATAACTGGATTAGTTCTGTCTTCTGATTTTTGCCTCCATACTCCAACCCAAGGGACATCCAATTGTGACGGTGCTATTTTACAGTGTGCTTAAAAGCCAGGTGCTACTAATCCACTCATCGTGTAGGGGACTTTGCAACCCAATTCTGTGCCGTCATCCCAGTTTAAGCGCAAGCTACAAGTCTAGTTCAGCAAAGAATAACTTGGGGACAACGCATTGGCATGCACCAAAGTTAATATAGGGTTCTTGTAAAAATCATCAATTGAGACAATGCAACCCTGAACATTAGGAACAAAGGAAATTTTAACCGGAAATCAATTGCTCTTTTTAATCTTTCCAAAAGCTGGAGAATATCAACTGCTAACCCTGTCCACCCCCCATGGTATTTATTAATGTATATCCAGCTCCCCCACCAATCATCCCCCAATAGCGAAAGGGGATGATTCTACATGGTGTGGAAAATCTAACAAAGAATTAGGCTTTATCCAGGGCACTGTATAAAGCATTGATCTTGACTCGCCTATTACGATCCTACGGTTTGTTTCCAACTTCTCTATTAAAAGCATCATAAATCTGAAGACTCTGGTGATGCACACCCAAAAGAATGCTTGGAACGGGCATGTCAAGTGATCTTACTAATGCAAATATTATGGGTGAAAGGGGGCACCCCTGCCTGGTTCCCCTAACAGTCAGCCATCTCGTAGATTGTGTTTCTACTGGTTTAAAGTGATAAGCAGAAAAACGGCCCATAGGTAGAAATCCAAAATGGAAACAGATTTAATTTAGTCTGACATTTTGATACTAACCATTCTTATAAATAAAAAGACATTACGTACATAATCAAAATAATACACTTTTTTAAATAATTTCTTTTTATAACACGCTTAATACCAGAGATAGGTTTTTAAGCATGGGATCGGGATTCGAACCTGTGTTGCACAGCGTTGGCCTGCTTCGAAGACAAATGCGTTGTCCCTGAGCGATCCCCTTCACCAAAACAAAAGTTCTTTGATAAAATTACATAATCGCCTAATTTAAACCAAACACATATTGTCTGGTCCCAAATCAGTAACTACCGCCATGAACTATTCCAACATTCCTCACTAAAAGTACTCGTGGTCAAAAGAGAAGACGTGGAGCTGTCCCATCCCTCAGTGCCTACGCATTATGCCTCCGTCCATTGCTTTGTTGTAAACTGATAACAGCCTGGGCTCTAGAAATGCTGCACTCCCTGAAACATTTCATTGGGAACTCACCCATTGTTTTCCTTGAGCTTAGGCTTTTGCTGATGCTAGTCAATCCGCTACATCTAGTGGGGCTTCCAGTTCCTCCCTATCGTCAGGATATAGCTTGGGCTGGTCAGTTTCGCCCCCCATCTCGCTAATTTGTTCCAGGTCTTCCCTCACTTGCCCCTTATACAGCGTCCTCTAATAGTCTTTGAATACTTTCATGAATCCCTACTTGATCATAGGCAAGGTTGCCAGCAGCATGCTTGATCACCTTGATTGTGCTGTCTCCTCTCTCCCTATTTACCAGCTAACCCATGTTACAACCTACTTTTGTCACCCTTGTTATCATTAGAATGACCAAGCCTGTGATACGCATCCAATAACTTTCTAATGTGCAAAAGCTAGTTCTGTCGAGCCCCGTCACGCATGACTAATTTATCCAGCTCCCCCACCAATCTCTCAAGTCTCGTTATATCAGGAGCACCTACTTGCGACAACATAGCAGGTCCACCTACATCTCCTTTGTAAGGGAACTCCCAACGCCTATCTGCCAAATGTGCCCTTGTTTTGTCTATCCTAGGTTATCAACTCTATAATAACCACATTTAACAGTGCCCTAGTATGCAATCTCCAGCAACTGTTTACACATATGAACTCCATTTCACCTGGGAAAGCCTGAGATGCATGTGGTCCGAGTAGGACCTACGTAGGTGTGAAGGTTCTTACTTTGGGTGAAAGCAAAATCTATGCAGGAGAAAGTCATGTTCGGCAAAGGTATAAGAATATCCTCTGTCGTTTCCATGATAATGTCACCGTATTTGAACTAGGCCAAACCACGAGAGAAACCGCTCTCATTGATGTTGGGGGCATAGGTGCATGTTAGGAGGGTCTGCCTACGAAAGAGTGTTCCCTTTACCCCTGAAATATCTATGCACACTGTGTACCTGTAGCTGGTGAAGTCAATGAGTAAAAAAGTTGACTTTTACACCATCTCACCAATATTTAATTATCCGATGCAGATAAATGGGTCTGCTGAAAAATACATATCCCTGTACTTTCCTGCATAGATAGTACCAGATTCTGGTAAGCACAATTATGACATAGAGCCAGTAGCAGGATCTACATAGTGGGGGAGTCCTCCTACCAACATCCTGCATCTTCTAATCCGCATCGGTGTACCAAAAAACATTTAAAGAAAAAACACCATTGACCCACCCTACAGCGCCTTTCTCTGGCCCCTATGGCTACATTGATTACCCCTCTTTCCCCAGATACGTCTAAGGAGCACATCAATCCTGGGCTATAGTTTCAAAATAACTCATGGTTTCTTTTTTGTCCTCCAAAAAATAATTTCTTCTTGTTCACCTCTTCACGCTAGCTTGAATGAGGCAGAAGGGAACCTGACGGATTCCCCTCTATGAGAGCACCAGAGTGGGACCGCTCACTTATGGAGGTGGAAACCAAGAATTTAGGGCGCCCTCAGACCCACCAAACCCCCCCATCCTTCAATGATTGGACAGGGAGTGACAGTGAGTGCCCAAATCCAAACCCAAGAGCATAATCAGGAAGTAGGGGATTGTGGATGGAGTACTGTGGGCATTTTGGACACTGGTCAATTATTGGTATCTGGACTGGAATACACCCTTCCAACCACTAATATTAAAAGGAAAATTAGGGATTTCTTTCCGAAGAGAAGGTGTCGGAGTATGGGAGATCTAGATCCCACAATGTTATCTGATGGGGACACTTTCACTCGACTTCTAGATATAGAACTGGATGGTGGGCCCATTTTAGGGGAAGGAATCCCTCCGGGTGGGGAGTCCATTCCCAGCAATAAAAAGTACATCAAATAGACCCTCGCTGGGAAGTCCAATAATAGTGCAGTCCCCCAAATTTACACCTGGATTGGTGCAGGCGGTCCATGATGTTGCATGACACCACAACCTAAGAGAGACCCTGAATAATCCAGGAGTGAATGAGGCTACCCTTCCGGCCTTGAACTTTGTATTGAATTCGCAAGTCAATGTATTTGAATTTGTGAAGGGTGAAATGCAGACCCACTCAGGAATCTTGATGGAACTCAATAGGGAAATGGGCTTGTGCGAATCGTCAATGGTGGGCCTACGGAACGCTTTACATATATCAGTTATACCACCCTTAAAGGTCCTGAAGGAGGAGGCTATACGGCAGGGTCTTGAGACAAGCCTCATCTGGGGACCCTATGTGAGACAAAGGTAGAAAGGGAGGAGCTCCGGGGAGGGGTTACCAAGCTGCTAAACTAAATTGATAAAACTAGCGATCTGGTAGAGGAGGAGGAGGAGATCGTACTTTTGGAAGGCAGATTGAGCTCGACTTTAAACGATACCCCCCTCTCAGAATCGACATTGGAGGACTCCAGAAGAATGGTGCAGGTAGCTGAGGGCGAATGTGTAGATCCTCCAGAGAAAGAAGCGGACCTGTACTCCAAATCTGCCCAGGTAGAGGAACCTACTGAGAGGGACGGGGCAATGGGTGTGCGCCAAAACCATCGTAGGAGGGGTAAAGCCAAGAGAAGTAGGAATAAAAATGGGAGGCTGGAGTCCACTCAGCCGGAGGGGAAAAAAAACAAACAAAAATCAAAGCAACTAAAGAAATACACAGGAGAAAGATCTTGCAGTAGTCGAAAGACAGATCCTGGCTTCCCGAGGAACTCTAGGAATCCTCACCTCCTCAAAGATATTGGTTGTATCGCCCCTCGAGTTCTTCTCTCCCCTCCTGGCCTGTTGATCACCTGATGATAATTCTCATCTAAATTCCCCACTCTTGCTCTCTCTAGGTGGTATTAATTCTCCTCCTGCCTCCGCCCAACTATTTCTCTGATGGTCCGCCCGCTCTGACACCTCTCTCTTTCTTAAGCCTCCTCCAATCTTTCAATACACATGCTCTGTCAGAGTGTGCATTTGACGTCATTAACCCCTCCGGTAAGTAAGGGAAGCCTGCAGTTTGTGGTTTCAAGATCGTTATTATCTGGAATTTGCAACATTTGGCTCCCTGCAATGCCAGTGTAGCCGGGAGGATGGGGTTTGTTTACTTTATCACTTGTGCCGTCTTCACCCTTCACGCCTGCCTCGTTCAGGCTAAACCTTGTAACGTTAGACTTCCTAAATCCATGCAACGGTACGACATGTGGATTGATCTCCTCGGCCTCAACCCAGGGGAAGAAAATGTATTTCTTCAGTCGTCATTGTCTCGGGAGGATAGCTCAGCTGCAACGTGCTCGTCTTGGAAGCAAGACGACCTGGAGCCACACAGGTTCGATCCCCAGGTCTGCGCTTAGAAACCTTTGGTTATTAAGCACGTTATAAATAACCTATCATATCTATCATATCATATCATATCATCAGTTCCCTTGAAAGGTTGCAGCATATTTCACTTAAAGGCAGAGACTCCAGTTTCCATGCAGTATGTTTGGGTCTTGCTAGTGAGATTGAATGGCTCTCTTAGTTGTTTAGCCTCCTACAGAGAAGTCCCCTTAAGGGATATGCTCATTCCATTTCATTTTATTTCCTGGCATGAGTAAGTGGGTTGGGGGCAGGGGGTGGTGAATAGCCGTGTGACTGCCCCCTGCTTTAATGCGGGGGCCCCAGTGAGGGTGGTCTTAAGATGATGATAATATGTTATTTTATATTTAAATTGAAGGGGCATAAATATTCCCAGAAATATGCCAGAGTGACCGAGCATTACGATTGAGCCCGAACCAACCAAGCAGGGATCGGGGGGCGGGGTGAAGGAAATTCACCCCCCCCCATGCTCCCCTAGAAAATGTTTTAAATAATGGGTTACAGTGTTGCATATTTGTACATCACACTTTCTGTGAAAAATTGGGTAAAAAACCAACAGTTTGCAATTGGTTTTGTAGGGTATGTATTGGATGCGCGTCACCAACAGTGCACAGGGGCATTTTTTCCCAGTGCCTTTTCATGATGCCTTTGACCACAATAAATGCCAGTATAAAAAGTCCATGCTGGCTGCACCAATAAATGCCATTCTCATGTCTGTTTTGCGCATAACTATAAGAAAACATAGCCAGGCTGGCTCTGCCAACATTTAGCACATATTATCCTTTTCTTAAATCCTTCTTCTCCACCCACCAATATCATTCGCTCATTTACACATGCACCCATACATCATACACTAACTAGTGCACACAAATGAGATCCTCACAAGTCTAAAAAATAAATTCGCATAGATGCTCCTCTGCTCCACTCCCAACAACTCCACGAAATCCATCCGGCTCTTGGGCAGTACAAACAGGAAGCAAAGAGCGCTTCCTGGTTGCTGCACATGCATGCAGGAGCCGGGGTGTGTCTGACCTGCCACCCCAATCAGTTTGTGGGGGAGGTGCAGGAGCACCCCCTCGCACATACAAACATGCAGTTCCCCAGCCAGCGTCCCCAATGGGCCATGCAGAGCCAGGGAAACAAAACTCCCCCAACCTTGCATAGTGCATTGGACATGCGCACAGGTGAACTAAATTGTCAAAGCCAAACCATGTTTCCCTTTGACAGTTTAAGCCAGCCCAGGAGCCCTCCCTCTGCCACAATATAAAGCAGCTGGGAGACCACTGTGTTTTTCTACTGGGCTTGTGTGGCATTTCCAGGATTGGTGAAGGTTCTAGAGGGTTGGTGCCTCATCGCCCATTATGGACAAGCAGCGTCTACCCGTATACCTCCGGCCCAGAATCTACTAACTAGGGGCGGGGTCTAGCGCCTTTCTCCATCCCACTGTGGGTTCCCAAGGTCAGGTACAAATTTTAGTACAATTTTAAATATCTATTTTGCATGAGCCTGCCCACCATTGTGTCTCAACATTTATTTTCTTGTGCAAGGGGTGTGGGGTAACACTCAGATTAAAATCAATGTTACCTCTTTTGTGAGCACCTCAGCAATATTTAGTTTTACGTGCTAGCTACTATAATAGTGGCCAAAAATAAATAAAGACCGCAGTAGGCCCTGCAGACTTGTCCTGAACGCTAGTCCCATCCTCACCCACCAGAACCTATCAGCATGCCATGTGTACCTCTCCCTGCATGGCAATGCATGCCCAGATGATGTGACTGCAGGACCCACACAATGCCAACATAGGTCTCCAAAGGCCAGCGCCGGCTCAAGGTGCGCTCTCACAAGGCCTGGAGGCAAGGTGCCCTTAAACACACTTTACAAGAGCAGAAGGCGCCGCCGAGCAACAGCACGGATCCCCCTGCTGTTCTGCATTTGTGGGGGGAGCACACATCTCGCACAGTGCGCTGGCAGACCTGGGACCGGCACTGCCAAAGCCCAGGCTGGTCCCGCCACCCGAGGCAATGCCTGTGTCCCTACAGCTCCCGTTCTCTTTCAACCATAGAAAACACAGCATCCCTTCCAGCCCCCCCTATCTCTTCCTTTGGCCGGGCTGCTGTCAGCCATTGCAAACGTGCACCGGACAAGGCAAGTCGCGCCCGCAGAGAGAGCGAGACACCTCGTTATCGGCATATGATGCACTGGGCGAAGATCATGCATGTGTACGTGTGTGTGTGTGTGTAATGTGTGCACACAAAGGCCAGGTGTGCGTTTCATTATTTGTTATATTTCTTTCTCACTCCTTATGGATGTCCACTTCCTACGTTTGCCTGTGGCCCCCTGTGTGACACCCCCCCACCCCCAAGTAGGGATCTAAGCACTGCACTACGAGGGGTTATATTAACAGCAACTGTAACGTCCAGATTGGGCTAATTACCAACACCTGTGGGGATGCACATGTCTAATGACAATAATGTCACAGTCTTAAGTTGCTGTCGCTTTACCAGAGCCTAGTATAATTCTCAAAGGATGCCTGCCCATTGGGGACAGGACGTCCTACATGCTCAGCGCCCCCGCTCAGCCCATCCTCTTCCCGGGCGGCCTGGTAATCGGTACGTTCTCTGTTCCCCACATTAGAAAACCTGGTTTATTGGTTTGTTGGCTGCTTTAGATTGGTTTAACTGCTGTCATAATCTCTGCCAATACGGGTGTAAGGTGAAGCTACGTAGAGACTTGCACGTAGGCGCCGTTTGGGTTGCAGATGGTAGTAGTAGATCCGGGCCGGGCGCGCGCACGCGTGCGCACACGCGCGTGCTCACACGCACGTGCACCGCCGCCCCCTGGTTCTCAGAAGGCCGCCCGTGCGCTCAGTCTCAGATGAGCATCGCAGGAGGCACTGACACGGTGCACCGGCAGTGTGCTGCCAACAGCTGCCTGATCGCTGCCCGATCGCTGCCTGATCTACTTTTACGTGGTCTGCCAGCTAAGACATCACGGATGCACGCAGAGACGTTTATTTACAGGGACCTGTTTCGCTGTCCACTCTAAATCCGGTGTTAATGAACCTCGGAATAATGCGTGTCTCCTCTTTTCATGGCTAGTGCAAGGTTAGGTGTATCCTGTACTCAGGTGGTTTGCGGCCGGATGAAGTGCGGCCCAGTTCAACATGATGGTTGGGAGGCTTTGCTTTGGGGGGAGAACAGTCTGAGCAGCACCACCAGGGTGCTTGTATTATAATGCAGACCAAGAAATACAACCAGGGGCTTAATAGCCACCAATTATGACGAGATGGCCAGACAGCAGGGAGCTGAAACACTAAACTTCCACTGAGAAGCAATTCATTCCTTTGTCAGCAAGGTGCCGATGTTGAGAAACCAGAGTAAAAACCGGTGTGCCACTGGTACCCCAGAGGCACACCCTCAAGGGCTCTAGCAAATAAAATAGCGTGGTAATGTTAAATTAAATGACCGACGCACATTGCAGTATCACAAGAAAGCGGACTGCCAACAAAGAGGCAATTACTGGGGACATCCCTCACTTGAAATGATTGAAAGGCCCCGACGCCCTACCAGTGCCAGAATGATTATTATTTTCTGTTAGTACCCGATTTGACAACCACTGCTTCTATAGTCAATGGTGCCCAGTTAATTGTTGAAAGAGAAGCAACAGATGTCGCGCGCAAGACTTCCACAGAGCACCCTATACTAGAGCACCGCAGCAAAGCGGCCTTCAAAAATCTTTGGGAATGTATGAAAAAGCGGGCCTGCCGCTTGCCGAATATACAAATGCTGAGAGTTTTACAAGACTCAGAGCAGTCCTCAAGAACAACCTGCCGTCTCTATAGAGGCAGCTGGATCTTGGCCCGGCATCACCTGAAGAGATGTGTGCCAAATGTGACATCCCGTGCAAAGCCATAACGAGGGTTTGAACACACCAGCCTACAAGTGCCTTCAGTTACATTTGTGCCGGAATAGAGAAGCATTGTACCAATCTCAGATCAGTTCTGACGGGTATACAGTGCCCCCCCCCCCAAACGCCCACTACTAAACAATTGGAACATCAAATTTCCATTATCCATCACCGTAACGTTTTATTGAGAGGCCACCCTCAACACACGGAGTTCCTACCCTCCCCAATCTCCATCGCAGTTCTTTGTTCAGCCCTATTTCAGTCTCACATCGTGCCCCTTGGATACCCCCCCTGCGCCACCAGTGTGCCAAGAACCAGGCCAGTGTACAGAAAATATAAGTAATGGAGATGACACCGAATCTACACACGCCACCTTCTTTGTGGCTCACAAAACTCTTGTTACATGAATAAATCACACAAGCTGGCTGGGAAAAACACAAATCACAATACTTTACTTTCTACAGATTTCACTTCAAGGAATAATCAACACGGGGCAATGAACAAAATCAATTTACATATGCAATGCTGTGCAATTTCTATTTTCCTTCGCGCACAAAGGGCTAGCAGTTGGGTTTACAGCTATGGCAATTATTATTTCACCAACACTTTTGCTTTAAAATGAACACTAGGTGATTTAGCAGTTTGATTTTCCAACTCCTCTCCCCCTACTTTGGTCTGTGTTGGGGAAGTCGGACAGAAAAGTTGAAATGATTTGGGAATTTTGGATTTCAGAACCACCCTCCAAGTTGGCAGCTTAGGGATTTTTTTGTTTAGGAACAAAGACACTCTTTCCTTACACTCCACTCTACGCTTTACTCTTCCCAGTGCTCCATGTAAGATTTTGAGGTGGGAGTATTTTACACCCTATTTTTAAACTTTGAGAGTAAATGTGATTTTAATAGAGTAAAACTGACTCTTCTCCCTTGCAAGAGAGTAAAATGTATGTGACATCCAACCAAAGTGTGCAAAAACTGTATGGAAATCATTACCTTACGGCAGCTTTCTGCATTGTGACAGAATACGCCTTTCATTATTTCTCCAAAGTCTGGCCTTTATATATTTAAATGTTGAAATCACAGAAACCAAGCCAATTACATAGTAAAGCAAACATGAATAGTTTTGTGTGTTTTGAGGTTCGATAGCAGAATTGTGTTGTGATGTTTAATGAAAGTCCTCATTTCCTGGAGTTATTACTACCTAATGGTATTCCATTGTTACAATACAACCGTGCAGAGAGGCAAGGACTCCATGCTAAATTCTATATCTAATCTAATGGTCAAATGGCTAATTACACAGTACTTTTGGCAAATCGGTGTACATAGAACATACTTATCACAATTATCACCAAATCAAAGTCGGTATTCCTTTTATCAACCTCGAATGGATGAAAGGCTGAGTTGGACTTGCCGGGATTTGAACCTGCAACCTACAGATCACGCGCAGATTGCAGCAACAAGTGCTAAACTGGCTGAGCTATCTTATTGGCTAACATCCTTCAGAGGTCGATTAACTGATTGTCGACTGAGGTATAATAATCACAGTATCTATATTTATTTTTATTTTTTTTTTTACATTTGTAGAGCGCACTGCAGCCCAGAGGCATCGAGGTGCTATAAACTGAACCCAGGCAAGATTGTGCATACATAGAAGACATGAGGTACTTAGTTACAGAATAGGAGCTTGGTTACATGCGCCGTTGGCCTGCACATAGAAGTCAAGGCAAGTGGGTCAGACAAACAGCCTAGTTTTAATGGCTTTGCGGAAGGCTAGATGAGAGTCAATCCCCCTGAGGTGCGTAGGTAGGGCGTTCCAGTGTGAGGCTGTTCAAGCTATATGTTGGACGAACCATTTATGAAGCGCTTCATAAAGTTAAATACCTATCTGGATTATCACAGGAACAGGTTTTGCTGAGTTTCTATTTCAATTACCAATGTAACTTTCATTTGTTTGTTTTTGAGCAGTGCTTGCACTTCCTGGAGAGTCAGGTTTTGGATGTTTTAATTGTAGTCTTGAAGATTTGAGAGGCTAGAACACCTGTGATTGGTGTAATGACAATCACTCACCCTTGAGCAAAGACTCTGCTGCCACTGACCATTTATAGTAATGTACCCCAATGACTGCAAGGTTGAATGGGTGTAAACTAGACTGTGCATAGTCATCATTTTACACACTTAATTAGAGTGTACATTAAATTATGTGTAAAAATTGCCTCCGCATGATTATGCACACAGCACAGGAACACAGGAAAAATACAATTGTGCAATACTGGTTTTGCACTGCCCTCTGCTCTAAACCTGTGTGTAAATGTACACCGGAAATTAATAAAGCTGTTGTATTTACAAGATTTTCATGCGTAAAAAGGCCTCGTATGCACCTTATCTGGAGGCCTGAATGTGAATTAATTACATTATATTCGATCAAATAGGCTAAGGGTCTACACAGATTTGCCCCTATAAGGAGAGGATTTAAGGCCAGCAGAGTCCCCCACCTTTTGGTTTCAGAGGGCTCACATCTTCTTCTACTTACATTGAACACCTCTGTTTAAAGTTCAGGAAAGCCAGCTGCATTTCAGGGCCCTCTTGGAGGACAGAGCAGCGGTCTGGTCACTCCAATCTCAAGGATTGTCCGCAGCCTTCACCACAGGGCCCAATCAGCTTTTAGGCCTCCTCTGCAATAGACGGCTCCACCAAGATGCTTTGTTTCCTTGTGATTGTCAGATGGTAATTTTTAGCATTGCTCCCCTCTCTCATAGTTCATCCACTTTATATACCAGTGTTCACACCATCAGGATTTCAATATTGGGCACTGCCCTGCAAGAATTACCACAACCAAGATTGGACAGTTACCCTTCTCCCCCCTCCCACACTCCCAAATCCAGCCTCTCTTAGGATTGGTAGGAGTCTGGAACAGATATATGGCAACTCCCATTTGAAATCCCCTTTTGTTTCCAGGTAAACATTTTGGCAAAAAGGGGCTCTGTTGCAAAATATCAGAATTTTCTAGTAAAAGTCATAATATATGTATTTATTCTGCTTCAGCTAATCATGGGGATTTAAAGAAACGATAGCCGGCTCCGCACTATGTTACACTATGTTTTCTGCCGTTCATTCAAAAAGCACTCCCGACACTCCGAATTTTACCCTTCATCCTCCACCCGTCCACCTGTCTGGCAACAGTTACATTCGGGATCTGTTCAGAGCAGCCAGGAATACCTTTTTAGGTGGCCATTACAATTCCCCCAAGTCACAGGTGGATGAATTGTATTTCAACACAATCGCCTGTAAATGATCTAAAACATGACACAGAAATGAAGGCAGTGCGACGTATGGTTGCTGAGAAAAATGTATAAGTTATAGTTATTTAATAGGAAATCTTCATGTTATGCAAATTGGAGTTCCCTTTCCTCCAGGCCATTTGCCACTCTTAGCCAGCTCGTGACCAGAGTGCTTTTTTTATTTAGCTTTTTGTTGTTTGAAGTTGGTAGGCTGCAGGTCATAAATACTTGGGATGCAACGGCCAAATCGAGATCCCCCACTGCAGATAATGTACTAGGCCAGCCCAGTGATGTCACGTGGCCTTGCAGACACCTGGCATGTTGTCTTCTTATCTGAAGGGGCCCACATGTTGATCTAAAAAGCTTCTATTTTCTTGTATTTTTTTCAGAGATCAGCCTTGATTGCGGCCCCCATTTTAACAACTCCTCCCTATTCCAGTCATGCACTGGCCAGTGCCATTTGCCCTGCACAGCAATGAGCTTTCAGAGACACCACATCTGGGTAAAATCTGTTTTCAATACCTCTTAGCAGGCCACACTTTATTGCAGTTGTAACAGCTACGGTGCAAGCCAGGCTTTCAGTGGGGGAGTTCTTTGAAATTTGCCCAAGAACAAGCAAAAAGGACACCTTCGGCCTAAATGATGTTTTCATGTGACCGATGGAAACAAAGTGGCAGTTTTCATTTCAAATGTAGCCAGTATTTCGTATGTGAAGTCTGTATGGACAAATTGGGTGAATTCGACCACTACAAAAAAATCGAATAACATTATACTGAACATGAGGAGCAGGGGTTGCGCTCTGCTCCCCATGTTCAGTATTATAGGCTTAAGGGGTTGTCCCCTGCTTCCAGGACATTGGAAGCTGGGGACTCGACAAGAAAAAAGGAAAAAAAGAAAAAGGGACCCTGCAGCGTCAGCTCCGACACACATTGGAGGGACGGAACTGATGCCGCAGGGGTATAGCAGAAATACCGGCGGCTCGTTAAAAAGGTAAGTAGGGGGGGATTGGTATAGGGATGCTGGCGGGACAGGGATTTGGGTTGGGTTGGACGGAAGGTCAAATACATTTGTGGCGATACCAACTACAGTCAATTGTCTTTTCCCTGACATCTTTATGTTGGCAGAGGAACATTTTTCACATGTTTTGCTTTAAACTGCAAACACACATGCAAAGCCATTTTGGTGTCAGTGTTTGAAAATCCTGCTTATTATTCATTATTTATTTTTCATCATCTGAATAAAGGAGTGCTTAAGTTATTTAGAACAAATTAATAGACATTAGGATTTTATGAACAGTCTGATCATTCTGGCTATTTTGGACTCTTTTTTTTGACACTTTTTTGACATTCATTGTTGGTGGTTACCTTCCAAAAGCTCCGGCGTGTGCAAGCTGTTGGCCAGGTTTTTTGGCTGTGGTGGTACGTCTCTCGAGTCCTGCAAGGTTACATGGGGCATATGTCAGAGATCCCTTACTGTGCTGTTTTCAAAAAATACCAATACCACAGTGGTAGGTTCATTGGGCTCTAGTTTTGGCATAAATCGTTTTTGTGCTCGTGCTCGCTTGGGGAGCTGCACCGATTTCAAACATGGGAGCCGTGGCAACCCATTGTTTGCATTCGTGTGCGGGCCGTATGCATTTGGAACGTCTCTTTCGAGTTAATGGGCGCCCTGTGTAGATCCTGATCGTGTGCGCGGCCGTCAAAATGGCAGACCGAAGCACACATTCGAGAATGCTTATTGTCACTTAGGGAGCTACGTGCCCTTTTTGAATTGGCTTAAATCATCTTAGTGCTTTCGCTCGCTTGGGGAGCTGCACAAATTTCAAACATGGGAGCATTGCAAACCATTGCTTGCATTCGTGCGCGGGCCATATGCATTGGGAGAATCTCTTTTAGTTGACGTGTGAGAAATCGCATAGGCGCCACTCACCGTGTGCTTTCTCGAGCCACTGCTTGTAACTGGCCTCGGCATGCTGTAGTTCTGTTTAGACAACAGTTGCCCGGCAACGGGGACACATATAAGCAGTCCGTTGTTGATGTTGTTGGACATCATTACCGTCGGCCATTTTGAAGTGGCTAGGGGTTTTCTCATGGGATAGTGTTAAGTACCATAGGATTTTCCGGGATGCAGCATCACTCTTTCCCTAAATTTTACAGTACGGATGCAGGTTGGTATTCCAAAACAGAGTCAATCATCATATCTCATACACATGTATCCGCCCACTTTTTTCGTCAATGGTGCTGTGTTAAAGGGCGAACTACATGTTTTGGTGTTTCTAATTGAGATATAATTTCAGGACCGTGAGTCTAAATATGATATTGATACATGATCTGATTGTTTTATATTAATGGGGGCACTAACACCATCTGACGGCGGAAAGTTGGTTCCACATGTGCAGGAGCTGCACTTTTGTCAGACTGTGTTACAAGCAGTGCTTCTTGGCAGACACATTAAATTCATCTCATTAAGGCCACATTGTTCCACTGGATTTCTTCATTCAATCCAGTTTGTACTGTGTCAAGTCTAAAAATCCAAAGTTGTTCTCGTCTGAGAAGCATTTGGCCAAAGTCCCCACCTCTTCTTGGTGGAGTTAGTTTTTCAAGAATGGTCCACGTCAAATCATCCTGTGTGTGTCCTTTTTCAACAAAGTGGTTCACAAGAGGAGCTGTTAGTTTTTTGGTATGAATGCAAGATTTGTGTTCAATCAGTCTTTTTTTCACTTCCCTTGTGGTCATGCCCACATATCGGAGTGTACATGGGCATGTGATGAGATAGACTACCCCTTTTGATTTGCAGTTGGTGAAGCTTCTTTGTTGCCATGGTGTATGCCATCCAATCTCAATGGGCTTGCTTCTTGATGTTTGTGCACACATTGAGCATCCTCTACAGGGTGTATGTCCCATCGGCTTGTTTGCTCCCCAAATTGTGTTCTCTGCCTCGTGGTCACTTGGTTCTTTCATAGTATGCACCAGACTATCTCGTAGGTTTCGGCGTCTTTTTATAGCGAAAGTTGGTAAGGCCAGGGAGCTAGAGCCTGTGTTTAGGGTTGGCCAAAGTTTTTTTTAATTTCCCTTTTGATGTTGTTGAACATGGGGGAATAACTCATTACTGCCATTATTTCTCCTTTCTTTTCATCTTTTTTTGTATTGTTGGAGCGTGATTTCCCTCGGTATATTCTTTGCTCGTTTACATGTGTCGTTAATGATTCTTTTTGGATAATATCTTCTCTTCAATTGTTTTTTGAGAGCCCCAGATTGTTCTTTAGTCTTCCAGTCTTGTGCAAGTCCTGCGGTAGCGGAGTAATTGGCCGAAGGGCAGTTTGTCCCTCAGGGCTCTCGGATGGTAACTGTTATATTGCAACAGTGAGTTTCTATCGGTGTCTTTTTTGTAGACCCGTGCCAGCAGTACATCCCCTTGGTTGGTGATATGGAGGTCTAAAAAGTGTGTATATGTCCTGTTGGCCTCGATGGTGAATTTTAAATGGCCATTACAGTTGTTCAGCCACTGATGGAATGCTGTTAGTTCCTCTTTTGTCCCTTGGTATATCATGAAGACATCGTCGATATATCTTTTCCATATCTTTATTTTATCCCGAAATGGATTTGTGTTTGCATACACGAATTCCTTTTCGAAATGTTCGACATAGAGATTCGCTAGACTGCGCGCAAAGGTTGCGCCCATTGCTGTTCCAGAGATCTGTTGATAGAATGTCTTTTCAACAATGAAGAAGTTTCTGGTTAGTGCTATTTCGGCAAGTTCAGTGATGAAGCCTGCATGTCCAGGTGTCATTCAAACTAAATTAGACACCAGCAATGCCAATATCGCACTAGAGATCTACAACACAAAACTAACAGCGCTAGAGACATCCTTGAAGGAATTTCACAAATTAAATCTCACCAGGAAGATCAATAAATTGAAAAAAGATCTATCAGCCTTCTCACACGAGACAATCTACCCATACACCACAGAGAACTATTACACCGAAGAGGCAAAACTAGCAAGAAGAAACACCTCTCTACAAAGCCAACAACAGGGTGGTAGACAATACAGAGGCAATAGATCGGGCTCATCCAACAACTCCAGTATGAGCTCAGATGAAGACCGAAGGGCACAACAACAACAGTCAACCACAGGAGGACAACCCCAGCGCCAACAATGTCCCTTTTTTAGGTCAACAAGGGAACCAACGAGGGAGACCGGGTTGGCAACCTTTCTCCCCCATGACAACCCGCAGCCGCGGAAAAGGATTCCAACAACCGAACTTTCTTTAGTCATGAATCTGTCATCACACGCACTCACGGAAGCAGAAAGAAACATCTTGGAAAAAGGACTTTCATTTGTGCCAACTGCTCGGTATGACCCATTTCAAACACAAATTGAAATTACGCAATTGATCAGAAAAATAAGACTAAAACAGTTTTTTCAAGATATCGCAGAAACGGAAACGGGGAAATTTACGGATCTCCGACCAGCCTCACAATTCTTCCCACCCAACGAGAGTAATAACCCTGAGTGCAATACTTTTGAACAAGCGCTCCTAAAAAAGTAGAAACAATGGAAAAAGAAAACAAATTCACTCACAACAACTGCAGCAAAGTGGAAGCAGAGGCTCTAAAAACTCTGGCTAATGATGACACGATAATAATTAAGCCGGCTGGCAAGGGAGGAGCCACGGTCCTTATGGATCTACATGATTACCAGCAGATGGTGAACACCTTGGTGCATGATCCGACCAGCTACAGAGTCCTCCCCTGTGACCCCACTCCATCCTTAAGAAGACTCATTGCACCAATAGTGGAAGAGGCACTTAATGAGGAATACATTAATGAAAAAGAAGCCTCTTTTCTCACACCGACACATCCAAGGTTACCAGCATTTTACGCATTACCAAAGGTGCACAAAGGGATAACGTCTATACCTGGAAGACCCATAGTATCAGGCATCAATTCAATTCTGGAGCCCCTGTCCCAATACCTTGATAGATTTCTACGCGATAGGATTCCAAAGATGATATCTTACGTGAAAGACTCCACGGCAATATTAAACCTGCTCACTGCACTTTCCTTTGACCAATGGTTAGAGGCATTATATTCCAGCATCCCCCAGCGGGAGACAGTCGAAATGGTAAGAAGAACCCTGAACAATGACCTAAGTATAACACCTGGACATGTAGGCTTCATCACTGAACTTGCCGAAATAGCACTAACCAGAAACTTCTTCATTGTTGAAAATGCATTCTATCAACAGATCTCTGGAACAGCAGTGGGCGCAACCTTCGCGCCCAGTCTAGCGAATCTCTATGTCGAACATTTCGAAAAGGAATTCGTGTATGCAAACACAAATCCCTTTCGGGATAAAATAAAGATATGGAAAAGATATATCGACAATGTCTTCATGATATACCAAGGGACAAAAGAGGAACTAACAGTGTTCCATCAGTGGCTGAACAACTGTAAAGGCCATTTAAAATTCACCATCGAGGCCAACAGGACAGATACACACTTTCTAGACCTCCATATCACCAACCAAGGGGATGTACTGCTGGCACGGGTCTACAAAAAAGACACAGATAGAAACTCATTGTTGCAATATAACAGTTACCATCCGAGAGCCCTGAGGGACAATCTGCCCTTCGGCCAATTACTCCGCTACCGCAGGACATGCACAAGACTGGAAGACTATAAAGAACAATCTGGGGCTCTCAAAAAACAATTGAAGAGAAGAGATTATCCAAAAAGAATCATTAACGACACATGTAAACGATCAAAGAATATACCGAGGGAAATCACGCTCCAACAACACAAAAAAGATGAAAAGAAAGGAGAAATAACGGCAGTAATGAGTTATTCCCCCACGTTCAACAACATCAAAAGGGAAATTAAAAAACTTTGGCCAATCCTAAACACAGGCTCTAGCTCCCTGGCCTTACCAACTTTCGCTATAAAAAGACGCCGAAACCTACGAGATAGTCTGGTGCATACTATAAAAGAACCAAGTGACCACGAGGCAGAGAACACAATTTGGGGAGCAAACAAGCCGATGGGACATACACCCTGTGGAGGATGCTCAATGTGTGCACAAACATCAAGAAGCAAGTCCATTGAGATTGGATGGCATACACTGTGGCAACAAAGAAGCTTCGCCAACTGCAAATCAAAAGGGGTAGTCTATCTCATCACATGCCCATGTACCCTCCGATATGTGGGCATGACCACAAGGGAAGTGAAAAAAAGACTGATTGAACACAAATCTTGCATTCGTACCAAAAAACTAACAGCTCCTCTTGTGAACCACTTTGTTGAAAAAGGACACACACAGGATGATTTCACGTGGACCATTCTTGAAAAACTAACTCCACCAAGAAGAGGTGGGGACTTTGGCCAAATGCTTCTCAGACGAGAACAACTTTGGATTTTTAGACTTGATACAGTACAAACTGGATTGAATGAAGAAATCCAGTGGAACAATTTGGCCTTAATAAGATGAATATAATGTGTCTGCTAAGAAGCACTGCTTGTACCACAGTCTGACAACAGTGTATCTCCTGCACATGTGGAACCAACTTTCCGCAGTCAAATGGTGTTAGTGCCCCCATTAATATAAAACAATCAGATCATGTATCAGTATCATATTTAGACTCATGGTCCTGAAATTATATCTGTTAGAAACCCCAAAACATGTAGTTCGCCCTTTAACACAGCACCATTGACGAAAAAAGTGGGCGGATACATCTGTATGAGATACGATGATTGACTCTGTTTTGGAATACCAACCTGCATCCGTACTGTAAAATTTAGGGACAGAGTGATGCTGCATCCCGGAAAATCCTATGGTTCTTAACACTATCCCATGAGAAAACCCCTAGCCCCAGGCCACTTCAAAATGGCTGACAGCAATGATGTCCAACAACATCAACAACGGACTGCTTATATGAGTCCCCGTTGCTGGGCCACTGTTGTCTAAACAGAACTGCGGCGTCCCGAGACCAGATACAAGCAGTCGCTCGAGAAAGCACACGGTGAGTGGCGCCTATGCGATTTCTCACGCGTCAACTAAAAGAAATTCTCACAATGCATATGGCCCGCGCACGAACGCAAGCAATGGTTTGCAATGGCTCCCATGTTTGAAATTTGTGCAGCTCCCAAGCGAGGGCAAGCACCAAGATGATTTAAGCCAATTCAAAAAGGGCACCTTGCTCCCTAAGTGACAATAAGCATCCTCGAACGTGTGCTTCGGTCTGCCATTTTGACAGCCGCGCACACGATCGGGATCTACACAGGGCACCCATTAACTCAAAAGACACGCTCCAAATGCATACGGCCCGCACACGAATGCAAACAATGGGTTGCCACGGCTCCCATGTCTGAAATCGGTGCAGCTCCCCAAGCGAGCACGAGCACAAAAACGATTTATGCCAAAACTAGAGCCCAATGAACCTACCACTGTGGTATTGGTATTTTTTGAAAACAGGACAGTAAGGGATCTCTGACATATGCCCCATGTTACCTTGCAGGACTCGAGAGACGTACCACCACAGCCAAAAAAGCTGGCCAACAGCTGGCACACGCCGGAGCTTTTGGAAGGTAACCGGTAACCACCAACAATTAATGTCAAAAAAGTGTCAAAAAGAGTCCAAAATAGCCAGAATGATCAGACTGTTCAGAAAATCCTAATGTCTATTAATTTGTTCTAAATAACTTAAGCACTCCTTTATTCAGTTGATGAAAAAGAAATTATAATGACCCAAAACCCACTCTGGTTTTTGTTTCCCCTAGGTGAATGGGCCAACGGACCAAGTGCCCCTCACCTGCCCTTGATCTCCTCGAGACATAAGAAAATTATGGTCCTGAAGAAGATGATAAATAGCCATCATCGAAACTGGTCGACCACCTTTTAACCAAGGATATCTCAGAAATTATTCAGGGATACCCCGTGAACTAGACCATAAAACATTGTACTATGGATGAAGTTCCTTGTTTTTAACCACTTTTTACGAACAATTTGTTTGTTTCCAGAACCACCAACGAGTAATTTGTAACTCGGGGACCACACACTTCCTATGAAGGTCATTAAAAGAAGATAAAACAGTTCCTTTCTGAAATGTGGCCCCAAGTTCCTCTGAAACAAAACAGTCATCCCAGAAATGGGCAGAAGCCCCATACACCCCATGCCTAAGGACAGAAGCCCCCCCATAATATGAGGAACCTTCTGTGAATATTGCTCTTTGAGGTCATCCACTAATCGGAACTAGAGCAAGAATCGGCTTCCACACTGAAATAAGGTGGACCACCCCAAAAGTGTTCATGTGTGTTAAAACATTGTTTCAATTAACACTTCGGAAAAACATTAGTCATTGTTTCCCTGAATGTGATCCAGTCAGTCTACTTCAGAGCATTTTCACTTTTGCTGAGAGTAGCAATATTGATAACACCCACATGTGAGAAAAAGAAGCTCATAAAGGAGGTAGAGGAGGCACTTCTAGATCCAAAGAGGTCTTAGCCATTATGTGGCTGTGTGAGGAATTGCTATCTGGCATGGGTGTAGAAGCCCTGCCTTTTTTATTTTGATTAATTAATAAAAAGGAGGCTGGTAATTCCATCTCAGAAACGGTCATCTGCTAACCACATTCCCCTTTCATAAGCTCCATGCCAAAAGCATAGTGGCATGTGCCCTGCCGCATCAGTCTCCAGATCTGCAGCGCCCGCTCGCCAGTGGCACAGAAAAGGTTGAGGCCATGGGTGCCCTTTTGAAAGCTACTGCGCCAGCCAAGGTACTTCGAAGCTGCATTCTAAATCTACACGTCTGTTCCAAGACCACTTAGTGATGAGGAATTATTATTCTGGTGGCAGTTTATTCTGTAAACATAAAGCCATACCTGCGTTTAGGGTCTGGTGTATAGTAATTCACATATAAGAAAGCTGCATCAGATTGATATCATACATGCGTAGGCACTGTGAGTCCTAGTTATGGCATGTCTCCTTGATCCTTGTTTCACATGTGTAAGATTTGGATGTATGTTATGTCGTGTCTTATTGCCTGGAGGTATCTGGTGATGTCAGTGTGTGATGTCATGGTGAGAATGTTCCCCGAGTGCTTGGAGTGTTGATGTGTTGCCATTTGAATATAGGAGTTCCAGCACAGGCAGTTAGAACCATGCAGTCTGGGTGGTAATGGGCCAGTGGGCTCAGCTCCAGCTCCTTCATGTTCCTGTCCTATAGATGTCATCTTAAATAAAGGAAGTCACCATTATCACCATTCCGTGACTTTCTAACTTCCTTAATCAAGGACGACCAAACACCTCCTATGCTGCCTTGATAAAGACTTTGGTCGAAACACGTATTGGCCTTTTTCACATGTAACCAGCATTATACGTGCTAAGTTAACCAGTTGGCACTCGCATGCTCAATAAACCAGGAGCTTGCTACAAATTCAAGGTGTAATGACCTTTTCTCAAACCAATCTTTACTAACAAGATGTGAATGAAATCCAGTGCCAATACAAACCGGGTTTACCTATCAATTCTGGTTTCTGCACCTGTTAGCTTTCTGGGCTGGCTTTAAGTTCTTCATCCATTTGTATAGGAGCTTTCATCTTTGGAGAGTCTTTTGTCTGTTTTACTGATGCTATCTCTATGCCTCCTTGGGGCTTCCTCGTCCTAGAACTACGGGACCTTAACACGTTACAATATAGCATCTGAGTACAGTAAGGTGTATCTGGTGATGTACCAGTATGCTGGATGATGGAGCTTTTAAGGGAATACGGTAGTTGTGGCCCAGGATATACGTCCTCACCCCCAAGAGGGGAGCCCTCCCCTGGAAGGTCCTCCCTCATGTTACCACCCTTAGGGGTAATATTGGTTAGCGGCCGCACAGGTGGAAGGGCTCCCCCATATGGAGAATTTACATTATTCAAAGATTCATCACAGGGCCCTTACATATTAGATTGAAATTATATATTCAGCTACATTAACGAATTAAGTATAAGTGAAAAAATAAGGTTGGTAGTAACAAAAATGTAATTGTGGAGAGGAGAGTAGTAAAAGCAAAAAGTGATAGATGCAAGGATTTCAATTAAACATTACCACTTTCATTGCTCTGTACAATATTCCATGCCATAATTCTGTACTAGGTTTATGCCATTACAGAAGGGGTCAAGTCATTAGCAAATGACTCTTGGTTCTGCCACCAAAAGGTGCAGACCAGTCTCACTTGCTAGGCCATGTACACTCTGCACTGGAGCACAAGCACCCACAGGCCTTTTTGGGCCTTGTGGTCTAGCAGTCTAGTAGTTTGGGCAGTGCTGCTCACATTAGTGGCAGGGCTAAGGCGGATTTCCAGACAGAGGTATGGAAGGCTGACCAGAGCAATGCCAGTAGTTATGATTGATTTGAGACTTAAACCCATCCTTTTTTAGTTTTGCCAACTAGGTGAAAGCCGGTACCTTTGCAGTGGAACACAGATAAGATGGAGACAGGATGTGAGGAAAAACACACATCCTACGGGCCCCACACCGCCAAAACGTACCTTTTGGGAACTCGTTGAGCAAGCTCTATCACAAAGTAACACCAATCTTTGCACTGTATAGGACCTGGCACTGTTCTATCTAAGCATTCTTAATTACTTAATTGCCTCTGGAAAATGAGCTCCTGGTGTGATAAAAATCTCTTAATGTGTGTCTTCTACCAGTTGATTTTATAAGCTATATCTGTGTCAATGCCTCTGTTCCTTGCACGGGAGTCCTGTTTAAAACAAGCAATCGCAAAGCCAGCAGTTTCGGCTTGTGTATTGGTATTAAACAGACATTTGCCAGGACGTGACATCATATGCCCAGGTACTCTCACAGTTCCCCCTGCTGTTCCCATCTTATACCTATCCATACCTAATCAAAAGCCCAAGCTGTTGGCTTTGCCAATGCATGGTGGTTTCAGTTTGTCTCCCTAAGTGAAAGTGTGCATGCCCATAAGTGGGTGCTTTGCTTGCTATGCTTAGGGATTTAAGCTGCACCTCACCGAGTTGGTCTAACACATAATGGAAAGTAAAGATCAAAGGCAATATTTACCAGTGTTTTATGCTTTACTTTACCAGTACTTGGTGGAATCAATTCAAATGGCATGGAGGGGCCCTTTTGCAAAAAACTGCAAATATGAGTGGTCCCCTCTGTGTAATTTAGGATTCAAAACCAATAAACTCCTTTACTCTTTTTCATCAACACGTTTCTACAGTGATCTATATACATTGTCAGGTTGGTTTATCATGTGACTTAAAAAAAAATAATTGTATACAATTGAGTATTATTTTTGGTATTCAGAACCAAACTTCAAAAAGATGCATGGCCAAGTATCTAAATTTTAAGCTAGCCTCAAATTCTGGCTTTAGCACTCAACCAAAGTGTGTTAATCCTGGGCAAGTCATGTGATCACACTGTCCCTTACTTGCAAAACTCAGGTGCCTCTAGAAGTGATTTAATTCACAGTATAAGCTATTTCGAAAAAAATATCCTCCCTCATGGTTTAATAGATGGGCAGCACATGTTTCAGAACCTGCCAAGAACACAAACACATCTTTCTTTGAAAATATCATGCCACATTATTAAACAAACACATCAAACAAAAAGCCATCATGGACAATTGAAGTATATAAACAGTGTGTACCAGACGATGTACAGGGGAATGGCAGGGGAGCAATGGCCCCTCCTCCCTGCTAGGTCCCACCGGGAGTGATACAAGGAAGCTGGAAATCCCTAAACTTGCACTGTCTGCCTCCTGATCCCACTCCCCCGCACCCTAGCTCTCTCTCCTGCATGCTAGCACTCCCTTGTGCATTCAACTCAAATAAAATGTTCTGCAAAAATGCAACAAAAAAATAGAATTGTGTGCTTCGAATTGTCATTTTGAAGAAAACAAAATGTCCTATTCCTTGCTTCAGTATTCTGGAGGGGGGGGCGCTGTCTTTTACAACAACATGGCTGGAACACAAGCACCGCCTCCGGGGCCTGCTAGGAGCACCCACAGTATTCGAGGTGGCATTGTTGAGCGCACACCATCTGATATGGAACAAAGACTGGGGATCTTGCTGCTCAGCCCTCACAGAGGAGGAGGAAGCATCACCCTCGATTCTCCCCAACCAGGACATGAAAAACATGGGGTGGGTTTTTGGGGTAGGTGGGATTGGCGGTCAATAGGAATGGTGGTCAGGGGGACCTGACCTGACGGAAGGCGACTGGGGGTGAAAGGTGAAGGAGAAGTGGATTTAATAGAAATGGGAGGAGCAGATGGCAAGGGAAGATGGGTAGATTGATGATGCAGCACTATTTTCCTTGTTTCTATTTTGTTCATTGCTTTTTATAGATCAGAGCAACTGTTTTTTACGGATCTGACTTTGTTTAAGTACTCGTACAGCCACACCCAATGGAAATTGGGCCCCCCTGATCACAAACCTGGCCATCCCAGATGAAAATTCCTGGAGCCGGGCCTGGTGTGGACTCATTGTGGACCCCTCACCCCACTCACCTCTGCTGAGACATAGCTTTGATCAATCTGACCACCAGGCCAGATTTAAGAAATCCATCTTAACACAGTATCATGTAATATTATCCCCACCAATAATATCGCCATATATGTAGTTGTCGGGAAATGGCATAGGCCATATTATTGAGGTACAACGTCATTTCATCGCCAGATGTTTTTTCACTGGGTTTTTTGCCGCAGATTTTTTTCGAAAGAAATCAGCAAATATTTTGGGTGGTTTAAAAAATTATACAAATTGGGTGTGGGTATACAGGGATATAAAAATAATTAAAGGGGATGAGGTTTGGGGGTGTAACACCCCCAAAAAATAAAAAAGAATTTGATTAAAAAAATAAAGAAAAATGCACGATATAAAACCCTGCGATGAAACAGCAGGCGATGAAATCACATGGAACCATTATTGATGGGTTTAATATTAGGTTTAAATGGGAGCGGAGGTTGCGGCTGTGTCCACAGGGACGTCATTTCACCAAAATGCCAGGGGTAGCGGAAGTGACATCACACAACCCTTGACATCGATGTCATTTGTCACCACCCCGAAGGGACATCACAGGAAGCATTGGAACATGACATTTCACCCCTTGACAAAAAAGTAAGTGGCATCACATAGCACTGTTCCTAAGTACACTACCAAAAATATGGTTACAATATCACTATAATGTGATATACATTTCATACAAGAAAGAATCACCATATGTATCGTTAATGTCAGTGTGTATAGGTCCATATTATCAAATTACTGTGAATGCAAGCAGACGTCCACGGCCAAATGATAATGATGTGTTATTATATAGCACTTACAGTTACGTGCTCTATAAAGTACACATATATACATATAATATCACCCAACCTGTGTTGGTACTCATTTATTGACCTCAGAAGGATGAAAGGCTGCACTGAGGTGTTTAAGAACAGACTAAATCAGTGACTAACCCCCTGAAGTGTGCCTGAAATAAACCTTTAATGAGTCTAGCAATTATTGTATGTAATTCCAGAAAGATACATTATTTGTTATTCCTATTCTTTCTTATTTAGGTTCGATGCTCAAAGTGTTACACTTGTGGTACCCCCGCCTGAATCAAAAAGAGCCACATGGCGCTGGCCACGGCACAGGAGCTTACAATTAATAAAAAGAAACAATTTTGATTTTTTTTTTTGTTTTTTTAGGGGTAGCAAGGGAGACCACAGTGGTAGCAACTGCGACCCCGACAAATTACCTCCCTGCTCAACCCTTTCCTGAATCAGAGATTCAATGGATTTTTGACATCCGAGGTCAAGCTGACTGTCCTTCAGCTGCAAGGTTGTCCTCCACTTTTGTGTAACGGCACCACATGTGGGTGGTGTCCTCCAAATCATGCTTATAAAGCATTTTCCAGCCTTCATTGGTGTGGTGCTCTGGTAACATCAGGGTCATGAGATACCGGGCCCACATAAAACACAGACATGCACAAAGGGACTGTTTCATCTTCTTTATTATCTGCACTGATGATCTCCTTGTCCCTTCTGTCACTTCCCACCCCTTCTGCACTAACCCAACACGGTTTCTACAAAACAAGGCCAAGCGCGACTTCACATCTCCCCCTTTCTTAAACAGTGAGTCCAGGTTAGCCCATTTCTTCCATAAGTCTTACTGTTTTATACAGGTCCTCACTGGATGGACTTCTCTGTGCTGTTCTGTGCTCCCTAATGAAAGGCTTTGCGTCATGACCTCCCAAACCCAGTCTGACAGTTCGCCATCACCTAGATGAGAGTTTTCTGAGACATATTCAATCCCTGCACTTCTAGAATGTGACCACTGTCAGTCTTCCACGTTCTTGCATACTTTGAAATGTGACATGTTTCGGGTGATGTTTCTTCTCTCCCGCTGTAATCATTGTACCTTTCTTGTGCATCACTGTCAGAAGTTCCAGTGTAAACGTCAAGTCTTCTTTCCTTTTATGTGATTGTCACGCCATCACTTGATCACCTACTTTCCTAACTTTCCCCCAGAAGCTCAATGTCTCTAGAGCTCTGGTGCTCTCTCGGCTGAACTATTGCAACAACCTCTTCCTTAATCTACCCTTGTTCTCTCTAGGTCCCCTCCTGCTCATCCAGAATAGAGCTGTGAGACTTATCCTTGGCCTCAAGGCCAGGGACCGGTTCTCTCCAGCCCTAAAAACTCTCCACTGGCTCCCGGTTGCTGCAAGGATCAAATTCAAATCCCTCTGCATCATTCATAAGGCTCTCTGGGGCCGGGGACCATGCTATCTACAACTTGCTCTCACTAAATACTCTCCCTCCAGATCTTGACATTTCCCTTTTCACCTCTTCCTTCCACTCATCTCTCCTTTGCTGAACCCCACGGTTGCTTTTATTTCTCATCCTTTATCCTGGCCTGATGATCCAATTCCCCAACTCTTTCCTCTCCGTTCCTTGAGGCAGCCTTGTTCAGACCATCCTCCCAAACATTAGCTCTTCTGGGTACACCTCTGTCGTGCTATGCAGAGTGTGTTGTTAGTGCCAAAGCTGCTGGTATAGTATTTACTCGAACAGTTTGTCAGTGACCTTTGCAATCTGTAACACCCTCTTTATGTTTGCTCTACTATGCCATTGGCCTATGGCCATAGCAGTGTGATTTTCCTGTGTTTGAAACCCATGTACTGAAGGTAATTTGAGAAATCCTGACTTCTGATTTGATGACCTTTCGGACACCATATGCTGTAAGTATTCATTCCAGAACAGGAATAACACTCCTAGCTGTTGTGGATAGCACTATCTCCATTTCTGGGAATCCTGCAATCGTGTGCTCCACCCTTGCTGATCCAGTAGGGTGGTGGGATAAGTAATACGCTGGATTTTCTTCCTGTCTGCCGGTCTCGAATAGTGAATTTATAGACTTGCAGACACAGACCCCAGCTCACAATACTTGGCAGTATTTTTGCTTTTTGGTTGCTATATATGGTGAGGAGCACTTGATGGTCTGTGGCAATAGTGAAAGCCTTTTCGTAGAGGAAGAGGTGGAAATGCTTGCAGGCCCATACCACTGCTGGGCTCTCCTTTTCCACTTGGGAATATGCTTGTTCTGTGGCGACAAACTCTTGCTGGCACGGAACACAATGAATCTGGTGAGCGGTGTCTTTGGGTCATGGTGTGTCAGGATGGCTCCAAGTCCCACTGGGCTGGAAACCACTGTCACCTCCATTTCCTGGCTGGAATTGAAGTATGCCATGTCCTCTGCGAAAATGATGTATCATCGAATTTTTTCGAACTCTGCTCGACATTCTGGCATCCACCACAAATTCCTGTCTGTTCTTGATGAGCTCTCATAGTGCAGCGCTCACTGTGGTATAGTCTTTCAAGTACAGAGAACAGTAGCTCACCAGTCCCAGAAATTACTGTAGAACTGAGTTGATTTTCAGCGTTGGAGGTTTCATTTAATGCACTACTTTGTCAGGGTGTGGTCTCATTCCTTGTTCTGAGATTATGTGTCCGAAAAATTTGAGTGTCCTCTTTCGGAATTCATATTTGTTCTTTTTGAGTGTTAACCAGCTGCCTCTAGAGCTAGACAGACACGATGTAGTGTGGCATCATGTTCTTCCATTGATTTGCCAAAGGCCAAGCTGTCTTCACTATAATTTAAGCAATCCAGCACGTGCTTGATCACTTTGTGTATCTCCTCCTGGAATATTTCCGCCACTGATTATATGCCAAAACTCAACTGCAGATGCTTCACGAATGTGGTTAGTCGCAGGATTCTGGGTCCAGTTCCAGCGGCTAATAACCTTTGTTAAGATCTAATTTGGAGAATATGGTAGCCCTGTTTAGTTAATGAATCATGTTTGTGATTATGGGTGCCTGATGCCTCTCTCGCTGTATTGCTTCATTTGGTCTCCTCATGTCCACACACATTCGTATGGACCCGTCTGCCAACTTCTTCGGGACTGGTATTATGGTGGACACCCTTGGGGTGGATTACATCGCTGGCTCAATGATATTTTGATGTAGAAGTTTTTGTATTTCCTCTTCTACGTGCTTTTGAATGTTAATTGGTATGCCCCTATAATGTTGGGTCTGACGGATTGATCAATATGTAGCTTTACTTTTCAGTTTGGCAGCTTTTCCAGGCCCTGAATAGTACCAAAAATGATCTCTCCACATTTCTATCTTGCACCATGTATTTGTGTGCCATAAAATGGTATAGTATGTACCACAAACCCATGCCCACCACCATCTTGAAACTCAGGATGTATTTACTTTCTGTTTCCGTCTTCAGTACATGTAGCTGTATCAGGCTGAGTGGAATTTGTGGGCGCATACTGCGGAAAACATACCTCCGCAGGCTAGAGGGATATTTGAGCCATATGGATATTTGTCTACGGTCCATATTTTCAGTTTTGGTGGTTGCGGTAGATTGTTGTATGCTTTTTCACTGAGCCCCTTCTCTCTCGCTCCTGTGTCTATAAGGAATATTGTTGGTATGTTATTAATTTGCATCAACGGTGTGGGGCTGTACCTTTCCCAATGCCCACACATATCCTTTTTCCCTCTGATCAACTGTCGAAGAAGCCGATTCGCTCCACGATGATGATCTTGCTTCCATGTATCGAACATTTCTCTGCGGACATCAGAGTTCTCTTCTCTCCGGTGAATAATATTCTCGCCTAGAACGATATCTGCTGCCATCTTCCCCTGAATATGAATATCTATGTTTCTTTTGTTCTCCGCCTGTCCTGGCTCTGCTGCTCCTTTGTCACGTAGAGTGCCGTCCCCCTCGCCGAGCTGTGTTCGGGTGGGCTGCAATGGATGTGTTCTGCACACCGCTCAAAAATGGGTTTTCCTCCACAGGCGGCACACGTTTAACTTATCGGTGGGCTGGGACCATCTATTCATTTTATTTATTTTTATTTATTGCTTTTGGTTATACGCCCAGACACAGGGGTATCACGGCGTAGGTTACAGATCACTTGAAGCTTACATAAGATTAATTTTTATAGACAAAGTAACAAGAATATTGGTTACAAAGAATACTAACAAAACTTAGTAGAAACACGGCTGAGTTTACAAGATTTTTTGTTACATTTGAGATGGCGAGAAGCATGGATCGTTGAACATCAGGCAAGAGCGGACAGTCTGGCAGTTGGAATTAATTAAAAAGCCAGGTTTTCAGTAAGTGTTACAGATATTGGGCAGGAGTGAGGTCCAGATTTTGGGGGCTGCTACAGTGAAGCTGGACTTGCCTGTTCTGGTAGTTTTGAATCGGGTAATGACAAGGTGAGTGTTGGCGTTGGATCTGAGGGTTCTGGATGTGGTTTTGCGTGTGAGGCAATGCTTGAGGTAGATGGGTGCCTTGGAGGTGACACATTTGTGTGTGATAATGAGTGTTTTGTGTAGTATTCTGGCTGGAATGAACAACCAGTGCACCTCTTTCCTATGTTGAGACATGTGTTCCCTTCTGTTTATACCCAGTGCTGCTCTCAGGGCCTTAGTTTTGTAATATTTGCAGTTTGTTGATGTTTTTCTTGGATGTCCCTAGGAGGAGTACATTACAGTAATCTAATTTTGCCAGAATCAGGGCTCTTGATAGTGTAATGCAGTTTTGGGGTGTGAGGAAAGACCGGCTCAAGGCAATAAGGTTGGATGTGTGAGCAGTAGAATAGGCGAGGGCGCTGATGTGTTTACACATGGTGAGGTGAGATTGAAATCAAGGTATACACCTAGTGTTTTTACTTGGTTTGAGATGGTAATTAGGGTGCCATCTATGACTATGGAAGTGTAGTCTGGGTGTAATTTGTTCAGGCGGGCTAGAGGGCCAACTATGAAAATCTGTTTTTTCTACGTTGAGGAAGAGACTGTTAGTTGCCATCCAGTTCTGGATAAGCGAGTAGATATTATTTATGCAGGTAGTGATCTTTGTGGCACACCAGCTTCGTCACCTATGGCTACTATAGAAGTGCGGTCTGACATGAAAGATGTAATCCAAGTGGTTGCTTCTTAAGAAAAGTAGAAATTGTTAGCTAGAGTGAGGCATAACTTGTTGTGATCCACTAGGTCAAATGCTGCAAATAAATCCAATAGTAATAGGATGCAAAGGTTACCTGAGTCTCTGATGTTATCCATCTGGTCTTTTGGGTCCAATAGGGCAGTCTCAGTGCTGAGCTTGGGGCGGAAACCTGATTGTGTATCTCCTAGCAGATGGTTGTTCTCAAGATGGGATTGAACCTGGGTATAGGCAATGTCTATGATTTTGAGTAAGAAGGGCACCGTGGTGATTGGTCTATAGTTGGTGGGAGTAGTGGGGTCTAGGGAGGGTGTTTTGAGGAGGGGGATGATACATGCTTCTTTGATGTTGGCAGGAATAGATTAGAGCTAAATGAGGCATGAATTAATTTAGTGATAATGGGAGCAAGTGAGGGTGCGCAGGCTTTAACTATTTTAGCAGGGCAGTTGTCACCTTTACAGTTGAATGGTTTCAGGGAGGCTGTAGTCTTTAAAACTTGGGGGGTGGTCACTGCCGTGATATGAAATGGCATTTTGTTGGTGGGGGTGTCAAATTGTGCTGTGGGATGGAGCTCCACAGAGTGTGCTGAGTTTTCTTTGCTGGGCAATTTTGTTTTGGAGGGTGTTTACTTTAGTGGCTAGAGCATCCTGGATGGTGGTACACCATGCTTTGCTGGCGGTTGCTGTGCTGGGCTGTGGAGTAGGGGATTCTAGTTTACTGATGATGGAGAACAGCTCTTTACTGTTAGAGGCCGCATTGGTAATGCGTTGATGAAGCGGGTTTGCTTTGTGGGTAAATACTGCTAGCTTGTAGGTTCTGGATATAGTGAGGAGTTCATTTTTAGATTCACTGTTGGGGGTTTTTCTGAATAGGTGTTCTGATACCCTTTTTTGTCTTCTTAACTCAATGAGTTTGTCATTGAACTAAGGGTTGCCGCGTCTTGGTTTGAGAAGTTTTAGCTTGAGGGGGGCTACTTCAACAATGGCTGTATTGAGGCAGGTGTGGTAACGAATTGAGAAGCTGTCAGGGGCATTATCACGTGGGTGTTGTGTGTTGAGAAGTTTGTTCAGAATGGGGAAGAGATTTCTGGGATGAGTTTGCGTGGGTTTCTTAGCAAAATGGGGTGGGATTGGTGATGATCGCCACAGGGTCTTTAGCCAATATGAGGTTGAAACTGATAAGGAAGTGGTCTGTCCATGATAAGTTAAGGATGTCTTCTATGGTAACTGTTGTATTCAGTGTTAGGATCCAGGCGAGGATTATGCCTTTTGTGTGGGTAGGGGCGTTTACTATCTGTGTAAATTGCATTTCTAGGAATGCGCTGTGAAAGGCGGTGGCTTTGTGATCTGCTACATCATTATAGCCTAAGTTGATATCCCCTAAGAGGATGAATTTAGTATTGGGTTTGATGAGAGGTGTGATGAGGAGTGGTAGTTCAAAGTCCGGGTTACTAGTTGAATTGGGGGCCCTATAAACTATTAGGAAGTTGATAGTAGTATTGGGATCAGTAGTTAGTTTGAGATGATTGAGTTCATAGCCTGAAAGGGTATCTATGTTACATGTTACATGTTCTAAACTGTAGGGTGGATTTAGAGATGATGGTTACACCTCCTCCGGTAGCATCAAGGCGGTCCGCTCTGAAAATAGTGTATTCAGGTGGGATGGCTAGTGCTAGTAATGGACCTGAGACCGAGTGAAGCCATGTTTCGGTCATTATTAGGAAGTCTAGTTGGGAGTTTGTGATGCGGTCATGTACATCAATGGCGTGGGCGCCTAAGGACCGTACATTTAGTAATGCTCCTTTTAGTGGTGTTTTGGATTATGGAGAGTGTGTGGCTTGGATTGGGAGGCACCGTGGCTGTGCTATGGTATTGGCATATGTTTTATGCTGTGAATTCTTGGAATTGTCTGGTGGTTGAATGCTTATGGTTGCCGACTTGTGAGAGCGTGGTGGCTGGTGTGAGAGTGGTTTGCTGATGGGAAGGAGGAGGCAGATTGGTGTGGTGTTATATATTGTAATGCTGTGGTGTTATAATGCGTTATAATGTGTGGGTGGGAAGGCTGATGTCTTGGGTAAGAATGGCGTTGGGCATGGTAGTGGGTGAAATCTGGGGCAGTGAATCCTTGCTAATCCTAGGCCTAGGTGGATGAAGGCTCCCTTTTAGCACGCTAAAGTATTGTCAGATTTGGTGTCCAATTAGGTCATAGTTGCTGTGTTGGAGGGAGTGGCTACATTCCTGTTTTCAGCGAGGATGAAAAAGTGCTGGTAGTGTTGTAGTAGTATGAAGGTGGAGAGCGTAGCAATGAGTCCTGGATGAAAGTGGTTAGATGTCGCTGAATGCATTTGTCGGTGACTATGCCCATAGTAGGGAGGAGGGCGGGTGATGGTGTGGTGCTAAAGCGCTCAGGCTGAGTCATAGAGGGGCTGTATGAGGCAGGGTCTGTCGATTGTCTCTGGTGGCTGATAGGTAGCTGCACAGTGGTAGGTAATACATGCATTATCAGGTATAATGAACAAGACTAGTTTTGTATGCTGGGGCGTGAAGTGTAGCGTGATTGTTGTCTGAGTCTTCAGGGTAATGCGTCCGGATTACTGGGGGCCGGTATGGCCAGGCTAGTCAACAGAATGCAGTAGTGTAGAAAGTAATAGGTACATTTTGCGTGCACAAACGTTTGAGGAATCAAACAATCAAAGCAATTGTAACGAGGATTTCGAGAGCAAGACAAACACATAGGCTCAGCAGTGAGGAGTGAAAGCCATATAGTCAATACTGTGCGCTCTGCACTGTGTCCATCGGGTGGGAGCCCATATCCACATTCAAAGCAGGCTTTGTCAGTTTGTCTGGTGATGTCCCCTTGCGCTGGTGTCAGTTTGCTGACATTCGCTTGTTCTTTTGGTTGGGGCTGCAATTTGACTTTGTTCATGTTCTCCATTTGTTGGTTTGTGGCAGATTCAGTGCAGGCCATCGCTAATATCTCTCCTAAAGATCTTTTGTTTTTGAAGTTGTTTCTTCTGAAATATCAGGCACTTGCGCCCTGCTATCACCTGAGATCTCAGCACCTCTTCGTTAGAGTATCTGTAGAATTCAGTGTTTGATTCGGATGCAAAGTCTCATTACAAAGTTGTCCAGGGTTTCCCCTTTTTCCTGTGTGGTTGTGTGGAAAATGTGCCTTTCGTAATCTACGGTTTATAGTAACTTTTTCGACAGTCATAGTGTCGAAATACAACAGGTCCAACACAAAAGCATTGGAATTTTTATTTTCGAATGCCTGTTTATTTTTTTATTTTTTTGGGGGGGGGGTTTCCCGGGGGTCCCCCCAAACCCCTGTTTGTTGGGGAAAAACCACTAATTTTACTATACGAAACCAAAAAAAAACATTTACATAAAAAAAATGCATTCAACATTTTTTCCGATGCTTTTGTTTCGAAATTATTGGATTTCAAAACAATTTTTTCAAAATTTTGACGGGACACCGTTATCCACATTAGTATGTGGTGCAAAGTATGTTGAAAGTACGTCTTTTAGTTAATCAAATAATGCTGTTTCTTTATCCAGTAATTCGTATAAAATGTCACAAGCTGCTGTTTCCAGAGCCAGCGTCAGTATGTTCTTTTTTTCTTTCATCATCTAAATGGTCCATTGCTCCTATGCGTACCTTAAAATTCCGGATCCAGCATGCCCATCGTGGCCCTAGGTCTGTGAGGTCAAAAGCCGTGGGCAGTTGAAGTGATAGTGATTCACTTTGTGCCAACGGGAACATCCCTAAGGAGCGTGCGAACACTGTCGCTGGTATGTAAGCAGAAGTGGAAGGCCGTCCCAAGATGATGGTACTTGGATGGAGGATGTGGCACAGGGCCTGCCAGATAATGGAGAACCCATCCTTGTGTTCCCCTCAAGTACCACTGGTTGCACTAGCGGTAGGAGAAAAGCAACTACGGATGATAATCAGAAACCATTGGGAACCGTTTGAAATAGCGACCATGGGAGATATTTGGCAAGAGGGGACCATAATAGATTTTGAGGTGTTGGGGGAGGAAACCGGGCTACATAAAGGCCTGTATATCACATATCATAGACTGGTGCGGAGAACTAGTACTGGAGGAGGAACCAGATGCTACTATAGACATGATATATGACATAGCAGAGGGGGGACACGAGATATCTAGAATATACGAGATGGTGATGTCTAAAGTGGGGAAGGAGGTAGTACAATTTAGACAAGATTGGGAAAGGGAAGTGGGAGCCCGGATCGATGATGGGATGTGGAAAAGAGCCCAAGGGTATCATCGGAAGGTGTCGAGGAATGCTACACTAAAGCAGATACAACTGTATATCGCGCACAGAGCGTATATGACATCCCAGAGGATATCTAGGTTTGAAAATGCAGGACTGCAAGCATGCCCTAAATGTGTTGAAGAGAATGTGGGCATGGTGCATATGTTTTGGTCATGCACGGTTATCGAGCACTTCTGGAGCGAAGTGGCACACAAGCTAGCAGAAAGAGGTGTTAAGATCATGGTGGATACAGTGTGGGCCTGCTTGTTAGGGGGGGTTCCCTAGGCCACGGAAACTTAAGCATGTGAGCAAGCTAAAGGACCTGGCATATGCACTTGCAAAGAGAAGAATTGCTATGGGATGGAAGACATGCCACAAACAACGGGTGGAGGTATGGTGGAAGGATTTGCAGAAATGGGCGGAGGCAGAAACTATGGTATGGCAGGAAGCTAGCAATGTAGAGGGAGGAGGAGACTGAGACCCTGATGGCATGGAAATTATTAATAGCGGAGTTATTTGGGTCAATGCGAGACCCAACAGAACCCTGGAAAGGAACACCATGTCGCAAGACGCGGGAACAGAGCATTAGAGGAAGTGGGCTCGTAACGGGGGGTGGGATATGGGAAGCAGTGAACACAATCAAGTGATGTATAATTAAAATGTTATTGTATGTACTGCAAGTTTGGTTTGGTTTGTATTGTTTGTTTAAATTGTATTGTTTGCTTAAATTGTTTGGTAGCGATTTCCAATCTTCAATGGGCTGAAAATGTGTGCATGTGCTGGTCAGCAGCTGCACGAGCAAACAGTACAGGTTTGTGCCTCGCACGAGGTGAGGCTCTGTACCCGGTCCCTCCGTGCTCACAAATTCACACAGTGCTCTGCTTACTTGAGATGGAATATGCGGCGCCTCAAGAGGCTATCGGGCAGACTTCTGCCGGTCTCTCACCTTGTCTGGGCTGGTGTCTACCTGGAGCAGGCCTTCTGCAGCCTGAGCGCCGCGCGCTCTTGCGACGTGGGCCACGATGCGTGCACACTCCGCTGCCTCTTCCTCACGTCGTCAATCCTCCACGCTGTCTGTCTGACGCTCTGGTAACTGTTGTAAATGAACAAAGGGACACTGCCCCTTTAAGAGCACCAACAGAGAAAGAGCGGGAGGAAAGCAAAAAGGGAGGGGGCTGGAGGGAGATACGGCAGTTGGTGTTAGAGTGTGAATAAAGGAAGTCCACGGCAGAGCAGGCTCCGTCTCTTCATTGCGTGCGCATGAATGAGAGAGAGTTAGAACCCAACACTGGCGACGAGGCCGACAAACTCTTGCGTGTCGGCAGCAGTGGAGTGCTAAAGGCCAGCAGGTTTGAGGAGCGAGGTGCTCCGGAATAGAGCAGTGGCCCGTGTGCTCTGTTGGTGGGCCTGTGCGCCCGGCAGGTAGGAAAGGCCCGTGTGCCTTAACTGTGTGCAGTGGCCTGTGTGCCCGCGGAGGGCCTGTGTGCCCAGCAAGCCAAGAGCAGAGGCCTGTGTGCCCTGCTATAGGGCCCGTGAGCCCGGCGAGTGAATAAGGCCTGTGAGCACTGTCATTGGGCTGTCCCGTGTGCCCTGCCAGAGGGCCTGTGAGCCCGCAGAGGGCCCGTGTGCCCAGCAAACCAAGAGCGGAGGCCCGGGTGCCCTGCTATAGGGCCCGTGAGCCCGGAAAATCTGTAGGGCCCGTGAGCCCTTTCACCCAGCAGAAAGCGACTTTATGAGCCTGAGAGCCCAGGGGTGACCGAGAGGCCCGTGTGCCTCCCTGCAGAGAAGGCCCACCAGCGGTGGACCAGCCGGACAGGAGAGCAGGAGAGCGCGTCCGCTACACCCCGGCACCAAGCAGCAGGACCGGAGAGCAGGAGAACGCATCCGCTACACCCCGGCACCAAGCAGCAGGACCGGAGAGCAGGAGAAAGCATCCACGACACTCCAGCACCACAGCGCCAGAGGATCGAGGGGTTTGTGTGCCCAGAAGAGAAGAGCCGACACCGCGACGAGGGAAGACCCGCTGGACCGCGGCAACTACAACAAGTAAGGTGTCGGGGGGAGGAGGGGAAAGGAACCTCGCGTCTCCCCACGTGACATCATAGCACATACCGGAGAACCCCAAGCAGACCAAAAGGGAATCCCCGTGTCCCCCGCACGTGACATTTAGCATAACATGGGAGAAATTCAATACGGAAAAAGGGAACCCCGCGTCTCCGCACGTGACATCCCAGGGGATATTTAGACAAAAAGGCACGACAAAAGGAATCCCTGCGCCCCCCCACGCGACACCCTAAGGGACAATACACTGAGAACGCGATGGCAGAGAGGGATCCCCGTTTCCCCCCACGTGACACTTAAAGCAATTATGCAACAGAGACTACTACAGCAGAGAGAGGAACCCTGTGTCTCCCAGGAGTGACACCCTTACAGGCAACAGAAACAAACCAAACAAAGAAGGGACACCCAGAATCAAAGAAGGAGGGAAACACTGTGTCTCCCCAAGTGACATTCAAATACAGGGGAGTGAGCCAAACCAGCCCACACAAAAAAAAAAAGTCTGCTTCCCAGGTGAGACCTGCACAAGAAGCCACAGCACCAAGAGTAACTGTGACCACCCACGTGTCACCTACCCACCCAAAGCAAACCAAGCAGCAACATCATGTCGGCCCCTGATGCAGCGGACCCCAACGCCCAACCTCTGTCACCAGGGGCACCCTCCTCTTACGCAAGCCTAATGAGGAGACCCGCCCCATTCACATTAAATCCACACCATGACCAGGGCCAACGATGGGAAGAGTGGATGGAGGAGTTCGAGGACTTTGTGGGTACCATCGGCACACAAGAACCTCCCAACATACTAAGCATCTTCGCAAATGTCGCAGGGAGTGAAATTAAAAACATCATAGGCACGATCCCACTGCAGGACCGCACTACATATGCAAAGCTCCGGCAAGCCATAAATGAGAAACTTGTCATCCCCAATCGTGACTATGAGAGATACACGTTCAACCAATGTGGTCAATTACCCCACGAATCAATAGGGGAATTTGTCATCCGCCTTCAAAGGAAAATATCGAAGTGCGATTTCGCCAACTTTAATGACGAAGAAGCCATCAGATTGCGCATAATAGAAGGATGCGTATCCTCGATGTTTCGGAAACACCTCCTAAAGAAACCCCTATCCCTAAAAGAGGTATTGGATCTAGCCAGAGTTTACGAGAGAGTGGACATTCAGGCAGCAGCCATTGAGAACCCCAAGAAAGGAGAAGTCATAGCAGCAATACACCCCTACACCCGACACACAAATCCGAGGTACCCGACACAACGGACACAAAGCGACCGCCAATGCTATCGCTGTGGATTCGAGTATTCATACAGAGGTCCATGCCCCGCCATCGGCCAACGCTGCATGAGATGCGGAATGGAAAACCACTTCCAGGTGATGTGAAAGGAACTACTACCGGAAGGAGGATCAACACGCCCACGGCCTGCCACTCGCATGATGGACACACACACGGAACACCATCGCCAGACAGACAGGAACGCGTCAATCCCCACGAATGCGTATCAACGCCCAAACACCGTAAGAGCCCTTGAGGGTCTTCAGATCGAGCCAGACAGGAAAGACCACGAACTATATAACATCCACCAGAGAGACTTCATGCAAAACCTGGAACAAGAGGACACCTACAAAGCGGAAACCCCAAACCTCCTAGGGCAAGACAGAGAGCCATACCTCAACTCCCCACCACAATATCAGCCAGGAGGGAATGAACATGCTCAATACCTACAAGATGGCTACGACAGAGAGTATGTATGCCTCCTCAGTGTGGAAGCTGAAGGCACCTCGGCTCCCAGAGTCACAATCCAGATGGGAAACACCAGAAACAGATTTATTATCGACACAGGAGCGACGGTAAACGTCAAGAACGAAGATATCTGCCGTGAAATATCCTCCGCGTACCCCTTGCAAGAATCCAAGACACACATTTTTCAATGGGGAGCGGCTCAACCTATGACTTCCAAAGGAACATTTCAATGTGATCTACGACACAGGGACATCACAGTAACTGCCAAGATTCACGTTATAAGGAGCCCGTCCATCGGCCACTGTCTCCTCAGCTACCGGACAGCCAATGCCCTTGCCCTGATTGCCCTACACTACGACCAGTCAGAGGTAATAGAAGGACTACCATTGCCACACGAATCCATCAGGGCAATGATAGACAGGCCCCTGGCGAAAGGAGACCTCAAGAGCCAATTCCCCAGGTTATTCGAAGGAGTGGGCATGCTAAAAGGTTCACACATCAAATTACACATTGACAATACCATCAGGCCGGTACCACAGCACCCACGCAAAGTGGGCTTCCACCTTCAGGAACAGGTATCAAAAGAAATCCAACTTCTTCTTCTCAACGACATCATAGAGAAAGCAGAAGGGCCAACACCATGGGTATCGCCAATAGTCATTGTTCCCAAGGACAACGGTTGTCTCCGCATATGCGTGGACATGTGCATCCAGAACACCGCCATCCAGAGGAAAAGGCACCCAGGCCCAAGCTTGGAGGACATGTTGATCAGGCTAAACCAAGCGAGGTTCTTCTCAAAGTTTGACCTCAACCAGGGCTACCATCAGCTCGTCCTGGACCCAGAACCACGACCCATCACTACATTTGCAACGCAAGACGGCCTATTTCGATATAAAAGGCTAAACCTTGGCATATCGTCTGCTGCAGAGATCGTCCAAGAGACCATCATACGCCTCATAGCATCTGAGATGAACGTGCTAAACTATAGTGACGACATCTTAACATTTGGAAGGGATCAAGAGCAACATGACAGAGCCCTAAGAACCATCTGCTCCATCCTACAAGATGCGGGACTGACACTCAACGAGTCCAAGTGCGACATCAATAAGACAAGCCTCAAATTCTTCGGCCACATATTCTCGAACAAAGGTATAACAGCCGACCCGGACAAGATCAAGGCCATCACCGGTCTCCAAGCACCTATGAACACTGCAGAACTGCGCTCCCTGTTAGGAATGGCGGGATACTGTGCGCGTTACCTCCCAAACTACGCCATTACAACTGATCCGCTCCGCAACCTCCTAAAGAAGAACCAACCATTCATATGGGATGCACCCTGCCAAGAAGCGTTCATGAAAATAAAAAAAGGCCTCACCAGCAACCGACAATTAGCATATTTTCGTCCGGATTGGCACACCATCATTACGGTCGACGCAAGTCCAGTAGGACTGGGAGCCATCCTTGCCCAGACCCACTCCGCAGACAACGCCCATCACGCAATAGTTGCATACGCCAGCCGAGCCCTGTCACACACTGAAAAGGCCTACTCTAAAGCCGAGAGGGAAAGCCTAGCTGCAGTATGGGCATGCAAGAAATACCACCACTTCATCATTGGCCGGAGATTCACCCTGGTAACAGACCACCAAGCCCTAATATCAATCTTTGGGAACCCCAAAACGAAAATGCAACCCCGCATAGAGCGATGGGGAATAAGACTGCAAGAGTACGATTATACTATTGTCCACAAGCCAGGAGGAGATGCAAACCCAGCGGACTATCTATCCAGACACCCCCTACTGGACAAAAATGACACCCTGGCCCATGAGGCCACTGAATATATCTCATACCTGTCATCAAATGCCATGCCACCTAACATCTCAACCGCAACATTCGAAGAGAGGAGCAAAGCTGACCCAATGATCAGAGCCGCTGTCTCTCTCACCCGCTCCAACAAATGGAGGGAACGCCACACAAAAGGAACCGAAGAGGAGGACGCAGACCAGAAAGAACTCCACCGGCTAGCCAAGATACATGATGAACTCATAGCCACAGACCAAGGACTGCTGCTACGTGGGAAGAGGCTAGTAGCACCGAGGGACCTAAGAAAGACCCTAGCAACGCTGGCACATGAAGGCCACAGGGGACTAGACAACACAAAACGATTTCTCAGGAACTATGTCTGGATCCCGTACATGGACGTGATAGTAGAGGACATGCTCAGAAACTGCAGACCATGCCAACTGGCAGCGAAAGGACCGAACCCAAGCCCCCTGCAACTAACCACACTCCCGACAAGACCCTGGCAAAAAGTTGCGATGGACTTCTATGGACCTCTAAAAGAGGGAGGTTATCTATTAGTAATAATAGATGAATATTCAAGATTCCCCTTTGTTAAGCAAACACCTTCAACTTCATTTGTGGAGAACGCACCCATAGTGGACGAACTATTCAGCGAATGGGGCATCCCCAATGTCGTCAAGACCGACTACGGACTACTCCATTTCAAGGACGGGAATTTGCAAACTTTGCAAACCACCTAGGATTCCACCACCAAAAGATTACGCCCCAAGCCAACGGGATGGTGGAACGGTTTATGGCCACCATCAAACTGACCAGACAAAAAGCAGCAGCTGAGCACGAAGGGACAGTTTCCAACCTTCTTCATTATTCGTACTGAGGAGTGAGGACCTCCTCGTCCTGTCCGTCACTTCTGCCCTAACCAAACCCAGCCTCTACATAACGAGGCTGAGCACAACATCACATCTGGGTTCTTGAGGTTCACAAGATAGCGAGGCCTATAGTTGAGTTTGTATTTCCTTCTTGATGCAGGGATATGTACGGTGAAATGTCAACCTTCTGTTTAAAGCAATTTCACATTTAAATAGCTGAAGTAGCGGACAAGCCCTGAAACAACCTGGGCAATGATTACTTGGAATTATTGCTTCAATGTTGATTGTTTTAATGCAGTGCAATGGCAAATAAATGGCTTAATTGCCATAGCTTTAAACAGCATGTTTGCAGTTGTAATATCATGCCACATATTTGTGAGTATTTGTTTTTTTATAACTGCCAGAATTTAGATATTAAACAGACCAATTATCACTATTTCTCTCTGGTGAGAAACTCTTCCCTGCCTCCGATCCCCTTGGAAAGTGGGTCATGGATTTTCAACCAAGCGAGTAACAGGCCGGTTCCCAAAGGAACCTTTTCATTTGTGCTTGCGCTTGCGTAGGTGCTACCAGACTGGAAAAATATGCAAAGATGTGGAAGTCCTTATTCACAAAGGGGCAGATGTGTGCAAGTATCGCAGAGCTGCCCCTTTCTTGCCCACTGCAGAAGGGGAGAGTGGCGTAGTCTTACATTGTGGGCTCCAAAAGTGAGCAATGTTCCACTGCTCCTTTGTAGGCATTGACGGTTACACCTATTTCAATACACCCACATCAGAAAGGAATGGACTTGTGGGTGCAAACTGCGACTGCCATTCTTCACCTGTCCCTCAGCACAAATCGCATGTGCCATGGGATTCACAAATAATTGCATGCGACCAGTGAGTAATCTGCACCTGCTTCAAACTGCGTGTGAAAGTGCATCGTAATTGACGACCAATGCAACAAACAATGGCAATGCCAAACGTTTGGGCTCGTGTGTAGGCAAGAGAAAGGAACCTACTATGCACTGCTGTAGTGCTATTAACTAGCTATTGATGGTAGCAGATGCGAATACCTGGGCAACTAATAGCAGTGCCTGGCAAATGCCTAATAGTTCTACACAAGCCAACACAATTGGCTTGGCCAATGCTGTTTTTAACAGAACTTTAGTTAAAGGCACGAATAGTGCCTATAAATCGTGGATGCAGGCAGATCTGGTTAAGACATTTTCATTACACCAGTAGCGCATGTGACAATTCACTGGATCGCCTCCCTGTGAAGCTAGGGAGGTGTGCCCACTATGCAACATTCTCCTAAAGGTGGTGGTCAGCGGGACCTCACAGGGAGAGACTCCCTTTTTGGGGACAAGGACTCCTATTGCGTGAAGTAACTTGCTGTCCCACTTTCCTATAAACCCCTCAGACCATCACTGCCTCAGAAGATACAATCTGATCAGACCACTTTGTGCTATTGTAATACAACTTCCCATATTAGAACCCAACACAAATCATCTGAGAAGAACAGTGGAGGAGTAATGCTAATCACTCCTCCTTGGCAAGTAAAGAATACTGTGAAGAGTGAGAACTATGGAGTAAGAAAGAATACTCCAGGTCGAGAGAAGCAGGCCAAAGAACCTCCACTGTGTGAGGGCCCAGCTCAGATGCATACAAAGCAGAGAAGGACTTGCATTAGAGAGGCGTGTTACCGAGCAGGTGAAACCCGGGAAGTTCGAACCTGGTAGAGAAATGCCAGGGAATTCCGGTAGATCCTCGGTTGAGAAGATGTGGAGAACGAAGGAGGAAAGCTGTGCAGGAGCCGATGCGTACGTGTGGCAAGCATTGCCAGGGGGTGCCGTGACCTCAAGGAGGTGGACTGCATGGTACGACAATGACGCTGACACAAAACAGCAGATTACTCCGTAAAGCCTGAAGCAGCCGTAAAGCCTGAAGCAGAGAAGGAAAGGTAGACAATGGAAGCGTTCATCAAGACTATGTAATCCTGACCACACAGGTAGAACCGGTGACGCCAACCCGACAAGCAGGAATGGCAGGAGACCCGAGAGGGGGCTCGGGCAGGTGCTAAACAGCAGAGACTATCACGAATACCAAGAGATTCATCCTACATGTCCGGCAAACTATCACACAATCTCTATCGCCCCTTTCCTATGCAAACCCCTAGAAATATTGGCCATCTACCAGCTTACTCTCCACACTGAACCTGTTGGTTGTCTCCATGACCATCAGTCTGACTTAAGGACTGCCAGAGGCACGGAAAATGCTCTCCTGAACACCTGTGACGATCTGCTCACTAACCTTGATTCCAGCATTCCTTCTGTCCTCATCCTCCTTGATCTTTCCTTTGTCTTTGACACGGTCAGACATGCCATCCTAATCAATCGACTGCGTGAGAACCTGGGCATCACAGATCAGGTTCCGGAGTGGTTGTCCTCCTTTCTCTTGTACCGCCCCTCCAAGGTTCAACTTGGTTCCTATCTGTCAGCAACCTCTCTCTCCACCTGTGGCGTTCCCCAGGGCTCTAGCCTCTCATCCTGGTTTTTCAACCTCTACTTGGCCCCTTTTGGCCAACCTGATCTCTGACTTCTCTGTTTCAGTGTTATGCGGATGACACTCAGCTCTCCTTTGGGCTCCCCTCAGCCTCCTCTCCTCTCTCACTCATTCCTGACTGTCTATCCGCGATTCAGGATTAGAGCGCATCCAACGATGCCTTAATGCCAGTAAGATGGAGATCCTTCTCACTGGCACTCCTGCTCCCGCTTTCCCTCTCTCACTCTGGCCCCCTCTTTGGGCCCTCTTCCTTCGCCTTCATGTGAGGCAAAAAACCTTAGTGTCATCTTCAGCTCCACTCTCTTTCTCTCCACACATCTCGGCCGCCGCCAAGAGGTCCCACTACCAGTTGCACATCCTCAAAGGTACTCATCACTTTCTCGCCGTCCCCCAGATGCTCACTGTCTCCAGAGACCTGGTTCTCTCTATGCTGGACTACTGCACCAGCCTATTTCTCAATCTGACTTGCACTACTCTCAGCCCTCTGCAAATAATCCAGAATAGGATATCAAGACATCCTTGGCCTCAAGCACTGGGACCGTATCTCTCCAGCCCTGAAATCTCTCCACTGGCTCCCAGTGGCTGCAAGGATCAAGTTCAAGGCCCTTTGCATTGTCCACAAGGCTTTTTTGGGTCGAGACAAGCACTATAGCCAACACTCTCTTCCTAAATACCTTCCTACTCAAGCCCTTCACTCAGCTATCTCCAACTCTCTAAGGGTCTGACGCTTCTCCAGGCAGAGAGTGGTGAGTAGATCTCTCCCCTCTGCAGGTGTCTCCCTCTGGAATGGTCTCCATGCCCCTCTCAAACATGAGCCAGTGACCACCAGAATTTCCGGAAGCAGCTCCAAATGTTCCTCTTCTCCTCTGCTGTCTCTTCTTCCCCTGCTGACCTACCTGGCCTACCTGTCTGCTGCACCAACTGGTTTGTTTGGCTACTCTGAGTCTCACCGGGTACCAGGCTTTCTCTTGACCAGTCACCTCTGAACTGCCTCCTGGCATTCCATGCACTAGGGGCTGTAACTGAAACCTCTACAGCCCCTTGCCTCCTTGCACTCACCCAGCGCTGCGCTGCCCCTGTGCTGCACCTAGCGCATTTCTGCCCTGTTTTTCTCCATCCCTCTCCCTGGCACTTGCCCCCTCTCCTCTTTCTCCTTGCGCTTCTAGTTCTCGCACTTGCACAATCTGAATGTCCCAAGGCCTAGTAAGATTGTTTGTCTTGTCTTCCCTCCCTTGTATTGTTGCGACTAGAAACACTTGTGTACAGGCGCGTTATAAATGACTTATCATATCATACTCGTCCCAGTACCTGTAAAAGTAGTAACAAGGCTTCAGACAGTGAGCAGGCACTGCACATAATCTAAGGGTCTTAGACTCATGTATTGGTGATACAAGACAACAGAGAGGCACCACATTATATGTGATCTTCGTGGACATTGCTGCTGTGTTCGACAGCGTAGACCGTAAAAGACTATGGAATAAAATACGGAAATGGGGATGCCCCAATTGGTTGATCACGATAGTAGAACAATTACACCAAGGTACACAAGCGCAAATACGATTAGATATAGATGGCAGTACTACTGCACTGATTGATATATCATGTGGGGTGCGACAAGGTTGCCCGATGGCTGCGCTTCTATACAACTTGTACATGGCAGATCTTCCAGATTGGTTAGTCCCTGTGCATGGCTGCTGTCCGAAGCGAGGAGGAAAAGCTATACCATGTCTAATCTATGCTGACGGTCTGGTTTTAATGAATTATACCTATCTAGGGATTAAAGAAATGTTTACATCACTCATAAAATACGCAAAAGTAAACAAACTAAAGATAAACATGGGAAAAACTAAAATAATGGCATTCTCCGCAAAAAATAACCTCGCATCCAGATATGGTAACTGAAACTGTATCTTGGATTAGACATGAGTAATGACAGAGATTACAGAAATATAATCGAAAACAAACAAATAAAAGCAAAAACATAGAGCTAATGGTAAAATTCGCAAAAGAAACGGCTGGGTTCTCGTTAGAAGGAATTATAATCCTATATAAACAATGCTTCAGCCCGATGATTTTATACGGCCTAGAGGCATTAGCAATGGAAAAACTTGACTGGTTAAACGTATTAGAAGGTCGGTTCTGGAGAAGACTTCTCAAATTGAGCCCAAGTACACCTATACAATATATTCGCCTCGAATTAGGTTTAACATCTTTAAAAAGTGCGATATGGATAGAGACTGGAGCGCTGCATCTAAAAATACACTCATCTCCGCAATGTAAACTACTGGATTTATTCGATGACAGAACCAGAATGAATGATGCATTTGAAAACCTGTCTGACAACATCTTTAATATAATCCAATGGCATCCATTGTACTATAAAAAAACTGCATACGTAATATTGAAACAGATATACACCAATAAGATTAAATCGTGGGACTGGACTAAACATTTTGAACACCTAGAACAATTAAAGAACTACAATTTTGCATCTGGGATTGTGCATAAATATTTACAAGCAGAAACTTACTTAAAAAGATGCCCAAACCCTGCAGGAAGACAATTTTGATTAAGGTTGAGAACTAACCAACTCCCTTTGTTAACAATGATGAAGGCACGACAAAAAATCCCACGCGAGGAATGAATATGCAGAATATGCAAAAAATCTAACAATTTGGAATCTCCTCAACATGTTCTGCTAGAGCGCCCTGAATTAAGTACAGAATATATGTTATACTTGGGACATTTGGTACACAATTCTGATAATATTAAAAGTGATGCCTTTTGGATATATTGTCTGAATACCGATCTGGAGACAGTCCATATAAGTTTATATCAACTGTGGAAGTGTATCAAAAATAAGTTTGTAAATGAGAAGTTGGACAGTAACCTGATGATTACAGAACATTAATCAGTTAAGTTAAGCAAAGCATAACGACCACATATGTTAGGATTATAGAATTATAATACTAGAGCTCTGTAACTGACAAAACCAATGAAGATGTTTTAACAATACTATGTAAGAATGAAAAGTGAGTTTAGTGACAAGGATTTTAGAATTCACTTTATACTAATGTAATGTAGGATATAATGTGTATAATTATATCTTATGTAATTATTGCAATTTCAGTTCGTTTGTGAACATTTGTAATTCTGTAATTTTATGTAATTTTAACAAAAAATGTGTAAAGTTTTTCTTTTAAAACTAAACAAATAAATGAAATATTTAAGTAGTAACAGGTGTAACGAACACAGAGACACTCAGCATACTCATGTCAGTAACTGTGAAAGCCGCTGAACATATAACTGATACCAAGGGACTCCTCTTACTCATTCCAGTTAGAGTGAACGCTGCTGAGTATATATCGAACACAGAGGGACTCGTCACACTCGTCCCAGTGATCCCAAAAGCAGTAAAGATGGGGAAGAAAGTCAAAAGACTGGCAATACTTGTCTCAGTGGTTGGGAAGACCAAGAAAATAGCAGATAGGATCAGAAGGACCTACATGGTGGTTCCCACAAAGAGAAGCACTTAGAAAATAGGTGGTAAAAGAAACCCGGGGACACAGGTCTGAGTGGAATGAGAGACTGTGAAACAAGCACAAGAGAGAGATATTGATGTAAAGGAAATCCAGAGGAATAAAGGCCAAGATCACCGAGTGGGGAAACAAGGAACGGTAAATAAGTCAAGACAGGGGATACCTGAGGGAAGGTGGAAGAGTCCCCTTGAGGAAATAAAGGAACTGATTAACTACATCACAAGGAACTATCTCAAGACAGACTATTAAGGCTGCGAAGGCCTTTATCGGGAGAAAGGAGTCATTCGCCTGGAACCCCTTTTTGTTTTGTTAGTTGATACAATCTTTAGCGGCAGGGTCAGCATAGGCTAGTTTTTGGATGGAGGATGGAGTATTTTGATTTGGACTACCACACTGACTTCAAGCACCCTGGTAAGATTTCAGTTAGGTAGGGAAAACACCTTTTTGGTAGGGATAGGTAGGCCTTTTGTTTATTATTTGAATAGAATCACAGGTAGAAATGCCACCTCTTTGTCTGCCGCCTGCTTCTGACCTTCCACAGTGTTTACAACACCAATTAAGTCATTCACTGACAGAAAACTGTCAGGCACTTGCAAAGTTTGATGGTAAGGCTTGATAAAAATGAGCCCAAGGAGTTCCCATGAGAAGGTGTTATGGGCCGGAAAGGACAGGAGTTAGGTGGGAATGGCCATATGGATCAGCATGGCCTTGGGCAGTCAATGGGTGGGCAAATAACGAAACACCTACAAGCTTTGTGTCCCTCCTCACTTGCCATTTCTCCCTATCAGTACTCTAATGGAATAGTTTCGGCTTATAGGTGGCGCTAAAGTGGAGGTGGAGAAGAAAAGTGGAACAAGGGAGGAGAGCATGGAATCAGAAAAGTGGGCTGGTGGTATTAGCTCTGGGGCAACGTGTTAGTCTTGGAAGCAAGACAACAAAGAACAATACAGGTTTGAATCCCGGTCCCATGCTTAGAGACTGCTCTCTGGTGTTAAGGCATAATAAGAGATGAATTAAAAGTAGGAGAGGCGGGACCCAGAGGATGACGGATAATGAGAAAAGCTTGGGGATGATATTTTGAGAAAGAAATTAGTTCATTCAAATAAACAGACAAGAGAAAGTGGGTCCCTGTAAGAATGATACAGAACGCCTATGCTGTTAGAGTGAGGTGAGTTCAACTAGATTGTGGGTGTTATGGGGGCCAGCATGGCACTCGAACCGTCCCAGTTGATGCTGGAGGCACAGCGCCTCCGTTGGTTGCCGGGGTCACCCGGTCTTACAGTGGCGCAGGGCGGACCCTGGTAGGCTGTGTGTACACGGGCCTGGGGTGCTGGTGCACCCATGGATACCTGGAGTATCCGGTTGTGGATTAGCCTGTGCAGACCGTGGCCACCATGCTGGCAAGATGGCCTCACGGCAACAAGGGCTGCAGATCCGTGCTTCCACAGTGCAGGCCTGCAGGCACGCAGTGAGAGAAGGACACAGGAGTTCCATTCTTGGAGTCGCTGCCGTGCGCGCCGGGGCTCCTTTTTATTCACATCCAGTCATGACGCAGTCATGACACAACTTAAAGGAGCCGGACACCACAGTTGGTAGATCTGTCGCGAACTTGGGTGATCCAAAATTCGGGTGGGGAAAGTAATTTTAAACCGAGGCAAAGGAGAGATCACGAGCCTAATGGGTCTTATTGCAGATGGATTGCGCATTCCATAAGGGTAAAGACATTTTAAGAGATGGAAATGGCGGATCAGCAAGACTGGTGAGATCACGTGATCAGGGAATTAGAAGGGGGTGGTCGTGCTGTGACAAGGAGGTCAGACCTGGTGGGAATGTGTGACTGAATGCTGTACATGCCAAAAACATGCTTCTCAAAATCATTTGTAAACCAGGCATTCCCCGAACAGCAACACTATTTAGAATGTGTCAAGATAAAACTCTCTTTTACGATATAATAAACGCTCTGTGTACCATCTTCCACTTTGTGCAGTGCGGGGTCTTGGACCACGGTTCTGAACTTAATGGGAAAATAAAAATCAATAAAACACACTTGACAAAAATGTCTGCTAAATGTATTTTGGATCACTGTCTGGCTATTCGCAAAAGTCTTTAAAGCGGAGCGCAGAAACGATAAAACTTTACAACCGGGACGTGTTTATAAATCCTGCCCGTGACAGAAATCCTATCCGAATCCCATTTCCTGGCTCATGATGGCCAAAGCATAAATTCCCCCGCGAGAGAAGGGCGCCGCCCCGCTGCCAGCATTGAGTAATGATCATTTGTAGTACTCCGGGGCTTTCCTGCCCTGCACTCTATAGAACTGTATGTGTGCCTGGCCGAGCGGCCTCCAATAGGCAGGGCCCATTATAGTAATCTCGACTATTGTAATGCTGCTTTTCTGGCTCAGCCAAATATGTTATCAAGAGGCTTCAAACTTTGGGCAAGGTTCATTGGCTCCATGTAGGTATTAGGATCAAATTGAAGGCCTTATGTTTGACCCATCAGGCTCTCACAAACAGAGCGCTTCTATCCTACAATCGAAAACCATTCCTTATCTCACTACCAGAAATCTTTGCTCTGCGAATCTTGGCAGCGTAGCTGTTCCCTGGTTCAAGAAGAAGTCTGTTGGCTGCAGAGCCGTCTCAGTTGCTGCGCCTCTGCTTTGGAATACTCCTCCTCCGGCATTGAAACTAATGGAAGATCCTAGTCGGTTCCGGAAACATCTTAAGACCTTTCTCTTCCTTGGGTAGCTTCCGTTCCTGCATGTCCATTTCTCTGGATGGCTTCCCTGTAAGCGCCAGGATACCCTAGGGTGGCAGAGCGCTCTACAGGAAACTCACTCGCACTTGGGGCACACCAGTGTCCAACTCGTAATCAATAGAGGAGTTTAGACAAATGATGGTAAGAATGTGATTCACTACTCAATGTGTTGTTTAGCCGTTTCATATGTGCATTTATTTATGGAATATTTATAGCGCCCACACGTCAGCAGGCCTCATTCTTGGAGCACAGTTTTGACGGGCGGGCGCTAAGTTGCCGGACACGGAAAATTGAACAAAAATTAGACTGGTTGCAAAATGTACACTTGGTTCTAGCCGTTGATAATTTATACTAATATGGCGTTCTGCTGTGAATGTGGATCATTAAGGCAGCCAGTTAGAATCTATGCCTGGCTAGTTAGTGGTTCCTATGCCTAACAAAGGAGCTCGAGTTTTTGTGACCGCGTCGTGCCAGGCCAGTGCTTTTCTAAAAATGAACCTTGTGTGCATTGCTCATACCCACGCACCTGTTTGAAACCATGAAGCGCAATGGTACGGCATCTCCTCTAGATGGCGCTGTGGTTTTCTCTGTCCTACGAGTCCCACAGTGACAATGATTAAACACGGTGGGGTGTCTGCTCATGCCTGATGGTATGGTAATGTGTATTTGTATAGCGCCTATACACAAGATAAGTGTTTCAAAGCACTAAGATCAAGGTTGGCTGAAGAGCACTGCTCCTCCCTTTATAATGAGTTCAGGGTGATATAACAATAACATGACGCCCATTTCTAGTGATATATTGGCCTTCTCTGAGACCTGCATGTATATCACACTTCCTAATATTCCCGTAGATCCTCGAGCTTCAAAAAAGAAAAAAAACCTGTCCTCCATTGTGCTCTCTCTGCTGTTGGCTTCACTTCTTCTTTTCTAGAATAAAGTCACTTTTCTCCTCTTTTAATCTTTCCACTTCTCCACCTATATCTTCTCCCAGTCCTAAGGCCCAAAGGTCCTGTTTGCCCCATTTCTCTTCCTTCGTTCTTCTAAACGTTTCTTGAGGGAGGTGGTTACTCGATAATAAATCTTCTCCCCCACATATAGCTTTCCTCTGGCACACTCCACTACAGCTGTGCTTCATGACGCCACCTGCTTCACTTCCGCTCTCCGTGCTAAACGCTCATCGCATTTTGCATCTTTGGTTCGGCCGTGGGCCTTTTGCCATATAGGCCAGTCTGAGCCTGCGGTCCTCGTCTATTCCCTTGCTCCCCATCCCTGATTCTGCTCTGTCCTGGGTGTCTCATACCTCTCTAACCGCACTCCGTTTCCTAGGCTGTCTGCTCCTCTCCAACTATGGTCCATTCTTGCTCCTCTTTTGTTCCCTTAAACAACTATTCACTATTATTTATTCTACTGGTCAGAGTAGAAACTTAATTACTCTGAAATCTCACCACCCTTCCCATTCTTGCCTGAACAGCTTCACACCTCTTTTTCCAACTGCTTCTTGCTATCAAATACTGGATGATGATGCATTCTTCACTACAATACTTCCAAAACAAACTGAATCTCTCTAAATTATTGCTCCTTTGGTCTCCCTCTCTGCACTTGGGCCTTCCATTTCTCTTTAAAGCCTCTCACTGCTTCTTTCAGATCTCCCCCACTCCTACCTCTCTCCACAGGCTTCTTCTTCTTCGTTCTAGTCTGTTTTCTATTTCTCTGAATTGTGTTTACATGTATTCATGGTCTGGCTCCTCCAGATCTCTCTTCTCTATCGCCGTCATTCACGTATGGCTCTCTAATCCACACATCGCACCCTTCACGTCTCTTCCCTAGGCTTTCTCTCTGCCCCCCACCCCTATCCCCTGCCTCCCTCTCCACCCATTTTGTGTCATGTCTTTATTGGTCCTAGTTCCCAAACTCTGGAATCCTCCCCTTCCCTCTCTGTGCTGTACCCTCTCAATTGGCCCGTTGGTTTTTTCTCAAATCTGATCTACTTTCTTCCAACTGTCAGGTTTGAGTGCCTCTGTGTTGTTAGTGCCATGTTACCTTAGTGTAATCAGTTCCTGACAACATGTCAGCTAACCCCCTTACTAAGGTACGTACTTCAAAGTCCCAAACAGGTGCCAGCATTCTTAGCAGCAAAGTGCACCTGAATGAACATTCTAGTCTTTAACCAGAGGTGTGTCATCCGGCTTTGTGCAGGTTGCTGACTTGGGCTCTATTCATTCATCCTTGTACAGCTTCTCCTTTTTTAACAGATCTCCTAGAAATGCTCTATTCAATCATGTATTAAATCAGCAGCCATTTTGGCATGCCGATCAAATTCTAATATTTTTCAAGTCTTCAGTGAGAGCTTTGTGGACTTGCCCATCATGGTGCACACTTCAAGGGAAATTCTGCAGTCTTTTATTATCATTCTAGCTTTGTCCTGCAGAGCCACAGCAATGACCCTTTTCGATATCCAAGAAGAGCTGGTCACTGTCTCATATCAGTGGTTGAAGTAAACTTCCAGTCTTTGGGACGGTACCCAGTCATTTTATCACAAACATTACAGAGTGGTACATAACAGAGCGGACAATAACACAGAAAAACACTGAAGATATTAAATAAAGGGTATTGGGTTAATGGGTTGGGATGGGGTTGGGTAGCGTTATAAGGGTGGAAAATCAGGAGGCTTAGGGGTCAGGGGGGTCCCAAATTAAATTTAAAAAATCCGTGTTTTTCTGTGTTTTGACCGCAATGAAATGTACCACTCTGTAATTGTGGTCTGTAAAATCACAAATAACCCTTTGGGACTGTAGATCATTCTAACCGTCGCCATCACTTGACACACTTCATAGGTTTGTATCCATCCTTAGAAAGGGAAAATGGCCTCTATAATTAACCAACAATTCGAATGCAATGTTATTGAAGGCGTGTTACATCTTCTTAATATATACATATTCTCACTATACTACATCCATCATCCCCATAACGTTTGGGTACCACAGGTATTCTGGCAATACTCAATAGCATCACAAATTCGAAGAGGACTCTGGTAGTGGCCAAACAGTTGTGAACCTGCTATTCCTTGAAAAGTGGTAATTCACACCCATGGGGCCAATCGGGAACACAGGAATGTGGGCTGAATCGTGAATCTCACAGTATAACGGCCCATTCCCTTCTGGGACTGTCATCTTCTCTCGGCAGTGACTGAGGCCTTCCCTTGCTCCCAATAATAATTGTTGCTGCAGGCTTCACCCGGCCTCACTTGGGCCCTGGCTCATTACCAACTAGTGAAGCGTATTCCATTGGGTATTGTTGATTAATGAGAGTATGTGTACCCTACCTCATCCAATCAGGAAGCTTGGAATGTGGGCTCTAACTATTAACAGAAGCCTGCATTCCAAGTTTGTTTGATCGTACTTCTAACTGCTTAGGTTAGCTGTTGAAACGCACAGTGGTATGCAAGTATCCCTTGACATTGCGCTTATTAGATAACTTGGTTAGTTTCTTTAGAACGTGGAAGACACGTAGTCGATATGTCTATTTCATATATTTGCTGATTGGTCTCAAGGAATCCGATTAGCCTGGTTATTTTGCATGGTAGCATTCTATCCCTACTAGAAGATGCTCTCGGACAACCAGCCTATTGCCTTTAGAGACTTGGGGGATAGGTGGCCCATAGAGCGAGAAACCTCTGTCACAGCGACATCGAAGATAAACTCCATCTAAGTTTAAAGTATGCATAAACGCATCACTTCTGTGGGCATCTGCCACAGGCACGGCTCCCTATCCGTGCACTCTAGAATGCAGCTGTGGCTATGACAAATGTGGTCTAGCTGGTGACATCAATTATCGCACTGAAACCACAGACTTGCCTCAACACTTCTGCCATTAGTATACAGCGACAACCTACGACTAATTTGGTCTAGCTGGGTACACATCAAGTCTCCTGCACTAGCGCTCTGTCATGACCTCCTACGGCACCCGCCCACGTACCTGGGCTCCTGGGTTGCTTACTGGAGCCCAGCCAGCCCTCCTTAGTCGTAATCTCGGGCAAATGCACACATGCATCTTAAAGTCGACTCCTAGAATGCTTTCCCATACCTGGACTTTGGTCTCTGAGGGTGTTCCAACCACAAAGCGCATTGAGGCATACACATGGAAAACTGCCACTATATAAATGACGACTACAATACAATCGTTGTGTACCTTTCCGCTCTGCTCCAATTTTTGGCTATCACTCTCCAGTCCTCAAACCTGGTTCACTCTCCGATCATTTGCTGTTGGTCAAAAAAACGGAAGCCTCCCGTTGGGCTTCCGATCCTGGTTTCCTTCCTGCTGCAGCCTTCATTTTCCATGTCTGTGCTTTGTGCCGGGATATGCGAATTGGCTGCAAGTTTCTTCGCTAGCACTCTAGTCTTTCCCGTCCATTGCGACCATCTTTAGTATCCCAGCTTTAAGCACCGACACCGAGAGGAGGACACCCTGCGGTATCCCACTGCCTCCATCGATCATGGCTTTGATGGGTGCATAAAGTGATGTGAGTATCCAGTGCACGTTTCCTTCTCTGCTTATGACCTTCACAGGGTTGGAAACCTGTCTTCTGTGCTGACTCCTCTATTCGGTGTGTGGCCATTGCTCCCCGATTACTCAGGAGTTGGTTTTGCCATACACACCTGCAGAGAAGGAGGCAGATTCTGCAGGTAGCATTGGTTTTAATCGAGAGTTTTTTCAAGACTATTCTTGGACCTCCAGCTCGACCCTCTTGTTGTTTTCAGGCATTCTTCTTGTCTACAAGATGCACTTTCCAAACAGCCTCCATTGATACTGCTTAAGGGGTCTTGTTCAGCTTAGCTTTGAACCATGCAGCTCCAACCTGTGCTGAGGTTTGGAGTTTTTTGTCCAGGCCTGGGCAGTCCCCTGGACCCAGGTTCTTCCAGGAATATATACTTTGTTTGCAGCATATAACAGAATCTTGTGCACCTCACAAGGAAAACGTTTCTAAGGGGAACACAAAGAAGCACCATGTCATAATATCGGCTTCAAATTTGACAGGGGGAAGGTCTTAAGATTTTGGTTGATTCTGCAGTCTCATCCATGTTACTCTCCGATACCTGTGATTGTATCTCTTGTACACGGTCCAACACTGCAAATGAAGCTTCTGTTTCCCGACCATGGTTCATGAACTATCCATCAACGCCTCAACTCCTCTACTGTTGTCTGACCACCACCTGATCACCTTTACGATGGCTATAAATAAACGGCCACAACCTAATCTGGTCACAGCCCCTCCACAGCTTACAAGGAACAAAATAAATATCACGACTGACAGACTACTCCCACACATCCTCCCCTCCTTGAACTCACTCCAATCCACTTCTGACCCTGACGTTCTAGTCGACGCCTACAACAATGCTATGTCCAAAGCTTTAGACCACATTGCACCTCTCAAATTACATAAATGTAAACCACAGGCACACTTGAATGCCCGGTTCACCCACACCTAAAAACCCTCAGACCGGAAAAAAGGAAACTGGAAGCCATATGGCACCACTCCCCTACAGAAGAAAACAAAACCACTTTAACAAAACTTGCCGACAACTACAAAAAAGAAATAATATGCACAAAGACAGACCTATACAATGACAGGATATCCAAAGCCAGATCCAATACAAAGGAGCTATTCACCATTTTACGAGAAATGGAGGCCCCAATCCCTCCTGCTGACAATGTAGCCAAAGGCAAAATCTGGTGTACCAACATTCAGAACACGCTAGCTAACCAAATAGTCCTCCTCCAGGACAAGATAGCTAGCAAGAAATACTCACTGCCTAAACAGGACACTCAAACTCCAACCCCTGAGGAGTCGATTCCTAGACCAGATAAATTCAAATTCTCTAAAGTTTCTATCATTGCGGTAGAGAAAATTATCTCTTCGCTGAAACTATCAAACTGCCAGGACAAGTTCCCAGCACAAATAATCAAAGATGCAGCTAGAGACCTGGCACCATTTATTTCTAAGCTTATCAATGCATCGTTCACAAGCAACCTGAAACAATCTTGGGTCTTACCGTTACTTAAAAAGCAAACTTTAGACCCATCCATTCCAACAAACTATAGGCCCATTACGACGGTACCCTTCTTCCTGAAGATACTTGACAATGTAGTGTATCTCCAGATACAGCAATACCTTGAAACCAATCACCTCTTAGGCATCCGACAATCAGGTTCCAGACCACAACATGGCACTGACACCGCTCTAATTGACCTAAATGCACAAATCGAGGAGCTTAAGGACAAAGGGAAAACTGCCATGCTACTCCTCCTTGACCTGTCAGCCGCTTTCGACTTGGTGGATCATGAAGTTTTATGCAAAAACCTCGCCTCGACAGCTTACTTCTCTAAGGATGCAATAGCCTGGGTCCAATCTTTCCTAAACAACAGAACCATGCGAGTCTTCTCCCTCTCAGACTTGGCAAACTCGACTCCCATAACATATGGCGTTCCTCAACATAATCAGCAAATTGTGCTTTCTATTTGATATTGTGTGCGCAGTGTGAGAGCAAACCCAGTCTTCTATTATCTTTTACTCTGTGGGTAATGTGGCATGTTCCCACTATCGCTCTCACCCGCAGCCCACCAGCAAGCACCCAAACTTGCCATCCATGTGCTGCACCTTTTAGGGTCCTTCCTCTGCCAATTTTCTTGTTTTATATGCTGTAATTATGCAACTAGCTACTTCTGCAAATGTATACCTTGAAATTTTGCAATGTGAATCTTCTACAAATGTATCTGCTGTAACATAATCCTAACGACTCTTTGTACTACTTCCGCCCAGTTACCCCTGGGTTTGGTGCACCATATAAATAAATAAACAAGCAAGGGTGTTCACCACTCTCCCCAAACCAGGGACAGTCCACATGGGAACCACCACCCCACCCTCCAGGCCCACTAGATAGTAAGGGGAGCTAGACCTCAAAATAAAATTGCTAATAACAGGAGATGGGCTACATCCAGAGTTCTTAGATCGCTAAGGGACACAGACACCAGAGGGAATTTTATAGGGATCCCTCTTTATTTATAAAACACACTTATGCATTAACAGTTTAACTGGGATTAACCCTCGGATTCCCCTGATGTGAACGCCAATTGACTAGGGACCTACTACATCAGCTCACCTTTCTTTGGAGGAGTCTAGGGAGCTCTTAGGGTGAGCCTGACGCCACAGACACCATACCTAACCCAGGTACCACCCACATGGAGTGTGAGAACAGAGGATGGCCTCTGTCGATGCTCTCATATCGCCTGGTGGCCTCAGGCACGCCGTCGCACTATCCCACTACCCCCTTTCTCTAGCTAACATTTATATGCCTTTTTAATATATTAACCTACTTTACCCATAACCCTACTTAACATTCCCCGTAAGACATAGCCCAAACACAACGATCCTCGTACATAACAATTACCCTACATAACCATAATTACATATATACCCATACAACTTGACATACTTATATACATGTATGCCAAATAAAATGCTATGTTGGCATTAGAATGTACACCCACAAAAGGTTCGGTCAGTGACTACATATAATTATTTGTACACTTCAAAAACATCTGTTTGCATTGCTGTGAAATATGTACAAACTGAGATTTTAGGATTTCTTATTTTACTGTTACATAATGCACTAGGCACTTTGATATACACTAGCTACATCCACTTTTCGTGGATCTATTTATCACCTGCCCGCCCGGTCTATTTCGGAGCATGGTACTCCCAATACGGTTATTCAGACATAGGATATATTTATCACCTGCCCGCCCGGTCTATTTCGGAGCATGGTACTCCCAATACGGTTATTCAGACATAGGATCATCTACTCCACACCATCACCGGGTTCTCTCTGGTGTACCCCTTTTGATCCACCCTTAGGCTCTTAACCAAAGGCCTTCACAATCTTTTGCATCGTTTTAACCCATTATATTATTTCGGCACTTACTTCTCTTTCTACCCTTATTTTTCTCTAAGAGGGTATTATGTTTATCAATAACGGCATTATCCGTTCCTCCATTCATTTAAATAATTGGACACTTAAATCTTTCTTGGCATTGTTTACGTTCGTTCGGGCATGCGTGAGTGACATCACGACATTGTCTGACGTCGCTGGCGCATGCGCGTATGACATCATAGCCGGCATTTGTATAAATACACAGCCGTGCATCAACTAGCTCACTCGATCGCGACTCCTGTCCGCATTCGGACGCTTCCCTACTTGACGGTGATGATCTAGTAAGTACTCTCTACAGCAAATACAATTAGGCTTACGCCTAGATAATTTGAGTATACTAAATCCCTTGTCATACATTCCTCCTTTTGTAGATATTAGGTTACTTACATTTAAGACACCTACAACATTTACCTGGTTGAACGTCTTGAGCACATCCGGCTAATTCCAACTGACTTATCCAGCAACTTTTGATTTTTTTGGGAAAATCTATTTCGGTAAGATAATGATTTTCCCTTTCACATTTATGCCTGTCTAGATTGCACATCATCCTTGTTTTCCTCATACATCTTTCCTCTGTATAAATACATAGCCCTTTTCTTCCCCGCATTGAGCGCAAGAGTTAGACGGACCGGGCCACTTCTGGCATGTATCAAATATTTCCTTCATAGATACCTGATAGTATTTTTTTCAATACTCACGTACAATTTAATACCGCTCCACATCAATATCTGCTATTCTAGTGATGAGTCACAATGGGGTCACTAAACAAATGACAGGATGTTTTGTTACAAAAAAGATACTAATTCTTTAAAAATAACAATCGTGATTTTTCGAATTGATGTTATATTTGATTAACACAAATTGTACTAAACAAATACTAATATATTGTTGTATACAATCTTTCTTTTTGTAGACTTTAATTGTTGAATATGCTGCCCCTGATGAAGAGTGTACACAACTCGAAACGCGTTGGGCATATCAAGATGCAAATAAAAAGCAAAAATAGTTTTTTATAAACACAAACTCTCTATTGAACTCTTTATTGAAATTGTACTCATATGAAATTTCAAGTCATTATAATTGCTTAAAACTCGATACTTAATCTCCATTAGGCGATCTCTGGCCTTTCAGAAAGTGTGCAGGGGACGTAGCTATCCTCACTGGATTCCTCTCTTGTTCACTATCTGAAATGTCGTCAGGCCGAATACGATAGTTAATTTCACATCCTTACTGTTCATGGCCTGTAAGAATGTCATTGTATTTTCCCTTGTTCCCTCCCTTGCCTTGAAGCGCTTTGAAACACATTGGCCCTCATTAGGACCCTGGCGGATTTTTACCGCCATCCACGGACTTTCCGGCCATGGCGCAAAGTCCCTTTACGCCATGGCGGATGGCGGACTTACCGCCCCATTCCGAGGTCGGCGGGGCGGTAAGTCCCCATTGTCCCATTTACCCTTCCCCATTCCCATTTCGGCCCCATAGGGCTCAATGGGAGTGGGGAAGGAGTTAATTACGCCACCGTAAAATACGGTGGCGTAATTAACACCAAGGTCCCAGAGCGCCATGGATTTTTCCGCCCGCAAAAAGCGGGCGGAAAAGTGTCCATGGCGCTCTGGAAACTCGTAGTTGGCGGTAAGGGGTCGGCGCAGCTAACGCTGGCGCAAACCCCTTACCGCCAGGGTCCTAATGAGGCCCATTGTGTATAGGCGCTATGTAAATAAACTATCATATATCATATCATAAGATAGCTGGGGCTCTGTCCTTTGGCAGCAACATGGCCTGTCCCCGCTGCTCATACTTCCGGGTGGCCTTGTCTACCACATGGGGCCACCCACAATCACTGCGCACCCGTGCTTTCTAGATGTCCCGGGCGGTTCCCTAGACGAGTGGGGGTCCGCCCGTGCTCATCGCTGCACCACGTGATCCTGTATCATCTTCATGGTGGGTTCCATTGGCTGGGGGGTGGGCCACCCGATCTCACCACCCACAACACCTGCACATTTCTAGAGCGGCCCTGATGTCGTGGTGGGCTGCCCACATCATCACATGGACCACATTGCCATTTTAGAATCATTCCGCATTCCCAGTGCCGTGATCACGTGATGCCACCGCACCTGCGGCCACATTGTAGTCACGTGACATCCCATTGACAAAGGGGAAGCCACTACGCTCACCGCCGCAGCCTGTTCTCAGCCCGCCCCCTCAGCAATGTGTCGTGAGACACACGGGGCCAGGCTTGGCTCTTCACCTAGGCTGCTTTGCTGTGCAGCCTGGGGCTGCAGGCTAACCCAGGACTTAATCTTTCACTGCTTCACCCTCCTGGGTGGAGCGTGCATTGCCACATTCCCCGATCTTCACCTAGGCCTGCCTCACTGACCACTAGACAAGCAATCCGGGGCATGGCCGGGCAGCCTGGTCTGGGCTTCTTCCTACACGCGGCCTGGACTGCTCTTCATTGGCCCAGTGAGCCCTGGAAGCTGCTTGGCCCGTCTGGCCCCAAGTTGTGCCAAAAGGTGCCAAAAGGTGCCAAGGCCACAGGGCAGCCTAGATGCCATTGGCAATAGCAGCTTGGCCCACTGGATCGCTCTCTTGGGGGTGCTCCCTACATGGTGCCTGGTGCCATTTTGGGAAATTGGCCCTGGGGGCCGCTTGAGACAGCGAATCTTCCAGCTAAGTCTTTTTCTTCCTTTCTCAACTGTCCTCTGTGTTAAATCCTCTTTGGGTTCTTATCTCTCCCAACCCCCACACATTCAGGGGAGTTATGTTATGTGCCATTCTTCTTTTCTTTTCTCATTCCATCGAGCCACATGGTGCGCTTCAAAACACACACACAGGACACATAAATAAAACACACACTACACTTTTAATAAAAGCCTTTATACCCTGCTGCCTGCGTCTTTATTTTTGGGGGCAGGCATGTAGCCACACTAGCTGGGCCCGATGGGGCTGGACTGCTCAGTACGCAGAAACATCCAGGGTGCGGATGTTTATGGGGGTTGTAACTCCAGTGATTTCTTTGAGGAATCTCATCCTCTCCTTTCCTCCCCAACGCAGTTCAGCTCTTTTGGGTCTGTTTCGTCATCCCAAAGTCTTCTTTTGCAGAACCGTAATATTTTTCTCGGGTAAAGAAAACTCGTGAGATTTCTTTCACCAATTGTGAACTCCCTCTTGTTTCTGCTTTCCCTCTGCCACACATGAGTCAGTTTAAGTCAGCCTCTCAACCTTTCAATTCCCATTTTGTTGCTAGTCATTCTCTTTTAATTAATTTTAAGCAGCACCTTTTAGATGTTTAGGTTTGTAAGCTCCCAAAATGAAAGACTGTGCATGCTACTCTGTTAAGCTTTACATCTTTAGAGCAGGTTCCAATAGGGTATCCTCCCCTTTGCACACTGGTTTTGTCAGCATCTCTAAATGTGTTTTTCCATTCAATCCTACTCAACCAGTGGATGCGACAGTCTCTTCTGAAGAGTATGAGCCTTCTGTCCTTGAAAAGCCTTATCACATGCTTATCATAAAGAGTATGGAGTTTCTAAGTTGTGCTACTCCTGAGAAATCAACAACCTTTTTTTTTGATAATGTCAGCTGAACACTATTCTTCTTTAAATCACATACTGTGGACGCCTGTTTGAATTGATTTTTGGATAGGCCTTCCTAAGAACTTGCCTTTTCCATGAGACCAGTCAGCAAAACCAAGAGGAGCCTGTTATGATCCAGCACAGTTCAGCAGCTGAATCTGCATCCCTGCTAGCGTCTTTGAAGTTAGAAAATGGATATTAACCTGTAGTCTCTCAAACTCTAGTTATTAAGTGTAAAGCAAGGGGGTTTAAGGGAAATAAGGATTTCCAGAATGCTGGGCTTGCGTTGCGCGAGTCTGGCTGCTCCGATGGCCAACTATTCTAGTCTCATTTCTACTAACTGATAGGGATAATCTTTGGAGTTGTCACTTTGACATGTAGTGCTCTTTCAAAAAACTTTATTAATAAGGACATTTCTCAGTGATGTTATGAGTAGTGTAGGTAGAGCTTCTCCTCACAGAACTTGCAACCTGAACCAAACCATATATTCAGTATTCAGTGGCAGCCGAAACTTGCATTGATGTTAGGCCGGCTGATCTTAATCCCTTAACCTGTTACTTTACTTTATTTGTTAGGCGCTATCAGAGTGGCCCGAAGGCATACGGGCGCCCAGGACTCGAGTCCCTAGGAGATGGTTATGGACAATACAAAAACACGGGGCCCAGAAAGTGCTGGCTAGACTGCAAAAGGAGTTATCTAAATAGGTAGGTCTTAAGTTTTTTCATAAAACTATCCATGGGGCATTGCATTCCAACTGGTGGGTGCTGCCACCCATAATGCGCTCTTATTAACCATGGCCAAATTAGCTGTTGGTACTTCTAAACGTTTTAGATCGTTTAATCTAAGAGACCTGATTTCATTTTTTCATTGAGTTTTTTTTTATTGAGTCTATCCGCCATTTAAGCTGGATAATGTCCTGACAAACATTTATGAGTGATGGTGAGTAGCCAAAACTCAACCCTTGATTCCATGGGGGTCCATTGGAGGCGTCTCCTATTATTAGATACATGCTCAAATTTCCTCGGCCCCATTATGGCTCGGATGGTACTATTTGTACTACCTGTAATCTCGCCACCTCTCCCTTCCCAATCCCCATTTGCTGTAATAATCTATTTTAGATCCAACAATCACTCAGGCCACTGTCTCCCCACTTTATTTGAGCCAGAAATGGGTGCATATGGGATAGAGGTCTAATATAATATGCCGAAGAGGAAACCAAATTAATCACTTGAGCCTTCATGCAAAGGGTTTGATCGAATAAGACCCCCAGCGTTCTTATCTTTAGTTGGTATTACATGATCTGCAATTAGGAAGCTTTTATATTCTACACTCTGCTTGTTCAGTCTAGGACTGGAGCCTATAACCATATGTTAGGTTTTGTTATGGTTCAGCGCCAAACCACTCATACACATCCAATCCTCTTTCGGAGAGTCAGTGACCCGTTGCAGCTCTAGAATCTCCAGGGAGGTTTGCAGACCAATAAAAGGCTCCTCTCACTGCCTGGTTCTGTGTGGGTTGTGCTTCTGAGTTAGGAGATACAGGGCTGATCCACAGTTGGAGAGACGAGGAGGCCTTCTGTTTTAGCCTTTCAGCCATTTTTATTGTGGCTTGCTGATTTGCTGATTACATCTTTAGAAATCATGTCATCAATAAAACAACAAATAATGAGACGAAAAAGAAGATCCTTCCACATCCTATAATCAATAGCACGACGAGAACTGATTTTCAAACCCATGTATATGTAGCCTTTGAAAATACTGGGAAGAAGCAGAGACATAGAGTAACAAGGATCACTAGAGCATGGACGCCAACACTGCGCTATAGTCATTGCAAGGAAGCATGCATGCATGCACAGCATAGAGAGAGAGAGACACAAAGAGAGACACGGAGAGAGACACAGAGACTGAGAGAGAGACAGACAGAGAGAGAGACAGTGACAGAGAGAGAGAGAGAGAGAGAGAGAGAGAGAGAGAGAGAGAGAAAAAAAAGCAAAACAAAAGCAGGCAGCTCCCGTCAAGCGGAGAGGAGACCCGGGAAGAGCACTGCTGCAGAAGCAACTAGACGGCGAACAGGAAGCCAGAGAAGACTGTGGGAACTGTTGTTCCCGGTATGCTGGAGAACCGGAGGTCAGGCAACGTGAGGCCAGAGACAGGTTGAGGCTGCCGGAGGACACCAACCTGACAAGTGTCGAAGCAGTCTGACGGCGAGAAGTAGCAATAGCCAAGAAACGCGAAGGATGCGGAAGCAATCCCAAAAAGCCAATCAGCACAATGGGAAATGTGGGATGCCGCAGCACTTAAAGGCGGACTCCACACAAGCTGGGAAGCCATAAAAGATTTGATTAAGAAAGTGAGCATGGCTGAAAGAAAACCACAAATTGACAAACAGAGGCTTGTGAACCCAACGCATGGATTGTACGAGTCTGTGACCCGCACATAAAATTTACTGAATTATAAAGCTCTGGCAGTATACCAGGTAATGTCAAGTGTGTAAAGGAAACTGCATTACAAAGTGAACTGCATAAGAAAGTCCTAGCAGGAGAGAATAATGGGCAAAGTCAAGTGTGTAAAGCGTGATGAATCCTGAATCTCCCAAATATTTAATGGCATTCTCTCACTGTACAATATTCACCCATGAGAAAACACATAGAACGTTCTATATGAAGTCACCTAGATAGATTAATCTTTGCACCTTGCGTATTCATGAATAAAATATGACATCCTCTAATTCTGTCTTGACAAATCAAAACTGAATAACCGTATAAAACATAAAAGCACTATGGACTTTAAGATCCAAAATGCCTATGGTATTGGGACGAGGAAGAGGAACAAAGAGTTGATGATGATCAATGGTGCTACTACGTGCAGTCTAGTTGGTTTGCTTCAAATCATCTCTATGGGACATTAAAATGTGGAAAAACATTTAAAGGTGTGAGAGGGAGTAGCAGAGGCAGAAGCAGTCAGGAGCAAGACCGAAGTGGTACAAGCTGGAACCGAAGTGAGAGTGCCAGCAGAAGCTAGCTGGGAAAAGAAGTCATGGGGTTTTGCAGAGTATGCGCAGCATGAATCAGAGTCGTTGAAGGGAGCGGGAAGGGAAGCCTAGCTGTTCGGGAGACATGCTCCCAAGCCGACGTGAGTTGCTCAGGTGTTCTGGAGGAAGCAGAGACACGACGGAGCCTGTAGAGCTCCAGAGATGGGCCTGTGCAGACAGCAGCAGTCATAAGAGGGTTGGCAGCGTCATTACCGGACTACAGAGCGTCTAACGCAGCATCCAGGAGTGACGCAGAGATGACGTAGGAAGCCGCTGAGTTGGCCCAAAGAGAGAAGTAACCCTGGAGAGCTCCGAGCAGAACTAATAGTAAAAGACAATTTTGAATACCGATCAAGTAGAATAAAAGGGCAAGGCATGTGTAAATCTCAGTTCACAAGACATCAGCTTGGAGAAACCTGCAGCCCACATTGCCAACACTTAAGAGACTACAGAAACAGGCAAACATTGTGCAAACCTCCTCACATGGGATATTGGTGTGGAGAATCTTGGAACAAATTTGACCACTAGCAGAAGAAAATATTTATAGTTTTTCTTATTGGCAGGTGAGTAAACCAGGAAAGGGACACGTTGTAGTTAGCCCTGACAGGTGAGTGGACCAGAGAAGAAATGGTGGCTTTGAAGAAATATGGCTGTGATAAAACGTGTTGTGGAAAGAACTATTCACTTTTATCAAAAGACTTTTGTGGTGCTGATCTTACAAAAGTGTTTCACCGAAAGAATAATTGTGTTTGTGGAAGGAACCATTGCTTTGGTTTTTTAACAAGTTTTTTGTGAAAGACGCATTTACTTTACTAAGTTGGAAGACGTATTGGAGGAAAAAGACATTTTTCATTGAACTTTGTTGAACCAGAACTTTTTTTTTTTAATGGCCTTCCTGTATTGATCCAGGGGAAGGGAATCAAACCCTGGCCACAAGGAGTATTTTGTGAGAATTGCATAGTTTTGTTAATCTGAAACTAGATATTGCCTTATTTACTTTGGTTGTAGATGTTTGTGTGAGTTTCAGATATATTTGGACACAAGGTCATCTTTCTTTAGTTCAGTTTGACAGGCAGAAACATTCTCGTTGGGATGGGGACAAATAGGCATTTATCTGACCCCTATTTACTTTCAATAAATAAATTCTCCTTACAACTTGAGCGCAGGTCTCAGACTTGATAAAAATACAACTTTATGTCCGTCTATCATTTCTGACACCTCACAAAAGTGATCCTCGTTTTAAAGAGAATTGCATAAGAAAGTCCTGGCAGTAGGACATACCAAGCAAAGCCAGGTTTGTGACGAGAACAGCATTTCATAAAAGGAGAATCCTTAGGAAGACACATGCCCTTAGGATTTTTAAACTGCATTCAATGTGAACAAAAACCTGGCAGGAAAGTATACCAGGTGTCTTGCAAGTCTGAGACCTGCGCTCAAGTTGTAAGGAGAATCCCAAAGAAGAATCCATGCCTTTATGATTCAATTGATACTGAATGTCATAAAAAATCCTGTGGAAGTGAGTCATTTTCCCTAGACTGAATTGTGACGCCAAGAGGAGGAAGTTATCCTTTTGGGCAACTAAGAAGTTGTCTCTTTGAACCTTTGTTTTGTCTCGTCCTGTGTCTGTGCAGGCATACATTTCTTGGATAAAGTGATAAACCTAAACACAAGGATTTAATAATGGAAATATGAGATGTTCTAATGCTTTAATGTGTAAAATGTTTGTAACAAACGGAAGACACCTGGGGAAGAGAGTAATTCCCTGGAGCTTTGAACATTATCTTCTTTGGTTGGAGTTATACCTTTTTGTTGAACTTGAACATTTTGTGCACCTTCAAGACCAAAGACATATCCTTCACGCCTTTGTGTTAGTTTCTAGAATGCGAGGGCTAGGTTAGGATTTCGGGCACAGGACATTTTTGCTTTGGACATCTTGACAAAGGACAGACCCTTTGTTTTGGTTGAGGTAGGTAAATACCTCCTAGAGTAGGGGCAGTGAGGGTTTCACAACCCTTTTTATTATTATTTTATTTTTATTCAATTGCATTGCAATTTTTACAAAATAGAACTATTCCATCATCAAATCCTCCTATCTTCGAGGTAATAAAATAAAATAGCATTCCATCGCCAACTTCAGTCAAGCTCTGATCATCAGTGTTTCTCATTCACCTTTGTTATACTCACTGGCGGAAAGACCTTCAAAATAAATGAAACTGCAGCAATGACCCAGGATGTTTTGTCACCATTAATCAGTGCCGACCATCTACACTCGTCATCCATTGTTGTAAACTTTCGAAAAGTGATTTGAAAAAAAGTTCACACTATTCAGTCAACCCTGGGCAAGTAATCATCACATGCTTGATTGTTTCCACTTTTGCAGGATCCAAGCAGAATCTACAAACGTTAGTTTGACTGGAGCCTCGGATTCCCTTAATCTCATTTGTTTGAATCATACTGAAGCGCATTCTCATGAATGTTTCCCTGTATAGTCTATTTGGGAACTTTTAGAGATAGGGACATACCTGATTTAACTTCCCGTTGGTAGATGGTAAGTCTCCAACAAGCTTATAGTCCCCTGCTTTCTCCAAAGCGGTTATCCAGTCAAGTTCAAAGAGTTTTCTCTTCACTCTCAAACGGTTCGTTCAAGTCCTCTTCTGTACAGACAAGGTCTTCCTTTTATTTAAATAAAAGTTTTTATATCAACCACTATGAGTCCTCTGTGACCATGTCTCATTCCTGGTTTCCTCACAGATCACTACACATGTTTTACTGCACATACAAAAAGGTTGCTTTTTTTTAACTGCATTTCACCGTATACATATCAGGGGAGAGACCCCGCCCACAGAAACTCCCCCTATTAATTATTAACTTTATCCCTTCACATATATATGCATCGAAATGGGGATGTCTAAATTCGAAATATTTTTATGTGCAGTAAAATGGGATACGCAGTGATTGTATGATACCAAAAGATGCACATCTGGGACTGTGGTATGCTCTAAGATTGTAGTAGTGTAACTGGCAGACTCTGGTTTTTCAACTCACCAAGGGAATGTTTGTCAGTTTTGGTGGAGGAGTGGACATTGGGATGTGAGGATATAGTATTCACTACCTGTCGGCATGAGCCTGCTGACTCTCTTGCTTGATGGTGCATTTCCACAGGGAGTCATGACCATCATGACATTTCCAGCTGCGGTTATGTGGACCATTGGAGTGAAATGTGCTGCCAGGTTAGTTAATTGGAGAAGCAGGCGATGGGGATAAGCTAAGCTGATCAACCTCATTGCCAGGAGAAGTAACACTGGCAAAGGCATATCACGCAAAGACATCAAGAACTGTGTCCAAGAGTTTAGTGATTAACGAATAACACAGAGAACAAATCACAGGATCATCCCCTGTCCATGCAGAAACCATGCAGGTCATTCTGGAGGGTTACATGTCTTTTCACCGACATTTTTATACCGAATACAAGTTTCACCAATTTATTTTCACCTAAACATGTTTATCAAATGTACTTTAATATAACTAAAAGTGTTTTTGTACCGAAATTGATTCACTGAAAAAAACAGGTTCAATGAAACCAGTAGATGTATGAGAAAAGGACCCTATCTGAATTAAATCTTGGAAAGTGACAGTTGGAAACAAGAGTTCTATGTTACTGTGACAGGCTGTGAGGTGATTGCTGTGAGTGCGGGAGCCAGGTCAATTACAAGTGGAAAACCAGATTTCACGTGCAGCTCCCTTAGACATATGGCACTTTTCCATGTGTTAGCGAATTACTTGTAAATTGGATGGTGTGTTGCCCAATTGTTTAGGAAAAACACTGCTACTAAATTGCACCATTTCAACCCATTATTGAAAGGCTGAATTTGAACATATTCATGCAGTTCCCACTCAGATCTCTGTAGATCTCCCCATTTGTGGACATGGCCAAATGGGATCAACCCTAGTAATTGTTCTCCCTTACAATGGCTCTCCTCAGTGTTCTCTCCCTGTATTCACCATCCTGTTTTGTATAGTGATCTGTTACTCAGTAACTAGGTTTAAGCTATATTAATCCTATACATATCAAAGTATATACATACAAACCACTGCTCACTTTTCCCACCCAATTACTTTATTTGTTATTCTTGTTTCGTAATACAAAGGCTGACACAGAACTCTCAAATCATGTTTTACATGTGACTTTACATTCTTGTTTAGTTTTTTTTATAAATGTAAGCACCAGAATGCAGTCCGCAAGTAGCTTTCCACATTTACATAAGTGTAGCGGTTGAATTCCTATATTGGCACATGCATAGAGGTGGGCTCCTCCATATCACAGCAAATTCCATCTTAACATTTTATACAGTTCTGGTACTACTGACCTTCAGTATCTTCAATAAAAACAAATGCAGTTTCACCATAAACATCAACACTTAATGCTATATGTACCTTTTTCTTGCAAGCTGGGGCACGGATTGTCTTTTTTTCTACACACAAGCGCACACACATCCACACTCGCCAAAAAACAATTACACCTGTAGCTTTATTTTTCCCATTCTGATTGAAAGCCTCCAATTACCAGCATGGAAAGTAATGCTAACCAATATATATCTAAAGAAACACAGTGAGACTGAAACGATCACAGCCTCAGCTTTGTTTCACATGGCATGCAGATTTGTGCACTCCTTTCCTTTTTAATTACCCATCATTAGCACTTCTTGGTGACAATGGCCACAGCACACATTTCCTATTTGCTTTTGTTATTGATATGTAACCCCTTGTTGTGACATTGCCCCAAGCCCTTCAAGCCCCTGTGCAGACCTCCTCTCACCGTGCACACAGCTTTTAACTGTTTGCTTTGCAAGGACAGGAGATCGAGGCGGCAGGGTAAGAGGCCCACAGACTTCAGCCACCAAAATAAACTCACAGTGCTCATTTTGGTGTCTGATGCAAAGAGCTACTGGGAAGCCCCAGGAGAGCTACCAGTAGCTCACGATCAACTGGTTGGAGACCCTGGCTCTACGTGGTACAGGATCATTGCAAGGATTCAGGCCTGGGTTTATAAGCCATGCTTAAGTGAGTGAGGTACTTTACAGTCAGGACCCATAGTGGAAAGAAGCACCCCGGGGTCATGTGGCATGCTCTGGTATGACTCAGTTGGAAGTCCTTCTCATTTGTGAGCGGCAAGAGAGGCTTTTTATTGTGATGAACGGTATTGAAATCAAAACTATGCCCTGTCAAGAAATGGATACAACAGATAACGTAACACACAGGGATAGATCAACACCTTTATTTGGATCTCTGCAGGGATGGCTGGGAGGACTACCTAGTGTAGTTGAGAAGCCAATACAGAAAGGAAGATTATTGGGTAACGGTGTCAGGAGGAAGGAATAAATCAAATCAAGTAAAATGGGGCTAGGATAAGAGGACCTAAAGTCATGAGGCCAATGTCTAATCCCTATCCTAACCCACGCAAGTTTGAAGCATTCAGACCCAGAGTAGTATCCTTCAAAGCAGTGCCATACTCCAGGTGTTTTGAGTGCCTCAGCAGGCTTCTTTACTTGCCTTTCACAGATGATCCCAACGATGAGGAGCCTTCTGCTACTCAGCAGCTGTGTGGCAGACTCCTACAGGGGCATGGCCATTCAAATGACTGCTCTTGCCCCATGGGCCCCTTACACTCTTAGCAGGGCAAGACCTTGAAGTTTTCCATCTATTGCACAAGGTGTCTTCTTGGGTAGGATCCTCCTAAACCAAGGTCACTTTCAAGCCTCAGTAATATAACGCTATTCCTGTCAAGGGCCACTCTCCTGTGCTTGAGACGATGATGGGCTGTGCTCAGGCTCTCATGCTTATAAACATATTATCAGCTTTGGCAACTTTGAAGGTGCCCAAATGATCTAGGTTAGAGTCCTCAGGGGGTTATTCTCTTACTCCTTGTCTTTATTACCCTCAGGCAGGCCCTGATCGGCTTCTGGGCCAAGGCATCAAACCGTCCTACCTCCCACAACAATGACCACAGCCTGTCTCATTTTATACGTGGCATGATATTCAATTGGCTCAATGCTGGCAGCGATTGTCTAGACATCTGTGGGGCCACCTCCTTTTCAGCTGAATCCGCTTCCCTTTTCATTTGTATGATGCGTAACACATTTCCATATGGAGTATCGGGAGCGGAGTGCTGAAAATAGTGATCTTTGCATCAGGCAGATTCAAGATGACAGCTTGGCAGATGCTCTCTCCCTAGCTTCTTGCTCTGTGTGACCCTCTAGTCTCCTTTCAGCAAATTCATACTGTTGGACTGTAGGGAAATCGATGAGAAGAAAAGTATGCAAACAAAAGAAAAGCACTACTTTAAAAACATTTGAGCTGCACACATCTGATGTGTGAGGAAATGTGCAATGTTCGCAGCCCATCTACAATCCGAATGCATGTCCTAAGTAACTGACAAGGCATGCAATACATATTTCCATGTACCAGAAAGCATCCTGCAACTTTTATCAAAATTTAAACTGTCCAATTTGAGATGAAAAGCACACTATGTCATAGGAAAGGCAAAACCTGAATTTGGACATTGAATTGTGTGTATTACATTTGTAGGATTAAAATATCGATATTTTGAAATCTACTGATGTGGAAAAAATAAGTTGTCAAAGGGGTGTAGTTGCAAAAAGAAAGTTATAATGCCGCTGTATTTTCAGGATTTGAATACAACGCAGGGTCTGAAATAAGATTCAATGAGCAGGGGCTAAAACCAGCTCCTGGGTGTCAGGCATCACCCAGTAGGCAGGAGCTGCCGATGGGGAACCAGGGGCGAGTACACAGGAGCTAAAGCCAGCTCCTGGGTGTCAGGCATCACCCAGTAGGCAGGAGCTGCCGATGGGGAACCTGGGGCGAGTACACAGGAGCTAAAGCCAGCTCCTGGGTGTCAGGCATCACCCAGTAGGCAGGAGCTGCCGATGGGGAACCAGGGGCGAGTACACAGGAGCTAAAGCCAGCTCCTGGGTGTCAGGCATCACCCAGTAGGCAGGAGCTGCCGATGGGGAACCTGGGGCGAGTACACAGGAGCTAAAGCCAGCTCCTGGGTGTCAGGCATCACCCAGTAGGCAGGAGCTGCCGATGGGGAACCTGGAGCAAATACCCAGCGCACCGCGGATCAAACTTGCCCATGAGATGCCCAGTAACCCTTTGTCCATTGTGGCTGTTTAATTATGTTTAAATGTGTACTAGAAATGTACGAATTCTTCTTTATTAGCTTTTTCACCAACTTAAAGTTAATTTAACGTATGCATGTTTGTAAGGCACCAATTGCCTGGGGGGCCAAAAGTAGCTCCTGATAGCTGTTGGTTTCAAGCTAACCAGGCTCTCCTAGGCTAGAAGCAGGAGCTAAATAGCCCCCAGCTCCCCTCCATTTCGAACCCTAAAACCAACCTGACCGAAGCCAGGTCTAAACTGACAAGTGGTATTCAAGCTCATAAGCCTCAGCAACAAGATGCAGGAAATGGCGCTTGTTTTCAAAGTACAAAAAGTGAGAACACTGGTCTTAGAAGCTCAGCAATAAATAAAAGTATGACTGCTCGGAACCTGGCTCACAGAGACATGCCTATAATAAAAACAAATGGTACCCGTTGTCATTGAAAAATTACCACAGACTACTCCGGTGGATTGGTGAACAATTTATTAGTAGAATGCAAGCCAGAACAAACCAATGCCAGTACAACACTTAGACGCAAGTCAGAAGCCCCATCCCATCACACACCCTTCTCTTATACCCAAAGGAACAAATGCATTTCAACGGAAGTGGAGGTCCGGACACGTCAAGGAATAATACTGAAACAATGTTACAAGCAGGAAACTAAGCCACACTACACAAGTCTTTGATACCAGCTGCATTCTCACATGTTAAAACAGTGTCGTCAGGATGGACAGCATAAAGTGATACATGTAGTGGAGCTGAATATACTCCTCTGAGGCTCACAAGCATGCTTACAGTATGATGACTTCTACCTGCTAAAGCCGCTTTTCCTAAGAAAGTGGAAGTGTAAAACACTTTTACATATACAAAAGGGGAAATGTGCCAGAAATGAGAGATGTAGAGGGAAGCATGGCTAAACACTAGGTGAAGAGCCTTCATTACAAAGACATGCACAGTAAAGCCTAAAGCCTTGCCTTGCACTGGCAAAACAGAGTTGTTTAAACATATCAGTTTGCAGTAACTACTCAATATTATGATGCTGCAGTATGCTATGGAGAACATACCATTTCCTCTGATGAGACCTTCACTCCAGCCTCATTACATACATCTTTAGGGGAACAAATATCACATTCAGGCATATCATAACATATCACTTCTTCAGTAGCATGTGTGATGAATTAGCAATGATTCCCCCAGAAAACCTGGCCTGGGACCCTTCCTATGTGGCCAGGGAAAGGCAGACGCTTTCTGATCTGACCCTGTGGGTGGTGTTCTGCTTCCCCCCTCATGTGATCCTCCCGCAGGTCAGGAGGAATGGGAAATCCTCCTGTTTAACTTTCCCCGAAGCCTCACTCTTCTAATGGCTTATTGTAAATCAACAGAAATAAGAAAACCTAATTTTACCATTAGGTACTTCAATTCCCTAGATACTGGGAAGGCAAAGATGACTGAAGAGGTACAATGTTGTAGGAATGGTCAGCTCATTAATGTAGATGACCCACCCTCTCATATGCAGGCCATAGAATTGGCGTTGTTGATGAAGAGTAGAGGAAGTCAGATTCTGCTTTGCACTTGTTCTGATTCAATGCGAGTGCTTCTCTCTTGCCGAACGCCTGCTTCCAACCCGCAAGCACGGACAGAGCGTTCTGAGGTCACTGACAACCTGTACTCGCTGGATCAGACGTGCGCCTCTGTCCCCCTTGCTGCTTACAGGACATCTGCTGTTGTGGCTCCTTGTGACCCAGCAAACTGCTTCGGTAAGTCTGCCTTTGCCCACACCACTTCCAGTTGGAGCTCTGCTTTCTCCTGAGGCCCTCAGGTGCACGCAGGCACCTGAGACATCCTCCTGCACAGACTCACGCTTTCAAGGTTACAGTCATTTTGCTTCGATAACATAGGTTTTTGTTGCTTTTCCCAAGTTCGGTATTCAGAGTTAACTTGGGAATGAATCACTTTCACTCACACGTGGGTGGCAATGTCAGTAATTTTACTTGCATCACGGTATGAAAGTACAGCACTCGCTTTTCACGATTGCGCAGACTCCTGGTGAGGCTAGGACGATGTCTAAAGCCATACGCTTCTGAAGTGCCATGGTTTGGATGGCTACTTGTTCCTGGGATAATGGCATCAAGGAGGACGCTGTGGCATTTGTAATATCCTCTACCAACCATGACAATTGGGTCAGATGGTCTCTGTTTATCTTAATCCCAAGGTCTGGTATGAGATATCCTACCCCAGTAACAAAATCTTCCCAGGCTGTGCTCCTCCTCGGGCAGGGCTGAGCTGGAAAGATAGGAGTATGATGCACTGCAAGCAAGACCTTTCCCATTTAACAACCCCCAACCCAATTAATGAGCAGCCAGGGATGAGCTGTATCCCAACAAATGAAATGGGTCCCAGAATACGTAGCATACCCATATTGAGTAATTAAAAATTTGAGGGGGGGACCAATTTGACATTATTGATCACTACACTGGAATTGGTGGACAAGTAATAATGACATTTGCTAGTTCCCATGAACAGACGACCCGGATTGGTGTAGCATACAAGGCCAGTTGCTGGGGAGGAAAGGTGGACTGCTGCTGGCTTGGTGCATGCTTATTTTTATTTTTTGTAGTGGATATTTCTAAGGCGCCTATACAACGAATGGTGTTTCAAGGTGCCATAAGACAAAAAAGTGTGGGGCCAAGGGTGAAAGATAACAATAAAGGTCATGCTAGGCCTTGTGGTATTCAGATCGTGCAAGTGCAGTGCCAAGAAGTCAGAGCGGGGAGGGGGAGGGCCGGTATGGTGAAATACAAAGTAACATAGTGCTAGGGTGGGAAGAGAAGTGCAGGGTAAAGAGGAGAGAGTGCAAGAGAAAGGCGGGTGTTGAGGGCGGGGGGAGAGGGCCACAGGCACTAAGCAAGTACTAAGGGGAGGCCAGGAGGGCACGTGCCATAGATTGCATAGGGTGTAGGGGGTGAGGGACTACATGCTAAGAGCGAGGAAGGGGGTGGACTGTACGGGGGGGCCTGGTGCCCTGTAGGCAGCCCGTCAATGAGGCAGGCGGGGGTGTTGGGAGGGGAAGAGGGAAGGAAGAAGAGAAAAGGAGGGTTTTGAGGAGCTTCTGGAACTTAAGGAGATCTCGCGGAAGCCTGAGAGGGGCAGCAAGACCATTCCAGAGGGAGGTTCCTGCGGAGGAGAGAGATCTACTCCCCACTCTCTGCTTAGAGAAGTTGGAGCTAGAGGACTGAAGGGCTATAGCAGGCAGGTATTTAGGAAGAGAGAGTTGGATGTAGTGAGGTCACAGGCCCCAGACAGCCTTGTGGATGATGCAGAGGGTCTTGAACTTGAACCTAGCAGTAACCGGGAGCCAGTGAAGAGATTTTAAGGTTGGAGAGATGCAGTCCCTGGGCTTGAGGCCAAGGATAAGTCTTGTAGTCCTATTCTGAATTAGTTGAAGGGGGCAAAGGGAGAATAAAGGAATATTGAGGAAGGGGCTTTTGCGGTAGTACAGCCTAGAGCGGACCAGAGCTTTGGATACATTGAGTTTCTGGGGGAAGGTGAGGAAAGGGAGAAAAACTCTGAGGCGGTGCAGCTCATATCGGGCCTTCTTCGCAAGGTCCGTGATGTGAGGAGAGGGAGGAGTCAAAAATGACACCAAGGTTTTTTGCCTCACAAGATGGTGATGGGAGGGTGCCCATAGAGGGCGACCAGAGGGTTGGAGGGAAGGAAGGAGCTGGGGTCCCAATGAGAAGGATATCTGTCTTACTGGCATTAAGACAAAGATCATTGGCAGCATACCATGCCTGAATAGAAGTCAGTCAGTTAGGGATGAGAAAGGAAGAAGAGGAGGCAGTAGAGGGAAGCTTGAAGGAGAGCTGCATGTCATCTCCATAACACTGAAAATGAGGAGAGAAGGAGGGGGATCAGGTGGGCCAGAGGGGCAATGTAGATGTTGAAGAGCCACGGCGAGAGGATAGATCCTTGAGAGACGCTTCAGGAGGAGAGTGTGATAGAGGAGAGATAAGGGCCCAGTTGAACCCAGGAAGGTCATTCAGAGAGGAATGAGGTCAACCAGTCCAGTACCAGGCACGTGATGCCAAGGGTGTCACAGAGCCGATTTTTCAGGATGGCATGATTGATCGTGTCGAAGGCAGAGGAAAGATCCAGAAGGAAAAGAACGGGTGGAGAGGTGGAATCAAGATTTCAGAGCAAGTCTTCACAGGTGTTCAGTAGAGCAGTTTCAATGCCTCTGGCTGCTCCGAAGCCAGACTGTGGTCGTGGAGACAACTGACAGATTCAATGTGTTGGATCAATTGGGAGATGACCAGCTTCTCCTTGAATTTGCCCAGGAAGGGGGTAATGGAGATAGGGTTGTAGTTAGCCAGGCAGGAGGGGTCAGCAGAGGGCTTTTTGAGGAGAGGATGCACAAGGGAGTGCTTGAGGGGTAGCGGGAATGAGCCAGTGGCAAAGGAGTGATTACAGAAATCGGCCAAGGCTAGTGCAAAGGAGGCAATATTGTCCTTGATGGTTCTGGAGGAGCAGGGGAGCACCTATTTGGAAGAAGGCTATCAGAGAGGACTTGTCTAGAGACCTCATCAGATGCTATGGGTAAGAAAGAAGAGACTAGGAGGGGAGGGGAGCAGGGGGGCTAAGGGAGGCCCAAGAGCTGGGGAGGGAGGAGGGAGAGGAGTAGAGGAGAGTGAGGACAGGATGTCCTGGGTTTTGGTTATGAAGTGGGAGGCCAGTGAAGTACAGAGGGTCAGGGATGGCAGGGGAGAAGTATAGACTGCAGTAGGATTGGCAAGTTCCTTGCACATTTTAAACAGTTTGCCCTTGTTGTTAGTGGCCCCAGGGATGCAGGATTGGATATGGGCCATGCATTGCCTTTGGAGCAGGTGGCAGGCCAGTCTGTCAGAGGATACGCCTGATGCCCACCACGCCGCTTAGCAACTGTGCACTTGCATTTCAGAGAGGCTAGGTCAGAGTCATACCAGGTTTTGTGCTTGGAGGCAAGCTACATGCGGATCCTCATGACGTGAGCAAGGATGTCCAGGGTGTTGGTGATGGAGAGGTGAAGATTAGCACCTTTGAATTGTCCCACTAATAGAGTCAGGCAAGGTCAGCACTTTTCCCCAACTGTGCACACCTGACTGCAATTGACTCTCACCTGCAGTATAAAGAGTGCTTCTGCCAGAATCCGAGCGCGAGCTGGGAATGCTGACTGGACCAGAGGAGCCAAGGAGCAGGGAGCTGCAGGAAGAGACGCCTGGAGGATCGAGAGGAGAACAGCGTGCTGAGACGATGGCCCGGTGTTAATGAGGCACTCTATGGAGCCATGTCTCCAAGGAGCCGGAGCCAGGCAGCCTGTATCCTGCTGGTGGTGTTCAGCGGAATGCTTGTTCCCTCGGGATGTGTGCCGGTCCCAAGGGTGTCTGAGGGGCATGAGGTGAGACCCTGACCTCGACCCAACCCCATTTGACCTGCTCGCCGGCGCTACGCTACTTTTGGTGAGTTTCATTAGACGGAGAGAAACTCATTAGGTTGTTGTAAGAAGAGCCCGGTGAGCGAAAGCGGGACGCAAGCAAAGCAAGGGAAAGGTAAAAACAAAGTGAATCAAGCGAAAGCTGGAAAGCAGTGAAAGAAAGCACAGCGGAATTACAGAAATGGTGCACTAGAGGCGCAGAAACAGCCAAGAGTGGGTGTAGAGAAACAAGAAAGTAAGGAAAGGGTGCAAGCGACCCAAAACTGAGAGAGACAGCGAGAAGGAAAACAGACAGTCAAGAGAGGGTGCAAGCAACCTGAAAGTGAGAGAGGGTGTCGGCGACCCAAAAGAAATTCAAAGAGTGCAAGTGGCACGTTCAAGGGCAAATGAAGGTGCAAGAGGGCACAGTGAGAAACTGAAGGTGCAGGAAAGCATGCTGAACAGTAAGGAGAAGTGTGCAAGAGGCTCAGAAAGGTGGCAAGAAGGTGCAAGTGTGCACGACAGACAAAGAAGTTGTGCAGGAAGCACAGTAAAGTGGAAGAGGACACAGTGAAAGAGGTGCAGAAGAGGAAAAGATGCCAGAGCATGCGGAAAAGGGTTAGAGGTCAGAGTGGTTTCTCCTGAGAGGAGTAAATAACCCAGCATTCTCGAATGTCTCAGATACTACCCCCATGAAAGAACAGTACAGTGAAAGGTAACATCCTGACAAGAGCAACTTTTTGTTTGTTTGAGACCAGAGGGGCCTAGGCTTTGGGAAGGGAACCCTAAGAGGCCTGCGAAAGACATTGTTGAACTTCGTGATGCAAGGTATAGGCTTGGGAAAGGGAACCCTGAGAGGCCTAACAGGAAATGTGTTTTTTTTTGTTTGGAACTGGAAGGACCAAAGCTTGGGGACGTGGACCCCGGGAGACCCAGAGACATTATGAACTTTGACTTCTGGCAAGAGCCCTACGTAGAACTACACCTATTGGTAAGACTACCTGAAACCAGCTGTGGTTTATATTTCCTTTTTTGAGTCCCCATTTCTCTTTAAGAAAACGCCCTATCACATTTGGGTTAAGAGTGAGGGCAAGCGTTGGTTTGGACACAGACAAACTTACGTTTTGGACTTATGGACATAGACGGCCCTTAGAAACATAGTTGTGGGAACAACTCCCTTAGAGTTGGGGTTTACTTCTACTGCTACTTTTGAGTCTGTGTCTCTCTTGATACCATGCCTGTCTCGCAAAGGATAAGAAAAAATCAAAATACAGGCATACTGCCAGGAGAGTTGCAGGTAAGAGGCTTCACTGTGATTCCAGGGATGTGCAGATGGATCATAATTTTCATGGCCGGTTGTACGAAATGCAGCAGTCACAGTGAATTGATAATACAACAGTAATCTGACAATAACGACTAGAATAGAAATATAGCAAGACATAGTGTATACTATGGCCAAGCCTCAAATGTCAAGGTTCAAGAATCAGGTCATGGCACCAGCGCAAAGGTTCGTGGCTAGAAGACAAAGATCTGTTCAGTTCATCAGGGCAGGTGAAGTGCAGCGCACAAGTGATATCGGCTTGCCAAGCCAAAGCTTTCAGTTCAAAGTTTTATAGGCTCTGCGTAGTTGCATCTAGGTAAATGTCACTGTTCAAAAGTTCCAATAGAAATCGGGTGCTGAGTAAAGAATTCCTTAGTCCATACTACATAATCGGAAGTTCCAGCTAAAGGTTCCAAAGGATATCCAAAGTACCAGAGCGATGTGCATATGAGGGTCATTAAAACAAAGAGAATGGGCATCGTTGAGGGGACAGATCAGGGGTGAGTGACCTGGCCAGTTGACCCTTTATTCAGAGCTACTGGTTCTCAGCAGCTCTTCAGTGGGATCGCAAAGCGTACCTTTTGTGGACTGCATTGTGAGATCCAGGGGGTCAGACACTGAAGGTGGTATGCCAGAAGTGAGCACTGAATCAGTGTTGTTTCCTCCAGGGCTTCGGCCGACTGACAAAGGAGCCTTATCAATATCTCCTGCAGTGACCTCATCTTATGGAAGAGGTTCAGAAGCTGTTGGTCCTGGTTCAGCACCTGAGACTACTGAGTGATCAACCTCGTCCTCTGTTACTGGTCGTTGCATTCCAGCAGTATTTGAAGGGTCTGACATTGGCAAACGACTGGTGGCGTCACTGGTTTAGGAGTTGGTAGTCGTGGTGGGACTGGACCCAAGCTGATGAAGAGCAATCAAAGTAGGGGTGGTGTGGCTGATGTGGCAATCTTGCAACAGTGTGCTGCATTGATCCACACTGGAATCCCAGCACACTTAACTGTATTGTGCGTAGTTAAGAGCATGCCTCAAAATGTGCAATCACCACTATCGACTTGTGATAATTGACTTGCGACGAGTGAGAAATGGGGTGCTGTGTGTATATGTAGAATTGAGGTGGCAAGTGACTTTTTATAACTGGCTAATAGCTTGCAACTTGAAAATGTGCCCCCTGGTTAAGGGGACCTGGAACGGCTGCACCAACCTTTCTGGAGCGCAGATTTCCCCTGATGGTCCTTCACTAGGACCCAGTCTCCTGGCTGTAATGGGTGACCGGGATCAGTTGCTGGTTCAGGCTAGTCTTCACAGACCTGAGCATGAAGAGATTAAACAGTTTTAGTCAACCGTTTTAACCAACATGCAACAGTGTTGGACTAAAATTCCATTCTATAAAGGCAAACTTTGAAAATGGGGGACTGCTGTACATAGTAAACAGAGCCAGGGTAAGGCTTGGGGCCATTTCAACCCTGTCTCCTTACACACTTTAGACAGCCTCAGCTTGAGGTCCCCATTGCAGCATTCTACATGCGCGCTGTACTGGGGGTGATAAGCGCAATGGAACTGCTAAACTGTTCCTAGAGCTTAGCACACTTCTTTAATGAATTGACCAATAAAATGGGTCCCTCGATGAGTGTCTATGATTTGGGGCAGTCCAAATCGAGGTATACACTCTGCCAGATTTTATTGCCACTATGACAGCGTCTGCCTTTCTGCATGGGTAGGCCTCTACCCATCCAAAGAATAAATCTACCATCACTAAGAAATAAGTAAAGTTCATGCAGGTCTGGAGCTGTATGAAGTCTGTGTGCATGTGTAGGAAGGGACCCTCCGGTACTGAACATGCAGACAGCCTCCCTGGTACCGCTCATCCGACATTGTGTGTCTGCCACATCACAGTTTTCACAATAACCTTGAGCCATAGAGGCTAAACCATCCACTCTCGATTCAGTAGGTCAATTGTAGCATTTCTGCCTGAATGGGCTGAGCTCTGAGCTTCACAGACTAGTTGGGGGAGGAGAAGCTTGGCTGCCAGAGGTGGTCATCTGGGGAACGCCACAGGGATTCTACTCCCAACTTACAGTAACGTTGGGTCCAGGTCACCTTTTCAGCTTTGGGGGCTTGGTCTTAGAGGATTGCCAGGCTGAAAAGGGAGGCGATCGGTGAAAGTGGGACTGCCACACAAACAAGAATATCATTAAGAGCCAGGGGCCCATTTCAGTACCCTGAACGAGCTGAACCATCTGCTAGGGCATTCCCTTGGGCTGTGAACGACAGAGGGATCATGTCCCTTACATTTAACTATGGCTACAGCTGCAGGGAGTAATAATGCATTCAATTAGGCAGACACATATTTTTCATTCAATATTAGAGTGCCTGTGGGTGTTAAATACCCACGCTGCTTTCAGAGGACTCATACCTTGAGTCGGTATAACATTGTGGCTGATCTATGCCGGCCAAGGCACAGGCATGGGTGAGAGCTGAGTTCAGATACATGTGCAGATCTGGCCATGGGTAATCAATATACTTCTAAGATTGCATGAGGAGTACATATAGAATAACCAGAGACCAATTCCCCAATCAATGGGGCATGGATGCACAAGCAGCCATGAAAAGGATCAAATCAGGGTTCAACAAGGCAACATCTGACAAATCAGCACAGGGCGACATGTGTCTCCACAACAGTCTGACAGTCATGTGTATCCCTGTCCTGTGGGTTTGGCAGCAAAGAAGTAGGAGTCAGGACCGAACATCAAAGTAGAATTTAGGACTGAAAATCAGTTCAAGGTTACAGAAGCAGCAGACATTAGCAACTTTTCATGTCGAGTGAAATGGGAGTTGACATGCTATGTCTTCCCTTTAAGCAATAATGACAGTGCAGCATGGGGAACTGTAATCGTGACAGGGTGATCTTGCATTAGTGAGCCAGTCTTTTCAATCAACAAAGCAGCGGCAGAGATGGCTCGCATGCAAGCTGGGAGTCCTTCAGCTACTGTTCCCCTGATGGTGTATACTTCGACATCCCCGCTCACATGTAGGACATGGTGCTGGCAGTATTACAGGAAATTAACCATTCAAACCCTGAAGACCAGGCCGACACTCCCCGTTCGCGATGGGGACTGTTGGGCCAAGTGAGCCAAATCATGGTCAAACCATGCAAGTTACCCTGGTTACATGGTCAATGCAGAGCCAGTCAAAATTATTCAGATCCTGCCATGCCTCTGCCACCATGTGTACCTCAGTATCCTATTTCCTGACAGGCTGTAATAGAATCCCTTCCCCAACAAGCTATTATTGTACCAACCCATAGTCCCTGCAATATTCTGAATTTGCCCACAAAGAAGGCAGGTAAAGAGGTTTATCATTTTATTTAGGACCTTTGTGCAGTTAATTCTGCCATGCAACATGTTTTCCCCTTGTACCTAACCTGGCTACCATCCTGTCATGTATTCTTTACTCAGCCAAGAACTTCACTGTTGTAGATCTGTTTTCAGCATTTTTCTGCATCCTGATAGTCATATCTTTTTGCATTTACCCATAAATCCATGCAGTATACATTCACTCATCTTCCAATGGGATATGCAGAGCCCTACTCTATTCTCCAAAATTTAAAAGACCGATCTTGAACTAGTTTGGTTTCCAGGAGGGTCAACGCTGGTGCAGTTCATAGACAATCTGTTCCTATCCTCCCCCTCCCTGACAGCATGTGAGCAAGACTCTCTCATCCTGTTGACAACACTTGCTGAAAAGGCTCACAAGGCATCTAAGCACAAGGTACAGTTGTGTCTGTACCGTGTGCGATACCTTGGCATTGAGATTTCAGCTGGTGCAAATCCTTTGCATTTATCCCAAGATCAGATTACAGTGATCCAAAAAGTCCCCAAGCCCCAGACCAGAAAGCAGACGAGGGTTCCTTGTGATGGGTAGTTACTGCAGACAGTTACATGCAGGATAACCATAGTGAAGCCCCTTTCAAAACCTCACACACAATTTAGCCCCTCCCCCCCCGAGACTCTGCCATGTCCTCAGGAAGCAGAAGATGCCTTTGCCACCATTAAGCAAGCACTCACAATGGCTTTGGCTTTAGGTTTGCCGGATTATAGTAAGACCTTTATGCTGTACTGCGACAAACGTAACAGTTTTGCTCAAGGTGTGTTGACCCAGTTACACAGTGATAAGCTTTGGCCTGTATCCTACCACAGTGTAGGATACACCATCAGGAGAACAGTGAATCGAGAAACTAAGATTACACAATAAATCTAATCCAAACACAATTCATGGAAGAACAAGAGCTCAGCAAGAATGCATGTTGGTCCGAAATTGGACCTATCGTGACCACAAGGGTTGGCTGCCGCCTCAACCATCATACTGAGGCTGATATGGGCACTCTGCTTTCCAGTGTCCAAACTCTGTGCAGTAAAAGCACTGATCACTGTATGTGTTCTTGTAATACCTCTCAGCAGTTTGCCCTTGTTCATATGATTGGGGTGCTCCTCTCCCTCGTCCCTGTCCTTGCCATTGCCCTCCTGGTGTGTGGTGATACCCCCCTCTTCCCTTGGAAGGTTGTAAACTCTGTATCTGCAATGCCATATATTTGGCTTCAGTAGTTTCTTTTTGCCTTTCGACCTTTTCATGGAAGTGCTATGCAGCCAATAAAACCCCAACCAAACCTTTTCCATTCCACCCTATTAGCACTGCCTTAATTCCATCCGAAACCTTATGTTGCAAAGCAATATCAAACTGAGCCATCACAGTTTGAGGCGCCAAAATGGCTGCATTAATGATTCCAGAGTATTGTTCAAAACATTGTTTCCGACGCTCAAGATATTCTGCAGGATTTTCACCCTTGGCTTGCTTGCAAGCATTGATTTTAGACCAATCATTCTTTCGGGGACAAGTTTCAAGGCTAGTTTGTACCAGTCTATCAGTAAATGTTTTTAGATCCCTGGGGGTGATAGGTTCTTCAGCTGGCCAGTAGTGTGCACATTCTGCAGGGTAAACGTATCTGTGGACAACACTGCTCGCAACAATTGATTTAAATCCATACACATCGGATGATAACAAACTATTATAACCTAAAGCTCTTCTTGGAACTTAACGGGATCTTCTCGTATTTTTGGGAATCTCTGTACGATATTGAACATATTAGTAGCGCTCCAGGGGGCATATACAGTGACTAAGGTATCACCTTCTCCAGGGCGCTGTCTGAGCGGGAATACACTGCAACTGGTATTGGCTGTAAAATTCAGGAACCCTTAAAACATGGATGAGAAAGGCAAGAACATTTTGGAGATCTGGGCTCATATTTCAGGGGTGAATGGGGTGACCATAGGGTTTATTGGGGTGGAATGATGATAGGTTGGCAGTTGGGTAGAGTCTTGGCTAGCCAGTTGGTGGTCGGGTGCAGCATTTGAAATGCCGGGATTGTAAGTGTCCAGAATGTTTTTAGGTGTTTCCTTTCGTGGCGGCTCTCCCTGGATTATGGAATATAAAGGTTTGTAAATGTGGGACGGTACCTGCAGGTTGGAATACCCAGTTTTCAGGGATCTAACTTGCTCCTGGAGCTTTTCTTGGGTTTCTTTCAGTGTCTGGGTCTTGGACTCAGTCTGTCTCTTAGTAGTTTCAGTATACCATTCTAGATAGAAGTCCCATTGCCTTTGGTGTACATGTGCACCATTCTTTCTAACACTCTATTTTATCTAAGTTAAATGTGCCTTCCTGGGGGAAGTGAATAGGTGACTCACTCTGTGTATATTCGTGCCGTTTATCCAGTCGCTTGCATGCTTTGGCCGAGTAGTGGGGAAACATGAAGTGTGCTGGACTTCCTTTAGGAGGCAGTGGCACTTATCTAGACTGACCTCAACCCATTCTCACAGGGGTAAGATAAGGTATGACAGGTCCGTTCCTAATTCCATGTGCATCAGGACGCTATTGTGTCTTGATGTTGGCGGACATACTACAGCTCATAGCTGACCACTCTGCCGTTTCAATCCAGAGGCTTAATTATCACTAACTGACCTCTGTTCCTTGGGTAAGTGAGAATCAGACAAGACACATAATTGTTAGAAACAAAACCTGTTAACAGCTCCCTGACTAGGATATAGGAGAGTGTGAATTATAAATTGGGGTTCAAACTGAATTGCATATTTAGGATGTCAAGTATAAGGGAGGTATGGCATCACAAGTATAACAGTGACACAAAAGGTACAATTTGTAAAACCCTTATTCAATTCTCTGGGTTTGGAAAAATTCCTACTTTGCCCTATAGCTAAAATGGGAGTAGTCTCTTCCATCAAATAATAAAGAAAACAAAGTCCTAGTCAGTCTCTGTCAAATCAATTTGGGTAGACCTCTTTTGCAATGCTGCAGACGACCTAAAAAGTGATGGTGTGGAAGGTTACCCAGAGCAATGCCAGTGGTTCAGATTTATTCAAAACCTTCCACTCATCACTTTTTCGGTTGCATAACTTTCAAACAAACAGTCCCAGAAAAATGTTCAGCTTGAAAAGTCCTATTAGGTGGTTTTAAAATTATATTTTTGTGATGTTCTTTTCATTATGAAAATTGGGCAAATGTAAATATCATCACGCAGAAGCAGCATGCACCAGTGATTTATATATCCTAGTTTGTGTGCTGGAGAGCCCATTATTCTGCACTGGACATGGAATTTGTGTTTAAAAATATCGGAGTGAATAAGGCAAAAATGTGTGGCACACACAACCCTTGTTGTGATGGGATCAGAATAGCACCATTTAATTCAAGTGAGAGCAATCTGATGAATCGATTTGTAACATAACATGAGGAATAAGCTGTTTGAGAATGTTACTATTGTTTAATACTAAAATCTCCAAGATGACATCACATCAAATGGGATTACACTGGATTTGGAAGTTACTCCATTAGTCTGCCCCCTTCATTAATATGCCCATGACCACAGATGGGTTGCTTTAGTGGGATGTCATTTTTGGAACACTGTCCAATCACATACCTTAGCCAATTAGATTAGAGAAATGATACACACCTTTAAGTAGTGTGGTTTCTGCTCTATACGAATTCAAACCAATAGATTCTGTGGATGCACTTGCTCACTCACTGACTGATGGAGAGGAAGAAGGAGAGAAAAGAAAACCGATAACAGAAAGGGCCATGGATTAGATTACCTTTTATTAATTATTAGCAGAGCACTTGTCAGAGAGGCCTACTTGTTGTTAAAGACCCTGGCCTTCTTCAGTGGAAGGCCTTCTTCCGTGGAAGAGACAGCAGATGGGTCCCAATAAAGAAAGAAGGAGACCAGGCAGTGGAGGGAAGCTGATCCCATCTTGCTGACTGATGCCCACCTATATGCGGGAGAATTCAAACAGTCCTTAAGAGGGTGTTCACCTGTATGTGAGACAGCTAAAAGATACGCGGGTGTAAGTATAATATAAAAGGGAAATAATCCTGAGGGGAGTGATACTCTAAAGGGAAATAGATGAAGCCACGGCTCCTTCCATTTGTAACGATTGAGGGGCGGGGTATATGAATTAACTGTACATCCTGGGAAATAAAGGAGATATTTCAGAAGCGTATTCTCTTCTGGAATTATAGATTTGATTAAATAGATCCTAAGATGTGTATACTGAGAGTTTGTTGACTGCTTTTCTGGGCAATGTACAAACACAGACTTGCAAAAGACATCTCACTGTTTGCATACCTAGAAAAAGTAAGTAATTGAATTAATCTCCTGGTTACATCACCAAGCAGAGTTCTGTTACTGGTGCTGATCCATTCAAAAAAAGCAGGAAAAGATTATTAACTGCCAACTATTTCCTCTGCCTTTAAGTTGCCCATTGAAGGTGACATATGAACTCAAGGTAATGCAATAGAACAACCACAAAAGAGAGTTTGCAATACAGGACATCACAGAGGGGAGTTTAGCAAACATGCGCTTGCATTTTGTAAGTGATCCACATGTGGGAATGTTAAGTAGCTTGTTTTGCAATTGTGTTTTCTAGGACACAGTATACATTTCTGATAGGTTCATTAAGAGTGGGGGGAGAATGTGTATTTGACATTAATAAGCAGGCGTGTTCTGATAGGCAGGGATGTTCTGATTTGATATGATTTTCTATAAAATGATCATTTTATTCTGAGACCTCATTCACTGTTCAACGCGGGGGGATGCACACTCAGGATAATTCAAATATACACTTGGTGATGCATGTGTTTTTAAAAGTTCACTTTTTTACTTATGGCGATTTGATCATTGATGTTGGATTTTCAAAGATGCATAATGTGTGTACATTTAAATAGATTCTTTCTATTTCAATTATTTTTAAATAAATAGACCTAGACCTTCTGTGCAACCCTGCGTGTTTCTTGTCCCAAATGGGGAGGGAGGCTGCTGGGAATTATTATTGAATTGGGCATACAAGATTCATGAAAAGAACTTTATTCAATAAATAAAAAGTGTTAGTTCGTGGATGGGTTGAAAATTCCACAAAATTGGATGTCGCCCAATTAAAACATCCTACAGTGTATGGATGAGCATTATGCCCCTTTCTACCCCCAAACAGTTGTATGCTCTCATGGCCTGCAATACATTACACTCTGGAACCGCAAGAACGTTGGAGTGCACAGTACAGAAGTTGTCTTCGCCACAGACTAAGTCACAAGGTGAATCCTAAGTGAGCGGCTGACCCTCTCCTCTCATAGCTTCTCTCCGCAGGCTCAGAATGTGTGTTTCTGTTTCCCCTGATTGTACTTGACAAACAGAGAACTCTTCTTGTAACCCCTCTAGAACTATACTGGGTCTACCTTTTTGGGTTGACTGCAGAATCAAAAGGAAGTTCTGAGAAGGAGGACTGGGAGGACAGTGTAGAATGTGCATGTTCCACTCCCAGGCCTGGCTTCATGTAGCAGACAGCTTCTCAGGCCCCCAGAGTGCTGCGGCCTTCCTCTCCGCCCTCCCCTTAAGTGAATTTGTAACAACACCCAAAATGTAAAGAAGAGGAACAAAAAAGAAATGCATGATGAGCGAGTTCTAGCTGCTGCAACGTCTTAAAGATAAACTAAGGAACAGTGATGAAGAAATCATTAGCTCCAAAACAATCATGGCACAAAGGAGACAGAATCCTGATAGATACAGATTTGTTGACTCAGTCTTCAGAGTACACTCTGTGATGAATGAATCATTTCATCCACCCAGGACGTTCTACAAAATCAGGTGGCTTATCCTAAAAGACTCTGATTGGATGTGAATGCTTGGGGTTTACTCCAGAATACTTGGTTGTCACAACATCTTGTTTGATGGTATGCATTGAATGTGATAAACGTATGACCAGAAAAACCCACTAAGCCAGTTCTGCGCTGTGCGAGGACACTTTTAGACTGTGACACTGGGAAGATCACCTTATGGTGTATGTCAGTGGTGACAGGTACTGGTTCTTCTCAACAGGTTTCTTATTTTTGCACATGTCACTTCGCGTCTTCAGTCGACACATGCATAGAAGCAGTATTCAAGAGAATGTCTTGCCCAGGCTATCCTGCTAGGAGGGAAGTGAGCATTTTGGCAAGGTGCCCATCTAGAGGGTCTTGTGGGTGTCCAGTGAAGTTCTTCTGAGGCAGTACTTACAAGAGGACTGCTGTTTGGAACATAGTGACAGCCCACTCAGACTCTCCCGACCACTCTGGTTTAAGTGCATTAAAGGAAACCCACACAAGCTTCTGGCACAGGGAGGTATTTGGATTTAGCTAGTGATGTCATACAGATAAAGACAACAGCCTATTTGGATATGGCTGACTCCTTGGAAGTGAACAGGCCCTCTGAGCAAGTTCTCATGAATATGTCACGACGTAACATGATCTAGATGTAGGGACTACCTGCCTCTTACCAGACAACGTGCATACAATCGGATATGCAAAGTTACACTTGTGTGGAAAGAGAATTACCTTCTGGAAGTGCATATCACAACTCCCATCCTGTTTGGCCTGTGGGGATTAGATGCCACAGGACAAATGTCGGAACCTGTTAGTCCATAGGGAAGATATCCATCAGCTACTCCTTAGGACTTTCGCTTTCATAGCACAGGCACAGGTGCAACTTGTTCAGTGAATAATTGGGACTGATAATTTTGTCTGTGATTGATGATGGCAGCATTGGTGTCTTCTTGGTAAAACAAATCTTTTTCCAATTCTTTAAGGGTGGCTCAAACTTCGTTTTGGCAGCTTTGAGGATCCTTCACACCATATTATTTAGTTAGACAATGTTGCCATCCTCATAGAAAACGTCTTCCTTTTTGTGGCATCAACAATCCAGTATCCAGTAAACAAATACTACTGGAAATGAAAAAGGTAAAAATACATTTTGCTGAAATTAACTAAGCTAAACATTGAATGAAGAAATGTCAAATAACTAGACTTTAATTTGTGATAGAAAAAATACATTGAAAAGAAAAAAACCTTCCTGGTGAGGAGCTTTATGGTCTATGTGCCAGTGAGGTGGGTTGGGAGGGTGCATCAGCAGAGCAGGGTTCTCTCCAATTTGCAAGCATACTTCCCAGATAGAAATAGAGAAGCATAGAAGAAGAGATGCTGGGTTGAGCCTGCATGGTGGAATAGGGGGTTATACAACCCATAGTATTGAATACATTATCAACCGAAATCCTATTTCAGAACACGGACATCTATTTGGAATGAGTTTCATTTTTAACAGCTACAATAATCCCTTCTGTTATTTTTACTTTATTCATTTACCACTTCCGTGTTCACTTTTTACATTACTTTCGGTGTAAGATAAACTATTTATACCTCCTTGTTTTCTTACTGCTTCCTGGATTATTGTCACTGGGATATTGTAACCTAGAAGCAACGATTCCATGATGTTGACTTTGTAAAACACTGACAATTCTCCCATCCAACTGGCTCTGCTGGAAGTAGCAAGTGATTGGTCATGAGGTTTGAAGTCAGGATCCACTCATTTCCTTAACACAGCTATTAGATTAGGACATAGTCATGTGCATGAATCTCACATCACTCTGCAGCCCGATGGTGGCAGAGTAAGCGGGGGTTAGGTAGACGACTGATGAGAGCCTAGAGAAACTGACTGGAACCACAGCGGTATTGACGTGAGCGTCAGGCAGACATGGTAGTGTTTGGTAGTAGTAGCTACCACGGTAGTGTAAGCCGTGCCCTCACAACCTGGAACTACTGGTGTTAGAATGTAGAGGACTGTGCTGCTCATGCCTGCTGGATCCCACATCAATATATACCATGGGCTAGCAGTGGTGCATTTTTCCCTCTTTAGCGGCTCTCGGGTTCCCAGATGCTATTTACTTTACGGGGCCATGAGCCCTTCGCCAGCCTTTCCAGGCAGTAGGTCCCTCATCTTCTTTCTTTCTGAGGGAACTCTCCACCTGCTCTTCCATCTCCCTTCTGATTCCCCACTGAGATGAGTTCCTGGACAATACATGAGATTTCCATTTCCTTTGCTTGTGCCTCAGTATCCGGGTCCCCCCCATCATCCTCCACTATCCACTATGGACTATCTTGTGGGGTATCTTTTCTGTATCTATGATCGGCCACATAATCATGTCTCCTTGTTCGTTTCCCCTAGTGCGAAAAGACGTGTTTTCGACAAACACGTACATTATGTAACAATCAAATCAGTCCAAATGTATCATTCAGTGACAGATGCTGATTTTTAGAAGCGAAGGGGTGCAAATATATTTCTCAAATTAGCTTCAGCAAGCGTACCTAGCGATTTTAAAATAGTGTGTTGAAATGGTGCCTTTTACAGAATACATTTCAGAAAGGTTAAGTTATGTAGGGGAAAAATGATGGTTAGCAAGCCTACACTGAATTTCACAGCACAATATTTGCAGGCACTTCTACTTTAAAGCACCTTTTCATGATTCTTGTGCCCACAATATGACAGTGTTGCTCCGTAAAACATGTTTTTCATGCTCCAACTGCATTTGTCAAACTCACACACACCCACGTTCTCACGCACCCACTCCACATACACTCGCTCACCGGTCTACTTACACGTTCTCTCTCTGTCTCTCTCTCTCTCTCTCTCTCTCTCTCTCTCTCTCTCATATACCAGGCCTTCTCACCTCCTTACTTGCTCTCCTCAGGATGGCAGCAGCCGAATAGAACACCCAGGCATACCATTCTAGACCTTTCCCCTTCTAGGGAAGAGGAAAGAGCAGATGAGTGGTGCATGGTGCCTCCTCCACTCGTCCCTTCCCCTGCACAGGCTTGGGTCGAGCCTGCATTCTGACCCTACATCTAGGTTGTCTGAGGGACCAGGGGTTTGAGGGGTCAAGACCTTGATTGCCAATAGAGCCGTTCACGTATAGCACCCCATGCCGGCAACCATTTGTCCACGGGTTTTGGAGCGCTGCTCCAAAAGTTTGGGATAGACCTGTGAGGTGCATGTGGGGTGGGCTTGGCTCAGTCAGTCACCACCAGTGCACATTCGCAGTATGGAGAGGCAATGTCTACAGGTGATGCAGGCTGGGTTGGACCACTTTTCACCCCAAACCATATAATCTATTTTAGTAACAGCTGAACGGTGATGGGACATGGCCCCTTCTGCCCGTATTGCCCCGCCGCCGCTAAAACCGCCCTTCTGTCTGTTTTGATCATTAACCTGTTTTTATTAGTGATTTCATAAGGGAATGTTTAAAGTTCTCCTGCGACAAATAGTTGTTCGATGTTTCACCTTCTCGGTTGCTAGACCTGTTTTACAATCTTTGTAATATTTTCCCCATGCTCGTTTGTGTTTTATTGTCCACCCAGCAGATCCACGCAGCTTTTTACACTCGGTCGCATGTAAGGCTGGTGTAGTGATTCACGCTGCCCCAGGTGGTGGGTCATTTGGGGGCAGATTTGATGTGCTTATCCACCTGGTGCTCCTCTGCTTTTGGTATTTTAGGGAGTTGCCTAGAATTGTCTTGCACCTATGTCTGGTGGTAGCATCTAAGCCAGGGCTCATAATGTTCTAACTATGCTCTGTTCTTAGAATCCCAATAATAATTGGCTTGCCTTTAAATTTTATTGCGGACACCTAAAATATTGCCCACGGAGACTTCTTCTTGTGGCTACTTTTTTCTTCCTTACTACCTATTGAATATCCCTCTGATAACTAGCCAACTCCTTTACATTGTTCATGCATTGGGAACACTCCAGCTCGGTAAAGCTCCTCTTCAGGAGATTGTGTGTATTTTTTTTTATTAGATCTCTGTTCAATCCTGACCATAAGCTTGATGTGACGGATATGTTTGCCAAGCAGTCGAGTCGCTAATTGCTGAACTTGCTGCCTCCTTTGTTGTTGTGTTTTTGTGTTTTTCAGATTGGGTGACATAATGCAAGTTTTTTGTGCCGGGAGGTAGCTGCAGGCATATGCGTTGCCATGGACCATGATGTCAGATCTGGAAAGAGAGCCATGCATCCTTTTTATTTTAAAAAGAGAGAGACATATTGTACGGCCTGTCTGACAGACAAGGCAGCTGATGCTGGCTGATCTTGGCAGGACTATGGAGGAGCGCAGATCCAGGAGCAGTCTGCTCCTCGTCGTTTCTATGCCGCAGGACGCCGGGCTTCGTTTGAAGCGATCTTGGAAGTGGTGTGTGAGAAGTCTTGGTCATGTTCAATAGCATTTTTAATTTGCTTAAAGAGCCAGATGATTTTGAATCATTAACATTGATTGTGGTGCGATGGGTCTTGAGGAATAAGGGCTGAGAGGACTTAATTGGGATAAACAGCAAATGTATGAATAAGGGACGCATCTCTGAGACCATCCTTCTTCTAACGGGCATTTGCGTAGCACACATCTGCCACTTATATGTCCTAATGCCCTGGGCTTGTCAGGGAGAGTTGCAGACTGGAACCTTGGCACATCTTTGCAAGATGCTGTGTCTGAAGGGTGTTGAATTTAATTGTGTTAGGTGCAGGTGTGTTCTTGTTTTGCACTCCTATTGCATCATGTGCGTTATGCTGGTGTACCAGTGGAAGGTGTCCGAGTGATTTATTTCTGTTAGTTACCTTGTGTGTATCCTCATGTAAGCATTGGCGAAAACATTGCCTGTAGTCACAACATTGTGGCTAGTGTAGACCAAGAAGTTCATGTGTTGTAGTGGTAATAAAGATTTTCTGCAAAAACGTTTGAGAAAACTCTTGATTCTATTAAAGACACGAAGGTAAGTATTATGCTCCTTTTTCTTTATTGGAAGCTCAAGCAGCAAGATTTAAGCCAAGCATAAGGTAATACATGTCCCAGCCCTTAAATGGCTCACCAAACCTGTGACCTTGATCCTCCATTCCTGCTGAAGCCAGCCTTTCAAGAACCTGCTGCTTACTGCTTCCTTTTTCGATGCTGCGAGGGCTGACTCCTTCTCTTGCCAAAACTGATGATCTCAGCTGTGGCCGAAAGCATTCGACTTAGCTGGATTTAACATCAGGCCTGTGAAGGTTAGGACAAATTAGTCCCTACCTGACGGTCTATTGGCTAACCACAGCACATAGCATTCTGAGACACTGTTATATATCTAACAGTCTGTCAGCCACTATTTGTGCCACATAGCACTCTGCGACATCGATGTTCAAATGATCACAGTCTAAGAACAATACCACATAACACAATAGCAAATTATCATGGGGCAAGAATAATGCTCGCCTCCATGCCTTTAATAGATTCAAGGATTTTCAGAAAGTTATTACGGAAAATCTTCATTGAATGTCAAGACTGGAGGCACAAATTATGCTTTTAAAAGGTTTACTCACCACACACGATGCCAGCTGTTCAAAAGGTCTGAGATAAAGATCACTGAAGACAGATTCGCCGGACAAATCTGCCATTTTCATAACATCTTCCAGCCTAACTCCCACTTGAAAAGCCTTTGGGCCATGGCCCCTCTACAAAACAAGATGCATCTATCCCTTCTTAGGCCAGTTTACAAGGCACCCAGCAGGCTAGCGTTGGAGCGGCCACTGTTTTATGTTGTTTGCGGATAGCTATCAATAGCTGGCCCCTTTTATGTAATGTAAATACATTTATAGAGCGCAAATGCATGGCCCGATGGCATCAAGGCGCTAGCAGGCACTTATTGGGGAGGAAGGGATAATTAAATTAAGCTAAAAAAGCAGTGTTTTCAGATTCTTCCAAAACTGCAAATAATCAGTTGTCCCTAAAATGTACTGGTAGCGAATTCCAGATAGTGGGGGTAAGAACAGAAAATGATTGTCCTCCTGCAGGTGCCCTGAGGTAGTTTGGAATGTTTAGCGGGAGTGGAGGATCGAAGTAGCCTAGCTGGTTTGTAAAGAACATGTTTACAGCAAAGGTATTCTGCGCCAGTACCATGCATGGCGCAATGCACCAGGCATAACATTTTACATTTAGTCCAGCTGCCAATGGACAACCAGTGCAACTGGCGAAGCATATCTACGGAATGGGAAAACCTTGAGGCTCCTAGAGCCAATCAGGCTGCCGCATTCTGTAAGATCTGCAGCCGCTTAAGCAGGCCGCAGGCTGTCCTAATTAAATACCGTTGCAATAGACAGTGAAGCCCATGATTGAGGAGGTGACAACCTTAATATGGGAATCCCGTGGAAGGAAAGGAAGAATTTGCCTCAGCACTTAGTAAAGCCCTTCTGGCCCACAGAGGGGATTTGGGCTTCTCCAGATCACAAAAAGCGGAGTTTCACTCCTAGGCTTTTCACAGTTTGAACCGTCTCTGCACAGGGTCTGAAAGAGGCAGGCCAGTAGTCGGCACTCCGTGAGGCCCCTGTGACATCAGAGCCAACCATCAGGACCTCAGTTTTGTCACAAATTTAATTATAACCAGTTCAGGGCAATCTATTCTCCAATGGATGCCAAACAATTCCTATGCTTGGAGGGTGGATCCTTCGCCAGGGCATTTAGGCGAAAAGGAATCCGCACATCATCTGCGTAGGTATAAAAGCCAACCCTATGGTCAGCAATCGGCGCAGATACCAGTTAAACAACAGGGGGGATAATGCTGAGCCCTGAGGGACGTGCTTACGTGCCAACGGCAAGGATTTCAATGGAGGGAGCGATACTGTCTGAAATCTTAGATACATATAATGACAACCAACAAAGAGGAGAGCCAGTGATACCAATCCATTCCAGGCTTCATGGTAAAATCCTGTGATCAACAGTTTCAAAAGCTGCAGAGAGGTCCAAAACTCTGACCTTTCCACGATCTTGCAAAAAGCAAAATGTCAAGTTCAAAATAATCTATCCCTTCTATCCCTTCTCAGCGAGTACGTCATTGCCTCGTATGCTTTCAGACATTTCACTATGCACAATTTAGGCTGGTCTCTGAAAGCTGGATATGAAATAACTTTGAAATTGCACTTAGTGCACCTGGGCACGTGAAATACTTCCCTGTTTGGTCAGTATACTGTCCGGCCCAAGTCCAGTGCCCGGACGTTGGACACTCTCCTGCATGATATAAGACATTGCAAGATAGCGAGCTTGCCCGAAAGAGCCATGCGAGACAGGTCACAGTCCCCTGGAGAGGACAGGAACCAATTCAGCACTGTGTTCACGTCTGCAACTCGTATCTAGCCAGAGACGGCGTGGACAGGTGCACCTCTTTCAGCATACGACATACCAAAGAGTGCTCGCTGACTGACATGTCATCTACCAGTTCGTCTATCAATTCACTGTCCTGTATGCTAATCCCCAGTCTGTTAGTGATGCCAGAAAATTCAGCACTTCTGCTAGAGAAGCTGAGCCCAGATGGGAACCTGCTCCTTACACCAACGTGTTCAGGCGGCCCAGGAGTTAGGATAGTGCCTTGAAGTGGAAGGGGCCCAGCTGTCTTTGATGAGGCTAATTGCCTTGCTCAAAATGCCTGGAATTCTCCACCTAGACCACACTGATTGCCACATGCAATGTAGTTTATGCTCGTCTCTTCCTGAATAGTTTCTGTCAGGAAGGCAGCTCTCTTGCCACTCTTGTTTACCCACTCTTATATTTACCAAATGCTGATAGACTTTTTTCTCACATTTTCTCTTTGCTGGCTCAGACAGTGCTGCTTTAGGTCATTTACAACAATTGTTACTTTCTCACTCTGGAAAGAAGATTTACAGACAACTTCTTTCTTAATTCCCTCTATTGGCTTTGGCAATGTTGGTTTTTATAAACTTGCTTTGATATTGCCCTCTTTTGACTTTGGCAATAATATTTCGTGTTAGCTTCTTGTAATAATGCCCTCTCTTGACTTTGGCAATGACTCTGACCTTTAATAATGCTACCTTTTATACCTTTTTATGTCTGCTCTCAAGGTTATTCTGCCAGTTTAGCTTCTTTACAGTAGTTTGGTATTCAAAATCATTAGATTTGGTCAGGGGGCGATCACAGAGCGTTCTGGGGTCAAATAATACTAGTGAACTCACCGGGTATCGCCTACGCATTGTAGGGAAGTGTGAGAAACCTGAAGGTGGCCACCTAGCTAGTCCCCGGCTATCTGTCATCCAGGTGGCCAGGACACAGCCGTTGCTATTGGATCTAGTTCCTGGGGGTGGACCAGTGAGGGTGGATCACCTGGATGGGGGGGTCCTCAGGGAGTGGTAGTGGGACACTGAAGGGTGAGACCCTGTATCCCTCTTCCTTCCCTCATCCACTGTTTTAATGATCTTCTTAATACAAGTTGCCGCTTTCAACCTTGGTTTCCTTGGTATCAGTCTTCCCAACTCACCGACTGTGCTGACTTCACTGGTGCTGCTTTGTTGTAGGAGCCAAGGACAGTACCACGGCGGCAATGGCTTCTCCCCGCCTTGACTATCGATGCGTGAGAGCCCCGGGTACCTCCGACACACAATGCAGGATTCTTCAGCTTTAATTCCAGGTCTTACATTTCCTATTCTCGAAGGCTCATGAAAGATGCAGTCTTTCACTGAAAAGGTCAAGGGCACTTCCCTCCTTGCAATCCTCTTCGGTCTTGCCGTTTTCCACCTTGTATTAAACTGCCATCTTGGAACTGCTGCTTCCTCGTGTGCTTTGCCTCACTCAGAGTGTGCTTTCATGCTCCGCCTTGTATCTGTGTGGGGAAGCGTAATGGAAGTCAGGTGTGTGTAGTGATCAGTAATTGCCTGACCATTGTATTGTGACATGTCGGGTATACGGCTCGGGTGCTAGTGCGTTTTCGCTCACAGGGAGTTGTCCGTGGGAAAGTGTTTGTGTCGGAAAAGGGGGGTGGGGGTTGAATCCCTAAGCATCCTACCTGGTAGGATGGGGTAAAGGTTTTACAGGGAAGGGGTTACTGCATCTCGCCTTCCGGTGTCCCACTTCCACTCCCCGAAGACCCCTCATCCAGGTGATCCTCCTGCACTGGTCCATCCCCAGGAGCTGGATCAAAAAGCGATGGGCGTGTCTTGGCCACCTGGATGACAGATCCCTGGGACTAGCGTGTGAGATATCTTCAGGTTTCTTACAGCGTCTGCTCGCTCCGATGCTTCCGGGTCTATAATTTTCTCTGCTGCGCTCCGCCTGGCAAACAGCTTCTTTCTGCTTCCTGTGTCCCATGCCAGTCGGGAAAGGAGCGTTTCTCACTCGGGGACACTCCGATGCTCGCCTGCCACCGGAGTGTCCCCGGTGCCAGCAGAGTTCAATTGAAAGCCTTTCAACTTAACGCTTCCTGCCGCGCAAACTCTGCATTTACAGTTCTCAGGGGTAATGCTTTCTCACACAACTCTCCCCGCTGCACAGCCTCTACATAAAAGGTCTTTGAAGGTAGAGACCCTCTCTGAACCAGCATCCGATCTACAAATCACAGCAGCTCCGGCATCTCTGCTTTCCTTCAACTTCTGCTCAAACTACAGCATGGAGTTACAGCAATCACTCCAACTCCTACTACTGCTCTCTATGGCCTGCACCTTAGGGGGTCTTATATACTTCCTAGTCCCAGTAAGGGTTGGGTCATTAACAATAATAGAGTGCAACTTGCAGTCCAGTGCTTCTACATCCCTCTTTTCTGTCCAAGTACTTTGGCAATTGTCAGACTTGAAGTCCCCAATGATCAAATTACCCTTTTCTTTCAGTCTCAATTTTACAGTAAGCCATTACGATGGTGGGGTATTTGGGGAAGTTATTAAAAGGATTTTCCCATTTCTCCTGACTTCCTTCCATCTCTGCCCCCATGTGATTCTCCCACAGAACACCACCCCCAGGGTCAGGATCAGGAAGCATCTGCCTTTCCCTGGCCACATGAGAAGGGTCCAAGTCCAGGTATTCTGGGGGAATCATCTCTGATTCATCACATATTGGAAACCAACATACAAGTACATCTCCAAGAGAAGGTGAACCAGAACATTATGCTAGAGAGGGTAACAGTAAGAAGATTAGGAAGAAAGATAACACTGCAAGGAAAGGGTTTGAAAGGTGTAATCCTCAGAGAAGAGATAAACAAACAACAGGCAAGGTTCTCACTAGTCCTGATGAACAAAGACTGCTAAAGAAAAATATTCTGCCCTGCACATCGAGTCTAGAGGTCTACCAGGAATGGAAGAAAACCTGGGGAATGAAAAGAGACTAATAGTAAAACAATGGAGGCAAATATCACTCCCAGGTTTTTCACACAGGAAAGAAACTTGAACAGCTAGTACATTTTGTGAGGAGTGGGATAAGACTTTGCTCTTTTTGATTTGAACAGTAATAAGAAACATTTTCTTTTGAGGGCGTGGAGAAAAGCCAAAAGGAACCGTTCATGCTTAGAGACTTTTAGTTGTTGAATCTGAACAAGTGAAACTAAAGACTGAGAAGCCGAGAGGGACAACCTTAGAGACATTGTTGCAGATGGGTTTGCAGTCACTAGGCAGAACCCAAACCAGAGAAACAATAGTTATTTAAACCCAGCTACTTTTCTGTTGTAGTGGGAGAGTCAGTTAGCTAGATTAGATTTTGACCGAGGACAGACTGAAGTAGTATGGAACGTTCTGGAAGATGCACAGCAATAGGGCTAGGTGAGTGTTTTTCATTTGTTTAATAAATTCCAAACTGTTTCACCCACAACGTCCATGTGTCTGAATCCTATCTCTGATCCACCACAGTACATAACGGCATGTACGGGCGCACAATGGTGGTCTTCTGCATGCAATTAATATTCAGTAACAAAAATAACGCCCCATACTGTTTAGACCCACTGCATGGAAGCATGTAATATTTGTGAGAAACCTGAAGGTGTCTCACTGAGTAGTCCCGCTGGGATCTGTCATCTAGGTGGCCAGGATACGGCCATCGCTATTGGATCATGTTCCTGGGGGTGCACCAGTGCGGGAGATCACCTGGATGTGGGGACCTCTGGCAGTGGAAGTGGTACACTCATTGGTAAGATGTGGTACACACTTCCTTACAACACCTTTTCCCCCTCCTACCCCTTAGGATATTCAGAAACTCTATCCTCCCCTTTTCCGACACAAAAACTTTCTCACACCAGGAAAGACAACCGACTAAAACCAGGGCTGTTTACCTGCCATGTCCCAAAACAAGGGTCAGGCAGAGTCAGGCAATTGACAATAACTACACACACCAGACGTCCCTTTCCCTTCCCCACCGGGATAAAAGGTGGAGCACGAGAGCACACTGGTATCAAGGCAAAACGTGCAAGGAGGCGACTGTTGCAGGACAGTGATTCAAAAGAAGGAGAAAAACAGCAAAACCTGAAAGGACGGCAAGGAGGGAAGTGCCCTTGCCCCTTTTGACCCAGACCTGCGACACATTTGTGAAAGGAATCATAAGACCGGGAAAGACAGTTAGTGTGTGGTGTAACAGATGTCAACGGTGCACAGCGCCCTCCCACCCTGATAACCACAGAGAGAGGGGCTTACTTCTGTAGTACCTTCCTTGACTCTAGAGACAAGAAACGTCAGGGCGTTCAGCTCAGCCGGTGAGTCAGAGGGAGAGCCGATAGCAGACCGGGCTGCGTTGAGTGAACATTGCAAATGGCAACATTATATGAATTGAAAGAGCTTGTGAACAAAGAACTTGTGTGTGTGTGTGTTAATAAACTTCTGAGAACCAGGGGAAGACCATCTGCAGAGTAGTCAGACGCCACGGGGGCGCTTATTTGAAAGACTCTGGTCCGTCCCCTTCGGTGAACTACAGATATCAGGAGGCCCTGGGAGAACCCGACTTAAGATGTCAAAGTGGTCATACAAGGGTTGAGTAAAATCCCTTGTACAATCGAAAGTCTTTGACCCGTAACCACAAGAATAAATAAGACCCATGAACTTTGTGAGGCCAATCATGAACCCGACTGAGGGATGTCTGCAGTGAGTTGATGGTCTGAGCCCGATCGAGGGAGACTATCGCAAAGAAAAAAGAGAGAAAGGGAAACCCAGAATAAATATAAAGCAACTACAAGTCCCAAGAGGCATTGGGACGAAGGTGAAAACCTGTAGAGCTCGATCGCGGCTGAGGGAAGCATACAAAACGTAATGAAGGGAGCAGAACAATGGTCAGAGTGATCAGGCTGGGGATCCCGTAAAAGTCCTTGCCGACTTGAAAGTCTCTGACCCAGCAAACAGTGGAAGGCGGAGCAGCTCGAGTCCAACAGAGGGAAGCCAAAGCGCAAGAACCACTGAAGGTTTGAGCCGACGGAGGGGACCCTTATGTGATAATAGAATTGTGTGAAGCCTGACTGGAGGCTTAAGAGAAAGCCTGACTGGGAACTTAAGAGAGAGCCTGACTGTGGGCTGAGACCCAGACTTGGGTAAGAGAAGAAAGCTAAGAGTAGTGAATCGCGCATTATAATAAAATACAAGTGATCTGTGTAGCTGGCAAATGTTAAACTAAATGGACACACAGTTATGGTGTTCATCTCATTTAGGAGCATACACGGAAAAGTGACAATTACATTTGCAAAAATATATATATATATATATATATATATATATATATATATACATGTTACACCTATTTTGAAAACATGAATATGTGCAACCAATGGAAAGGAAGCATGGTTGGTTCTTTTTCTAAATTAAACAGTCTTTTTCACATTCAGTAGATACGGTTTCTTGTAAAATTGGCAATTCTCTGCAATTCCCAGATAAGTGTCATCAATGGCCTTCAAATAGCATCATTGATGTGTCTCCACAGCAGTCTATTCCAATGAAAAAGAAGCATATCCTAATCCAACAGTTTGGGATTTTGCTATAAGCAGCCATGTTCCCCTTCCAAGCTTCTCCAAAGCATTCTCGTAAAATTAATATGTGATTACGAGTATTTGCTGTTTCTTCACAAACCAAAATAACAAATTCGACTTCTGTTTGACACAAAAGATAGAAAAATAAGGACAAGCTCCTCCTGCTATCATTTAAGCTAGTTAACCACCTAGACGACAGGCAAAGAGGATTTCACAACTTAGTCTATGATTCTGAGTCTGATTGAAGGCAGATCTATTGCCATGTACCAGCTCTGGCATGAGCCAAAAAAGTCAGTACTCAGTCCCAAGTAAAAGTCTTTTATTAGAGTCTGTGCTATGGGATGCTGTATTGCTCCTCAATCAATTAGCGCCAAACACACTTAGTGAAGAAGTTTTAATTAAACCGGAATCAGTTTCAAAGCTGCTCCTCATCCAGTACCTTTCAGGCATCTGCCTTTGCAGGGAGAAATGACTAGAAGGGTAAGCGGGGTCAGGAGTTATGCCCCATTTCATAATACGTTGGCGTATAATAGAAGTAGAAGAGGTAGGTAGGATAGCACTTAGGTGAGTCCTGACAACATGATCGAAAACAACGCAAGATTTCAAATTTAGTGCCCTCAACTTCAGTATGAGAGTCGCTGCTTTACATTAGGGAGACCCTCACTTTCCGAAATGGCCAGAGTATGGAGTTAGGGATTCACTTAATGCTCCTGCGTCTCACTGTGGCAATATGGCTGTGGTATAAATGAGGACAACATAACATCACCTATGATCTACATGACCTCACACGCTATATGAATAGATGGGGGGGGGAATGCTGATCAAGTATTGCAGGGCATCACTGCAATGTGATGTGAGGAGGTTTGCTAAGAGCACAATAACAAAAAGTTAATGTTCATCTTAAAATAGTGTGACGAATTGTGGGATTAAGTCACTTCTCCGAAGGGGTTAGGGGTATTCTTTCCCTGTGAGGATAGGGAGGTGAGCCTGCAATGTGATACCCTCCCTAGGGGTAGAGACAAGCGGGACATCCCACTGAGGAACTCCCAGAGTTACTCACTTTGGGACCCTCCATAAATTCAGAAGGGTCAAGAAGAGAAAACCACTATTTGCTATATTGACCTAAATTTTATGAATCAACCTAATGTAGTTAATAGTGTTGATACTGTGAAGAAGAAGAATGAAAGAGTGATGATGATTACTCAATGGTCTGAAACAGACAATACTGTGAAGAAGGAGGGAGAGGCAGTGATGCCGATTACTCCTTTGCCTGCAATGAACAATACGGTGAAGAAGATGAATGACCGAGCAATGAAGAGCGATGAAGAGCACTCAATGGAAAGAGAAAGAGGACTATAATCCTCCGCTGGGGAGGGCCAAGCCAAATGACATAAAAAGGGAAGAAGGACTCCTATCAGAAAGTCATTGCTGGGAATGAGAAGCCCGGAAGTTTCAAACCTGCAGTGCTGTCACAGCTGATCGAATCCAGGAGGTCCTGTATCACGTGAAGGTAACCAGCTGGCATGCAAGGGAAGCACCAGGAGAGATGGGAGCTGGTGAAGCCAGGGGAAGGAAACCCCAACAAAGCCAAGAGGTCCTATATGTCGTGAAGGCACCCAGCTGGCATGTGAAGGAAGCACCGGAAGAGCTGGGAGCAGGAAAAATCACCATGGGAAGGAAACCCCAACAAAGCAAACCAGTTGTAAGTAGTGGCGTGACCCAAGAATAATGGACTGTGCAGTCTGACAACTGTGTCGGGACCGCTATGACTTGGGCTCCACAGAGCGAGTGCCGAGTAACCAAGAGACTTGAAAAAAAGCAGAGAAGCCGCCCTGACAAGGAGAATAGACGTTCCTGTGCTGTGCGCAGGTCCGGTGATGCCTTACCGCTGGAGAGAATGTAACAGGAATGGCGGGAGACACGGGAGGGATGGCGGAAATGACAAGCACCAGAATCATACTCATCTCATTGAATCTAAAGAGGGAAAATCAAGAGTGACCTACTACTGGCCTGATTAGAAAAGTCGCAATAATATTGAATTACGAAAGCTGAGTGAAGAACATTGTGGCTATAATCATACTCATCCCAGTGGTGGTGGGAAGTATAACGTGAATGATAAAAAGTCAAATGAAGAGCATTACTGGCCCAATCATAGTCTCCCCAGTATTAGTGTGAAGTGAAGTTCAGAGTTGAAATATTAGAAGCAGAACCCGATTCGTACCAGTAACACTGATATGGGAATGATAAGAGTGAACCATTACTGGCGTGATCAGAGACATTCCAATAAGATTGAAATAAGAAAGTTAAGTGAAGAACAATATTGGCATAACTGTACCCGACACAGTAGAAGAAAAGAGTGGAAATCAAGAGTAAACTATTAACCTAGTCAACCCAGTAAGAAAGAAGTAAGAAAAGTGGAGAACATCACTGGGGTAATTCTATCCGAGAAGAGGTGACAATCAGAAATAAATCACCTCTGGCAGAATCAGATTCATCCCAGAAATATTGACGTGAGAAGACCAAATGGGGATCATTAATGGTACAGCCATACTTGTGCAAGTAACATTGAAGTAAGGAGGACAAGTGTGAAATATTACTGGGACAATTTCACTTGGAAATTAAAGGTGAAGATAGACTATTAAAATTACTTTTGCCAAGAACATAGTACTACAGAAGGGAGTCATTCTCCTGTACCCTCGTTATATGGAAGGGACAGAGCAGACTAGAGTTGGACAGAGGACAGTTATTCTTTCTGGAAACTTAACAATGACAAGCACTTCAGTTAGTTTCTGTTAGGTAGAAATAACATTGATCTTAGGGATAGTGAGGCGCTATTTTAATTTACTTTTAATTTAAATAAAAAATCTTGAAATGTTTGAATTAAGTCTCTGTCCTTTTCTGACCTGCAACAATAGTTTAGGAAAAAATGTCAATCAGAAAACTGTACTTGTAGTTAACACCCCTCTGACTATTGAGCCAAGGAGGACATTCCAATGATAATGCTGGGCAGGTACAGTGGACAATGGAGGGAGGCAAAACATACCGTAGCAATCGTTAACACAGTGGCCTAGAATGAAACTTAAGTGGTAGTGTTCTGTCTATTCATTATTTTTTTGTTTTAGCCTAATTTAATCAGCCTTTCAAATATTCAAATTTCAAATAATATACACATTTCTTTTTACAATATATAAAATAAACAAAAAAACGCATTCCTAAACTAGAAAATAACAGGTTAACAATTTACAAATCACACATCCCTACCCGAATACGTAGATCAAAGACATAATACCTTGCATCATACATAACATAAAATATCTACTAGTAGGATAAAAAAGAAAAAGAAATCTCTTTAAGCAACTTAGTTCAGCAGAAGATTCAAGGACTGCAAAAACTTTACCATTGCAATGTTCAGCCTCGAGAAATGACTTCCATAAAGACTCAGCCATAAAATGTCAGCATCCAAAATTTGGTAATATTTAAAAAAAATGAGAAAAATATTTGATTCTTAATGCCAGAAGATTTGGACATTCAGCAATCAAATGTTTAAGTTTTCGCCTATGAAGTATTTCCTTTGTATACCATAAATTTAGTCTTAATCTTAGATACAAGGATCTAAAACTAGGATCAGGAAATTTCAACAGGTAAAGCCCTGTCCTGTGCAATTGTTTCGCAGTAAAAGGTTGACCCTTGAAAGCTTGTAATAGAGAACATTTTTCTCTAGTCATTATTCAATCATTAAGCCAGATCTTTTTTTTTTTTAAACTTGAAGCAGATTATTGATTAGGACTGTTTCAGGCAAATCCACTAGCTCTAATGGAGTTCTTGCTCTAGTAGTCCATGATTTAATCAACTTGCTTTCAGATGTTAATACAGTTTGGGCCAAGGCCGACATAACAGCAGGGTGCTTCTCACTCATAATGTACTTCCGGTACAGAGACAAGAGTTTCCAAGAATAAATTGCATAGAGTGGCACCAGGCCCAACTCATGCCGAATCATACACATAGAGGTAGCCAAGGGAAGACCTAAGACGCCCTTCCAAATACGACCTTCCATTTTCAACTAACCTGTTAGGTCATGCCTAGTCTCTGCTTCATATACCAGAATGGGAATCACCTTTTGTTTATAAAAAAATAATCGTAGCAGAGAGCGAATATTTCCCATATCGAGTCTGGATGAACCTTGCTTGTGATATGGCAATTTTTAGCTTAGTATCCAAGGTACCATAATATGGCTTTTCGGCCACATGATTACTAAGTGTGAGGGCAAGATATTTTTACTCTGAAATAACCCTCAAGTTTATGTCCTTGCAATGTCCAATATTGGGTATTTGTTTTCTTCGTCTTATTTTGCCCCATATCATGATCTTGGACTTAGATTGGTTAATAACCATGGAGTTGGTCTCTACATAAAGACGAAGCTGGCAGAGCAAAGCTTCTAATCCCTTGGGTGTTCTAGCTAACAACACCAAATTATCAGCATAGAACAACCAGTGGACTCGAGTATGTAAGGAACTCATTGTGGCAACAGTAAAGACAGACAAGTGATCACAGTTCAAGCGTGTTTATTAAACTGTATTGTGGGCGAGAAGAACACCTAATCTAGATGTAAATCTAGGAGGGGAGCAAGCTATGACCAACAAATAATAATAAGGCAGTCCTTGTGGCATCTTGTCAAATAAAAGGACCTCTACTAAATAAACACAATTGCTAATCCTTACCGCTAAGTTTACAAAAATAGCGTGGGATAGTGTTCACAGGAAAAGAAAGAAGTGTTCACAAAAATGATAAGTCAGGATGCTATGGCCGGGGTCTCCCTTTCCCACCTTTTATAGCAAGGAGACAAGGCAGCACTCTTGAGTACAGCACACTCCTGGGCTTCTTCAGCACAAGGCTACAGATCCTTTCAGCGATATCAGGACCTTCAGTGGTCAAGTCTGTTTCCTACAAAAGTCTCTTGCCTTCTAGGGCCTGATGTATCAAAATAATCAAACAAATGTTCCTTTCCGCATACTTTTCTGTAGGGTGATGGCTCTTCACCACTGGATTCCCTCCAGCCGGGTACCGATCTTCTCAAATGTTAGCCTCCCTCCATTTGGTTCACTACGGCTTTTCACTGAGAATAATTTCCTGTGTTATTCACAAGTCTTCTTTTTAAACAACCTTCCACTGTGGACATCTCTCAGCCAGGTTCACGCTTGTCAACACTAATGTTTACAGGGTTATCGTGCTTCACCGCGCTTTGCAGGCATCCCTCAGCCGGGTTCACATTTGCCAGCTACACAGATCACTTGTGTTTTATTATAATGCGCGATTCACTACCCTTAGCTTTCTTCTCTTACCCAAGTCCGGGTCTCAGCCCACAGTCAGGCTCTCTCTTAAGTTCCCAGTCAGGCTTTCTCTTAAGCCTCCAGTCAGGCATCACACAATTCTACTATCACATAAGGGTCCCCTCCGTCGGCTCAAACCTTCTTCAGTGGTTCTTGCGCTTTGGCTCCCCTCTGTTGGGCTCGAGCTGCTCTGCCTTCCACTGTTTGCTGGGTCAGAGATTTTCAAGTGGGCAAGGACTTTTACGGGATCCCCAGCCTGATCACTCTGACCATTGTTCCGCTCCCTTCATTACGTTTTGTACGCTTCCCTCAGCCGGGCTCGAGCTGTACAGGTTTTCACCTTCGTCCCAATGCCTCTTGGGACTTGTAGTTGCTTTATATTTATTCTGGGTTTCCCTTTCTCTCTTTTTTCTTTGCAATAGTCTCCCTCGATCGGGCTCAGACCATCAACTCACTGCAGACATCCCTCAGTCAGGTTCATGATTGTCCTCACAAAGTTCTGCAAAGTACAGATACCACTGAGGTCTTGCCAGGTGTGTCACAAGGTTGTTTTGCATGGGAAATGAGGGAACATGCAGTGCCGTTTGTACCATCTCTGGCTGAGGGTAGGGCCGTGTCTCTTTGTACGGCCCTATACTCTATTAGTAACAGGGGTCTCAACTTTCTCGCCCCTTTGTGTTAAGTTAAGTGTAGGTCAAGCAAGGCTCCCATTCGAGCTTTGCATTAAGGTTGTCCTTACTCAGGCTATAGATATGAGCACCTGTTCTGGTGTCATTCTGGGAGATTTAGGATGGCTTGTTCTTCCAAGGACTGTGAAGCGCTTCACCGCCAGGTCATGAAGTTTTGTAGGTTCCATTACGGCTTCTACTCACAGCCATTGTTTAGCTGCTTTCCAAATCGTCTACCATGCAATAATGCAGGTCTTCCAATTATGGGGAAATTAAGGCAAGGGGAAAACCCAGAGTGGCAGCCACTCAGTAGTTGTGGGCGGCCTCAGTCAGAACTTGTTTATGGTTATCCGTATAAAATGTCGAAAAAAATAAACATATGGTAGAAATGTTCGAATTTCGGCTGTACCAAAATTTCGTACACCCGAATATGGGATTACACCGCGGCGGACATTTCGGATTCAAAATGTTCCAATTCGGAAATTTCCACTCCGGTATTATCGCTTACATCCATTTTATGCCAGGTAGACTCGCAGATATGGATTCATGTTTTAATCCAAATTCCCTCTCAACACTGTCTTACTGCAGCCCTGCCCTTTGGGCATGCAGAATTCTGGCCATACATGGCACACTTGTTTTACGTTTTCTCTGCACAGGGAAAACAGCGATTGGGTTCTGCACTGCGTTCTACATCACTGTCGCCAATAGGTCTAGGGACACTGTACTCCCTGACACTGAGACACCACCAACCAATGGACCAATGGTTGCATTGCCAATGAGTCTTAGGGTTGGACGCAGAGCTATGACACCACAATTACCTGTAGTCTCTGGGTCTGTGATTGCAAATCCCTATTCAATAGCCAAAGAGGTTGTCTTTGTCTAGGCTGGTTTTGTGTTTCTGGGACGGGCACTACAAGGGAAGAGAGGCTCTTTTGGGAACAGAGGAGAATGCTCGCAGGGAAACGGCGGAGATTGACGAGACTGCAGTTTAAGGAGACTTCTGGGGGAAGACACAGATTGCATGAAGGGCAGTGCAGACCGCCGTAGTAACAACTTGAGAGCCTGTAAAGGAATTCAAACTGTAAAGAAGTGTGAGAGACTGTAGGGAAAAGGGAGTGAATGCAGCGAGGTCCCAACAGGAGTGGACTGGGAACCAAAAGAGGTCATTGTCAAAGTGGCCTCATATTACACATTTTCTGCAAGTCGAACCATGTTCCTATGAGAACATTTGGAAATAAAATAGGTTACTACACAAGAGGCCCAGAATGCAGAGGCCTATCGTGAAATCTCCTGAGTGCCCTATAGGCCAGTCCACCGCTGGGTACGAGGGGTGGACTGGGAACCAAAAGAGGCCCTGGAAATGGTTTTCAAAGTGGCCCTGTATTACACATTTTCAGCAAAGCCAACCCCTTTCCTATGAGAAAATGTGGAAATAAAATTGTGTACCACACAAAAGAGGCCCAGGGTGCAGAGGCCAACCAGGAAATATCCAGAGTTCCCGATAGGCCAGAGTTCCCGATAGGCCAATCCACCCCTGTCCAAGGTGCAGAAGACCACCGGGACATCTCCAGAGTTCCTTATGGGCAGTCCAGCCCTGCCCGGGCAGTCCAGCCCTGCCCAGGTTGCAGAGGACCACCGGGACATCTCCAGACCACCGGGACATCTCCAGAGTTCCCTATGGGCAGTCCAGCCCTGCCCAGGATGCAGAGGACCACCGGGACATCTCCAGAGTTCCCTATGGGCAGTCCAGCCCTACCCAGGGTGCAGAGGACCACCGGGACATCTCCAGAGTTCCCTATGGGCAGTCCAGCCCTGCACAGGTTGCAGAGGACCACCGGGACATCTCCAGAGTTCCCCTGTAGGCCGGTCCAGCCCTGCACAGGGTGCAGAGGACCACCGGGACATCTGCAGAGTTCCCTATGGGCAGTCCAGCCCTGCACAGGGTGCAGAGGACCACCGGGACATCTCCAGAGTTCCCCTGTAGGCCAGTCCAGCCCTGCACAGGGTGCAGAGGACCACCGGGACATCTCCAGAGTTCCCTATGGGCAGTCCAGCCCTGCACAGGGTGCAGAGGCAGGGGAGTTGCTAGGTCTGGAAAAGACCCGGGGCTACGCTGATGTCGGAATTGTTGGGACTGGGGGCTAGCTAGTCTTTTGGCTGTAGCTCCTGAGATTCTATCCGGGGCTACAACCAAAAGATCAGGGGCTATAGCCCCCTTAGCCCCCCTAGCAACGCCCCTGTGCAGAGGCCTACTGGGAAATCTCCAGAGTTCCATATAGGCCAGTCCACCGCTGGGTACCAAAAAGCAACAGCGATTTCGGAGATGGCGGGTGAAATATGGATGGACTGCTGAGACGGGTGGCACAGGAGCACAGGGAGACGCTGGCTGTTCACTGGAAAGAATGCATCTTGGGGGCAGTCTGAGTGCCCAAGCATGAGAGTGGCGCAGGTTTCTTTACCCACGCGTGGGGCTCTTTTGCAAGGGGCTCTCTAAAGAATGAGGAAAGGCACTATTGAGGAGATTGTACTTGCCGTTAGGGCCCTCACTTGCCGACTTCGCATTCTGTGCGCGCGCTTCTCCTCCCCACATCCCCTCCCCCACGTCGCCGGCGCCTCCAGAGTCATTTGTGTGCTTGTCTTGTAGTCGCTCGGATAACGCATGGCCCACGCACACTGGACTTAATTGAATTGGCGCTGTAATTTACTAGCTCGCTTTTCCTGTGAAATACCCTGCCATGTACCAGAAGGATTAATGGCTCCGATCCATGTGTCAGTTTACAAAAGTGCTCTGAATTGGAGAATACAAACTTGTAACAGTGTGCCTTCGTTTGTGGATCTCCTTCAGCGTGCAGGCATTAAAGGACTTTAAAATTGTGTGGCGCCACACGATCACTTTGATTACTATGTATCTACATTTTAAATAATTTCAAAAATAATATTTCATGATTATTTCTGTCACGTGTGAGTAGTTGTTTTATAGTACGAAGTTGTAACCTAACTTTTTACGTGCCCTTAGGACACTCGCATGTATGTATACAGACATGTGCTACTGTGCCACATTTCTGGATCCATATGGTGTGATGCCCACTCCAACTCCATGACCCGCCCACTCATTGACAACCTGGAAGCCCTGATCATGACAACTCATTTTGGACCCCACCCAAGTTGCAGGGCACACCCTTGACGCAATATCCAGCTCAATCAATCTTATCTGCCCTCTTTCCACCCAGCCTCGAGTTTGGACTCATCACTCCACCATCTTCTTCAACACTTGGTTACGAGCGCGATATAAATAAAATATAATTTCATTTCATTTTCTCACCTATGACACTGTCCCCCTCACCACTCCTTTTAACCATTGCAATCGCCCCGTGTTCCCCTCTGGAACAAGGTCACAGTATTCCCTGACCTGGCGGACTCTCTGCTTTCCTCCCTTCCCAACCTCCCTATCGGTGAAGGAATGCCATCTGTCAATCTCTTCGACCGGTGGCTCTCTGATACGCCTACTAGATCCACTGCCCATAGGCCAGGCCATTCTCCAAAGTGGGTCACTCCTTCCCTCAAATCCCTCAAAACACACAACCACCAGCTGGAACGCATATGGGTGCCAACCCTTCCTCTCAGAACAAAGCCACCCTTGCCAGGCAGATCAGGACATACAGGGCTGAAATTAGAAAAGCCAACAGATCCTTCGATGGAAACCGAATCTCCAACGCTCCAATCCTAGCAACGAACTCCACAAGATCATTGCAGAATTCAAGAACCCTCTCTGATCTACCCCCTCCACTCCTCACACCCAAGCTCTCTGCGAAGCCTCGTCGGATCACTTCTACAACATCACTATCAAAAGAAATCACACCATCAGCACCAAATAAGCAACATTCATGCTCACCCATCCCCCCCCTTTAAGCCACCACACGCCCCCTCTTCTGCTCCTTATCCCCCATCCGGATTTCCTGAAGCTACTCTCGAATAGTGGCTCTTCAGGATCCATGGGAGACCCTTCCCCCCTCTCCGCCTCCTCAAGAACATTCTCTCCTCAACCTGCGCAGGAAGCGTTGCCTGATTATTAATTAAATATTGACCGTCATCCTGCCTTTTCCCAGCAGCTTTCAAAACCTCTCACGTCAAACCCCTACTCAAAAAAGCCTCTCTCGGCCCCCTCCTTTCATCGAACTACCGCTCAATCTCAAACAATCATTTTATTGTCAAACTCTTAGATCGCACTGTATAGTCCCAGCTCTTCCTTTTCACAGAATCCAGTGGCCTTCTCGATCCCTCCCAGATCGGCTTCAGACCACTCTGTGGTACTGCATCCACCATTGTCTCTATCTGGGACGACATGAAAAGAACAGCAGATGCAGAAGGATGTGCCGCACTCATCCTTCTTGACCTCACAGCAGCATTTGGCACAATTGGCCATCTCACACTGATGGATAGGCTCCACTCCCATTTGCATCCAAAATTCTGCTATTAGATGAATTTCCTCTTTCCTCGCCAACCACTCACAAATCATTACCCTCCCACCTTTCTTCTCTACCCGCCCGCTTGTCTCCTTGGGAGTCCCACAAGGGGCACCCCCTTTTCACCCTTCTCTTCAGCCTTTACCTAAGACCCCTCAACGCCAACATCCGCTCTTACAATCTTACCTGTTACAACTACACCAGCATCACACAGATCATTTTAAAAACCCCAACGCCCCTTCTTGCCTCCCACCCAGACCTCACCTCCTGCCTCACCAAACGCAACCACTCGATGACAGCCAACCATCTCGTGAAACCTGGTTAAACCAAAATACTAATTTGCTGCAAGACAGCACTCCTCCCCCAACCCACACCATTGCCGCCCTCCCTAGGTGACCCCCCTGCATCATACCCCTCAGTAAAGAACCTTGGATGCACCTTGAGCGCTGAACTAACTCTCTCTTGCCAGATCAATGCCAGCTCCAGGTCATGCCAATTTCACCTCTGCATTCTCAGACAAATCTCTCCCTATCTCTCCCACCCGCACAGAATCTCAGCAATTCTGGCCATCATCCTCTCACGCCTAGACTTCACCAACTCCCCCTATCTAGATACCCCTGCCTTTCAGCTTAGAAAGCTACAACGTGTCGAAAACTCCTTGCCTTCACCCCAAGAGAACACATCTCTCCTGCCCTCAGTGTACTCCACTGGCTGTCAGCCGACGGGTCATTTCCAAAGCCATGTCCATTGCCCACTGTGCCATCCACTATTTAGGCCCTAAATTCCTCCTAAACAAACTCACATGATACTAACCCATCAGAAACCTCCGATCCAACTCTGCACGCCACCTTTAATCTTACTAGAATAAGAATGTCCTCCTTCTTCGTTATAGCTCCCACACTCTGGAACTCCCTTCCTCTCAACGTCTGCCTCTTAGAGGACCACCTTTCCTTCACGAAGGCGCTCAAACATGGCTTTTCCCAGCTGCTGTCTGACGATCCTTTCACCGATCACGCCTACATGATGACACCAGGCCACAACACTAAGTCCATCACCGTGGTCGCCCGTCGGCTATGTCAGTCATGTCACGTGACCAGAAGACACCCACTCTTGTGATCTGCTCACCCAACCCCTGTTTGCCCCTGTTCGCCCGTTGGCGGCTAACTGAACAACCTACAGCGACAACCGGTAAGGTGGTACGGACGAAGAGCACAGCCATCACTATGCTCTGGTAAAACCTTGCCCCTCCTACATTAATACCACATGCTCTTAACAATGTGTTGATTTGCAATGTGCTCTTTAGTTTGCCAGTGTATTGCCAACATATTGGACATGAAGGAATTGTGTGCGTTGGCCCATGGCACAGGCCGATGTATAGCATTTGGAAAAATGGTGTGGGCTGGCCCATGCATTGCACTTGAAAAATGTGTGTGGCATAGAAGAGTTGGACTACATATTGCGCTTAGAAGAATTGTGTAGTTTAGCTTGTGTATTTCACTTAGAAGAATTGTGTAGGTTAACCATTATATAGCGCATGGAAGAAATGTGTAGTGTGTAGGTTAGCTCTTCTATTCCACTTGGAAGTATTTGTGTAGTTCAGCCAACATATTGCACTTAGAAGAATTGCGCAGGTTAGGCCACGCATTGCGCATAGAAGAATTGTGCAGGCTAGCCCATCCATTGCACTTAGAATTAAGTATGAAGATAACCAATGCATTTCACTAAGAAGATTAAACGGTAGGCCATTATCTGCACTTAAACAGACTTTGAAGCACACCTATACACCGCACAAAGCAGTTTCATACGGGTAGCATATACACTGAACTAATATGTAAAATGAAGATAGACATTGTATTGCACTTGGAATATTCAAGGGGAGCCAATGGGTTGCACTCAGACCGATTGTGAAGCTAGCCTATGCGTCGCACACAGCTGATTTATGAGGGTAACATACACTGCACTTATACGTATAATGAAGATAGCCAATGTATTGCACTTGGAAATGGTTCAAGGGTAGCCACTGTATTGTGCTTGGAGGGGTTACAAGGGGTGGCCTATGTATGAAAACCTAGAGCTATTATAATTAGATTGTAAAGGCTGCCAAGGCATTGCACTTAGAAAACCCGGAGAGTAGCCACTACACTGGACCTATGTGACTTTAGAATTTGACAGTTTATCATTCCGGGCATTTAAAGAAGGTAGCTATTGTATTGAACCTAGCAGAATGTAACCTTGCACTATATCCAGTTGAATGCTAAATTATAATCTATGTATCAAATCTAGGTGAACGCCTGTAGCCAGTGCATCGAATCGATTGTAACATTGCCAGAGTCATAGAATGTAGTTCTAGCAGAATCATAATTATCTAGTTCTTCATTCAATATTATTGCTTTAGAATGTAGCCGCTATAGCATAGCTGACTGTATGTAGAAGGAAGCCAATAAACTAAATGAACTCTAGAGGTTTAGAATGTGGCAAATGTTAGAAAGGAGACAATGTACTTGAACTTATTACATACCAGGCTTATGGAACTTTAGCCGAAGGCTCGGCCACCATCCTGCATGCATCTGCTTTCACACACAACGCAAAAGAAATTTTGCACAACACCTCTGCCATAAGTATGCAACTTTCTTTCACAACTAAAAATTTGATTGTAGCTACACACATAACGACTATCCTCTCGCAAACCCCAACCAGACTACCTCACTAGACTACCTCTCCCCAGCCATCTACATGCCAATTAGGCATGGGTGGCTAGCATCGACTTGGCCAGCCCTTCTTATCCTCGTATTGGTTATAATGCACACACGCATACCAGCACCTCCTCGACTTTCCCATATCTTGGACTTCGGTCCCTCCGATGGTGTTAAACCTACAGCTTGTTGTGACCATACCTATGGTGAAAGGCGCTCGACAAATAACTAAATTAAATGAAAATTAAATCATCTTTATGTCCAGTAGTGCACACTATGCTGCCCCAATAGTGGCAGTACAGTTAAGGTTACAACACATTTTACACATGCAAAAATGCTTTCCTCTTGAAATTTTCTTTCAATTCAATGAAGGTTCACCAAATTTGGCAAGCCATTGATATGTGCTTTATCCTAATCTTGATCCAAGAAGATCTCCAGGACAGATTTTCATCCACTGCTTGTGACATGCTACTCGTGAAAATGTTCTACATCTTGCTAGGGAATCTGATTTCATGAAGTCTTGGCTGCAGGGATTCTTGAGGAAAGTATGACCTTTCTTTGGAGACGGTGCGCTTATTAAAGGAAAAAAGAAATTAGCATTAATTTGAGTGTTGTCCCAATATTTTTAAAATTGCACATTGGAGAGAAATTAGAAGTATAAGATCCGAGAAAAATACCAGGATTACGAGATCAACAATGGAATAAAAACAGACTGAGATCCCCTCCCTTGCCATCAAGTAAGGTCCAGGTTGTGAATGCTTCATGAAGTAAGACACAGACAACAGAATCAGTTTTCTAAATAAAATGGTTTATTTTTCCTAAATGTCACGATGGAGTTTGGCCTAACTTGCCTTATGGTAAGGTGGTATTTCCCTACCTAAAGAAACTAAGGATACTCTCTGTCATTAAGTTCAACTCAAAACTCTGTCTGTGTCCAAAACCTATACTTGCCCTCACAACTAAAGATATACAATGTGTAGGGATGTCAGCAACAGAAGAAACAGTGTTTCCAAATAATGTTCCGAGCTTCTTCCAGCTCCTGACTTGCTTTCCAGCTTCCCCTTCCCCAAGTTCAAAACATGTTCCAGAAGCTTCGGTGTTCCCTTCCCCAAGTTCAACACAGTTCACAAAGTCTTGCGGTTCCCATCCCCAAGAAAGCAGCTCTTCTATCTTCCAAACATCAATCAGTTCAGATCTCTTGGCTTTCAATAATAATTCCAGTTCAACTTTGTGACCATTCAGGCTTTTCAATAGCTCACACATATTGTTCCATTCCTCATTCATTTTACCACTTATTATACAAAACAGCTTCTGTATCTTGACTTTCCTTGTTACTTTCTGTGAGAAACCTGAAGGTGTCTCACCTACTGGTCCCTGGAGATCTGTCTTCCAGGTGGCTAGGACATGGCCATCACTATTGGATCCAGTTCCTGGGAGGGGACCAGTGAGGGAGGATCACCTGGATGAGGGTTGTTCGGGGAGTGGAAGTGGGACACCGAAGGTTGAGATGCGGTACCCACTTCCCATTAACACCTGTTCCCCATCCTACCCCGTAGGATATGTAGAAGCTCTACCTGCACTTTTTCTGACACAAACACTTTATTACAGCACGAAAGACGACGGACTAACACCAGAGCCGTTTACCTGCCATGTCTCAACACAAGGGTCAGAAAGTCAGGCAATTGACAATAATTACACACACGTGGCGGCCCTTTCTCTTCCCCACAGAGATAAAAGGCAGAGCACGAGAGCACACTACGAGCACGGTCGAACGCACAAGGAAGCAGCTAATCCGGACCGGCAGTTCAAACGGAGAAGAAAGGCAGCGAAACCTGAAAGGACAACGAGGAGGGAACTGCCCTTGCCTTTTTCAACTCAGACCTGCAAAGCCTGCCAAATAGAAATTATAAGACCAGGGAGGCCAGCGGGTGTGTGGTGTATCAGATGTCAACGGTCCTCGGAGCCCTCCCACACTGATAACCGAGGCGGGGGTATGCGGTTGCTACCATGGTACCGCCCTTTACTCCAGACAAGAAATGCCAACGGTTCAGCACAGTCTATGAGTGGGAGAGAGAGCTGATAGAAAAACCGGAGTGTGTTGAGCCCAAGGTTGCAAATGCAACATTGTATGAACCTTTGAACAAAGAACTTGTGTGCGAAAGCTTGAAAGAAAGCCCAGTGAAGGTCCAGCTACAGACTGGTCAGGTGCCACGTGGGCGCTCATTCGGAGGACTCTGGCTGGTCCCCTTTGTGGAAACAAGTACCAGGAGACCCCAGGAGAGGCCGTTGTGAGTAGTCAAGAGGGGGTCACACAAGGGTCGAGTCAAACCCCTTGTACAATCGAAAGTCTCTGACGCGTTGACAAGAAGGAGAAAGCTAGGGGAAGGGAACCCCACTTTCTGATGAGATGAGATGAGCAAATCATTAACTGTATTAGAAAATTGTGAACTACGTTAGAATGGCTATGTGAACCGGACGGAGGGACTCTAAGGGGAAAGCTAATGAGAGTGAATCACGCGTTTTGAGAAAGCAAATTGAACTTTGTATTTGGCAAACGTGAACCCGGCTGAGGGATGCCTGCAAATTTTGGTGAAGCATAATACACCCGTAAACATTGCGTCGACAAGAGTGAACCCGGCTGAGGGTTGTCCACAGTGATTGGTTCTTTAAAAAGACATTGAGACTCTGGAATGTTACATTGTGAATGAAAGGCCATAGTGAACACGACGGAGGGAGGCCGACGTTGTACCAGGGATCGAAGCCCGGCAGAGAGGTATCCTAAGGCGAAGAGTAATCACCACATGAAGATTTCCGCTGTAAACATATAAAACTCAGTGCTCCAGAGAGGATTTAGAGGTGGGACTATTTTACTGCCTATTTTTTTTTTAAAGTTGGGAGTAAAATGATTTTTTAGGGAGTAAAAATGTAAGTCCAATTTCAAATGGGAGTATTTTATAAGCAGATAAAACTATGTTTTATCTGGAAAACGGTAATGTTTTTGTAAAAATAATTTCTTTCCGCCTAGTCACTCATGTACATTCGAATACACATGTTTACTTGTTCCGATCAGGCTGTTCTAATAGTTGTTTCTTCCTGTGCGACTGCATACACTACTGGCACATGGAGCTTTGTGGATAAAAGCAGAGGGACCGGCTCCTATGTGTACAAATCCTATTTTTTTATTAGGAAAATGTGTGCTCCCTATTTTTATTTTTTGGGAGTATTTGCCTATTTTTGGGGAGTAAAAGTGGCTGATACACCTTTTATCTGTAGGGCTGACAATATGTTAGCATCTGTGAAAGAGGTGCCAACTCAACACCTGGGCCACTGGTTCCTCTCCCTCTGGCTGCCATCTTGTTTCTCAAACATAAGCCCCGGTCCCAAGAATCTCCTTTCTCATTGCCCCTGTAATCCAGCACACTTCCCTACTCTCTGCCGATATCGTCCCACGTTCTGCGCACTCTGCACTCGTGCAATGGAAATAGGAAAGAGACTCAATTATTTCCAGCAGCCGTCTTTGCTGTTTTTTTTCAAGGGATATCAATGTGCCCGATACATGCAAACTGAATTCCCTTAATGAAAATAGCCATCAGCAAACCAGGATTTTGTCTGAGGGGGTATGGCTGGAGGGACAGGCTTGCCAGGCCCTTGCAGAAGTTCGAGCGAACACGCTATTCGTGCTCTAATCATTATCATATGCAGACAATATGCATGTTGGTGCCTGGAAGCCCGGAATGAACCACCACCAGCAGCTCACTGCTGCGCAAAAATATTTAAAAGCAAGACCTTTATGTGGTGTTGTCCCTTTAAGAATGTGTGTCATGACTTTGTCATGACGGACAGTCATTAAAAGAAGCCTCAGCCGGCACGTGCGCGAGAACGGCGGCAGACTCCATTGTTGTATCTCATTATTGGGCCTGCAGGCTGATGCCGTGTGACAACAGTACTGTGGCCACCGCTGATCTGGGTGCATGTGTAACCTGGGAGACCCAGGCCATTAAATGAGTGGGGGGTACAAAGGGTGCACAACTCAGTACTTGTACTGATATGGCTAATTCATTCAAGACTTCACTTGCTATTTCCACACAGCTTGAGGCTGCCATCGTCCCCCACCGGGGACAAAGCAGGCAGAAGGTAAGTGAGGGTGGAAGAGAGGACAACGAAAACATACCTGAATCCCCGGCGGGTGACTAAGGTGGCCTCCAGCCGTGTGGAGGCTCGGAGCGAATATGGCCCCGCTTCGAGCCTCCTCATTGGCTGAGGGGCTGCCACGCCCCCCGCCGGGTATAAAGGCATGGATACTGTGTTTCCTATGTATACCGTGTTTCTTATGTACACCGTTCCTCTATTACACATCCTTGTCCACATCATGGGTTTTTATACATCAAATCACAACTAATCCAACATATTTTGTTGTAAATGAGAGGTAATAAATATGTATTTTCAGAATTTGCATGATTGAAAATGTTCAGAACGTAGCAAACATGTCTATTTAAATGCAATAAATAGGACTTATTGTATATATTCTCAATTAAGAGTGCACTAGGATCAATTGTTGGAGACAGCAGTCTTTTGCTGGATAGCCCCCAGGCCATTGTCATGCTTTGTGAGTACAGCACAGTTGCTAGCCCGGGTACTCCCGCCACCTGATGTCAGTCGTGTGACCAAGGCAATTGGAAGTGTCTGCTGGGTGTCCCCAGCAACCCCCGGGCTGGCACGTATGCCTGTGAGCCAGTCCGCAACAAAGCTACTTGATCAGTATGCTGGGTGCTCGCAGCACTGATCAGGGCTGGCCTGTGTGACCACAGGTCCAGTCACAACACTTTAGAATTAAACTGTTCCCAAAAAGTAGTTCATTTTTATAAAATATATAAGCGATCTTCACAATATCGAGATCAGCAACCCAAGTAGTTTGCTTTCTCAACAAATAGTTATTGTCAATCCCACAGTAGCAAAGTTGGTGCACACGCGAGAACAAACTAACCACATTTGCAAAGATTTTGTTATGATGCGAGTGTCCTAGGACTATCATTCAGTGCATCCAGAATTAGTGAAGCAGATTTTCTCGGGGTAAATGCCAAGTACGGTATGAGGCCTGCAGGATACTTTTGTACGATTTTAGGCAAGCAGTGAGATCAACCAAAACTTTTAAACCTTTATGGGGATGCTAAAAACTCTTAGTCAACAAGAAATATTCGCCATACCAACCTACATGGGAAGTGCAAAGTGCATGGAGGAAATAACAATTGAAGCTTAATATTGATAAAGGAAAGTTCTATCGAGAGGCTAATATTGACTGGAGAAGGAGAGTTGACTGCTTGATAAAATGCTACATTGGGGCAATGACAATAGGCATACATCGCTAGTCTACTAGGCAAATGTCAAGATTCCGTCTGCGAATGAGGTTTAATTGGAGGATGTAAAGTCTCCGAAGTTGTGGAATATTTTACCCTTTTACGGTTGAATCTCCTCTTCCTGTCTGATGTGAGCGATGCCATTGTGGGGAAGGAGAGAAGCTGTGACCCGAAATAGTGAGTATAGAAAGATGTAAATATGCCAAAGAATTCACTGTATGGGGATAAGGAGTAAGTCAAATGCCATGAGGAATCTTTCCAAACCAGAACATTTTGGCAGATCGCAAATTCTATAATTTAAGGTAGCACTACATTAAAAGAGCTTCTGATGAAGGCAGGAGATGACACATTTAAAGTCGTTAGGAAGTGATTGTGTTAGTAATGTTTGCAGGTTTTACAAAAGATATACACTCCCCATAACAAAACCTCATCCAGGAGATTTGTTTTCTGAAATGGAATCTCTGCTGAGAAATATGCTCTTCCATGTGACAAGAACATTAATTTATTTTTAAAGCCTCAACCTTTTAGTATTTGTTAATACTTAGTCTCCCCCTTTAAGAGCGAGAGGTTCAACTCTAATATTGAGTCTCTGTCTTCGGGGGAAAGTTTGTTCTGATATTGGGTCCCTCCCATCATGGAGAGAGTTTATATGAATACAGGATATGCTCTTTCAAGATGGTAGGGCATTATCCTAATGCAAAGTCTCCCCCTTCATGGTGGAAGAGTTTATCTTCCATTCAAGGGAAGAAGCTAGAAGCTATTCTTAATACAGTGTCTCCCCCATTTCACAACAGGCCGTTTGCTCTGGTACATAGTACACTCCTACAAGGAGCAAAGTTATTTCAGAGATGGTTACTGCTTCAAGGGAGAACTGCTCATAATACCAGCTCTGCCTTCTTGGGGAAGGATGTATTCTGCTTACGAGTCACCCCTCGCTAAGGAGGATAGACGGTCTCTGCTACAAGTGGTAGATTGTGTTGTGATCTTCACTCTTCCCCTTCAAGTGGGAGAATGTATTCTGGTACAGTCTCTCACTTCAAGTAGGTATTTTACAGTATTCGAGTACCCAAGAATTTCATTAACTGACTGACTAAAATCTACCTCAAAAAGAAGACACTGTCTTCATTAAAAAAGCCAGGTCGTGGAGGATTTAAAATGGGGAGAGGGGGAGAAGGTGATAGAGCATCATATTTTTCACAGGTGGATTCCATTTCAGAATCAATCCTCTTGAAGGAAACTCCATTATAGAATAAAGTTACCAGTGAGACTTTGTTTTGAAATAGAATCTCTTTTATTTATTTTATTTATTGTGTTACAGTTCATAAAGTTGGACTTTTCACACAGTTTAGAATACAAAAACAACATTTCATTAGTACATTTGATAAAAGGAGAAGAAATCAAATGAAATTCACTGATAAAACTATTAAAACAAAGTTTCCAGAAAGTCTAAAACCCTTACTACAATCGGAATGCATCAATATTTAAAATCCTAATCCAGACCTCATCCTGCTCCAAGTGCAGATATGGCGACATTTTCTCTGTTCTGAGAGTAGACAACACTGGGCAGGTTATGCATAAACGATTCAAAGTTTCATCCTCACTCTTGCAAAATAAACACAAACGCAAGCCCTTTTTGACATTTCCCCTGATCACCAAGCCCTCCATTGTCAGGAATAGGTTTAGTTTTAAGTCCCTAGACAGATGTTTCCTGAAGTATGGAGAGACTACATTAACGTTTTTAACTGACGACCTAAAGTGATCATTAAAGAACTGATAAGCCAACAACTCAGCCCTCAACTCAACCCAGGCATGCCTATAGAGCTTTACTTTAGGTTTATTTGGGTTTCCGGCCAGCTCCTCGGTTGATGAGTACATTTTTACAAGCAGCTCTCTGCAAATTTGACCCCATTGATCCAATGCTCAACATGACCATTTACCAAGCATGCAGTTAAGGAGAACAAAGAAGGACGCTTGTGGGGGAACCAGGATGTTATTAAATATTTGTAGTTGTTCCCACTCGATATGAGTCTGCATTGGGAGTTTGCCCAGTTTATGGAGAATTCCTGCCAGGGGAACCGCTTGTGGGAGACACAGGACCTTGTCCCAGGGGATACTCATATTATAGGTTTGAGCACCAAAAATGAACCCTAGGAATAACTGGAAATCGTACATCCGTCAGGCAATATGCAGGCCTAGGGCTACGGTTTTGAGGGCAGACGTCAGAGTGAGGAGAGACAAAGAGATATGGCACAGCCAGTGATGGTTACACTGCATAACATGGAACAGAAACTAGGCTGCATGATTCTGTGAAAAGAAACCCACCTATGTGGGGCATTCACCAAAAATGGAACAGAAAATAAGTGCCCTTGGAAAGTGAAGCACCTACAACCTTATGGCAGTCATTGCTGGTTTCTGATACTGCGGCTTTGAAACTTTACAGTGGCACAAAACAATATACAATACTTGCATATAGACAAAAGGGTCACTGAAGGAAGCAGAAGAAAGTGTTTGTTAGACTGACACACTGGGAACGCACCAGTCAAGTACTGCATAGTAGTGAACACAAAAAGAGCATATAAGAATAGGAAATGAGTAATCAAGAGGAAATAGGTATGCGACATAGACACCTGGCGTAAGGAAACCCTAATCAGGGCAGAGCTAGGAGCTGCAACTAATAGCCTAAAGTATCCAATAGGGAATTTGTTGCACGCGTCAAAGATGGCTCAATAATTACTCAGAGATAGTTCAAGGTTTGTATTTGATTTTCCAGGGGCCTTGAGCCTCCCTTGCACTTCCCCTCTCCTCTTTCTTGCACTTCTTCCACTCCCCCTTTTCCCCTTACACCTCTCATTCTCACACTTGCACGATCTGAATGACACAAGGCCTAGTAAGATTGTTTGTCTTATCCTCCCTCTGACTTCCATCCCTTTTCTTGTCGTACCTAGAAACACTTGTGTACAGGCGCGTTATAAATGACTTATCATATCATAGCATTCATCTCTCTCATCTCGAAAATCACCCTAACACCCCAAGCATCCTTACTTCGCAGCTTAGTAGATATCAATTATTGTCCCCTACTATCTAGGTTCTAACTCACACTACAGATGAAGACCCGAAGGCAGAATGCCTTATCTCTCTAACCTCCCTCTGCGACTTCCTAGACTGTCCCCGTGCTATTCAGTGATTAGTGATCTAAAAAGGGGTATTGGGTTGTGCCTTTCTGATACTCAGCCTTTTAATCTTTTTCCTGTCACGTTAACATATTCCTTTCACTCTCACTGCTCCCCACTCTCCACTTCTGCTACTCTGAACTACTCAGCTCCTGTCCACTCCACCCCTCTACTCTTATTCTGCTTCCTACACCTTCTTCTGTCCCTACAATGTCTTTTACTCCTAAACCTCACCTCTGCCACCCATTGATGTTACTGCTCGCTCTTACACACTACTGCTACTACTCCACGACCATCTATTAACCCTCCGTTCACTCACACAAGCACTACATTCACTTTCTCCACTACCTCTCCTGAAGAATATGCTTGCCACTCTATCACACACACTCACAAAGCAGTACCACTTGTACTCACTAACCAATACCTAGCCTGCCTGAAAAATAATCTCTGCACTCCTCTTCTGTCCTTCCTCCTGCTGGTCTCTTAGTCACCTCTTCCCCTTCTTACCTCACCCAATCAGCCCACAACTTCATGTTTCCTGAAGTCTTTTTTAACCGCTTAGCTATGCTGTAGTTGGTTATATGGCCCTGGTCTATCTGGCCCGTCTTCCCTGCCTGAGAAGTGTCCCATACAGAAAAGGTTTTAAATATGTTAATCCCCGCCCGATTTTCCCAGTGATTGTGGCTCTGGATGGGCACATTCAGAGTTTGTGTTAGGGGGCATTTGTCTATGCTCAGAGTACAGTCTGGGTGTGGGTCTGAAACCCGTGAAGGCATCATGCATAAGACACAAACAATGCACTGAACGTTTGGGCTACAAAACTTTATTAAAATAAAGAAGGTTGGAAAAAGGCTTAACTTGCCCTATGCTGAGGTGGGAGTTCCCTACCTAAATAAAGTTAAGGATAGTCTGTGTCAGAGAGTCCAAAGAAAATGTCTGTCTGTGTCCAAAACCTATACTTGCCCTCACATCTATTTGTGTACAATATGTAGGATGTCAGCCTCAAAATAATAAGTGTTCAAATTAAAGTTCAGAGCTTCGTCCAGCTCTTGGTCAAAAGGGTTCCCTTCACAAAGTTTCAAATAGTTCACAGTACCAAAAAGGGGATCCCTTCCCCAAGCTTTCAAGTCTTTCTATGGTTCCAACTCAATTCCTTGGGATCCTTCTGTTTTGGTTATCCTTCACCAATTTCAGAAAGTTCAATGTCTTACTTTCACAACACACAAGGTTTACTTTTACAATCAATCACAAGCTTCTTTGGGGTGATTTAAGTGGCTTTTCATAAAGGGGTGGACTCTGTCATGGGACAGTTGTCTGATCACACGGTCCCCCCATTATAGGTCTCGCAACCAACACACCTTACTTGACCCTTCTTCATTGCCACTGACATTTCTCTACTGTGGTGCTAGGTTTATTCTCATTCTACATCCTTATAATGCTTTACCATTGCTTGTTTTCCACCAATCACTTGTTGCACTTTCAGATAATCTCATGGCCCTTGCCAATGCTTGTTCTCTTAATCTACACAGTGCCTTTTAAGGCTCTTGTCAATGATTGTTCTCTTAATCTGCACAATTCACAATGAGATCCTTGTGGCTCTTGCCAATGCTTGTACAATTCCTTTAACTCGTGTGATTCAATAATACAATTTCGATTCATAATGGTATTCATCCATGCTTGCTTTCATTCGAATCGGTATTAAGTTCCAAAGTATTTGCTTTCATATAAATCAGTATTCAAATAGTTGTTGTCATCTAAGTGCTTGTTTTCACTTGAATCTGCATTTAAGATACTTATTTTCATCAAAGTGTTTACTTTCATTTAAAAAGGTACTGTACAGAAAATAAAAGGTACTGTAAGAATGAAGGAGGAGACCGACACACAGGTGGCATGCTTGTTGGCATACACATTTATTATAAATTACATTACAAGGAAAAACCTAACTTTCTGCAACTCTAAGAGGGGTTTCCCTACCTCAACTAAAATACTAAGGGTTTGGTCAGGATGCTAGTGTAAAACGATAGGCCACCGTTGTGTATAAAAAAGCCTAATTCTGTCCCTTACACTTGCAACTAAACTAAAGAGGTAATGGGTGACCTTGGTCCAGAAGAATGACTCCCTTCTTCTGGACTGCGGATCACAGTTATGTTTGTTAGGTTGCATCTTTACCTGAGGGAATGATTCCCTTCCACAGGTCTCAACTTCTTCACAAGGTACAAAACAAAGTTCTAGGTTTCAATGTCAACAACGTTAAAGTTCTCAGTTCAACTTAAGGGGTACGTTTCAAGTGTAACCATCTACATTCCTTATATGCCATAGTTGTTTCTTCACTGTGGGATATTCTGGAGAGTTCCTCCATTCTCAAATTATCTTGTAGTCACAACTACCGTACAAACTTGCACTTCACAACAATTGGGGGATTCCGCTGCCTTTCCCAGTCTTCTTATTACACTTCACAACAGTTGGGGGAGTGTCCCCCTTCCCAATGCCCTTCTCAGGCTTCTTATTGCACTCCACAACATTTGGGGGATTGTCTTCCATCCCCTGGCCTTAGTTTTGCACTTCACAACAGTTGGGCGGAATGTCTCCTTTGCCCTGGCCCTTCTCAGGCTTCTTGTTTCAATTCACAACAGCTGGGGGAATGCCTCCCTTCCCCTACACTTCACTTGTTGTGGGTTCCCGACCCAGGTTTCTTCTTTGGTTACTGTAGGCAGACCTGTTTTACAATCCTGCCAGGTACTGCCACGAGGTAGATGCAAATGGAGGCTCTCCTCTTGTTCATGATGCGGATCTCAGACCAGATTGGTTTCACTATAGCTAGGCTTTGCTACACCCGGTTCACTATCTTGCCATGTATGGTACCCCTTCTTGGTTCTTCTCAATACTGTATTTGGGTCCCACACCCTGGCAATGCAATGTCTCTTATTCCCCATTACAATCCCGGCAGCCCCTGTACCTTCTGGAGTCTTGCTGGATCCTCTCTGCCAGTCTCAGGATCTTCTGTTGCCTCCAACAACTTCTTCCTTCTTCTTTCATGTTTGCGCTGTCGGCCGGGGCTCTGCAACATTTCTCCAAGCCTTGGATGCGTGTCTCCCACTCGGACCTCTTCCAAAGGGCGGCCTCCGCTTGGTCTGTGCACGGGAGACTGGATGGGGATGCCTGGGCTCCTCCACTCGTGCCATGTTCAGCAACTCTACTCCCTTCACCAGCGGGACGTCATCTTTGCACGCAGTGACTCCTTGCGCGAGGCTCTGACTCTCGTGTCCGTCCTTTTTTGCTTTTTAAACAACATGTGCCTTGATATCTAGCGCATTGGACTCCATAGGAATGGGGACACTGAAGCACCGGCCCCGTTGCTAACACAGTGAAGACAATGCTGGTAGTGGCCAGAATCCCCGGCAGGTCAGACCTGCCCTGGGATCCGCAGCCCCTACCGGCATTGTCTTAGTATGGAGTTCCGGAAAGGGTTTCTACCGGCACCCTTTTTCCTGGACCGACATGCTCGTAATGAGGCCCAGTTTAGAGATTTGAGAGCATTGAATAAACATGTGGTACCTGACGGGCATCCTCTTCCCAATATCATGGAAATGCTTGGCATGATCGGGGAGGCTATATGGTTTTCCACTTTAGACTTAAAATCGTCCTACCATTAAATTTAATTAAATTCTTCATCAAAGTAATCTTACTGCTTTCATCAAACATGAGGGATTATTCCAGTGTGTTCGTATGCCGTTCAGTATGTATATATTTATATAATTTCTATTTCTTAAAACCTTAAGGAAAGCTTTAACACCTTTCGCAGCCCCTCCACTTTGTTATGGGTGCTAATGTTTCCCATCAATGGGACATTTATTTTATTTATGAGCTTATAAAGTGCCAAAAGCCTGCGGGCATCAGGGCGCATAAAACATAAAACAGGGTTACAACATAAAAAGATACATGACAACCAGACCTATCCTAGCTAACCTTCCTAATAAGGGCAACCCCTTACTTGAAGAGGTATGTTTTTAGGGTCTTTCTGAAGGCCATATAGCTGGATTCTGATGGCTAGATGGAGACTATTCTTTTGCCGCCAGCACAGGAAAAGCCCTAACCAGCCCAGTTGCTCGTTTGTGGGTTGGCATTGTGATCCTGCCAAGTGCCTCCGATCTCGGGGCACGGTTTGGTGTATATGGGACGATTCTTTCCTTGAGATATTCAGGTGCCTTACCATGCAAACACCTATGAACCAATGTTCAGGATTAAAGTGGATCCTATCGTCAATCTTCAGCCAGTGAAGTGCTATTCTGTCCATAGTGATGTGTTCACTTTTCCTCTTCCTCTTTATCATTCTGACTGCATTGTTTTCCATAACCTGACATTTCGGCACGCAACTCTTGCTAGCACCAAGCATGAGGGATTTTCCGTTGTCTAAACGGGACACGATGGCAGCCTTCGCGATCGTGGCGCAGTTCTTTTCACTCAGGAAGGGTTGGATAGCTCTAAGTAGGCGTAGGTAGTATTAATTACTCTTATGAAGATGTTAAACCTGCGCCTCTGCTCCTAGTAAAGCTTCCAGGACAAGCCCAAGAGTTTTCACCTTCCCAGATACCTGTATGCGAGTGCCTCATATTCGGGCCCTAGTTTAGCCCGGGGCTGACGAGTGCCAAAAACCATCATCTCCGTCTTACTGCCGTTACGGCACATCCAATTATCTCCATCCAATTCTCTATGATGTTATATAGCGTCATGATTTTAGCGATATCCTCAATATAGTTGCCACATAACTCAATCACCAACTGCGTATCGTCAGCGTAGTTTGTGAAAAATGCTCCGATACCTTCAAGCACTTCACAGAGGCATCTCATATAAAGGTTAAAGAGAAGAGATGATAGACTAGCATCCTGGAGGACCCCATACTTGATATAATCAGGTTGGGAAAATGTCCCCCCCTTCACCCCAATGAATTTTTGCCTCTCTATCCGCCAGGAAAGAGGACAGCCATGCAGAGGCCCCTCCGGAACAATCTGCCACTTTCCCCAGGACCAATTGAAGTAACTGGTGTTCTACTAAGTCAAAAGCCGTACTCAAATGCAAAAGCACTAATAGCCCCATCCTGCCCGTATCCAGCAAATTGAACATGTGAGTCTGCAAATCTAACAAGCCCCATCCGCTGCCGTGACCCACTCGATCCAGAAACCAGCACCGACTTCTTTGTGGTGAGGCATCTGAACACCTCCCTTGCCTGTGAGCACATATCAGTGCCTTCTTTCTAAATCTGAGCTATTTTAATGCTCCAAAGTGCCTGTGCTTTGCACCACCTGATTTCAGGTTGGCCGGCGCAACGCGGAACCATAACAAGGCACTGGTCTTGTTTACTCGTTTCTGGGCAACCAACCTGTTTATATCCACGCAACATCCGCCAGCAGGCAGATGCGCCGGCCGGTGATGAAGGCCGTGAAAAAGGCCCTGTTTTCCCCTGTTCGCCACGTCGAGTCACAGGCCACCTCTCACATCTGGGTAAGCGCTCTCTTGTTACTCATCCACGACTCGTTATTACCGCTATTAACTGTGTACGCTGTCTTCAACTCGCCACGTGCGTCTGCTATGATTAAGACTTGACTCTCTTATCAGGACTGCCTCAGAACCTTACTAGCTACCACCACCATTATAGCAACATGTCGTATCTTCTCGCAGCTGTAGTCCTGCTGCATCCATGACCTACAACGCCAAGACATGCCACCTACATATGTATCTGCCGCATTCGCAGCCCTTGCATCGTGCTACCGTGCTCGGCCACCATATTCTCATTGTGCTTTTAACAATGCCCTGAAAACGTGTCTCTGCCATTGCAAGGTGAACCACCCTTTTGTTCCCCGTTAATAAGCGTGCCCACTGGCCTAAGAAAACAAGTTCATAGCGCACGCACCAAACCAGCCTTCTTCTCTAAAGTAAATCAGCACACTATAGGCAACGTTATCTAGCCCATTGCATTCACAGTGAACTAACCTGTATGATGAACCTGAATTGTATCTAAAGTGTACTGGCTTACTGCACCTAAGTGAACTGGCCCAATGTATTCATAGCAAATTAGCCTATTGTAGCCAAAGGAAACTAGCCCACTGCATCCAAGTGAACTAGCCTATGTTCTCCTAAGTGAATTAGCCTACTGTATTTTTAGTGAACTAGCCTGCTGCATACTAGTGAACTAGCCTACTGCATCCTAGTGAACTAGACTTTGGTATCTAAAGTGCCCTAGACCACTGTATTCTTTGTGAACCAGCCTACTGAATCCAAAGCGAACTAGCCTACCGCTCCCAAAGTAAACTAGTCTACTGTACTTTTAGTGAACTAGCCAATTGTATCCAAAGCGAAATAGCCCACTGTATTCTCTGTGAACTAGCCTACTGTTTCCAAAGTGAACCAGCCTATGGTATTCTTTGTGAACTAGCCTATTGTATTCTTTCTGAACTAGCCTACTGCATCCAAAGTGAACCAGCCTACTGCATCCATTGAACTAGCCTATTGCATTCTAAGAGAATTAGCCTACTGTATCCAAGTGAACTAGCCTATGGTATCTAAAGTAAACTAGCCCACTGTATTTTTAGTGAAGTGAACTAGCCTACCGCTCTAGGGCTGAACTATCCTACTGTACTTAAACTGATACAGCCTATTGCTTTGGCGCAAAACTGCCCTATTGCGACCTTAGTGCGCGTTATGCCCACGCCTATATGGCCACCCTCTGCCGTCTCACCCTAATCAGGGCAGCCATCATCCCTCTACTCAACTCAACTATCGCGTCTGACTTCCTACCTTCACTGCATTCTCATCCCATGCCACTACACTCACACACAGAAACCACAGATCGCAACGACCACAAATCCCTTAGCCGCTCAGAATGGATCCATCTCTTTGTTTCACCCCCTACTCCGTGGACTCCCTGCCCGGTGAAGGCAAGGAACCTAAGACTATGCTCCAAGATCCCCCTCCGTAGCTCGCCGTTCAGGAGAAACCTCCAATCCTGGCCATGTAAGTCCACACTCACCAGTCCAACTCCTAGTTCACCCGTAACTCCCAAAATACCAGACACGCCTACCCTAGCAATAAACCCTATCATTAGAGGTGTTCTTATTAATGCCCGATCCCTGGTTGCCCACACACTAGACATTGTAGACCTAATCACTAGTAATGACCTGTATTACGTGGCAATTACTGAGACATGGCTGCATCAGGCAGCTGGTCCAGCATTATCACTAGCCATCCCAGATGGCTATTCAATAATAAGGAAGGATAGAGAGGTCAGCAAAGGAGGTGGGGTAGTATTCATTGCTAAAATGTCTCTAGGCCTTCGAAACCACCCCCACACCCTACCCCTCCTCAATGGAACCACTGTCAGTCAAGATCCCACTCTCAGCATCCCAAACAATCCGTATGCACCTCATTTACTGCCCCCTTGACAGATCTCATCTTTCGAAGAAGATCTCTCTGACCTACTGACTAACAACACCAAACCCGAGTCACAAATAATCCTGCTTTGTAACTTTAACCTAGGCCTGCGTGAGCCTAATGACCTCAATGCCACAGCTCTGGAAAACTCTATCTCCCAGCGTGGCTTCAACCACAGCATCACAGCCCTGATGCACAATAAAGGAAGAACATTGGATTGGTTGGCAGACCTCAACTGCTCTACTATTATCCTCCAAAATGAACCCACCGCCTGGTCGGATCATCACCTCATCTCATTCACTATCCAGGGGAATGCTCCCACCACACCTAAATGATATATTGTTCCGCAAGTTCTCACCAGAAACAACCGAAACTTAACACTCCAAAGCCTACGCCCCTTGATACAGAACATCCTAGTCCCAGCCAACTACAAGGACTTGGACTCAAACAAGCTAGTTGACCTAGTTGACCTATACAATAGCACCCTTGAGACTGCTGTGAACAGCATTGCCCCCATTAAACTCTCCAAAGCCAAACCAATAGCCCACCTCAACAAATGGTTTACCCCTGAACTAAAAAGCCTCAGGAATGCCAAAAGAGCGGCAGAATCCTTATGGAGAAAAAAGCCTAAACCTCTAACAAGGCTCTTTTCACTACAGCTGCCTCCTGCTACACATCCGCTATCCTCAATGCAAAAAAAAGAAACCTATGACAACCGAATCACCAATGCCAAATCAAAAACAAAAGAGCTCTTCAGTATCCTCAGGGAACTGGAGTCCCCAGCACCACCATCGGAAACCTGTGTGAAAGATGCAGTTTGGTGCGCCAACATACAGAAAGCCCTCGCAGACAGAATTGCCATCCTCCAATCCAAAATTGAACAAAAAAAGAATAGCTTGGCCAAGAACGCCAACCCTACTCCTCCTCCTACCCACTTTGTCCCCGAGTGCCCATCCTTCTCCTTCTCCCCTGTGTCAGCCAAAGAAGTGGAAAAAATCATTAAAAGCCTCAAACCTTCTAGACGCCAGGAGATCTTTGCCCGGCGACAATCATTCAGGAAGGTGCCAAGCACTTGGCCCCTTTCATCTCTGCATTAATTAACTCCTCCTTCAAGACTAGCATGGTACCCAACAACCTCAAGGAGGCATGGGTCATGCTTCTCTTAAAAAAAAAACAACCTAGTCCCTAATACCCCCACTAACTACAGGCCCATCACTACTGTTCCCTACATCCTAAAGATTCTAGACAGAGTGGCCTACCTGCAAATCCAGAAAGATTTGGAGGACTAAGACCTGTTGGGCCTCAGACAATCAGGCTTAAGGCCAAGATATAGAACGGAAACAGCCCTCTTGGACCTCAAAATCCAAATGGACGAGTCCAAGGACAAGGGCAAGCTTGCCATGCTCCAGCTGCTAGATCTATCGACAGCATTTGATCTTGTCGATCACCAGATCCTCACTGATCACCGGTCTACAGCAGCTGCCTTCTCCAGTAACGCTGCTACTTGGATAAATCATTCCTGTCCAATTTCACTACTAGAGTCTTCGCACCCTCAGCCTTAGCTCACACAATCCCCATCCATTGCGGCATACCGCAAGGATCGTGCATCTCACCAACACTTTACAACATCTTTACTAAGCTCCTGTTCGACTGTCTTGTTAACCTGGGTGTCACATACACAAATTATGCAGATGACACCCAGGTTCTCATCACGCTATCAGGATACTATGAAGATGATTCTAAATGGATTAACGAGATATACCTAGAAATCCAAGCGTGGATGGCTGACCACAGCCTCTGCCTCAACGACGAAAGAACTGATCTCCTGATTGTCGGCTCCCAAACTCGTCTCAACAAATTAGACCCTCGATATACATCCATTAATATCGATGGTAACCCGATTAAAGTGGCCAAAGAGATTAAAACCTTGGGGGTATACTTAGATTCCACCCTCTCTCTCAAAAAGCAAGTGAATACAAGTGAATGCCACTGCCTCTGCCTCTGCCACGGCCTACACTAACAAGTTAATTAACGGCTGCAAATCATTCCTCTCGCCCAGTAGTTGCATTACCTTAGCCAGGGCACTAGTGTTGTCTAAAATGGGCTATTGTACCACCCTCTTCCTAGGCACATCCGAACGGAACCTCAACAAACTCCAGGTCCTTCAGAATAATGCCTTAAGACCAGCATTAAGCATAGCGAGATCTACACACATTCAGACAGGACGCCCACTGGCTACCAGTACGGGACAGAATCGCCCTTGCATGCATGTCATTACCCACAAATGCCTTTCTAAATCCGCCCCAAGTACCTTGCAGGCAAAGTCAATAAACACCAACCAACTAGACCAACGAGAACTGTGTACGGACACTGCCTTACCATCTCTAAAAAAGAGCAGGAGAAGCAAGCTTCCCTGTATTAGCCGCTAAACAGTGGAATGCCTTACCCCTTAGAATCAGATTGGAACCTTGATTTTAAACTTTTAAAGCTAAAGTAAAGAGTTGGCTTTTCAACAAAAAACATTATTGATCAGACTATCCCACCTGCCAAAACACCCGCGCCTGCTCAATCTCTTTATGTCTATCTGCCTCACTAGTAACCTGGTACTGTATCTGTTCTTCGTAAAGTTTGACCCCTATGTAACCATGGTCGACCTGCACTTATTTTTGTCCTTGTTGTTTTTGTAAACTATCTGTAACATTTCCTCAAGTTTTGGCGCCCAGTTACCTGAGGGTTTGGTGCGTGCTACAAATAAAGAAACTAAACTAACATATGCAGCACGGAAACCGGATTGTTGAGCATACAGAATATTATTTACTTGAACATGCTCTTGTTGTTGTGCTGTGGCGATTTTATCCAGCACTTTGAGCAAAAAGTTGTAATTTGTGATTGGTCTCATATTCCCTGGTTCTTTGGGGTCTAGCCCTGTTTTTTTTGGGAGAGGCGTAATGGTGACTGATTTGATGCTCTTGGGAATGATTCCATCTCTGAAGGAGGAATTTACTATTTAAGTCAATACTGGTGCAAAGACCTCTTTATTGTCCAGTATTATTCTTGGGGGGATTATATTCTCGGCGCATGAAGTTGGCTTCATTGCTGCTAGAACTTTAATCATCTCTTCTTCCATAATAGGAAGGAACCGGAAGCTATCTGCACCAGACTTGCGGTGTACCCGTGTGGATATAGCTGCCTGTCCCTTAGGGATATCACAAGATGTTATAATGGATTGCCTAGCCTTCTGGATTTTATAAGCGAAAGCCTTTTGTACATTCTCACAGTCTTTCTGCGATGGAGAGAAAGGAGGGTACAGAGCTCTGAACTTGTCGCTAGATTTTAAGATATCAAATAATTTGCTGGTGGAATTAGACGCTGATGAAATCTGGTCATTGTCGAAGTTTTTCTTAGCCTCCCTAATCTCATTCCTTTTAAAGGTTTTCTCTTTTTTGAGTTTGGTTAGCTCTGTGTGGAACCATTTCTGATGGTTTCTGTTCTCTCTCACCACTTTAGGTTTTATAGGCGCCAGCTGCTCCACTAGCTCCCGTGCAAAATGAGAGTATTTCAGTAAAGTGTCTTCACATGAATCACTCTCCTGACAATCCTCAAGAATTATGTTCATACACTGTTCCAGTTGTACTGGTCCTATGTTCTTGTAATTCCTACTTTGGACTTTTTCTTGTCTGGTGTGACTTTTCTTGCGGGGCTGGTTTATATGTACCTCAAAGATAACTTTGAAATGGTCAGACCAAACACATGGAGAAGTCCTTACCATCTGTGCATCAATGTTTTGTGCTTTCACCCAATCCAGCTGATTCCCTTTGGCTGTTGTGGGTTTATTATTTATAACCCTAAAATCAATGTTATTCAGAGTTTGCTCAAGGCGGAGGGCCTCTTTATCAGTTGAATTCCCTCTCCACCTGTTCAAGTTGCCCAAGAGCAACGTAGCTACGTTGGGGGTTTTCAAGTTATTGAGCTGTTGGGTTAATTCTTCTGTAAAATCTGAGGTAAGGGAGGGAGGTCTGTATACGACCATGATGTCGATGCAGTCGTTTTTTGTATTGGTGTACTTGAGGTATAACACCTCACATCCTGTACATGAAGTCGAAGCAGAGAACATGTGTATAGAATTTTGAACTATTACTGCCACCTCCCCTACGCATGATTCTGGTACAACAGTAGCACTAGTGGGAGCAACCGGATCTTGGAGCCAGGTCTCCGTTAGGCATAAGATGTCTAATTCCTCTTTGATGATGAAATCGTGCACACTTTGTGCATGTTTCCACAATAATCTGGTGTTAAGTAGACATGCCTTAAAAACATTAGGTCCCTCCCCCTGGTGTCTGTTTTGACCTGTGGTGTTATGTTCCTCGTCTATCTAATTTTATTTACTTTCCTGTTACTGTTCCGAATTTCAGTACATGTACTCTCAGCTCGCTGGTTCGTATTCCACTGTACATGATTGCTTAATCTTGCCTTTTCCATGGCATTCTGCGCATTGTGTAAGTAGCTCTGCCCTCACAGCCTCCTTTCAGATTTCAACCATCTTTCTTGCTGGTAGGAGCCCTCAAGCTTTTCTCTAAACAGTGGAAGATTTCTTCACAAAGAAAGAACGATTTTGCTTCACAAGGATTGACGGAGGCATAGAAGTATTGTTTATGGTCAGATTATGGACAGCAGGTACAAAAGTAGCTGTTTAAGGCCTGTGTCACCTGTGCCCTTGGAAATGTCTTAGAAGTGGACAGACATGTAGACAGAATCTGCAATCTGTTCCGCAACCTCTCAGCATTGGTCTGTTCGATTTGTCAAGGGTTTAGCACCAAAACCCAGAGGGACAGGAGGCAATGCTTGGTCTTATGGCTGGTTGAGGGAAATTATCCTGCCTCAGAAGCCGGATCCTCAAGAAGCATGGTGGGGCCTAAACAGGTGGAGAAAATACCTTCCTCCCGACAGAGTGCAAGGTCAGATCAAAGGCTCAACTGCAGTTTCTGTTGGATCTTCACTTTCTGCAGTTGGTGCCGCCTTCCCCTTCTGTTTATCCTGAAGTTTTTGGGAGTGGAGAAAAGGACAACCCCCCCCGCCACAGTGTATCCTGTAACCTGTGCAGGAGGTGCACAGAGGCGGAACCGAAGGGCAGCGCCCCCAAAGACAGGGAAAAAGCCAATCCGGCGTAACAAAAAACCCTGTTGTGTCCCTTTGTCAGCTGTAGTCAGTAGAAAGGGCAGTAGGCAATGAGCACTAGAAAGCCAGCAGGAGAGAATATCAGCAGCAGCCAGGAGGGACCACGGAGAATCCAGGGGAGAAGGCAGCAAGAAAGCAGTAGCAGCAAGTGCAGGAGGGAAAGAACAAGTGTGAAACAAAGGTAAAAAGCAAGAAGGCACAAGCGTCTCACCCGTGAGGAGAAAGCAATCCAGAGGGTTGAAGCGTGCAAGCCAGTCCCGCGGTGGAAAGAAAAGCCTGTCTCGAAATAAACTAGACTGGCACTCTGAGCTGAGAAAGGAACGTCACAGCAAGCCAGACGTCCTTCTCCACCTGTGCCACTACAACCAGTACATCGCTGTGACACTAAAAAACAAAAGCACAGACACAAACAGGACAAATTCCCCTTTAGAGGTGTGCCTTTGAAACGCCTAAACAGTCAGCGGGTTAGTTGACAGGATTGGGGTGCATGGACTAACCAACATCGTCGTCAGTGCACAACATCAGGCGTCCACGTTGTGGCCTAGTTAATCACAGGCCATGGGGAAAAAAACATTCATCACGTTCATCACCATGGACTCCGCCACCGGAAACGTTGGACCCAAAAAAGCCACGTTCGCCGATTACTCTGTTGACCGGGTGAACTTCGACATCAATCCTGTCAATGACACAATTGTCTGCGCAGAAGCTGGTAAAACATTTGTCGGCAACAATACTGACAATGACGACACCACCGTCGACAACCCAGCAGGTGATTAAACCCACCGTAAAATCAGGGGCTCACTTGTCGACAGAAATAAATCTTTGAGGACCTCAACTTCTTCACATACGTCCTCCACAAAGGGACATCCGATGCAGACGATGAGTTGGTGGGTGTCACATGTAAAGTTCCTCGTCCACAAAGGGTGATTCATCACTCGTCCACAGAATCGGCGAACGGACGAACAAGCCAAAAAGCCAGACTGACACTGAGTAGATTGGAGAAATCTTCTTCCTCACAAGCAGACACTGCACCTGGCATATACAGAAAGCATCAGGAGCAAAAAGTAAAGCCACAACCCATTTTCTCAAATATCTCACCAATCATATACTCGGATGTCATGCCTGAAGACCTGCTACAGCACAAGACCACTTTAGATTTTGAGGCACAAAGAGCACACTCCCTAGCATTTTCGGATTTGGATTCTGATCAATCCGTGATTATGTAGAAGCAAAGAGCCCCAAGTTGTTTATGGAGCCCCCATCAGTCTCCCTAGGGATCAATACAAAGGGCATTCCAACCCCCACAACAAATAGTAGCCCCTCTGGAGCAATTCCATGCCACACAGGTCATCTAACCTCACCACGGATTGGGTCCTTTAAGAAACGAGGATCGGACCCTCTGCGGCAAAGCCTGCGCAGGACATGGACACGTTTTTGTGCAACACAGTTCTGCAGGAGACGCTGGCCAGTTAATTTGTACCACGGTACACTACGCTCCATGCATCAGATCCTTTAAGAACGGAGGATCGGATCCTCTGCGGCAAAGTCTGCGAAGGTCAAGGGCACGTTGTTGTGCAACACAGCTGTTTGGTGACAAAGGTGTTGCGATGCAGAATGAGAGTATGCTGCGCAGCCATCAACCACTACTGCTCTCTACTAAACTGCCCGGCCTTGTACGCTGTTCCACCTAATACCTGGTTTACTGTATTTTATCCCAGGGCAACTATAGACTTTTCTATCTGCGGTTAGCCATACTTGTATATTTTTTAGTCCATTCTATATCCCAAGGCTGCTGTGCCTCTCACAGCTTATCTGTTGTATCTTTTCTAGGCCTGTTTCCCCCTCGATTGTCCCCTCCCTTCTGCTGATCACTGTTGGTTAACTGCTGTGCTCCCCTCTTCTGCTTCTCCCCCCCCCTTGTGTCCAGTCCATAGTTTGTATCTGTTGGTATTGCGTCTGCTGTGTCCACCAGGCTCTCTACCACTCTCTTGGCTCCCACTGTGGTTGCTGTTGGAACTGTTGTCTATCACCTGCCTGTTTTTTGTGCAGTTGTTTTTACTGTGTGTGTCCACCCCCCCTTGTGCATCCTGCGCTGCGCGATGTTGGTCTTTGCTCTCTTTCTCTCCCTCTCTCTCACTTCCTCCAACTCTCCTCCTCGCACCCTCTATGGTGCTCTCCATTTCTCCCATCTTCTCAAACTTCTACTCTATCGCCTATTCTATCCCTTTCAATAAGGCTGGTGCCATGCTCACCTGGTCTCCACGGGGGCGCAGCACGTAGTCATATGACCGATATCTGTACAGGCGTAGTTTTGATGATATGATGGTGTCCTCTCTCCTGTTATCTCCCCAGGAGGTGTTAGCCTGCAACGTTGAAACAAGAAGTTAGCTAATGAGTGGGTTGGGTTGGTCCCACTTCCTGCAACCTCCTGATGCCCGACTCCTCTCCTGCTCACCTTTGAGTTTGGTGAGGTTGCCTCTCCGTCCTGCTTGACCTTCAGCAGGGGCGCAGTAGGCTCGGTCTTCTTCTGGGCACAGTTACTTCACTGTTCCAGAGTGTCTGTTGCTGTGTTTTGGGAATGCTTGGATTAATCAGGTAAGTCTCTATCCAATGACGGCTTGGTATAGATGCTCAAAATCTTATTGTTCCAAGGTTTAAACGTGTTTTGTCTTTCTTGCAGACGCGGCTTCGTACGAAAGGTTAGAAGAAGAATTTACTCTCCTAGGATGCTGAACTGGTTGCCTCCAGTTGAGTATTAGCGCGGATGGGTGGCGCTGGATGGCTGAACAATTGTTCGTTTTGTATTGTGCGCGACTAACCTGCTATTTTCTGTTCCCCTTTTGCAGGCGCGGTGCGGCCCCAAGATGAAGAATGGAAGAATCGCTCCGAAGTAACCGGGAGGAATGCAGAATCCGGGGTGAGTATTGAAAGCCTGCGCAGACGTCCTTTCCCAACAGGGGCGGCTGTCGAAGGACCAGCTGGAGACCAGACCGATGGACGGAATTGCAGGTAAGGCCTTTGTCGCTGTAGTAACACCTGTTCTTCTCCTTTTCTTCTTCCAGGCACCGATGGATGGAAATCTCAGACGGGCGTGACTGTAGAAACTCGAGAACAGAGCAGACACAGTGAGCGTTACGCTGCAGGAGTGCAGAATAACGTGAAGCGTGTTCTGCCTGCAGGGTGTGGCTTAAATAGCCTTGCAAGTAGTTCCAGGTAAAGTAGTCCCTTTACCACACCCTGTTTCTCAGGAAAAGTAGTCCCTCTGCCACACCCTGGATATACAGAAGGCTCAGCCTCACTCGGCAGATTAAGTAGTTCCATAAGTTCAGCGCATTTCATGAGCCTGGCGCCAACGGCGCCAGGACTGAGTCCATGAGGCTCTGGGGCACTTCCTTGGGGCTTGACAAGTCCTTCTGGGTGACGGGGACTGGGGTGGGCCCAACAGTTCCAGGGGTTTCGGAGCACGCACCATGACAGCTGGAAGGAAAAAGTTCAAAAGGGATATCCGGGTCTCCAACCCATGCCTCCCTTTCGCTGATACCTACAACAGAGCTTCCTCCAGACAGACTCTCACTGACATCCTCTTTGTTGTTCCCTCTCCAGACCTATGGACCCCTCATATGGTCTATGTTATCTCTCCTTTCTCCTCCTCTCCCATTAATGGTGGCACCCTGTGGGACGTTATCCTGGCCTGCTTCCACTCCTCCACCTCCATCATCAATGTCGATCTGAATGGCATCATGATCCAGGGCTCTCAGACCAATCTCCTCCTTCTTGATGGGCCTCTCCGCGTCTGATCAACTTCCTCCAGTCTCCTCCTACTCCGTCTAACCCCCCTCTGGCACTCTCTTCCTCCTCTGCCGCCTCTCTGGCACCCACCTCCTCTTCTCCTATGCCACATCCTGCTACTGCCTCTGACCACTCTTGGGCCAATCTAATACTGCCGCTGGGTGTTCCTCACTCCTGTACCACACCCCGGAAGTCTTTCAAATGTGGCAAACTGCTCCACGTAGCTACTCTGAACTCTTGCTCTGCTATCAAACACTCCAATGACATCTGCCCCCTCCTTGAAGCCCTTGACTTTGATGTCCTTGCTCTCACTGATGCAATATGGAACAGGGAAACTGATTACCCCTCTCTGCACCCTGAACATTAAGCTGGTGACACGTTTATATAAAAAAACGTATTCAGACACTTGAATTATACAGCAGAAATATCTCGGCCACGAGATATAAGACAAAAAAATATCCAAAATATGACTTTATTACAATAAATATATATATATAAAACCACTTCATCTCAAAATCCAGTACCTGAATTAATCAGAACCAGAACAATCACACATAATTCAGAGATATTTCTGCGGTATAATTCAGCTGTCGGAATACATTTTTTTATATAAGTGTACCATCTGGTTCCTCAAGCGATACGGCAGATACGGGAGTCCTTAGACATTGTATATAGAGACGTGCTGAAATATATTTAAAAAGTACGCGCAATAACAGGAGTAGCATTTTCTTGAAGTGCATCCGAAATTCAAGCCGCACAGTTCATAAGGGATAAAAAAGAGAGCCCTCAGTAAAAAAAAAAAGAAAAGAAAAAATCTTCCTTTACCAAAAAGATACGTTAAAGGATCATGGCGCTCACGCCCTGAACCTAAGTTTCCAGTATGCATCTAAGACTGAAAAATGGGGTATACAATGCATATGCATCTACACAAGAAATAATCCCGTCTTGAAGAAGGCTAAGAAAACTGTTTCTGAAATGACACTAGAGATAGTGTCTAATTTTGATAACAATGGCCGAAACATGTTGACCATCTATACGACTAGGAATTAGTAAAGTCTGTCTATGATTAGAAGCCAATGCATGCTTCTGTGTGACTAAGATCTGTTGTATTATATGGGTTAAAAAATGAGAACAATCTGTCATCTATGAATCTCATAGGAAACAATTGTAGTACTATATCCTGTGTTGCCCTAAATTATCCACCAACCATAAGTGATGATGAATTACAATACAACAACATAATCAAACCACAATGTATTGAGCTTTCCTCATTCATTGATTGAGTTGTCTTTAATTTTTTCCCAAAAAATTCTTTTGAATATATTTGGTGAATTATTTGTGATTGTTCTGGTTCTGATTAATTGAAGTACTGGATTTTGAGATAATGTGTTTATATATATATCTTTATTGATCATATTTTGGATATTTTATGTCTTGTGTCTGAGATATTTCTACTGTATAATTCAGCTGTCTGAATACGTTGTTTTTATATAAATGTCACCAGGTTGATGTTCAGGGTGGAGAGAGGGGTAATCGGTTTCCCTGTTCCATATATCATCGTCTAATGTTTCCCAATTGGAAACTGATCCCCCAAAAACAAAAAAAACAAAAAGGTTAAAAAAAGCATTTATTTTTATACTTGCTCTCACTGAGACATGGTGCATGGCCACCTGTGTCACAAGTTTTGACACTCACCTCCCTTGGGATAACACGATCCTCTCTGAGCCCAGAACCAACCGACCCAGAGGTGGAGTGGCCCTAATATTGCCAGAGTGGGTCCCTGCTTCTGTCATTCGTACGCAGGCCTACTCCTCCTTTGAATGCCTGGTCTGCAGGCTCTCTATCTATCCTGTCCTCTCTCTGACTGTGGCCACCATCTACAGGCCACCTGTACAGGTTGCTCTCTTCCTCTCAGAGTGGGACGCCCTCTCCTCTTCTCTCCTTGCCTCTACCTCTCAACTTCTCCTGCTCGGTAACCTCAACATCCACATTGATGCTTCTAATCCCTCCTCTGGGCTCTTCCGCAATCTTTACAACTCTCTCTCATTTTCCATTCTCCCATCTGGTCCGGCACACTCTGCTGGACACACCTTGGATGTTCTCATCTCCTCAAACATCCACCTCCCCCTCTCACCACTCCTCTCTCTTGGAATGACCACTTTCTGCTATCTTCTCACCTGAAACATCTTGTCACACAGGCAAATCCTACCCTAGCACTGCCACCTTACTTCTTGGTCATTAGGCCCATGAAGCGAGTGTCAGTGGACGCCTTTGCCGCTTCTTTCTCTGCTCCTCCTACTCATGTGGCAGACTCACACTCTGACACAGCCCTCTCTAACCCTGCATCTTTCCATCTCCAACACTCTGGACATCCTTGCCCCTGTCATGAGAATCTGTCTGAAGCCTATCTCCAAGTGCAATTCTTGGTATGACTCCAACCTCGCTGCCCTGAAACGCATGTGCAGGGTGGCTGAGAGAAAGTGGAGGGCCTTGGGTGCACACACAGACAAACTGGACTGCCGCCTGCTCCAAAGGCAATACAATCTCTCTGTCCTCTCCAAAAAGAGGCTCCATATCCAAGCCAGAGTCACTACGGCCTCTAACAACAAAGCTGAACTCTTAATCTGCAAGGATATGGCCAAACCTACTGCAGTCTACATCTCTCCTGTTCCCTCCCAGACCCTCTGTACAGCGTTGGCTTCTCACTTCATCCCTAAAACTCAGGACATCCTGTCATCACTCTCTTCTTCCTCCCCTCTGCATCTCCCAGGCCCCCTTTGGCATCCTCACCCTCTCTTCCTCTTTTTTCCTCCTTCTCTCTGACAACACCTGACAATGTTTCTAGAAAAGTCTGATCGATTAAAGTGTCGTCCAAACAGGTGCTCCCCTGCTCTTCCAGAACCATCAAGGACCACATTGCCACCCTTGCTCCAGCCTTGGCTGATCTCTGCAATCACTCTTCCGCCACTGGATCTTTCTGTCACAGGTTTCCCCCCTTCTCACCTGTCTGTGTTGCCTGATGTCCTCTTTAGGCGGAGTCTTCTTTCGTATGGTTCGGGACTTAAATAAGCCTGCTCGGCCGTCCTCGGCTTCCAGATTTCGTAAAGCTTCGATGTCCAGGATCAAAGGAAAACTCCGGGAATTTTCAGGAAGGAGTAGGGGGGCACGCGGAAGCGACGCAGGGATTCCGGGAAGATTGGATAAGAAAGAAAAAGTCGGGAGAAGGGAATCCAGGGGCCAGGGAATAGCAAGTAGCACAAGAGAAAATACAGAGCACACGTCCGATCACAGCTAGTAGCAGCGTTGCAACGTGCGGTACCGCGGGGTGTGGTTTCTTTATAGAGGACGCTGCGTAGAACGTGAAGACTGGTGAGCAGCGTTCTGAGCTTGAAGCCATGTTGGTAGTATTATGGAGTGTAAGGCCCGACGTGTCATCGACCAGGAGGACCAGAAGGGGCGAGTTCGATGGTTCATGACACTTTCCCCTCTCTCGTCAAGCACTTAAAAAACCTTCTGCCGATCCTACCTGTTCGACTAACTTTCGCCTTATTTCTTTTACTCCTTACCTGGTCAAACTCCTGGAAGAGCTGGCTTCCTCCCAACTTATACTCCATACTGAATCAGTTGGTTGTCTCCATGACATCAGTCTGGCTTTCAGAGCAGTCAGAGGCACAGAAACTGCTCTCCTGAACACCTGTGAAGATCTGCTATCTAATCTTGACGCTGGCTTTCCCACTGTCTTCATCATTCTTGACCTTTCCTCTGCTTTCGACAAGGTCAATCACACCACCCGGATTGATACAATCTGTGATGTCCAACTTTGGTCTTTTCTCTTCTCCACCTCTCTCTCCACATGTGATGTTCTCCAGGGCTCTATCCTCTCACCCTGCCTCTTCAATGTCCATCTGACCCCCTTGGCCCACTTGATCTCCACCCTCTCTTTTAACTTTGTGTTATTTGGATGACACTCTGCTCTCTTTCAGGCTTCTCTCAGCCTCCCCTCTTCCCTCACTCATGCCTGACTGTCTATCTGCGATTCAGGACTGGTGCGCCTCCAACAATCTCTGCCTTAATGGCAGTAAGACAGAGATCCTTCTTATTGAGACCCCTGCTCCCGCTTTCCCTTTCTCAGTCTGGCCACCCTCCCTTGGCCCTCTACCTTTGCCTTCTTTTGAGGCAAAAAACCTTGATGTCATCTTCGACTGCACTCTATCCTTCTCTCCTCACATCACAGACCTGTCCAAGAAGGCCCATTTCCAGCTGCACCTCCTCAGAGGGAGTCTACCTTTTCTCAGTTTGCCCCAGAAGTTCACTGTCTCCAGAACACTGGTTCTCTCCAGGCTGGACTACTCCAGCAGCCTCTTTCTCATTCTTCCTACCTCTACTATTCACCCTCAGCAACTAATCCAGAACAGGACTGTGAGACTTATCCTTGGCCTCAAGCCCAGGGACTGTATCTCTCCAGCTGTGAAATCTCTCCACTGGCTCCCGGTGGCTGCAAGGATCAAGTTCAAGACCCTCTGCATCATACACAAGGTTTTCTGGGGCTGTGGCCCACACTACATCCGCCTCTCTCTTCCGAAGTACCTTCCTTCTCGAGCCCTTCACTCAGCTACCTCCAACTCTGAGTGTCAGACGCTTCTCTAGGCAGAGAGTGGGGGGTATAGATCACTCTCCTCTGCAGGTGCCTCCCTCTGGAATGGACTCCCTGCCCCTCTCAGACTTGAACCGGACCACCTGAAGTTCCGGGAGCAGCTCAAGACCTTCCTTTTCTCCTCTGCCTTCTCACTCTTGCTTCCTTGCTAACTTGCCTGTCTGCTGCGCCGACTGGTTGCTTGGTACCCTCAGAAGTCTCCCCGGGTACCAGGCTCTACCATGACCAGTCTTCCTTGCACTGCCTCCGGGCCCAACGCGCAATTAGGGGCTGTAACTGTAACCCCTGCAGTCTCCTGCCTCCTTGCACTTACGCAGAGATGCGCTGCCCTGGCTGCACTTACTCAGAGCTTGCTGCCCTGACTACACTTCCCCTTTCCCTCTACCTTGCACTCCTTTCCTGCCTCCCCCTTTCCCTTGCGCTTCACGTTGTCACACTTGCCCGGTACGAATGACACATCGCCTAGTAAGAATATTTGTCTTGTCCTTCCTCTGTCTTCCCCCCTTGTCTTGTTGTGCCTAGAAACACTTATATAGAGGCGGGTTAAAAATGCCATATAATATCATAGCATATCATATCATATATTGCCACCAGATGATACTTGGGCTTTCCACTCCATGATCTCCTGGGCATGTCTATAATTCTGCTTCACAACAGTGGAAGGAAGGAAACTTTTATTTTCAACCACATGAGAAAACGATGCAAAACCATGGTCCCCATCCCTATCCTGGACCACGTATAGGAGGAAAGAATACGTACAATGAACCACCCTTCACCGAGCCATCGGCAAAAGGTAGATTAGAGAAGAAAGTTAAGGTTCCAGAATCTAGACCTAAATGATTTGGTGGTAACCGCGGCAGCAAGCAGTAAAGCACATACACTATGTGAGGAGCCAGGTAAGTGACGGGGACACAGAGAGTTCATAGTTTTGGCTATAGACATTTATTTCAAATGAAAAGGGGGTTGGAAAATGCCTCGCTATTTCTACTCTAAGAGGTATTTTTCCTTCCACAGAGACAATCAAAACAACCACAGACGTTGCAGAAAACCTAATAAGCATCTGGATTATCAAGCCCTAGACTGCCTGGCCACCAGCGAAATCTTTCATCGCTGCACCCAAAAAAAACTAGCTGAAATATGGTTCACAGAAGAACTGAAATACCAAACAAAAAAACACAAAATGGAAAAAATATGGAGAGAACAGTACAACCGACAGGACAAAATAAAATACCAAAGACAACTCGGACTATACAAATCAACTCGAAGCAAAAAGAAAATCCTATACTACAAGAATTGAATCAGCAACCAACCCAAGGAAAGAACTCATCAGAATCCTCAAAAAGATAATCTTGCAAGAAACTTGCAAGTACTTTGTGACAGCATCACCAACCACTTAAGATCAAAAATAGAAACAATCCAACAGACCATCAACACAAACCACGCTAATACAACCATAACCACTGGAGCATAGACAATGGGCGAAACATCGACTACAGCAAGACTCACCTGCTTCGAACCTATTACAGAAGAAATCTTCTCCACACTTATCAAGGATACCAACCTTGTAGGATCTCCATGTGACCCTTGCCCCCGAATACCTTCAAAGAAATCCTCAACCACTAAACCCTAGCAACACACTTCCAGAACTTTATGAACCTGTCACTTAAAACAGGAATTGTACCAAGTAGTTTATTTAACAAGTTCTGATGTTATAAGATCTCCGGGCTGCTCTGATTTTTGAGCTGCTGATATGGCCACTGTAATTAATTCCTTATGTGTCTTGTAAAAATCCTTTTCAGTGGGTCAAGATTATATATCGGTCTTGTATCAAAGATTGTCTTCATAAGTCTGCTCTTCTCGCAAGTACCTCTAATACTGTTTCCATAAATCTAGCGATCTCCTTATGTTCCGTAATTCTCACTATGGACATACTCTAAATACGAGTTAAGAGGTGTGTATGCGGCATTCTCTGACAATTGTGCAGCCAGGAGATCATATAACATCAGAACTTGTGAAATAGACTACTTACACATTCAAGGACACAGAAATGTGACAGGTGAAACCCCCTTGATGAAGAGAGAACCTCTTGAAACACGTTGGGGCCCAATTATTGACGCATGACATATTTGATGTTTGATTATGTTCGATATTTTTATTAAAATCACTTGTACATCACCTTTGTTTATGAGTTGTATGAAAGAAGTTACTTTATGTCTAAAGATATTTATCTACTTGTAAATCCACACCAAATTTTCTCAAACTATGGATAGATCCTATCCCGTTTGAATAGGACTTTAGCTATCTACATACTGTTTGGCGACTAGCCCAAGATAGGGTGCAGGGGACAGGAGTACCCGTTTTGGGAACTAATTTTTCCTTTCACAACTAGGGGCTAGCCAGACTACTCATAGACACACCTAGAACTAATCTAACTCTTCCACTCAACCACCCCTCGGAAACTCTGAAAATAACTTCAGAGGGAACATACCCATGCACATAGTCTATCCATTGACATTACACAAAAGCACACCACCACAATTCTATCAAACACCTAACAGTCATCTGCAACTCTGGACCCCACTTATGGATACAACTAACCAGTGCACATGACCGCAACCCCACCCTGACCTCGTACTACCCACACACCCAACACAAACACTAGCACACATCTGAGGCACTGAGTCCTACCCTGATGATTACAGCAAGCGGGGACTCTCAACCAACTCCCAAATGAAAAACAACGCACACAGACACCAGTTTCTCCTGGTTCTGAACCTATCCTATCATCCTATCCTTGCAGAGCGCCTGGAGACTGCTCTTGGGTGGTAGCGCTATAAATCAACATAACATAACATAACTGAGAGGTGCTCTGAGCCTTTTTCCTATGAGGATTGTTTTTTATTGTCTGGTTCTCTGGAGGGCTTACCTTATAAATGTTCACAAGTTCTGTCAACAGCTTTTGCAGGATATTGTAGAGAGCTATCAAAATATGCCATGTAGGCATGGGGAATGGAGGGGGTATCCCTAAATAGAAAGGGGGGGATATACCATGGGCCTCATTACAACCCTGGCGTTAAGGGGTTAACGGCGCCGTAAAAGGCTGCGGCGCCGTTAAACTCTTAACGCCCGATTCACACTTTAACGCCTGCTTTTTGCAGGCGTTAAAGTCCAACCCGCTAAGGGACCTTGGTGCTAATTACGGCACCGTAATCTACGGTGCCGTAATTAGCGCCTTCCCCATTCCCATTGAGCCCTATGGGCCAAAAATGGGAATGGGGAAGGGGCCATGGTGAATGGGGATTTACCGCCCCGCCAACCTTGGAATGGGGCGGTAAATCCGCCATCCACCATGGTCCAACGCCAGGGTTGTAATGAGGCCCCATGTCTCATCCGATGACACCTGTCCATCCCCCCTGAGGGTCGCCGGGTCGCCTCCCCTCATGTGATCTATCCTCACAGAGCCACCCCTAGTGTCAGGATAAGCCAGTGGCTGCCATCCCCTGGTCACATGAGGAGAAGCTATGTCTGGGAAAGGAGTGATGGCACCCCTAGTGTCAGGATAAGCCAGTGGCTGCCATCCCCTGGTCACATGAGGAGAAGCTATGTCTGGCAAAGGAGTGATGGCATCATCAGATTCATCACATAAGACAAAGTGCAAATCACCCCCACCCTCACAAACACATTCCAGCGGTGGTCCAGCACGAAGAATATAACAGAGGGCATGCCCTTTCAAGAACCAATAACCCAGGCTACAGTGGTGACAGATGCATCTCTATCAGGCTGGGGAGTGTACATCAGCCCCAGTCATGTCAAGGATTTATGGACGCCGGAAGAAACATTCCTACAAATAAACATCCTGGAACTGAGAGAAGTCCGGTGGGCCCTCAAATCTTTCCTGACAATAACATGCAGCTCTGTGGTGATGGTTCTCATGGACAACACCACCACTATCTATTACCTGTGCAAGCAGGAAGGAACATGATCAAAAGCCTTATCCCAAGAAGCACAAAAGATTGGGCATTGGGTCATGCTAAACGGCATATCTCTCCTGGCATATCACCTACCGGGGATACACAACCAGATAGATGACAGTCTAAGCAGGTCTAATGCTCAGAGCCACGAGTGGGAACTCCATCACAATCGGGTCCACAGAACTTTCGCCAGTGGGATCACCCATCCATCGATCTGTTTGCTACGAGGAACAACAAATAATTTTGCCAGTTCGCAAGCAGAAGACGACAACTGGCATCACTAGGAGTCACGTTCTCTTTTCCGGGGACCAACATCTTTGCCAATGCCTCCCCTTCCCCCAATTACAATTCCAATGACGGTACAGATGGGCCGGGTGTTGCCCCTGCTGGATAATACTGATAGTACCCAACTGGCAGACGTCGTTCTCCGACCTTCTTCAGCTGTCTGGAGTCAAGCCGATTCACTTGCAGAGCCAGGAAGATCTGCTGTCTCTGGACAATGGCAGAATCCTACCTCACAACCCACAATCACTCAAGCTTGCAGTGTGGCTCCTGATTTCACGGAGTATGGACATTTAAGCATCTCACAGAAATGCCGAAATGTACTCGTGTTTTTGGTGGCCATTACATCATCCAGAAGGGTTTCAGAATTGCAGTCACTGGTAATATATCCACTGGACTTAAGGTTAGCAAAGGACTAGAACCAACCCCCACTTCACCCCGAAGAAACCTACTAAGTTAACAAGAATGGAACCATCATCTCCCTAGTTTCTTCCAGAATGCTACAACTCAGACAGAGGATGCTTTGCACTCTTTAGATGCAAAAAGGGCGCTCAAATACTGTTTGGATGGACAAAGCCCTTCAGAGCATCAAAATGACTCTTCGTGGCATACAGCCCATCAAGTCAAGGGAAGGCAATTACAACGCAAGGTGGATTTCATCCACTATTTCCTTTTGCCATACTAAAGCCTATAAACCGCTACAGGTAGTAGTCACCAAGAGCTGCTGCAGCTTCCATGCCACTATGGGGTGGCATTTCACTAAGAGACATTTGCCATGCACCCTCATGGGCATTGAATGCGGCTCTAGGTCATTTGGTCCAATCTAAATGGCCGACAGGACAAATGGTCGACACCAAAAGGTCGACAGGTGAAATGGTCGAATTTTTTTCCACATTTCTTTTTTTTGGGGGGGTCCACCCCAACCCCCTTTTATTTGCTAAAAACCCCTTTTTTTCCCTAAATGAAAACCTAAAAAATATATATATAAATTAAAAAAAATGTGACCTGTCGGCCAAATTGTGTCGACCATTTGTCTGTCGACCAATTGACTAGACACCATTGAATGCTTCACACCTTCACATGGCATTACTGCCTGGAGAGTGAGCATGCTGCAGATGCTCGGATGGGGAAAGCAGTCCTGCAGTGTCTATTTCAGTAAGGTAAGCCCTGCAGCTTCTGGGGGTCACCCTTTGATCAAATCTGTTTTTTACCTACCTGCATCTTGCTGCAAAAGCTAATATTTCCGAACAATCTATTCACAGCATGCAGATCTTTGAAAGATCCAATGCTGGAGAAGGAACAGTTGCTTACCTGTAACCCCTTTTCTCCAGCGTTGGTATCTTTCATAGATTCACATGTGCCTGCCAACCTTTCCTGGAGGTAAAAGCTTTAGCGAACAGCTGGCAATATTCCAGAAAGTTCTGCTTAAATTCTGAAGGGAGGCTGTGAGGGCGCAGCTACATACACAATGCCCCATTGGTGGAGGTCATTGGCACCCATAACAAAGTGGTTTGTCTGTAAGAAAAAGTTTTCCTTAATGGTTTAAAAAAAACAGAATAAACATACAATATAGGTGATGGAGGATTCCTAGCCTGACGACATGAAATATTCAAAGCATGTGAATCTATGAAAGATACCAATGCTCGAGAAATGGAGTCACAGGTAAGCAACCTTTCCCTTCTTGACGCAGCTGGCATGACATAAGAGAAGAAACAACCCAAAGCCAGGTTAGTTAATAACATTAGTAGCTTCCAGAGCCCTCAGAACAAGGAACAATGATCATCATTTCTAGGGATGGCAGAATACTATGCAAAGTCTATTCCAGCTTTTGACAGCAAGATACATAACATGACAAAGTTAGTAAAGGGGGGAATCCGTTTCAGGTGGGATGTCCAATGTGAGTCAGAATTCCAGGAAATCAAGTATGCACTTAATAGATTGCCGGCTTTGAGCAATTACAAGCCATCTAGGAGGGATTCTGTAACTACAGATGCAAGCAACAAAAGTTTGGGTGTGTTGCTATCGCAAAGAGAAGGTAAACAGGCGTTTACTGAAGCGTTCACATCTAGAGTATTAAAGCAGGCTGAACTGAACTATTCTACTATAGAGAAGGAAATGTTTGCCATCAAATGGGCTTTGGAAAAGTTCAGACCGTTATTGTGCGGAACACATTTCATGCTGCCGTACTGCCATCAGATCAAAAGCCGTTCAAGAAGATCTTAACGTCCAAGAATGTTGACAAGGTATCATTCCGTATAAGAAAATGGATTGCACTCTACAAGAATATACATGTGGAGTTCCAGGTGTTCAGAACAAGGCAGCAGACTGTTTCTCGAGACTGACTAATATTGTAGAAGATTCCGAAGAGGTAGAGGATAGGCAATAACTCCTCAGAATAGAAAAAGAGTATAGTTTCGAAGGAAGAGTGGGATGAGGCAACGGTCTTGAACGAGATGTTAAAAGAATTGAAGGAACGTTAGAGGACGGAAGTAGGAATGAAATATTGTGTTAGAATTTCAAATGTGAGACAATTACGATGATGTGTAATGGATTACATGTTTCGGATGGATTTGTGTTAAGAGGTGATCAAATCATTCCACTTGAAGGAGTGAGAAACAGATTATTAGCTGTGTGCATGAGGGTCACCAAGGTATGTCTAAAACTAAACAGGTGGTTAGGCAGGATTATTAGTGACCGAGGATGGACCTGCCGGTCGAAAGGATGATCAGGGATTGTGCTGTGGGAATTCTAGTAAGAGTTGCATCAGTAGATTGAATCCCCGGACTATCCTGTCAATTCTTACAGAGCCATGGGAAAGGGTCGGTTTTGATATTGTCTGCCCTGTGAGGAGTCAAGGGAAACAAGAGTACTGAATAGTACTGATTGACTTCCTGTCAAGGTGTGTTGAAGTACAGTGGGTGCATAATATATGTACCAGTTATCTATCAAAGAGAGGTCCTGTCAAGCAGAACTAACCTAAAAATACATAAATGTTGAACACGCTTTCATGAAGATGCAGGAGGGAGAAGTCTCAGGCAGACCCAAATTCAAAAAGACATTGAAAGAAAAATAGGCAATTTTTATTTATTTAATTAGATAATCAATGGATAAAAGGCATATTAAATCTATTAAGGCCCATCATGTATAATAGGTCTTTTTTAATATAAACAAAAGTGCATATAGCTTAAAATGCTGTAATAACCCATGATGCATATTAAGTCTAGCTAGTCTGAGTAAAGTGCATCTATGCTAAAATTGCTACTGATGCCTGAAAGTAGACCTACCGGAAAGGTCTGCAAACTACTTGCACAGTTGAGAAGCCGGGTCACCAAGTTCGAGTGAAGGGATCACACAAAAAGGGAGACCGGTATTCACAAGTGTGCTTGTAAAAAATGGTTTCAGGCTGTGCATGTTAAACATTCAAACAAATATTGCATTGTTAAACCAGAATTCACAAAGATTAAATAATGGGGTGCTATACGTCAACTACGCTGGCCTAAGGACCAACAGTTGGATTATAGAGAAGGTGGTCAGGCCTAGCAATGTATATTACATAACATAAGTAGTTTCGACAGGAGGTGACTTCAAAACTGGACTCCAGTTGATGCCAGTCTTCTTCAGGACAGAAGCAGTCACCTAAAGTGCTGCAAAATATAGATCAATTCAAATACAACATATCATAAAAGTAAACATAGGGCAAACAGAGAATTGAATCAATAATTGTCATGCCTGTGAAGACAGCTTACTCCATTTACAAAAGTCCAAAGGAACATAAATATATAACGGGAGACTCATGTGTATATATATGTGTGTGTATATATATATATATATATATATATATATATATATATATATATGAGCCAGCCTTACCGCCCCTAGGTGATGCCGAGCTACCGCTCTATCCATTTTAACCCACTGTTTATCATATTCCACCGAGAACCATTCCCTAATTACCCTGAGCTGCACGGCTTCATAGTATCGATGAAAATGTGGTAAGGCCAACCCCACACTCTCCCTTCGATGCCGACATTAGCTATCTGGCCAAGCGTGGCCTCTTGCCTTCCCAGATGAAATCCTTGACTGCCCTATCTAATTCCTTGAAAAAGCTAGCTGGGACGGGCAACCGAACGGCCTGAAATAAGTAAAGCAACCGTGGGAGAACCACCATTTTGAGTGCCAAACCCCTTCCCAACCACGATATCCTTAGGACACTCCACTTCCTGAGGTCTTTTTTAATAACCGCCAGCATGGGGATGTAATTCGCCCCATACCATCCCGCCAACAACGGGGTGACCCTGATCCCGAGGTATCGTATCCCACCCGGACTACACTTAAATTGGGAAGAAGCCTTCAAGACCCTTGCCTCATCGTCTTTCAGCGACAGGCTCATTATTTCAGATTTTTGCAAGTTCACCCGCAAGCCTGAAATTTCCCCGAACTTGGCCAATAGTGCCATACATGCCTTTATTGACCCCCTACCCCCTCCAGGCTCGTCAAAGTTAGCAGCATGTCATCGGCGAACGACGCCACCTTATGCTGATACCCCCCAAATGGAATGCCCTGAATATCCTCAGCCTTCCGTATCGCCACGAGGAGGGGCTCCAGGTACAAAGCGTGCAGCAACGGAGACAGGGGGCACCCCTGCTTCATTCCACGTCTCAGCTTGATTGGTTGTGGCATCGCACCATTCACCAGGATGCGCGAGGTGGGGTCTCTATAATTCACCTGCACCATACTGATAAACCTTGCGCCTAAGCCCATTCTTTCCATAGCCAAAAACAGAAACAACCACTCCACCTGGTCAAACGCCTTCTCGACGTCCAAAGCTAGGAGAATCGCCTGGGTGGGGGACTTCTGCATTTTCTCGACCAAGTGTGCCACCCGCCTGATATTATTGGGCGTCTGTCTTCCTTGTACGAACCCCGTCTGATCTTAATGGATCAGTGTATGGAGGTGCACTTCCAAGCGCTTTGCTAAAATTTTGGTGTACATTTTAGCGTCTGAGTTTGAGAGCCATGGGTTTATAGGAATTACATTCTTCCGGGTCCTTGCCCGCCTTATGTATAAGTGTAATTTTGGCCTCCTCCATTGATGGAGTGATAGGGCCCGTAGCTCCGAATGAGTTAAACAGTTGTGCAAGATGTGGGGTTAGTATGTGGGAAAAAGTTTTATAGAAGGAAGGCGGGTATCCATTAGGGCCCAGAGCCTTATTACTGGGAAGTGATGTTATGATAGCTTGCACCTCATCTTCTGTGATGGCACGTCCCAGATCCTCCCCGATTTCCCTGGAGAGTCGGGGGAGGGCCAAGGCTCCCAAGAAGTCCCTCTGGGGCTGGGCTATTGGGCCCTGTGATGTATACAGGGTTTTGTAAAATCTGACTAGCCTCTCCCCTTTTTCATCCTTCATAGCCGTTATCACGTTTTGTTCCCTGCTGCCCCTCAGTAGGCGTGCTAAGAGCGATTCTGCCTTATTGGCCTTCGTATAAAATTTCTGCCTGACCTTTAACATTGCCCCTTCCGTCTTTTTGGTCCGCAAGATCCCCAGTTGATCCTCTGCTAACTTGTACTCCCTATAGACTGTCCTTGTGGGGTCCTCCCTCGGCCTCACCCTCGCGGCCTCCACCTCCCCCTCCAACTGGGTTTCCAGCAGCCTCATTTGTTTGTTCCTCTCCGCCTTCAGAGCAATGAGTTCCCCCCCTCAGAGTGGCCTTGAACACGTCCACCTTACGCTGAGGCTCGTATCCGTGCCATTATTTCTTTCAAAAAATGCCTCAATGTTATTCCCTATTTCCTCCCGGATCACCAGGTCCCTCAGGAGTTCCTCTGGGAAATTCCAACTACAGACCCCCGGCCTTTGCCTACCCAGCTGCATCTCCATCTGCACTACCCTATAATCGGCGATTCCCATGGGGCCGGTCTCGACCCGCTCCACCCCTCCCACCAGGCTTGCCGAAACCCAGATCTAATCAATTCTTGATTGGGTTCTATGAACATCCGAAAGAAACGTGTAACCCTCCTCCTCCCCCCTCAATGCCCTCCTCACATCCCTCAATCCCACTCACCTCAAACCGCTCCTTCAACTGTGGGGAGGCCACCCCCCCTGCACTCGTATGCTGTGTCCGATCTAACCACTTATCCCAAGCCAAGTTAAGATCCCCCATCAGGATGATTTGCCCCCTCGCAAGCCCCTCCAACGTATGCAGGGTCTCCCTCACAAACTTGTCCTGCCCCACATTTGGAGCATATACCGAGGCTATAGTATATGTTGTGCCCATATGATCCCCCCTCACCATGATGAACCTCCCATTTTTATACCTAAGGATATCTTGGGCTCTAAAGTCCATACCCCTCCCAAATGCCAGCGCCACCCCCCCTTCTTTGTGGGACCTGACGCAAATAAGATCTGCAAGAAACCCTTCAAACACAGGCGACCCTGATCCTTGCACAACAGGTGGGTGTCCTGCAGAGCCAGAACTTCTGGCGCATGCGTCTTAGTAAATTGTTCCAATTTAGCCCGCTTGAGGGTGGAATTTAACCCCCTCACATTATGAGTTAGCCACCTGAAACCGAAGTGGTGTTTTGCCCCACTCCCTCGAACTGCCCTTCCGCCCTCGACCCCGACCCTCCCTTGGCCGCCCTTCCCTCCCCCCTCTGCGGCGTCTCTCTCGACCTCCCCCGTCCCCGCCACCATCACCCAACCCCCCTCCCCAGTGCTCCCTGTACTACTGCATCAAGCGCTATGGCTCCCCCCTTGTCCTTCAGCCACCCCTCCCCCACCCTCTCGCGCCCAGAAAACCCCACCTTAGAGATAGACCGCGACCACCCACCCTAACCCCCTGCCCTCCATTCCCCGCCCCCCGGACAATCCCATCCTCGCTTGTTCCAACACGTTTTCTTTCCCCCCCCCCCCCAGGCCCTTAATGTAGCACATATTTCAACCACCCCCATAGACCACTCGAGCGGCAATCAGATCACCAAGCCCACTCAACATTACAGCCTGCCTCCCCCTCAGTAATCCAAAATGTCAACCTCCAGTGGGGCCCCCGCAGCTCGCCCTTTCTCTTACCCCGTTCCCCCACAGTTGCCCATTCCCAAGGTCTGCTCCTTTCCCTTTGGCCCCCCCCGGGATGATGGCTCCCCACCGCCGCCGCCTCCCTTTGTTATCCAGCTCCAATCTTATAATTCTGGCCACCTCCTGGAGCATGGTAGCCTGCTTCTGACTCCCCTCCCACTCAAACATTAAGCCAAAAGGAAAGGTCCACTTATATTTTATCCCCTTCTTTGACAACTCCGTCAAGACCGGACCCATACTCCTTCTTTTCAGTAATGTGCTCGCAGCCAAGTCCTGAAACAACAATATTTCCTGCCCTTTATAGAGAACCGGCTCGCTTTGCCTGGCTGTCCGCAACACCGCTTCCTTCTGTCCATATCTGCCGAAAGCGACCACTACCTCCCAAGGTCTGGCGTTAGGACCTCAAGGGATTCGGCTGACTCTGTGGACCCAGTCCAGTGTTATCAATCCCGGGTCCCTTTCGCCCAAGAGCTCCGCAAATATGCGCTGGCATTCCTCCTTTAGTTGTTGATCCGTCACTGCCTCTGGAAGCGCCTTGATCCGGATATTGACCCTCCGGATCTGTACTCCAAGTCCTCTAGCATTGCCTTCATGTTCCTTGTCGCAGTGTCCAGCCGATCTATAGCCTCACTATTAGCCATTGTTTCCCTCTCGTTTGCCTGGAGGCCTCTTTCCAATAAATCAGTCCTTTCCCCTAACTGAGCGAGTTCTTGTCGGATTTCTCCCAGTGCCACATTGAAGTCGGTTCTCATAAATTGAAACTGTTCTTGAAAAGTTTGAACCAGAGACTCTATCAGGGCCTGCATTTCTCCCCTAAAATCTTGCCTCGTCATCTGTGCCGGCTCCTCCTCCGCCTCATTGCCACTTCGCTCCTTCGAATGGCCACTGCAGTTTTTTTACTAGAGTCCTTATTTCTCCATTGCAGGCCATAGTGTGACCAGTGTTCCCTGGGGCTCCCCAGTGGAGTGGCTGGCCTTCCCAGATTTCCCCCTGGACCTGGAAGACCTCTATGTTGGGCCCAGGTCGCAGCCCGTGGCGTATTTGGGTCGGCAACCCAAGTCCTCAGTCGCTACTTTAGAGGCCTGAGTTCCCACACCCCAGGCCAAACTAATCCCCCCTCTCCTGAGGGGATCGTCCTCGCCCCAGCCCTAGTATTTCTTCCTCTGCGGGGGGCATTCCTCCCTCTCCGGGTCCGTGGGTCACCTTCTGCACAGCCTCCTATCCCGGCCCCACTGTCAGAGAGCTTCTGGGTGCTATTCCAAATGGGCCGGCCCGAGGATCCACTCCGACACCTGACCCTTATGGCACAATCAAGTCTTCAATTGAGGAGGGGATCCCAGCCCCCCTGGTGGCCCACACCACACTTCCCTTATTGTTCACCTCGTAGTTCCCCCGGGGGGGAGGGGCGGGTCGCCCCAGTCACCGTCTGGCAGCCGCCCGACCTGTGAAGGCTTACTCTGTGAGTTCAGCGCTATGAGGGCTGGTCCAAGTCCCCGCCACCTGCCGGTGAATGATGCTGTCTGGCCCCGATCTCCTTGCAGCTCCTGTTCTTCCTCTTGGGCCCCTCCCCTGCCCACGGCCTATTTAGTCCTCCTGGCCTCCAGTCCTCTCTGCCCTGCGGGGATTTGCTTCTGTTGGGAGGGACTCCCGTCTGACCTCCCACTCCTCAGACTGACTCCGGGGTCCGGCACCTCCGTCTGGGGTAGAGATGAGAAGCCCACCCACCCCCACTCCACTCTGGCCTTCACAGGGGCTTCACCGCTGGACACCAAGATACCACAAGAGAGCGCCAGAAGTGCAGCGCCTCTCTCCCAAGCCGCCCCTGCCACCAATGATGTCCACTCCGGTGCGCTTTTCTGCCTTTGTGCTCCGGCGGAGCTCCGTACTTCGGGGCCTCCGATCTCCACCTCCGCGGGCGGACCTCTGCTCCCTCCTCACACCAGGGCCCGGGCCTGCAGCTCCCTCTGCGCCACATGCTTCTCACTCCTCACCTCATCCGCGGGGTCCAGCGCTGCCTTCAGGCGAGGGGGTAAGGAAACTCCCCGCCCTCGCTCTACACCGTCCTGGTTGGGGGGCACCCAAAGAGAGCGCCAGAGATGCCGTGCCTCTAACCCCTGCCGCCACTGCCTCCGCTGGTGGGTGTTCGTTCCTGCACACTCTGCCTCCTCACCTTCTTCGTGGGTCTGCCTGGGGAGGGGGGCCCTGCCGCTCCACTAAAGTACGCCCGCCTGGGCCTCCACGAGCCTCTGGCACCGACTCCCAGGGAGTCCCGATTCTTCCCGCGTGGTTGCAGCCCCCGCCTCCACACTGATGGCCACGTGCTGCCTTCCAGGGGGTCACCGTGCCACAGGTCCTCCACTGCCGCGCTCCCCCACCAGTCCGCACAACGAGACCGCCGCCCGGAAGCCTGATCCCAAGGGGGGATGGTGGGTCCGCCAGGGAACCAGGCCTTAGGGCACCAGAACAGCCGTCGGCACGTCTACTTGTTGACGGCAGGCATCTTGGAATGAACATTTATGTATTTTTAGGTTAATTCCGCTTGACAGGACCACTGTTTGATAGATATCTGGTACTTCCCCTCTGTCAGCGTTGAAGGGGACACCATTTCGTGTATTATAATATATGTACCAGTGACATAATTATGTTTTTGAATACTGTTCCTGTGAGGGAAGGGTATCCCATGATGTTGATGACTGATAATGGGTCCCCATGGCTGCAAGGATGAAGTTCAAGTCCCTCTGCATAGTCCACAAGGCTTTCTGGGGCCAGGGCCCTTACTATCTACAACGCTCTCTTCCCAAATAGTCTCCTTCTAGAACCCATCCGCTCAGCCTAATCCAGCTCTACGCAGGTGAGCTGTTTATCGAACAGAGATTTTGGGGTAGATCCTTATTCTCTGCAGGTGCCTCCCTCTGCAACAGCTTACCTACCTCTCTCTGTCTGGAGCCAGAACTCCTTAAATTCCAGGAACTCCTCAAGACCTAACTCTTCTATTCCACTTTCTCTCTCCCTCTCACCTGCTGACCTCCTCTCTCTTGGCTACTTTATCTCCTTCCTTCTCTTCCTCAACCTGTTCAGTTAGCTGACAGGTCGCCTGGTGCACCTCCAGAGCCCCACAGGTCCCAGGCTCCTCGCCAATCCTCTGCACTCTACTTGGCACTACTGCATTATGCTCCAAGAGAGGGGCAACTACTCCGCACTTAACCCAGGCACGTGCTGGACTGGGCATACTTGTCCCCCTCGCCCTCTCTCGCACTTCCTGTTCTGCGCACTTGCACGACCTTGACCTTGAATGTTCTAGGCCTTGTAAATCTGCCTGTCCGGTCCTCCCCCTGTCTCCCCTCCCTAGCTTGGTCGTGCTTGACATCGTCATGCATAGGCGCATTTGATGACCAACTACCACGCAGTCTGAAATGTCACCACGGCCAGTACTGTAGTTTATTGATCTGTATGCTCCTCCTCCTTTCTCCGCCCCCCCTCTTCTTTTTTGTCAAGCACTTCACTAGTAGATATGCCTTTGGCCTAGTATGCTAGCTATTGTTGTTCGATCAATCATTCGGAATCTTCAAGGCCTAAAAATGAGATTTGTACCCTTTGAATCACTTCACTTGTTTATAAGCGCTTTACTAATAAATGATTACAGTTAGTGTCAAAGGAAATGGAAAGCTTCCTTAAAGGAAATGGTATAGAGCGCAGCACGAGTTCCATTTACCATTCTGAGCCGAATGGGTTAGGCGAGAAGTTTAGCCATGTGATAAAGCAGAACATCCACTGCACCATTGTAGAGAAGGAAGACTGAAAAAAGCAGTGTATGGCACAGGAGTTTCTCCGTTCTCAGTGGGAGGAAACCCAACACGGGAGTGTATCCAGCATGGTTAGGAAGGTGCATGTGAGTAAAATGCAGTTAGAGGCAGTCAGGAAAAAATAAGAAAAACGCAAGAAAATAACATAACATAATTGTACATGTGTGTAAGGCATCTAAAGTGCCTGAAGTTTCCAAGGGAGAGTTGGTAAGGATTAAGCTACCCCCTACAGAAGCAGGGCTTACCATGGTCTGGGCACATAAAGGTAACACAGTTGATGCATGGAGCTGCAAAGACCTCTGATGGGAGAGTGTGGAATAGGAGTAGAATAAGTAGACGCAAGGAGACTGTGCATTGTGAGGAAGCTGTAGGAACAGTTTGCATGCATTGCAAAGATGGGGCAAGAGGTCATGAGAGTGAAGGGTCGTGTGGTCTTAATTCTATCATTAATGTTGTTCATTGTTCAAGCAGTGGGGAGACAAATAGACCTAGACGAGATAGGAGAAGGACAATGTAGCTTGATGAATATGTTGATTAGTGTTCACGCTTTCACAGATGTTATATTTGTGGTTAGGGAATGTTGCTGTTCGGGTCATACTGTTGTTTTACATTCCCATGTTGGTTTGCACTGCAATTTCATCCTGTATGTTCATATGCTGTTTAGATTTTATGTGAGGAAAGGAGATGTGGAGCATTCTGGTGGATCAGCATTGGAACATGAAACCTCCTGGATTCTGTGTTGGTGCAATAAGGAACGGGAGGTGAAACGGTGCCGGTGGGGCAAATGGAGTAGAATGAACTTCTCCAAATATTCACCGCATATGGAGTATCATTTCAAGAAGCATGCGCCCAGATTGGGGCAAAAGAACAGCCATTTCTACCAACTAGACACTATGCTTGCTCATGATATGGGACACACCTGGCAAAGGCTTGCAAGAGGCTTGTCGTTCTGGACCTTTCACTAAGCACAGGCTGTGAGATAGAACTTGGAAAGATAATTACAGAGTGATGATTCTGTTGCCTATTCTAGAATCACTGCTGGCCTGGAATGTGGGACATAGCTAGAAAAGACCAGCCAGAGGATTATGCCTATGACACGCAGTTATGCGTAAGGGCTAGCCTTACAGAAGCTTTTTTTCTTCCTCATGTCTTAAACATTTCTTGCACTTCTTTTGGTTGACAAGCACATACCTAAAACTCATTCTCACTAGAACTGAGTTTGTGCTTTTTGGCAACACAGCTAAACAGTCACTCGTCCATTCGTGATGATGCAGAATAAATCTTGAGGAGTTTGTATGGATTCTAGCCACAAGGGTCAAATCTTGGGGTTTCATCACCGATTTCAACCTTTCGGTAAATAGAAACATGCAGCCTGTTATGAACTATCACCCCTGTGAACAATAATATCCTCCATGCCTCTCCTAGACTTTAGGCCCGCTGTCCTAATTTTGTTCCACGTGTGTGTGGGAGGGAATGTGCTCCACTCACTAGTCACTGTCTCAACCCTTGCACTGTTTAAATATCACACCATGCCTCTGGAAGGCTTCTCACACGCACCAGAAAATGTTAGCATGTCACCCTCACACTCATAGAGCCTCCTTTGCTACCAATACCAGATTGGATCATCTTCAAGGTCGCATGTGCCACATTCAAGCCAGTGTCAACTCAAAGACCACCTTATTCAGCGAAACAACTAGCCATTTCCAGAGGTCAGCGCACTTGCAGAAGCTGCAACACTGTGAGACTGAAAATGCCAGAAAGAGAAATCGAGGAATCATGCCTTTTTATTGAAATGCGATGTCACTGTTTAACGGTTAATATTATTATTATTATCATCATTGTTAGGGTATTCACTAAGCGTGGACCTAGCTTTGGGAAGCAACGGAGAGCTTTGCAAAAGATAGGAGGAAGGACACAGTGACGGAAACAGAAAATGACCTGAAGACTCTACTATTCAAACATTTCCTCTAGTGCATAAACACTATGTAGCCCATGGCCCATGACTAACCCATCAGCCAAACACGGGGCTTGATGGAATGCTAGTGGGAGAAAAAACGAAACCAAGAAAGAAAACCCACCCCCTTAAGAATGGGCTGGGTGGGGGAGCATTCGAGAAGGAAAGTCTATTAAAGCAAAAAGGAAAGTGGAGAAATGGAGAAGTAAAAGAAGAGTGGCCAGAAAAAACCACCACCCTGGGGAGGGGTGGGGAGCTCTGCCTCGAGCAGCCTCCCAGTACTTGGATAAATTTGCACTGGGCTGAGTGTGTTGGGAAAACCGGCTAACTTACCATGGGTCCAGGCTTCGTGCCTGGGGCAGCCCGGGCTTCTTGCCTGGGGCAGCCCGGGCAACCACAGGTCTGTGGTTGTTGTCGACCCGCCCAGGGGCCAGACTGGATGAGCCTGTTAACATTCAAGACTATGCCGCTCTTGCATGTTGCCACTGTGAGATTTTCCTCTCCTGCACCTCTCTATTTTCAATTTTGCCATTGTGAGATTCTGCGGCTGCTGCATTTTAGATACTCTTCCTCCTAGGATTTACAGCCGTCTGGGATGTTCTGCCCCCCTGGGACGCTGGGGCCTCCTGCAACGCTCTGTCCAATTGTAGATCCTGCTTTGTGATAGTTTGCCCCGGGGATAGTTTCCCACCGGGATATTTGCCCTTACAAGGATAGTTTGCCCCCATAAGGATAGTCTGCCCTCACACGGATAGTTTACCCAACGGGATATCACACCCTGTAACATCACCCGTCACTGTGCCCAACTGTCAACACGGCCCAAACAAATACCATCCGCTGAGACGCGAGAAATACTAACCAAGGGGAAAGAAATATCACCGATAAAATCCCTGCAACTGGACATCAAGAACTAAAGACCAGGAAACACAGAAGCAAAGTCAAAAACAGAAATGCTACATCCAACCAGCAAGCCCACACCGCAAAAATGCCTCATAGCAGGAAAGACCGACGTTCAAGAAGGGGCCAAATAAGAGCTAAGCAGACAAAAGAAGACCAACTATCTCAAACTACTTCGACAGAGAGCCAAATAACACCAAGAAACAACCCTCATTGTGGAAGAGAGAGGCTTTGCCAAAACAAGACCAAAATCACGGTTCTTGTCATGCTACCCATCAACCTACTACCCAACCAACCACAAACGCCATGAACCTACAAGAAGGGATGCTGAAAACACATTGATTGCCCACTACAGCCCTATATAAAAACTGACGAGACTCAGAACATTATCAACATGATCTGATCAGACAGACTATGTAGAAAATCAATACAAAATGCAAACTTCTAGATCTACTCACAAAGAAACAGAAGCAACACATCCCAATGCAGATTCTAAAAGCAAATTGGACCAATAGCAAATCAAACCACAAACGCCACCTTCAAAGAATAAACCAAACCCAGAAAACAAAATGCTCCCTGCCAGATCAATGTTGAAATATACCACAGAAATATACAAACTCCAAAGTGAGGGAGGAACTGACATCATATTCCTTACCGAACCATGGCTGACACAAATGGTCCGGATAGTCACACACATATCCCTACCCAACAACTAAACTGAAACTAGCCAACAGGGAAGGAACAAGAGAAGGGGGCCTTGCCATTGCATACAAAGACCACCTAAAAATGACAACCGCACCACCACTGAACATCCCAAACTGTAAATCACTCCTCCTCCTCCACTTAGCCTTGGACCAGCACACTCATTTGCATATCAGCAACATACAACCCTCCCTTCACGGACACATTTATGGAGGCCTTCACCAACATCTCTATAAAATATGGCCACTTGATCATACTAGGAGACTCAACCATCACTAAGAAATCAACAGGCAACGAAGCACCTACAGGAACTGATGGAGGGAGCTACCCACACGGCAGGACACACCCTAGATGCAATCTTTTGCAACAGAAATCTGGTTACAACGGCACCCCCAATTCAGATGCTTTCGAGCGACAAACTCCTAATACCATTCGTGATCCACCCACCAAAGCAAATAAAAGCTAATGCTCCTACGTCCCGTCCCCTTTCCTCCATACTTATGGGACATCTTTCCGTCCTGTGGGACTGGACTGGAGCACTTTGTAAGAAGCATCAAAATTTTTCCAAAAATATGTCCTTCCTCTCTTTCTTGCACGGGGCCCGACACGCGGCCATAACCCCGCCCACCTTGGCTCCGCCCCGCACATCGCCCATCAGTCCTTTTCTCCGCTCGATCGGGGCCGGATGCACTTGCATCCTCAGGAGATTTTCTTCCATTTTTTCCTCTCTGGCTCTCACTAGCGTTCGTTTACTAGTCTGTCTATCAGCCTCATTACATGGATGGCGGTAGGGATTTACCGGTACCGGTAAAATACCGGTACCGGTAAATCCCTACCGCCTTTCTACGTGGTCCCTTTGCGGGTTGGGGGATGTAACGCCTGCTTTTTGCGTTAAAATCCAACCCGCTAAGGGACCTCGGAGCTAATTACGATACCGCAACATTGCGGTGCCGTAATTAGCGCCTTCTCCATTCCCATAGAGCCCTATGGGGCAGAAATGGGAATGGGGAAGGGCAATGGCGGAAGGGGGATTTACCGCCCCTCCAACCTTGGAATGGGGTGGTAAATTCCCTTTCCGCCAAGGCGGTGCCGGTATTTTACCGGCATGAGCCGTAGCGCTAATAGCGCCATGGCTCACCGCCTACCGGGTAATGAGGCCCTATGTCTTTCAAACACTGTCACATCGCGAGGGCGGATCCCCATCCTCTTTGTCTAGAGTGTTTGGGTCCACCGGGCACTTCAACGTCGGTTGGAGCGGTGTTAGGAGGTGTTCCGATGAACTCCTCCTTCGCATTTTCAGGCGTTCATCGACGAGAAGAAGAAACGCCCGGTAAGTTCTTTACTTTTCAGAGCATCCCGGCCGGGGGATACCTTCCCGGGTTCCTCTCGGTCCGGGAGGGGCGTTGATCGCTCTGTCACCGGGGTTCGCCCTGAGGTGCCCGTTGGGCCTAATAATTCTACCAGAGTTTTCTCTGAGGGTCTCCGTAAGGGGCCTGTGAATACCGGAGTACGCTCCGAGGCCCCTCCTGTGGGGGCTGTTTGTAGACCCAGTTCTACTGAATTGTGGGGTACCGCAGCTCGCTCTGAGGCCTCTCTGTCGGCTTCCCTCAAAAACAAGATCGGGGTGCGCCCGAGGCCTTGGCTGGGCTTGTTGTTACCGAACGGATGTTCGAGGCCCTTGCAGATACCGGGCCTGGGTCCGAGGTCCCTCGTTCAGAGGCTAAAGCTACCAACAGTTCTGAGAGGCTGGTCAAGGCTATGTTGGTGAAATCGGTTGCTCACCGTTCCCGCTCTTGTGGTGACACCAGACCTGTTGAGGGGGCAAAGAAGCAAAGTTCTTCTTTTACTGGCAGTGCCGAGGTCCTTCCTTCGAAGGCTCAGTTGGCGGTCGGTATGTCTCAAAAACATTCCAGGCTCTGCCGAGGTTCCTTATGTTGAGGCTAAGATTAAGACCCCTGATCCATCGACGGGGACCCCTGCCTCACATCCTCACATGCCGCAGTTCCCCTCAGATGAGGACAAAATGGCACCCATTCCTGCCACAACCACGGCGGCCATTTTAGGTGCTACCCCTACAACTACACCATCGGCCTCTGGTGTAGAGCTTGGTCCCTTGGGTGAACCTAAAGTCCCTTGTGTGCATCCTTACCGGCCGGTTTATGATTGGAACGCCTGGATGCCTCTTCCGGACAATGTGTCGTTGCCCGCGGGGGCGGCACCTTTGATTTATGTGGATACGTCGGTGGAGGGGCCGTTGTGGCACCCTTCCCCGTTACGTCCCTGGATTTGTCCACCTCATGAGAGGCCTCCTCAGGTTCCGAAACAGTCTCCAGAGGATGCCTTTTTCGGTAAATTTCAAGCGCTTATGCGCACCGACCCCATGAGGGAATATTTCAAAGGGCTTTTCAAGGAGATATGTCCACCTATGCCTCCGGCTCCACTCCTTCCTCCGGTGGTTCCGCCTGCGCCTTCCTTGCCCCTGGTGCCTCCCCCGGCTCTTCTGCCTTTGCCTCCATTGTCCCCAGTGGACAAGGCAGTGCCTGACACGGCTCAGCAGGATCCTGACCTGTCAGATGATCCTCAAGGCGATCAGGACAACGAGGACCTTCCCCGCTCTATCAGAGCCTTTCATGACCGGGTACTGGACATGATGAGTTTCTTAGATGTTACGGTGCCCGAGGCACCCGCTCTGCAGGAGGACGTGCTTTCTGGGGCGTTCACCCTGTCTCCCTTGGAGCGTCCCGGCCTGTTCCTGCAGAAGGACGTTTTGGCCGAGGTCCGAAGAGTCTGGGAAAAGCCACACTCGGGACTTTTTGTTAACAAGAAGATTGACGCGAGGTACAGGCTACATTCTTCGGAAGAGGTGGCCCTGTCGTCTTGTCCGCCTCCCTCCTCCACAGTGGTGGCTGCGGCTACGTTGCAATCTAGACCTGCAGCATCCTCTTCCACGATGGCTACTCGGGTCTTGGGAAAGGAGGACAAGTTCCTTGACTCCCTAGGGAGAAAAATCGTTGCCAACTCAGCCTTGCAGCTTAGGCCGGCCAATGCTGAGTTGATATTGACGGGAGCTAACATGCGGATGTGGAAAGGTCTGTCGGAGTTTGAGGAGCACATCCCGGTCGAGAAGTTGGAAGATTTTAAAGGAGGCCTTTCCGACGCCAGGGTCTTGGCCCATGATCTCCTGGAGGCTGCGGCTCATCACGTAGACACCTCGGCTCAGGGCCTGATGCTGGGGGTTGAGACCTCACGGCAGGCGTGGCTGCATGCCACTAAATTTTCTAAGGAAGTGCAAGGCAAGGTGTTGGACCTTCCATTTGATGGCAAGGAGCTTTTTCGTTCTACTACTGATGTAGAGCTCACCAAGGCCAAGGATAGCACTCAAGACGGCTAAATCATTGTCTGTTCTGGTCAAAGCTCCTTTCAAATCCCAGAGAGCGTTGTCTCAAAGTCGACCCTCCTCTGGTTTTAGGGGCTTCCTCGACCGCAAATCTCACTGAGTGGATACTCCTGTGGGGAATAACCGCCGTAGACAACAGCGCACACAGTTTTTCTCCCGCTCCTCAGCCTCCTCACAGGTTCAGGTGGCACCACCACCGATAAGCCTGCCAAATGAGGATTTTCCCTGCTCGCACGAGACCCCGGTGGGAGGACACATTGCGTCTCATTGGGAGGCGTGGCAGACCATCACAGAAGACAGATGGGTCTTGCCAGTCGCTCGAGCAGGCTTCCGCTTACCTTTACCTCCTACCCCACCCCTCAACCCTCCTTTTCCGCTGTCGGGCTCACCCTCCCTCAAGGCCGAAGTTCAGAAACTTCTGGACCTCAGAGCTGTCGAACCCGTTCCTCTTGGGGAGTGAGGGGAGGGCTTCTACTCCCGACGGTTTACGGTGCCCAAACTCAACCAGGCTGGCCTGCCCACCATCCTAGACCTTTCCCACTTCAATCTTTTCCTACCCCAAGAGAAATTCAAGATGATCACGCCCAGCCAGATACATACCTCCTGATTTGGAATCCATACAGGAGGTACCTCCGCTTCTCTTTGGGAGAGGAGCACTTCCAGTTTCGGGTGCTTCCTTTTGGCCTCAGCTCGGCGCTGCGTGTCTTCACGAAGATGATGTCGGTGATTGCGGCCTATCTTCGTCTCCAGGGTATCCATGTGTATCCATATTTGGACAAATGGCTTTTACGCAGCCCTTGTCCGCTGGCGGCAGCGGGCAATCTCCAGTCTCTCCTTCAGCTCCTGTTCCATCTTGGGCTGTCGGTGAACTGGCGGAAATCCTCCATGACAGTCTCACAGGACCTGATTTTCCTGGGTTTTCGTTGGAATACGATCGACTGCAGAGTGTATTTGACCGCAGACAGAATGGCGGATCTGTTAGCCATGTGTCAGATGTTTGCGCAGTCGGAGAGCATGTCGGCCTGGTGGTTCCAGAGGCTTCTGGGCCTCATGGCCTCGTGTGTACTGGTTCTTCCTCTTGCTCGTCTCAAAATGAGACGGACCCAGATGGCTCTTTGGAGTTCATGGCGTCAGGCAGTGGATCCGGATTCCAAGCGGATAATGATTCCGGATTCCATGAGAGTGGACCTGGATTGGTGGTCATCTCTCAGCAACCTGTCTGGGGGCGTGGGGTTTCAGGACCCGGTCCCCACGGTGACGATCACGACAGACTCCTCCCTTCTGGGGTGGGGTGCGACGTTAGATCTTCTTCAGGTCTTGGACCTCTGGTCGCCCCAGGACAGGCTCCTCCACATAAATCATCTGGAGCTTCTGGCGATCTTCCTAGCGCTCAGGGCGTTCAGACAGCTCATTGTCAACCAGGTGGTCCACATAAGAACGGACAATGTGGTGTCAATGTATTACATCAACAAGCAAGGGGAAACAAAGTCTCCCCCCCCCCCCCCGTGGACCTGTCTATCCAGATTTGGGAGTGGGCCGTGCTTCATGGTGTCTGGCTGCTTGCAGTGCACATCCCGGGCCAGCTGAATGTCACAGCGGATGCCCTCAGCCGGCGGACAGTGGTCAGCTACGAGTGGGAATTGAAGGCGGAGGTCCTCTCATGGATTTTCTTGCGTTGGGGCACACCTCTCTGGGGGATGCTCTCGAGATTCCATGGCACAACATGAGAGCTTACGCCTTCCCCCCTCTGCCTCTAGTTCACCGTGCAATTTGGAAGTTGAAGAACTCGGTGAACTGTTCCCTTATACTCATAGCTCCGTGGTGGCCGGCCAGGTTTTGGTTCTCTCAACTTCAACACCTGTCGGTGTATCCGCCGATCAGGTTACCAGTAACTCCCGATCTTCTTCACCAAGGGGAACAGCAGATGTGGCACCCCTCCCCACAATCGCTCAGCTTGGTGGCATGGTGCCTGAGTTCAAGTCTTTAGAGCATCTGAATTTGTCTACGGATAACATGCGCATTATCCAGGCAGCCAGGAAACCCTCGACCAGATCTCAGTACAAGAGTAAATGGCTCAGGTTCTGTCATTGGTGTTTGGAGAAGAAGTTGGATCCAAGGGAGGCCACGATTGACATGATGCTGTCCTTCGTGTCCTCCCTAGCAGAGTCAGGGGTTCATGTTCTGTCATGCAGGACTTAACTTTCAGCAGTTTCCGCTTATCTTTCTACAGACCAGTGCTCTTATTCTCTGAGTAACCCAGTGGTTAAGAGGCATTTTGCAGGGTTGACACGCCTCTACCCTCCGGTTCGTAGTCCGCACCCGCCGTGGGACCTAAATGTAGTCCTGACGGCGCTGTGCCATAAACCCTTTGAACCAATGGCTACGGTGGACCTCAAGTACTTGTCTTGGAAAGTGTCCTTTTTGGTCGCCGTTACGTCAGCAAGTAGAGTGAGTGAGCTCCAGGCATTGTCGGTGGAGCATCCTTTCTTGGTCTTTCACAAGGACAAGGTAGTCCTTCGGACAAACCCGGCCTTTCTACCGAAGGTGGTGACCGAATTCCATCTGAATCACTCGATCTCCCTACCGGTCTTTTTTCCGAACCCTGCCTCTGAGGCTGAGATGGTTCTACACTGTCGATGTCCGAAGAGCTTTTATGTTCTACCTGGACAGGACTTCCAAGCTTAGGAGTTCTTCTCAACATTTTGTAACCTTCAGTAACCCTCAGGGCAGGCTGGCGTCTAAGGCAACTATTTCTAGGTGGATCGCCGCCTGCATCACGGAGTCTTTCACTGTCCAAGGGCTGAAACCTCCTAAGGGTATTCATGCACACCTGATGCGGGGTAAGGCAGCCGTGGTTGCTTTTCCAAAATATGTCCCCTGGGAGTCCATTGCTAGGGCAGCTACTTGGGCCTCCCCATCTGCTTTCTGTAAGCATTATTGTCTCGACATGAGCTCAAGAGCTGACGCTCACTTTGGTCAGGCTGTACTAAAGAACCTTTTTCAGTAAGGGGTATTTCCATCCACCCATAGTTCCTGTAAGGAGTGCTTGGGAATCTCCCATAAGTATGGAGGAAGGGGGACGGGACGTAGGAGTATTACTAGGTTACTCACCGTAGTGACCACCTTACTCCTAGTCCATAGTCCCCTTTCCTCCATACGCCCGCCCGCCGTCCCCTCTAATAAGGTTCCTCTGTTATTGCTAATGGGTTTTGACCCAGCGATGGAAAAGGACTGATGGGCGATGCGCAGGGCCGAGCCAAGGTGGGCAGGGTTACGGCCACATGCCGTGCCCCGCGCAAGAAAGAGAGGAAGGACACATTTTTGGAAAAATGTGGATGCTTTTTACAAAGTGCTCGGGTCCCGTCCCACAGGACGGAGAGAAGTCCCATAAGTATGGAGGAAAGGGGACTATGGACTAGGAGTAAGGTGGTCACTACGGTGAGCAACCTGGTAATACTCACAAGAGGAATTGGAAATCCATAAATACTCTAGACCTAAACACCAGAATGGAATCCACAAAACCACTGATCACCACCTTCAATTCAACCAACATCAACGAAAAAACGTAGAAAATACAAAGGTGGATAACTAAAACACTTGATGATATTGCATCAGAAAAACAGCACCTACTCAAAATAAAACAGTGAGATGGTTCACACCCCACCAGAGAGAACGGAAAAAAACAAACTGAAAGCTGGAACAAGAATGGAGGAAAAACTACAATCAGCAAAAAGAAAACGCTTATCAAAAACAGATATGAATATACAAAGCCAAAATCCTCAAAGCTAAAAACCTATACTACATTTAACGTATCACCAACGGAACCAATACCCAGAAATAGATGCATAGCATCATCAACAAACTAAGCAGCCCAGCACCCTGCAACAACACACCCACTCAATCAACAAAAGTTATGCAACAACTTGGCAAACCACTTTTAAAACAAAATCACAAGCATTCAGCAAGTCATCAAGAGCAGACCCCAAAACACCAACACCACCACTAACAAACCACATCTGAACCAACCATAAGACTACCCTGCCTCCCACCAATTCTCGGCAGAAACATTCCAAAGCATAGTGAACAAAAGCAGCAGAGCAGGCTCACCAACAGATCACTGCCCACCAGACATGTACAGGTCTATCCTTACCCAGAAAACACTGGCAGAATACTTCCGCAATGTATTTAACCACTCACTGCCAATAGGAAACATACCAGAAAGCTTCAAATCAGCATACATCAAACCATACCTGAAAGACTCCTCGGGAGAGACATAATTGACCATCCCACATCATGCACAATTCCTAGAAAGCTACGTATACGAACAAATCCTGGAACATGTGGAAAACAGTTGGGTACTGGACCATGCACAAGTCAGCTTCCGACCAATCGGAGGAACGAAAACTGCGGTCTATTTGGGATGATTTAAAAGCCAACGCTGACTCCAATGTCACCTCGGCACTAATACTACTACACCTATCAGCAGCCTTCCACACAGTCGACCACAAAAACCTCATCAAAAGACTCAGAGAAATAGGAATCAAGACAGAAAGAACGGAAATGACGAGGCTAAGCCCCTTCCAATCAGTCCCACACAAAACAACTTGCAGAGTATTACAAGGCTCATCACTCTTGCCAGTGCCCTTTAACATCTACATGGCCCCTCTCATCTATCTCACCAAAATACATGGACTGGCGTGCTACAACTACACACACGACACACAAATCATCTATAAAATCAGCACGAGTGAAGAACCAGACCTAACCCCTACAAACTGCCTCACCGAAATAATCAAATAGATGAGCACTAACGGCCTTAAACAAAACCCAGACAAAACATAAATCATGATCCCGTCTAACAACCCGTTGAACCAACTCCACATTACATGACCTACGGAAATGGGAAATCAACCAGAACCCTGCAAAGTAGTAAAAAACCTCAGGATACTAATGGAGAACGGCTTAACAATAGAACCACAAGCCAAAGCAGTAGTATAGAAGTGCTACTTCCATCTACACACAAACGGATATTACCATTCCTCACCTTCCAACATTGAACACTCGCCATCATCTGCCTCGTCATGTCAAGAATAAACTATGCAAAAAGCATCTATCTCAGAATACCAGACTGCCTTACCAAAAAACGACAACAAATCCAGAACACAGCAGCAAGACTTATGCTCACACTCACCAAGAGCGAGCCAATCACACCAGCACCAAGAGCCCTACAATGGCTACCAGTAAAAGAATTATATTCTTTAAAACACTCTGCATAAACCACATATCAATCCAAAACCAAGGACCGGAATTCAGACAGGAATCAAATCTCCATTTACAAAACAAATCGAACACTGAGATCCAGCAAAGGAATTAGCGTTGAACCAAAACAATATTCAAAGTTGATATTTCGTGGATCAGCATTCGCCTGCATCTCAGCAAAACCTTGGGCTCACTTCCAAAGGAAATACGAATAACAGAAGAACACCTAACATTCATAAAATTACTAATAACATGGCTCTTTAACTCTCTGAGCTAAACAGAAAGCTGTCAAATGGAAACCACCATCTTAACGCAAGGAAAACCACAAAACAACCTAAACCCAAGGAAGATATAAACCTGGATCCCAAGGAAATAAAGCACTTTTACACATGCCACCATAGAAGAATCGAAGCCATGCCAAGCAAACGTAACGCTTGAAGAGAAGGGAACAGACAACCCTTCTTATGCAGCGCTCTGTTGGACATATACATACTTACAATTACAACCCTACTAAACAATGTTCCAATATCCTGCATAACTCACCTTCAAAAACCAAAACGAAACACACACACATCTCTACAGGAGCAAAACCCTGAAGCTGCAACAAACTACACACAATATGCAATCCCGCTTTAAACCAAACACACTACAAAAAACAAAACCACAAACACACAAGCCTCCCATAAGCTCTCTAACACACAAAACATCCTCAAACTATTACCGACTGCAAACCAAGCACACAGTGACCTTTTTTTCCGCACTGAAGATACCAACAGCACATCAAAGCTCTCTTCTGCTCTACCTTTCGATCCCATTAATTCACCTGAATGCTCCTTCCATTATAGATCCACCAGATCTCCTGGAGACCATGAAAATGGCACTGGTGCGCAGTATAAATCACAATAACATAACACAACATAAAGGGCCGGGCAGTGTGTGCCGTGCTGGCTGGGCTGAGGTACCAACGAGTTGACACGTCCAGGCTGCGTAGAGCGAGAGTCATGAACCCGGCAACAAGGCCGTGCCCCATGTCAGTCCGCCTGGTGACCTGCGAAACGGCCTTTGCATAAGTCCTCCCAGGCCACACATGCTAGGGTCTGCTGATGTGGTGTTGTGTCTGTACCTGTTGGTGGTTCTGGTCATTGTGTTTGGTGTAGTACTGTCGTGAGATGTGTTGTGTATCATGGTGACATGTTGAGAAGGTCAAAGGCTGTAGATTAGGTATGCAACATCAAACAGGAACATACCATCACAGATTGTAATCAACTAGCAGGTAGTAAAGGAGGCCCTGGGTAACACAGATTATAACAGTCATAGATCATCACATCAGTCAGAAGCAAAACAACTGTGGCAGCAATCAAGAAGCAACACATAGCAAGGTATTACACGGCATAACAAAGCATTCAGAGGCACAGTGTATAAAGGCATAAGATTGCTTAGCATGGCCTCACCTCATACTTTTACTGCAGGCCACTGCAAAGAAGACCCATTGTACCTTTATCGCGGCAGAAATGGCAATCCTTTTTTATATGACATTGTGATATTATTTATTAGCCTTTTTTAGACCATTTCCTTCTGTAGCATAGGTATAAAGTTTGAAATTGGCTATTGCTGTACAAGTTGTACACCAATCATTTTCCCACGAGAGCTGTTTTACGGTGTTCAGTCAAAGGATCGAATACAAAAGGTTTGAATGCAAAAGGTGAGAGTCGATAGGATCGAAAACAAAAGGTTTGAATTTTTTTTTATTATATATATTTTTTTTGGGTTTCCGTTTAGGTAAAAAAAAAGTGGTTTTTACCACAAAAACGGGGGTTGCGGGAGGGGGATGCTCCCCCCAAAAAAAGAAATGTAAAAAAAAAATACATCATTTTTCGAACCTTTTCTTTTCGGTCCTTTTGACTTGAGCCTTTTGTCATTCGATCCTTTTGATTCGATACTTTGACCTATAAACCTGTTTTACATAGTTAGGATTAAACACCAAATTATCTATGGTAACTTCTAGGTTCTTGAGTACTGTTTTTAAAACTTTTGGCACCTTTGATTGTCAATTCTCTGTTCAATGTCTATGATTGACTTCCAAAAGCTTTACAGAATTAGGATTGGAACTTGCTTGAAATATGTCATGGGCCCTCCATACAACTAACAGAGTCTTTTATTTTCTTTCAGAGCTCTTTCTATGGTAGATTCCGACACTTCCTCGACATCATTGACCCTCGAACTCTCTTCGTAACTGAGGTAATGGCACCTATGTGCAGATGCATAGGATAATTTTTTTCCATAGCGTGTTAAAACATGTTCCAAATGTAATATGTTGCTTCTGATTTCAGTTGAGGCTTTTGGAGGAAGTATAGGAGGTATTTGATGCCAGTGATTGAAAGACATTCTGGGAGCTGGTGATACTGTGAACAAACCAAACAATTGTAAGGATGTCCCCTACAGAGCTCACCTATGTTATCGATATGCTCCTCTTGGCAATACTTTGATTATTGCTTGTGCTCCTTGGATGGAAGTAACTTGTCCAAGTGAGAGGGTCTGTGGCTCTAGGGTGCTTGGTTGCAAACAGAAGCAAAGGTGTGTGTGTCTCCGTATTATTAACTTCCTCAGCTCAGGGACACAGACAAGAGAGGATCAGTGATGTCTTGGCCTGCAGCTGCAAAATGTTAAAAACTGTACAAGTCGCTAACAACAATTCTCTTAAATGATTAGGCGTTGCTAATTGATTGACCTCATTTATATTATACCAGGCAAATCCCACCCATTTAAAGCATGTTGAGGGATATGAATGACTTGATTAGATGCAGGAGAGTGCTTGGAACCTCACTCTCTGTGTTTTCTTGGCTATATGGCTCTTGAAAAGAGGCCTTAGTTAATGGTGAATCCAAGAATGTCCAGGAGGAATGTTGGGGTGTGAATCTATCAAGTCCCATCTCAGTCTGATAGTGTTTGACATGGGTTATATTCAAGAAGATTATATTCTGATGGGGCTCAAATGCAATCATGAAGGGATTCAATGTTAGGTAGGCCCTCAACATTCAGGGCTAGATAAGGGAAAGGCAGTGTTTTAGTCAAGTGGATGTTGTCGACACAGTTGACCTTTAGGTAAGGTTGCATACCATCAGTTCATTGGTGGGTCTTGATTTGAAGGTTTGCTATGTGTGATCTCCACCTGAACCATTTATGGATTTAAGATGATGGGCAGATGGGATGATGCGCTACCACTATCCGCTGGTGATGGCACAGCATTGAGGTCTAAAGTTGCCATTGTGGACTAGCTGGTATAAGTCTATGAGGCAAGAGGTAAACCAGCATGTGCATGACCAACTCAACAAATAATGAAAAAGGCCTTTGATCCATCGTACAGAAGGCATTGCAGAAATAAGAGCAAAGAAGTTGTCCAATATGTGGAGAGTATTGTCAGGTGACTTGAATGATGGTGGCCTTGGTACTACTTCCATCTTTTAAACTGTGCTGGCAGTATCGTAGAAGAATGTGCTGGGTCATGAATTGTGATGGCAACGTTTCTAATAACATTATAAGTAAATGGTAGATGTTTAATTTAGAGATAGTAGGTTTAGTAATTCAGATCAAGTGAGGGTTTCTTCAGGAAGAGTCTGACCTGCATTTTGGGGAAGATGCTTTACGTGAGGGTGCATCAACGGTATGAAGGAGTGATGTGAATGACTGTCCAGTGATTTATTTGGGGAGACGGAGCTAGTGTCTTCTTGGAATTGGCCTTGCGGAATGTGAGGATGTTGGTCCGTTCTCCCTGGGTTAAACACACGTGAATGCCCTGTCTATTCTCATGTGGGTGGCTATCAAACTACCCCGGCTCAGATTTGAAGTGTTACTTTCAAAATAATGTTCATGCAAAAAATTGCCCTATCTACTTATTACAAACATTAGCTGTTGTTGGAACATTTTACCCCTGACCCAACAACTGAGTGACCTTCAGCTATGAAGGCAATTAGCCTGTACATCCCACTCTTACCCAGAACATGTGTTTATATTTCAGACAGTGACTTTCTCTTTCTGTACATTTGTATTGTTTGTAATCCCTTTCATGCTGTCTGCACCTTGACCTTGAAAAAGCATATTTGTCTTGGCCACCAGTTGAGCAAAAATATAATGTTGAATTTGTGGCACTGGTCTGCATATGAAATGTTTGCTTTACTAACATCCAGTTATTACATTTTATGGTCAACCGTATTTTTAATTTTTGATGTACAATGTTGTCAACCAATCTGAATATACTTTGTACTTTGTTGGTCCAGATCATAGATTGTCTAATAAATTATTTGTATTATATAGTCCTATTCTTTTGAGTGCAGCACATCATAGCAACACCCACCACCCACCTACCTTTCTCCCTGGGTCAAAGTCGATAACCTGGCCCATTGCCAGATGAGGAGGTATGCTGTGACTGAGTTTTAAATGTGGAGCTTGATATTATCCATAAATACTCTGAAGAACTAATTGATGGCCTTGTGCTTGTCTGTTGCCACAGATGGCTTCCATAAACCCCAGAATCCAAAGTATGGTTCTACGGTGTTTATTGGCAGCTGGGTAAAAATACTTTTTTGATGGTCTTGTCAGGTTGCCTAAACTATTGGGTTTACCTGCCTGGTCCCTCAACATCCTGTGTGTGCCCTCAACCTACCCCAGCCACCCTGACAACCAGTGCAATATCAAAACTAGTGGTTGGTAACCCCTACTATCTAGTCTAGTCTAAGCTTCAGGTGAGGGCTTAAAAACCGAGGAACTCTCTATCTTCGCCCCTCTGAGGCTTCTTAAAGGTTCCCTTCGTTAAAGCTGTCCCAAAACGGTGTCATGTATGGTTCAAGATTGAATCAGATGTTTCCTCTCTTTCTTGCCTCCTGTCTATCTCTTTCACTCTTTTCCCTGATCCCACGGTTCCCTGTTATACCTTCCATTCTCCTCCTGCTCCCTCCTTCTCTCTCCCTACCTCTGATCTTCCTAGGTCCTCCCTCTCCCCGTCTCTCGTCTCTCCCTCCCCTCTCTTTATCTTCTGTCCCTTGTAATAAACCTAAAGGTGTCTCCCTAGCTAGTGCCAGGGGATCTGTCACCCAGGTGTCCAGGACACGGCCATCGTTATTGGATCCCATTCCTGGGGGTGGACCAGTAAGGGAGGATCACCTGAATGGGGGGGTCCTGTGGGAGTGGGACACCGATGAGTGAAACGAGGTATTCCCCTTCCTACAACACCTTTTCACCATCCTCTTCCATAGGACATTCAAACCCCCCCACCCCCCTTTCCCAACACAAACACTTTTGCACAACATGAAAGACAACGGACTAACACCAGAGCCGTTTACCTGACATGTCCCAATACAAGGGTCAGGCAAAGTCAGGCAATTGACCAGAATCACGCACATCTGACGGCCCTTACCCTTACCCACTGGGATAAAAGGTGGCGCAAGAGAGCACAGTACGAGCAAGGCAGACCGCACGATGAGACAGCTATTCAGACACGGCAGTTCAAGAGGAGGAGAAAGGCGGCACACATCAAGAGGCCGACGAGGAGAGACACGACATTGCCCTTCTCGAAAAAACCCTGCAAAACCTCTGCAGAAGGAATCGTAAGATCTAGGAGAATAGCCCAAATGTTCTGCAGCAGATGTCAATGGTACACAGAGCGGATCGACGCTGATGAGCTGGAGTGAGGGAGACGCCTGCTTCTGTGCTACCGGCCTTGACTCCAGTTAAGAGGAAAGCCAAGTGGTTCATCACAGCTGGTAAGTCGAAGGGGGAACCGATAAGAAGCAGGCTGTGATGAATGAAAGTGGCAGAGTGAGAAATGTTCAAAGATCTGTAAAATTGTAAAGGAGAAACCAGCTGCAGAAGGGGACCAGCACCACGTGGCTGCTGCTCCGATAATCTCTGGTCGATCCCTGTTTGAATGAAACTACAGATACCAGGAGGCTGTAGGAGAGCTGCCAAGATAGGTCAAAGTGGTCATACAGGAGATCAAGCAAAATCCCTGTACAGTCGAAAGCCTTTGACCTAAGAACTGATAAGAAAGCAAGGGAAGTGAATCCTGCAAACATTGAAAGCAAATGTGAATGTGAAGTTGGCAAGAGTGAACCCGGAAGAGGGATGCTGACGATGAAGGGGACAAGTCTAAAGTCCCAAGAAACAGTGGGTTGACAAGTGTGAACCCGGTAGAGGGATGTCCACTGGAACTGTCTAAAAAGACATTGGGCCTCATTGCAAGTCAGCCGGTCCGGAAACAACGGTGGCGGTAAACCCGCTGCCACTGTTGTTTCCGGACCAGCTAATTCCGAGTCCTGCAGACGGGAGGTGTCACTCCCACCAGGTCTGACTTGGCAGAAGTAATACCACCCGCCTGCAGGCGGACATGGAAACACTGGCTCTGTCATAGACGGAACCAGTGTTTCCATGGTCCCCATCCCCATCCCAATGGAGTCCTGTAGGACTCCATGGGAATGGGGCTTAACAGAATTCCACCTCCAGAATTACCAGGTCACTGGGGTTGTAATGCCCCAGTGATTCCGGCAATCACTGAGGTGGAATGGAATTACCGGCCCGGTGACAGCCTGCCGGTTTTTCTGGCACGGCTACCTGCCAGACTCGTAATGAGGCCCATTATTGAGATTTATGAATTAAGAAAAAGACATAGTGAAACCGGTGGAGGGAGGCTGAAAATAGAGGGTTCAGCACCCGGAAGAGGAGGAAGTGGGGGGGAAGAAACCTCAACCTAAGAAAAACCAGGAAACAAACTTTCATTTTGTTGAAGGAACTTTTGTTTTGTTATTTGAATACGTCTTGTCCTCAAAGGGAAGAGACTTTCTAGAGAAACAAGACTTGGCCATCGATAGCTGCAAGTGGAACTGTCATCTCATGCTGGGGAAGCTCGAGAGTGTACTGTGCTCCAAGATCCCACTTCCCCATGCTCAAAATGTGGGGAAGAGAGACCCAAGCTACTGCATCCTGGCATATTATTTGTGAACACGTCTTTCTTTTCTTAAACTATCCCACACCCCTTTTTGTATTAGTCGTAAGGTTTGGCAATAGGTTTCTTATTATTGGCCCTTTTTATTACACAGCGCCACTAGGACTGCTTTATTTTCATTTGATGGTCTTTGCGTGCTCCCATCTTAGATTTAGGTTTAGATTAGGCATTTTACCAACCTGAATACAGTTTAATAAACACCCTTGAACTGTGATCTCTTGTGTCTGTCTTTACTGTTGCTACCATGAGTTCCTTACACCCTTCTGTCTTCTCACACACCTCCTCTTTCTCTCACTCTCTTTTCTCCTCCACCCAACTACTCCTTTCTGTCTCCAACCAACCCATCTCCATCTACACTTTCTCTCTCTCTCACTCTCTCTCCGCCACCAACTACTCCCTCCTGTTGCCAACCTCCATTACTCTATCTACCCTCTCTCTCTCCTTTCCTGCATACTCACTCTCCTTTCTCCAACACCTCTCTTTTCTATCGCCTACTGTGAAGGCATCATGAAGTACGACATAGACAACGGACTTAAAATTCAAACAAAAGATATTTATTAACTTAAAGGTCAGGATGGTTGAAGGCCTAACTTGCCCTATGCTAAAGTGTGATTTCCCTACCTGACCTAAACCAAGGAAAGTCTGAGTCAAAGAGTTCAACTTTAAAGTCTGTCTGTGTCCAAAACCTATCCTTGCCCTCACAATCTACAATTACCTAATGTGTAGCGATGTCCCAGTCCAAGGAAATAGTGCTCAACTTAAAGTTAAAGTCCAAGAAAGTTCCAGGAAAAAGTCTCAACGTTTAGCTTCTCCCAGTGAGTTCAGGGAGGCACACTTCCAAACCAATCCTTGGGGTTCCCTTCCCCAAGATTCAAGTAACACAATCCAAAAGAAAACAGGTGTCTTGAGACTCTGCTCTCAAGAAAGCACAGATGGTTCTTGTAAGCCTCAGGGTTCCCTTCCCTAATTCATCATAGCTGCCACCTACACATGTTAAAGTCTGTCCAAAGGAAAATGTCTTAACAAAACCCTAGGTCAAACTGACCTTCTGTTTGTCCCACTTTGCCAGCTCGGATGCAGTGGTTTCCTTAGGCTGTGGTTCAGAATTCTTATCATTTACCGTGCAGGGCTCTCTGGTCTAGACGCAGTTGTTAAAGGAATGGTTTGGTCACAATTTTTTATTGTCCCTACGGGTCGGCCATGTGTTTTTAAGCCTAAGTCGCTCGATTTTAGAAAAATTTCCTATGGACCTTACCCGAGTTTTCGTCCATTGAACGCATGCGAAAACAGGCACCAGGGCGCTGCCATTTTGTGATAATCCTATCACTTGCCGCATCGCCCTGGCTGACCTGCTTTTGCGGCACTAAATCATATCCCCCGCCTCTGAGCCTATCATCAGCAGACGCGCACCGCTCATTTCACAACGCCAAAGCACGTCTCGTGTCAACAATCGCTGCGCTTCAGCTAATGACGAGTCGCCATGGAAATGGCAAGACGCCTCTTTCCTCAATAAGTATGAACAGACCGTTTCACAACACACAGCAGCAGATTTTCGATTCCATTCCTCTCTCTGTGCTACTTTGAGTATTCTGTGACTCATTTCTGTCAGCTACCTTTGCCGCTTGTAGCCCATGTGAACACCTGTACCATCGCTATAAATTATTTTAATTTGTTTACCACACAATGGCTACAATAATGTCCTACATGTACGAACCCGAGTATACCAAGGAGGAACTACTGGAAAGGGAAACACGCAAAAACGATGGGGCTTCGGACGGCAGTTGGCAGGACGAATCAACGGATGAAGACACTGGACCTAGTCGCATGGACGGTGTTTCCACCTGGTGCACATGCAATCGGTGCGAGCTAATGCCAACCGAGGAGGAGAACTGCTGCTGCTGTGAAAACTCGGGATGCGTGGCCTACATTTCGGAGGGCGAGCCACGACCGCAATGCATCACCGAGCTGCCAGACTTCAGGGCAGCCTGCCTCACACGGTCCGTGTTGAGGATAATGATCATGCTTATGCACGAACTTCGCGCAACTGTTCGTCCTCGTAATCCGAGTAAGGAGTAAGTATAATCTGCTTGTGATGCCACTACTATTTCATGGTCGTCTCCTATATCCAAAATGACATCTACATATCATTGTAATGCATGAAGGTCGTTCAATAGTGTGCAGTGTCTAGATAGCATTTGTCCAAGCAGAATGCCATTAGTTACAAGAATTGTCAATGACAACAAACGTTTAATCAATTTATCTTGGTCATTTAAAAACAGTTTGTATCATTATTTTTCACAGGTGGTACCAGCTGGTGGACTATCGTCCCTTACATGGTGGCTTCACGGGAGGCTTGGACACCGCGTTCAAAGAGTAATACCCGCCTGTGCCGTTTGTGCCATAAGAGAAACTTTCCCGAGTGACAGCGGTCAGTACAGGGGATTTTCCCTCGCTGTGCTGCAACCTGACCTGTACAATGTGTAAAGTTTTGTATTTTCGTGCCATCAAAAAAAGAAACAAAATAAAACACCACATGTATTTTAACAAAGGTTGTTTCGATTTTTTTAAATGAATCACGTGTGTCTCCATTCAGCAGTCTTTGTGTGCCTTGTCTGCACGCCCACCAGCCCATCCATCCATCCACCGCCCTCCCCCATCAAAGGCGAAGTATAACTATATAAAGTATAAAAAAAAATGGTTAGTTTAACAAAAACAAAAGTCTATAACAACAAGGCCAGTGGATGCGTGCTGCCATGGGGGGCTGTCAGGGGCGCGAACGGCCAAGGTGCCAAACAGCATGTACACTTCAAAAGGTATCCCACGCCAAGGGCCCATCGCTCACATGGCCTCCTCAAACTCTGTGTCTCCAGGCAGGGCTCTCCCTTGAAGCAGGCCGCCCCCATGCAATCCACATAAGTGTGTCTCCATTCAGCAGTCTTCCTGTGCCTGATCTGCATGCCCCATGCCCATCCAACCCACCCCCCTTTATCAAAGGCGGTTCGCGCCAGTGGAATGCGCGCTGCCATGGGGGGCTGTCAGGGGCGCGAACGGCCAAGGTGCCAAACAGCATGTACACTTCAAAAGGTATCCCACGCCAAGGGCCCATCGTTCACATGGCCTCCTCAGACTCCGTGTCTCGAGGCAGGGCTCCCCCTTGAAGCAGGCCACCCCCCTGCAATCCACATAAGTGTGTCTCCATTCAGCAGTCTTCCTGTGCCTTATCTGCACGCCCCAGGCCCATCCATCCCACCCCCCTCTATCAAAGGCGGTTCACCCCAATTGATGCGCGCTGCCATGGGGGACTGTCAGGGGCGCGAACGGCCAAGGTGCCAAACAGCAAGTACACTTCAAAAGGTATCCCACGCCAAGGGCCCATCGCTCACATGGCCTCCTCAGACTCCTTGTGTCCGGCCAGGACCCCCCCCCCTCACGCTGGCCGGCCCCCGGCAAACCACATAATACCACGACATACACATGTCATTCATTCACAAACACACCCCTGTTTGTAATACTTTATAAACCACTTGATATGTCTCATGAGAACATCTTTGTGCTTTGCAAGTCAACCCCTGAACGTGCTACCTGAGAACCACTGAGATCTATGCTAATCTGCTTGTCGTCGTGCTATAAGTGAACTTCAGTGAACGCTTCGAGCAAACTCGTCAGTGTGCTACTTGTGGCCATCTACCTGTTCTCCTGCAACATACTGCTCTGCTTGCTGAATCCAACTGTTTGTTGGCCAAGGTAAGGCCATGTATCCTAGTCATATTTCGCAGATTTTTAAATTTCTATCTATTTGCGAGTAGAGTACTCAATAGTGCTATGTTCATTGGTCTCATTGATATTGACTTGAGTTTCCATTGTTATGCTATCAATAGATCTATTTATTTTCATCTGTGTCAATTGTCATCGAATTGCATCCTTCGGGGGTCCAGTCTATAATGTAAGCATGTTTCCTTCTCTGCAAGACAGAACATCCAAGGGGCGAGTCACATGTTCAGAGTTTAGTCACATCATTTATACATTTCTGCAATTTATGCAAATGCTAAGCCGCACATGATGAACTGGTATAGTTCCTGCGACCAAAACAAACCTTGCATTGAACATTGTATGGTTCATTTACTTTTGTATTACATTTTTATTCATCAAGGTTGTATAATAATGTCGATATACTTTTCAGAATTTTCAACAATGCCTGCCTGTTCGATTAGCGGTTGCCCTTCGAAGACCCATGCTAAATCTGAAGGCACTACAATGCATGTATTCCCGAAAACTGTTGATCGAATAAGATAATGGTCAGACATTGTGGATATCCACTGGATGAGCTGGAAAGTAGAGTCCAACAAATCTTAGAGGACAGGACGGGTGATCGATACCACATCTGCAGCCGGCACTTTTCCTCGAACATGTACACAACATCTTGGGTAACAAAGAAAAATAAACGGCGAACGACACGAAAATTGCTCGCGAACGTTATTCCCACTCTATTCGTCCACATTCCGCCACTGGTGAGTCAAGTGTCCGGATTTAGCTTTAGGCCTTGCGGTAGTGTGTAGGTAGCCGAAAGGATTCATTGATATTTTAGGTGTTGTGTCCCTTGTAATACTTTCGACATTAATATGAGTGTATAGCTTTTTGAATAATGACATTTACCAATATATTCTTTTTCGATTTCATAACCCACAAATGAAATCTATATATGGGCACAGGGAACTGTGCTATATTGCGCATTTTCAATAGCATTACTCTCAAGTATTCTGTCTCCTTACATGGCAATTTTTAATATTGGCATTTCATTATCAATCAATAATTTACCTTTACAACTGCTTGACTATCCCTTGAATCTGAAGCAAGAACATTCTACATCCGTGACGTGTTCGCAGTTATCAACCACTTCTAGCGCGTATCAGGTAATCTTACTTGGCTATTCCGCTACAGACTTGTTTTATGCATGTCAAGTAATATTTTTATTGTATCGTGTAATTATTTTACCGAATGTTTGTTTAGTGCTTTCCAATTGATATACACCTTAGTTAACGTCCACTGGTGTTTGTTTTCAGTTATGATTAGTGTTATCCATAGTAATGCAAGTACTGTCTTTCAGGGAGATGCTGAAGTGTCCACCACATTGACAAGATCCCTAGATGTTCTTCAGCAGCACGAGGTATGGATACTGACAGCTCCATCGAACTAGATCATCAGAGCTGTAATACTTGTTGTGTGATTGTTCTACACAATGTTTCATTCGTGGTTAGCCATTGAGGGCTTAACGAAGAAATAAACTGGTCCTGTTACCTGTAGAACACAGGGGATACCCGGCCACCCACACACCCATGGACAATGTAGATACGTTCATTGCACTTACTTTTATTGTTTCTTTATTGTTGTTCCTTCTCTACTTTTTATGCTTGGGTCTGCATTATTTTGATCTCTCTCTATCTTGACATCCTATATTTGATCCGAATTCATAAAATTCACCCGATGTGTGGTTTATGATTTTAACACTGTGATATTTCTGTCATTTAGATACTTTTATATACCTGCTTTAGATCTCGTCTTGTAATACTATTATTTTACCATTACTTCCTTATCGATTAACTTGCGAAACAACTCACTAAGTAATTATTCATCCTATACCACATTTTATTATTTATTATTCATTATTTATTTTTTATTTTGTCTCACGTATCAATAGTGAGGAACTATAGCCTTGCTCCCATTCTGGGAGTCACTAGCTTTACCCGTACCCACGCGAGCCGTCATTATTACTTTGTGCCAACATAATGACCCTTGGTTTGTCCTCATTTCCCGTACTCCAGCTCCATTGGAGATGCGGGACGTAAGGCACCCATGCGTCATCGCTCCCGTTGATGTGCTACAGTGCCCAGCGGAGGAAACCATATTTGGACGTATAACATGGGGACGGTTATTTCTTTCTGTCTAATTGACAATACAGTTAGTGCCACCACTACATTATTTATTTACGTGTATTTATTTTAGGTGAATAGTATGCAGCATGAAGATTTTGTCTCTTTTTTTACTTTATTATCCCACTATATTTATTCATTTTTTGCACGTAAGCTTCTTCAGTTTGTTCCTTACCGCTACGATCACATACTTTACAGCAAAGGTTTCCACTACATTAGTCCGACAGACATTTACGCAAAAGGGTTACTCCTCATTCCCGGACTCCTAACCCTACGGAGACACGGGACGCGAGGCCATACCACGTCAACACGCACGTTGACGTTGAGCAGGGCCTAGCTGAGGTTACCATGACAACTTTTAACTAGAGAACGAACGCTGTCCATCGCCTTGGACACCCGTTCTTTTCGAGCTCCAACACGTATCCGTGTGATGAGGTAAATGCTTTTTAACACAGATGAGTTTGAGAAACACTGTATTAGCAGTATGCTACCTTTGCACTAACTGGTTGTTGCAACCATTTGGAGACTTTGTTACAACTCACCTTTTTACTTAACAGTTAAAGGGAAATAGGTGTACTTCCACCACTCGACCAGATATAGAAACATTCAAGTTGGACTTCAGGTACATTTTTCTTTGGTATTTTGCGATGACAACTATGTCAGATTCATAAGGTGTTTCTTACTCTTATTCTCCACACTCATTGGTATTCTGTTTGTTTTATTTACATGCTATGTACTCTTGTCCGACATTGTCCTTGGCACCTGTGGGATGTGGTATGTATTTGGCCATCAATATTATTATGTTTTTGATTGTATTCTGTGCGACACAATTCGGATGTTGGTTTATGTATGAAATCATGTTTTGGCTGGATATATTCTTTTTAGTAATGAGATATTACGTTATGGTTTTAGCCCTGAGGAAGGAGCAAGTCTCCGAAATGCATAGGCAATGTTAACCATACGTATTTGACAGTCTACTTGGATGGTGTTAAGTCTAACATGTATATGGATTGATGACATAATCAATTATACCTATACCTATACATAAAATTAAAGCTGTGAAGTAACAGTTTACATATGGAATTCTGATTGACTCTACAAGAAGATTGAGTAAAATTCAGTTCTCAGAACACAAGCGTGAGCACCAGTCTTAGCTCGATGGTTTATCCAGCTTCTTTCTTTTCACTTAGCCATTGATATGTACCTGTGCGGTCGACCCCAAGTGTGTCTTATGTTTTCAATATTGTAATTCTTACTAATGCAAGTACTATCTTTCAGGCTGTTGATGGAACGTCAACCCCTGCACTTGATGCGGAGCCTGACATTCAAGTAATTCCAGGGGAAGTGGAAGCGGGACCTTGCGTATACGAATTAGCGCAACAGCTTTCGGAAGTGCGCACTACATTTACAACATCCCTACATATTCTTCGGCAGCACGTGGTATGGATACTGACGGCTCCATCGAGCATCATCATATAACGTGATTCCATTTGCTATACTTTCTTCCCTATTAACGCAAGTACTGTGTTTCAGGGAGACGACGGAGCTTCCACTACAATAACAACATCCCATTTAGATGATGCAGATGTAAATAAATCGGAGAAATAATTCGATGAAATCTGATCATATTTAGATATTCCTTGATTCTTTTAGACAATGCATCATTTGTGGTTATCTCTTTATATGTACCTGTGCCGTCGACCCCAAGTGTGTGTTATGTTTACAATATTGAAAACCATACTAATGCAAATACTGTGTTTCAGGGAGTTGCTGATGCCTCCTCCCCAATACAACCATTCATGGCAGTCCATGCGGAGCCAGAGGTATGGATACTGACAGTTCCATCAAACTAGATCATCAGAGCTCGAATACTTGTGGTTTGATTTTTCTACGGAATGTTTAATTTGTGTTTAGCTATTGAGATGTACCTGTGTGTTCGTCCACACGTGTGTTTTATGTTTTCAATATAGTGATACATAGTAATGAAAGTACTATGTTTCAGGGAGTCGATGGAGCGTCATTCTGTGCTGTCTATGCGGATCCAGAAAATATAGTCGTTGCAGCGCAAGAGGAAGGGAAGACATGCGGAAACAAATCGGAGCAACAGCGTGCAGATGTTGAAGTTCGAGTCAAGAAAGTTGCAAAGAAAAGAAACAAAAATAAGGTTAGTTACAAACGGTTCATAATTTTAGGAATTGTTTTGTGTTGGACTATATTATGTTTTTTTCCTGTCAATTGTACTATACTTAATATTGTGTTTAAAATGAACATCCCTTTTCCAATCTGTCCTCTAGTTACCCGTGGTTGTACGAACTATACATACACAGACAGTGAAGCAAATGAGAGATGTTGCTTGCCAGACCATTTACACTATGGAGGAACTATTAATTCAGACGCGGCATGTTGAGACTCGGGATGCTCATGTCCAATGGCCAGAACATGAATTGAATGTGTCCGGAGAATCCGGTAAAGTTGTATTGGACCATTGCTACAGTTCGACTGTACCACCAAAAGAAGATGATACTGAATGTATTGAAGATAGCTCTGAAGTAGTCGCAGATCAATTCACACAATCTACACCCGCTAAAAAAATGCCACCCAACAAGCTGTCAATAATGTTGTGTTCTCCCATCAATGCTGAAGTAACAGGTGTTGAAATGACAGAGAATGAAGCAGCAGCACCACCCAACGAAGCATCAGAACTTGATATCAGCGATATTTCTTTTGAATTTCTTGATATGTCCTCAACGTTACAGTCCGAAACAACTTTCACGCTAGATGACAGTCTAATGAAAGAGGGCAAATACATAGTATTCGACAGTTGTTTGATGGATATTATAAGTATGCTGAAATGTGGGCATTCAGTTGGAGGGGAAGTATGTGGGGAGCCATTGATTCATGTGACTCGTCAAAAACAAGTCAGTAACATCAAAATACATGCCGCCTGTAGATTAAATCATATGTTCTCATGGTCTGCACAACCGATGCTGGGGAAACTGCCAGCATGCAGTCTACTGTGTGCAGCTGCCTCGCTTTTTAGTGGGTCCAGTTTTAGAAAGTTAGTCTTTCTTTCAGTTTGTGGGACTCCATTTCATTTCTAAAACGCAGTACTACAAATACCAACATGATTATCTGTTTCCGGCCATTAGTGATGCTTGGAAAATTGAACAATTGTCTCTAGCAAGTACATTCAAAGGGAAACGATTCAGGCTAGCCGGCGATGGACAGTGCGACAGCCCTGGATTTTCTGCCAAGTACTGCACCTACCATTTTCAGGACATGGATAGTAAGACAATTGTGAGTTTGGTGGTCGTGCAGGTGTCCCAATGTAAATCCTCAGTGGCGATGGAGAAACTAGGATTTATAAAATCATTGCAATATCTACAATCAAGGGGAATGCACATCGACCTCATAGCCACGGACAGACACGTTTCAATTGCCAAGACAATGAGAGAGCAGTACCCACACATTAAACATCAATTTGACGTATGGCATCTTGCTAAATCAATCAATAAGAAAATCTCGGCTGCAGGGAAAAAAAAAGGTTTTGAAAGTATTTCACAGTGGCCCCAGTCTATCAGCAGTCTATCAGCAACCATCTTTGGTGGAGCTCCAAAACTTGTGAAGGGTCAGTGGGAATCCTACTTGAAAAATGGCGGTCACTGATGCACCACTGTACCAACGTTCACGCTGGACAGAAAACCAACATTTCCACCAATGTGAACATGGCCCTTTGTCCACAGAGGAGGCACGGAAGAAGTGGTTGATTGCATCTTCACCTACACACAAAGCCATTGAGAAGATTGTTTTCGATAAAACTATATCAAGAGATTTGAGGGGACTGACAGAATTCTGTCACACAGGAGAATTGGAGGTGTTCCACAATATGTGCCTAAAGTACAGGCCAAAGCGATTGCATTTCAGTTTACAGGGCATGAAACATAGGACTCTACTAGCGGTCTTGGCCCATAACGAGAATGTGGGCCGTGAATAGTCTAGGACTACGGGAAATGTAGGGATGCCTCGCTGCACTACGACCTTTGGAAAAAGAACTAAGAAATTGGGGGTAAAACCAGTATATGATGAAATGGAGTTCGACTTTGTTAAACGCCTTATTGTTAGTGTACTAGAGAAGCACAGATATGGAATTTTTGGCGTTTCTGTGCAGAGCACTGATGCATTGCCACCAAACATTGCCACTGTGCCATGTCCACCCAAAGCAGAGCTCGTTGAGAAGTTCAAATCCTGGTTTAAATAAATCATTGTAATCTGATTGTCTTTTTGAAAATAATATTGTACAGTGTGCATACAAAGCATGCTAACCCTAAACCCTCCATTCACCATCCTGGGTGGCGAACAACATGGATGTCCTCTTTGACTTCTCTCTCTATTCACCTCATATCGCTGACCTTGTGAATATGTCTATGTATATATTTTTATTGCTGTAACTAATGTTTCGCAATCTCATGTAAATGCTGTGCACTGTTAACCGAGGGGAGGCTTGCGTATTGCAAATTATAAAACAAATAAACAATAAATCTCACTTTCAACTCAACTCCTCATGTACTTTTATACTTTCTCTGACCTTCCCCCAAAAAGTCAATGGGCCTCATTACAAATCAGGCGGTCCGGAAAAAACGGTGGTGGTAAACCCACCGCCACCGTTGTTTCCGGACCGCCTGATCCCGACTCCTGCAGGCGGGAGGTGATGTTCCCGCCAGGTTTGACCTGGCGGGTTTAACACCGCCCGCCTGCAAGCGGACGAGGAAACACCGGCAGCATTACGAGATGCTGCCGGTGTTTCCATGATCCCCATTCCCATTGAGTCCCATAGGACTCAATGGGAATGGGGATTAACACCATTTCGCCTCCGTGGTAATTCCGGGAACCACGGAGGCGGAATGGTAATACGAGTCCGGCGGTAACCAGGCAGTTTTACCGCCGGACTTGTAATGAGGCCCAATGTCTCCATAGTTATGGTTCTCTAGGTCTGCAAAGCTCGCAGAGAACAAAATTGGGGGACTTAGAACGCGCCAAGCGAGGCGTTGCAGATGGGAGAGAAGCCAGTTCGCATTTGCACGTTGAGGCCTAGTACAAACATGCAGTCGAAAATTCAAGTTCTCACAGATGGCTTTGCACGGGATGTTGTAAAGTAAGAATGTACGCTCATGCAGAGTGAAGGTCAGCGGCTTTGATTTTATGCTCGCAGGCTGAAGAGGCCCGCAAATTGCACTGGCAGTATAAGGTTCTATTGTTTTTTGACCTTGAGAGACAGGGACCATGCCGAAAGGACTTCATTTGAAGGAGGTGGGCAATAACGTAAGAGACGATAAGGCTGAAAATTCTGAAACTAGACCGAGTTTCATATTAGTTCAGTATATGAAAAATCGTTGGCACGAACACAGTGGGATTTACGGACTGCATTATGCAGAGATGCAATGGAAATGGCAAATATAATGTAAGCAACTCTTTAGACGCTTTTATACTGGAATGAATGAATGAATGAATGAATGAATGAATGAATGAATGAATGAATGAATGAATGAATGAAGAGCAAGTACAACATTTGTGGGGTCGTCTTTCTACTGGGCACATGGGCATGCATGTGCCCATTCGACACGCATGTAGACAAACAGTCGTTTCTCATTGGTTCAACGGTAAAAAAAAACATTAGTTTGTGTGTTTCCCTCAATTTATTTCATTAGTTTTCGCATTGCTCTTAGAGCTGAACATACTCCATTGCACTATCCTCGCAAGCAAATAGTTTCAGCTCGCCCGTAATAAATAAAATGAATAATAGTAATGAAGATCGGCTGGTGAGACTAATTTCAATTTGTATGTTTTCTAAACAGGTACATCCTACCATATTGCCACTGCCACCTATTCCAGACCCCGGCAGACGGCTTCTTCAACCGCCAGCTGCAGCTTCTTGTAAACAATTGCACTACATTGACCATTTTATGGGACGATCGCCAAGGAGCCATATGCCCTTACGCGGTACTAGCTGCTAGAAGCAACATATCGACCTTTACGGTGGACTAGTGCCTAGTTGATGGAACAGCCTTGCGGTTCACCGTGCGTCCAAAGTGCTGCTTTTAACGAAAACCAACACCCTGTGTACCATAAAGGAACAGCGCGTGACTCACGATAAACTTTTACGGTTTTGCGGATCGAGAGAAAAGAAAAAAAATTCCATTCTGATTTAATATGCCAATTGCTGAATATTCTCTAAACATTTAATGTCAAATAAATGTACTTTACCAAATGTATCGTATTGCTGTTTGATTTTAAAGTACAGTTTCATATTCCAAATTATGGCGTGCTGTGTTGTGAGTTGATCTGTGTTGGTTTCCGGGTTCTGTGTGAAGTTGCGTAGAATACGACTGGGCGCGTTTGCCTACGCAGCACAGTAACGTCACGGAGATAGGCGGGGAATAAGAATGTTTTGATAATGCCAGGCTCAGGGGCGGTGGATATGATTGAGTGCCGCAAAAGCAGGTCAGCCAGGGCGATGCGGCAAGTGATAGGATTATCACAAAATGGCAGCGCCCTGGTACCTGTTTTCGCGTGCGTTTAATGGACGAAAACTCGGGTAAGGTCCATAGGAAATTTTTCTAAAATCGAGCGACTTAGGCTTAAAAACACATGGCCGACCCGTAGGGACAATAAAAATATTTGACCAAACCATTTCCCAACTATAGAAGATGTGGCCAGCACCCGGTAATGCAACACTCCACACGGCTGGCCTACCGCCACATGCCCCGTAAGAGGTAATGCAACACTCCACACGGCTGGCCTACCGCCACATGCCCCGTAAGAGGTATGGCCAGCCTCTGCTTACCCGACAACATTTAGGGCCAGGGTCCCCATGCCCAGCCTCCACGTGGCCAGGAAAGGGCATGGGTAAGTTTGCAGCAAACCGTGTTCGCAGTGTTCCCTCTTGGGATCTTTACCTGCGGTCAGGCTTCCAGTCGGCCAAACCACAATGGGCCATCTCCTTCCTCTACCCATGTAACGCCGAGCGACAAACCGGGCATAGAGTGTGGTTCACAATGGCTCCTCGCAGCCGACACGTGGGAGTCAGGCATAAGACACGGGCCCGACAAACATTGCCAAAATAAATAAATAAACCGGGCCGTGGCTGAGACCTGTAACTGCCTCTGGTGCCCCCTTCCAGGCATACCTGCCTACATTTGAAAATCAAAAATCTGAGATATATGCCCCGCCCACAGTCACACAAGACTCTGCCCATTTGCACATGGCTCCGCCCATTTGCACATGGCTCCGCCCACATATCAAAAAGGTAAACTCTTTTGGAATGTGATGTGACATCAGAAATTTGCAGTTCAAATTGAAATATGCATATTTCATTAAATTGGCTTTTCACAACCACCCAAATTGCATAGGACAAAAGGCATTCACTTTCCATAAAATCAACACGTTAAAATGTGCACATGTAAACTCCAAAAACCAATACAAAGGTTTCCCTGAATTTTGCAGTAACGAAATTGAACATTTCACCTTAGTCGTTTTTCATCAGGTTATTTAGTGCAGTGGTGAGTTGTCCAGCCTGCAAACCTGATGGTTGGGACTGAGTCCACCCTCTTAAAAATGTTGGTGGACTCAGTCCACCCACGTACCCTTCCCTGGTAATCTGGGCAAAGTCATTGCTGCAGAGACAAAGACACACCACCCGACAAACATTGCGCAAATAAATAAATAAACCGGTCCGTGGCTGAGGCCTGTAACTGCCCCTGGTGTCCCCTTGCAGGGGTCACCAGAGGCAGTAACAGTCCTCCCAACGTCCTGCTGTTTTTGCCGCGACCCGGTTTATTTATTTAGTTCTGCAATGTTGGTCGTGTACCAAACCCAACCAACATTGCGGAAATAAATTAATTAATTGGGTCCACGAACCCGACAAACATTGCGCAAATAAATAAATAAACCGGGCCGTGGCTGAGGCCTGTAACTGTCTCTGGTGCCCCCCTGCAGGGTCACCAGAGAAAGTAACAGTCCTCCCCACGTCCTGCTCCTCTGCCATGGCCCGGTTTATTTATTTATTTGGGCAATGTTTGTCGGGTCTGTGGATCCGATTAAGTTATTTATTTCTGCAATGTTTGGTTCCCGACAAACATTTCATAAATAAATAAATTAATCGGGTCTACGGACCCGGCAAACATTGTCCAAATAAATAAATAAACCGGGCCGTGGCTGAGGCCTGTAACTGCCTCTGGTGAGCCTTGTAGGGGTCACCAGAGGCAGTAACAGTCCTCCCCACATCCCGCTCCTCTGCCACGGCCCGATTTTATTTCTGCAATGTTGGTCTGGTACCATACCCGACCAACATTGCAGAAATAAATAAATTAATCAGGTCCACTGACTCTCTTGAGCCCCACGGGCCACTTCAAATGGCTTGGAGGGCCACATTGTGGCCCACGGGCCGTATGTTGGACAACCTTGCTCTATATCCTGCCAGGCTGTGGCCTTGTATCCTTTGTTGGCCCCTTGCACTTCATTTGCTTCTCAGTATTCACATCGTGGCCCTGCCACCAGGTGTTCCTCACCTCCTTCCAAGCTGCAACCTTGTCACACTGCATTCACTCAAAAAAGGTCCACTGTCTTCAAAAGTGCACATTTTTATTTCAATGTTTAAGTGTCCCTTCTGGTCGTAAATCAATGAGCCATTTGTTGTTCAATTTAGGTTTTCCTAAGCTCGGCATTCAATGAGAATTTTACTGTTCAAAGTAACATTCCTTGTTAGCTCTGTATTCAAAAACCACATCATGAATCTATACTGTAGACTGGAGTTCCTTCGCTGTCTCTTTGAAGCTCCCAGGAGCCTTGTTGCCCTCCCGACACTCACCGGTCTGCTGTACAAATACAAGGTCGTGCCCGTTCCATCGACAGCAAGGTTGGCACTCGAATCCCTGCTTCAGAAAATGGTCAAGGAAGGAACGATTGAGACCATCGAGTCCTCTGAATGGCTAAAACTGGTGGTCCTCATTAAGAAGAAATCCTCCAACGATTTGAGAGTGTGCATAGATCTACGCATCTGAACCTGGAGGTGGTCGGGGACAGTTTCCCCTTGCCCAGCATCAACAAAATCCTACTAATGATGAAAACTCGATATGCAAGATGCCTACCATCAGATAGATCTGTATGAGGCCTCACGCCCATTCAACACATTCATCACGCCATTCAGCACATTTCAATACACACAAGTGCCATTTGGGTTGTCATCCGCTGTGTCAGCATTTCAAAGATTGATGAACTCACTGCTGCACGGCATCGACAATGTGTCGTATTTCCAAGATGTACACCAAAGACATAGAAACCCATGAGAGAGTGCTCGGAGAAGTTCTTGGCAAACTACAGAGCGCAGGAGTCCACCTGCGCCACGAGAAGTGCATAATTGGAGCCAGCAAAGTAGAATACTTGGGTTACCGCATCTAAAAGGAAGGAGTGAACCCCAAAAAAAACCCTGTTACAAGCTATAGTTGATGTCCCAGCTTCGATTTCAAAAGATGACTTTGGTCGTTCCTGGATCTCGCAGGGTATTACGCAAAGTTCGTTCCCAGATACTCCTTTGAGAGACCTCCTGAAGAAAGGTACGGAGTACACATGGGAATCGCAACAAGTCGAGGCCTTCGCTGAAATCAAGAAGAGAATCCTACATTCACCGTGTCTCAAACCATTCAATCCCGAATGGGAAACGTACATGACAGACGCCATTGCATACAGCTTGGGTGCCACCCTCACCCAAAAAAAGGGAGACACTGAGAACATCTTTGCCTTCGTGTCAAAAGCACTGGCCACCTCAGAGAAAAACTACTCAACGGCCAAGAAGGAGATGCTAGTGTGCGCCTGGGCTGTGGAGTATTTCAGGTCGTACGTTAGGTGAACCAAATTCCGCTTCGTCACTGACCACAAACCCCTGGTGCACATGTTGAGCACCGGCGGCACTAAAATGGCGACGCCACACCTAGCAAAAATCACTGCCAAGCTACAAGAGTATACGTATGAGATAACCCACATTGCAGGCTGGAATAACGCCCAAGCGAACTGCATGTCCAGGTTACTGGATCAAAGTACCCTGGGGACTACATTTCTGGAAGACTTGTGCGTTGTGGCATCTATAGAAGATCTAAGAAACAAAGACTTCATGGAGATGAGCGAGTCTCATTGGTAAGAGCAGAATGGGCCCGCAAAGTTAGCCCAGTAAGAGAGCAGTCACGGAACGTCTGCGACCCTTTCGGAAAGTGGGCGATGAAATCACAGAAATGGATGGATAATTCCTCCAAGAGGCATCTGCAAGGTGATATTGTGTAGAGCGCATGCAGGTAATCTAGGCAGCCATATGACACGACGCAGAGTGCGTGACACGTATTGGTGGACCAAGAAGTAAGGGCAATGATCGAAAGATGCCATGAGTGTGCAAACAGCAACAAAAGACTAAAGGTGAGGCAAGCACTCATGATACCCACAGAAATCCCTCCCAGCGTCTGGCATAAAATATGACTGTCATAGAAGTACTCAGCTCCGTCTTTCAAAGAGAAGGTCTCCCCAAAGAGATTGTAACGGAAAATGGAGTGCAACTAGTGTCCAGAGAGATGGAAAGCTTTCTAAAAATGCACACTATCCGTCAGTTGAGAGCAGAGACGAAACAAACCGCACACACAACAGAAGGCTAGGTTAAACAACAGTATCACTTAGCAAAAAGAAGTTTGCTCCGGATACAGATTGAACAGAAGGATCTTAGTCTGTTTTTTGAAAACCTCAAAAGAGGAAGCTCGTCTCACATCGGGCGGCAGCTTATTCCAGGCAGAAGGCACCTGGACATCAACGGTGGTTCCACCGATGCTTGTACCTGGGTTGCACCAATTTATGCGGGTCGTAGGAACGTAAAAAATGACCTGGTTGAAAGATTGTAAGGCGATTGGCTAGGTATTGCGGGGCCTTGTTGTTACAGCACTCAGAGATAAGAACTTGTGTGTAATCCGATGTTGAATAGAAAGCCAGTGCAGTTCACTTCTGGCCTCGGTAACGTGGTCTCTCCTGGATAGCCTGTAACAGCCCTTCTGCGTAACTTGAAACGCCCGGATGTTGGCTTATGAGGTACCTGCCAACAATCTGAGGACTAAGCACGTAGGGAAAGCACTACACACTCGGATGGGAGATGTAGTTCAACAGACGCTGGACGGCGATCAAAACAAGAATGAAAGAGCAGCTCTATGCAAATCACGCAAGAAAAAGTAATGAAAATACCAGAGTAACACTTAGAACAAAAATGTCATTTAAAATTCATAAAAGGTTCAATAAATATTTGACTAACACGGACTTAAAAATATAAGCAACTAAATGATGCCAGCAACGTATTGACAATGCAGAGCAAAACAGATAACAATGATAACAGATAACAATGATAACAGATAACAATGATAACAGATAACAATGTAGCAATGTATCGATTGATGTGCTTTGCACCCTGAAGTAAACTGCACTGAAAATGGGTGCGTGTGGCTGGTTGACATACCCCAGCACAGACGTTGGGGGGAGGTGAGAGTTGGTGTACTGCGGCATACTGGGATCTTATGTGCTCTCCCCCCCCTTACCTGGCGCCTCACCCTGGTGTGGTGTAGTTCGTTGTGCTGCATTTCGGTGCAAATATCTTGGAAATCATGCATCCTAGGGGCTTGAAACACGAGGTCCCATAGGGATCTCGAGTTTTGTTCCTCGTGATGGGGCCCGTCCTTCTACAACCACATTGATGTTTCGCCGATTTCAGGCAACTGTCTGATGTGTGAAGGCGCTAAAATCCGGGGAAAGGAGTGAGGTGTCCAAACGTCTTGTAGCCAGTAATGGCAGGTAACCATTCACAATTTGGTGCAGATTGGTGAAACGGTGTGGAATTGTATAAGGAACAACGCTTTGCCAAGCCACAAACTCATTTTGACTTGTGCTGCAATCCGGGGAAAGGGGTGGGGTGAGGTGTCCAAATGTCATGTAGCCAGTGTTGTCCGGAGGGTCCTAACGGGTAACTATGCAAAATTTGCTACAGTTTGGTGAAACTGTGTGGCATTGTATAAGGAACAATGCTTTGCCACAAACGCACACACAACTTTTTACTATTTTGTATATATAAAGGAAACACCATGGTTTACATCTGGTTGATAACCAAAATAGTATTTTGCCTGCTGTATTAAGTGCTCATTTTATTAGTCTTAGACTTGTGATGCCATCATGGTCAAAGAGGTTATGTGAGATCATGCAATGTTATGAGGGGTGTATGGCTCCGGTGGCTGTAAGGGTGGCTAATAGAATCCCAGTTGCATTTCCAAGAGATTTACACTTACCTGTTATCGGTGCCAGGAGTCCTTAAATTGATGGTGTTTCTCAAACCCGCTTTAGCTCCAATTTGTTAAATATAAATACTAAGGAAAAGAAATGCACCGCAGGTCAGGGTTTTTTCTTCGAGCACATGCATGCTTTAATGTTGCAAATGAAAAGGTTTTTTGTTGTTACATCATATGGTAGAGTGCATGAATTTTGCCATTTCTGTTCACATCCTCCCACAGTTCTTAGGACAAGTTCCTAACTTACATATAAATGTGCCTGTAAACCTATAGATCTCCTTATCTCGGTTGCTGACCACTCTTGGTTAGTGGAAACGATAGACACTGTGCTGCATCTTGCTGTGATGTTCATAAGGCCAAACTCTCTGCTACATTTCAGACCACCAGGCCTGGACTGCATTTGCTTCCAGATATCTCTATGATTTGATTTTGATATATTTATAGAGCAAACCGGGCAAACTAAATGGCATGTGTGCGCAGGTGGAAAAGGCCATTCATACGAGGTTGGGAAATGTGATGAACCCTGCAGAGTCTTGACAAAAACCCTACTTAAAGTCTCCTCCCAGGTGGCCTGGGGAAGGCAGTCACTACCTGATTCCGACCCTGGAGGTGGTGTTACCTGGGAGGATCACCTGGGAGGAGAAGGTCCCCTAGGGTACGAGAGGACTCCGTTAGGGAAACACATTATTATGTTTCCTCTGAGTCTATAATGGCCTGTTGCCAGAAGAAGCTTTTCTTCCCCATAGCTAATTATCCTGAAACGGTTATATATTGGAAGTAGAAATTATTTCCCCAAGGTTAAGCATAATTGTAGAGTTAAAAGCTCCCGTGTTCAACAAGGAAATATGACAGATGAATCTGTGAATATCACCATATTAGATTCTGAAAGTCATAAATTCCCTAAAAAGCAAAATCATTCGGTAAAACCTTATTACACTCCTTTTAAAAAGGGGCTTAGGGATAGAATCAAAGTTCGTAACAATTATTCCTTATGCATATGGATACAGATGCTTTGAACTGCAGTTTGCAGACCACTAAGATTAATGACCCCCTCCTGAGGGAGACTGAGGGGCATAAAATACCCCTCAGGTGCAGGCCATAGAGAGTAGCATAAGTAGTTGATGGTGGAGTGCTTGCTGTGACTCCACAGCAAGATTGCAGATGAAGAAAAGCAGAGACGCCAGAACCGATTACTTTAGCTGTATGGATGACGGTTCAGTGAGGGCCTCTTCCTTGAGAGAGACTGCAGAGGTTGTGCAGCGGGAAGAGTTTTATGCTTTCCCCCTTAGGATCATGCTTGCAGAGATTTTGCAGCTGGAAGCGTGAAGTTGGAACAATCTCCCCAAAACAGAACAGGCCTAGGTGGCAGGCGAGCACCTGACAGCCAGTGGAGGAAGGAACACTTCAATTTCTAAAGGCTCGGCACGAAGAAAACTGAGCGAGGCAGTTTTCCAGTCTGCGTGAAGCAGAAGAAGCAGAGAGCCCAACAGCAGCGAAGCGACTGGACATGCAAGCCAAACCTGGTGAGTTCACTTGAATACTGTGACCTCTGAGTGCTCCGTGATGGCCCGCTAGCTGAATGCAGACCTTATTAATACCGAACTAATGAGAAAACAACTATGTGCCAGAAAAGTAAATACTGTATAAATCAAACTGGTGAAAATCTAAGAGCTATTTATGTTGAATGTCACGCTGATATGAAGGGATGAATAGGAGTAAGTGGCAGAACCATTGTATATTTAAAGGTCAGAACAAGTGCAAACAACACTCAGTGGGCAATATTTCTAAAACCCAAGCCAGCAACTATTGCCAATGCAAAAGAGGGCAATAGTGAGTCTATTTAAATAGAACCAACATTGCCATTATCAAAAGGGGGAAGTTAAGCAACGAGCTGTATATGAACCCTATTGTAAAAGAGAAAGCGAGTTAATAGAAATAACTGGCCTAAACAAGCATTGCATAAGACAAATAGGAGCAGGCTTGGGAGAAACCCAGTATCAGCACTTGGTTAAAACCATAGTGGGACAGCAAGAGTGGCATGAAGGCTACCCTTCTGACAGAAGGTGTGCAGGAGAAGAGGCGCATAAACTGCATTACATGTGGCAATTATAAGTTTGGAACAAACAGCACCAATGTGGCTCATGCTTTCCCAGAAGAAGTAGTCCACACTGAGTTTGTGGAAAGTCAAAGACTTTATAAGTTATACAAAGCAGAACTGTGCCACAGAGGTATTTGTAGTAGTAGTAGTAGCAGTAGTTTCCCGTTGCCCTGGCAGGAGAGTGCACCAGGGCAAAGTCCTTTGTAGTTAAGGCCTGAAAGGTGAGTAGACCAGGTGAAACTTTTTGGAGTACTGTGGTATTACTAAAGGTTTTAAAGAAGAAGTGCCAAGACTACCAAAGATCATGATTAATTGTTGTGGAATTATCTTGGCTAATCAACATTATTGATGAGTGCATTATGAACTATGGAAGCATCATCCTGACAGAAGAAGTATTTACATTGACATAAATGCACTCTGAAATTACATCCTTTTGTTGCAAAGAACTAATTGCAGATGAGAGTGCATTGTGAACTATTGCAGAATCATTCTGACAGAGGTATTTTTGTTGATATGTATACCCTGTGGAATTATGCCTGTTTGTTTCCAAGAGGTTGTTGTGTGGGATTCTCTACCATCACTGGAGAGACAAAGGACTTGCTGGACAATTTTTGAAGTAGTTGTGTGGAACTCTCTATCACCAGTGAAGAGGCAAAAGACTTATGGAGCATTTCTGAACTGTTGGTTATTCACAAGTGGGAGACATACCATGGAAGAGGAACTTTATTGAACTTAGTTATATCACTGGATTTCCTTATGCTTTTGAATCACTGATTGGAATCCTGAGTGAATCTGGGCAAGTGGGAGTTCACCCAGATTACAAGGTGGCACTATTACAAAGTCTTCTAGATCATGGTTTATTTTAGCCATGATTAAACTGCTTTGTGTTTCCTTTAGCTTGTTTTATATGTAGGGAAATCCTTGTTGGGTTAGGGATAGTAGAGTGTTCATCAAACCCTCTTGAGTTTAATAAAATGATATGTTTTAAAAAGCCTTCACAAAGTTGTTGGCCTCACATTTCTGACCCCTCACTGAAACCACATAAGAAAAGGGTTAGGGGAGAAGAAGAGTTCTTATGAAGGTGTGAGGCGCCCAGGAGTTTCACCTCTGTTTTAGAGGAATTTAGAGGGATTCAACTTAAGGCCAGTGGATAAGATCCAGTCTTCCACAAGTTTCCAGCAGGAGCTACGTTTGTGAAAATCCTTGTGTGGGTTAGGCACTTTAAAAAAAACAACTGGGTATCATCTGCTTATGAGTGATGCATGACATGGAATAGATGTTGAAAGATAAGATCCCAATTTAACAGCCTGAGAGCAGTTGGTAACAAAAGAATGAAACCACCTTGGTGTTGTTTTTCCAATGCCGGTCAGATTTTTTAACTGAAAAGGCATGGTAATTTGGTTGAAGTCCAATGAAAGGTCTATCGTTACATGTAAGGAGAGATGTCCCTCCTCAGCCCACCCAGGTATGTCATCCCAAACATATATTAGAGATATCCCCATCCTATGTATGAGGTGAAAGCCATATTCAAGGCTATTCCAAACCTTAAAATGTTCCAAGTAGTCCTGCAATTGGGATGTAAGTATTTGTTCAAGAAACGTGGGCATCGAGGGTCCACCTGCAATTTGGCAAAATTGACTTCGCAGGCCAGGGTCCACAGAAAGTGTTTACAACAAGGGGAAAGAGCCTGCTTCAAGACCAGTGGCATAATTCCTGGACTAACTAAAATGTTTAAAAAACTGCCAACAGGAACAGCCAGAAGGCTAGAATATAACCGCGTAACCCGAGTTGGAAGGACATTGATAGAATTACAGGTTGGTTTTAAAGACTGTAAAAGCGAGGTAATGTGTATTATAAATAGCATGAAGGGAGCAGAAGAATAAAAATCAGTAGAAATAAGGGGCATTGGATTCTTTTACTTGGCTTTAATCTCATCTTCAATGGCTAAATATTTGGGTGTACATTTTATTTTAAATAGCTGACAAGCTTCAAATATGGCTTTGAGGAGCTAGAGGCACACTGCTGATTGGAAAAAGGCAATGAAGAATAAATGATACTTGATAATAAATCCCTTGTTTCATTAAGGGCTTGTTCAACCTAGGTTTTCAAAAAGGTGGATTTGGCCTTGAAAACATTTGTTTTATATATTCCTTAGTGCAGTTTTAAGCTTTCCAAGGGATTCGCCATCCCTTCAGTTCCTCCAAGTATTTGCCGATCTGCAACATACAGATATAGGAAGTTTAAGTTGAGGAGTAAAACAATGGTCCTTAGACTAATCAGGAAGAAAATAATGTGATGGACCCTACTGGTTAAACAATCCTTTAGAAACTGAGTGGCACTGATTAAAATACATGGCAGAAATTTGGTCAGAACACAGGTAGAGTAGCCACCTATTCATCTCCATTTATCTTTACAGGTTTGCTTTTGCTCTGACTTAATATTGGGGAACTATCCCTATGGAGGAGTTTCGGGCATGGCACTGGAGCCTGACTTTAAAGTCTCAAAATGATCACTTCAGGGAACATGAAAGGTATTGATAAGATTGATAGACAGAATGCTGCCTAGAATTAGATCAATACAGCAGCCTTTAGATTGATTGACAGAGGACAGAAAATAGTTAAGTTCACGATCATAGAGTTTATTATGCAATCGGACAGCTTCAAGGTTGTCAGGACCTTCATGCTAGCTAACAAGTAGGCCTTTTTTCCAACCCAAAGTTTTATAAACTTTTTATTAAAGAAAAACAGGGGTTGGAAAAAAGGCCTACTTGTTAGCTAGCATGAAGGTCCTGACAACCTTGAAGCTGTCCGATTGCATAATATACTCTATGAATCATGAACTTAACTATTTTCTGTCCTCTGTCAATCAATCTAAAGGCTGCTGTATTGATATAATTCTAGGCAGCATTCTAAGGTGGGATTTCCCTACCTAATGAAACTAATGGTAGCCTGTGTCAGGAAGCTCAAGCAAATGTCTGCCTGTGCCCGAAACCTATACTTGCCCCCACATCGAATTGTATACAATGTGTAGGGCACTCAGCATCAAAATGAGAAGTGTTCACATAAAAGTTCAGAGTTAATTCCAGCTCTTGGTTGGAAAAGGGGTTTCCCTTCTTTAGGATTCAGTAGAGTTCACGTTACGAAAAAAGAGGGGTTCCCTTCCCCAAGCTGTCAAGTCTCTCAATGTTCCAAAATAACACTAGTCACTCAAAAAAGGGGGTTACCTTTGCCAAGCTTTCAAGTATCTAAATGTTTCAAACAACACAATTTCTAGGGACACTTCCCATCTCTTCTGGCTTGGTTGCCTTTCACCAATTGCACCAATATCATAGAGTGTAGCTCTCAATCTCAATTCATTCAGGCTTTCCTTTATATTCAATCACAAGCTTATTGGTAAGTTAAGTGGATTTTCCAATAAGGGGGTGTACTCGGTCAAGGTGCAGTTGTCGGACCACACTGCCCACTCATTACAGGTCAGGCAAACCGACACACCTTACTTGCTTCTTCTTTACAGGCACCCTGCCACTGTTTCAAGTACCACAGTTCCTTATATCATTACGGTTCTTGCAAATGCTTGTTTTGTCAAGTTTTGCAGTTGCTTTTTATCGGGTTATTGCACCAAACTGCTTTCAAACCAATTGGAATTCAAACACACTTGCTTTCTTTCATATCAATGTTTAAAAATGTTTCATTTTGTTCAAATCAGTCAGACTGAATAAACCAACAAGTTCCCAGTTTACTCTCCTGCTGAAAACTGGTACCCGGTTCACGGGAGTATTCACAAGTTCAAATATTACTGATTCCCTGGTCATTTCATGGCTTTGTCATTTTCCTCTCTTTTCACAATTCAGTATTCAAAATAAATCCTTTCCTTTGGATTTTCTCAGCAGTTTCGGGTTATCGTGATTATCAAAAGTGTTCCATTGAATCTGGACTGCCTTTCACATAGCCCACATGGTCCTTCGCTCACTCGCAAGTGATATATCTGCAGCAACCACCCAGCCCACACCTCAACGTCCTGGAGTCATTCAGCTTTCTCTGACTCGCTGGATACTGTGACAAATCTGAGGGCATTCTTACATCTACTCCTCATGGATCCTCTGCGCAGGTGGCCAGGGAAAGGCCATCGCTTTTGGAGCCTAATCCAGGGGGTGGAGGAGCGAGGAAGGATAGCAGCCGAGGAACATCGCTGCAGACGGGTGAGTGTCAGCAGAAGCACTCAGGAGCCAGGGGGGCATTCCTAGTGAATGGTGAAGCAATAATACCTCACCGAACAAAAGGAAACTTACAATTAAAGCTGCTTGAGCCATATTGAATACCGAACCAAATGGGAACTTAATATTAAGCATATTGAACACTTATTGAACAACGAATTGAATTAAACTTTGCCCATTGTGCACAATTGAACATTTATTAAATAACAAACTGAGTGAAACTTAACCATTGAGCATACCACATATCTGGTAAATACAGAGCAGAATGAAATCACAAATTTAAGCATGTGGATTATAAGGCTAAGTGAAGTTTATGGGCAAAGCTGGTGATAAAAGACAGCCAAAGGGAAAGTGCCCATGTGGCAGCAACATAAAAGAAACTAAGTACACCAGTGTGAAAGAGTGCGATAAAAGGTGGGACCGAAGTAAGACCACCACTAAATAAACTTTATGAAAAATTGCAGTGCAACTAGGCCAAAGACTGGCAAAAGTTGTGTGACATACTCTGGCAGAGACGGAGGGCTACAAAGAAGAAGCCAAAGAAGTGTAAATAACATATATAAACCCAAGAGGGCACAAAAAGAGGGATCCTGGTTGCGTGACCTATGGTGGGTGGACCGTGTGGTCCGACAACTGCGCCTAGACCAGCGAGCCCTGAACTGTGAGAACCAAAAGACATATTGGAATAAAACCCAGAAGGGGCACTGCCAGTGCATGGATGAGGCAGTCCAGGAATATGATCAAGCTGATCTGAAATTGTGTTCAACTTTTTGTTTGAAAGAGTGAAATACTTATAACTGGTGGAGTTGAAGTCTTGAGGAAGGGAGTCCTGAGACATGAGACATTACGGGCCTAATTCACAGAAGCGTTGTATAATGGTGCAATCCCATAGGAAAACGCTCTGTGAATCAGGCCGTACATCTTTGAACTATTGTTTGGAACTTGGGGAAAGGGACCCTGAGGATTGTGTGCAACTGTTTAACTTAAGTGGAAGAAAGGTAATTCTAAGACTTTTGTGAAACCTTCTTGAACTTGTGGAAGAGAGCTGAAGAAGAAGCTGAGAGCTGGAAGCCGCTCAGAATTTTTGTGTTGAACACTATTCCTTTTGACTTTGACATCCCTACACATTGGTTGGCATTAGTTGTGAGGGTAAGGATAGATTTTGGACACAGACAGACTTTTAAGTGGAACTCTTTGATTCAGACTTTCCTTATTTTCGTTCAGGTAGGGAAATCTTTTGTCTGAATTTTAAGTCTGTTGTCTGTGTCTTACTTCTATGATGCTTTCACAGTACGCTGCCTTCAGGTGCTGTTCTCCATGGCGGCAGACTTGCTGTGGCTGTGAGGAATCAACCTCCGGGGGCATCAGTGGTCCAGGAATGAATATCGGTTTCTAAACCATCAATGAACCTCACACCTCTAGTACACCAGAAGGGATCCGAACAGATTGGAATACAGGTACATTGTAAGACCTCCTTGTCCAATTTTAGTACCGTGGACTAATAAGGTCGTGGATCGTTGGTTAGTTGCAACACAGCGAAAATACAATTATTACTCAATGATAAAAGGTACTGTCCAGTGAAGGCTGTATAAAAAAATACTTTATTATTACTACAACAGACTGTTCTAGCACACTACAATTACAAAACCCACTGTAAAAGAACACAGAGGACAGACAGTTTCACAAAGGAAAGGGATGTACTCTGGATACTGACAGGAGGGGAGTTGGTAAAGCAATCAGTCGTACTGTTCAAGATTATTTGGTTTCAACACCAAAGGGGCAAAGGGTTCTAACTGTCTCTAGGGGCCTTCAGAGAAGGACCAGAGGGGCAGAACCACAATGCACCTGGTGCTGAAGAAGTTCTTGGTGCTCGACAGTGGCGAGGCGGTTCCAGGGCTCTCCGCAGCCTGTGAGACAGTTAGTGGCGGGAGACAGCTGCGGCTACCAGGTGGCAGGCAGTTCAGCAAGCCAGGCTGGATGGAAGTCTGCAGGCTGTCCGGCAGGACAGCTCAGGGCCAAGAATCGTTGTCTCTGTTGTGCTGGTTGGCGGATCTGGAATGCTGGTCGAGGCGTCTCGGATGGCTCTTGTGACTGCAGCGTGACAACAGTGTGCAGTGCAGCCGGATGCGGTTCGCAGACTCGACTGTCTCAAAATTGTCCTTAAAAAGATTGACGATGGATGATGCTTGTGTGGTACTCCTCTTAACTTCTTTGCAGGTCTCGTGTCCTTTCAAGGTGGATGGCTCAAAGCTCTGGAGGGTGTTAGCAGGCAACGGCCTTGTACTTTGTCCAGAGACTCTCCGGCACTTCCAACCTAGGTAGCTTGCTGTCAGAACCTAGCAGGGCACGCTGAGTGCTGGCTGGGTACCAGATCTGGAGCTGCTGGCTGGGTTCTCTGAGTCCGGTATCTCCCTCTGTTCCCTGGGAGATGTTTAGGGGAGGGATCTTGGTTCCCACTTGGAATTCCTGGCCTTCCGTCACTGGCTAGCGGAAGATGTAAGGTAGACTGTACCTTCTTATGATCTCATCAGTGAGGGGCCCAGCCCTCTTTTAAAACCAAACGGTGCACAGGGATTGGTGTAGGCCAAGCCTAACTTAAGTGAACCAATCCTGGGTCTCCACCAACAATATTCAATGATGCTTCACGTCAGAACCAGGGCACTTGGCAACAGACAAGGGAAGGATGACAACATCTACTTCTAAGTCTGTCTGCTGTACATCAAAGTGTCTTCATAATTAACTGAGCCTTATGTGGTGCTTGATCACAACATGAGCCTCCTTTGAAGTAGGGGGTTGCCGGCAGACTTTCGTCTCCTACAATTCACATACTTCCCTACTCCGAAAGGAGTGATTCCACACAGAACATTCACTGCCCTTTCATACCAAGGAGGAGTGTTAGTACTAATTTGACACATTGCATTATAAAGAGGTGTTGGTGTCTGGTCTCTATTGTCACTTCCTGCAACCAGACCTTCCTGAGACCTGCTAATTAACATTCTTCAGTATTCGCCACCACCAGCAAGGTTTGACAATGGAGATGCAAATCCATGGGGCCTTGAAAGTCTAATCAGGCTGCCCACGGTCAACAGCTTTTCATGTACCCATGGCTGTCAGGTGTCAGCTCACATGACAGGGGAGGGCGGCGCTGGTAAACTGTGTTTTCCCAGAGTACAAGACTATTTTTCTGCTCTGCGGTGAGCATGAAAAATATGTGCAGGAGTGGCCCCACATATTGTCGGAGTTTGTTCTCCCATCATTCATTATTTTAAACAAACAAAAAAAGCCAAGGCGAGTGCACTCTTCCCGTGTGGATGGTTGAATCCCTCATAGTCGCTGCTACTGGCTCGGCACGCCTCTTCTCCGGGATCTCCGCCACCTCGGTTGAATGGAGGGGGTGTCTCTCTGACTCCAGGAGGTATGCAGACCAGCGCTTCTACCGGAGACCTTCCAGGTACTCCTGCCACAATCTGCTTCCGCTGCAGCGACTCTGCAGCTCATAGGTGCTTTTGGTACACGTCTCACTGGCTTCACCGCCAGCTTTTCCTGCAAGCGTTCCACAGGCGGTCTTATTAGCCTCACCTGAGTGAGCGATTTATACTGTCCCCTTGGCTTAGGTGCATTCAATCTTCATTTACTACATAACGGTCCTGGTACTCGGCATCCCTCTTCCTCCTCTTTTCCTGGCCACCTGGAAGGAAGATATCTTGGGGAAAGAAGTGAGGGCGCCCTCAGATTCCTAACAGTGGGCAGAAGGGCTAAAAGTAGCTTTGCCGGATTTGAGTTTCTGATTAATTACAGGCTCTGGGGGAAATATTCCCCATCCCACAAATGAGGGTGAGAAAGACCTCATTGAACTACATATTAGTGCAGTATATTAAACTTTGTCAGTAGCCAAAAAAGAAAATACAAATACAATAACCTCAAAAAATACTTTTTTTCTAGTGAACAAAAACTCATTACCCAGCCGCTGTGCCCACAACAGGTAGTGTAGCACCCCAGAACAGGCCTAACTATCCTTAGCATAAGTGCAAAGCATTGATTTCAGTATTTTCATGCCTAGGGTTTGCCATACTCTTCAGGGTCTATAAAGAAGTGCAGTCCCACAAGTATCAAATGGATAGGAAAGGAAAAAAGGAAAGGATGTGACCCTATGGACAAGAAGACCTAGAAAACCCAGTAGAAATCCCCACTCTTCCCCTCTTTCCCTATCCTCCCCTTTCTCTTGCTTAGCGTCTAGAAGCAAGTTACTATAAACTGGTTATAAATAAGTAAGAACTGAAGAGTCCCAGGCTTTGCACAGTGAGAGCCCTTCTTAGTTGTATCAACTTCTTTCTACAGACATTCCACTGGTTAACAGCGAAGGCTACGGGGATGAACGTCCTACTATGTGAACTCTAGTTAGCGGAATGATAGCCTATTTATTCAACATAAGCTGGATGCCATTATTTTAATGTTGCACCATCGTACCTTGTAAGCCCATATGCACATATGTGGCACTGTTTTCAAGTGATGTTGATTGACAGGCTGTTGGGGCTGAAAAACATGTATACATGAGTGAAGCTGTAACAATAGTTATATGAGGTCAGTCCAATAAACTAAGAATCATGTGTCTACCATATGGCTTCTGTTGGCTAAATAATCAGTTCTCTGTTGGGTACTTGAACTTTATTGAATCCTTGGACCAGATAGTCACTGGATAACTTCAAGAACCTCACATATTAATAACTGAAGTTTCCTTAGGTAAGTCTGTGTAATCCCAACCTAGTAAAGCTGTCCCTTCCATTTCATAGACTAAACCCAATTGCTGGTACTCAGACTTTATCCCAGTCCAGTAGCTCTTGTCTTGTCTTGTTTTTATTTTTTACAAATATATTTATGTATATTTGTAATCAGTTATAAAACTTTTACAAAATACAATTCACTAAAAACAAATTACAATCAATGACAACATATACATTTCATCCTAAACATTATCCTTATTCAAAATTGAACATTCACCTTATTAGTTTAACATATCAAAATGAGAACAATTGTATAGAACACAGGGTATAAATGCATGATACTAAAACATTTTTTTTTTTAAATATGAAAAAGCTAGTCCACATTCTAGACAGTTAAAACACCTATAGACTCATCAGAATAGGAATATTGGACATTGTACTCATCAACAATTAATGGGTCATTACACTCTCTCATTGCAGTGGAATTTTGGGAGCAATTTACTTATTATTCCCCAAAGCATAAATAAGGCGAGATGCATTGTCACATTATCTGTGTTTAAGCAATGAGTCTAAAAAGCATCCGTTTGGATAGTCTCAGAACTATGCACGAGACTACTACTAATGTGGTCATTATCTCTGGGCCCAGCCCCACACAATCAGTTAACAAATGTTGAGTCGTCTCTTTTATCAATATACGTTTAGAAAGCAAACATAATATCAATGATACAATATCGCCATTGTACATAAACAAACAGAGCCATGGCATGGATACGTCTCAATTTTCTGGCAGAGCACACACATTTATGATGCAGCAGTACAGTGTGAGCAAGTGAAGAGCAAGAGACAAACATGTCAATCCACAATATCCTGCACATGAGTGCCATTAAATGAGTGTCCACTAAAGCGTGACCAGTGGTCTCTGGGTGGAGAAACTTGGTTAGCTATATCCGTAAGTGTTTGTTCCTGTTTGCTATACAAGGTAATATCAGGTTACACTTTGGCAAGGACATAGTTATCAGTCGTTTCAATATCATGCTGTCCGCACCAACACATTTCAGACCAGTTTCCCCATTCCCTGCAAAACACCGTAAAGGCCTATCCCAGGAGATCAATCAGAAGGAATCTCGGCAATAGCAACAATTCTGCCCTATATTTCTGACCAAAAAAAGGATGATCAGTGGACTTGCCCAGCCATATGTAGACGAGTGGATCATCTGGGATGACACCTAGGGAATTTTACAGTATTGTTTAATTTTTTATTTGTGAATGGTTTGTCAAAAAACTGTACAAAAAGAAAATACATTAATAAAAATATCTTCAGAGTCCATAAAACAATCTGGATTACACATATTGACAATTTATATTACATTTATAAAAGATTACATTCTATATTGCTAATCATCATTTAACCAGAACACACAAGGAACATTAACAGATACGAATATTTAAAAAGAAATAAGTACAATAAGAAAAAAGGACGATTTTAACCCAAAAGACCAAACCTTTGAGTCATTTACAGTATAATCGGAACAAAAAGGTTAAAGGTTTAAAAGGTGTATAATAATACTGGTGCATGTGTTTGAAATGAGTACGCCTAAATGCATAGCTAAGTGAGATTAGATATCAGGTAGGCAATAGCCTAAATCTTCCTCCTAGTGCCATCTGACCACTGCAGTTGGTGGGTGCAAAGAGACTGCCATCTAATGCAGTACAGAAAGCGGTCAAACCCACCCATCAGCGAGCTGAATAAACTTGAGCATAGGACTATCTTTTCTGGCTTTAGGGTATTCTTAGACCTCCATCCTAGCTACCTCTTGGGTGCACTGATCCACAGACTAGCCTGCTGGAAGGCTTCCTAAGTCCTAGAAAGAACGAGTTTGCTAATGGTACTGGGATATTAATGGAGACATATACCAGCTTAGGAGGCACCAGGGATTTGTCAAATGTAAATGTTGCCCAGCATCATGAGGGTGCGCTCCTAGTCTCTAGGCGTGTACCTCTGAATGTGTTAAGATCTTACAATGATTGAGGGAAAGTAATCTCTCCTGTGTTTGAGCAAGTGTATTTCCAAGTACCTACCTAAATAGGATTTGCACTGTAAACCTTCACAATGAGTAGTTACTGCTGCATTTGGAGAATTGTGGAATAGATCAACAGATAATGTGGGTGCTCGGTACAATCATACACCCTATACGAACAGCAAAATCAGGACTTGTTGAATTATGTTGGTGTGTTTCACAACTTGAAAAAACACACCTACAATATCTTGCAAACATTTTTGATAAGAGGTTTTATACTCATTAGTAATGCATATCTTCATTGCAAAAACTGCAATCTCTACAAACGCATTGAATACAAGTATCGTGTGATTGATGTATACAATAGAAAATATTGATATCCCTTGTTGAAAATCCCAAGGTATATTTTTTCTTGGCCAAGTTATTCTGGCGTACAGAGATATCTGGAGATTTCCAAACTGTTCAAAGCATATAAATCTCCTCTGCCAGAGGTATCGTGGACCTCTTATCTTATCTCAAAGAGAACCATTTATATTGGGGCAGTAAACACTTCACACACAATCTTAAAAACACAAGACAAGGTGACATAGTGTGGTTCAGACCCATTTAGGTACATAGTACACATCCGCCCATGGGCTGTTTACAGAATGGCCTCATGAGGACAAACAAGGTTACACAACACCCTCACAGTTGTTGGCCCATTTGGCAACATCCAAATCTACAGCAAATCAAGTAACCTTTGTACACAAATATGGACTGCCTGTTCACCCTTATGAACCATCTTTCTCTTCTTAGTGGGGGGGAGGGATAATTTTTCTAGCTTTGTATTTGGACTGCTTTTTACATTTTCTTCTCCAATGTCAAAAACTGGCAATGTGTTAAGCTTCCTCTACTCAAACGTAAACTCTGTCAAAAAAGTGCTTCTCCTATACAATATAGCCTGCTCCAGAATATCGCGTCCTCCTTTAATGGAGTCTTCGCACCATTACCTGGATTGGAATCCATCCCATAGAAATAAAAGGTGCTTGCCACAGAGGATTAGACTGGTCGGCTTTCTGAAGCACCATGTCGTGATTTGCTGAGATGTCAGTGGGATTGCATCAGCAGGTGCTCCAGGGTAAGTATTAATGAATCCGAAGACTCTGCGTGGGGCACAAGCTTGTTGACATCCCACGGGTTCACCATCGGTGGAGCAGCCATCTTGATCGTTGCCCTCAGGCGCCCCTCCCAACAGCACACCCCCACAAGCTCTTCTATTTAAGTCAATCTCCATAGAAGTTGAAGGGACAGGAGTTGCAAAGCCCTGAGCAAGAGGTATGTAGGTCCTCTGACCTTTGGGGTGTGTAAGCCTTATAGCAAGTTTCTCACAATGTATTCATTTGACCGAGCATTGCAGTTGCTGAGTAAGCACGTGCTTTAGTTTGGCTCGATTGGTGACAGTCATTAATTACCAACTGGTAGGTATGTAGTGGAGGGTTGAGGTATTAGACCAGAGAAGTACTGATAAAACCAACATTACATGCTGTATCTATGCTTCTACACGCCACATAGTTTGTTTGTTTTATTGATTTATATAGCGCACCAAACCTGAAGATATCTAGGCGCATTGCATAATTTACAAAGTTTACATTGGCGTAGATAGAAACAATATATACAGAGGATACATTAGTGTAATCGCAGGCAATATATACAAAAATGTATAGGCGTATAAAGCAGAATAATACAAATAATACATTAGACACATGGACATAGCACAAACACGTGATACTGGATCAGAGCCTATCCCAGGCCTATCATTGGTCCTTCGCCGAAAGCCAATTTATGGTGTTTTGCCTAAAGTTAGGGAATGACTGGTCTGATCTCAGAGAAGGAGGGAGGGCGTTCCAAAGCTGAGCCTTCCATAGTGCCTTGTAAAAGTATACACACAGCAGGGAACGGTGCCGAATGTATACTGCACAAGCAGAAAGAGAGCAGGGAAAAAACATCAGTGGTCGTAGGAGGACCAGAAAAGGTTCTTTTTAAGCATCTCGACGCAAGGAACAAAACACGTTTCAAGACCCTAGGACGCACTGGTTCCAAGATATTTGCACCGCGCCGTGCCATGGTGAGGCGACGGGTGAGGCGAGTGCACAGAAGGTCCCAGTATGCTGCAGCATGCCACGTCTGCTCTGCGGTATGCGACACACGCCCATTCTGAGTGCAGTTGACTTTAGAGTGCAATCGATAAACGACTTGGAATAGCGACCTAGAGGATAATTGATTTTCAACAGTTGATGAGTGATATCATGTCTGTCTACAGAACCCGTGCGGAGTACGGATACTTTTTGCTAGTTCATTTATAAACCCTGTATTTATTTCTGGATGCTTCAAATTTTGTTTGAAATAAAATATTTGAAGAAGAAAGAAATAGGCTGGCACTAAACTCGGGTCCAGAGGTAGAAGGCCCTCAACCACTGGACCACACAAGTCCTTTTGAAAGAGCAAGGTAAACCAGCCCTATGAAATAAACAGGACGGGTTTGCCTCGCTCACACATTCACAGGACAGGCAGTCCTATGGTTGCCGTCCTAATACAGAAAACAAACACTTTTCAGATTTGAAACATGCTTCTTTGCTGTATTAGGATTGGGCTGTTACGAATTGCTTGCACCACTGCATGTGAGTACAGCTAGGGAAGAATGGCATATGCATTAGGTGATATTGACTGCCCATGTCCATGCTAATCCCTGTGGCCATTCCTACCCACTGCCTGCCCCTCCCAGACCACAACACCTCCTCATGTGAACTCTTTGCCTTACCATCAAACGTTGCTTTTGAAGTGCCTGCCAGTGTTTTTTCAAAGCAGTCTTCTGAGAGCTATTGGACCTCATTACGAGTCTGCCTTTCCGGAAGGGCAGACTACAACTCTGCTTTCCTGGGCACCGTTGGCAACAATGCCGGTGCTTCCGTGTCCCCAATTCCATTTGAGTCCTATGGGGCTCCACGGGAATGGGGACTAACATTTTCCACTGCCTGATATCCCGGGCCGCCGGGACTTGTAATGTCCCGGTGACACCGGGATATCAGACGATGGAAACAGCGTTTCAGTCGACTTGTAATGAGGCCCATTGACTTAATTGGAGCTCTAAACCTGCTACTGATGTTATTAAAAAAATTCTTAACAGGTCTGACTTCAGCCACTCGATGTGTAAGTACTATGCTTGTCTGTCACTGAAATCCTGTCAAAAACAAGAATTGCTAAAGCCAACAGTTTTGACTTGTGTATACGTATTAGGCATGTGCCTTGCACTGATATTAGAAGCACAGGTACTCACACCATTTTGCACCTGCTCCCATCATTGGGCAGTTAATACCACTACAGCAGTGCTTGGCAAGTGCCTTTCCCATGCCTACCAAAAGCCAAAAACTGTTGGCATTGCCAATGCTTGTTTAAGGTGACGTGGGCTTGGAGTGAGGGGCAACCAGCGCAGCTCTGAGAGTTGGGGTGATGTGCTTATATTTTCTTCACTCCTGTGATGGGACTGGTAGCTGCATGCTGGACAATTTATAGTGGAGCCAGGGAGGAGGTCAGGATTCCAGTAAAAGACCTGAGGTGCTATTGTGAGTTAGGTTAATGTTCATTATTCATATAGAAGGCCCTCTCTTTTCAGCAGTAGCTCTAGGCTGGATGCATTGTCTCACTGTTTATGTATTAATCTTGTATACTCCAATACTCTATGAAGGCTACAGTGCATGACTGATTAAGGTCAAGCTTGTAGCATTTTTGGAAACTCATGGTCGCATAAACTGACTCAAAGAAGGACAACCCGCTGTGTTGCAGCGGCCAACACCAGCAAGGATAGTCCTCAGAATCACAGGTGATCTCAGTAAGGTTTACCCTCTGCATTGTGGGTTCTGAGCCAAGCAAGGATAGTCTTCAGAATCACAGGTGATCTCAGTAAGGTTTACCCTCTGCATCGTGGGTTCTGAGACCAGCAAGGATAGTCCTCAGAATCAAGGGTAATCTGAGTAAGGTTTACCCTCGGGATCGTGGGTTCTTAACCCAGCAAAGATAGTCCTCAGAATCACAGGTGATCTCAGTAAGGTTTACCCTCGGCATCGTGGGTTCTTAACCCAGCAAGGATAGTCTTCGGAATCACAGGTGATCGCAGTAAGGTTTACCCTCGGCATCGTGGGTTCTGAGCCCGAGCAAGTATAGTCCTCAGAATCAAAGGTGATCTCAGCAAGGTTTACCCTCGGCATCGTGGGTTCTTAGCCCAGCAAGGATAGTCCTCAGAATCACAGTTGATCTCAGTAAGGTTTACCCTCTGCATTGTGGGTTCTGAGCCGAGCAAGGATAGTCCTCAGAATCACAGGTGATCTCAGTAAGGTTAACCCTCGGAATCGTGGGTTCTTAGCCCAGCAAGGATAGTCCTCAGAATAACAGGTGATCTCTGTAAGGTTTACCCTCGGCATCGTGGGTTCTGAGACCAGCAAGGATAGTCCTCAGAATCACAGGTGATCTCAGTTAGGTTTACCATCGGCATCGTGAGTTCTGAGACCAGCAAGGATGGTCCTCAGAATCACAGATGATCTCTGTAAGGCTTACCTTTGGCATCGTGAGTTCTGAGCCCAGCAAATTTGATATTAAAAGTTGCAGCTGCACTGTGGCCAGTGATGACCTCTGAAAGCTCAACTCTGTTTTCGGTTCCCATTTGAACAAGGTCATCCCTTGTGTGATAGGTAATGATCCCAGTTAGCTTGATGTACAGTATCGGAGCTGTTGCCACCAGCATAGTCGACTTTTCGTCGCCCGCAGCACTATGGTCTGAAGCCCTCTCTGGTCATCGTGGACAACACCCAGTAGCACCATGTGGTCAGCCCATCTACCCTGCGTCTTGCCCAAAGTTCCCACTCGGGATCTGGCAGGCTAGGCTTACCCAGCAGGCTTCTATATTCTGTCTAACGTCTTTGGAACCACTGACACTGGCGCTCGTTAGAAAGAGCAGGAATCACACAGTACCCCGATCTGAGTACCTCCAGTCCTTCACGCACATAAACACACACATGGTCAATATATGAAGCGTTCTAGCCACAGACACTTCCATCCACTCAACAAGCTCCGGACAAGCCAACGGCGAGAGACGGTCATACCACGGAGATATGTGTGATAAACAAATGCCTATCACTATTTTCATTCTTTGAGTTTTATTTTTTTATTTATTTAATTATTTAATTTTTATTCGGTTTACAAAAGAAAACCTTTAAAAGAAGGAAGAACAAGAAAAATAATTGAACGAGCGCACTTACATTATTCCATACGAACCCACACCACTTATCGTTGATACGCATCACAGTTTTATTTTTGTTCAACCCTGTGATGAAAGTTTCCCTGGAATTGTGTTTCACATTCAAGTATTATTGCCTACGTAAAAGTATCTCAAAGTATGATCTACGAATTGCCGGATTCTCAAAAGATTCTATGCGTCCTAATGAAAGGTCCTCAAAGTTCTACTCATCTACAGGGGTGGACTGGGAACTAAAGGAGGCCCTGGAAATAATGTTCAAAGTGGCCCCATATGACACATTTTCAGCAAGCCCAATGCTTTTCCTATGAGAAAATGTGGAAATACCACACAAAAGAGGCCCAGTGGGCAGAGGCCCACCGGGAAATCTCCAGAGTTCCCTATAGGCCAGTCCACCCTTGCTCATCTACGTATCCCGCTCAAGTGTTTTGAATTTAAAAGGATCAAATATCTTTTCATGTCAGCTTTCTGAAATGTGCATTTGTAAACTAGAGAGCGGTGCTATTGAAGTGAAGTTCTGCGTGCTTGTTTGTTAATGAATAAAACAAAATCAGCTCGGGCCAGGGTTGTTATAGTAACTGTTTAGATGTTCAGACCAGCAACAAAAGCGGTAGAACACCCATTCATTCTTCGACGCCCCAAGGACTCTTTCATGCCACCGACGTGCTCCCCGTTTCAATGCTAGCGAGCCTTATCCAGTGACTGCAAAGTGTACCCCAGTAGCGCATATTTTATTTTGATTGTTAACAAGATGGCCCCTTGCTGGGTAAATCACAACAACTTAATATTGGAGAATGCGTAAGGAGTTTGGGAATTTTGGCAGGTTCTAAAATGGGGGGTAGGGAGGCAAAGAAGTTTGTGGCCCACAATTGATGGAAGTGATGTAATTTAAAACCAAGAAACAAGACTAGGCACAAGGGTGATTGGACACCACCCCTCATTGCATGGCATGAGACCACAAGAGCTTGTGCAAACAAATCCTCCTCCAGAGCACACATAAACACATTCTCTCTCTCTCTCTCTCTCTCTCTCTCTCTCTCTCTCCCCCTCTCTTTCTCTCTCTCTCTCTCTCTCTCTCCCCCTCTTCATCCCCCTCTCTCTCTCCCACTCCCTCTCCCTCCCTTTCCCTCTCCCCCACTCTCCCCCTCTCTCTCCTGCTCTCTCTACCTCTTACTCTCCCTCACCCCCGGTATCTGACAGTGAGAAACAAGCATTGGCAAAGCCTTCCCAGTCTGGTTGTTGAATAGGCATTGCCACCAGATGCCCAAGTTCTCATAGCATTTCCTATCATATGGCCGTGTTTCCCCAGCATCTTCCAGTCTTCGCAAGAGATCTCTCTGAGCGAGTAGGCTGGCTGCAGTGCCTCGATTTTCGGGAAAGTGTAACAGGTGGGACTCAGCCACACAGGCATGACGGTGAATCGGCAGTGCACTGGCCGGACTACCAGGGCCTTGTCGGCAGAGCCTTCAGCTACCTAGAGGTAGTACAGGGTTGGAGTTGTCGGGTCTTCTCCTAATCATTGCCAGTCCACCCCTCTCATTAGACCAGGAAACCTAGTGGCTGAGTTAGAAGACCTAGAACATGGTGATCTAGAATCCAAGAAGGTATAGAGGCCTCCTCCCCAAAATCCTATTGCTCTTTTATATGTGCAGCCAGAGATTAACTGAGAGATCCAAAAAAAAGAGTTTCCAAAGAAGGAACAATTACTGTGAGATCCGGTCTGCCAGCAGGGATCCGTGTGACGAGAGGACGCACTGACCCCGTAACCCGGAAGATAGAACACAGAGTAGCACTAAAGGGTAGACACAACCATGGGAACCCATGGCTCCCCTAGGACTCCCGTGTACTCCTGAGCAAACACAGCAAGGTTTGGAGCAGTGGCGCAGGAACATCGACAGATCTGGTAATGAACAGAGCAGCATGATGGATAAAAGGCAGGTCTTTGGTATGGTGCAGAAACGCCCACCAGCCATTTTCAAGACTTGGGAAGCCGCTGACACGAAGCAGCTGGGCCATATTGCCACTGGTAGCCAATTAGTATATCCCAGGACACCTTACAAGAGAGATATATGGCCATCCGACAGGACAACACCAAAGCTTGGTCTTGGAATGCCATGGCCTATATCAGGGGAGTGCAGTACAAGGCAGAGTTCCAGGTGTCAGCAGACCGCATGGATGCTGAGGAAGAGATCCTGCCACCCAGAGTCATTCGGGGGCCACACATCCAGCTCCCCTGAGCAGATTGGCAGAAAGAGAAGCATTAAAGGTCTTGGACATACTTGTCAGGATGGACAAGCTATTGTGGTTTACAGTGATGAGAGGTCTGACATGGAACTGTAACTGCTGATATTTGATTGGGCCGCTATATCCCATGTTAGTGATGGGGCACGATAGCCAAACTTCACCTAGTAGGTCACTGTATACCCTTCTAGGTGAAGTGGGTAAGAAGTGGGCAAGGACCTTTCCTTCTAGCTGGATTATAAATAGCGCTCTTGGTGCTATATCTGTGTGAAGATAAATTGTGCAAAGAAGCAGCTGGACACTATTTCCCTGTGACTGTGAATTGAGCAAGGAAGCAGCCAGCTGTTTTAGCCTTGCAACCGTGTTTGGGAACCATAATGGCCAAGGCATGAGGAGTCACCTTCCAGCAGGGACACTGCTCTCCCTCAAGATCCCATCTCTTAGAACAGTCTCCGCGAACTTGCGCCCAGCTTTCTTCTTTAGTAGGATCACAGATACAGATATAGCTGAGGGGCAACGTGCTCGCATTGGAAGCAAGACGACACGGAGCAGCACAGATTCGATCGTCAGGTCCGCGCTAAGAAACCTCTGGGTATTAAGCGTGTTATAAATGACCTATCATATCATATCTCCTCTGTGATCCAACCCTAAAAGAGAATTGCCAACCTAGCGCAAGTCTCTTTTGGAAGTACATGGCTCTCATGATGGTTCTCACATTTGCAATTCAGGGTTGGCTTTATTGTTGCGCCTGTGAGAGGGCATGCTGCCTCTTGACCCTCTAGTCGGTACACCACACTTCAGTACTTAAACACATGACCAAAAACTGAGATCCATGTGTTACACGTTGCCCTCACATATACATAACCTTTACACACGAAGCAATACATCAAGATGCATGCACATCCTGCAGTAACTGTGAATGTTATGTTGAAAACAACATGGCTTCAAGCTATAAACACTGTGATGAAGTCCCCTCACTAAACAGGGGGACCAAGAGTGGGGTACTCCAAGTGGCTTGAGGCCGCCACAAACTAGTGGATGATGGACACAGAGGGAATATTTATGGGATCACCCTCAGGGTGCCCCACACTAAAGCAGGAGGCAGTCACAGGGCACTCTGACACCCCAGCACCACCCATGGTTTTAGGATTAGGCAACCCCATGGAGAGACATCTCAGCATCTCATTGGGGCTTTTTCGGGAGCTATTCCAGGGCGTTAAACAGACCCACCCATGCAGCAAAGGAGATCACATCCTGGGTGCTAAACAACATACTAATCGGACCCTTTATGGTTTGTAAAGATTTAGCTTTCTTCAAGGGGGTGTAAGGTATATGGAAAATGCACCAGTGGTGACACCCCTTTATTCAAACTGATAAACAACCTAAAGGTGCTAAACACATCAATAAAAGTAAACTTGAGAATTGGTATATAAGATGCAGCCAAGGATGGGATTAGATACTAAGGGATCAGATTGGGAAGGCACTGTGAAATGTGATGAGGGCTTGGCTGGCTGGCATTAGGGTAGGTTGTAAAAAGTGGAATAGGTTGAACGTCAAACTATGGGAGAAAATCAATGCAATTCAAACATGCCTGAGGGCTTCATGTATCCTACAATATCTTGCTCATCGAATGCATGAAAAGGAATTGATGAAAAAGCACAGGGTTATAGCTGGCTTCCTTTGAGGTGAAAAGGGTGACTGAAGATACCCCAATAAATACTACTGAGATACAACGAAGGGAGCCCTTGGACTCCCTAATCTCTGGGAGTACCACCAAGCATTTGATGTTAAAACTGCCCACTTACTGCTATGGGCTAGTCCGATTAATAGTCCGGAATAGGTGGATTTTGAAATACATGTGGTTTTGCCCCATTGCTTGCATGATGGGCTCTTGATAAGAAGGAAGATCCTGGCCAACCTTGAGGATGAGTCGCTCCCTTGCAATAGCGGTTAAACGACAGGAGTGACAATGGTTTCTTTTTCATGCAAGCAGGTATTGGGGGAATCTAACCATCAAAACATTCAAAATAAACAATTGTGTAAGCCATGGATGTCATTGAATGTTTGGAAGATCTCTAATACCTTGGAGAATGGGGTGATGGTCCCGTGGATGACTTGCTGAGCTCTTGCACTCGACCGGGACAGAAGGAGAAGGTATGGACAATTGAATTCCTTGAAAGGGTTAGGTCTGTGCAACCAAAGGTTGTCCTGGCAGAACATGCTCTATGTATTGTACACATGGGCAGCCTTCTACTAGCGGCTACTCTGCTGAAAAGTGATCCTAGGGAGAGATATCCCTCTAAGGTTTGGAATCCCTAAGGCACGCTTGGGAACGAGATTTGGTTGGCAGACGAGAGGTGGGGAAAAGCTGTTCACTGCTCTATGCTACAAGCTGGGCACAGACCTGCCATTCACCCAACAGAAAATGGTGTTCAGGAAATACTGCATCGCTGAAAGGATGTACGAACTAACCCTACAAGAGAATGACTAATGCTGGTGTTGCAGCCGTTGAGCGAGAGAGCATGCAGCGACACATGCTGAGTGATTATGAAAGGACCACGCAGATCTGGAGTGATGTACTCAGTAGAGTGGACTTGAGGCTGGTATGAATATTCTTACAATGGCACAGGGTACACTTCTTTAGGTTTTTGGAGGGACTTTCAACGTTAACTCAGCGGCCGACTATAGGGCTGCACAGGTGGTAGCCAAGAAACAAATCCATTGTCGTTCGAAAACAATTAAGGTGCCAAATTTGGACCGTTGGCTGCAGGGTGTCCCGGCCTCTCCAGCTTTGACAAAATAATATTCTACAGATATTCATGCATGGAGGACTATGGAGTGCTCTGGAAGAGGTTTGCCAATGTATTAGCTTTATCATTGTTTTGTGGTCTCCCATTCTTCCACTCAGTTTGGTTTGTTTTGCCTGTTCTTTCTCTTTTTTGTCCCTGACCCGGGTTTAACAAACTCAATTGCATGCCTTAGTACCATGGTCCGGCTGAGGCGGTGACGTTTCTGGTAGATGTATAGGCTTTGTAATTCCATGTCATGTCCTGATTCTGCAGTAACCTTTTGAACTGGAATATTTTGACTGGGGGCTGATATTGCTAATGACGCTGACACTGATATCTCACTAAATTATAACACAAAAAAAGGAAATATGTTCCAACAGTATGCATGTTGGTGTATGAGATGCATGGAGAAATGCGCACTACAACATAATAAAGATTTGAACACTGCAGAAAGCGGCGAAGCAGCATGGTTTCACCCGCTTGCCCGCTCGCTCGTACCCAGGAATCTTCGTGAGATGCCTTGTCTTTCAACATCAGCCCATTTATCTCCTTGCTGCACTTGACACTTGCTGTCAATACCATATCTATGTATCTGCCTACACCACAGTGCCCTGCATTAGTGAAGCTCGTGCCGATGCAGTGTTTGCATTTGCCCGCTGGCGCTCTTCTTCAGGGCTCCCATTGGTTGGAGTTATGGTAGATACGAAAAAAGAAGACAGCTTGGAATCTGGGTGGCTTTCTTCCAGTTTGTCTTCAATCACCTATTGACAGTTGCTGTCAGGAGTGGAATCCTTAAGTTGTGACTGTTTCCCCACTGTGTGTAATCACAATACCTAGCTAGTGGTCACTAAAGGGGACATTTTTAAGCATTTTCCTTTTCTTTCTATATTCTTCAACTGTAAATTTGAAGCGGCCGTACTTTCTCCCAATTTACTTTTTGCTGGAACTCATAAAATAGATGACTTGCTAAACTGAAATAGATAATTTGTTGAAGCTGTAAAATTTAGGTTAGCCTTTACTTAAGAGGGGGTACGGCAGTGCATATTGAAGCAATAAGCCCCGAGACGGCGGGCCATTACTGCCCAAGGTAATGCTCCCGGGGCCCATAGTTACAGGCATGAGCGTAATGGCACACCGTTGAGGGGTTTATTGCCGTTAGTACCCCCACTCATAATTTTACTATTGAAAAAAAAAGTAAACACTAAAAATGGCCACCTTGGAAAAGGGAGAAGGGACTACATGTTGTCCCTTCTTCCTTTCTATGGTAGCCTAAAACATTTTTTTATAAAAGAAGACGACAACCGGCGCATTACAGTATAAACGGCGCGCGATGCACGCAAGTGCGTCCACGGCATTACACTGTGGTATAGCTCTGAAACGAGCCAATCCACATGAAGTGTATCCTGTGGATTTGCGGCGCCAGGTACTAATATTAAATATTGTAATCTTTTCTTGACACAGTTAGATAGGCGCTGGGAATCTTCATTTAACATTTACAGATGGAATTTATAACATTAATTTTGTTTCTTCAGCTTCTGTTAGCTTTTGCAGTTGATTTCTAATGCCCTGTTTTGCCCCTGTTGTACTGCAGGTAGCCTGATTTGTGATCATGTCGAGGTTGTTTCTGTCACCTCCAGTAAACCGTCCAATATGCTTCTTACTTTATTCCATGTAGGGTTCTATCCAATACTATCAAAGAGAGGTAGGAGTACCGTTTTAGCTAATGAAATAGTACATGTAGTTGATAATTAAAAAAGAAAATAAATGTTCTCCAGCATGGGGTCTGGCATGGATTCACATGCTCATGAATATTCCCCGTCGTCAGGCTGGGAATCCTCAGTAAAGAAAAAACCAGTATCAGTTTTGTTTCTGATCTGTCTTTCGTAGAAGTAACCAATCACTGATCTCTGCGTCATACTGACCACAGCCAATGACTGCCATCTACCTAAGCCCCCCCTCTGGCAGCCAGATTCAGATTTTTACCGCACGTTCAAGTATTGGGATCCTCGTGCTATTGCTCTTGAGCGTTAGTGCTATTTTTTCACGTTTTTTTTCTCAAAAACTTCGATTTTTCAGTCAAAAGAGCCTCAAGCTCCACCGTTTCTTCATCCGATCAACGGGGACCCGTGTCGGATTCGTCTACACCCCTCAAGGGTGAAGATTTCGTCGAGCCACGCTTTTGGAGGACTCCAGAAGTTTCTCAGGCCCATCTCGGACATGGCCCAGGAGAAGGGAAGCTCGACGCCCGGAAAGCTGTTCAGGGTCTGCCCTGGATGCCAGCTTCAGAATGTCTTTAAGGAGGACGAACACTCCTTTTGTCTTTACTGCCTACATGAGGACAAGACGCACGTGGAGAAGGACTGTGCGTTTTGCGGCAATATGTCGGAGCAGACCATGAAGGACCGCCATCAACGTCTCGCCAACTGGCTGGAAGGGAAGAGCCCGTCAGGCGAGAAGAAGAAGAAGAAATCCGAGCGGTCTTCTTAGACCTTTAAGGACGCCCCGGCGACGGGGGTCCAACACAAGGCCAATCACCGCGAGGCCGCTGGCACCGGGAGCGCCGAACGGTCGGGCTCTACGGGCGCCAGGCAGGGCGCATCCTCCCCGGCACCATCAACCACAAGCCAACGCTCTTGTTCGGGTAAGAGGAAGGCCGAGCACCCGGCGAAGCTCCTGGAGAGGCCCCGGTCGAGCTCGAAGGCCCCATCGGAGGGAGAGCGAGGCAGTGACCCTCCCCCCAAGGAGAAGGCGGTGAGCACACCTAAGGTGGTGAAAGCCTTAATCCATCCGGCCAAGGCCTCTATCGAGACAGTCGCGGCGGCCCTGGCTCAGCCTGTGGAGGCTACACCAGTGGTGGCGACCTCGGGGCTCAGAGTCTCCCTGCCACCGCGGAGGGAGTCCTCTTTTATGCCCATCGACAGGACCCCCATGAAACCTCTGACGGAGAAGAAAAAGGGGGGGCAGGAGGTCGTCGTGGAATCGGCCTCAACCTCTGAGGAAGAGCTGATCGAAGTCTTAAGCCACGGCGTTGGCGTGGAAGAAGACCAGCCCGTCGGGAGGGACCCCGACGTAGGAGACGACGATAACGTCGAGGGTGCCGACGGGGCCCCTGACCGCCCATCGGACTCTCCTCAACTAGTGCCGCAAGACAACTCGGCGGCCATATTGTTGGCTATACAGTCCTTATGCTCGGAGATAAGGACGAGACTGCCGTTACCACCAGCGGAGGAACCGCTCCCAACGGGGGACCCGGAGCCAGGCCCTTCTGGGAGCCCTCCCCCTAAGAGAAGAAGGATTCATCCTCCACCTCCTTTTCAGCCATCGCGCCCTGTTCAGCCCTCCTCCCCGTCCACGACCACGTGGGGATGATACGGGGACTGACACGGCCGCGACGGGTACGGACGACGAGGTTTACGACGAGGATCGACCGTCGTCACCTCCCACCCGGGCTTCCCCGCCCGACGAGATTTGATCGTTTCACTCCATGATCGCCAGGGCATCCGAGCTTTTCCAGCTCTGCCCGGAAGAGAAGAAGGAAGGTTTCCTTTATCAACGGCGCGAGGCCAAGAGGAAGACGGTCCTCTCCGTATCTCTACTGGACGATATTTGGGATGAGGGCGTCGCCCTCCTCAAGAACCCATCCACGACGCCGGCTAGAAGGGATCGGTATGAGAAGAAGTACCGGGTCCCGGACGCGGCCCCCCTGTGCCTTTGGGCACAGCCGACCCCGGACTCGGTCGTCTCCGAGGCGGCCAGGAAGAAAGCGGGGGGGGCGCGGCCTCTACGTCGACCTCCCCGCCGGACGGCGAGGGAAAGAAATTGGATGCGATGGGACGCAGGGTCATCTCGTCTGCAGCGACAACGATTAAGGCGGACAACGCCTTGGCTATCGTAGACCGCTACGACAGGGAGTTGTGGTACAAACTGGCCCCCCTGCTGGACTTCCTACCGGACGACAAGAGGGCGGATGCCCTAGAGATCTTGCAGGAAGGAGAGGTAGCGTCGGACCACGCCATTACGATTGCGACGGACATCGCTGACACGGGATTTCGCCAGTTGGGCAACGGCGTGTGCCTTAGGCGGCGTGGATGGCTCAAGGCTACTGACTTCCGTCAGGACGTGCAGACCAGAGTCTTGGACATGCCGTTCGACGGAAACAACCTGTTTGGGAAAACAGTGGACGATTCCCTTCAAGCCATCAAGGCAGACACGGAGACAGCCCGGGCTCTTGGGGTTCTCCAGCAACGGCGGCCGCCCTTTCGGAGCGGCGGAGGCAAACAGTGTGCCTCCAAAGGTTCCGGCGGCGGATTTTCCACCTAACGTCAAGCGGCCCGTTCGTCGTCGCAGGAAGCTTACAGGGGACGAGGCAATTCAGGCGGACCCCGCCGTCGTCGCCAAGGAGGTCAAGGCGGCAAAGCCTCGTCGAAGCAGGACTGAACCGGCCGTGGGGTCGGGCCCCCACCGAAGCACCCCAGTGGGAGGCCGGCTGGCGAGCTTCGTCAGCGTGTGGGAGTCCATCTCCACCGACCGTTGGGTGCTGGACGCCCTAGCCCAGGGTCACGCGCTCGAGTTTCTAAAGAGGTGCCCGCGCGTCCCCCCTGTGGCCATTGAAGGGCGCCATTGAGCTCGTCCCAAAATAGGCTTCGGGGCTCCGGCGTTTACTCAAGATACTTCCTCGTGAAGAAGAAGACGGGAGGATGGCGTCCCATCCTAGACCTACGACGACTGAACAAATTCATCAAGGCACAGAAGTTCCGGATGGTCACCCTCCAACACGTCCTGGGTCAGCCGGAGGAGGGCGATTTCCTGTCGTCGTTGGATTTGGAGGATGCCTACTTCCATATTCCCATCCTAAAGGGACACCGAACGTTTTTCAGGTTCGTGGTCCAAGGGTGTCACTATCAGTTCAGAGCCCTTCCCTTTGGACTGAGGTTGGCACCCAGGATGTTGACCAAGTGCCTCGCACCGGTGGCGGCGCAGCTGCACAGAGAGGGGATCCACGTCTACCCCTACCTGGACGACTGGCTCATCCGAGCGAAGACGAAGGAGCTCGCCGTGGAGCACACGGCAAGGATCGTCCAACTTCTCACGGACCTGGGATTCTCCATAAACTACGCCAAGTCCCAACTGGTGCCCGCGCAAGACGCACTGTTTCTGGGAGCGAAGCTCGACACAGTGTCGCTTCTGGCCTCTCCGTCGGAGGAAAGGACGAGGGCCATTTTGGGCAAGGTGCAGCGGATGCTGGTTGCGGACGCGGCCAGAGTGAGGTCCATCAAGTCCCTCCTCGGAATGATGTCTTCTTGCATTTACCTCATCCCACTGTGCAGGCTCCGGATGCGCCCGTTGCAGGAGTTCCTGGACGCGCGCTGGATCCAGACGACGGGCAGCTTCGAGGAGAGGATCACACTCGACGAGAGTTTCCGACGAGCGATCCGGTGGTGGGGCACCCGCGCGCATCTGACGGCGGGCATGGACTTCCAGACCCCCAGCCACCAGGAGACAGTAACCACGGATGCCTCCCTGGAAGGGTGGGGAGCGCACACCGAAAATCTGCACGCGAGAGGCCTTTGGCTCCCGATGGAGAAGTCCCTCCATATCAACGTCCTGGGGCTCCGTGCAGTTTTTTGGGCCCTCAGCTCCTTCCTTCCGTCCCTCAAGGGCAAGGTGGTGAGGATCTTTACCGACAACACCACCACCATGTTCTACATCAGGAAACAGGGCGGAACCAGGTCCCCAGCCCTGTCCAGGGAGGTGCAGGATCTGTGGCATTGGGCCGTCACCCAAGGGATGTTTCTGGTGCCGTTTCATCTGGCAGGGATAAAAAACACCATTGCCGACTCACTCAGCAGGGAGCTGCGCTCGTGCCACGAGTGGGAACTACGACAGGATCTAGTGGACCGCCTCTTCTGACGGTGGGGCACACCCCAGATCGATCTGTTCGCGACGGCGACAAACTCCAAGTGCCGGAGGTTCGCCAGCAGGTTTCCCCAGCCGAGGAGCATGGGCAATGCTTTCTCGTTCCCCTGGGAGGGCCTGTTTCTATACGCGTTCCCTCCATTGCCATTGCTGATCCGGCTCATCAACCAGCTCAAGAGGTCACGGTGCAGGGTGATCCTCGTCGCACCTGCGTGGCCGAGGCAGATATGGTTCCCGGACCTTCTGGACTTGTCACCGTCCCCGTCAATCAAGCTGCCAGTGGACGCGGATCTTCTCTCCAGGGAAGGAGGCGCCATCCTCCATCACGACCCGAAGTCGCTGAACTTGCAGGCCTGGCTCCTGCAGCGTTAGAGTTTGGAGGATACGACATACCGGCCGACTGCAGAGAGGTTCTTGCAAAGGCCAGGGCATCCTCAACTCTTAAATGCTACGGACACAAATGGAAGAGGTTCTCTTTCTGGTGCCACGCACAGAAGATTAACCCTCTACGGATTACGGCTCCCCAAGTACTGCCGTACCTACTGACGCTGGCCAAAGCTGGACTGGCGCACGCGTCCATCAAGATTCATCTTGCTGCGATCTCCCGATACACCAGAACCACGGGGCGGACGTCTTTGTGGTCTCATCGTCTGGTGAAAGAGTTCATGAAGGGACTGTTCAGATCGTTCCCGCTGGTGAAGGCTCCGGCCCCGGCGTGGTAGCTCAACGTGGTGCTGACAAGCTCATGGAACCTCCGTTCGAGCCTCTGCACTCGGCTCCGTTGAAGTTCTTGTCGTGGAAAACAGCGTTTCTTGTGGCCATCACCTCCGCACGACGGGTGGGAGAGATCCAGGCCCTTTCCTGCAAGGCCCCGTACTTGACTTTTCACGACACGAGGGTAGTGCTCAGGATGCACCCCTCCTTCATGCCCAAGGTGCCGTCGGACTTCCACCTCAACGAACCCTTGGTGTTGCCTGTTTTCTTCCCGTCGCCTTCATCACCGGCTGAAAGGACTTTGCACTCGCTGGATGTGGCTAGAGCGCTGAAGTTCTACGTGGACCGCACAAAGTGTTTTCGGAAGACGTCACAACTCTTTGTGAACTTTGGACCTGTCAATCAGGGGAAGGCTCTCTCGAAGGCTTCCATTTCCAGATGGCTCTCCGGCTGTATCATGTACTGTCATCGGTTGGCAAACCAACCGCTGCCTGGCCGTCCGAGAGCCCATTCCTCCAGAGCGATCGCAGCTACCACGGCGTTCCTATCTGGTGTGCCCTTGCTGGACATCTGCAGGGCTGCTACGTGGAGGTCGACGCACACCTTCACGAAATTCTACTGCGTCGATCGGGATTCCAGGGAGGAGTCTAGGGTCGGCCAAGCAGTGCTGCGCAACCTGTTCACCTAAGGTGAGCCTGGTGAGGAGGTAAGATTTGCTTAATGTTGAGTTTGATGTAATGCTTAATGTTGAGCCTTTGCCACCTCCCGTGGTTGTGCATGTGTGTACTGCTATGTATTCTTTATTCATGAGCATGTGAATCCATGCCAGACCCCATGCTGGAGAAGGAACAAGTTACTTATCTGTAACTGTTGTTCTCCAGCATGGTTCTGGCATGGATTCACATGCGAACCCTGCCGCCTACCCCTCTGTGGCTCTTCACTTGGTCATACTGCCACTTCACGTGCTACCAAATCTGAAGATGGCTGCCAGAGGCGGGGCTTAGGTAGAGGGCAGTCATTGGCTGTGGTCAGTATGACGCAGAGATCAGTGATTGGTTACTACTATGAAAGACAGATCAGAAACGAAACTGATACTGGTTTTTTCTTTACTGAGGATTCCCAGCCTGACGACGGGGAATATTCATGAGCATGTGAATCCATGCCAGACCCATGCTGGAGAACAACAGTTACATGTAAGTAACTTGTTCCATATTGCCGCCTTATATGTCTTTTATTAGGCTTACTCCCTATTTTGATCTTTTAGCTTTTAAGGCCACGGGAGTCTCCTTCTCAGGCAGTGCTGTCATAACTCAGCAGCTGGCATGTGACCTTGCCGGGAGCTGATGACGTGACCAAATAGTGGTTGCTGCTTTACGTAGAAAAGTTTGAAGGTCTTCCATCTTGGTGTACCGACCTACAGCGGCGGTAAAATCAAATTATAGAGGTCCGCCCTTAAAAATGTGATGAGATGCCTGCCAACAAGAGTCTTGCAACAGCTGTGGGATGAAATGGGGGCCATTGAATAGCAGAGGGCCCTTCGGCATAGCTGGGGTGGGCCTATTACGGTCCAGAGAACATATTCACTCAACTAGCAATCTGGTTATAGCAACCGACCATGTATTTCATTTTAACATTGACACAATAGTTAATCAAAATGCCTTTTGTCCGGGCACCGTTTTTAAAAGACTAAGGGCCTCATTACGAGTCCGCTGACCCGGACTTAACGCCACCGGTATAACCAAACCGGCACCATTTCCGTGACCGTCAAATCACGACCCACGATCCTGGAAATACCACCACCACAAACCGCCGCCACGGAGTTAAGGGACCCGTAAAATGCATCGCCGGGGAAACCCCCCAGTTACCGGCAACACCTAACACCATGGGCATTACGAGTAACACGGACATGGAAACACCGCCATGAAAATGACGGAAAAACCGCGGCGACGGAGGCGGTATCGGCGCCACCGCGAACATGATGTTAAACAGTGCGTGGTGAGCTGAATCAGGCCACAGGTGCAGCGAATGAGCCCAGCTGGACCCAGCAGGCCACTGGGAGCCTACAAAAGGGCCGCACTCACAACCAGGCCAACACCAAACAACTATGCAGGCAGCAGCTGCAGCAGCATTGGAACTGGGGCTATTGAACCTACAGGCAGCACTGCACATGGTGGCAGTAATGGTGCAGAGGAGGATGAGGTGGTGGAGGCGCAGGTGGCAGTTAGCAAACCCTGCACCCATGCCAAACCCAATTGTGCAGCTGGCACGACCCCGCAGGCAGCCTGCAATACCCCACATCAGGGCCTCACCCTGGAACCTGACCCCAGGACAGAGTCACACATTATACCGGCTGGACCGTCCAACAATCATGTACATCACCACCATGATTGAGGACAATATCAGCAGCCACATTGGCATTTCGACAGCAATTCCCCCCCCCCCCGCCTGAAGGTGGTGTCGGTACTGGATTTTCTTGGCATCGGAACTTATCAGCACACAGTGGGTGAGCTGCACGGGCTCTCACAACCCTGTTTCTCTAAAATATTGGGACAGGTACTGGATGTGCTGCTGCGCCATGTGTCGGAACACATCGCCCTACCTCGTACCCTTGAACAGGTCATTGCCACCAAGTTGGCCTTCCATGCCATTGCGGCCATGCCAAATTGCATAGGTGCAGTAGACTGCACCCACATAGAGCTGACAATACCACGTGCAATGGAGATGGTGTACCGCAATAGGAAACAGTACCACTCGCTGAATGTACAGATGGTATGTGATGCCGGACAAGTGATTACACATTGCTGCACACGTTTCCCGGGGTCAACACATGACTCAATGGTCCTGCGGAATTCGTCATTGCCACACTACATGGAACGCTACGCTGGACAAAGCACATGGCTATTGGGTGAGTACAACTGCCAATGCACATGCCCTGTGGAAGGGGGGTGTGTGTTCAGGGTAATAACCTGTGTGAGTGGGCTGCTACTGCACATGCAATCACCCCCTAGCCCATGTAATGGACGGTCAGCATAACCCACACATCACAAAGCTACACATGACAGGTTGCCACAGTGAGCCCGTACACACCCTGCCAAATGAGACACACAACCAATACTACCACAAGGCCATACAACTTGAGCCACTCAATACACCCACCCACACTATGCACCACTGCCCCCCAATGCACATGATGACTACACATGAGACATTCTGCAACAACCACATCATCACAGTCTATTGATTGTCTCCTCCATGTGTGTACATCATTGCACAATGCCATACTCCCCAACCACTATTGCCCGCAAGGGCAACTACATATGCACAGCAAGTCGTTGGGCAATGTCCAAATGCCAACGTCGACAACAATTACCCATGAATGGTAATCACCCATCCGTCCGACCACTGCTTGGCTCAAATGGATGAATGAATGATGACACAAGATTGCACTGCATCTGATCAAGACATGATACCACAAACAATGACATGTCCCACACATTTCCATCCCATGTAGGTGATGCTGGATATGTACTCATGCCATGGCTGATGACGCCTGTACGGAGGGCAAGGAACAGGCATGAGGAGGCGTACAACAGGGCACACGCCCGCACACGTGTCTTGATTGAGAGGTAATTTGGCCTACTGAAGGCCAGGTTCCGCTGCTTGAGCAGATCTGGCGGATCACTGCTCTACAGCCCAGTGAAGACGGGTAAAATTGTGCTTGTGTGTGCCATGCTGCATGCGCAGGAACATTCCTCTGCCCCCAGACACAGTGGATGATGATGAAGTTGAAGATGGGGATGGGGATGGGGTGGCTCCACTCCCTCCCGGGTGTGCACAAGATGGCCAACGAGCACGGGATACTCATTAGCATTTACTTTTGAGAGACTGCACATTGACAGCATTGCATGGATATGACAATGCCGGTGAATGAATGGATTGTCTGCAAATTAAATGACAGATGTCCACTCATTATGGATTTTTTTCAAAGGGGTTGTGTTATAAATAAAACCAGAAAGAAGGTACATTGGGTAGGGAAGCTGTACACCCGTGAACACCCACCACCCAAACGTACCCACCCCCAACCAGGACCCAAACAACTAACCCCCTAATGGACCTCCCCCACCACCCAAACGTACCCACCCCCCTACACCTATTGTGTCCCCGAATGTCATGTCTATTGCCATCCCCACATGGCAAAATTTGCGGGGGCGCTTATGCGCAGGAGTGTCCTTGCTGGCGGGTCCAGTCAGCCGACTAGAGCACCTCTATGGGCTGCCAGTGGCAGAGCTGGATGGGGTCGTGCTGGCTGAGGTGACTGCTGGTTTGACTATGGGCACACGTCCTTGAATCGCCTGCTGGGCAACCAACATTGACCCCGCTATGCTGGATTGCACACTGTTCCCTTCCCTGACATGGCGTGCCAGGGTGACGATGGTGGTTGCAAATCATCCAATGGCCCTGGAGAGCTGAAGCACCGACATCGCATTGCTCTCACGCTGCAACCTGGCTTCCTCCCACTGATGCATGGCCTCTTCACGCTAAAACCTGGCCTCCTCCAGCTGTCTTTCCACGAGCTGCGTCAGGGTGGCCTGTTGTTCCTCAATGCGCTGCAAGCGAGTACTGAGCTCAGCCATTGAGGGCATTGGGGAGCGCATGAGGCTCTGCAGTGCTTGGGGGCTGAACTGTAGGCCATGGATGACAGCTCATCCGTGTTGCCACCTCACTCTGTTGCACAACTTCGGCCTGCATGGCCAGGGCACTGTCATCACTCGATGCAGCCTCCTCAGCAGTGCAGATGGGCTGCAAGATGGCATCCGGGGCCATGGTGGGTGCCTGCATGGGGATGGTGACGTCCGCTGCAGCTGGTGTGCCCGATGGTGCTGGTGTGCCCGATGCAGCTGGTGCTTATGTGCCAGAGCAGCTACCATCGCTCTCCTGGGCAGAAGTGCTGCGTTGGGCGCGTGCAGGTGGCCACTGCGTCACCTCTTGGCCGTCGTTGCTGTCACTTGACACATCTGTGGGGATACAGAGGGCATGCTGTTAGTTGTGTGATGTTACTTGATGTGTCCATCACATGCATCAAACTGAACGATCCATGACCACTTGCCTGTACACACTTGTGACTATTGATGCACTCAGGTTTGTGTGTCTCTGCTTCTACTCAGGCAGGCACTGTATGCATTTCTAGGGGACATGCATTGGGGATGTGTTACTTGTCATCTGGGTGGTCAGTGAGTCCATTGGGTCACTCTTGCCCTGTCTGGAGTGGGGGTGTCAGTGGGTCCATTGGGTCACTCCTGCCCTGGCTGTGGAGGTGTGGGTGTCAGTAGGTCCATTGGATCACTCCTGCCCTGCCTGGGGGGGGGGGTGTCAGTGGGTTCATTGGGTCACTTCTGCCCTATGGGGGGTGTCAGTGGGTCCATTGTGTCACTCCTGCCCTGGCTGGGGGGGACGTGTCAGTGGATCCATTGGGTCACTCCTGCCCTGGTTGGGGGGGAGGGGTGTCAGTGGGTCCATTAGGTCACTCCTGGGGTGCATTCACACGTATGGCTTTGTACTTTGTGCACTTACCGGCATCTGCAGGTGGGCTCACTTCTGCCTCTGCCCTCGAGGTGCAGGACAATTCTGCAGTGCTCCTCCCACGATTGCAACTTGAGAGGGGATGCAGGGCCTCCACCGGTGCCAGTGCTATGCTGGCGGTGTGCACCGATGAGGTTGTACACCTGGAGCCTGAGGTCATCCCACCTCTTATGGCAGTCCTTCACAGTTCGCGTGGTAACACCGACCGCTGTGCACTTGCGTGCTGGCTCCGCCCACACCTCCTTGCGGCGTTGCTGGGTAGCGCGCTGCTGGTCTGCGCTAAAGAGCATTTCTGCATGATCGACAATGTGTTCCACCAGTACTGTGAGCTCAGCCTCACTGAAGCGCTGCTTTCGCTGTCTGCGTGCTGGGATCCTGGATGCCATGGTGTTAGATGTGTTCTCATTGTCAGGGAGGTGTTCTGACCTGTGGTGTCTGAGGATGGCAGTGGATTGTGCTTTGTATAATGGCCGCCTCTCTGTTGCCGTTTTTTTTTTTTCATGGTATTTCTGCTTCCGGTGATTCCGTGTCTGTGACGGCGGGGGCGGACACAGGTTTTGCACCGTCTTTTGTGGTGTTATGTCTGTGTGCGTGGGTGTTTACGTGACAGCAGTGACACAGTTTCCGCCTCGGTGCCTTGTGCGCGAACCACATGCCATAATCGCCCGTTCATTCTGCAACCTTGCCGGTCACGGAAACAATGTCACCGTTGTCAAGGAATCACCGGATTCCAGGTCAGCGGACTTGTAATGAGGCCCAAATTTGTTCATTTTGTGTTTATAGTAGAATTGGTTTCTCACCACAGTCACTTTGAAAGGGACATTAGTTGCACTTTCCGAAAGGATTGCAGTCATTCTCAAGAGAGCTGTTATACTTTTATGCCTGGCAATTCCTATAGGGTTATTTCCTAATTTTACAGAGTTGTATATAGTGCTCAGGTGTGGAGGGTGGGTGAGCTAAGCAGTGAGCAGGTGGGGCGGGTGATGTACAGTGAAGGAAGAAATATCGCCAGTTAAGGGGGTGGAATGTACTCCGTTTACAATCTGTGACCCAGAGAGAGAGAGGCGCCCGCAATACCATGGCACGTTTCCATGGCTTACTGACGCTGCTCTGATATGTGTCCCTGGTACTACCTTCCGCCAAGTACTGCCTTGAACTTTCATTCTTGCACATCCATGCTGTCTTTTCTTCTTCTTGCTGTTACTGTGCTTGTGCTCGTCACTCCCTTCCTTTCTCTATGCCATGGGAGGAGACCAGGTACGTCAACTCTGTGCATTTGGTATCCTAGTATCCTACTGTTAATTCCGGCAGGATACCGGCAAACCTTCCTTACTGTACCGGTATTACTGGGATATAACGAGCGGCAGAGAGCCAGTAAGTTCCCATTCCCATGAATCACTGGCACAGTTGGTAACGGTGCCGGTGATTGAGACATTTATTTGCCGGTAGGGGCCTGAACTCCTGGCAAACTTGAAGCGTGCCGGTCCAGAAAAAAGGCCAGAGCCGGAATTCTTTCCAGACTGGCACACATATGAGGCCCATTGGGTTCCTAGTAGCCGGGACATCCCTAACATAATATTGTGGCCTTCTCTGAGTGGCCAATTACAGAAATGTGTTGAAATCCGCAGCACTAAGTCGTGTGAGGCCCTTCCTATGTCATCTGCATGCAAGCAGTATGATGCCTTTCTAATCATTTTTTTAAATGTCTATGGCCCTCATTACGACCCTGGCGGAGAACCATGGTGCAATTTGCACCATGGTCCATGGCGCTAAGCTGCCAACTCCGCCATGGTGGTTGGCGGACTTACCGCCCCATTCCGACCTTGGCGGGGCGGTAAGTCCCCAATCCCCATTTACCCTTCCCCATTCCCATTTTTGCCCCATAGGGTATAATGGGAGTGGGGAAGGCGTTAATTACGCCACCGTAAATTACGGTGGCGTAATTAACAACAAGTCCCGTAACGCCATGGATTTTTCCGCCTGGAAAAAGCAGGCGAAAAAAGCACCATGGCGCTACGGGAACTCGTAGTCTGGCGGAAAGGTACGCCATGCTTTACGCCGGCGTAAACCCCTTTCCGCCAGGGTCGTAATGAGGGCCTATGACTTTTATACCACCTCTAACTGGTTTAAATCTGGCGTCTCTTCTGAAATTCTGGAAGACGCCTACTTTAACATTCTCTATTTTGTGTCTGTCTCTGTAGCATAGTATGTAATGCCTTTCCTTATGCTTTCTCCATGCAACAGTTGCCATGTCTCTGTCTTTGGTTGGAAAGTTATGCAGCGATTATGCGACTAAATAACTAGTCACCTGTAGGAGGAAAAAAACCTTCATATGAAAATGAAATCGGCCTTTTATGAGGAATTTGTGGAGCGGTCCATTTATTTATTTGATCATTTATAAAGCGCACTACAGGAGTTACAACAGTACAATACAAAGGCTCCCAGTGGACCCAGCAGGCCACTGGGAGCCTACAAAAGGGCCGCACCCACAACCAGGCCAACACCAAACAACTATGCAGGCAGCAGCTGCAGCAGCATTGGAACTGGGGCTATTGAACCTACAGGCAGCACTGCACATGGTGGCAGTAATGGTGCAGAGGAGGATGAGGTGGTGGAGGCGCAGGTGGCAGTTAGCAAACCCTGCACCCATGCCAAACCCAATTGTGCAGCTGGCACGACCCCGCAGGCAGCCTGCAATACCCCACATCAGGGCCTCACCCTGGAACCTGACCCCAGGACAGAGTCACACATTATACCGGCTGGACCGTCCAACAATCATGTACATCACCACCATGATTGAGGACAATATCAGCAGCCACATTGGCATTTCGACAGCAATTCCCCCCCCCCGCCTGAAGGTGGTGTCGGTACTGGATTTTCTTGGCATCGGAACTTATCAGCACACAGTGGGTGTGCTGCACGGGCTCTCACAACCCTGTTTCTCTAAAATATTGGGACAGGTACTGGATGTGCTGCTGCGCCATGTGTCGGAACACATCGCCCTACCTCGTACCCTTGAACAGGTCATTGCCACCAAGTTGGCCTTCCATGCCATTGCGGCCATGCCAAATTGCATAGGTGCAGTAGACTGCACCCACATAGAGCTGACAATACCACGTGCAATGGAGATGGTGTACCGCAATAGGAAACAGTACCACTCACTGAATGTACAGATGGTATGTGATGCCGGACAAGTGATTACACATTGCTGCACACGTTTCCCGGGGTCAACACATGACTCAATGGTCCTGCGGAATTCGTCATTGCCACACTACATGGAACGCTACGCTGGACAAAGCACATGGCTATTGGGTGAGTACAACTGCCAATGCACATGCCCTGTGGAAGGGGGGTGTGTGTTCAGGGTAATAACCTGTGTGAGTGGGCTGCTACTGCACATGCAATCACCCCCTAGCCCATGTAATGGACGGTCAGCATAACCCACACATCACAAAGCTACACATGACAGGTTGCCACAGTGAGCCCGTACACACCCTGCCAAATGAGACACACAACCAATACTACCACAAGGCCATACAACTTGAGCCACTCAATACACCCACCCACACTATGCACCACTGCCCCCCCAATGCACATGATGACTGCACATGAGACATTCTGCAACAACCACATCATCACAGTCTATTGATTGTCTCCTCCATGTGTGTACATCATTGCACAATGCCATACTCCCCAACCACTATTGCCCGCAAGGGCAACTACATATGCACAGCAAGTCGTTGGGCAATGTCCAAATGCCAACGTCGACAACACTTACCCATGAATGGTAATCACCCATCCGTCCGACCACTGCTTGGCTCAAATGGATGAATGAATGATGACACAAGATTGCACTGCATCTGATCAAGACATGATACCACAAACAATGACATGTCCCACACATTTCCATCCCATGTAGGTGATGCTGGATATGCACTCATGCCATGGCTGATGACGCCTGTACGGAGGGCAAGGAACAGGCATGAGGAGGCGTACAACAGGGCACACGCCCGCACACGTGTCTTGATTGAGAGGTCATTTGGCCTACTGAAGGCCAGGTTCCGCTGCTTGAGCAGATCTGGCGGATCACTGCTCTACAGCCCAGTGAAGACGGGTAAAATTGTGCTTGTGTGTGCCATGCTGCATGCGCAGGAACATTCCTCTGCCCCCAGACACAGTGGATGATGATGAAGTTGAAGATGGGGATGGGGATGGGGTGGCTCCACTCCCTCCCGGGTGTGCACAAGATGGCCAACGAGCACGGGATACTCATTAGCATTTACTTTTGAGAGACTGCACATTGACAGCATTGCATGGATATGACAATGCCGGTGAATGAATGGATTGTCTGCAAATTAAATGACAGATGTCCACTCATTATGGATTTTTTTCAAAGGGGTTGTGTTATAAATAAAACCAGAAAGAAGGTACATTGGGTAGGGAAGCTGTACACCCGTGCCCACCCACCACCCAAACGTACCCACCCCCAACCAGGACCCAAAAAACTAACCCCCTAATGGACCTCCCCCACCACCCAAACGTACCCACCCCCCTACACCTATTGTGTCCCCGAATGTCATGTCTATTGCCATCCCCACATGGCAAAATTTGCAGGGGCGCTTATGCGCAGGAGTGTCCTTGCTGGCGGGTCCAGTCAGCCGACTAGAGCACCTCCATGGGCTGCCAGTGGCAGAGCTGGATGGGGTCGTGCTGGCTGAGGTGACTGCTGGTTTGACTATGGGCACACGTCCTTGAATCGCCTGCTGGGCAACCAACATTGACCCCGCTATGCTGGATTGCACACTGTTCCCTTCCCTGACATGGCGTGCCAGGGTGACGATGGTGGTTGCAAATCATCCAATGGCCCTGGAGAGCCGAAGCACCGACATCGCATTGCTCTCACGCTGCAACCTGGCTTCCTCCCGCTGATGCATGGCCTCTTCACGCTAAAACCTGGCCTCCTCCAGCTGTCTTTCCACGAGCTGCGTCAGGGTGGCCTGTTGTTCCTCAATGCGCTGCAAGCGAGTACTGAGCTCAGCCATTGAGGGCATTGGGGAGCGCATGAGGCTCTGCAGTGCTTGGGGGCTGAACTGTAGGCCATGGATGACAGCTCATCCGTGTTGCCACCTCACTCTGTTGCACAACTTCGGCCTGCATGGCCAGGGCACTGTCATCACTCGATGCAGCCTCCTCAGCAGTGCAGATGGGCTGCAAGATGGCATCCGGGGCCATGGTGGGTGCCTGCATGGGGATGGTGACGTCCGCTGCAGCTGGTGTGCCCGATGGTGCTGGTGTGCCCGATGCAGCTGGTGCTTATGTGCCAGAGCAGCTACCATCGCTCTCCTGGGCAGAAGTGCTGCGTTGGGCGCGTGCAGGTGGCCACTGCGTCACCTCTTGGCCGTCGTTGCTGTCACTTGACACATCTGTGGGGATACAGAGGGCATGCTGTTAGTTGTGTGATGTTACTTGATGTGTCCATCACATGCATCAAACTGAACGATCCATGACCACTTGCCTGTACACACTTGTGACTATTGATGCACTCAGGTTTGTGTGTCTCTGCTTCTACTCAGGCAGGCACTGTATGCATTTCTAGGGGACATGCATTGGGGATGTGTTACTTGTCATCTGGGTGGTCAGTGAGTCCATTGGGTCACTCTTGCCCTGTCTGGAGTGGGGGTGTCAGTGGGTCCATTGGGTCACTCCTGCCCTGGCTGTGGAGGTGTGGGTGTCAGTAGGTCCATTGGATCACTCCTGCCCTGCCTGGGGGGGGGTGTCAGTGGGTTCATTGGGTCACTTCTGCCCTATGGGGGGTGTCAGTGGGTCCATTGTGTCACTCCTGCCCTGGCTGGGTGGGACGTGTCAGTGGATCCATTGGGTCACTCCTGCCCTGGTTGGGGGGGAGGGGTGTCAGTGGGTCCATTAGGTCACTCCTGGGGTGCATTCACACGTATGGCTTTGTACTTTGTGCACTTACCGGCATCTGCAGGTGGGCTCACTTCTGCCTCTGCCCTCGAGGTGCAGGACACTTCTGCAGTGCTCCTCCCACGATTGCAACTTGAGAGGGGATGCAGGGCCTCCACCGGTGCCAGTGCTATGCTGGCGGTGTGCACCGATGAGGTTGTACACCTGGAGCCTGAGGTCATCCCACCTCTTATGGCAGTCCTTCACAGTTCGCGTGGTAACACCGACCGCTGTGCACTTGCGTGCTGGCTCCGCCCACACCTCCTTGCGGTGTTGCTGGGTAGCGCGCTGCTGGTCTGCGCTAAAGAGCATTTCTGCATGATCGACAATGTGTTCCACCAGTACTGTGAGCTCAGCCTCACTGAAGCGCTGCTTTCGCTGTCTGCGTGCTGGGATCCTGGATGCCATGGTGTTAGATGTGTTCTCAGTGTCAGGGAGGTGTTCTGACCTGTGGTGTCTGAGGATGGCAGTGGATTGTGCTTTGTATAATGGCCGCCTCTCTGTTGCCATTTTTTTTTTCATGGTCATGGTATTTCTGCTTCCGGTGATTCCGTGTCTGTGACGGCGGGGGCGGACACAGGTTTTGCACCGTCTTTTTTGGTGTTATGTCTGTGTGCGTGGGTGTTTACGTGACAGCAGTGACACAGTTTCCGCCTCGGTGCGTTGTGCGCGAACCACATGCCATAATCGCCCGTTCATTCTGCAACCTTGCCGGTCACGGAAACAATGTCACCGTTGTCAAGGAATCACCGGATTCCAGGTCAGCGGACTTGTAATGAGGCCCAAATTTGTTCATTTTGTGTTTATAGTAGAATTGGTTTCTCACCACAGTCACTTTGAAAGGGACATTAGTTGCACTTTCCGAAAGGATTGCAGTCATTCTCAAGAGAGCTGTTATACTTTTATGCCTGGCAATTCCTATAGGGTTATTTCCTAATTTTACAGAGTTGTATATAGTGCTCAGGTGTGGAGGGTGGGTGAGCTAAGCAGTGAGCAGGTGGGGCGGGTGATGTACAGTGAAGGAAGAAATATCGCCAGTTAAGGGGGTGGAATGTACTCCGTTTACAATCTGTGACCCAGAGAGAGAGAGGCGCCCGCAATACCATGGCACGTTTCCATGGCTTACTGACGTTGCTCTGATATGTGTCCCTGGTACTACCTTCCGCCAAGTACTGCCTTGAACTTTCATTCTTGCACATCCATGCTGTCTTTTCTTCTTCTTGCTGTTACTGTGCTTGTGCTCGTCACTCCCTTCCTTTCTCTATGCCATGGGAGGAGACCAGGTACGTCAACTCTGTGCATTTGGTATCCTAGTATCCTACTGTTAATTCCGGCAGGATACCGGCAAACCTTCCTTACTGTACCGGTATTACTGGGATATAACGAGCGGCAGAGAGCCAGTAAGTTCCCATTCCCATGAATCACTGGCACAGTTGGTAACGGTGCCGGTGATTGAGACATTTATTTGCCGGTAGGGGCCTGAACTCCTGGCAAACTTGAAGCGTGCCGGTCCAGAAAAAAGGCCAGAGCCGGAATTCTTTCCAGACTGGCACACATATGAGGCCCATTGGGTTCCTAGTAGCCGGGACATCCCTAACATAATATTGTGGCCTTCTCTGAGTGGCCAATTACAGAAATGTGTTGAAATCCGCAGCACTAAGTCGTGTGAGGCCCTTCCTATGTCATCTGCATGCAAGCAGTATGATGCCTTTCTAATCATTTTTTTAAATGTCTATGGCCCTCATTACGACCCTGGCGGAGAACCATGGTGCAATTTGCACCATGGTCCATGGCGCTAAGCTGCCAACTCCGCCATGGTGGTTGGCGGACTTACCGCCCCATTCCGACCTTGGCGGGGCGGTAAGTCCCCAATCCCCATTTACCCTTCCCCATTCCCATTTTTGCCCCATAGGGTATAATGGGAGTGGGGAAGGCGTTAATTACGCCACCGTAAATTACGGTGGCGTAATTAACAACAAGTCCGTAGCGCCATGGATTTTTCCGCCTGGAAAAAGCAGGCGAAAAAAGCACCATGGCGCTACGGGAACTCGTAGTCTGGCGGAAAGGTACGCCATGCTTTACGCCGGCGTAAACCCCTTTCCGCCAGGGTCGTAATGAGGGCCTATGACTTTTATACCACCTCTAACTGGTTTAAATCTGGCGTCTCTTCTGAAATTCTGGAAGACGCCTACTTTAACATTCTCTATTTTGTGTCTGTCTCTGTAGCATAGTATGTAATGCCTTTCCTTATGCTTTCTCCATGCAACAGTTGCCATGTCTCTGTCTTTGGTTGGAAAGTTATGCAGCGATTATGCGACTAAATAACTAGTCACCTGTAGGAGGAAAAAAACCTTCATATGAAAATGAAATCTGGGCCTTTTATGAGGAATTTGTGGAGCGGTCCATTTATTTATTTGATCATTTATAAAGCGCACTACAGGAGTTACAACAGTACAATACAAAGGTAATGTAGCAGACAAGTAGCGTACAGAAATGGTCAGGTTAGGGTAGTTGCATCTCCTCTAGGTACGTAGCGAGGAGTGTCACGTCTTGAGATGCTTCCGGAAAGCCATGTAGGATTGCTCTGATCTTAGCGGCAGTGGGAGGGCATTCCAATTCTTGGAGGCAATAACCTGGAAGCTGAGACCACCTGATCGTTGAAGTCTGAATCGCGGGGTGGTGAGACGGGTGCGAATGGGATGCCCGTGTGAGGCTGGCAAATTGAGTTTTGTTGAACTTTAGCGAGAGGTATCTTTGGGCAGTGTTCGAGAGGCATTTGTGGGTCATAGCTAGAGTTTTGAGAATACTGTGCTTGCGAATCGTCAGCCAATGCCCATTTCTTCTGCCTGCTGTGATATGACCTGCCTTTGGGATGTTCAATTTGGCTCTCGGTGCATCGTTCATGTTAGGGGCATACTCTGTTAACTAAAACTGTGTTATGATCAAGTAATAGAAAACCGCTATTCCTGCCAGCAGAAATATCTGTCTGAAAGGCACTGGTCAGTTGCAGCTATTAAGCAGCTGCTGCCTTGCGCATCTGTACGTGTATCCACTTTCTTTCTATGCAATACACAGGGGTCGAAGAGTATAAAAGCATTGCAAAACTATGTTCCCCTCTGCCACGCTTCGCACCTACCCCATTCTTAGCCTCACTCCCCCAATACACACCTAAAACCCGAGTACTGACTTTCCTCCCTTACACCCTGCAACACTGTTTTACAAGTGTACTACCAACAGTAAAGGCAACAGTGGAAAGAAATGCATCTTAATGACCACCATTACTTTAAGTCACTGGGCCTCATTACCAGGTTGCCGCCAACCCATAACACCGAATCTGCTGCCTGACTTCCTGGTGCCACCGGGACAAGTCCCGGCGGAGCAGGGCGTCAGGTGGCAGATTCTATAAGCCCCCATTCTTGTGGATAGGACTCCACGGGAAATGGGGCCTCTGAAGCACCGTCACCGTCACCCGTCAGTGACGGTGCCGGCGCTTCTCGCTTCTGTGACAAGTCTGCCTGAAGTGGCAGACATGCCGGGCGCAATGGCCCCTGCAGGCAGACTCGTAGTGTGGCGGTCCGGGAACAGGGATGTAGGTGAGCTTATCGACCCCACACTCGTAATGAGGCCCACTGTGTCCTACCGCATGCTGCTTTCTGCACACTCCCCTTCCGAATAGGCCACCATTCGTGCCTCTTAAAGGACATGTGCAGGACTGTAGCCGCCCCTTCTTCCCACCCATTACCTGCACACACATCTGTGCCTGCAGCAATTCCACATTAATCATTCTTAATTGCAGAAAAAAAAGCCGATTACTGTGGTACTGGTGTATGTGGCGACTCAGGATTTGGCGTCATGCCACAAGAGGGCTATTTAAATAGCTACAATTAAACCAGTGCTTGTGAGATAGCTCAACAATAGGGGCGACTAGAATGTTACGAGCAGGACCCAGATTTGAATCCCAAATAGAGGTGGAAGCAAAAAAACAATGGTGCCATTCCCCGCAGTTCCGGCACAGGTCTCCGGATTATAAGAAGGGAATGATGGACGATTTTCCCGAAAAGTACAGGAACGTGGTATCCATTAGTTCCTGCCCACTTCGACCTCTGACAGCATCCTGGCAGACAACAAGGTACGTCGCATTTTCTGATTTAGTTTTTCCTTTTGTACAGAAAATGAAGCGTAGTAGCATTGTTTGACTGAGGCAGGGGAGCCTGGCAGTGCCGTGCATTTCTAAGTGCCATTAACACCAACATATCCAGCATGCCTATTATAGATGACCAGTGGTCCAGGCGGTACTGTAACTCGGGGTACAGTGGGTGGTATAGACAGGCCTATGCACATGCTTGCATGTAGCACAGTAGAAAGACACTCCAGCTATGCTTTTTACACGGCACGGGGCTTCTATCCGCGGACTAATGCCACCAGTTCGCCACTGTGCGCGATGGAAGTGAATAGCAGGCACTCACTGGCACTGGCAGTAGAACGGGCGGCCCCCATTTCACTTCCTTCATTGCGGTTCCCCTTTCAGGCGCCTCCGAGAACGCAGCGGCCTCTTCCGTCTTGCTGTCTTTATGTCCTTCAGCAGCTGGCTCTCTGCGGAATTCCCCCTTGGCCGATTTGACGGCACTCATCAGGTTAATCACATTAGAGCAGCACGCTGAAGGAGTGTGCTCATCCGCATCCTGTCGGGAGCCCCATCACAGATGATAGGCGACCTTACATCACGCTATGTGCAGATCTGGGGTGCGTCCGCCTTCGTCCGCTAGAGGGCGCCTCCTCCAGGCTGTGATGATGTGACTGATTGCCCCTTTAAGATAGTGAAGGAGGGAGGAGATCCACGAGTCTGGCCTTCTAGCTCCTGTTCTCGAGAGTGCTTTTCTAGAAAGATGTGGCGCCTCTCTGCGTTACACGGAGGCATTCATAGCGGATGTCTTGGCAGCCGACATAGAGGAAATAGGAATCATGGAGGCATTTTTTTAAAATCTCTACTAACCGTTTTTACCTAACAAATTCGGTCATCTTTTAATTATTGTTGTGTGTGAATTCTCTTTGGGTGTTGCGCTGGACTGTGTGATGGTGATGGCTCTGTGCCGTGACTAGGGCCACTTCTTGGGCCAGGCAAAACTGATAGTTGTCTGGGACACTGGTGAACTGATGGCATCAAATCAGCCCTTTGAAGTCCTTATAGGCCAGGCGACTGCAGCCTTGCTTAGCACTACAATCCCCATCTAACCATACCCCCATAGTCAATGGTAAGGGTTCATGGGACTCCTAGTCTAATACATCTGGAGAACCAAAGGTTGCAGACCCCTGTTCTAGAATAATTTCGAGGCTCAGGCTTGAAGGTCTCTGGTTCTACTGTTAGAGAATGACTATCGGTAGTCAGATGTCCCTTAAGTGTGAATGTTAGGTGATTACAAATGTGAAGGGTGCATAACAAACTTCATGCTGTGTGAAATAACGATTAAAAGCAGGCTTTTCTGCAGTTTTTTGCAGTGTTTCCTGGCGTCCACTCCTGAGAACTACAACTACCAGCTCTGCTGCCCGTGACGGTTGTGTCACGACACTCTTCGAGCCGCCTACTCTACTTAAGGAAAGAAGCAGCGCTTTTCCTATGCACGCGCCACGTGTCTCAATCACGACCCTAGGCATACAGGCGATTGCTGCGATAGCTGCGATGGAAAACGCATATATTGAAGAAGTTGCAGCTTGCAGCCGAGCATTGGAGATCCATCACCCTCCGGCTTCTCTTGCGAAACCAGCGATGAGTGAAATGATGGCTAATGTACAGAAAAAGTGGATACTCCCTGAGACACCCTCGTGTCTGCCCACCGAAATCAATAAAAGCTCTGCACAAGATCAATGAATCTATGTGATCACTACGCCGCCCGTACCTGCGCCGCAGAAAACAATGAAAGCTCTGCATAAGATCCTTAAGGAAACTGGGAGCGTAGTATCTTTTGAAAATCACAAAAATGGTTGAAAGTGCATTTCATCTATCACTCCTAAAACCGCTTCTACGACGGTGCCCGTCGATTACGAACAAGGTTTACATACCCCTGTTGCCAATATTATGGCACAGCAGAGACCCGTTGTCAAATTAGTTGCTTAGGTACATAGTACCATGTCTGAAACTTTTATTCCCAATAATCTAAGTGATGACAGACATGCAAGTGGGGGGATATCAGCCTGTAACCCCTTCTTGAGGAAATTGAGGAATCGGGAAATGTGTTACCTTCGACCCCAAGGGTAATAGACTCGCCAAGTCTAAGGGGATATGATGATATAACTGAGGGTGGCCTAGTCATAGGTTAAAAAAAAAAAACAGAAAGCACTTCTTATCAATTCTGATTCCAATTCGGTAAGACTTGTTGAAACAGAAAATTGGAATTATGACCTTGCCACGATTAAAGTGGCCCACCACAGTAAGATAGTGCATAATCTCAGGGAGTCGGCCCAGTTGTTATGCGAAGGAACAGATTAAACAGGATGACAACAAGAGTACTGGGAATTAAGCCATTCGTCTTTTTCTCAAAGAGCATAGGTATACATTGGCAAGAGATGCTGGTCTAACACATGTGCGCAACTAAGGCAATCTAGGCTACAGCGGGAATTGAATATTGAGGAAGATGATATTGAGACGCTTGGTGGTCTGCATGGTTTATTCGACGAGGAATCGCATAATACATCTGCTAAGTTTGCCAGTATAGGCATACAAACAGGGAAAGGTACTAGCGCTGGTCTGGCATGTAGTGATAATGCGCACGCCAACATGCGTACCACATTGGACTCTAGAGCGTGAATCTTTATAGAGCCTAATGGATAAACTGCCTCGCAATTGAACTGTGTCTTTACTCAGGAGAGTCATCCGCTTATTAAGCAATCTATAGTACTGAATCATACATTTACATGCAATAACAAGCAATGATATACAGCTTGTGGATCAGTTAATAACCAATGGTTGGGTAACGACCAATGTAGTATTTAAGACGCAGGAATTGCTTGACTTTGTCATAGCGCACAAGAATGAATTGTTTACAAGGGGCTATGCATGTGAAGGGGTTAAATTGATAACATTAAATCTAAAAATCACTCATATGACGTCAGTATACAAGTAAAGGCAAATAATGATTTGAAAAATTAGAAATCCAAGACTCGTCAGCGAGGTGTTAATAATAGCAAGGGAAATAGATTAACGTCTGAATTATGTGTCAGAATATGAGAAAATCAGAATATTGAAGGATATTGGCAGTGGCTGCCCACTGTTTTTAAATTTAATTTTACTAAAAAGCCCTAACTCTGTATTTGTTATATGATGCTGAAATACGAGGGACCATACTCACTATAACGCTGAGAGTGGCCAATGCGATGATATCAAGTGTTTTGATTGGATCTGCGTTAAAAAATGAATACAAAAATCTCGAATTACAAAATTGCAAAGCCCACTTGTTCGCATGTTGTAATTTGAGCTTTTCAGATTTACGTTTTTTGTCCGCCGCTGGGCATATAATGTATGCGGGGGACTCCGCTGCAACCCCCGCAGCCCATAATACGGAACTAGGGGAGTGGGGGACACCCCCGCAATCCCTGCTCCCTTTGTTCAGTATTATGGGATTCGATCTTTTGTACCAAACTGAATGCACACGAATTGTGCATTCAGTCTTTTTTTACCCATTATTTTGGGGTAAACCCGTTTTGATCTGCCCCTACTACAGGAAACTTGGTGTACTGAACTGCCTGAATTTGATGGATATGCCACTATACATGCTCCAGTGGTAAAAGGGAGTATAGGAACGCCCGGGCGGGGTCTGTTGATTGCGATAACTAATACTTGGAGTGTATCTAAACATGTGATGCGTAGCACAAATGTTTTGGCTGGAATTATTGAACACCCTGTACTCCAAAATTTTATTTACTGTGGTGTTAACTCATGAAATTATTGATGCTAGATGGGGGATTTCCCGCAATGAACGGTATTGGAGATTATGTGGAGAATAGGTGATAGAAACCGTAAGACACCTCATAATTGACTGTGAAAGTTTGAGTCGCATGCATCAGCAATATTTCCATAAATATAGTTATGAAGTTGCCAATATTCTCATGCAGGAAATATGGGATCATTTAATGTCTGAGAATAATCTTAATATAATCGATTCTAGTGTGAAGTTTTGTTATAAAGTGATGACAATTTTTAGATGAACTTACTTTGGATATTATTGATTGTATATAAAGCAGATAGCCTTGAAATGCATATTATTTCACTGCGCAACTTTAAGGCTCTTTGGCACACTTTTAAAACCCAGGTGTCATGGCCACTGGGCCCAGAACACAAAAACCACGCCATCTAGTGATGGGGGCAATGGGTCACTTGACTCACTTATGTCCCTTTGAGACCTATAAACGCAGGGGCCATGGCTGGACGCCAGGCTCATATATAGATGTGAGCAGGAACACTTTATTTCAGTGCAGCAGTGCTTTTACTTTATTTCAGTGCAGGAGTGCTTTTATTGTACAAGAACTTTCCAGGAGCTGAAAGCCTTTATTCCAGAGAACATCCTCATGTTCTGACTCATTGGGTGTGGCTCCTTAGACCTGGTCTTCATGTGCAGACTCATTGGGTGTGGCAGGGTGTGGCAGGCAGGCTGAACCTGGTGGGTGTGGCTTCAGAAGCTCCGCTATATAAGCTGCTCCATCCTTAAGGCCAGTGTTTCGCGTTACTGTGCACTAGCTTTCAACGGGACGCTCACCGCCGCTTGGACCAGTTTACTTACCTTTGAAACCAGGCGTTCTCCTGCATACTCACCTCCAGGAAACCGGTGCTTCATCACTTCATCTGCAGCCTCATCTCCTGACATCCAGTGATCTTGATCCCGATGCCACAGCACCGCACTCCGCATCCACGAACTCTGACCCTGTAAAGAAGAAGAAAGACAAGGTTAGAACATCCGTCCTAGGGCCACGCTGCATTTGAACCCAGCGCGCCCCCTAGTTAACTTACCAGCTGCTGTACTGCTGCAGCTACGTTCCTCATTCCCTCCGGCTGTCGCCTCGAGCTCCGCAGCTTCTGCCGGTCCAGCAACATCACCTGCAAGGGATGAAAGCAAAAGAACAAACATCAAAAGTGGAACGGACAGCAATACAAGACAACAAACTTTACAATACAACAAAAACGGACGAGGAAAGACAAAGGCAAACAGGAACACTTACCTCAAGTATAGTGGCTTAGTCGCAGCAGGACTGGACTCCCACGTGCAAGGGACCAGTGAAGGAACTCGGTCCAGATCATACATGCGCCCCTGCCAGAAGCAGCAGGACGGAGTGCTCAACAAAACTAATCAACAGGTGAGCTTTCCAGGGACAGTGCATCCCACGGGTCCCACGGTTTGGGAGAAGTGGTCTGGAAGGGGATCAGGCACACAAGCTGGCATACTCATGCTTCCTATTCTCCACAGAGGAGCAGTCCCGAGCAGGATCACCTATTACCATCAGTCACCACATAAACGCAGAGGGCGAAGTCGGACCCGAGAAACCTCACCCCGGGAGGGCTGCAACCGTGCCCCAACGGCTCCGCAGAGACCAGGTGAGCGTAACACCAGGAGATTTGTTTATGCTCATATTACTCTGCATGCTAGAAATTGTATTCTACCATTCACTATTGGGAAACTAATGCTACAAGTGTACCCTTTTTACTCAGCATGTTTCTAGAACTACTTTTAATTTGTCAAGTTAGTTTTTTATGAGATTTGTATATATTTCACATCATCTCTATAAAGCAGAATGTTACTTTAACCCTGAGAAGCCAGGCGTTAACACGTATCAGTACCAACTAGAACAGGAGAGATATGTGGTCAAGTTCCTAAATTGTAGACTGGGCTCAAATTCCAGCTTCGCCAATTCATCAGTGTGTGATCCTCGCCAAACCATTTAATCTCACTTTGCCTTATCTGCTAAAATTGGGAGTCCCTAATTATTTCATTTGCAGAGTACACAATAAAAAGATGCCTAACTTGTCGTTTGCTACACTGTGGTGTAGCATTGACAATGGCAACACATATGACTTCTTGATATTTAAAAGTTCTTTTTGTTGTTGATTGACAAGGGGGGTCCTGGGAGTCCCTCTGCCAGACATTAGTCCTGGTTACAAGGGACTTACCCAGAGTCTTTAGCTCACTATCTTTCACAGAGAAGAAATATCCTAAACATATCAGTCTTTGTCCTGCCCTGGGGCAGTCCAGCACCGAAATGCTAGGCAATTCTCCTCTGAACAAGAGTACCAACAGCATCCCCAGACACGTGTTTCGGTCTGGTTGGACCTCATCAGTAGGGAGGAGCTGTGCCTCTCTAAGAGTAGTGAGCAAGGGGTCCACGTCTGGATTCCCCTAGTAACTTAGGGTGAAACCCAAAGTTACTTAAATATGCAAATTGACAAGGGGGGTCCTGGGAGTCCCTCTGCCAGACATTAGTCCTGGTTACGAGGGACTTACCCAGAGTCTTTAGCTCACTATCTTTCACAGAGAAGAAATATCCTAAACATATCAGTCTTTGTTGTTGAGACATATTCAGCACAGAAAGAAATATGTGAGTTGTTGAGGGGTAGATGAGTATGTCATCTGTAGCTATTGCCCCTCCCCTGTTGATGGACAGATGAACATGTCCCCTTTAACTTTTGCCCCTCCTCTGGACCAGTATTGTAAAGGTGAGAAACGTTACTCCCTGAGACAACCATATAACCATGTGCTAAGCAGGTGCAGCAAAGGATGAACACGATGTGAGCGAAAGATGGCGAGAATGACCAGACAGTCGATGGAAACATGCATCCACTAGACATGAAGCACATATGCACTCAACATGAAGAAAATGCATTAGGTCAAAATGCATTCATACACGAATATTATCTGCATCCATTCATACATGAAGAACTTAACATAAGCAATATCTAAGCTGAATGCAACACTAACCTGATGCAAGTGTAGCTCACTGACATAGAAATGCAACATTAATGGGCAGACATCTTTTCCAAAATGCAAGCTGCAGCCAGCCTCGTTAATTCATTTACACCTTGAGATTTTTAGAGAGCATAACATGCTGAGTTAGTTAAACATAAATTGATGCAGATCCCAAGCAGTAGTTTGGAGTCGAAGCCAAGGTTTCCAAGAATTTAGGGAGTGTTTTCAACATTACAGAAAAAAGCACAAGATAAGGATTCCCAGGATGCAAGAAATATACTCCAAAACGAATTAAAGTCTTAAATAAGCAAAACTGAGACTTGCCACGAAGTAAGGGAACAGATAGGGAAGACCAAGAGAACCAATTAGAGTTCATGGGGATGATTTTCTAGTTCATTTGGCCTTGAGTGCCGTGCACTGCCTCACTTCATCTTCAGGCAAACCAACATCTAGTTAAAACCTGTATTTTCAGCTATTATGCTGGTCAGCACATGGTGATGTAATTGAAGTGTGGGGAATTTCAAGACTGTGATGCCAGAAGGGGGTGGTGTGGGTTCTGATTCCACAAAATGTGTTTTCCTAGTAAAAGAAGGGCAATGTATTTTATCAGTAAGGGCCTGACCAATCAGCTGTTTGACCTGCCCCAAAATGTTACTAATGTGTTTTATTTTAATTCTGTGGTTTATGGTTATACAAGTTGCTCCAAGTGGAGCCGGGGTTGAGAAATGTTTTCAATTAGTTCAAGCAGCAGAATGTTTTGAGATGCTTCTCCCAGCTGGGATTGGCAGAGGGAAGGGGGTTAATATGTCTTTGTTTCCTGCACGATGCCCATTTGTCTTTTTAAACATTTTTGTATCCATTTTTGGAGTATGCCTGCAAATGAAACCTCCTTAACAGAGGATTCCCAATTTGTGGGCCGCACTGAGGATCTTGGTTACATGTGGGTGACTGATTTGTTCGAGGAGTTTGAGTATATCAAAATGGAAAAAAACTTGTTTGCTGTCTTTAATGGTAGAAGAGAAACTATTGACTGTAGTTATACTTTCAATTGAGAGAAAAATGATTGAATAGATTATGCAGCAACAATAAATGCATATGTGTTAGTAAAATATATGAAATTATACTTTAGACAATGAAAATATACATTAGATAATAAAGGGGAATTATTTTTTGCAATGGTGTTATCTTCTTTATTATGTCTTTGTTTGACATATTAATGATTTATTCACAAGTTGATAAAACCAGCCTTTGTTCATTTTGCAATGATTTTACAATGTTGGGGCAGATTTGCTATGGTGTGGTTTGTGGCATGGGGACACATTCAAGTGTTTTGCTATAGGCACTTTATTGTCTAGATTGCTGTGCATATGGTGGAGGATCTCTAGGAAAGTGGGCAGTGGTGGCTGGAGGTGGGCAGAAGAGTGGACACATATCTGTGGGTGATTGAAGTTGGGCAGGACAAACAATGAGAAGTTTGTGGGTTTGTAGCAGGGGCTCAGGCAATATGGTAACCAAAGGTTGCTCGGAGAAGATATCCAGTGATGGCTGGAGGTACGCTAAAAACTTTGCGGGATCATGGGCAGGCAGAAGGGGCTTTGGTATTTCATTCAGTTGGGATAGGTGGAAACGCAGAGGGCCTGGACGGTGTGCTGAACTGTTGACCTTGGGTTGAGTAATGATGTCAGGACGGTGAAAAGAAGGGAGTCCATGCAGGGGGTTGTCTGCATCGTATTTTAATCCCTGCCTGGCAGCGTTTGCCTTCACGGCAGTCACAAAATATTGATGTTTTATTTCTCTATTTCTTTTGACATAATACTCCTAATACATCAGTCACCCTAGAGGTCTTCCTTCTTTACCATCTAAGCCTGCGCGCCTCTCTCCCTGCCCATCCCCTGAATCACCTGATAACACTTGAGTGGACATGATGCTTCCCCATTCGGTATATGCTTAGCCCCCAGGAACCTTAACACTTCCTGGGACTTAAACCCACATGAATATTTACCATATAGCTCATACCACAAACTGAGTGGTCTCTTGGCACTGATTGTAGGTGTCAGCAATGCTCAAAAACGATTCTGGGAGAAGATAGCCCCTGAATCCTAACAATTATAAACAAAGATTATGATAATCAAAGTGACAAAAGACTAAGACACATGTATTGGCATTACAATTTGTTGCTGTCCATTTCTTCCTTTTTATCAAAGAACCTTCAGAGTGATAGCCTACACGTGTTTCTCATAAAAATAATAAAATATATTAAATTATATTCTGTTATTCATGTGGTTATGTTTACTGTGACGGGGTCGGGACACTGGTAAAGGGGTGTGCAGGGGAGAGTGAGCCTTTTCAACACGTGGCTGGAGGCTGACTAAAACAAAAGTCCAAACCAGACCTGCCCCAGATATGTGAAGTGGGAGTTGGAGGGTCCCCAGTCCCTAAACAATCCCCCCCCCCATGTGCCACAAATGTGAACAGTGGTACTACTCTGTGTCTCCCGATGCCTCTCAATAGAAATGCTGGCCACGGGCCTCTTTTCTTTTTCAGAACTGCATCTCCCAAAGTCCACCTGAAAGCAGCGATTAAAACCCAAACAGGAATCCACCCAATGGAAACAAGCAACACGAGTACCACGACAAACCAGGAACCTTCACAACATCCCAGCAGTGACCAGCATCCCAGGAAACCAGTAAACTCACCACCAAACCTGAAAAAAGAATTCCAAGCCATACAGCTCGACGAAAGAACATCAGAGTCTGGTGTGAAAACCATTCTGGGAAGAGGAGGGGGGGTTCTTATAGGGTTTTTGAAAGGGAGTGAGTGTTGGGTGAGGGTGAGGCTAATAGAGAGGGGTGTAGTAGTGGGAGTGCAAGGAGAGGAGTGTAGGAAAGAAGTGGGTAGGGAGTGAGAAGAGTGTGAGTGAATGCAGTAGAAGTCCCTGGTTTGAGGGAAGAGCAGAATTAGTGCAGAGCGAGTGGTGGTAGTAGTAGTAGTATGGACGGAGGAGTCACATCAGAAAGTGGCGGTGAGGATGAATAGTGTTGTAGTCAGTGGGAGAGGGGAGAGTAGTAGTAGCATTCCTACATGGAGAGTAGTAGTAGTGAGGAAAATGGAGAGAAGTAGTAATGCAGAGAAGTTAGAGCAGTAGTAGAGGGAGGAAAGTGGTAGGAAAGAAGGTAGTAATATCGGAGGTTGGAGTTAGGTCAATGGAGAGAGGAACATCGAAGAGACTGCAGAGAAGGATGTGGGGAGGAGAGAAGAAGGGTGGAGTTGGATGGAGGTCGAGAGTAGGGGGAGGAGGAGATCAGTAGTGAGCTGGAGGGCTTGAACATCAAACGGCACACATACACCACCCATTAGAACTGACTATCAATAGTGTAGGTCCAGTTAAGAAGTCCCTGAGGGACATAAGACAGCTGGCATATTAGTGAACCATCTATAGTAGAAGCCAGCTATTAAGCAGTAGGGGTTAATGGCCGGTCGCTCTAACCAGGGTTTATGGACACCTAAGCTTGAGAGGGAATCCCTCTAGAGACAAGAGAGCTATGGTCAGCCCTAGCTCTACTTACTAAACCCCTTGCTCAACCGATGCCTCTGATCAGTTGCATGTCATCATTGTTCCAAAGAACAGTTCACATTTTTTGATGCATTTGTAATAAGACCCTTGAACTGAGAGTGGGGCTCTGTGAATTATTAAAGAGATCTGTTAACTTAACTATATTATTGCTGCTTTCACAATCACTTTATTATTTTCAAGTTGTGTCCAGTTTTCTTAGAACCTATTCATTAGTGCTTCCCTTTATTCAATTACTGTCCTTGAGTGCCATGTGATGAATCCTGCATCACTAAACCCCAGCCTGTGATCTCCTCCCAGGTAGTCAGGGGAGGGCAGTCGCTACCTGATCCTAACCCTGGGGGGGACCCTATGAGGAAGGATCACATGGGAGGAGATGGCTGTCAGAGGGAAGTGATGACTCCTTGGGAGAGACACAGTATTCATCCTTTTGTGAGGATGTAAATCCTATAATACCCAGATATCTAATGGCATGCTGTCATTATAAAAGTCCCTCTCATGAGGAAATCCAAAGAACCTTTTGTGAAGAATTACCCAGACAGAATAAAGTATATACTTTGTGTGTCCCTAAATTAGATGCAATATCTTCTAATGGCCATGATTCTGTTTTGAGTAGAAATCTTAGCCCTAATGATAAGTCACACATCCCTCATATAACATTTCCTAACTTTAAGAATATTCAGTTAAACAATTAAACATAAATGACTAGACCCAAAAGACTTAAATCCATTATGGACTACAAGATCCATAATACCTGTTGTACTGTGAAGAGGAAGATGGACCAGGACTTAATGAGGATCACAAATGCCATTGGAGAGAATGTGCGGTCTAGTTGTTTGAATGCAAGGCACCTGAGCAGGCCATTTAAATCTGAAAGTGTACCACAGCTGAGGAGAGGTGGAAGAGGAAGAGAAGGAGCATCAGAGGCTAAAGCAGGGCGGAAAAACAATGAAGTGGTTGAAGCTGCAGGTGAAGCATTCGTGCCAAGCAGCAGGTACGCAAACGGGCGAGGAAGCGGACGTATCGGTGGATGCAAGGAAAACGGGAGAGTGGCAGAGCTGTGGTTGCTGGGAGTGGAGCAGAGGCTCCCAGAGAGAGAGAGAGACAGAGAGAGACCAAGACCGCGAGAGAGCCAGAGAGGTCCCTACCATGCTGAGAAACTGAGAAGGAAAACTGCTGGGCTGTGCAGCACCGCAGGAGGATGCCGAAACTGCCAACAGTAACCAGTGGGCCTCAGATGAGAAGCAGGGCACCGGGGTGCATCGCAGCGTTTTTTCCGCTCCCATAATTAAGTTAAGGGGAGCTAGAGAGCGAAGTTAAAGGAGGATGGGGAGGAAAAGAAACTTAAACGTAAGCCTGAGTAAAACCCTGGACTGGCTAAATATAAAAGGACGTAAATCCCCATTTATGAGAAATCAACTTGGGGATACCTGTAACCTACATTGCCAACATTTCAAAGAAGGTAGCAGGCGCTCCTCTCCAGAAAGAACATGGCATGATAACCTGTTCTGAGATGAGAGTTTGCAGCACACGCTTTTTGATCACTGTACCTTTCACAGATGGGAAATATCCATTTGCATATCAGTCTTTGTCCCGCCCACATGGGAGGTCCAGCACCGAAATGCTATGGCAATTCCTCTCTGAACAAGAGTACCAAAAGCAACCCCATACACGTGTTTCAGCCTTGTTGGGCCTCATCAGTGAGGTGAAGCTTTGTCTCTCTGAGCACAGTGAGCAGGGAGTCCACGTCTAGTTGCCCCCAGGTAACTCAGGGTGACCAACCCCAAGTTCCTTGCAAACATTTCAAAGAAGGTAGCAGGCGCTCCTCTCCAGAAAGAACATGGCATGATAACCTGTTCTGATATGAGAGTTTGCAGCACACGCTTTTTGCTCACTGTACCTTTCACAGTGGGAAGTATCCATTTGCATATCAGTCTTTGTCCCGCCCACATGGGCAGTCCAGCACCAAAATGCTATGGCAATTCCTCTCTGCCAATTTGCCATCAGGGGAATAGGAACATTGACCTAAGGTTATAGAAATTGTTGGCATTTGCATGTTAATGTTGGTGTGATTTTTCATAAACTGTCTAGACAAGCCATTGCCCCGGTGTGCCGCTTATCTAGGTGAAAGACAGGGAGAGGTTGTACATATCTATACTGCTTATAAAAATATTATTGATTCACAACTGGTCTGTAATCATTCTGTATTCATCACTGTTGCATCAATCACTGTTAAAAACACAAAAGGCTAAAAGAATTTTTGAGTTTGCATGGAGAGGGAAGAAGAAATATAAATAAAAGGTAACTTTAATGGCTTAAATGCACAGATGCGCAATATCACCTCACAATTTACGCAAAATTGGACACTGGTCCATCCGAGGGCATTCAACCAACAGGGCGTTGGGACCATAATTATGGTGAAAGCTGCTATAGAAATGACAAAATGAATGAATGGATGCACACACTCTCACAAGCAATACCTCTTTCTCTCACCAACTAATGCGTCACCTTGCATAGGCTCTCAATCTTCCTCCATGCTCCGCTGCAGCGTCCTTCCTCTGCTGGGTCTCTCCGGCAGCATTCTCCTCCATTGACCTCACCCGAACACCCCACACTGCCACTTTCCCATTGTAACCTTTTTATGCTCCTCCTCTCCCTCCCATTGGTCCTGGCACCTACGTGGTTCCCCAATCCAATAGCCATCTTGTTCTTTCCCTGGGGTTATGGTGTACATATACAAGGCTTTGAAATGCCTGTAAAGCTCCTCCTGACATACTCTTCCACTAGAGCTCCGCTTTGGTGGCCCACAACAAACACAGAAAATGACACAGTTCTTATGCGCATTGTCTTTAAGCGTGGGTTTGCCGCAGTACTGCAATGGCGGCCCACGAGAAACAGTCATTCTCCATTTCTTCTTGCGCTTCCTGGCATGGCTCTGCGATTCTGCCATCCACCACTGGCTGTCGCTGTTGGATTGCTTGCTCCTTCAAGGACTTCTTAGCTCATGGGTATTGTCGTGTAATGGTGGGATGATTGACCACAATCCAAGGAATCAGTAGAGAAGATGCTCTAGAAATCCAAGTACACCCATCTCAGATGGCTCCATGATATCGAGATAGTTATTTTATAACTACATTTCATCATCTTATTTTTTAATACTCCGTCAGAGATGTTGCGTTAAATCTCCCAAAGGAGCCTGTAGGTCCTCGTTCTGGCCCCCCAATTTGGACCTGTAGCAGAGAGTGATCAGGTGTGCATGGCGTAGATTTCCAGCACTTGGATTCCCATGTGCACCGGTCAAGATTGTCAAGACTAGGGCACATGCCTCCTCATGTTCATCTAACAGCAACACACGCTCAGGCGTAGTTGGGGCATCATGGGTTGTCTTCTAATGCATGACACCAGTGTTTGGAGCATCCTGAGGTTGCATCAGTGTATCACTGGCGTGTAGCTCCTGAGGCAAGTGGCGAAACGACTGTCTAGACAGGACACAAGAAATATCATTTGGGGACCGTCTACTGTGTTTCCGAAGTGTGGAGATGCAGATGATGGATTGGGCAAGGGGACAATGGTGGAAAGCCTACAGGGAACTCTGGAGATTTACTGGTGGGCCTCTGCATCAGGGCACCTTGTATGTGTACCCTTGCTTTCTGCTCCCCTCACCTTCCTTGTAATGCACCTGGCCCCCTTACTGCCATCTCGCTTACTCTCCCACAGCCCATTATGATCAGTATCACTCTTTGACATTTGTTCATCAGTTTCTATTTCTCATTACTTGATGTGGCATGGAACGCGTCTTCTCTATGTGCAAGCTACAGCCAGATAGTCCACAAGCAGATTTGAACAATGCATGCTATAGATGAAGTTCCTGTTTCTCAAACGATCTTTCTCCTCACCCGTGTTTTGCTTTTGTTTGCAGAGTCGCCTTAAGGAAGCGGTACAGTTGCTGGAGGACTATAAGCATGGGACATTACCACCTGGAGTCACCAATGAACAGGTAGCATAGGCCAACACCAGCTACTTCTAGAATCTCACTACTGCAGATACACAACACCCCTTGAATTGGTGTGCTGGGAAGAGCGCTCATTGTGTGTACTGATTCATTCATTCATTCATTCATCCAATCTATACCTTAACGATGGGAAGATGAGCTTCCAACCCACCGAAATGAGTTGATATTCATGTGAATGGTGGTTCTGCGTGTTAGCAAATTCATGCCTCATTCTGGTAAGGGTGGTCATGATATCACTGGTGTGTCATGGAAATCGCCACTGAAGGTCAGATAGTACCGCCTACAGAAGGACCCATTACTGTGGGAATTTAAAAATCATTTCTGTCAGCAAAACCAATTCCAGTGGAACACGCCTTCTTCACGTGGTGGTAATGACTGAAAATGGGATCACCGCCGAGCTGGTCCTACAGTCATGACTAACACACGAGGAGCGTGTTTTGTATTGCTGCTTAGCGCTGGAATAATGACGGGAAGCAGTTTATTTTCAGGAAAGGATTAAACCCTTTCCAAAGAATGCAAAAATCATAACTGGTGATATTGTTCGGTACATTTTGGAGTTATTCTCTGATGAAATGAGATACATACGTCATCCACTATTACTAAATATACCACAGGTGGTATTTGCCACTCCCAAAGCCGTTCCGCCACATGTAATGTGTATTGTACCAGCATGTCATTCAAGGATTAAATAGCGCCCTTATGTTTCATATTAGCCCACTTGCTGAAGACTAAATATTATAACTTGATGTTTATTTATTTTTTACCCCCTCCCTTTGATTTTCTCTTTTATTTGTCTTTTCAGACTTTTTACTATAAGGCTCATTACAAGATTCCCGGTATCCTGTTGATATTTCCGGTGTTATACTGGGAAACTGTCCCTACTGTCTATGCCGCCTGATATCCCAGGACTAATGGGTGGCGGACATGACAGTAAGGCCTCTATGCAATGGGATTGCCGGAATGACCGGCACTGGTAGCGCCATGGATTCCGTTATTTCTTTGCCGGTAGGGGTTCGAAGTACCAGCAGGTCATGGCTGCTAGTAGATCAGACCCCCACCAGCAAATTCGGGTTTCCCCAGTCAGATAAAAATGCTGATGCCTGTATTAGCAGCAATAATTCCGGCCTTTTTACTGCACTGGGGACCTCGTAAAGAGGCCCATTCTTTTTAATATAGAGTAGTGAGCAAAAGCAAACACAGTGTAACTGTTATCCCACAGCGGCAGTAATATTGTTTTTTAATGTTTGTATTGGTAAAGCCCATTTTAATACATATTTTATGAGTAGTTTTTTTTTTAAACGATTTTATTAATTTTAGTCAAACAAAACAGCAATACAACCAAACACGCAGTGCATTTTGAAACAAAATAATTATATTAATTCTCAATCTTGGTCACTGCTTCCTCCCTTCCCCCCCCTTCATGAGCCTGTCTGTTCATCGTTCTCAGTGTCTGCCGCACGTGGCGGGGTCTCGCTGCCTGTAGATTCTGTCCAATCTTGTACGGCTCCAAACAATCCCGCTATTAATGATTTCCATGCCATCAGGGTCCCTGTCTCTTCCTCCCCCCCTACCATGTTTGACTCTTGCCATACCATTGTTTCTGCCTCTGCCCATTTCTGTAACTCCTTCCACCACACCTCCACCCGTAGCCTATGACAAGTCTTCCATCCCATGGCAATCCTACATTTAGCAAGCACATATGCCAGATCTTTCAGTTTACCGACATGCTTAAGTTTTGATGATCTGGGGAACCCTCCCAACAAGCAGGCCCAAGCTGTATCTATGAGTAACGTGACCCCCTTCTCGGCTAGCTTTTGTGCCACTTCTCCCCAGAAACGCTCAATTACTGGGCATGACCAAAACATAGGTGTCATATCAGCTTTCTCCTCCTCACATTTGGGGCACGCTTGTCGTCCAGCGTTTTCAAACTTGGATATCTTCATAGGCGTCATATATGCTCGGTGCGTTATATATAATTGTATTTGCTTTAATCTAGCATTCCTTGACACCTTCTTATGATATCCCAGTGCCTGTCCCACATCCCATCCTCTATCGGAAATCACACTTCCGCCTCCCAATCTAGCCTCAATTGCGTCAAGTCCTTCCCAACCTTGGACATCACCATCTCATACAGCCTCGAAATCTCATGCCCCCCATCTGATATATCATATATTGCCTCTATGATGGCATCCAGTTCTTCTGCTAATACAGTTTCGGGCCACGTCTCCCGAATTCTCTGCACAATTCTGTGGTATGTGATGTACTGGCCCGCATGCAATCCTGTTTCCTCTACAAGGGCCTCAAAGTCCAAAATGGTCCCTGCCTGCAAGACATCTCCTAACGTTACTAGCCCCACCTATTCCCAATGGGTCCTGATTATTGCTCTTACCTGCATATAGCGGTACCTGCGGGGAACATGGGAATGGGTTCTCCATCAACCGGCACGCCCGACGCCACATCTGACACCCAAGCATCATCATCCTAGGGCACTCTCTAATTTCAGACCTGGGCAGCCAGATCATCTTTCTTAAGTAAAATGGGGCACAATGATGTCCAAATAATCTAGATTCAGGGGTCACCTCGTCTGAGAGCCACCGAGCCACACATTGCAGCTGACTTGCTACGTAATACACCTCAAAATTGGGCAGTTTTATCCCCCGTTTTTCATAAAAATTTTGCAGCTTCCACAATGCCACTCTGTTCTGGGTGCCATGCCACAAGAAATCCCTACACATACTGTCAAGTTTAGCAAAAACCCCTTGGGTATCATGTATGGAATGTTGCTGAAGTAATGCAGAAGCCTAGGCAGGACCACCATTTTTAGCATTGCACCCCGTCCCATCATTGCTAAGGGCAACTTCACCCAAAATTGCATACACTTCTCGATTTTCTTGAGTGCCACCTCAGTGTTATGCTTGTGCTCCTCCTCCACCGTATGGTATACGTCTAGCCCAAGATATCGGAAAGAACTAACCTCCCATGGTATTTGTAACACCGGTAACTGTCTCTTAGGGGTCCCCTTATAATCGACTAGCGGAAACATACTAGATTTTTGGGGATTCACCGCTATCCCAGACATCCCTGCATACCTCGCCATCACCTCCAGTATGTACTGGAGATTTTCTTCCGGATACCTCAGGTATAGCAACAAGTCATCTGCGTATAAAGAGATCAAATGTCGCTCTCCCCCCACTTCAATACCTATCGTATCATATTGCTGTCTGAGGTATATTGCTAGGGGCTCCAGGGCTAATATATAGAGAATCGGGGACCAAGGGCACCCCTGCCTAGTGCCTCTACTAAGTTGCCACCTATATTTTATGAGTAGTTAACTGCTGATCAGGGGTACTAAAATTCGACCATCCTATGCCAGTTTTTTTTATATTATTTCTTTTTATGCTTAGGTGGATTATATAATTTTTGATGACTAAGATTATATTATGAGTATGCATTAGCCCCAAAGTACCTTTCTAGTTTCTTTAATCTCTGGCTGGGATCATCCTGTCTTGGGGGTGGAGAGGAGCCTCTGGAAGCGGCTTCACAGCCGGATGGCACCCAGAATCTTGTGATCTCACAGGATGCCGCTGGAGTTCTGACGCAGATCTAATGGCACCCGGCTTGAGACTCCAAACTCGCTGACTGCGCGCATGGGCTTCTTCACTCGGGAGAATGCATCCGGTCCATCCGGCACTTGCGCGATCTCAATGTCACCTGGCCTAGTAAGATCTTTGTCTCTGTCTTCCCTCTGTTCCCCTTCCTTGCCTCGTCACGCCTTGTAACACTTGTGTATAGGCGCGTTATAAATGCAATATCATATCAGATCTCATCAGGATTTTCCTTATGCCTCTATAGGGGCTACTTTGTGGACTGGCAGTGGAGGGAGTAAGGACGCATCCCCATTATTAAGTATATTCCTCGGGTTAATATCCCCAGCCTTCAGAGAGGGCTGTTCCCTGATGGGGTTTGGCTATCTGTATATCAGGACATTGTTTGTGATAATTAATTCCTCCTGTTTTTGTTATGTTTTTACTGGTTGGATAGGAGGTCGCGTGATCTTATCTCCCTCCTTCGCATCTTGTATCATGCTGAATGGCTGTTGGCTCCTTTCAGCGTGTGTTGCAACGATCTTTTAACTCCTTGGAGGGCTTTTCCGGTGTGAAGAGTCTCCTGTCAGAGGGATGGGTGATGCCTTATCCGGATCCCACAGATCCTTATTTGTGAGCACTTTGGATGTGCGCTCCATTACGTTGAATCATCAGGTCCCTCAATGAAGAAGTTATTATCACCACTTAGTTGTAGTTTACAGGAGTTATTCAAATCTAAGTTTTGCAAACAAGATCTAGGAATTTCACCAGACCTAGTTCTTTTCCAGTGGCAAAATCTATGGAGGAAAATGTTGGTGCCCAACTGTTGTCCTATTCTCCTATTTCTGCCTCCTGTGGTGGATAACGCAGTGCTAGATCATCACTGATCATTATTATCCCATCTGGCTGACAAGCCACACTTCAGACCTACATGTCTGGGTGGATAAGCTGCTACATCAGAGGGGACTAGAATGTTGTTTGTCATGGGTGTCTGCTGGGTCAGATGATCAACCACAATTTCTACCAAAGGCCACTCCAATTGGGTGCTCTTTAAAGTTTCCGTCTCTGTTGGCCTGTCTTTATGATGGAAGCGGTCCGATCACCAATAGGGAGGCTTGACCATCCTCTTTATATTAAATGTTATTTTTGTCTTCTTTTATTCTCTTATGTAGACTCTTTTCTGTATTTCAAGGGATACATCCATATAGCTTGACTGTTCTTTTGGACGTCTTGAATCACCACAACTGGTGCCTGTGGCTCTGCTGAATCAGGATCTTTAGCAAATGTGGAACCCCATTATTCCAAAATGATACACCCTTTGCCAGCTATATTGGTCTTTCCTTGGTTTATTCCTCCACTACCTTATGAGTTTCTCCAGGATCTTTGGTCTTGGCTTTGTCTCTCTCTTGCTCTTTTCTCCTTCCTCCTTTCTACCCTCTCTGCTCCTCTGCACCTCACCTCTTCCCTCTCCCTCTACTTGTCTCTTTCCCTCTTTGCCCTTTCACAATGCTCTTTACTACTCCTCCTCTGCTCTTCTCTCTCTCTCGCTCTCTTACCTCCCCTCTTGGTTCTTCCCTCTTCATATCTGCTCTTGGTACCTCTACTCTTCACTATCTCTCCATTACCTGCACCCTCCTTCCTCTCTACCACCTCTGCTCTTGACCTTCCATTCATCACCTCTGTTCTTCCGCCTTGCTTCTCCTTCTCTTGTTCACTGTCTCTACTCCTCTTTGCTGCACAGCCATACATTATTCGCCACCTCCCTACTCCTGACTCCCACATCACTTGTCTGACCCGCTCCCCTTTTATCCCTGCCCTAGAGTTTGCCCTTGCTTTAATTGTTGTAGGGTGCTCAGGTGTTGGGGATATGTAAACATGCTTGTGATTTAAACTTTATTGTTTTGGACTATGAAATAGGCAGGTGTCAGTAATCAGTTAACGGTCCTTGTCACATCTCCATTAGCTGATGTGATAAAGTGGCCATCGGTCACCTTGGGTTTAATTCACTGTGTTTGATGGTACTGGTGGCTGTGAGTCTCTTAATGTTAGACATTCAATATTCATGTGAGTGTTCAGCTTTCTGCACCGGTGAAGCTGTCGTGCATTGAACTAGGCATCGTTCTCTCTTTAGGAAGCTTTGGGGATGCCCGCTATAGCGATGATGTTAACTGCACAATCCTCTGCCCACACTCTACCGTACGTCCCATGAGATGGCAACTTCCCACCCATCCAAAGAGGGCTGGGTCTACAGGGCTGGAGAGGCTGCACGGCTACGGATGGACTGCAGAACCTGCAGGATCCACTGTAATCCTCCTCTGGGGCCTGCAACATAGAGTGGGCGGTGGTGCCCACCTAAACCCCAGTCCCACCCTGTGGCCTCAAACAGGGGACTTCATCACACGCTGTTGTGAGACCAGAAACTGCCTTCCAATTAACTGTTCTACTGTTCACTGAAAATCAATGTATTTTATCTTTTGATAAAAAGTATCTCGACCTTTTAGTCCCTCTATTGAAGAAGAAGTTATACATCGGAGTTCACTGTATCAAAGGAAAGAAAGCTACATTTAGAAATCCAAAAGGCAAGCAGCGCGCCACTGGATGAAAACACTGTCTGATACCCATAAAACAGCTTGGAAAGAACTCGCGAAAATATACAAGAGTACCACCTATAATGCTAAGAAAGATTTCTTTGAGGGACTTGGCAGCCCCTCTCCAAGGCGAGCACAGCAAGGAGCAGCAACATTCCCCCACAATGCTTCCTAACAACGGCAGACTATGAGCAGGTGACAGGGACTGGGAAGTCGTGTAGCAATAAGAAGTGCTTTGCTGTGTTTCTGAACCTCACAGTTCCATTTCTATTGGTCGTACGTGTTTGCACTGGTGCAGCAGCGAGTTTTCAGGCCCACCAGGAGCTCCATTTTTCACCCACAGTAAGAGCAACAAAGATTAAAAAAAGCGCAGGCAATCTGCCTGTTCAAGATGGGTGCCCCCTTATGTCTGCATCTAGAAGCCTCCAGGGTATCCATGGCAATGAGACGTCTTCAGCGTGATTGGCCACTGGCATCTATAACTGGCCAATGGGAAGCCGGCGGGCTTCTAAGCTGGCCCGACTCAAAGGCCCACGATCAAAGGCCCTTTCTGTGCATGATCAGGCCTAGGCGGGCCAGTGCGGCCCCCCAACCTTCGTGCTCCATCAAACCATGTGGCGGCCGTATGGTACACCCTGCTCCGGAATGAACTTGGCTCCTGGACCTCTTTGCACCCTTTTGGATTGTGTGAGTGATGGCTGAACTTTTCTACTGCCTCCTCTTCTAACACCTGAACATTAACTGTTGTTTATTTCACTCTGCCTCTATACATGTCCTTCCTAAACTACTTCTCTCACTGCACTTGTGTTGCATCCTTTTTGCTCTATTAAAACTCATACCTAGGTAGTTGTGCCTGCATTCATCTTGCATTGCATTGTGCTTTTAAAATCGTTTTGAGGGTGTATTTTTTTTTTTTTACCTCTTGCACCTATAACTAATACTCTTTTTTTTCCTGAAAATCTTAGACAAAGTAGGTACAAAACAGTTCCAAAACTTCCTTCAACACAGACATGTTCTTTGCCACAAACAGTCAGGCTTTAGGCCTCACCATAGTACAGATAGTGCACTTCTGGACTTGCAGTCAGATATGGTAGACATTATAGACTCTGGTGGATTTGGTCTGTTGGTCTTTCTGGGACTGTCAGCGGCATTTGATTTGAAGGACTATGACACTTTTTTGGCTGCATTGGGTAAAACGGAGAAGTACTCCCCCAATGCCATAAAGTGGATTCATTCTTTCTTAACCAATAGGATCTCGCCGTAAACTGGGGTGTAGCCCTCTCCGATTATGCCCCCATTACCTTTGGAGTTCCAGAGGGGCTTGTCTGTCCCCAGCTTTGTTTAATCTCTATATTAAACCCTTGTGTGACTTGCTGGAGGACATGAACATCCATTTCACCAACTACGCCGATGGTACTCAGCTTTTGCTGAGATTGGAGGGTAATTATGACCACAATAGTCAGATTAAATGACATTTTTAGAACCGTAAAACAATGGATGGTAAAGCACTGGATGTGTCTAAATGATTCTAAATCAGAAGTGCTACTTTTTGGTCCCCCCCCCCACCAGAGATTTAAATTGGATCCCAGATACAAACATTTCCTGTTAGATTGAACGTCTTCATATACAATACACAATTCCACTTAAAACTTCTGAGGAAAATGAGGCCTTCGATCTCGGATAAGAACTGTGAAACTCTGGCAAGAGCCACGGTTCTATCTCAATGAATTATTGTAATGCCCTGTTGGGCAGTGCATCTAAAAAGAATTTACACGACCTTCAAGTGGTTCAAAACGATGCCGTCCGCTTCATTAACCAAGTGCCACGAGGTGAGCATATCGCAACACACTGAAGTCCCTCCATTGGCACCCCGTAAGAGACAAGACAGTGTTTTGGTGCAGCCCCAAAATATCAAAATATCAAAATATCTACTTATCAACCTGTACAAACGCTGTGCTCTAGTAACGCTGCTATTAAATCGGCTTCGCCCAAAACGGCAATCTTTCCCATGCACTGCGCCCACCGCCTGGAGCTGGAATGCTCTCCCACCCAACTTGCGCCTTGAAAGTAATCTACGCACATTCAGAAAAAGACTCAAAAACTATGTTTGAATTGCTATTCTCTCACCTCCTTGGCCGAACTTTAACGCCTTGTTTTTGTGATATTTGTGTAATGTCCTGTGTGTTCTTTTTTGTGACCAATGCCCTGATGTCAGTACGGTTTACGCCGTCTAATAAAACACCATAAAATAAAATAGCATCGCCTGTGAAAAATGCAGTACATTTCTTCACTCCAAATGTCAACATTGAAGCAATGAAAAAATGCTCTCTTTGGATTTTACTTTTTATTAGTTCCCGGCGAGGGACAATGAGCTTGTAACAAGCGAGCTCATTGGCCCTTGCTGGGTCCTTACCAGCCCGACAAAGCTTTTGTCGTAGCACTGCTGGAAAGGGAGAAGGGACTATGTCACGCAACTTTTAAAAAGTCACTATTAAGACCTGGGTCTAATGGGCCGGGGTACTAATAGCAATAAGCCCCTCGCCGAGAGGATGGGGGCTAATTACCACCTTCATTCTGGCCAGTAACTATGGACCCTGGGCATTACCTGACGCGGTAATGCCCTCCTTCCCGGGCTCAGGGCTTATTGCTTAATTAATGCACATGGAATATCTGATCCATTTTAACACTGAAATGTACTATCAAAGCTCAGTTTAAATCCTCATGGTTTCACAACATATTTTAGGATATCTCATGTAAAAAAGTCACACCCACATGTAATAACAGTTCTATAGCTCTTTACTAGAGTTTATCTCATATGGAAGCACTCCACATTTGCAAGGTAATAATGAAACAGAGGCATATGGTGGCAAATTAATCTGCCTAGGATCCCATGTTGTGACCAGGTGTGACAGTTGGATTGGGATCTTGGCATGTGTTACATGTCTGATATGGTGACAGAATGCAGGGCCAGCTGTTTAATATGAGAGATCTATGTGAAAACAGTATTTACAGTTATATGCTATGCTATACAAGGCATACATTCATTTTTTTAAATTGATTAGCAGTTTGCTAATTAAAAATGTCTTGATTAGCAAACATACATATTTGATTAGCCATTTTGTACTCATATTTTTAGTGTCACCAGACATTATTTGTACCCAAGACATAAAATGAGCAACAATACAGCATTTGTGTGTACTGCTGAAGTGAGACATTAGTGCGATAAGGGTCTGTAAAATGTAAACGCTGCTTATTTTATGCCTCACTTAATATGCAGATAAATGAAGCACATGAAGCACTCTGGGTCTACTGAGTGCAGCATTCAGGTTGTTTTATTCATTTATTGGTATTTAGCCTGTTTCTATGGTCTCTCATGTTTGGTGGATTAGAGACCTCAGGTACATGGAGATGGTGATTTGCCCAGTATTTGCCAATTTTGGGTACTCCAGTTAGAACCCAGGTCATTATAATTGTTCATTTGTAACGCGCTTAATACAGAGATTGGTTTCTAAGCGTGGGATCGGGATTCAAATCTGGGTTGCACTTCGTTGTCTTGCTTCCAAGACAAACGCATTGCTCCTGAGCTATCCCCCCTAACAAAGTAAGACACACTGTTGGGGCTGAAGGTGACATGCCCTGCCAGACTCTTCATATGGTGCAGTCGGCTGCTACTGCAAGGGTGAATGCCAGTAGGTAAGAGACATTGGAACATGTTGAAGTAAGTATGTACGAATGTATGGGATATACAAAAAGTGCACCTAGCAGGGAAGCAACAGAGCGCTGTACGTAGGGAATGCAAGCAGTGGGTCATAGGTAAGTATACGAGTTGAAAGAGGAACTAGGATGCATATGGGGGAGCAAGGGAATGGGCCACCAAAGGTGGGGCAATTAGGGTAGAGTGGAGCGGTCAGCGCTTGGGAAGATGTTCTTTGAAGAGTAGTATTTTCAGGTCCTTCCAGGAGTGTAGGCTGGAGTAGGCCCATCTTATCTGTGTTGGTAACGTCTTCCAGATGCATGGTTCGTAGCAGGAGAAGGCCAGTTTCCTGTTTCTTCTCTCTTTCAGTTCTTTGTTTCCTAATCTCGTGATGTCGCAGCTTCTGGTGGTGGGCGGCCTCCGGTGATGGTTAGTTTCTGATCCAGGTGGAGTGATGTTTTTTTTTGGACTACTTTCTTGGTGATTAATTCTGTCTAGAACATGTTGCTTGGTGGGTGTAGTAGCCAGTTCAGCTCATTGAGGATGGGGGTGATGTATTTAAATTTTCATAGTCCTGTGATGAGATGTTCTGGAGCGTCTTGAATGCCTTTCCTAGTATGGGCCAAAGAGGCCTCAGCGACTCCTGTAAGTAGATCATTGTCACCGCCCATATGAGAGATGACAAGACTTGGACAAATGCTCTTAAACCAGGCCACGATAAAAGACTTGCAAGCTGATACCATACTGCTTGGGTCTTCTTGGCGATATGTGTTTTAAATGAGAGATTACATTCGGTGGTAAAGGTATTTCTGAGGCTTGTGGAATCTGCTTAGATCACATGCTGTGCATAGGCCGACATCTAGTGGAAGCTGCAGAGTATTGCAGTTGTTTTTCGAAACTCGAAAATGGGCGCCGAAATAGGGCATGCCAGTAATACTATCCCTATTGTGACGTCCCCTGTACCCATGTCCCTCACGCGTGTAGGTCCCTCAGATTGTTTTCTTCCGCCATACTAGTCGAACGCATGTTGCGGAGTTCCTTTTGGCTCTTAGCCGTTGATAGTTATCAATTACCGTTAAATACTTCCCCTTGCACTTCCACCGTACTCTGAAGATCGACGCCGGTGAAGATCGAGGAAGCCAGCCGTCGAGAACTGCCACGACGGACTCAGGCCTTGGGAGGCCTCTGGCCTTGGCCCTGTTTAGTAGGGAGAGTGGGGGGTGGTCATACAGGATCTTTCCGACCTTTTCGTACATATACCCGCCCGCTGCCATTTTGTAACATATGGAGAGTACTCCATTCAAATTCTGCCCAAAGTGTAACAGGAAGTTTCCCTGGGTGGACAAGCACAATACATGCACTCTGACCACAAGACCATCCCGAGGCTACCTGTCGAGCTTGCAAGCTCTTCAAGCCGAAAACCCTTAAGGACCTCTCAACTAAACGCTGTGCCCACTACGCCAGGCAGCTAAAGGCCATGGAAGTGGAGGAGACATTTAGCGATGGCAGCAACGCCGCTGAATCGGATGGCGAGGGTAGAGGGGTGACTTCGGACACCCACGCACAGGCCCCCAACCCCGAAGGACTGGTCGGCGGCCACGTTGTGGGGACAACACCCAGCGGCAAAAGCGCTACACATACTATCTGCACAAAGCACATCAGCCCCGGCCGTAACTCGGTATGCAGATATGAGCTCCAAAGCAAAACAGACAACTAATGAGAGTTGTTACGTGTGTTCCTTGATTCCCAACACCTCAGGCACACCTAAGGTACTACTGCCTCAAGAATTGCCTATTGCAGACACCCAGTGTCTCCTTCATCTCACCCTACATAGAATTAAGAACACCTTCCAGGCACACACAGGAGTGATATGTTTGAAAGAACCTTTTCTCGTGATTAAAGGAACATTGTTTTCAGAGAATAAGTGGAAAGATGAAGTAATAACGTGCAAAGCAGAAGCACTACGAGGATTGCCAGCAGAGAAACTACAATGGATCGAGAAAACCTGCACACCTATTTGGACAGAGCATATCACAAAGCTAACATGGGTGATAGCCATAGAAAAACCGTTCAAATTGCAAAAAGAAATATCCTACGAACTATGCTTCCATGGTGAGGGAAAAAATAACATGGGCACAAATAAGAACTGCAATCGAACACTCACTATCCCAGACATGAAGAAAGGGACAGCAGCACTTATGGACACTTACTGGGTCTGCGGTAAACAGGCATACTTGCACCTCCCACAATCTCGGAGGGGCACATGTTCTCTGGCGACGCTTCCCTCGGCCCTGGTGGTGATTCCAGAGAGTCACATCGAAGGAGGAAAAGGATTGCAAGCCGCCCGTCGCCCAGAAAATCCACAGCCAACAGAAGAACCACCACTGTATGCCCTGTCCACGGACAACGCACAAGGTGTGATATCATGAAAATGGTGATCGTCCAACTACATATCCAAAGCCTCCTCAGATCTGTTGGCACAGATTTCTGACAAGTACCGGCTGTTCAACTCCGCTGAAACATTCTTTGCCTCCCTTGTCCCGAGTATCCAGGCGCGAGCCAATGCAAAATGGCTGCAAACAACATGCTGGGAGCTGATCCAACTGGCCAATGACACTGAGGAGGGGTTCAACGTGATCAGGGTGGAGCTAAGGGCCCTAAGACTAATGACAATGCAGAACAGGTATGTCCTGGACCTGTTAACGGCGATGGATGGAGGTGTTTGCCGAAAAATCGTGCCTTCTGAAGACGCGGATAATGGAACACTATCACACGTTATCGTGGCAGTGCACAATTTGGGGGAATGGATGAAGAAAGAAGGTGGAGTGGACCCGAGCTCTTGGTTAGACAACATTTTTTGCTGGGTACCATCCTGGCTGGGATTGACTATCAAGATGCTGATACCCATCGTTGTATTTTTACTCCTGATTTTTTGTGTGTGCCAGCTAGGTCTTCGGAGCTGCGCAAATGCAGTCCCTAATGCTGCAATGATGATGGTGACAATGGGCAATGCTACAGGAACAGCACAGATCATGCAGGAGGCACAAGTACAGACAGGTGAGGATCCCGAACCCAAGTATAGAATGGTGCCATTATATTATGACGGAGACATAGTGGACAGATTATACCATACAACAATAAAAGAGCTCCTGGAACGAGAATGGTATAAAGAGGTATGGGGAGATCTGGAGGGAGATGGGGGATGTATATACATGACCTGCACACCAGACGATTATGCTAGGAGTGGAGAAAGTCTCCGAGGGGTGTGTAGAGGGGTGTGTAGAGCCTGGATGCCGATAAAGGGGACACTGGCGTGGGATGAAGCGGTTGCAAATGAAAAGGAACGCCAGAGGTTGGGCGAGTTGCAATATTCGGGACTTAAGTAATGAAAGGGGGGAAATGTATTGGAGGATAGGTCTGTAGGACCCCCCTCCACTGCATTGCCCGCCTATGTGAGGCTCGTGACTCGTCGGCAGCCACGCATGTACCTGGGCCCGGGAGGCAGGGCGGCTGCGGATCGACACGTGAGGCTGCATGGCCAGTAGCCTGGCATAACATAGACACCATCTTAAGTGTACTGAACCCATGCACCATGCAGAATAGCCGGCGTACAAAGCTGCAGCTTGGCCCCTACTTGACCGCACACAGAGAGGCCTGCACTTCCCCCAGCCTCCACCCCATGGCAGATCCGCTGAAAGCCCTTTCTCACGAGCAACTAGACACGAACAAGTAACAGAACAAACAGTGTTTATTATTTTACCAATTTTTAAAAATTAGTGACAAGGCAGGTGCTCTGTTGCCAGTCAAGTTTTCCTGCATTAGCTTCTCCTCCAAACGCACGTTTTCATGTCTCCATCAATCTTCAGGGAAGCTGTCTCTCTTTGCTTTTTCAGGCGTGTCTTCATTTCCTTTTCAGGAGTGGCAAGTTAATTGACTCTTAAGGATTCTGGTACTTGTATTTTTCGCACTTAATTTTTCTTTCAGGTGGCTGGAAACAACTCCCTCCATAGCACAAATATTTTACCATCATTTACCTTCCGCAGTACATCATTGCCCTAGGAGTGACCGGACTTGTAGTTGGAGTCTGGAAAAGAACAAAAACCATCCCTCTCAAACATACACCAACCCCGCGCCTAACCCCTGCACGAGTAATACATAGTGCCCCTGATCCCCTGCCCCGTTCCCCAGATGACGTGTTAACCTTACATACTAAACCCTCGAGTCTCTCAGCCTTATTCCTGTTGCTAAAGAATGTGTAGTAATTAAGGTTAAATGTATAATACAAACCACTTATATTAAAGCGAAGTGACCCAGCACACCCTCAAGATGCCTCCATGTTCCAAGGCCCAGTGTATAACTACTCGAATATCCACACTGTGCCAACCAATCTTTGCTGCTATTGTAAAAAGGATAATTGAAAAAGCAATACATAAAATGCTTGTGTATGATGTAACGAAACATGTCGTATTGCATGTAAGCTACATAAGGGTACCGAATTAGTTTGTAATATAATTGAAATGCTAGATTAACATGTTGCTTTCATGCTCCTGAGTATATGACCCAACCTGACACTACCTCATGTTTGTTATTCGTTCACCTTTCTCATGAATTGCAAGTATTAGACCGTCTAATGTTATGTACTGCATGTGATATTGAAAAATCTTCATTGTCATGAACTTAGTAATACAAACATATGTAAACGACAGAAATATGTAATTTCCCTATTGCTCCCAGCTTTAGCATTCGTCCCCTCCAATGGTATATTGTGCAGCCCTGTGTATGGAGAGTTGCTCAGAGTTACAAGGCCATCTCCCCCTCCTCCCGCCCAGGCCCGCAGGTGCTCGCTGGTGTTCGAGCAGCACAGCCTCACCTTCCCACATTCCTGCTGGACTCGCTTCAAGTATTTACCTCCCCCATGGCAGAGACCGCCATGGCCAGGCCAAATGAATTATGAGCTACCTAGTCCTAAATCCCACCGCCTTGAGGTGCCGGTTAGGCGCCCCCCGCTGACCCAATGGTATCCCAGTTCATCTCAAATCCAACAGACCACAAAGGGAGTTATCAGTCCTTGTGTACACATCCCCAAGAGTCATCATTTACTGCATCAAACAGAGTGAAATGATGAAGATAGCCTGACCCATGCCCCCTGATAAGACACCTGGACCCATGGGACTGGATCCCTTGCTACTGACAACTTTATGACGACCTATGGAAACAGCCTCGTATTGAATATTGTTTTCCTGTGCCCCCACTCAGGTATTAGAGTAACGTGTTAGAAGTTTTAAATAACAACTCGGTATAGATGAGTGTGATGAATGGGTATGAAAGGCCACAAGAGCAAGTTTCTAGAACCACCGTGGTGAATCTCCATTGACAGCCAGCGGCCAAGAGCTCCACCCCGATGAGCCCAGCTGACCCAAGCACGTCGCAATGCCACCACGTGGATCTCCGCCAATCATGGAGCACCAAACCTATATTCTACATAATAGCTAGACATCGCCATCCAAACCCCAAGCCTGTGTGGCCCCCCTATAGCTTACCTTATGCATGCCGTGTATTTGTAATATAACTGGCTGTTTTGCTATTGTCAGACAGAGCGCTGTCGGAAGTTTGCAGAGTCATTTGCATGCCCTATTTGATTTAGATAAAAACCTTTTAACTTCACCCGCACTTGGTCATGGTCTCATCCCCTCCTGGGGTGTGTCCTTTATTGCCTCTCAGTAAGGGGGGTTTTCTGCCTTATTGGGGGACGCTCACTTTCATCAGTCATGATCATTCACTGGGGATGTGGGAAGAGACATTGCTGGCCTAGAGGCTGGAGAAGATGAGGAGGGGAAAGGAGGAGACGGCATGCCAGTCATGGTCATTTGCTGGGGATGAGGGAAGAGGGATTGCTGCCCTGGAGACTGATGAGGTTGAGGAGGGGAAAGGAGGAGAGTGTGTGTCAGTCCTCATTTGCAGGGGATGTGGGAAGAGAGATTGCTGGCCTGGAGAAGAGAAAGGATGAGGAGGGGAAAGGAGGAGAGGGCATAATCGTCATGATCATTTGCTGTAGAGGTTGTTGTCCCTACTCTTGGCCCTGTGCTGCTTTGCAAGCCACAAGGGTACATGAGGATGGACAATATCCATTCACTTTTACCAGAGTCTGGCTGCCCAGGTTGTCACATTACCAGGGCAGATACCCAGAAAACCACATGAAAGTCTCATCAAAGCATGTCCTGTATGTAATATTTGCATGGAATATTTCAATATAGATGTTTGGGTTTAAAAAGTACGCACCGTTTATACTTTATTGGCAACGTTATAGGACAATCTCCTCTCTTGGGTTATTGTTCGGGTCGTGATGATTACATGTTTTGAAAGGGCAATGCTCATTTATCCTTTGCATTTTCTTCAATTAAAGGCCAACTGAATTACCTGTTCAGAATTCACTGTCAGGTGGGTTCACTTCTTATATATATATCAATGCCCCCTCCCCCAACACACGTTTCTTAGGTCTTGAGCCCTGCTAATTTTGTTAACGCGTGAAGTCCTTTGAAGCTGCTTACTGTCACCGCCACACAGGCGTTCTGGCACATAGGTTCTGCGCGATCGCCCTATGCTTTGCCATGTGTGCCCCGGGCACAATTCCTGCCCTGATATTCTTGGCACATTACAAATGGGGGGTTCCTCCAACCCACCGGAACTGAGGACTGTGTACCGATATACCACAAGTGTTCCTGTCTAGGTTACATTCATTGCACTCTTGGTGGGAGGTCATCTGTGGGTCTGTAGTTTAAAATAATCCTCACCTGAGTTCTGAATGAAAAGAATGTACTTTGGTCAATATGGGCAATTATATAGAACACAAACGTATAGCCAATTGAGAAACGGCTATAAACACACATGCCTGCATCAGGTTAAAGGACCCAATCCCAATTTCTTCAGATGGAGTTTTGAAATCAAAGTTGCAAAAGGTCCTGTGCGAACCATATTTCTACCAACCACAGCTCGGTAGGTGTGTGTTCAAGGGCCTAAGGCCCAGACTGGTCTCAAATCTGGCTTTTCCAGTAAACTAAAGTGTGTGCTCCTGGGCAAATCATTGTCTCACTTTTCCTTGACTGCCAAAATGAGAAGTCTCTAGAACTGATTGAGCTCACACTGCAGCTCCCGATATTGCCAGACATGCAATAGGGAGTCGTGGCAATTCATAACCTGCACATCATTGTCTCTTGGCTTACTCCTGCCAACTTTACATGAACAAATCGAGTATTAGACGGATTGTGTGATGTTATTGAATATGCAAATAAGCCCCACACACCACTTTTGCCCCCCGTGGGCCCTGCAAATCGTAGGACCGGTCCTGCATAGCCCAGGGCCCCGCTAATCCTAGAACTGGTCCTGCGTAGCCCAGGGCCCTGCTAATCCTAGGACCGGTCCTGCATAGGCCAGGGCCCCACAAATCCTAGGAGCGACCCTTCGTAGCACCTGTCCATGCAAATCCTAGGAGCGACCCTGTGTAGCACAGGTCCCTGCAAATCCTAGGAGGGACCCTGCGTAGCACAGGTCCCTGCAAATCCTAGGAGCGACCCTGCGTAGCACAGGTCCCTGCAAATACTAGGGCCCACCCTATGTAGCCCAGGGCCCCACATATCCTAGGGCCGGCCCTGCGTAGCCCAGGGCCCTGCAAATCCTAGGACCAACCCTGCGTAGCACAGGTCCCTGAAAATCCTAGGGCCCGCCCTATGTAGCCCAGGGCCCCACAAATCCTAGGAGCGACCCTTCGTAGCACCTGTCCCTGCAAATCCTAGGAGCGACCCTGCGTAGAACAGGTCCCTGCAAATCCTAGGAGGGACCCTGCGTAGCACAGGTCCCTGCAAATCCTAGGAGCGACCCTGCGTAGCACAGGTCCCTGCAAATCCTAGGGCCTGCCCTATGTAGCCCAGGGCCCCACAAATCCTAGGACCGGCCCTGCGTAGCCCAGGGCCCCACAAATCCTAGGACCGACCCTGCGTAGCACAGGTCCCTGCAAATCCTAGGACCGACTATGCGTAGCACAGGTCCCTGCAAATCCTAGGACCGACCCTGCGTAGCACAGGTCCCTGCAAATCCTATGGCCCACCCTATGTAGCCCAGGGCCCAACAAATCCTAGGACTGGCCCTGCGTAGCCCAGGGGCCCTGCAAATCCTAGGACCAACCCTGCGTAGCACAGGTCCCTGCAAATCCTAGGGCCTGCCCTATGTAGCCCAGGGCCCCACAAATCCTAGGACCGGCCCTGCGTAGCACAGGTCCCTGCAAATCCTAGGGTCCGCCCTATGTAGCCCAGGGCCCCACACATCGTAGGACCGGCACTGCGTAGCCCAGGACCCTGCAAATCGTAGGACCGGCCCTGCGTAGCCCAGGACCCTGCAAATCGTAGGACCGGCCCTGCGTAGCACAGGTCCCTGCAAATCCTAGGGCCCGCCCTATGTAGCCTAGGGCCCCACAAATCCTAGGACCGACCCTGCATAGCACAGGTCCCTGCAAATCCTAGGGCCCGCCCTATGCAGCCCAGGGCCCCAGAAATCCTAGGACCAGCCCTGCGTAGCACAGGTCCCTGCAAATACTAGGGCACCCCCCATTTAGTGCAGGGCCCCACAATTCCTAGGACCGTCCCTGCATAGTTTAGGGCCCCACAAATCTTAGGACCAGCCCTGCGTAACCCAGGGCCCAGGTCGCCGCAAATCCTAGGAATGGCCCTGCGTGCCTCCGACTGTCTATCTGGGCTTAGCAGGATTCAGTCACGTGCTTTCCTGGCGAATCACAAAAGGCGGTCCAGCCCCGCTGGCTTTTAGGCAGCAGCCAATCCATCAGTACACAAGAGGGTCAGTGAACGAGAAGAGGAGCATTTCTAAGCATGTGCAATGGGTTTCGTTCAGTTGCTTGGGATGTGCATAGCGCCAGCCTGCCACAACATGCTGATGAACAAGAATGCACACTGGAGAACATGGGCTGTGATCACTCACCACGTGCACTGCTCATTGAAGCACACAGATCTATTTCTAGCGCTAATAATACAGGACACTAAGGCACTGAACTCTGCTTCAGTTCAGTGCCTTCTGTCTATCCATGTATTCTGTTTGTGTCGTTTTGTTTTTCAAATAGGTTTGTATAGTGTGGCTGCTTTTCTTTGGAGGTGGCTAAATGTGTGGGTTGTCTAACAAAATCAAAACTATTTAAGCTCTAGAGCCACCAAGAGCTGCCGACAGTTAAGCGTCTCTGTACTGCATATGCCTGTGGTGGGTGTATAAGGAACGGAGCATGGCCTTATGCAGGGTCGTAAAGCCCCCTTTAAACATTCTCATTTCCATTGACGTCGTGCCTAGAGTTGTAAATGTGTCAAAAACAATGCAAAAGTGGACCGTCCGAGGTATGATACGGTGCACACATACAGCCAATGAGCGTGCAGTATAATGGCCTCCACGCCAAGATCTAGGCGGCTCGTGCTGCAGGGCTTGAGGGGGCAAACCTACAGGTGTTGCACTGTTGGCATCCAAGCTAAGATATGGTGCACACGTACAGCCAGTGAGCGTGCAGTATAATGGCCTCCACGCCAAGATCTTGGCGGCTCGTGCTGCAGGGCTTGAGGGGGCAAACCTACAGGTGTTGCACTGTTGGCATCCAAGCTAAGATATGGTGCACACATACAGCCAGTGAGCGTGCAGTATAACGGCCTCCACGCCAAGATCTTGGCGGCTCGTGCTGCAGGGCTTGAGGGGGCAAACCTACAGGTGTTGCACTGTTGGCATCCAAGCTAAGATATGGTGCACACATACAGCCAATGAGCGTGCAGTATAACGGCCTCCACGCCAAGATCTAGACGGCTCGTGCTGCAGGGCTTGAGGGGGCAAACCTACAGGTGTTGCACTGTTGGCATCCAAGCTAAGATATGGTGCACACATACAGCCAATGAGCGTGCAGTATAACGGCCTCCACGCCAAGATCTAGGCGGCTCGTGCTGCAGGACTTGAGGGGGCAAACCTACAGGTATTGCACTGTTGGCATCCATGCTAAGATATGGTGCACACATACATCCAATGAGCGTGCAGTATAATGGCCTGCACGCCAAGATCTTGGCGGCTCGTGCTGCAGGGCTTGAGGGGGCAAACCTACAGGTGTTGCACTGTTGGCATCCAAGCTAAGATATGGTGCACACATACAGCCAATGAGCGTGCAGTATAACGGCCTCCACGCCAAGATCTAGACGGCTCGTGCTGCAGGGCTTGAGGGGGCAAACCTACAGGTGTTGCACTGTTGGCATCCAAGCTAAGATATGGTGCACATATACAGCCAATGAGCGTGCAGTATAACGGCCTCCACGCCAAGATCTAGGCGGCTCGTCCTGCAGGACTTGAGGGGGCAAACCTACAGGTGTTGCACTGTTGGCATCCATGCTAAAATATGGTGCACACATACATCCAATGAGCGTGCAGTATAATGGCCTGCACGCCAAGATCTTGGCGGCTCGTGCTGCAGGGCTTGAGGGGGCAAACCTACAGGTGTTGCACTGTTGGCATCCAAGCTAAGAAATGGTGCACACATACAGCCAATGAGCGTGCAGTATAATGGCCTGCACGCCAAGATCTAGGCGGCTCGTGCTGCAGGGCTTGAGGGGGCAAACCTACAGGTATTGCACTGTTGGCATCCAAGCTAAGATATGGTGCACACATTCAGCCAATGGGGGTGGCATATAATGGCCTCCACGCCAAGATCTAGGCGGCTCGTGCTGCAGGTCTTGAGAGGGCTGCAGGTCTTGAGGGGGCAAACCTACAGGTAATTGCACTGGGTTGGCTCCTCGTGTTGTGTTTGTTTCGCACGTTCATTGCACGGGTGGCCTTACCATGTGTCTGTCGGATATCCTCGGCGTAGGCAGCTTTGTTCAAATGTGTCACCTGTCGCTTCTCGTCTAAATGACTGTTCAGTTCTTCTGTCAGGTCTTGCCAAGTCTCACCTTACTCCTTACGTTCTGTCTTTCGTTCTGCTATTCGTCTTCTTTGTCAGCTGCCTTTTCACTCGTCTGTTACTCCATCTCTTCGTTCTGCTTCCTTGCTTTACTTTGATCTCTGTCTTGTCTTTCATTGTTTTTACTTTGTCTCTAAAGCCCTCTTTGGTCTTATCTTTGTTCTCTCATCTCTTTGTATTCGCCTCCTCCTCATTCTCTTTGTTCTCAAGCTTTTTCTTCTTTCTGTTCCTAAGCCACCTTGTGCTATGCCTGGATGTCGTTCTTATTAACATCTGGCCCCTGAACATTGGAATGCTCCTCCACTTCCTGTCCGCGCGTCTTCTACTTATTACATTGTCCGTTCTCAATCAAACAGCCACCTTCTTCTTTCTCTTTCTTTCTCTTAGATCTGATGGGTCATTTTGTTACCATGCTACATTTTTTTGGGGTTCTATGTCATTTCATCCATGGGTGAAAAACGAATTGAATTGATTTTATTTTTATGTTGGAGGGGGGGCAGAGGGGGTTCCTCCCAAGACCCCATCCCCTATTATTTTGTACCTATTCTCGACAACCCCCACCCCATATATATATTTTTCTAACCCCCCTCTAAAAATGTCGCTGACTTTTTTCGGTAAAAAATACTCGGAAAAAACCCCATCGACCTTTCACCTATCGATGAAAGAACGCTATACCTTTCATTGTACCGCTGTAGCTAATTTTGTAAAGCACTTCGGCAAAACCATTGAATAAATTAAATAAATACAAATGTGACCATATAACTAAGCCATGAGGTAGTGGTGCTCTTCTAAAATTAATAAAGCAGAGCTTCTTCTCGGGGCCATCCTATGTTGCGTTGCCAGACCACGATGTGTTTTAAATCCAACAACTCAATGCTTGTTAAGTTTATATTTGACCCTTTGCCTTACATATTGTTACAGGCAAGCGGTATATAGTGTTTATATCGAATCCTTTATAGTGAATGCATTTAGGGGTGGTGTAAAGGGTTAAATATTTTTGGAAACTGTCGGAGTGGGTTTTCAGGGGTGGGAAACGGGTGTTTGGGGTGGGACGCCACAAATAAAAGTGCATTCACTATAAATGTTTTCGTTATAAAATATTCGATATATATGGGCATTCCATATAAAAGTGTTTGGTATAAAGACATGTAGCCCAAGCGGTATACAGTGATGATGCAATCTGTATTATCACACATGGTTAATAAAAGGAATGCCTGTGTACATTGAATGCATATTTATTGTGTGGGCGTGCCTCTGTGGAGCCCTGTATAGATTTGCTACACCATGTGGGCGGTACCTTGTGCTCATGTGTGCCTTTGCCCCCTACACAACACTGGTGAAGAAGATTATGGTGTGAGCCAGTGCCTGTTGCATGTCACTTCTGCTGGGAGACATGGTAGCTCCCAGAGTTGTTGTCCTGGTCACATGATTGAACCATGTGACCCGGTTAATAAAAAGAGAGAGCCGCTTCCGGCTCATGAGTCACTCTGGTGTCATTCCTCGGAGTGCACCCTGCTGGTGCAGCACCACATGGAGTAGGCCCAGGGACGGAGCCCTCCACGAGGTCATCGCCCCTGCTGGGCAATGCCGCCCTCTCTGCTGCCTAGCCATGTGATCATGGCTGGAGGATGCAACCCAGGCCTGGGGCTGCCGTGGGCTGGATGACCCCAGCCACGTGGGTTGCTCTGGTGATACGGAGCGAGTGGGGTGATCCCCACTCCTTTGTCTACGGCGTGAGCGCCGCACTGAGGGGTCTGTGTCGGGTGATCCCGACACACGCAGAGGCCTGCCCAGTGATCCGAGGCAGGCCCCCAACAATGGCGACGAGGGCGGTCTGGGCCCCGTGCGTGAAGACATACGGGCTGCTGGAAGCCCGTTCAGGAGGCGGCTGCAGCCGCGTGAAGGAGGAGCCGCGTGTGAGGAGGTGGCTCTGCGGGTGACCCAGGGCCCCGTGCCCATGGGCGGGGGCTGCCTGGTGCCCGCAGGGAGGTGCGCGGCATCGGCCGCTAGTGGAAGGGGGCGGCGGAGTTTGCGTACTTATGGATGGGCTGCTGGAGAGGCCCTAGCCGCGCTGGAAGGGAGGCATGGCCGCGAGTGTTCGGGCCTGCCACAACGAAAGCAGCTGTAAGCTCCGCAAAGGGTGCGGAGGGAGGGGGCTCGCGCCGCCCTGGCCGTGGTCCTTGTTGGGGGTTTGTCCTTGGCCCCCCCATGCGTGCCCGTGAGCCCCCAACCCGACAGAGCTCACACACACACGTCTGTCGGCTTCGGGCTCCCCGGTCGCTGTGCGGCTTCCGGGAACGCCCCTTTTATTAAAGCTGCACGCAGCGACGTGCAACGTCACGCCGCCGCGTGCGCAGCCCTTACGGGGCAACGCCACACTCCTCCTTTTTCAGGAGGACACACAATTACAACGTTAGTTAAACACACCATATCACACAGCAAACAACTTGCCCATCCTGAGCGTAGGCCCCTTTAATGTCAGCCACCCGGGTCCCCTCCCTCCGGATGAACCTCCAACGGTCCCAAAACATACTCACTGAGGTAAGCGGGTTTCCCTCACCCAGCCCTCTGGGGGTACCTCCTGCTCACCTCCGGCACCGGCAGTCCATCAGCAACAGCCTCCCGACTCGGAGAGGCTGGGGCACCGAGAGGGGGCCCATCATCATCAGGGATCTCAGCGACACCCGGGTCCAGAGGGGGTTCAGTTCACGAGTCTCCCAGCTTCTTGAAGAAGCTGACGTTTCGGGTGACAGCCGTTCGCCCATCGGAGGCCGTCACCATCGACCCCTTCACGGCCACCACATCCAGGGGCGCTGATTCGTAAGGGAGGGACAGCTTCCCGTGAGGATGTCGGTTAGTGCGATAAGCACCTCATTGACAGGTTCCAGCCGCTGGGGCCGAAGACCCCGGCACAGGTTCTCTTGGCTGATCCTGGCCAGTCGGTCGGCCTCAACCTGCTGGTCGTTGATCACCCCGGGTTCTCGCTCCTGTACCTCTGGCAGTAGACCCCGGGGGCATCGCCGGAATAACACTTCCGCCGGGGCGACACCAGTGGATGCATGTGGGGTGGTGCGATACACTCTCAGGAATTGATACAATGCCCGTTGGAGGGGCTGGCCTTGTCCTTGCGCAATCCGAAATGTCTTGTTCAGCGTTCATATCAGCCTTTCTGCATCGCCGTTGGCTCGAGGCCACAGTGTGGTTATCTTCTGATGTTGAACTCCACAACTGGCTAGAAACTCTGAGAAACGCTCGCTTTGGAATGGCGACCCGTTGTCCGAGCATAGCGTCAGGGGAAATCCGTGGGTTGCAAAGATCTTTTCCACGCCGACTACCACATGCTCGAATGCCACCGATTCCACGAACTCCACCTCGGGGTACCGGGAGTACTCATCGAATATGGCCAGAAAGTGGGTGCCCAAGGACGTGGACCCAAAGTCCGCATGCACGACCTCCCAGGGCCTGGTCCCTCGAGGCATTGCTTCGATAGCCGGTTCCCTCTGCACCGGGGAGGCTGCCTGACACCATACACAGGCTGCCACAAAGTCATCGACCCTTTTCTCCAGCTCCGGGAACCAGACCTTCATCCGCAGCCTCGCCTTCGTCTTGGCAGCACCCTGATGGCCATCCTCAGCCGCTGCAGCCTCCAGCTCCGACAGGGGCAGCGCATTTGGTGTTGCTCCTTCCACTATCATCCGGACATGGTCGTCCGCCTCTTCTGCGCAGGTGTCTCCCACCACTCCCCCACGCACTCCGGGGTGCCGGGAGAGGAAGTCAGCGGCATTGTTGGCGCCTGGCCGGTAAACCAGCGTGACCCCGTACTCAAGCAATGCGAGCATCCATCTCTCAATTCTGGCCGGGGGCTTTGATGACGAGCCCGTCAGGATCGGGAGCAGGGGTTTATGATCAGTCACCACAGTCACCGGGCGCCCCAGCACATAGAGGCGAAAATGTCTGCATCCCCACAGGACTGCCAGGGCCTCCCGCTCGATCTGGGAGTACCGCTGTTCCGTTTCCGAGAGCGCCTTGCGGGCGTATGCTACGGGACGGAGGTTTCCATCCCGGTCCACTTGGGTCAGGACCGCCCCCAGGCCAAACGGACTGGCGTCGACCACGATCTCCGAGAGTAGCGCTGGGTCGAAGAACGCCATGGTATCCTCCGTTGTTAAGGCGCTCTTGATGTCATCGAACGCCGACTGCTCCAGTGGACCCCAGTGCCAGGCAGTCTCTTTCTTGGTAAGAGCTCTGAGCGGCTCAGACCTTGAGGCCAGGTTTTGGATGAACCGACCACAGTAGGTCACCATGCCCAGAAAGCTTCTCACCCCCGACACCGATTCCGGGGGCTGTGCACTCTTTATGTCCTGAACTTTCCGCGGGTCGGGTGACACTCCTCCCTCCTTAAACACGAACCCAAAGAATTCTATGGAGGGGCGCAGGAATTCGCACTTGTCCCTATGGAGGGTGAGGCCCAGTGACTGCAGTCTCTCGAAGGTCTTGGCCAGGCGCTTCAGGTGGATCACCTCCGTGGTGGCAAACACCAAAATGTCATCACTGATGTTGAGTACCCCTTCAAGATCAGCAAGGGCACCTCGGATAATGTTCTGAAACACTTCCGCAGCCGATGACACCCCAAAGCTTAACCTCTTGTACCTGTAGAGTCCCCGGTGAGTGGTGAATGTTGTAATATACCGGGACTCCGGATGGAGGACAACTTGATGATACCCTGCTCTGAGGTCGAGCTTGGAGAAGAATCTGGCCCCTTGTACCTCAGCGATTATGTCGTCAATGGTCGGGGTCAGGTGTCGCTCCCTTTTGATGGCCTTGTTGGGCAGCCTCATATCCACACAGATACGAACTGAGTCCGGCTGCTTTGGTTTTCTGGCCACGACGATGGGGGACACCCATGGTGTTGGGCCTTCCACTTTCTCGATGATGTCCAAGGCCACCAGGTTATCCAGCTCCTTGTCGACCTGCTCCCTCAGATGAAAAGGAACTCTCCGGTGTTTCAAAGCAATGGGTTGTACTGAGTCATCAATGTGCAGCCGGACTGGATCACCGGTCATTCTCCCAATGCCGTTGAACAGGGCTGCGTACTTGTCAAGTAGATCATTGATATCTTCCAGGTATACTGAGTACGCAAAACTCACTATCCCGAGTGCCTCCGCAGCCGCACAGCTCAGCAGGGTGTTGTTGCTTATAGGGGTCACGTAGAATCGAGCCCTGATCGTCGAGCCTTCATGTTCCACCTTCGCTACGAACGCCCCGTCCAGCGGTATGGGCTCGAGTCCACCGAAGGCGAATATGCAAACTCTTGGCACAGCCAGGTTTGGTAGCGGGTCCAGAGCGTCATAATGTCCCCTCGCCATTACGTTGACAGATGCCCCTGTGTAAACCAACACGGGAACAGGCGAGCGGTTCACCTCCACCACACACCTTGGCTGCCTCCTGCTTTTGCCTTTCAGGACCCCCATGCTTGAGACGAAGAAAATGTTCTCCTCCTCCTCTTCTTCAGCCTCCTCTGCCTGAGTCTCCTCTTCCGCTTGATCTACCTGGGCCACGTTGGACGGCCGGGTTTGGCGTGGAGTCCAGATTCGGGCAGGACCTCTCGGTACCATGACAGGTAGAGCCGTCTTACACACTCTTGAGAAGTGATCCGGCAGTCCACATCGGCCACATGTTCTTCCTGCGGCTGGGCACTCTGTTGGGTGGGGGAGGTCATAGCCACACTTCTGACACGACTCCCCCGATCTTCCTGCTCTGTCACGGGGGGCTCCACCAGTCCTTCTTGTTCCTCTGCCGCCCCGCCACACAGCGCACACCTCTTCGGCCTTGATCGAGCGTGATCCCACCTCCATTTTGTTTGCCCGTGCCTCGGCCACTTCGTGACATCGACCCAGTTCCAGTATGGGGGGCAGAGTGATTCCCGGCTCTCTGAGGACCTGTCTCCTCAGTTTGCCGGAGGAGCATGCTTGGATCAGCATTGTTCGTATCATATCATCCGCGTCCCCCCATGCACACCCTTGGGAAAGGCGGCGCAGGCGGCCGTAAAAAGTGTCCAGGGTCTCATCATCCTTTTGTTTGGCCAACAGCATTACAAATCTCTCGAAGTCCACGTTGGCGAGTGGAAGGAAGTGTGCAAGGAGAGCCGCTTTGGCCTCACCATAGGTCTGGTCAACCGGAGTCAGCGACTCGAAGATCTCCTGAACCGCGGCTCCCGCCGAGTACAGCATGGTGGCCACCATGCTGTCATCATCATCGTCATCATCGTCCACCCGAGCAGCCCTGAAGTACATGTCCAGGCGGGCCACCCACCTCTTCCATCGGGGCCCCAGGCTAGACGGGGGGCCCGTGGGATCAAATTCTGGTATCGGTTGTAGGGCGGCCTGGGCTCTCGCTTGAGCCATGATGGGAGCCCCTTGTGGAGCGGCAGGCTGCGCCCATAGTGGTGCCTGATTCCCCGGTGGCAGCGGTTGCGGTGCTGCAGGCTGGGCCGCCTGATCTTCGTCCTGAGAGTCTTCCACAGGATCCGCAGTGTCACCGTCCTGGTCGCTGTCGGACATGGGACTGAGCGCACAGGCACCCCCACCACAACTCCTGGGGCCGCAACTCAGATTCCCACCATGCAGATGGATGCACCCCCATGCCAAGCACAACACGGGTCTTGAATTGTAGAGCGGAGAAGACGGTGACGTGTGTCCCCTTCCTTGAGCACCAGCCAAGAGTCATACACACAAAAAAAAAACCACCACCGGCCACCACCTTGTGATGATGAAGAGGACCAATAGAAGATGGAGCACCAACCACCACCACCTCGTGATGATGAAGAGGATCAAGAAAAGTGTCCTGATGATGAAGGGGGCGAGGAAGTGCCTTGCTGCCACCTTGCAGCAATGCACCGCAATGTAGAGGGCCCAAAAATTAAGCCATGTGGGTGGACTGGACTAAGCAGGCCCTGCCATAGTAGTCCTTATCCTGGCTTTCACTCGACGTAACAGTCCCAAAATATGATGAAAACACACAAATGGGCGTGCAGGTCATGCACTCAGCAACCATGAAATCCAAAAATCAGACCCGGATCACCTTCTCGTCCCGAACCGGAGCTCCGAGAATTTCCGCGGCCTTGTGTTCAAAATGGCCGCCAGCCACGTGTGCGGTCCGCAGCCACGGCGTGAAACGAAACGTCCGTGAACGTTCCGATCGTAAGAAAAATTCCAGAAGCCTTTCACCGCCGGGCCCGGGCATCCGTCACCACTCGTCGCCACTGTTGGGGGTTTGTCCTTGGCCCCCCCATGCGTGCCCGTGAGCCCCCAACCCGACAGAGCTCACACACACACGTCTGTCGGCTTCGGGCTCCCCGGTCGCTCTGCGGCTTCCGGGAACGCCCCGTTTATTAAAGCTGCACGCGGTGACGTGCAACGTCACGCCGCCGCGTGCGCAGCCCTTACGGGGCAACGCCACACTCCTCATCACTGGGGTGCTCGTGCGGCCGGGGACGGTGTGAGCATGCCCCTCCGTGTGGCCACAAAGTGAAGAGTGAGCGGCGGCAGCGTTGACTGCCGCCGAACAATGTGGAGGTGCGGAGTCACTGAACGAGTTCAGGGGTCCCAAACAGCAGAGGTGGCCCCCTCATGGGAGGCGGGCCCATCATCACCTGGGCCCGCAATCTAATGAAGAAAGAAAATGGCAAGCCCGCGCGGCCCCAAACAAAGGAGGTGGCCGTGTCCTAAGTGATCCATGCCGCTGCGGTGAACAAAATAAAATAAAAAATGGGAAAGTGAAATCGGGGTGGAGGCCTGCAGCAGCCTGGAACAGATGGCGCCAATGCCCAGGCCAGTGGCGGTGAGGTGCATGTGCTCCAGATGGGAGCATTAAAAAAAAAATGGTGGCCCTCCAAACAGCCCGGGCCCCTGCAAGCGATTTAAGGACTGCTCCATGCCGGAACATGACATAAGGACAAGTGCTCAGAGTTGGAGCGGCAACATCATTGCAGAACTTGCTCCTTGTCGGTGTGGGCCAATGTGCATTGGCCCATGCTGCACCCGGGCTGGTCGCGGTTGTGAGCCGTGATGATACGGCACTATCTCCTGCGCCTGCTCCGGTGGCTCAAACCGCATCGGGAGCGGGGCGTGGGAGGCTGTGGGCAGGTGTGGAGGACCACAGTCTAAAAGGAAGATTGTCTAAGAGCGGTTGAGGGACAATAGCCTGAAGAAGACATCGAGGACGGTAATCCCCGCACTACCTTTCTCCATCTGCCATCATGAAGCAGGGGGGGAGGCATCCAAATGAACAGGTAATACAGCTAATACATTATTGCACAGGCCAAGGGTGCCCATCCTGCATGCTGAGCAACAACAATAAACAGATAATACAACTTCTGCCTGGGGAAGTCCATGAAGTGATGAGGCCTAGACACTCTACTACCATTAGTTTGCGACAAGAAAAGCGGGTTGCAGCTCTTCTGAGTGCTTGTGCGCCCTGTTACACTTGTCACCCAGACACCCCGCCACCAGTATTGCCCTGCAAGCTGCACCAGGTGGAAAACAAAAGTGCAAGAAAAAAAAGTGCCTGTCAGTCAGCAGCACCCTGCGACGGGTGGCCCCCCCAAGATGCATATTGACTTGGGCAATGTTGGCCCCTGGGCCCCCCAGGTGCGGCTTTGCCGGCCACTGAACTGTGGTGTGACTGTCCTAAATAAACATTGGTGAGGATGCAAACTGGTTTCCTGCTACTCCACGGGTGCGCTGATGAACACTGTAGACATCCCCATGAAGGCTGGGAGCTGGCAGACTTGTATTTGCTTAAAATGGCCCAGTCGGTGGCCAATGTAAACTGGTGCACTCGGTATACGTGGAATGCTTTATGTGGTGCCAGGAACCCTCATTGGTGCTGTTCAGTGACATGGGACCCACTCACCCAGGTTAATAAAGGGTGCGTGTTTGTGGGATTTATGGTTTGTAGTGCTAGTGTGTGTATCATGCTGTGGTGTTCCATTTATTTTGTTGTTATGAAAAAGGAGGAGTGTTGCATGTCACCCCTGTTGGGAGACATGGTAGCTCGCACGGTTTTTGTCCTGGTCACATGGGGGAACCATGTGACCAGGTTAATAAAAAGAGTGTGCTGCTTCCGGCTTTGTCAGTCGATACTAAACTGACTCCGGTGTCGTTCCTCGGAGTGCACTCTGCTGGTGCAGCACCGCGTGGAGTAGGCCCAGGGACGCTACTTCATAGTCCCGCTACTTCAGAGTCAAAAAACCCAATGGCAAGTGGCGACCCATTCTAGACCTCCGAGATCTCAACAAGACACTGAAAAGTCTGAGGTTCAAAATGCTTACGCTTCAGATGGTTATCCGATCTATACAGCCGGGGGATTTTCTGGCGTTGTTCGAAGTGCAAGAAGCATATTTTCATATACCAATGCGTCGACGACACAGAAGATTTCTAAGGTTCGTAGTTGGTCCAACCCACTACCAGTTCAAAGTACTCCCATTCGGACTAAAGTCCTCTCCCAGGACGTTCACAAAGTGCTTGGCTCCAGTAGCAGCATGGTTTCGAAGAAAAGCTCATCATGTTTACCCTTATCTGGACGATTGGTTGGTAAGGGGGTCGTCGCTGATAATAGCATAAACAAGTCTAAAAGCCACCATGCAACTTCTGCAGCGGTTAGGCTTTGCAATCAACTTCGAGAAGTCCTCTTTAACTCCCTCAAGGTACTTGGTGTTTTTGGGTGCTGAGTTACAGACGCAGTCAGGACTGGTAAAACCGTCCTTGGAGGGAGTTCACAAACTCAGACACAAGGCAAAGGAGTGAAAAACCAACACCAGAGTGTCTGTGAGAAAATACATGTCACTACTGGGGGCCATGGCGTTGTGTATCCCATTAGTAAACAACTATCGTCTGTTCATGAGACCAATACAGGAATTTCTGGCAGACCGATGGTCCCAAAGTCAGGGATTATGGTCAGACAAATTGACTATCAACAACGAGCTTCTGCAAGTGCTTCAGTGGTGGCAACTCTCAGACAATCTAACGAGAGGGATGCCATTGCAGGAACCGGAGTTTCAGTTGACGGTGGTGACGGATGCATCGCTGACAGGATGGGGAGCCCATCTGGGGTCCCTGCAGGTGCAAGGTCAGTGGTCTCCAGGAGAGTCGACCCTTCATATCAATGTGCTGGAGTTGAGGGCGTTACGTTGGGCCCTAAAATTAATTTTTACCACGCATAAAGGGATCGGTCGTAAGAATATTGATGGACAATACAACGACAATGTTCTACCTAAGGAAACAAGGAGGTATTCGTTCCAGAACTCTCTCGGCCGAAGCTCAAGAAACATGGCATTGGGCTTCCGAACAGCAAATAAGTATATTGGCTTACTACCTGCCAGGAGTAAAAAATGTACAGACGGACTCTCTCAGCAGAGAGATGAATTAACTGCATGAGTGGGAGTTGAACGACTAACAGCTGACGAACATCTTCAGAAAATGGGGACATCCTTCCCTGGACCTCTCTGCAAACAGAGAGAACAAAAAATGCACACAGTACGCGAGCAGATGGCCACAACCCGACTCGCTGGGGGAAGCATTCTCCTTCCCGTGGACGGGCAAGTTTGCGTATGCGTTCCCTCCGTTTCCACTCATCCGACGTACTCTACAATGGATTCACAAATACCCATGTCGTGTGATCCTAGTGGCTCCTTACTGGGCGAGACAGTCGTGGTTCTCCGACCTACTCCAGCTGTCGATAACGCAACCAGTGAGGTTCCAGAAGATTCCGAACCTTCTATCTCAGGACAGGGGAGCAGTTTGGCATCACGACCCGAAAGGCCTCAGCTTGACAGCCTGGCTCCTCACTTCTCCGAGTTTGGGGCTCTGACCATTTCATCGGACTGTCACCGGATTTTACAAATAGCACGGGCTCCTTCCACGAATACTTCGTATGCATGTAAGTGGAAGAGATTCTGTATGTGGTGCAAAGATCAAACAGGATTAGAACTCCTGAACATCGCGGCAGAGCAGCTTTTTCCATACTTGCTGCACTTAGCAGAAAGAGGTTTATCTTTCTCTTCAATAAAGGTTCATCTGGCAGCCATTTCGAGATTCACTCGTAAAAGACATTCAACACATTTTAGCGATCGACTGGTTAAACATTTCCTGAATGGCTTATTCCGAACTTTTCCTCCAACCAAATGTTTCCTCCAAAGTGGAGTCTCGACCTGGTACTTGCAGGACTAATGAAGGCTCCTTTCGAACCTATGTCGTTGTCATCTTTAAAATTCTTATTGTGGAAATTAGCCTTCTTGGTGGCTATTACTTCAGCAAGACGACTTTCAGAACTACAAGCATTGGTTATTGACCCTCCATACTTGAGGTTTTTCAAAGACAAAGTGGTATTGGCAACCAACCCTCATTTCATACCAAAAGTTCCAACTATATTCCACAAGCATTCTTCAATTGTACTGCCGACATTCTTCGCAACACCCTCATCTCTCACGGAAAAAGCTCTCCATACGTTGGATGTAAAAAGAGCCCTAAAGTTTAATCTCAATCATACTCAAGATTTTAGAGGTACAAGACAACCATTTGTGGTTTATGGCCCTTCGGCAAAGGGAAAATCAATCTCAAAGCAAGGACTTGCCCGCTGGGTATCGCCAACGATTGCTTTTTGCCACTCGAAAGCAGGGAAGCCTCTGGAAAAGCGTCCAAAGGTCCATTCAACGAGATCCACCTCGTCTTCGGCAGCATTGTGGTCTGGAACCCGCTGGTGGATATCTGTCAAGCGGCATCCTGGTCGGTGCCGCATACACTCACTCTGCATTATTGCCTCAAGCAGCAACATGCAGAGGATATGCAGATGGGACGAGCAGTCCTACGACACCTGTTTCAGTAAGGTAAGCCCCACAGAGGGGTGTATCCTCTTGTCAATGTATCATAATTGTTTTTTTACTATTAATGTACCATGATTGAAAGTTTTTTTTACATTGCTAACTGCATGTGTGGCTATGATGATATTGGTTTGCATTACACACCTCCAGATTAGGAGTACTGCTATACAATCTATTCTAAGCATGTGAATCCATGAAAGATCAAATGCTGGAGAAGGGAGTAGTTTCTTACCTGTAACTCCATTTCTCCAGCATTGGTATCTTTCATGGATTCACATGCGCCCGCCAGCCTCCCCCGCATGCAAACCTTATATACTCTAGTCTACTTTGGGGGTTAAAATCTTAAGGGAGCCGCAGGGGCGGGGTTATTTATACCCTAGGTCCTATTGGGTCAGGCGTAAGCGGCCCAAAAGGACGTAGATAGGACACAGAAGTGTCGACATTTTTCCTATGGAAAACGTCATTAAAAATATACCGAGGGTTCCCAGCCTGACGACGGGGAATATTCTAAGCATGTGAATCCATAAAAGATACCAATGCTGGAGAAATGGAGTTACAGGTAAGAAACTACTCCCTTGTTCATGGTAAGGTTTGAGTTCAAGTATACTCTTTGCGTTTTGACCTGTTTAGATATTGGAATGGATTTACCGTCTACGTTAATAGAGGTGTATTCAGGGTGCAATCTCTTTAGTCGAGGTGGAGATCCTATTATAAGGATCTCTGTTTTATCTCCATTGAGGCATAGACTGTTTGTGGCCATCCAGTTTTGGATGAGGGAGTAGATTTTATTGATGTTGGCAGTGTCTTGTACCAGATCGCTCGTGATCGGGATAAGGATCTGAGTATCATCCACAAAATTAGTGTAGATAACTCCCATGTCGTCTAGTGCTGCAAACAGAAGTTTAGTGTAAGCATTATATAAAGTAAAAGAGAGGCATGAGCCTTGGGGTATCCCGACCGGTACTGGTATAGGGTCAGCTGCCTCCTCACCTATGGCTACTCTTGAGGTGTGTTCAGATAGAAATGATTTGACCTTATTGGTCACCTCGGATGAAAGGTGGAAGTTGTTAGATAGTGCTGTGCATGAACTATCATGGTCTACCAAATCAAACGCAGCAGATAGGTCGAGTAGAAGGAGGATACATAGGTTGCCTGTGTCTCTAATGAAGTCCATCTGTTTTTTGAGATCCAGTGCTGTCTCTGTACTGTACCTGGGACGAAAACCTGATTATCTCCTAGTAGGTGGTTATTTTCTAGGTGCATTTGTGTTTGGGAATATGCGATTTTGTCAATTATTTTGAGGAGGAAGGGGTACAGTGGTTATGGATCTGTTGTTTGTGGTTATGGTAGGATCCAGCGTGGGTTTTTTAAGGTGAGGTGTGACCCAGGCTTCTTTAATATTGGCAGGGATGGAGTTTCTACTGAAAGAGGTATTAATTTAATTGGTAATAATGGGTACTAGAGTGGGGGCACAGAGTTTGATTAATTTGGCAGGGAAGCTGTCGCCTTTACAATTCGATGGTTTGAGGGAGCCGGTGGTCTTGAGAACTTGATCTTGAGAAACCATAGTGAAATTGAATTTGGTTGATATATCTAGATTTTTTGTTGGAAGGTTGGGTGTACCTCTGTTTTATTGGGCAGTAATGGTTTTTTTAATAGTATTTTCTCTTGTAGGGTGTTGATTTTGGATGCTAATGCATCCTGTATGGTTGTACACCATGCTTTGCTGGGGCAGACAGGGCTAGCGGGTGAAATGGGTGTTTCTAGTTCTCTGATGATAGCAAATCGTTCTTTGCTATTGGGAGTAGAATTACCGATGCACATGTTCAATGCATTGGCTTTATGGGCTAAAACAGCAGATTTGTATTTTTTAGAGATTACCTAGAACTCCTTGGTAGAATACTTCACACCCATACTCATTGTAGACTGTGGCGTGCTAGGGGAAGCACGCCACAGGGCAGATGATTCTTTAGATGCCTTCTAGGCCCGTCCAAGGCAGTTGGCTTTAACTTGTCTACTGAGGGATGGAGAGGATGAGGTAAGGGCGCAGCTCATCCAAGGGTTACTTTCCATTAAATTGTGCCGTCAACTCCTGAGACAACCTGAAATATCCCTATGGCGCATCCTTGAACCTGGCAGATGCAACAAACCATTAACATTCAAGAAAAAATCCCCATAACCCGAGTTATACATGGAATCCTAACTTAAAACAAAAATAAATGTGTGTGGATAACTAGGAAAACATTTGAATATTATATAATTCAACTTCTAAAATGAAATCCTATTCATAAACCAATTCATCCTATGACATCCTATTACACAGTCTTTGTGTTTGGTAATGCTTTATATTTCATTTTATTTAATTTATACACATTATTCTTAACAAAAATCCCTAACTTTCCCTATAGTTAAAAGAATACACTTAACATTTACAATATTACAAAATACATACATTCATCAACATATAATTAATATTTTTACAGTATTTCCACAAGCACAAAATTTAACAAACAATACATAGTTGTTTTGCTTTTCAAAATTCATTCTATTTCAAGGTACTACGGGGAATAATCCCATCCATCCTTTCCCCTATGAATGCCAAAATCCATGACCCTCCCAGTTTATATACTATGCCAAAGAGTTGTTCTCTTTTGGAGTCTGTAATTTACAGGCTTCTCTCTGATGTCTCTGAATCTCCTCTAGAACGACCGGAACGGAAATCCTAGGAAATTGAGATGAAAGTACCAATTTCTGACTCCTGATTGGTTGCTAATATTCAAAAGTATGAAAATATTTAAGTTGGATTTAGATACACGGGATGCCCAACAGAAAATAATCCACTGTCTACAATCAGATATTTGTTGGTCCCGTAAAAAAGAGGTTGGTTCCAATACTCGCATGTTCTGGTATTGTGGAAAAATCTGTAAGTATTGGGATGAGGTCCTGCCCCCCTGGCCCCAGGCCCCCTGGATGTAGTTAGTGGTTAAGTCTGACTTGCCACATTTTCCATTGTTCTTTTTCTGGGGCTATTTCCAAGTGATTCAAGGTTATCCACTGGATATATAAAGCTTTATTTCTCACTAAGAAACAGATTCTTAAGAAGTGGAAGAGTAGCGGGAAACCTCAGCTTAAAGATTGGATCCAAAGTATATTACTATTGTCTGCTAGAGAAAAAGTATCATATGTGAAAAAAGAATTGATTCAAGAATACCAATTGATCTGAAACACCTTCAATACTTTATATGCCTAGATTCAGCCATGTACTGATCACCTTATAACCTGTGTTTGATTTGGGACCCCTTTTTCCCTTCCTGTTCTCGTCTCCAACTCTCGGTTTGTATTGTTTTTGTCTTGTTCCCCCGGTGGGTTGTGCGATCCTTACAGTTATCTACTTTATCGTTTAAGTCTATTAAGTGGGGTTAGGGTCCTCTTTCTTATGACGATATTGGGAAGTTTGGAAACACCTATTTTGTTATTCTTTTGACTTCTTTCCCATCATTTTGAGTATATCCTCTCTTGTTATTACTTTTATTGTATTTTGACAACGCTATTTTGTAACTTGTGTTTGTTTGTAAAATTAATAAATAAACGTGTAAACAAATAAAACAATAAAAAAGTATTCTGTTTTTAAATAGCAATACCACCATTGATAGACAATTTCTCCATAGTGAACTATACAAAATCAATTATTTTCTCACATTAAACTCCATAATCATCCTTCAGTCATCTATCCAACCGTTTTGGACATGCAGCCCCTTCAATTCATGGCCACATCTTCCATAAGGAAAATTACTTCTGTAACATAAACAAATCACAAAGACTAAAATGACATTTAGTTCTATCTAGCTATTTGCAATTGCCTAAGCTACATTCCATCTCATACAGTATGCATTATTTGCTTTATGAACAGGGTGACATTTTCAAGTTGAATTATATAATGTTTTAATTCATTCGGATTTAGCCATCCAAAGATCCAACAAACTAGTCAATGCGAGGGCTGCCTACATGGACAAGACAAGATGTCAGTGTGATATCAAGGCCACGCTTACCTTCGAGACCCCCACCCTGATTTGCATATGGTCCTTTGCCTTTCTGTATTGCCTTAGCCGGCAAAGAACAATGGTCTGTAGGGTTGCCCAGAGCAATTGTCAGATTACTTCTATACGATTCAGCTATCCCATTTTATTTTGTTTTGCTGATGTCATCCCCAAACTACCCATTTGTCGGAAACATTACATAACCACATCAAGAAAGACGGGTCTTTTTGTGGACATCCAAGGAGAAATAATTCCAAGGCACCAAAGTGGCATTAACAGCTGATAAGACGGTGGTGTGTTTTTTTTACCATAAAAGGGAACACAGAGATTGTTTTATATGCCAGCTATCATCATCAACAAAGCTTTTGTTTCGGCACCTGTGTCATAAAAGCAAAGATACACATCATCCAATGTACGAAGTCATAAATATTTCGGTTGGTAAAAAAAACAAATTGGCAATATATGTATAAAATCAAGAAATTCATACAAAGAATCAAATTAGTAGCCATGCAGCATGCCTTCATATCAGTCCATACATCTAAAGGGTTCGAATTGAGATTCAATGAGCGGGGGCTAAAACCTGCTCCTGGTTGCCGGGCCTAACCCTGTAGGAGGGAGCTACTGCAGAGGCAGTAGGAGCTACCAGAGATGCTCTTTTAACTTTTTGTCCATTTTCTATGAACCATTGTGTTTAAATGTATATTAGAAGTGTTCTAATTCTCCTTTATTAATATTCTCAAATACTAAAAGATAATGTCACATTTACATGTTTGGAAGGCACCAGTTGGTCATAAGAGCCAAAAGTAGCTCCTGGTGACTGTTGGTTTCAAGCTATCCAGGCTCTACTATGCTAGAAGCAGGAGCTAAATAGCTCCAAGCTCCCCTCAATTCCGAACCCTGCGTCAACCCCCACACCCGTCAAGGAGAGAAAATAGATGCATTGCAAAATGATAATATTCAATGTCTGACAAGCACAATACATTCATGTCAGTGCCAATATTGAAGCAGAGACTGTAGTTGAATTAGAAGAGGTTTTAATTTAAGCTTGAACACACACAAGTCACATTTGCCATTTGTGAAGGCATCATGAAGCAAGACACAGACAACAGATTCAAAGTTCAAACAAAATACTTTTATTAACTTAAATGTCAGGATGGGTGAAGGCCGAACTAACCCCATCCTAAAGGTGGGATCTCTCTACCTAAAGAAACTAATGATCGTCTGTTTCTGTGAGTTCAACTTAAAAGTCTGTCTGTGTCCAAAACCTATGCTTGTCCTCACATCTAAAGATACATAAAGTGTAGGGATGTCAGCAACCACAGAAATAGTGTTCAAAATACATTTCAGAGCTTCATCCAGCTACTGGGCTTTAGTATAGCCCATCTTTAAGTTCAAAGCACCTTCACAAACCAAACCTCACAGATCCTTTCCCCAAGGGTAACACAGTCTCAACACATTCTCATCAAGGATCTTGGGGTTCATCAAGGATCTTGGGGTTCCCTTCCTCAAATTCAACACCGTTCCAAAATAAGGCCTCAGGGTTCCCTTCCCCAAGTTTGCTTTTCAGTTCTCATAGTTTCCAAGTTTTCCACACCACCTTTGCAGCTCAACCAGGGCTTTCCGGTCTAGGCGCCGTTGTCGGATCACTTGGTCCACCCATCATAGGTCATGCAAACGAAAACCCTTGGCACTTCATTATAGTTACTAGTTATCTTTAAAGTTCCTTGCAGGCACCGGCTCCCTCTTTATACCTGCACCATTTAGTTATTTGCCGCACTTTCCACTTTGGCAGCTTTCTAGACTCTGCCTCCATGTGACTTTAACAACGTTCAGTTTGGGGAGACTTTCCTTGCCTCCTCAACACACTTTCGCACTTTGCAATAGTGTTGTATTCATTGTACTTCTCACTTGGTTTCAAAAAGCCATAGTTCTGGCTCCCCTGTAATTCTTATTCTCACAATGTTCATTGACTTCTTGATTTGACATTCATTATTGTCAGAATTGTATTTCACTTTCCTTTCATTCACACGATAGGTTTCACATGCTTCACACAACTTTATGTCAGTTTGGTATTCATAGATTGCAGGTAATATTCAGCAGCTTGTTCGGGTTTCATAAAACCCCCCTTTGGCCTCTTGACTCAACCAACATTTGCCTTTCTCCAATCGGCATCCTCGCATGCCTGAACCCAAGCCCCTGAAGTGCCCTGGCGTGACTTTGCCTCACCGTCACTCACCGGTATCTGGCAACTCCTCTGGGTGCCTTTCGGGTTCTCGCCTTGGCGTTCGCTAGCTCCTCATTGTCCCATCGGGACCCTTGGCTCGCCTTATCTGAACCTTTGTGCAGTGGAACACACCACACTCCTTCACAGAGTTGCCTCAGGCAGCAGCACTCACAGGTGAGCAATACAAAGTGCAATACCAACTCATCCAATGAGAGAGCGGGTGACACTGTTCTTTTTAGAAACAGAAACATATCTTCCAAGTCCAGTCTTACCATCTGAAATACGTGCATGGGTAGGGGTGGTAGTCAAAGGATCTATGGTATCTGCAAAACCGGTGCCCAATTCTTTCCGAAACTACCCTCCGAGGTCGCAATGGAACAACAGACTGACCCAAGTGAAATCAGTGCATCGGACGGAGACATTGACAATGACACAATGTGACGATCAATAACCCAAAAATCAAGATCGCGTGCACTGAAGCCTGCCTCAAATCTTGGATCAACACAGGACCAAACAAGAAGATAAAGACCGGTAAATTAGCAAAAAGAATTTTATGAGACGACTAGATAAGGAACACTGTATCTTGGGGCTTGCCCATGTTGTACCCCCATGCTACGTCACCTAGGCACTTCTGCATGAGAACACAGGCCGTTAATTTGATTGATCATTTGTACCAAGTGTCTTCTTACACAATAAAATGTCAAATAAACCCAGAGTCAATCATACCTGGACTTGTCTCTTTTGTGATCCACACTAAGTCATCACAGTGGTGAGAGGTGGGATAAGGACTACAACCCAATCGCTCAACCCGAAGAAGACACTCAAAGGCAACCAGACACAAAAACTACCACAGCGAATCCACTCAGAAAAGCAAAAGATGCAAGACACCATCTTCTTTCTTACAACTCCAGGTGATCCCTATCACCTATCATAGGCTCAGTGGAAATCTCAATTCCACACGTACATAGAAGCCGTAGATGGAAGAGACTTTGCCTCAGAAAGGAAGTCTGCATTACTCAGAAACGCCTTCAGGAATAAAGGCCAAAGTTCATTCGCACTACTGATGTTTCAAAGAAACCGAATGGGTCAGCACACAAAGATGCACACTAAGAAGCCCTGGCCATGCCAGATACCAGATCTGGTAATGTTTCAGATATAGTCTTAGAAAGACAACGTTTTTACACCAGACTACAAGCAACATCTGAATCGTTAGATGATTTAGTGACTGCGTATAAAGTAGTCAGCATGTGCACTTTTGGAAGTATGGCTAACCATCTCACAGGAGACCAGCTCATAGTCCACTGCCGAGATCCAAAAACTCAAGAAGCATGGCGATGAGCAGGAAGCCCACTCTATAACAATCCTTTTTCATAGCAAACACAGTAGAACGCTCTCTTCACTCAAAGAAGTTAGCCAAGTCCAAGTTAATGAAGACGCCTGAATTGTAAGTTGAAGATCAGCGAGGGGTAACGGCAGTCAAGATCATAGAATTCCAGGTGACAGTTGGCAAAGGTGCCCACCCGATACTCACAGGAGAGACCAAGGCCATGCATGTTTCCGGTGTGGAAATCACAAGCACATAGCAAGTGACAGAACGTGTCCTTTCAAAGGCAAGGAATGTAAGGGGTGCCACAAGATAGGCATTTCGCCACACTGCGTAATTCTGGAAGTAGATGCACCATAGCTGCAGTAAACGATGTCCCTGAGCATGAGGAACCAAGAAAGCAAGTGGAACCACTAGTCTTATCAGTGAGTGACGACAAGAACAATCGCAGAAGAAAAACATACTGCGACTTACACATAGACAATATGACTACTGCAGTGCTAGCAGACACAGGATCCAACTTCACCATCTTGCTGCAATAACACCATTTCAGACTTTTCCCACAAAGAAAAGATCAACCAAACAGCCTAGATATTGCATCCTGAGCCTACCAAGGACATAGAATTGTCCTAATAGGCAACAGACGCAGTAAGGTGACGTTCAAAAGACGTTTAGCAGTAATCAAAGTGTATGTATCTACGAAAGGTTGTGCTGTGCCGTGCTGGGATGACCTCTACAACAGAATACTAAATAGAGGTAGGAGGTTTTTTTCAACTGACCCAAATAATTAGCCCCTCTTTAGGTTACTAGCCTTGACAAAAACAACAAAGCTCATGGGTCAGGGTCGTTTTAGAGGAGTGGGGGTCACTTATTCCAATGGGATACTATTCATTAAGTCCCGGAAAGCTAACACTTCAAACTATTTAGTAGTGTATTAAATAACATATTTCATTAATTTTGATTTTGTTAAAAACGGTAAAACACATTGGGCCTCATTATGATTGTGCTGGTCCGGAAACAACGGTGCCGGTAAACCTACCGGCACCGTTGTTTCCTGACTGGCACCCTACGACGTCAGACCTGGCGGGCGTTACTGCACGAGCCCGCAGAGATACCGGAAGCACCGGCACTGTTGTTAACGGTGCCGGTGCTTCGGTGATGCCCATTCCCATGGAGACTCCAACGGTTATTGCCAGACCCGTAATGAGGCCCATAGAAAAAAGCCACGATAATATAACACATCTATAATTGATAACGTGTTTTCTGCTATACAGTACACTAATGAAAATTACGCACACTGCTCTTTCACTCTGCAAACTCAATTTCACGCTTTCATACAATTCAATACTAAAATCTCAACGTTTCATTCCTTTTTTGTCTATTAACACAACAACATTATAGGAATTTCATCAGGGGCTAGCTATCTACTTTTTCCGTTGGAAACAATGCCTGGGACTTGTTTCTTAATGTAGAAAAGACCCAATTATCTTCACCATGTTACATTTAGAATCATCAGTTCTGCAGGACCCATTTTACTCTCTTGAAACGACAACATTTGTGTCCGTTACCATATGTTTGTGTGGTTATGAATATGAAATCCGCCGTCACGGCCATAGCCGAAATTGACGGATACTTCCGCGTTGGAGCTGGAGACACAGAAGTAGGGTGTTTTAGTCCATTCTCTGTGTTCTTGCTTCCAGCCCCAGTTACGTGATGCAGCGCCGCTGGGAGAATTTAGCTCCCCGCCTCCCGGTTGACGCTGCGTTGCAACCCACTTTGGATGCTTTCCTGTTTCCGGGATTCCTTGCTCCGATCCTCTGCCGTCCGCTTTCGGATCTGCCAGAGGGTTCCCTGTTCTCCTGTGTTCCTATTTTTCCTCAGAACGCTACTCCTCGTTTCAATTTCCTTTCGCTGCTGTGCTTTATCTCCTTGCCGGTTCTGTTTCCGGCAACATCCGCCTCCCTCTCTGTCTCTTTATTTACCTCTCTCTCTCTCTCTGGACTTTCAGGGTTTTTTCCCGTACTCTCTTTCTGCTGGGCTCCTCTGAGCTGTGCTTGCTGCTTACCTTCCCTCTTCCTGGAACCAGTGCCATATCTTCGAACTGCCACAAGGAGCTTTCGACTTCCCTGACACTGCTACTCCTTGGCTTCGACTTCTTGGACATTCTAACTACAACTCTGCTGCTTGCCTCGCACCATTGCTCTCATCAGCGATTGTCCTGTCATCTGGATTGGAAGGGTCGACACTACACTACAGGGTTTTTTCCCTTTTGGGTTTTTCCCTGATTTCTGGCTTGGTTCCAGAAAGGGAGTCACGGGGCAGCTGTTTAAACAGCAGTCACTGTGGCTTCCCTCCGTGACAAGCACATCCATCTTAAGAAGGGGAGAGACTACCTTGCATGACGACGCCTACAAGAGACCGACAACTCAGACAGCTCAGGTGAGGAGAGTGTGCTTACAGGGGAGAAAGAGATTGCATTGCACCCTTCACCACAGAATACAATAAACGAGTTGTTGCTACTCAATTTAAGAACATTATATACTATTTGTAACATTTTGGAGATTAAAGAACTCAATACTTGCCATTCACTGCGGCATATGTAAGGTAGCCTCTGTCTCCGTCTAACTGCCCAAGGTATTGTCCCTTGGGGAAGACGATTTATATATGGGTGTGTGTGTGTGTGTGTGCATCCCAAGATACGTTTTCCGGTTTGGATTGCAGCTTTTAACATTCATGTGGAGAATTTTATTCACAATGTCGTCTTACTACTTACATTATTGTCACCATTTAATAGTAGTTAGGTATTGGGATTCACTTGTCTTGGAATCTTACTTTTAGTACATAGAATGTTTTAAAACGAATGTATATAAATCCCACAGTTTGTTAATGACGTCCACCACCATTCTCAGTGTTTAATGTTTTTCGACCACTTATCCACTTACCTGATTTGGACTTTCTATTTCATTGGGTGCTCTTAATGTGCGCATATGAAAATCCCTCAGGGGAAGGAGAGGGAAATGGGAGTCCATTCCCAGTCACTAAAACAAGAGGGGATCGAATTATTCCTCCCGCTTGTGCGGTTGTGTGATCAATGCATATAAGACTAACTGTGATAGATCTAACAACTCGACTGAGCCGGTAAAGGACAGCATTTCAACCTGGTATGGCGACTTTAATTTTCACAGTATTTGTGTTGTCAAACTTTGAAAGATCCGCTTAGCGATGTAATTTCATCATTTGTGTCCGAATCCACTGTTATTCATTTGCTATGGAAAGAGGAAGGCGACTTTATATTACAATGTTCCCTTTTGGTTGTTTGCTTTTGGTCATTATTAGTGATGCCTCAGGGTGAAATTACTGCATTCTCAATATGCCCTCACCGATTTGGCACTATTCTGTCCTTTAATTGACCCAGGTTCAATCTTCCTGCCGGCCGCAGTTCTTACTTGCGCTTTTGTTCGCCCTCTTCTAGTTAGATCATATACGCCGATCCTGTTAATTAGGCGGGAGATTTAAACGTAAGCTTCCATTGACCAGGTCGTGTTAGTCCTATTCTTGTGTTCTTGGCTCTAGACAGCCCACATTGGTTCATTATTGAATAATTGTGGCCAGGGCATTGTCAGTCCTCTTTCTGTTTTTACTTATTTTGTTATGTTGATGCACAGGGGGCGGTAACTAAACACATCGCTAACTATCCTCGAGTCATGTGTGATATACCAAAACCCTTAACCTTGCAGGGAGGAAATACAGCGGGATAAGGGTGAGTTACAAGAACACATCAATATACCAAGTTCTAGTTGTCCTTGTACGGAGAGCGCTCATATCATGATATAGTGACAACTCGTGCATGGTGAACGTGTTCATGGATTTGCAGGATGCACGTGTAGTGCTACTGTCTTACGCAAGACCTAATGACCTTACCGGTTTCAGTTTAGGTTTTACATGATGTCCCTTTATTGAAATGGAATCTAGACGGCTCATTGGGATTTGGGCAGATGGTTGCCTCACCTACATTACGTCTGATGTACATCTTGACTTAGAGACTTGATATAAACTAAGAGACTGGATACTGTTCACAACACCTCTTATCAAGTTAATATCCCGACCATTCTTTTTTCTCATTGCGACCTCTTTCTACACTTTTGGCTAGAAAAATGTATTTCTCTTCTTTATTTAGTAATTTTCTCTTGTCCATGTTGGCGTCTTTCCCAGTTTTTAGTTGGAAGAGGACTGAGCACTTGATCTCTTCTGATGTGTGAATAAATACAATACAGTGGGCTAGAAGTGGAGCATTTTGTATCAAATTTTTTTTAATACAGCCCTTATGTTCAGTTATCCTTGTCTTGATTTTCCTCTTGGTTTTCTTCTGTATAGTTTTTTACAGTGGCACCATATCCCATAAATAACCATTTTGCGGTTGGTAAAGCTTGTCTGTCTCCGTGGTTTTACTAGACCGATGTCTACCTCGATACTTTTAATAGTTTGGGAACAGCAGAAACACCTTCCACAGGAAAAATGGCCCTTCATTGATGGGAGGCCCCACTTTTCTGGCATTGTTGGTTGTCCTTATGGCCTCATGCTTATGTCATTGCGTGTTATCTGGTCTTTAAGATTTGTGCTTCTTTTAAATGTTAAAATTGGTTTACTTATCAGGCAAGTACCATTTTCCAAAATCTTCCAATTTGTGTTAATGATCTTTTGTATTGAGTTGGAAAGGTTGCTCTAGGTATTCACAAACCCCAGTTTCTCATCTTCTTTTTTGGTTGTCCACATTTGCTCATATTCTTAAAAGGTATCACGATTGTTGTTGCTGGTGCTTTTCAAGGGCTTAGCTGTTAATTCCCTTGGGTAACCTCTATGGTGTAGCATATCACTTAGTTTGCAAGCTTCTTTCTTAAAATCTTGGTTCTTCATGCTGTTCCTTTTTAGCCGTAGGAATTGACATAGTGGTAGGTTATCCCTGACATGTCGTGGGTGAAAACTGCTGTAGTAGAGTAGAGAGTTTGTGGAACGGTTTTACCAAGAGTGTTTTTCTCTCTTCTTCGACGGTGATGTTCAAAAGTTCTGTTCTTTTTTGCTCAGATTATGGGTACATTTCAAACTTCTCCCACTCACAAACTTGTTTTGCTTCTGTCTCATTAACAGAGCATCTATTAGAAGTCAAACTGGGTGCTTGCTCCCACAAACAAGTGTTATCAACACAACATATGAATGTCACAGAACCTTTAGAAGGGCACAATGATATGTTTCGAAAGACCATAAGCTCTCTGACACAATATATTCACTGGATTGTACTGCCTGAAGAAGCCAAACCACTGAAACACAAAGTTCACACCCACGCACAGAACTCAAGCAATTATTATATAAATTACTGAACCAAGGATTCATTGAGTCCGTTGAAGCCATGGAGTGTTTCAGTCCGGTGTTGCTTAACTACTGAACAAAGAAAGAAGAAGGTCTGAAACTGTGACTGTGTATCGACCTATGCAGCCTAAATATGAACATCATCACTGATTCGTACCCGCTACCAAATGGTGCATGATGTGAGAGTGTTCAGTAAGCTGTATTTGAAAAGTGCTTACCACCAAATACGACTTCATTAAGATTCAAAGGTACTCACTGCTTTCGTCACACCGAAAGGCACCTTCCAGTACCCAAGCATAGTATTTTTCCAGGATGGCACCGTAGTCTATCGCCCTAAGGCGGAATCACGCTGCATCACCCTCAGCTGGCTGCTAATCAAACTGGAGCACAGTGGACCTACCTTGAGGAAGCAAACCTGTAAATTTGAAAAGCCGATGTGGAATATTTTGGTCCCACCGTTTCAGCATCTGGAATCCATCCGAAATAGTCCCTTGCTGAAGCAATTGCCAAAGTTCCCAGTCCCGCGAATGAGAAGCAGCTGAGGTCGTTCATTGGACTAACAGAATATTATGCAAAGTGTGTAGAAGGCTTCTTATCTAAAACAAAACCACTCCGAGCACTGCTAAAAAAAGAATGTGACATACGAATGGACACATGCTTGCCAATCCGCTTTCGACATGTTAAAAGAAAACATCCTGAGTGCCCCCAAATTGAAACCATTCATCCTAGACAACCCAACCATAATCCCCTTGGACGCCAGCGCTTATGGCCTAAGAGCGGCCATGATGCAGAAGGAGGAAACAGGCATATCTGTAGCCACCTTTTGCTACCAGAGCACTCGCGGAACCAGAAACAATTACTCCTGAGTATGGGTCACCGAACATTTTCGGAATTACGTATGGGATCGGAAGTTCACACCTCGCACCAACCATAAATCTTTAGTACACATCCTGACATTAGGGGGTACAAGCAAAGTACCGTTGCGACTTATTTATTTATTTATTTGAATTTTTGGTTAGCGCTGGCCCTACCCAGAGGGCTTTGCAGTGCCTTACATGGTTCAAAGTTTGAAAAGGTGGGAGTTAAAAAAATAAATTACAACATGTTTTCTGGAAAGGATAGGAAGATTAGGATTGACAAGTGATAGCAGTGGAGGAGGGCAGGGTTATGTGTGGGGGAACAGGTATGTTTTGAAGATCTTTCTGAAAGTGGAGATGCCCTTTGTGCCCAGTGGGAAAATGTTTGTTTTTGTGTGCATGTGAGTTTGCTGAGTGGGATGTGTAGATGGTGTTGGCTGGTGTGTCTGTGTGGGTGATGGGTTTCAGTTTGTCATGAAGGTAATATGGCATTTTGAGGTAGATGCCTTTGAATACAATGCAGTGTCCTTTGAAGGCACTTTTCTGGCATAAGGGGAGCAAGTGTAGATGGGCAAGAGCCAGAGTGATATGTGAATATTTCGGTAGCCTGACTAATGTGTTTTATATGGCTTGCAGGGGGTCGAGGGTGCTGTTGGGGAGTCCATTGAGGAGGGCGTTTCCATAGTCCAGCTTTGAGAGAACCAGTGCTTGCACTGCGGTGCAGAAGACTAGCCCGTCTCACAGAAAAGCTTCAGGAATCCATATTTGAAGTTATGTATCTTCTAGGATGGCAAAACACGCAAGCTGATTACCTGTTACGGCTTCCCTTGCCACACAAACCAAACTAAGGGAATGATTGTGGGAATTATTGTATAGTAGCGCTGGCCCAAGAGGCGGTAGGAAAACGTTGTATCCAGTATATATGCATCCGTATGGAAGCAACAAGTTCAACAGGACACAGGACTGCAAGTTGTGGCTAAAAACACAAAGAACGGATGGCCTTCTGAAAAGACCTTACCCTGTTTCTACAACAATACAGTAAAATCTCCAAAGAGCTCTTGGAAGAGGATGACTTACTACGTAGACATGACAAACATATGCCTACCACCACCCTCATCATAACACTGATGTCTCTGGCGCACAAAGCCCACTTAGGCAGCACACTGTCTAAACAATGATTGCGAGAATGCTACTTGTGGCTAGGCATTGACAGTGACACAGACACACATTGCAGCTTGTAAGGAAGGGGCAAGGGACTTGTCGTACACACACGACCGATGCAGTCAGTGAAAGGGACTGGAGTTCTATGGTAGAACATGGGAATATACTTTTTCTGATGTTTGTTAATCTGCTTAGAATCACATGCTGTGCATAGGTCCGACATCCAGTGGTCACTGCGGAGTATTGCATTTTGTTTTTCGTAGTCGAAAAGGGGACGTCGACAAGGCGTGTCTGTAACACTATCCCAATAGTGACGTGCGTTGTACCCACAATCCCTCACGCGTCGAGGTCCCTCAGATTGTTTTTTTCCGCCCAGCTACTGGTCGCCTTTACGCAGAGCTCCTCGAGAGACATTGCAGATTTCATCTCCTCGACCTTTGGTCGTTTTCCTATATTAATATAGAACATATCGATCCCCCCCCTCGACGCTGTTGTGAGGCTGTCTCCGCCGAGCAAGATCTTCGACAGAGGGGACGAGCGGAGGAGATCCTTCGGCGTTGCCGAACACGTGGCCTGGCCTCGCAGGCCAAATACAGTAGGGAGAGTGGGGGTCGTGGGACATCTCTAGTTCTTTTCTGAGAATGCCTTTCCTTTTCCCCTTCCTTTCCCTTGGGGTGGTTATCACGATTTATTGCCTCGGCTATGGAGAGGACACCCTTTAGGTTTTTGCCCGCTTTGCAAGGGCAAGTTTACTTGGAAGGACAAGCATTCACGGTGTAACCGCTGCTTGCCCCTCGATCACAAAGAGGAAGGTTGCACGGCTTGTCGGCTTCTTAAGCCGAAAACTCTAAAAGACCATAGGGTCAAGAGGTGGGAGGCCTACGCTATGTCGAAGGCCGACGCTCCACCCACCGTCGCTACCTCCGACAGTGACGAGGAACGTGATACCACGACCTCCGCTACGGAAGCCGAAAACCCCCCTAGAGAGCGCACACGCGCTTCGTCGTCTGTCCCCGGCCCCGACGGGCTCGGCTCACGCCCTGCTTATGGGGATGAACACCCGGCGACATTGACGCACACAAGACCACACATAAGCACACAACCCATGGCTCTTCTTCGTCGAAGGCGAAGAGAGCATCAGCGCCCAAGGAGACGCAGGTTTCACCGGCGGCCTCCTCGGACCGTTCGGGTTCGAAGCCCCTCTCGCAACCGCAGCCGCGACCAGCGACTGGGCTTTCGGAAAATAAGGGCGCCGCCCCAAAATCATCGGCCGGCGCGCATCAGCAGAAAGCGCATGCCGCCGTAGAGCGATCGACACCCATAACGTCGAAACCACAGCCCTCCGCTGACAAACGAGTCGCTGAGAGCTTGGCGAGGATCGTGGTAGCCGACGCCCACAAGCGTACGCCGAAAGACTCGTCGAGCGCTACGCAAAGGTCGAAAGACACGCCGAAAATGCCCGAAGAAAGACAGGGACGATCTCCTTCAGTCAAAGGGATTCCCAACACACCTGAAGGCTTTTCGGAGGGCGACGGGACACTTTCCTCGATGTTGTGGGAGAGGTCGAGCCGTTTTCAGCTACAAGACACCAATTTTCCCCCGCTAGACCGCTCAGGGGTACCCCATGAAACCATGGAAAGGCTCCATCTCTGCATGGAAAGAATGGAGAGGTTTATGAATACCCAGAACCCTCCCACTCCCAAGAGAATAAGAGAAGGGCCTCAGGAGGACCCCAGGGGCAAAATTCCGAGACTAGTCAATCCCCACCAGGACACAGCCTCAGACTTCCAGAGTGTGTATGACCTCACTGGGGAAGAACATTATTTTGAGGAAGAGGATGGTTTTATGGACGAGGAAGAGGGACGGAACCAGGAGGAAGGTCTGGAAGACAGCCCAGACTTGGTAGGAGAAGGCTTCGGAGAAAATCCAGAAGAAGGACCTTCTCACCCCTGGCAATCCCCATCAATATATTCCGACACTGTTGTCCTGAACCTAAATCCTCCTGACAATTCACCTATTAGAAACACGTCTCCCATTGACGATCAGCCCACATTTAATGCCCTGTTGCGCAGAGCAGCAGCACATTTCGAACTGGACACTGGGGAGCTCTCCCCTGAATTAGACTTTGTGGAAAGAGTAATTAAGGAGAAACCCCCGGTCAGTCAGACCATTCCCCTCCTCGCTTCGGTGAAGAGAAGAATCATCCCTTCGCTGTCCACACCCGCACTAATCAGAGGGGTCAATCCTAGAATTGAAAAACTTTTCACTCCTTCACCCTCAGACCCGCTGTACATCAGGGGACATTCCATTCCGGATTCCCTGGTAGTAACCAACACAAGAAAGAGGGCAGGGGTACCACTTTCCTCCAGTGAGGCACCACCTGACAAGGAGGGCAAGCGGTTATATGCCCTTGCAAAAAGAGTTACATCCTCGGCTGCCTTTTCGGCAAAAATTACAAACAACAACTCTTTGCTCGCTAGCTATGCGGACGCGCATTGGGCCAAAATGCGCAAAGAAGCCGAAGAAGCGCCGGAACCATTACGTACACGCCTGCTTACAACTATTGGCGAAGGAACCCAGGTCAACCAGAGTATTGTAAAGAGCTCTCTGGATGCGGCAGAAACTGCGGGACGTTCCCTAGTTCAGGGAATAATCCTAAAACGCCACGTATGGCTGCGCAACTCAGGGTTCAAACCGGAGACACAGGCGTCTTTAATAAATAAACCTGTTGAAGACTCAAACCTCTTCGGGAAAGCGGTGGATGAGGCTCTGGAGATGGCTAAAAAAGAGTTCGATACTATCAAAACTCTTGACCAAATCTCTAAGCCCTCTACCAGGCACGGCTATGGCAACAAACGCTTTTTTCGTGGCCAACGTCAACAACAAAACCAGCAGCAACAGTACCCTGCCACCAATTTCCAGACCAATAGTGGCCAGTACAGCCAAAGAGGCCAGCGCCGGGGCAAAGGAAGAGGCCGGGGGTCCACCCCCAGAGGCTCCCAAGCCCCCAACAACACCAAGTGACGCAAAGATTCGCGTCCCCTCCCATGCAACACCGGTCGGGGGCCGGATAACATCCTTTCTTCCAGCATGGGAGGGTATAACGTCAGACCGCTGGGTACTTTCGACCGTAGCCCACGGATACTGCATCGAATTAAACAGTTCCCCAACATACAAACCCCCGAGGGGACGTCGCATGACACCGGAACATCTTGCCATCCTTCTCCAAGAAGTACAACAACTGCTGGAAAAAGGAGCCATAGAGGTCGTACCTCTATCTCAGGTAACGGAAGGCATTTATTCAGTTTACTTCCTTGTACCCAAAAAGGATCTAACCATGCGCCCTGTATTAGATCTGCGCCCAGCGAACAAGTTTATCAAACCCCAAAAGTTTTGTATGGTGACCTTACAAGAAGTGATCCCACTGCTATCACAAGGAGATTACATGACAACATTGGACATGAAAGATGCATACTTTCATATTTTAATGTTGCCAGCGCACAGAAAATACCTCCGGTTCATGATAGAGGGCAAACACTACCAGTTCAGAGTGCTACCCTTCGGCATAGCATCTGCACCAAGGGTATTCACGAAGGTGCTGGCAGTGGCAGCGGCCCACCTGCGCAGGTTTTCCATCCCAGTTTACCCTTACCTCGACGACTGGCTCATAACAGGGGATTCTTACGAAACATGCTTCTCCAATACCCAAAAGACTGTAGACCTTTTGTTCCAGTTGGGCTTCTCCATCAACGAAAAGAAGTCCAGCCTAGACCCCAGCCAAATCAAACAATTCCTAGGGGCTCTAATTCAAACAAAGGACGGCCTCGTCTTCCCCTCCAAAGAGAGGGTCCAAAACATGCTGTTTCAGATCCCTCAATATGTGGCCGTTCGAGAGGTGACGGTACGCAAAGCAATGCGCTTGCTAGGCATGATGGCGTCGTGTATTTATTTGGTACCTCACGCGCGCCTGTGCATGCGCCCAATGCAAGAGTGGCTCAACAGCCAGTGGTGTCAGGCCAGCGGACTATGGGACGATCTAGTGGTGGTCTCGCAGGCCTTAGTTCTCTCACTACGGTGTTGGACAAAGGAAAACCTGGAAAAAGGGAAACCCTTTGTCACACCTGCGGCGGAAGCCACTCTAACCACAGACGCATCCCTCACAGGATGGGGGGCTCACCTATCCCATCAGACTGCTCACAGAGAGTGGACTCCGAACGTAGCATCCAAACACATCAATCTTCTGGGGCTACTAGCGGTGTTCAAGGCGCTAAAAGCCTTCCAGGAACACCTACAAGGCAGGACAGTGATGGTCCTTACAGACAGCACCACAGCCATGTATTACATCAACAAGCAGGGGGGAACCCACTCTCCAGGACTGTCCAAACTGGCCCAAATATATGTAAGTGGGCTCTCAAACAGAATATGTTCCTACTGTCACAACATGTACCAGGGGAACTCAATCTGCTGGCAGACAAACTCAGCAGGGATTTCCCCCTGCCCGAAGAGTACGAATGGCGACTGCACGAAGACATCGTCTTTGACGTCTTCACGCAATGGGGATTCCCAGAAATAGACCTGTTCGCAACCCTGGAGAACTCACAATGCCAAAGTTACGCCTCCAGGTACCCCCAGAACCAATCCAAGGGGAACGGTCTGTCGATTCAATGGTCAGGGAAATTTGTTTACGCTTTTCCCCCGACTCCCCTTCTCAACAAGGTGGTGCACAAAATGCACCAGGAACAAGTAACCATGATACTGGTGACCCCAATGTGGGCCCGAAAGCCATGGTTCGCTCACTTGATGGAGATGTCTCTATCTCCCCCAGTGAAACTCCCCTGCCCGTACAACATGCTGTCACAAGACAGGGGCAGGACTCTGCATCCATGCCCCCAGAACATGAACTTAGCAGCCTGGCTCCTGAGATCATAGAATTTGGACATCTACAGCTCCCGCAGAGATGCATGGACATCCTCAGGGAAGCCAGAAAACCTAACACTCGCCACTGCTATTCTAGCAAATGGAAGAGATTTGTCATCTGGTGCAGAGGAAAGAGCATCAACCCAATTGACTGCTCTCCCACACATATTGTTCTATACCTGACCCATTTATTGGATTCAGGTCTAGTGTTCAATTCCATTAAAGTACACCTAGCGGCACTTTCTGCATACACCACTTCCCAACTCAAAGTGTCGTGGTGGAAGATCCCTGTTATAAATGCCTTCATGGAGGGAGTAAAGAGAATACACCCCCCGATAGCTGACCCAGCTCCCGGATGCGACCTTAACGTGGTACTTACCAGACTCATGGGCTCACCATTTGAACCCATGCACAAAGCATCTCTTAAAGACCTCACTCTTAAGACTGCTTTTCTAATAGCTATCACCTCCATCAGGAGAGTAAGTGAACTACAGGCTCTTTCTGTTCTAGACCCCTTTGTTACAGTTCACAGAGATAAGGTGGTTCTACGCACTCACCCAAGGTTTGCTCCGAAATTCATCTCAAAATTCCACGTAAACCAGTCTATAGAACTACCAGCGTTCTTTCAAAATCCTTCCAACTTGGGAGAAAGGACTCTGCACACACTAGATGTCCGCAGAGCGGTCATGTTCTACATGGAAAGAACCAGACCACTGAGACAGACTAATCAGTTCTTCGTCTCGGTGGCAGCAGGAAGAGAAGGGGATGCAGTTTCAAAGTCCACTATTTCTAGATGGATTGTTCAATGCATCACTCTCTGCTATACTCTTGCTAAGAGAGAACTGACCTTTAGGCCAAGAGCACATTCTACTCGAGGCACGGGGGCGTCCATAGCATTCATTGCAAATGTTCCCCTTGAGTCCATCTGCAAAGCGGCTACCTGGAGTTCTGTGCACACCTTTACAAAACACTACTGTCTAGATGCACACTCTAGATCTGACTCCCAGGTGGGACAGGCAGTATTAAGACATCTTTTCTCTACTGTTCCTTCTCATAACCCACCGCCAACTCCGGGTACTGCTCGCTAGTCTATGCACAGCATGTGATTCTAAGCAGATTAGCAAACATCAGAAGACAATGCATTACTTACCGTAAGAGCATTTCTGATGGTTGTATCTGCTTAGATTCACATGCGCCCACCCTTCCTCCCCGCTCGGATGGAAGGAACATAGACATCCTTTTCTATATTTCTCTCTTTTCTGTACTCACTCACGTCTAGAAGGCTCCCTCAGGGCAGAAAAATACAAACAGAGGGACCTCGACGCGTGAGGGATTGTGGGTACAACGCACGTCACTATAGGGATAGTGTTACAGACACGCCTTGTCGACGTCCCCTTCTCGACTACGAAAAACAAAATGCAATACTCCGCAGTGACCACTGGATGTCGGACCTATGCACAGCATGTGAATCTAAGCAGATACAACCATCAGAAATGCTCTTACGGTAAGTAATGCATTGTCATCCGTTCAATGGATAACAAGCCTCTGGAACACACCTATGCACTAGTTATCACTGACTACACATTGAAATGGATAGGAGCTACCTTTATGCCGACAATCAAGACAGCCGTCCCAATCTAAGCATTAACCGAAGCATATTCCAAAGAGAAGGTTGCCAAGAAACCATAGTGTCTGACAATGGAATGTAACTGGTGTTGAACAAGATGGTAGAGTTCCTCAAGCAAAGCATCATTTGTCATCCAAGAGCTGTACTATATCACCCAAGAGGAAACATAAAGGTGGAAAGAGCCAACAGGATGATAACAGCATCCAGGCAATTAGCCTGAGCAAATGGCTCAAACTGTCACAAAGCGGTCCAAAGAACATTATCAACAAATAGAGCTACATAACATTCCTCCACAAGCGTTACGCCTTTCCAACTAACGAGGGGATGAAAAGCTAACACAAAAGGGAATCCTTTTGTGGACACATACAAGATCGAGGAAATCAAAAAGAAACACAAGAGTGAACCACGAGAGAGTAGAGCAGGTGCATACATGCCAAAAAGAGTTGTTCAACAAAAGGAACATCACAGCGACCAGAAGAGTATGCGTTAGAGACCGAGTGAAGATCATAATGCTACACAAGGGCAGAAACACTTAAACTACATATAGCAGCCCACCAATGGTTCTCGCCATTCAAAATGACACCATAACTACGGAAGGGGGCAATTGAAATATGTCATGAGTTGCACTGTATAGAAGAAAAGAAGCTGAGAGTCTTCAGGGATGTTTAGCAGATGGACATCAAGGGATGAGTGAGAACTTTTGTTTTCCAGGAACTCCAAGCAGAAGCACAAGAAGTACCTGTGGGAATAGATGAAACGCAGAATGGAAAAGAATTCAAAGGTATGGAAAAGGGACTGCTTGTGAAAGATCACTGGAGAGAGCAGAGTAACATCCAGGTCGCATTATTGATTACCTAGAGGGATAAGTAGCATTGGGCAAATCCGTGTTCCGACCCGGAGTTACTTCACCTATGCATTTCTGTGTAAGTAGGCTCAGAGTGTGGTGGCACAGGGGTGCGCAGAGAAGAGCCGGACACCACCGGAGAGTGTATGTACAACACAGTGCTCCACACTTCCCACGTTCCAGACATTAATATGTTTGCTAATTTCAATTGGGAGTCTTCCTATTGTGAGAAACCTGACAATATTCTCCCACCTACTTCCCCGGGATCTTCCTTTCAGGTGGCCAGGGAAGGGTCATTGTTGTTGGATCCTGACCCTGAGGGTGGACCAGCGAGGGAGGATCATCTGAGTGGAGGGTCACGGGGGATTGGGAGGAGAATACCCAAGGGTGAGACATGGTATCCACCTTTTCCAATTATATTCCTACCCACTCTCCCTCAGCCTTAATGGGATATTTTCAATCATACCCCATATCCCCCTCCCCATTTCCAATAAATACTGGGATGAAGAAGAGGCAATCGGGAGCAATGAGGATTACCCATAGAAACAACATAGGAATACAAAGTGAGACCTACCAAACACTTTTGAATTGTCCCACTAATAGAGTCGGGCAAGGTCAGGCTCTTTACTTCAACTGTGCACACCTGATTCCAATTGACTCCCCTGCAGTATAAAAAAGGTGGTTATGCCAGAATCAGAGAGCGAGCTGGGGATGCTGACTGGACCAGAGGAACCAAGGAGCATGGAGCAGCAGGAAAAGAAACCTGGAGGATCCGGAGGGGAACGGCTGCTGCGTCGCTGGCGTGGTGTTCGTGCGGGGCTGCAGCGTGGCTATGGAGCCGTGTCTCCAGGGAGCCAGAGTGAGGCACCCTGCATCCTGTTGCATCCTGTTGGTAGAGTCCACAGAAAGGCTTGTTCCCTTGAGACGTGTGACAGTCCCAAGGGTGCCTGAGGGGCAGGTGTGAGACCCTGACATCAACCCAAACAAATTTGACCTGCTCACCGGCACCGCGCTACTGTTGGTGAGTTTCATGAGACCGCGCGGGTGGCCGGAGCGGAAGATGGAGCGTTGTTGAAAGAAGAGCTTGGTAAGCGAAAGTTGGAAAGCGGTGAAAGAAAGCAAAGCGAAGCAAGAGAAAGGTAAAAGCAACACGAAGAAAGAGAAAGCTGGAAAGCAGTGAAAGAAAGCAAAGCGGTATGACAGAAAAGGGGCGTTAGAAGCGCGGACGAGTGAAAGACAGCAAAGTGCACTGGCGGTGTGGCACAGCTAAGAGTGGGTGCGAGAGAGACCTGAAAGTAAGGAGAGCAGCGCCAGCGACCGGTAGCCGAGAGAGACAGCAGAGACAGTGAGAAGGAAAAGAGACAGTCAAGAAGCAACCTGGATGTGAGAAAGAGGGTGCAAGCGACTCAAAAGAAATACAGAGTGTTAAAGGAAAAAAGAAGGTGCAAGAGAGCATGGTGAGAAACTGAAGGTACAAGAGTCCACAGTGAAAATCAAAGAGAAGTGTGCAAGAGAAACAGAAAGGTGGAAAGAAGGTGCAAGCGTGAACAACAGTAAATTAAGGTGTCCAGGAAGCACAATAAAGTGGAAAAAGGCAGAATTAAAGAGGCAAAGATGCCAGAGAACAGGGAGAGGGATTAGAGGTCAGAGTGGTCGAGCCTGGGAGGAGCAAGAGCCCGGTGTTCTCGAAAGTCTCTGATACTACCCCTGCGAAAGAACTGCACAGTGAAAAGTACATCCTGACAAGAGCAACTTTTTGTTTGTTTGAGACTAGAGGGGCCTAGGCTTGGGGAATACAACCCTGAGAGATCAAAGGACATTGTGAACTTTACAGGCGAAGCCTAGACCTGGGGAAGGGAACCCTGGGAGATCTGAATGGAACTATGAATCCTCAGTTGAATTGTAAAGTAAGAAACTGAATCTTTTGACCCAGTGAGGCCTACACTGGGGAGGGGTTCCCTGAGAGGCCTAACGGGAACTGTTTTGTTTTTTTTTGGAACTAAAAGGATAGAAGGTTTTGAAGGGAACCCCAAGAGACCCACACCCATTGTGACCTCTATTGACTTACAGCAAGTACCCTACGTGGAAGGTTCCAAGGGCAAGCCTTGTCAGTTGAACTATTTTGAACTGACAAAACTGCACCTATTGGTAAGACTACCTGAAACGGCTCTGGTTTACGCTTCCTCTTTATCTCTCTCTCTCTCTCTCTCTCTCTCTCTCTCTCTCTATTTGTCCCTCGGGCCCGATCCACTCTGCAGGGAACTACCCTGTATGTTCTAATCTCCTCAGAACTCACCCTTTCACCACTCCTCCTGGAGTGATCCCTTTCTCCTTTCCTCCCATCTCACTCTCTCTACCCCTCAGGCCAAGCTGACTCCAGCACTGCCACCTACCTTCTCGGTCAACCAACCCATGAAACTTGTGTCAGTTGAGGCTTTCGTAGCTACTTTCTCTCCTCCTGCACATTTGGCTAACTCACACCCTGACACTGCCCTTCCCATCCTTCATCTTTCTATCTCTGACACTCTTAATGTGCTTGCCCCTGTCATGAGGATCAGCTTGAAGCCCAAATACAAGTGCAGCTCTTGGTACGACTCCGAACTCGTCACCCTTAAACGCAAGTGCAGGGCGGCATAGAGGAAGTGGAGAGCACCAGACGCATCCTCTGACAAACTGGCCTCCCGCCTGCTCCAAAGGCAGTACAGACTCTCTGTCCTCGCCAAGAAGAGAGCACGCATCCAAGCCCATGTCTTAGTGGCATCTAACAACTTGGCCGAACTCTTCAAAATCTGCAAGGAGCTGGCCAATCCTGCTGCAGTCACTACCTCTCCTGTCCCCTCCCAGGCCCTCTGTATGGCCTTGGCTTCTCATTTCACCACTAAAACTCAGGACGTCCTGTCCACCCTCTCTTCCTCTTCTTCCTCCACCTCTGCTTCTGGCCTTCATGTGGCTGTCTCTCCTCCTCTCTTCCCTTCCTTTCCCTCCTGACAACTTTTCTGGATAGGTCCGACCTATGAAAGTCTTGTCAAAACAGGTTCTTCCCTGTTCTTCCAGAACCATCAAGGACCAGATTGACACCCTTGCTCCAGTCTTGCCCGATTTCTGCAATCACTTGTTTACCACTGGAACCTTTCCCTCCCCCCGAAGCGCTCCCTTGTGCACCCCCTCTGCCGGCCCCTCCTCTCCAGCTAACTATCGTCCAATCTCTAGCACTCCTTTCCTGGGCAAACTCTTGGAAAAGCTTGCCATCTCTCAGCTTCCCCTTCACACTGAATCTGTTGGTTGTCTCCAAGACCATCAGTTTGGCTTCAGAGCGGCCAGAAGCACGGAAACAGCTCTCCTGAACATCTGTGAAGAACTGCTCTCTAACCTTGATTCTAACCATCCTTCTTTCCTCAATCTTTCTTCTGCTTTTCAGACGATCAACAATGACATCCTACTCAATTGCCTCTGTGATAACCTGGGTTCTATCTCTCTCTCTCTCCCTACCTGTGGTGTTCCCCAGGGGTCGTACCTTTCTCCCTAGCTAGTCAACCAATACCTGGCATCTCTTGCCCACTACATCGCTGCTCTGTGCTCCAACTTTTAGTGCTATGCGGATGACACCCAGCTCTCTTTCATGCTCCACTCAGTCGCCTCTACTCCTTCTCTCATTCCTGCCTGTCCGCAAGCCAGGAGTGGTGCGCCACCAGTGATCTCTGCCATAATGCCAGTAAGATGGAGATCCTCCTCATCGAAATACCAGCTCCCTCTATTCCTCTCTCTCTCTCTCTCTCTCTCTCTCTCTCGCCGCCTATCCCAGGCCCTCTACCTGCTCCTTCCTGTGAGGCTAAGAACCTTGGGGTCATCTTCGACTGCACCCTCTTGTTCTCTCCTCACATCTCTGAGGTCTCTAAGAAGTCAAACTATCAGCTGCACCGCCTCAGAGGTATTCTTCCTTTCCTCACTTTCCCCCAGGAGCTCACAGTCTCCAGAGCCCTGTTCCTCTCTTGGCTGGACTACTGCAACAGCCTCTTTCTAAATCTTCCTACCTCTACTCTCTGTCCTGTACAACTTATCCAGAACAGGACTGCAAGACTTGTCCTTGGCCTCAAGCGCATGGTTTGTATCTCTCCAGCCCTTAAATCTCTTCATTGGCTCCCAGTGTCGGCAAGGATCAAGTTCAAGAGCCTTTACATTGTCCCCAAGGCTTTCTGAGGTCTGGGACCACACTCCCTCCAAAGCTCTCTTCCTAAACATCTCCCTTCTCAAGCTCTCCGCTCATCCACCGCCAACTCTCTGAGGGTCAGTTGCTTTTCCAAGCAGAGAGTGGGGGGCAGATTTCTTTCTTCGGCTGGGGCCTCCCTCTGGAACAGCCTCCCTGCCTCTCTCAAACTTGAGCAGAACCACCTCCGGTTCTGGAAGCAACTCAAGACCTTCTTCTCTGCTTCCCCTTTCTCTCTTCCTCTCCCTTGCTGATGACCCGTCTGCTCCACGCACTGGTCACTTGGCCAGCCTCTGAACTTGGGCCCAGGTCCCTGCCTGTCCAGTTGCACCTCACACTGCCTCTTGGCTCCCCCAGCACTTGTGGTCTGTATCTGTAACCCTACAGTCCCTTCTCTCTGCCCTTATGAGTCACCCGTTGGCTGCACTTCCGTTTACCTGCACTGAGCCACCCCTGGCTGCACTTTTGTATTCCTGCACTTCTCCATGCCCCCAACCCCCTTGGCACTTCTCCCCTTCCGCGCACTTGCACGATCTGAATGACACAAAGACTAGTAAGATTGTTGTTTTGTCCTTCCTCTGTTTCCTCCTCCTTGTCTTGTCCTGCTTAGAAACACTTGTGTTCAGGAGCGTTATAAATGCCATATCATGTCATAACCACTATTTTTTCCTTAAAGAAAATCCCCTATCACATTTCGTTTAAGAGTGAGGGGAAGTTTAGGTTTGGACACACAGACTTTGGTTTTAGACTTACGGACACCGAAAGCCCTGAGATGCATCCGTTGAGGAAACAACCCCCTTAGAGTTAGGGCCTGGTAGGCATTAACCCAACCCCACAAAGTTTGATAATAAAGGTTTTCAAACTGTTACCTTTGAGTCGGTATCTCTCTTGATACCATGCCTGTCTCACACTAGACAATATATTGTCAAATAAACTCAGTCAATCATACATGACACATCTATTTTGTGATGGACCCTAAATCATCACAAATGCTCCCCAGCATAACACATTTCCCACAAATCTCAAATAATCCCGTCCTACCGTTCACTTCACTTTAAGAAGCGAATTTGTTTTAATAATAATCCACTCTTCAAGCGCTATTACACTAATTGTATTTAATAATAGTTTATATATGTTTCTGACGAAACCAAATAAAATATATGTATGAAATAAAAAAGCATGTTTCTGAAGTAGGTTGAATTCTCTCATCGCTGGTTGTGGTTTTGTTGTGGCAGGACACATTACCGGCTCTTCATTAGTGCCAGTCACCGGCTTCCCGCGGATTTTACTGGAACAGGAACGCGTTGTTGCAGCAACCAGAACTACACCCGCATAAATAGAACAATTTCCGCAGCGGTTGTTGACATACATTTGAAAACAAAATGGTTCCGTCTTTGTTTTCGGGACCTTATCCTAGTGTTGCCCTTAATCGCGTGCGGGTAGTAGGCCTTACGATGCTGGCTATTATGGGTGCGTTTATCTCGAATTTCCGCGTCCAATACAGCCTCATTTAATCGCAATTACTGTTTTGAAAACAGGGTCTGAGGGAAAGACGGCGGCTAATTGATGCAGGCTGAAAAGATTGAACACGTACAATGCGAGGGAGCACAACAGAACAGTGTTTTGGCAGGTAGGCGCTATTAGGCTGGATTGGCTTCACTGAGCATGTATGTAGTGGCTGCCGGAGGCTGAAGCTATCACGGGGGACGTGAGAAGAGCGCCAGTATAACAGGGGGTGGGTGACAGATTGCATAGCACTATGATTTGGCTATGTGTGGTGGGACCGGCAAATGGTTTAAGAGGAACTGTTCCTAAAAAACAAAATGTGTACTGATAACTCATTCCTGAGTAATCCCGATTGGTTGCTGGTACAAGAGAGTGATACCTGAAAAGGCCGGAATTCGCTCTTTAGATGCCTGGAGAAGCCTCCAAAGTAACTGGAACCAACGAAAAATACACGGGTCGCGAAGGTAGCTCAGCACCTTCGTTCTAAGGTTCTAAGTCAGGGCTGAAGTTGAGGGAACACGCATGGGTGGACGGGGTCCGGCCTCTTTCTTCAGACGCTGGACGCAATCCTCCCTGTGTGTTTTCAATTAATTAAAAACATGTTTTAAAGTGCTTCCGCCAATTGATAAAGAGAGCAGTGTAGGGGTTCATAGAAACGAAACTGAACCATGAGACCGAGGAATCTCCAAGCAGAGGACCGAATAACACTCATATTGACTCGTTGCTGTACAGGATACGTTTTCTTACACATTTCTATTTAGCAAGCATTTTTCAAGAAAACATGCTATCTTGGCATATATATGCTCATTTGTCCTGTACACTTTCTTAAGTTTGGAAAGACACCCTAACTTTAAATATGCACATTTATTTAACTTTACGTTCACTTCCTGTGACGTCACACCCCACTGCAAACGTCAGAGACCCCACTTTTTTTTGTCACTAAGCCTCCCTCCATTCGGTGCAGCCTTCAATGGGCGGATGTGTACCTAAATCGGGGTGTTTCATCCCAGAGCCCCTCTCTCTACCCCAACATTATCCACATTATCCACCACATGTCTAACCACGAAGCCCTGTTACTTAACTCCCACCCAGACCCCCATGTAACAGAGGCATACCAAAAATCAGCTTCCCTCAACACTACCCCCGCCCAACCAGCCCCTACACACCTCCAGCCCCCAACAGCGTATCCTGTCCAAATCACGCTCCCTGCCGCGTAGATTTCCTGGTTGTGTATGAGGTTAGGCCCCATTCAATCCCTGGTTAAAGGACAAGGGAGCCTGCAGGGGTGCCGAGGCACTGGGCAGACTCTTGGGCCAATGTGGAGAGATATGGCCGTGTCTTTTCGCATGCCCACCCCTTCGATTAGTATCATGTCCTCCGTCCGTTCCACCAGCAATTTCCCTTCAGCCCGCTTGCCCCTTCCACTTACCTTCCGGGGCTCACGTCGGCGGTCCAGACCACCCTGCACACCGGTACAACAGCGGCCTTTTGCTCACACCCCGCAGTCACGGTTGCGACCGTTTTTCTATTGGCAGTTGCCGTGGAGATTAGGCCACCATAGGAGCAGAGGTACTTCGTCGCGTTGCTGTCCGATCAAGTGACCTGGCTTTGCGATCACGTGACCCAGACTCACGAGCATGTGACGCGGATCCGCATCGCGTGACCAGGAAGCGAGCGGTACTTAAGCAGTGAAGTATCTCAGTACCGCGCTTCACAGCTGTTTTCCCCTGGAGACTCTGTTTGGCTTGCGAATCTTGCTCTGCTTCATGGTTTATCGTGGACCCGGCTAACGCTTCTTGGATTTTCTTTGGATTACACCTTGCTATTGTTCTACCGGATGGGACTGCTACTCTTGGCTCCTGATCTCAGATTGTTATCACGGACTTATTTTTGGATTACCCTCTGCTGTTGTTCTACCGGATCGGACTGCTACTCTTGGTTCCTGACCTCGATTTGTTATCACAGACTTCTCTTGGTTTACCATTTGTTACAGACTCTGGAGCACTGAACGGACTGCTCTTCTCCATTGCCCTTGCCTAGAATCTTGTTACCTGGCTCAATCTTGTTTGCAGGACTTCACCAGGTGGGGTCCGGTTTTACTATCAGTAAGTGTCTTCTGTTCAGGACCTCTGCCCACGTGAGCCCCGGTACCATCCTTCCACTAGGTTTACATCATCCCTTCCGCCAATTCCTGGTAAGATCCTTGCTGTTTCCTTGTTAGCTGTGTATTACCCTGTTTGCTTGGTACTTAACGCTGTTTTCCTTCACAGCTTCCTTGGGGCTTCCAGTACTTCGTGGTTCTGGATTTCTCCACCTGCGGCCTCAAAGGTTGCATAGAGAGTGAGTCAGTCATTCTCCCTGTGTGGCACTTGAGGACGGAGGTCTCACGTATCTACACGACACTCAAGATATAACAATTAGTTTTGGAAACAAGGATTTAAATTCTTTGATGTCCAGTGCTTGACATGATATTGAGCCCAGGATCTGTGCCCTTGGTGGTAGGCCCTGTACAACTTTGTATCGGTCGTACTGGATGTCAATCAGGGCTAGGGCCCTGGTGGTCCAGTATCTGAGGAGACATCGCCCTGTTGTTGGGCTGTGGATGACATCAATGGTGGTGGGCACTCTTTGTCCTCTGTGGAGCAGGTCGCATTGTAATTGGCCCTTGGATCAGAGCAGGTGGGCTGCTCCCCACTGGAATATGTGAGCCTGAGACGGACACAGTAGGTGGGCGTTTGCTATGGCATGATGGATGCACTCATTCATGACATGGACTGTCGCCCCGGTGTCCCCAACAAATTGGTTGCTTAGGCCACATATTTGGACTGCAACCTTCAGCGCTGTCATCCGATGTGTCGCTGATGAGTCTGACATATTCCTTGCTGTAACTGTCATTAGCGTAGTGTTGGTCATCTGCTTGGTGTATCACTTCATTTGGTGTCAGGTTCTTGTACGGTTCCTGGACGTTGTATGGTGCTAGGAATGTGTTTGTCATGATCATGGCCGAGTCCTTGCACAGGAGTGTAGCCGGCAGGTGGGTTGGGTGCTCAGCGCATCTCTGTACCTCCATCTGATTTCTATGTACCTGTAACTAAGTTGAGCATATCCTTGTCTGTTTGCGCCCTGATACTCCAGGGTATGGCGCGCTATACAATTAATAAACTAAACTAATAAACTATAGTCATATGCATTGGAGTATCGCACTGGCGGATCAGTGTTGAGATCTTCTATTGCCAGTATGACACCTATTTGGGCAGGGGCTGACTGCATGTTCCTGTCTTGGAATGCTCTTGAGGTGTCTCAGGTCATGGTATGGTCTGGGACCAGGCCCTTTCGGCTGTTCAAGTCTCCTGAACAGGCCTGTCAGTGGGGTCGTTCTGTATGCAGGACGCGTTGGGGACTTTTCCCTGCACATTGCCTGGAAGTGGTTTTCTTGGCCAAACCTCATACACATTTGCCCTATGGCCAGGCATTGGCCCCTGTGGAGAAATTCGAATCCACACCTGTAGCATTGCTTCTCCCCTTGGGTTCGCCAGTGTGAGCTCTGGGGTTCTTGTCTGCATGACAGTCCTGGGTTGCGGGCGTATCCTTGAGGGCCGGTTGCTAATGCTGCAATGGTATAACCTTTCTTTGGGTATTCCATGACTGCCGCTTGCATGTCCACTCTTTTGTATATTCTTGCTAGGTCAATAACTTCTTGTAGGGGGAGAGGTTTCTTCAGCAAGTGCTTCCTAAACTGCGAGAAGGTGCATCCTTCGATTATCCTGAAGTCGTTGTTGAAGTTGGCAAAGTCGCAGTATGTTTTTTAGCAGGAGGACAAATTTCCATACTGTTTCATGTGGTAGTTGTGCACACTGGTTGAATGCATAAATCTCGTAGTCTCTGTTGGGGAGGATTATTAGTTTCCTGTTGACGGCAGGAATTAGGCATTGATAGGTAGTTTTCTCTTGTGTTGGGATTGTCTTTCAGATCCCTTTGATATCCTTTCTGGCTAAGTTGGCGAACATGTCTATTTTGTTGGGGGAGGCCTGGTCCCCTATGGCTCTCTTAAAGTCCTCAAATTCCTCCATCTATTCTTCCCACCTCTGCCCCTGGTCATGATGTGGTTGTAGTGGGAATGGATTGGGTTGTCTTAAAAAGGCTGCCCTGGAGGGCAGTCCTGTTCCGACAACGACTTGGGCTCCTGCGCCAGCAGGTAGCCATGCTTTCTCTGTCATGTTGCTTGGTATGAGTGTGCTAGCTTGTTCTGGGGTTTGTAGGTGGGACCAGGCCTCTTCAAGGTCACCGACTTATCTGGGCTTTTTTTTCTTTGGTCGACTAGGGATTTCTTTGGATGGTTGCCTCACACCCAGTCTCTGTTTGACCCTTCCTTGGCAGGCCTGGTTTTGCCCTGCCTGCTTTGTGGTGGTCCTGGTCAGTGCTCCTGTTCTTTTGGCCTGGTCTTGGTCGCTCGTTAGTCCTTCATTTATTTATTTTATGTCCATGGTGGCCACGTGTGTCATATGGTGCGTGTTGTCATGTTCCTTCCTGGTGGCGTAGTGTGTTGGCCACGTGCATTTTGCCCGTTAGGATGGGCGCGGCCGCACCCATGTCGCTCTGAATGGTGTTGGCAGCTCTTGCTGCAGGCGCTGCTCCCTTCCATGCAGCAACGTTCAGTGTGGTTTCTCCTCACCCTCGTGGATTGCTGGCTGATACCGGGGCTTCCTCTTTGGTTTGGCTTCCTCCATACGCCGAGTCCTCCTCACCTTGACAAATCGTCCTGGGTCCGTTTCTCCTATCCGGATCAGCCTACTCTTTTACTGGATCTCCCGCAAGGTCCTGCTTGCTCGCACGTCGGCTGAGGTGGTCCTCCTTGCCTTCTCCAGCGTTCTGGTGGGTTCACCTCACCCAAGGTAGCACGTCCCTCTACACAGTCCTGGTCCTGCAGTTGGGCACTCAACGGCACCGTCTTTTAGCATGGGACGTCGCTTTGTCGCCAGTTGTTAGGCCTCATTCATTCCCTGGAGAAACGACACGGTAGGCTCAGGGTAATGTGTCTAACCTCTTTATTTCCCGGATTACAACTGTCCTTCTCCTCCCCTTCCTCCCTCCTCCCTCCCCTTGCCCTTAGACCATTCCTCTTAAGGGAGCCCTCTTCCAATTTCACCTGATGCCATTGCATATTGCGGGGGATGGGCTTTGAATGCAGTTTTTGAAATGTGGTCTTTTTGACCTGCGCATAACGGTATGCGGTCAATAGACCTAATACCTATTCAAAAACAGGATGTTTGGCTTAAAGGCCTGTTGATCTATGGCTCCAGCAAAAACACAAAAGGAATAATTATACTGACAGTGACAGGTTGGGTTTGACTCACAGCGTGCAGGTATCCATGAAAGAGTACACTGATGCGTTCATGAATCCTTAATCTCATACAGAGGCCTGCGATATAGCGACCAAGTGTTGCTCTTGGCTTACAACTCAGCTTCAGGGATAGAGCTCCCCGCTTGCTTCTCAGTACCAGAAACATAGTGTGCACTTCGCTTCATGACTACACCTAAAGGACAATGGAAATGATCCAGTCATTGATCGATCGCCTTGTATCTGTTATTAGTGCAATTTGTAGCCTTTTCTAGAGGGGTCTTTAATATCGGCTGCTGAAATGGATTGAGTAAGGGTAAATCTTCAATGGGGCTCAGGGAGGTTTTAGGGTTAGGATTGGACTACTGTTTAGGGTTATAAGATGCTATTTATTATGATTATTTATGTATGTACACACACACACACACACACACACACACAAAAGAGTCAAATTTGTTTATTTTGTATTGTTCGAAAGACAGCTTCTACCCAGGTAATCAGGTTCTCTTTGAGGAGGCTATTGAAAAAGTTGGGGATGGAAGCAAATCTTTTGAACCTTCTTAACATCTTACATTATGGAATATATGAACGACTTGTGTATGGGCTAAGAGGGGAAACAAAGGCACATATTCACATTGATATGGGAGTTCACCAGGGCCGTGTCCTTGCCCCAACATTATTCATTAATTTTTTGATAATGTTTTGGAAACCAATGGAGGGGCCTGTGCTGATGCCTCCCGCTAATGAGGGGAATTAAGGTCACTTTCTATCACTATTTACTGACATCATCGCACACACTGAAAATAGTCTCTTGGCCTTGCCCAACACTTTTGAAAGCTTTTGCCAAGCCAGGGACCCAACTATAAATACTGGTAAGATGAAAGTTATGTTTATAGGGTATCATAAGCCATAAGAGCATTGGTTGAAACTTATAGGAGGACATATAGAAACAACTAAATGTTATTAGATATTCAGATTTGTCCCTGTGGCTCATGGAGCCTGCAGGTGGAAAGGAGGGTGGCCCTGCTGAAGCTTCAGTGATTACCGAATGGCTAGGTATAAAAGGAAGTTTGCAGTAAGAGACAGCATCCCACAGAGATCCGTTCCTCACAGCCATGAAGCAGTTTCTGCACATCACCTCGCTCCCAACTCAACCACAAATGTTTCCCTATTTCAGCCTATGGTTGCAAAGACAAATCAACCCTCATACTGGTGAGGCTGGCTGATACAAGAGATGAAACGTCAACCGCTATACAATATATTGTTTCAAGGGAGAACGGCATATACGACTAACGGAAGACTCGCTGGGACAGTCACGAGACTCTATGGAACTCTGAGAACTGCGAGGGAAATGTAGTGAAACTAAAACTCGCACCCAAGAATGGCAATAAGCTTTCAAGAGTTACACTCCCAAGAAAGTTGTGAAGAGAGGAAACAACGATGTCCTGGCAGACTACAGTCGAGTTAGGAACATTGATAGACTGGCACTGTAAAAAAAGAATGGACAAGAAGGATCTCTCACACACACGCACGTACGCACACACACGCACACACACACGACCAATGCTCTCAGGGGAAGGACATGTCAGACTATTCCTTGAAACGAAACTGCAGGCCACGTTCAGACACTTCAAAATGAATGATTTGGATGATGGAGACTTCTGTAAAGAAAAAGAGATATGTATTATCAATGCAGCGGATGTTCGGCGCTCCACATTACATGGGACATGCTGCAGGACGAGGCTTGAGGAGTGTCGTGCATGTACTAAGCGACTGGCATGACCAGACAGGCATTTTGCGTGGAGCAGGGGCCAAGGGGATGTAGCTTGCTGCGCTCCTCCTCTCCGCATAAAACTCAAGAATGAAGAAATATGTGTTTCCAGGTTGATTTATAAAATAACAGTTGCACTCCATTTCTAGGTTCTTAGTGATTTGTTCCTGCCAGCACAGCAAAACATTATGATGTCATTTATCCCGCCATTTTCGAATGGGGATACATTGATAATGACGCATACAATCATGTACTAATAGGTGTTTTGTCTGAATTTGTGGCAGAGGGCCTGTGTGAAGTCAATAATCCAAGATGGCCATCATTATGGATCCTAATTTTGTTTTGAGCTGTAACTGCTTTTAGGGTGGTTCTATGAATAATTTGCTAAGTAGGTTTTTTCTTAAACATGATCAAAGGAATAGAAAAGTTCATATAAGGAATTTTTTTAATATCTTTTACCGTTTCCGAGATATAGCCACATAAATGATTGCTACTTCATCGCAAACCTTCGACTGTATGCTCACTAAATTAGAACATTTGAAATAATTTGCAACGTTCTCATTGAAATGCACTATTTATTAAAACTGCAATGGAGAAATTAAGGTTTTACAGGTCATCTTCTAAGTCCCATAGTTAATTTTCATCATCTACAAAATCATTATAACAGAGCTCTTCGTCACCGCCACACTCTCACAGTTTTGTGCACCTTACTGACTGAGCTCTGTATTTGCAATGCAAAGCACACCATTCTTTGACGCAAGCACGCCGTACCAGCTGTATGATTGATTGTGGGGCACATGGAAGCGTACACATGGTAGGAGAATATTGATTATCTGCCTTCTACCTCCGTATTGTGATGGCTCTAGGAGATTCGGATGCGACTCCATCACATGGTAATGAGTCCTTAAGATGTATGGTATTAGAGAGTATCTTGTTGGCGGCAGATTTTATCTTTGCATCCTTTTTTTGTTAACATCCACGGCAGTTGACCAATGTCTGAAATCTTTGTTCCTGGCGAGTAGATTTGACGAATTTATTTCTCTATCAATCGTTCATCTACCTTCTTAAATTCTTCTAGTCATCCCAGTCTTCCCAAAGCTTCAAGGATTTCGTTTTCGGAAGTCTTGAAAACTTTCCAGAAAGTTAAGTTTTACTTTCTTCATAAAGCACCCGGGAACATCACACGACTAGTAATGCCTGCACATTTGTAGGCCCTAAGCAGGAGCACACATGTTTGAGATATATAAATCTTCTAGTAGTTCCAGCTGCTGTGACAAACATGCTGTCAGATGGGAAAACCAGTGACACCACAATGAAAGGACAAAAGCATCGGTATCAGGTGAACAAATTTAATATGATGACGTGATACATAAAGGGAATGCATAATGATGTTTGTGTCTACCACCTCATGTGTGCTTTCAATGCCTCCAACATCATTTCCACCTGATGCCTTGGCTTCATTTCTCTAACTGGCTACCAAAGCTTCTTTATATCCTCTGTGAATGCTGAATCGCTTTATTTTAGAGGTAAGGTATTAACTGATCTTTAGTTTTAGAATGCAATAGAATGGTCCTCATGGAAGCGTTTTCAGCATGTGTAGAATCTGTGATTTTGTATTCAACAGCTGTTGCTTTTCCTGCTCCTTTCCTTTGTATGGAGTTCTTGAGTGAATTTTCTAGGTAAGTATCAAATACTAAATGAGTTTCAACCTAATTGAGCAGAAAAGGTTCTACTTTCTTGTTGAATTCAGTTGGCATGTCTTCATTTATGACGGTTTCTGCAGTGCTTGCAGTCTGCCATTGCATCGAGGACAGCTGCTGAATATGTTTGCTCTGGTACAGATAATCTCTCCCCATTGACAAATGAAGAGACCTCTGCCCTGGTGTTAGAAAACCTCTGTATTTTGTTCCTCTTCCAGTATCTTCAGCAGCTTTCTTTTGTTTGCAGCTAACATCATTGTACCATCTAAGTTGAACATTGAAAGGGGTACTGCCGACTTTTCATAGTTTCACAAGCATTCCTGTAGATGAATGGATCACCTGTCTACTGTACTTGTCAAAAACTAGCCCCTAGATGCCTCGGGGCTAGGTGGGCCATACAAATGTCAAAATAAATAAATAAATAAATGTCAGTTTGACTTTATGTAGCAATGTGGGAATAAAGAGCAATCTGCCTACAACTGCACTATGGTGTCTGATACATTTGTCTTAACAATTTTGTGTGCACTTTTACACAGCTGAAGGTTCTCTTTCTTCATTGGTGCCCACAGGCTACAACGGTCTGATTCAATCCCGTCTTCTTTAAGGCTGTTGTACATTTGGCAACCCTTTTCTGTCATTCTTGATGTGTCCTCTGAATTATTCATCAAAAACTGCCTTTATCGAGATGTTGATGAGTTCTTTTCCATCATAATTCACAGGATTAGTCACTGTCACGATCGAGTTGTAGATCTGTAGAACATTTTCATTTTGGCATGTTGCTGTTAGGTGGTGAGGTTTTGACCATTCGTAATCTGCGATTCATACAATTATTTTGGCTTCTGTAGACAGCCATGATCGCTTAGGAGAGGCTAAAAAGAATTGTGTTAGAGCTTATTCGTTTTGGGTGATATTAACCATATCACCAAGTACTTTCATTGCTCTGTTTCGATGTTCCAGGGCTTCTTCTGAACCTAAAGCACAACAGGGTACTTTTGTCTTGCTTACTTCCCAATTGCTTTTCTGAAACTCACTCTACAAGTCCGGGTGTTTGCTTTTAAGCTGTTTCATTTCTGCTAAGTGCCATGCTATCATACATGCGAAGATTAACCAATCGAGGGTGAAAAAGTTCTTAACAAACTCTTCCGGTGATGCAAGGTGTAAATACCAGTTTGCAGTTTGGACGGATCTGATCATTAAAAGCATTGTATCCACCCTACGAAAGTACTGAAGAGCAACTCAGAGTGTTGGTTTTTCTTGAGATTCTTTAGCCTTAGATTCTTCCATATTGGCCATCACATTCAAATCTGTCAGAACTGTCACAACGCAACTATGGACTGATTTTGTTTCTTGGGAATCATCTACTTGTAAACTTTTAAGTAACTTCTTAAGCTTGGGTTCCATCTTTTCCTTGATTTCAACATGCTTGCTCTTTGTTGAATTCATTGATGATGCATTTGAAAAGTGCAAGCCTCAGTGACCTGTGTACTTCAGCTGCTCTCCTTATGCACTTCCCTGGTAGAATCCTCGACACAACATTTGCATCGTTCAGTACAGTTAAGGAGGCGTCAATGCCTGTACCGTCCAAGAAAGAACCAAAAGCTCAAAGCATTGCCATTATTATATGTAGCTCACCTGGTCTAGGCATCCAGTTCTTTGGCACATCTTTATTTAGCTAATTTTCAAACAGGCTAGTAAAGGCCAAGATCCAATGTTACAACTGTTTTTGATTCTGAGGTGACAACAGATGTTATTGTCTCCAACGTCTTCATGAATGTGAGCTGTACTTGTTGCGCTGGCATCTATGAGTGGGAGTACACAGACTCTAGTTTCTTTAATTGGAGGATCACTTATAATGTAATTGTAAACTGATCAAGTCATAACTATAGTGAGTGGTTCTGATTCTGTCTCACATTCATCAGTCCCAGTTTCTTCAGTGTGATTACAATATGTATCCAGCAACCCTTCATCAAAACATTTTTGAAAATCACTAAACTGCAAGACTTCCGCATCACCCAAAGCAGGTCCTCAACCCTGTTGGAATCTAAAATAACCATATTCCTCACTGTATAATCTGTGATTTGACAGTTTACAGGATTCTGTGGTCTACACCCTTCGGGAATGTTGCAAGACATGATCTCAGATAGGGATTGAGGAATATTCTGCAGTGATCGAAGTGATGATTGAACTTATATTAGAGTTGGGCTTAGGACATCTGGCTCCTCCTTCTCCGGATAGACCACCATAACTGTACCGTCCAAAGTTCCTTTACCATATGGAGTATCCTCAGTGAAGTCAATGTTGTCGGAAGCACAAAAGACAAATCTGCCTCTGACCAACTCTGAAGGAACGTAAGCTCCTCCACACTAATCCATGCATTTTGTTACCTCTGTGTCCATCTGTGTCTCAAACTGAAGGACTCTGGCATAATCTAAAGAAGCTCTCATGCTATGCAGAAATTGAACAATGAATTTGCTGCGGGTAGCTCTGTGCATTGTGAGCCTTACTGCTACTTGCAAGGGCATTTTGTGGGTATGCCGTGTGGTCGAAGTGCTTGCGTATGAAGCTTGTTATGGTGATAGCATTTCATGCAAAAACATCTCTTGTAACAAAGAACAGCTTCCTTTGGAAAAACATCTGCCAAATTCACATCTTCAAAACTTCCAGTGCATTTCCATTTTCAACAAGTTAGTATGGCTCTCCATAAAATCGTAGCTGCTTCAAGAAGGGTTGTCATATTTTTCTCAATATCCTCAAAATCTTCTTCTGCATGTTACATTCAGTAGGATTCGTTGTGGCTCAATTACAATGCCAGTACATTCAAGCACATCCGCGAAACTTTTGATTTGTTTTAGTTGCAATTTTCCTGTAAAGCTTTTCAATTTCCCCAATTGTTGTTACTTTGCCTTCAAGGAGAAAATACCTGATTGAAGATACAAATTCAACATTTGTTGGTTTGTAAGACAGTGAATTTTGCAGCATCTTTCCGCTTAGTGTAGGCTTGCGTCGTAAGCCATTCACTACATGTGTATAGCTTGTGATATGCAAGTGCCCTTGCTTGAGGGTTTCCAGAATCTGTACAATAGCTAAGACAAATCTTCATTGTGTCATTTTTAGACAGTTCTATTGCTCTATTGTAACTGATGGCTGCTGAATCAGTTGCTATCAAATATAATTGATTTCTTCTTGTTCCCTCATTATTGCAAAAGAAAAATGTATTTTTGTTATACAAAGGTATTTTTGATCTTGTAGTGTAGCTTTTTTCTACTTATTCCTCTTCTTCATGGATGGAGATAGACGACTTTGGCTTGACATAACTGCTCTCCAATGAATCTTTTGCTTTGATCCATGTTTGCCTTATGAGTACATTACGTGTAGCCTTCCGAATGCCATGATGCTTTTTCATTGTTAATTTCTTCAGGTTTTACGTTTCCTAATCGTAGACTTATGTTCAAGTATTCTTTGATTGTTCCACCCTCCTCTCTTCTTAATACACTCTAAAATCTGTTCATAACTTTTTGGATTAACCAGGGAGATGGCTTTCTTTGTTGACATATGATACACAAGAAAAAGTCTGTTATCCGCTTTCTTTCTTTGACTTATGGTGGAAGTTCTACTTTTAAATGACTTTTGATATCTGGAGGTATCGACATTTTGAGAAAAAAATGTTTTTACTCAAAGACGGAATTAAATTCCCCTCTTCAAATGCTCTTAAATAATTTTCTAATGTTCTTGCCAATTACCAGAACCTGTAACAATATGGAAGGAACACATTTTAGAAATCATGAAAAATGAACTGCGAACAGAAACTTCTAAACAATAAGAGAGATCAAATTCTTTTAAGGACCTTCGTTATTCACTTTTTATGGTGAACAAAAAAGGTCCTTAGAAATATTTGATAAGATCACTCTCGAAGGAGTTAGAGGAGGTATAGATCAAATTCGGGATTCATAAATTGTAATTTAACCCTGGTATTCATAACTTCCCTTCATTCAAAATCCCATGTAATTACATATGCCCCTCAACTAGAAGTTAATGTCCACTTTACAGTTGCAGTAAAGAGTTGTAGACCAGACTGCTTTGTAGCCTTTTATTCAGTTCATAACAGAAATGCCTTGACATTGTCTTCTCACATTTTCAAGTTAAATGGATAGCTACACATATAGTACTCTTGTGTGTTGTACCTCCTTGTATAAATTTCAATTTTCACTAACTTGTTTCTATGTTTAAATTGGAACTCCGTCATGATTTAATGTTATGTTTGCTGGGTTTTGTATGGCAATAAGTGGAATCAGAAACAGTACAGTGTCTATATATTCATCAACTTGTTTCTGACATTCATGAAATGGTAAGATCCCAAATAATCACTTTTTACTGTGCACATTGAGACATTACTCAGTTGCATGCATGTGATAACTCTATTTTGCTAAATACGTTGCTTCTCCTTGTTAGCATCTGGATATGTGCCCCACCAACACATTTATTGTCCTGTATGTTATTTTGATGTATTGGCTTCCAATGCAGACAGAGATCTTGTATTTGTATTGCTTACTGACCTTAAGTGCTTCTTTCATATATTAGGGTAAACGGTGTTGTCTTCATTCTGAAGAAAATATGCACAGTCTTGGTTTTGTATACCTTGCCTCAAGGTATCATCCTTTCAGTTGTTTTACTAAAGGGCAAGTGGCATGTTATGTAGTTGCTACATTTGTAAAAACGTTATGATTTGTCAAGAGCAATTTACCGCAGGTTCGGGTTTAAGGAATGCAAAATTGCTTTGGCTCAAACTGTGTTTTGGTGAAAATCTTTCTGAGCTTACTGTTTATGTACTCTTTCAATGCTGGGTCTCGGGGAAGGATTTTCCAAAGTTGCTGTAGCAGCTTTTGCAGGGGTAAACATTTCAAGTTCCAATCTACTAGCCAGCTATACAGTCACTTGTCACCTTAATTGTACACATTGTGATTAATCCAATGGTGTCATCACTCCTTTCCCGGAGGTGTCCTCTCCACATGTGGCCAGGGGACGGCAGTCATTACCTGATCCTGGGGCAGCAGTATGAGGGAGGATCAATAGGGGGAAACAACCTCTGGTAGAATATCATGGCACCATCAGATGAGACATGGTATCCCCCATCTTCTTTTGAGGATACCCCATCCCTGCCTAAAGCCTTAATGTAAAGAAAATGCCTTCTCAGCTTTTACCTTTAAGCCATCTACAACTGACATATCTTTAGAGACCAATTACCTAGACTTTCCAGACTTTACTTATAAGGATTCAAGAATGGACTTCCATTCCCTTAACCTCCAACGAACCGTGATGAAAAAAGATGAATGAAAGAATACAGATCAGGGGAAGTCAGGAACACCTGTTGTGCTCTAGCCTTTGCGAGTGAATACCATTGCCCAGGAGAATTAAACCAGTGGAACAGCTGGCAAGGGCTGTGAGTGGCTGGAGATAGAAATCGGCCTCTGTTGGAGCGAGCCGAGAAAATGTGATGCTGGAGAGGGGGCAGTGGAGCAGACCAGCTCCAAGACTGAAGAGTGGCAAGCTGTGGGGACACCTGCAGCCAACAGAGGGCTCGCTGGTGTTTGGAAGCAGCCTTCGCTGTACCAGAGCCTGAAGACACGAGGCAAAGGAGCCCAGCAGGGACCGCGGGACGCTGAAAAGGAAGCAAATATGGCAACCAAAGAGGAGACACCGAACTGACCGCGAGAGAGGGTCAATACGCCAGCCAAAGCCGGTAAGTCCACTGAGAGGTAGCGGGGACGCTGGGGCATAATGACGATTGTGCCAGAACAAAATAAACATAACGAACTGTACAAAAGGGACAGAGCGAACGAGTATTTCGTACCAAGAGGAACCAAGAGGAAGATACAGAGTTATTTTGATTATGAGTGTGTAAAATGCACAGATAAAAGAATCCCTAGCAGGATAGAATACTAGGCACATAAACTGTTAAAAGCGGAAACAAGAGAATATTTACCTTGGAGAGGTGTGCAGAACCCACCTAAGAAAGCCCTGGCAGGACACCAGGCAATTGCAAGAGCATGCATCCAAGAAAGCCCTGGCACGAGAGTGTTCCAGACAATTGCAAGTGTTTGCATGAAAGGAAAGCCTTGGCAGGAAAAGTACACCCGGCAAAGACAGATTTTTAAGGAATACATGAAAGTAGAGGTCCTGAGTAAAGTAAATCGGGATTAGTGAAAAGGTTGTGCTAACCACAGGAGGAAGAGGAGTGGAAACCTGGCAGGAGAGTACACCAGGTTTCGAGGGGATTGGGTCCTCCGACGTATTCCATATCTATGACCGGTAATCACCACAGCTGTGCTGCTTCGGAAAAGTTTCACCATCTGCGTCCTGCGTCGATGTCGATAGGCTGTCCTCGAGGGCCTCCGTCGAGCCGACGTCACCGGATGTCATAATTAGGACGCACGACGCCCGTAGCCTCAGTTCAGTTTTTTTCCGCGAACGTGTTCGCTTCGGAGATCTCGGCGTGCCTCTGTTCTTCTGAGTTCTGTTCTTTCGGTTCTTCGAACCTGTTTGTTTGTGAAGATTTCCATGATGTCTTTGTCTTCTTCTACCCCACGGCTGGCTTTCAAGAAGTGTCGGGTGTGGGGTTCCAAGATGTCACTGACGGACCCGCGCAACGCCTGCCTCTGGTGCCTCGGTGAGGACCATGTCATGGACGATTGTGACGATTGCCAGTCGTTAACTTCGAAGGCCTTGCAGGAGCGTAAGAAGAAGCTTTCTGTCGATAAGGTGGCCAAGCCCCGGAAGTCGAAATCCACTGGGCTTTCGACTGACGATTCGAGGGGCGACTCTCTGCATCGTTGGCGTAGGTCCGGGGGGTCTCAGTCCCGGAGTGGGTCCTGCCATTCCTCTGCATCTTCGAGGCACTCACGGAAGCGCCGTCACAGGTCGCCTTCCCCGTCCTCGTCCGAGGACTCCACCCATCGGTGGGTTGCTTGTCCCAAGGATTCCTCTGCTATGGAATGGGATTCATTTCGTAAGGAGATGATGGCGATTTTTCAGTTGCAGGGCTCCGTTCCGTTCGCACCATCGAAAGACTCCGGCTGTGACCATGCTAGAGCCACCACTCGCATGCCTTCGGGCTCGGGTGGTCGGCGCAATCATAGAGCACCTTCGAGGTCTCGATCGGACAAGGTGGATCGCTGTAGACATGCCCGCTCCAGGTCCCAGTCCTTGACGCCCTGGAGACCCTCGGAGCCTGTGAGGTCTTCTTCGAAGACGTCAATGCCATCGGCGCCGTGTCCTTCGAGAGGTGCACTCAAGGCTCCGAGGAAACCCTTGACGCCATCAGCGCCGAGGTATTCTAAGGACATGCTCAGGGCACCGCCCTTGAGGACTGTGTCGAAGCCGTCGGCGCCATGCTCAACGTCGACGCAGATTCCATCGACGCCCTCGACGCCTTTTGAGGATGCTTTGTCGGAGGTACCCCGTGGCACGGTAGTACCCACTAGAAAGGCTCTGGCCAAGTCTAAAAATGTCTTTGTCCCTTTTTCTGTGCCCCCATTCCAGCCTCTGGATTATATTTCTGAGGTGGAAGAAGGGTCTGAGGAAAAAGGTTTGGTTCCTGATGAGGTACCTGACGAGATTTTGTCTGGTCATAGCCAGATTGAAGACCTGCGTCAGTCGTTGCACGATGCCAGTGATCTGGACACCTCTCCGGAGGTTGAGTTCGGTAGGCCTGAGCCTGGACGCATGCCGAGTCCTCGTACCAGCGCCTTATGTTGAGGGTAACGGAATACTTGGGGTGGTCTGCGCCACCAGTAGATTTTCTGCAGGATGACATGACGGATATTCCAACTGACCCGGTACTGTCATTCCATATGCCCTTGTAAAGAAGGGTGGCAGCGGCTTGGACTGCTCCGTAGAGTGTCCCGGCAGTGAGCAGGTCTTTGCCGAAGAAATACTGTCCAGCCAGTAGCGACCCCAGCTACTTGACTACGCACCCCTCTCCAGAGAGTTTGGTGGTGCAGGCGGCTACCGCCCCGGCAAAACAGGCGTCATACCCTACCATCCCTCCTGATAGGGGCGACAAATGTTTTGATGGCTGGGCGAAGAAAGTGTTTTCTTCTGGGGGTATGGCTTTACAGGCAGCCACTCACACTCTGTGGAATTGTGTTTCCTTAGCGGCTGAACACATTCCCGAAGGGGAAGAACGGGATGGCTTTCTTGCTCTTGTACAGGATGGCAAGGATACCATGTGTGAATCCGTTCAGTCGGGTCTGGACGTGGCAGATTGCGTCAGCCGGTCCATGGCGGTGAGCACCGTGATGCACAGATTTGCGTGGTTGCGGAAGTCGGGCTTTGCTCCTGATGTATAAGCCTGGCTTTTCAACATGCCCTTTGATGGTGAACATCTTTTTGGCAGCAAGGCTGACGAGCCCCTTGAGAGGTTGCAGACCTCCAAAGCTGCAGCAAAGTCGTTGAGCGCTGCAGTTCGCCAACCTCCGCCTTATCGTCCTAGGGGACAGCAATGGAGGGGAGGTTCCTTTCGATATTACTCATCCTTTGGTAGATCGAGGGGAGCTGCAAGTGAAAGGGACCACTGTAGGAGTACCAGAGGTGGAAAACAAGGTACTCAAGGAGCCAAGGCCGCTCGGGCAGTTGCCTCTTTATCCTCAGGCAATGCTGCAGCCGCTTCAGCTCAGTCATGAGGCCATGTCCCATGGTTCGTCGGTTGGGGGAAGGCTGGCGCAGCATCTTGTAGAATGGCGTGCCATTACTTCAGATATGTGGGTTCTGGAGATCATAGCCCACGGCTACTGTCTTCCTTTCCGGCAGAGGCCTCACAACAATCCACTAGGGAATCTCTCTTTGAAGAGTCCGGATCCGCTCCTTGCGCAGGAAATACAATCTCTGCTGGAGAAAGGCTCCATAGAACTGTATTTTTTGATTTTCGAAGAAAGGCAGAGGTTTGAGACCCATTATGGACTTGCGTGGTTTGAACAAGCTCCTCAGGAAGGACATGTTCAAGATGGTTACTCTCTCTCAAGTCCTCCAGGCCCTTCAACTTCAAGACTGGTTGGTGTCTCTCGACCTCAAGGACGCTTACTTTCATGTGCCGATCCATCCCAAGCACAATAAGTACCTGAGGTTTGCGGTTGGCGACTCGCACTTTCAGTTTCGGGTCCTGCCGTTCGGATTGACCTCCGCCCGAGGGTTTTCACCAAGCTCCTGGTGGTGGTGGCAACGTACCTCAGGAAAGGGGGGGATTCATGTCTACCCCTAACTGGACGATTGGTTGATCAGGGCGCGCTCTTCCGAACAAGTCCTGGATCTTCTGTCAGTCACCTGCCACTTCCTTCACAAGCTGGGCTTCTCCCTCAACTTAAAGAAGTCCCACTTGACACCAACCCAGCGGCTCCAGTACATCGGAGCAGTGCTTGACCCATCCCTGGGGCAGTGTTTCCCTCCCCAGGAGAGGGCTCATCACATTCAGCAGATGGTGCACAAGTTTCAACATGCCCAAAGTCTCCCAGAGTTCGAGTTCTTGAGGTTGCTCGGCCTCATGGCATCCTGCATTCTTCTGGTGCCAGAGGCCAGGTTGCGGATGAGATCTCTGCAATGAGCTCTCAAGATGCAGTGGTCACAGTCCTCCGGCAGGAGGTCGGACCCCGTTCAGGTGCCGCCCTCGGTCGCCCAGGACCTTCTGTGGTGGGCCGTCGAAGGCAATCTAATGAGGGGGGCTCCATTTTGGCTACCCTGGCCGGAGGTGACGATCGTGATGGACGCATCCCTCACGGGATGGGGAGCTCATGCCAACGAGTTGACAGTCAGCGGTCGTTGGTCTCCGTCGGAGTCCAGACTCCATATCAATCTGTTGGAGCTGAGGGCCGTCAGGCTTGCTCTGAAGGCTTTACTGCCAACTGTGCGAGGAAAGAATGTCCTGATTCTGACGGACAACACAGTGGCCATGCACTACCTCAACAAAAAGGGGGAGGGGGAGCAGGGTCACTTCCTCTGTGCAGGGAGGCGATTCTGCTCTGGCTCTGGGCCATCCAGCAGGAAATGTCGATCTCGGCAGTTCATCTGGCCGGAGACGAAAACGAGACGGCGGACGCTCTGAGCAGGCAGAGCGCGATCTCTCATGAGTGGGAGCTGGCTCAGGAGATTCTCCTGGAGATCTTTGCCCTTTGGGGGACCCCACAAGTGGATCTCTTCGCCTCCAGTGTCAACCGGAAGTGCAAAAGTTTCTGCTCGCGGGAATTTCCTCCAAGAGGAGCCTTAGGGGACGTGTTTGTGGTGGAGTGGTCCTTCCCACTGCTGTATGCGTTTCCTCCAGGCCCCATCATCCCGCAAATGCTGCGGAGGTTACGGAGGTTCGGTTCCCGGATGATCCTCATTGCTCTGGCATGGGCCCGGAGAACGTGGTACCCGCACCTTCTCGACTTGTCCATCTGCCCTCCACGTCGTCTTCCCTACCGAGACGATCTGCTCTCACGGGAGGGGTGTCAGGTTCTCCATCCAGAGGTCAGAGCCCTCAACCTTCACGCTTGGCTTCTGAAAGGTTGAGGTATAAGGATTAGGACCTCCCTGAAGACGTGATGGAGGTGTTGCTTTCAGCCAGACGGCCTGCAACAAAGTCCCTGTACCGTTGCCGCTGGAGAAGGTTCTGCGACTGGTGCAGGGTTAAGAATGTGGATCCTTTTTCATGTGACATTCCTGTGGTTCTGTCTTTTTTGCTTTCTTTAGCTCACAAGGGCCTGCAAGTGGGTACCATTAAAGGTTACCTGGTGGCGCTGTCTATATTTAAGCGCTCGTTTGAGGAGTGTTCTTATTTCAAAATTTCTTTAATTTCTCAGTTTCTGAAAGGGCTCACTAATGTGTTTCCACCGTCACCTTACCAGGTGCCCGGTTGGGATTTGAACCTGGTTCTGAAATTCCTAATGGGTGCTTCATTTGAGCCTTTACATTCCTGTCCTTTGAGAATGTTAACCCTTAAAACTGTATTTTTAGTTGCAGTTACTTCCACTCACAGAGTGAGTGAGTTGCCGGCACTTTCTGTTAAACCACCCTTCACGGTGTTTCATAAGGACAGGCTTAGAGTCCGTCCTTCGTTTCTTCCGAAAGTTGTATCGGAATTTCATTTATGCCAGAAGGTCATTCTTCCAGCATTCTATCCTCCTCCGCATCCTGGTAAGGACGAGGAGAGGCTCCATATGTTGGATCCTAGAAGAGCTTTAAGATTCTACATTTCACGCATGTCCCGGGTCAGAGTGGATGATCAGCTCTTTATTGGTTACGCTGGAAGGCGTTTGGGACAAGCTGTTACTAAGCAGACTTTGTCTAGATGGATTATCTTGGCAACTTCTGAATGTTACCGCTTGGCGGGTAAGGACCCTCCGATAGGCTTACGGGCCCATTCTACTAGGGGTATGGCTGCCTCTACTGCCCTGCATAGTGGTGTTCCTGTTCGTAACATCTGTGAAGCAGCCACTTGGGCTTCGGTCCATACTTTTGTAAGACACTACTGCCTAGATTCTATCCATGGGCAGGAACTGGCCTTTGGCAAGGCGGTCCTTTACTCTGCAATTTGATTGGGCATTCTAAATTTCTATATTCTAAATTGTTTTCTCTCCTCCATATTTTAGTACTGCTTTGGGAGTCTGTCATAGATATGGAATACGTCGGAGGACCCAATCCCCTCGAAGAACAAGTTACTCTTTTACTGGGTAACGTTTTTTCGATGGGATGGTCCGACGACGTATTCCATATCGCTCCCTCCCTACCTGCCCCGCTACAGAATTTCTTATGCGATTGCAGCTTACGTTTCTGCAAGGCTTTCTGTGGTCATACTGGCAGAAGATTGGTGCCACACGTTCTGGGAAAAAACTACAACTGAGGCTACGGGTGTCGTGCGTCCTACTTATAACATCCGGTGATGTCGGCTCGACTGAGGCCCTCGAGGACAGCGTATCGACGTCATTGACGCAGGACGCAGACGCCGAATATTTTCCAAAGCAGCACAGCTGTGGTGATTACCTGTCATAGATATGGAATACGTCGTCGGACCATGCCATCGAAAGAACGTTACCAGGTAAGAGAGTAACTTGTTCATCCTCACAAGACAAAGAGAGAAAGCCAAGTTGTTGGTTTTTTTAATCAAGAGAAACCTAAGGAACTGATATTGTTGAATGAGCAACCAAGGAAAGAGAAATCCAGGGGAAGTGAACCACTTTAAGTACTCTCGGTGGGAGGCCGCTCTTTTACAGTGGCCGATGCCTTGCTATGGAACTCTACCGCATATCGCCTCCATGAAATCTCTGACCACCTGTCTTTTTGACGGTCCTTGAAGACATTCCTATTCCCAGCCTGAGTCCTGCCTGTTGTTTTTTTTTCCATCAGTTTCCTTTACAGCATTACCTTCACCATGATGCCCTAGCTGGTGAAGGTAGCACTCTATAAGTGTACATAACATAACATAACATAGCATAACATGGAAGAGTCGAGGAGCCAAGTACCAGACAGAGAATTTGAGAGGGAGAGTCTCTCACAGCAGTGGCAGGGATAAACCCACTGACAGAAACCAGGGTCTGGGACCCAAAGCAAGATACGAGTCATGTTCCTCTTGGAAGTACTTAGCAGGGGAGTGAACCAAGTGGGCCAGTGCAAAGAAGAAGAGAAACCAGGGACTGCGACCCATAGCAATATACAAGTCATGTTCCTCTTGGAAGTACATAGCAAGGGCATGAACCAAGTGGGCCAATGTAAAGAAGATAAAAAGCCAGGGTCGTGGACCCTTGTAACACTCAAGAGTTCAGAGTTGTGAAGCCTAGTGTAAAGAAGACCAGAAGTAATTCCCCCTGGTTGTAAGGAAATGATAATCCAGGCTTATAGTGAGGTCCAAAAGGCCTGGGGAAGGGAGCCATTCCCCCGGGTTATCTCGGACTGACCATCAGTAGAAGGGAGACATTCTCCTGGCCCACCAAGAAAGCATTGTGTGGTACCTTACCATCAGGGGAAGGGAGCCATTCACTTTGACAATGTGTGAGACACTAGACTATTCTAAGATTTGGGAACTGTTTCAACAAACCAGGAACCATAACCCAGGAGAAGGGAGCCATACTCCTGGGACCAGAACAGCACTGCCTTATTCTTTAGTTTCTAGTATACGAGAGGGAATTAATGTTGCTTACAGCTTATCTTTAGTTAAGGCAGGGAACCCCCTTCTGGGAATAGGGGCAGATAGGATTTCTCTTGCTTTATTGTTTAAACATGTCTTTAGCCCCAAACATGCCACCTTTATGTCAGTCTCCTCCTTCTGCACCCGTACACCTCATACATTGACATTACTGCTTTCCACCTGTAGCCAGTAACAATGTGCTTCAAACCTGCATCTCGTTGAGGTGCAGAAGGCCGTAAGAATGATTACCTAAACTGAAGCCTTATATCTCTGGACTAATAAGCCACCTTGACGCTGTCGTACTGCGTTATCCAGTCACTGCTTGCCTTTGGCCCGCCCGTTGGGAGGCTGCCTCAGCTGCTGAATAAATCCCTCCTCCCCCATAATGGGGCAAGACTGCAAGCGGAGCAGCCTGGGGAACAACTGACCTGCTCCCGCAAATGAACGGAATACTGACATTCACTCAGTTCAATGGGTTGTAAAAGGCATTAAACCATACCAATAAGGGATTTTAAAATGTCAGTAAAATAAATTGGTAGGTTAATAAAGAAATTGCTGGTCGAGTCACATGGGAGGAGTGTGTTTATGCAGCAAGTCTCTGACAGGGCAGCAACTGCTCTGGCACTTCCATCCTATCTTTGGGACTAGTCGAGAGTTCGATGTAGGACCGTGAACAAGTTACATTCATTGTTAACTTTGGTACTTTTAGTATATAGACTTTCTTCTTCCATCACTAGCACCTCCCTTCTGTCGCAGTGTCAGCCCCAGCGGACAGTTTATTTCCTGACCGGCCCAAGCTGAGGCGGTGGCGCATACATTGCTTATGGGATCCAGAAAATCTAGCTACTTGGAGAGACACACATGCCCAAAGTTGGCTGCGTACTGTTATTAGATGGCTATTTAGAAGCAGCTTGCAGTCCCACCAGCTGTCGTTTGTTTTCTAATCTTTTTATAATTAGTTAAAGAAATGGTCTGTTTCCATTTTCTGGTGTAATCCATATGTTTATTATTTGTATTAGTCTAGGCATTGTGCTTAATAGCAAGTATATTGCAATAAATAAATATCATTGTGTTAGTGAACTATGACCATGTAGAAGAAATGGAGAAACAACTCATACAATAAAAAGATAATTTGGACTAAAACCCAAACTGTTATTCTCTTAGCAGTATAATAAACACAATTGTCCTAATGTTCTCTGCACATCTTCCGCCTGGTTTTGTCGCCTGGCTCAACCACTGACAGCCTGCTAATGTAAAGGTATCTTTGTTTCAGTTTTACATCAGAATACTTTGTCAGTGCCTGTACCAATGTCCCAAGCATTTCAGCAGAAAAGTTATAATATATGTGTATGTGATAAACCTTAGGGTGTCCTCACTCCTACTCCCCCTGGATTCTCTACTCAGGTGGCCAGGGACAGCCATTGCTTTTGGATCCTTACCCTAGGGTTGGAGAAGCGAGGGAGGATCACCTGGGTGGGGGGTCCTTGGGCATTGGCAGTGGGGTACCCACAAGCAAGTCTAGAAAACAACAGGGAAAGCTTTTACAGCTAAGGTGCATGGTACACTGTGTTCATCCTTTAACCGTTAACAAGGTAACGTCTGGTAACACAACAAAAAACGGTTTTGTGGGAAGGTAGGTATTCAAGGTGCATCAGAGGATTGCAAAGCAAATTAATCAATTAGAGTGCTCGCACTCAACACACATGAAAAGGGGGAGGACCACCCGACTCGGCGTACCTGACCCTAAGGAAGAACACCCTGAACCTGGCGGGGGTGCCTGTCCCTGGGTGGCGTGTGGTGTATCGCCTACTAAAAAGATATAGAGGAGAGTACTATCCCTCAACCTTCTATACTAATGGCAGTGTCTGGTAACAGACACGGGTCGTCCAACAACAACGTTTAAAACAGTGGTAGACTCCAGAGGGTTAAGCAGCATACAACAAGGCAATGAATTAGGTCTTGAGGCTGCTTGATCTTGAACGTGGATCCAACCTGTGAATCAGGTCAACTGCTTACGTTCCGTCCAGAGTGTGCAACTTTAATGGTACCCGTAGGTCACTGTGGTTTGGGTATGTAAGAGTACTGGTGGAGTGACCACTGGTGGGTAAATAAAATGACCAGCCGGGGGGCTGGAGGGCTAGAAAAGGCTCTTATAAGAATGTGTGGCTCACTCAGTAATAATGAGTGTGCTACAGTAGGTAGTTTTTAGAGGATTGCGTCTCTTTGATAAGTGTATAAGAGATCAAACGTGGGTCATGAGAGCCCTCATGACCGAAAGGGGTCGACCGGTTTCAATGGCGTAGGAGATTCAGGCCATCTTCTTCAGGACCGTGATTTAGAATACAAACGAGTTTGCCAAGTGTTCAGTGAAGTGCTGAACAGGAAGGAAGATGCTGGTGTCTCCTGGAGGGAGACAAAAATAGGGGGGGGGGAAAGGGAAGAGAGGGAGAACAGTCAATGAGGGGGGAAGGGAAAGGGGGGGTTGGGGTGTGGGGGGTGTTTGGGGGCACCAGGAAATTGGTGCAAGACGCTTGGGGGTGGTGCTTTAGACATGCCTTGAATGGAGCATGTGAGAGCAAGGTCATTAATTAGTCAAAGATTTCAGGAATAGTGAGGGTGCCTGTGCACCAGTGGTGGACTCCTCGCCAAAAGGAGGGGGAAGGGGGGGGGGTGCCAGACAGGGTCTCTATAGGTGACTGGTGGGCTGATACCAGGGAGTGAGAGAGGGGCGCTGGTGTGCACTAAATTGGATAGAAAATGTGCACTACAGGGTGGAGATGGTGAGCCCCTAACTCGTGAGCAATTAAGGGGAAGTGGGGACAACCAGCTCCCAACTACGTGCAAGAGGGGTGCCTGAGTGGTGGGGAAGCAGGCTGAACATACCTCAAAACCAGCATGCTTGCTGGAATAAGAACGGTGAATCAGGGTTACTCAGATCACCGAGCTGCACAGCAGGTAAAAAATACCTGTGAGAAGTAAACAAACCCTGATTCACCGTTCTTATTCCAGCAAGCATGCTGGTTTTGAGGTATGTTCAGCCTGCCTCCCCACCACTCAGGCACCCCTCTTGCACGTAGTTGGGAGCTGGTTGTCCCCACTTCCCCTTAATTGCTCACGAGTTAGGGGCTCACCATCTCCACCCTGTAGTGCACATTTTCTATCCAATTTAGTGCACACCAGCGCCCCTCTCTCACTCCCTGGTATCAGCCCACCAGTCACCTATAGAGACCCTGTCTGGCACCCCCCCCTTCCCCCTCCTTTTGGCGAGGAGTCCCACCACTGGTGCACAGGCACCCTCACTATTCCTGAAATCTTTGACTAATTAATGACCTTGCTCTCACATGCTCCATTCAAGGCATGTCTAAAGCACCACCCCCAAGCGTCTTGCACCAATTTCCTGGTGCCCCCAAACACCCCCCACACCCCAACCCCCCCCCTTTCCCTTCCCCCCTCATTGACTGTTCTCCCTCTCTTCCTTTCCCCCCCCCCCTATTTTTGTCTCCCTCCAGGAGACACCAGCATCTTCCTTCCTGTTCAGCACTTCACTGAACACTTGGCAAACTCATTTGTATTCTAAATCACGGTCCTGAAGAAGATGGCCTGAATCTCCTACGCCATTGAAACCGGTCGACCCCTTTCGGTCATGAGGGCTCTCATGACCCACGTTTGATCTCTTATACACTTATCAAAGAGACGCAATCCTCTAAAAACTACCTACTGTAGCACACTCATTATTACTGAGTGAGCCACACATTCTTATAAGAGCCTTTTCTAGCCCTCCAGCCCCCCGGCTGGTCATTTTATTTACCCACCAGTGGTCACTCCACCAGTACTCTTACATACCCAAACCACAGTGACCTACGGGTACCATTAAAGTTGCACACTCTGGACGGAACGTAAGCAGTTGACCTGATTCACAGGTTGGATCCACGTTCAAGATCAAGCAGCCTCAAGACCTAATTCATTGCCTTGTTGTATGCTGCTTAACCCTCTGGAGTCTACCACTGTTTTAAACGTTGTTGTTGGACGACCCGTGTCTGTTTCCAGACACTGCCATTAGTATAGAAGGTTGAGGGATAGTACTCTCCTCTATATCTTTTTAGTAGGCGATACACCACACGCCACCCAGGGACAGGCACCCCCGCCAGGTTCAGGGTGTTCTTCCTTAGGGTCAGGTACGCCGAGTCGGGTGGTCCTCCGTACCCACAAGCAAGACATGGTATCCCCCTATCCCTATTGAAAACCAACCAAACCCTCCCCTGCATTTATATCTCCCCTCATTTCCTCACACTTTATCTATGACAGTACTGGGACGATGAAGAGGTGACTAGGAGTAATGAACACTAGTAACTCCTTTCACCACTCTAGTACTGGGACGAGGAAGATGCCTTCAAAATACTATGAAGGTCAGGCATATCCTTTTAACTACAGTCAGGCAAATCCAATTGAGCTGTCACACCTGCAATCGTCAAGTGGCTGCATGTGTATAAGAGGAGAGGCAGCGAGCAGCAAGAGGACGACCAACATGGAGTCATGTATGGGAGAGACCAGCAGGATACCCTATGCATGAGGAGGAAGACGTTATGGGACCTGAGAGAAAGCCATGATGCCGTCCGAGATCTCAGAGGACCTGTGGAGCCGTTAGACTGCCACAGGTGTGGCAGCCTCTGTGGTCGGTGGAGAGTAGCTGGAGCTGTGGACAAGGAAGAAGGAAGAGAGGACGCCGTCTGCGTTCGTGGAAGAGGAGCAGAGCTGCCGGTGTGTGCAGGGAAGCACCCGGAATGTGAGCTGGGCTCGCAGTGACCGGCCGCCAGCCGGCGAAGCAGTAGGGTAGCAGCGAATCCGCCGCAGAGGAACGCTGAGGACTGGTGTGTGCAGGGAAATGACAATCGAAGCCGTGGCGCTCCTAGGAGCTACGCATAAGTAACAAACTACTGTATGAAGCAATTTGAATACTGAACTGAATGAAAACTTGTATGCATATTGAATACCAAACAGAATGAAAACATTGCGAGCAAAGCTATTAGCTGAAGAAAGTTAAAAGGAAGAGTGCCCGTTTGAAAAGGATCTACGAAGTAAGAGCGCACATATGACAGAGCACGGCAGAAAGGTGGGGAATAAAGGATACCACCACAGAGTGAACTTTATAAATGGATACAGTGCGGCAAGGCCTAAGACTGGCATGAAATATGTGACATATTATGGTAAAGCCAGGCGGCTAACCAGGAGAAGCCAGGAATGTGTGGACCTGCACATAAAGCCCAGAAGCTGACCAGGAAAAGCAAAGTGAATGTGAATCTGTAAACACAGGCAAATACAGAAGAACCTGTGAGGGCTGAAGAACAAAGGTTTGCTGGTTGCATGACCTGTAGACAGTGTGGTCTAATAACTGCGCCTAGACCAGGGAACCCTAAAATTGTGAAAGCCAAAAACATTGTGAAACAAATCAAGAAGGAGCAATATAAGTGAACTATTGATGCAATCCAGAAGGAGGGTCAAGCTGACCTGGAGTTGTGTTGAACATTGGGAGGCTGAAACAAGTACAAGTTGCTTTGCTAAAGTCTTGGGGAAGGGAACCTTGAGACTTGATGAAATGCAAATGTCTTCTTGAGGACGGAGCCTCAAAACCCTTTTCTTTTGAACTGTGTTACCTTGAACTTGGGGAAGGGAACCTCAAGAATTTGTGGACCTGTTTTAAACTGTGAACGGAGGATAGCACAGGGGAAATGTGCTGGTCTCGGAAGCAAAATGACGCAGAGCAACAGAGGTTTGACTCCTGGTTCAGCGCTTAGAAACCAAACTCAGGTATTCAGTGCGTTATGACAAAAACTATGAAATAAATAAAATAAATAAATAAAAATAAACGTGTGAAAGGTAATCTCGAGACTTTCTTGAACTTAGGGAAGGGGAGCTGAAAGGGAAGCTAAGAGCTGGAAGAAGCTCAGAACTTTGTTTTGATCACCATTTCTGAGATTACTGACATCCCTGCACATTGTTTAGCTTTTGTTGTGAGGGCAAGGATAGGTTTTGGACACAGACTTTTAAGTTGAACTCTTTGATTCAGACTTTCCTTAGTTTCGTTCAGGTAGGGAAATCCTACCTTTTCATAGGGCAAGTTAGGCCTTCAACCATCCTGACATTCGAAAACCATTTGATTTTGAACTTTGAATCTGTTGTCTGTGTCTTGCTTCATAATGGCTTCACATGTGATACCGAGAGCAACCGAACCCATGAGAGTTGCAGTTCAATCCCTTTATTGTCATCCACAATAGAAGATGTTGGAAGAACCCCTCAGGGAATAGGGATCAATTACAACTCAAGAGGATCTACTTTTCTTACAGCGTCAAGAGGGATATATCAGAGGGTGAAATCGTGTGCCTACACAACTCTTGTCCTTTTCCGTGATTCCCTAATCTAACACTTATAGTGTCATAGTGCCATTGTTTTAGCACGTAGCTCGCTTCTTGAGTTAAAACGTAGTCTCTGGGACCAAGCTTCCACCATGCTTCTCCAGCTGACCAGTCTTTCTTGATTTCCTTGGCACAAACTTTCAAACTATGGCCGTGGAGTCAGCTTTCTTTTTTTTATCATTTAAGTTTTATTAAAGCATAATAAGAAATAGTACCACAGTCCACACTGCTGCATACAATCTCTGTGGCAGGGGCATAATTCAACAATTGTCCTTGGAGGATAGTTCATTGGCAACGTGGTCGTCTTGGAACCAAGACGACACAAAGCAACAAAGGTTCGATCCCCGGGTCCGCGCTTAGAAACCTCTGGGTATTTAAGCGCGTTATAAATACGCAACTAAAACAAAGAAAAAAAACAATTACGTACGCAACCAAAAACTAAGAAAACAATTCCTGTAACAGCGCCTGTTAAGACGGATTTCTGAACTCTGTCCTGGTGGCGCAGAAGTTCAGAAGGCCAACCTAATTACTTGGAACAGGGTAACCTCTGGACGAGCCAGACCAATCAAGGTAGCAATCGCGGCGGTCAAGACTAGGTCTCAAGAGGGGTGAGGGTGACTGAAAGCCCACAATGAGCACACAAAGCAAGAGCGCTTACAAACTACTCCAAACAGTTGTTATATCAAAAATATATACACATTTATTTTAAGGCCTTTAAAATAATGACCGTAGCGAGAAAATCACAATATCACAATATTAAGCCAACACATACCATATCAACACAATATATATACAAATACGAGTCGCAAGCGTTATATGCACGAAATGTGTAGTCCACCTGAAAGGGAAAGAAAACAGGCAGTGCGATAATGCTTTAGACTCAGTTCGCCTTCAGAGGCACCTAACTAGATGGAAGTCCGAGCCCTGCGAAGAGTGGAGCCTTGTGCTCAAAGTACCTGCACACGCTGGTGCCAACGGGCAAAAGGAGAAGCTCTTCGGAGGAAGTCAGGCAGTTCGGGTTAGTGCACAACAGAAGAAGAACAGGTTCCGCGACTCAAGCGCAGCCTCCACAGTGAGCAGAAGCAGAGCGCGAGTACGGACAAAAGGGTGCTGTTTTTACACAGCGGGGAAAAGCAATGGGCTACTGCAGGAGGGCGACCAGATCCTAGCTATACTACTCACCGGTCCCCGATGCAAGCAGACCCAGGCTTCTCCACGTTAGTTTCAGCAGCTGGCAGGTTCAGAAGAGCCGGGAATGCCTCGTCGTCGTGTAGATAAAAAAGACGTCCCAATCGTAGAAACCTGCACAGTTTTGTCACCACAGCAGGGCAACGGAGCGGCTGTGTGTATCTGAGCCAAATGTACACTACTCACTTCAGACTTGGGAACGCCAAGTGTACTAAGCGTGTGAGAGTGACCAGGACTCGAAATACAACACAACCTGGCGGCGGTTACAGAGCAGGACTTCCGTGTAAGCTGGTCAGTCAACTGGATGGCCCAGAGACACTTCCGAAGGCTTACTGGCAGGAGATGATGAAGTCGCCGAGAATAGCTGTTCCTGCTATTCCAAAGGTCGAAGCACCAGTACAGGCCTTCTGGTTCGATCAAAGGAGGAAAGGGTTTCACAGGACGACAGCAGTGCAAAGGAGGAGTCCTTCAGCGGGTCACCAGCGATTCCTCGGTCCAGCCTCTTGGTTGCAGGATACTTGGCTCCTGTATTCCTTCGTTCGTGAGAACTCAGGAGATCGACATGTTAGTGGTGTTTCCAGCCCCCTCTTATCCACGGTTCCCTTCGCGCCAAAACGGAGAGGAGCCAATGGGAGATCCGCTCATCAACACACACACCATTCGTGGACCAATCACGGACCACAGTGGTCCCAGGCATTCACACTACCCTAGACTCTCTGGCATCCAGGATGTGTATTGGGACCAGACATCCCAGCCCACACCCTGGAGGCACACAAAAGACATGTAGAAGCCCGCGAAAGCATCCGGGTTTCGCGGGAAAGTACATGCCCAAATAAGGAAGGCCCCGGGTCGCTCGACCTGGGGAAGGTGAAGGGAGCAAGACGGTCAGTGGACAGGACAAAGGAGCCTCGTGGTCTGGCCATTTTGGGAGCCAGGCCACCATTTTGGGTTCAGCGCGAAAAACGCGCTCAGAACGCCAAAAGGAGCTCAAAATACACAAAACGATCGCTGCCACCATTCCAGTCCCTGAATGACTTGCACCGATCAAATACCATCCTAAACGAGTATCTAGGGCCTGTAGAAGGCTAGAGACCCAAGAGAGCGGTAACTTAGCTTACAGTGCCCTCTTGTGTCATGTTGCACTAAAGCCGCAACATGATAAAAGAAACTACGGGAAACAGCGTTCCCCGGTACTGACTGTCTTAAGGGCATGTCAGTTTCCCCATAAGAAAAGGAGCGAAAGCCCAGAGGAGTGCGGCAGAAGGCTGCACTTCTCTGGCAAAGTCAAGAACAAGGTGAAAAACAACAGCAAAAAGTTTAGGGGTTGCCACATGGAAGGAAAATTACCTACAATTACGAAATCTTTCCTAACACTCGCCCCTCCCAGACTATGGACAGGGGGAAGTAATCCACCCCTGGATGAGTCTCTTGTTCAGGTCGGTTAAACATTCTGGACAACCCATCAGCATTGCTATGTTGGACACCTGGCCTATGCTCAATAGTGAAGTCGAAGCCTTGTAGACTTATGGACCACCTAAGCAACTTTGGATTCTCCCCCTTCATGTTCATTAGCCACTTTAACGGCTTATGGTCAGTCTGCACAGTGAAGTGGGTCCCATAGAGGTAGGGCCTCAGCTTCCTTAGGGCCCACACAACAGAGAAACATTATTTCTCTACCGTGGACCATCTGAGCTCTCTGTCCTTAAGCTGGCGACTAATAAAACCGATAGGGTGTTCCTTACCCTTCTCATCTACTTGTGATAGTACAGCTCCTATCCCAGTGTCAGAGGCATCCGTCTGCACGATAAAAGGTCTTTGATAATCAGGGGCCCTGAGGACAGGGGCCTGGCACAAGGAGTCTTTCAAGCCATTGAAGGCCTTCTCACACTCGTCGGTCCAAGTTACCTTCTTGGGTTTCTTCGGAGTTGTGAGGGCAGTCAGAGGGGCAGCTATGGTGCCATAGTCTGCCACAAAATTGCGGTAATACCCCGTGAGTCCTAGGAAGGCTCTCACTTGGGTTTGCGTAGTGGGGGTAGGCCAGTCTTGTACTGCTTGTACTTTACTGGGTAGAGGCTGTATCCTCCCTCCACCTACTTCATGTCCAAGGTAAACCACTGAGCCTTGTCCAATCTGGCATTTACTAGCCTTTATGGTCAAGTGGGCTTTCTGAAGAGTCTGGAGCACAATCCCGAGGTGTTTCACATGGTCTTCCCAGGTGGCACTGAAAACTGCTATATTGTCCAGATATGCAAGACAGAATTCGTCCAACCCATTCAACACATGATTCACAAGCCTCTGGAAAGTGGCAGGTGCATTCTTCAACCCGAACGGCATTACCCGGAATTGGTAAAGGCCGTCTGGAGTAGAAAATGCTGTCTTCTCCTTGGCATGCTCTGCTAAAGCTATTTGCCAATAGCCAGCAGTGAGGTCAAACGTGCTGAGGTACTTGGAGGCACCCAAAGTATCCACCAGCTCATCTGTTCGAGGCAAGGGGTGTGCGTCTGTCTTGGTGACAGCATTCAGAGCCCTGTAATCCACGCAGAACCTCAATTCAGAAGTGCCTGCCTTTGGAACCAAAACCACAGGGCTGGACCAAGGACTACTAGAGGGTTCAATCACCCCAAGGTCTAACATCTTGTTGACCTCGGTCTTAATATAAGACCGTACTTTGTCTGACATCCTGTATCCCCTACTTTTGGTAGGTACACTGTCTCCTGTGTCAATGTTATGTTTGCACCAAGGTGTCAAACCAGGCGACTGTGAAAACAGGGGGGAAAACTGCCTAAGCAAACTTTTCACCTCAGCCTGCTGATCAGAAGTCAGGTGAGGGGCCACTCGGACACCCTCAAAGGAGCTATCTGAAGGACCGCTCTGGAACAGGTCGGGGAGAGGTTCAGACTCCTCTTCCTCAACATCTGAAGCCAGTAGCAGTGCTGCGATTTCGACTCTTGGGACGAAAGCCTTCAGCCTATTCACGTGGAACACTTTTGGAGCCTGTCCAGGCCTTCCAAGGTCCACTAAATAGTTAACCTCACCCAGGGGCTCCACCACTGTGTAAGGGCCTGACCATTTGTCCTGTAAAGCTCGAGGCCTTATGGGATTCATGATCAGGACTTGCTGACCAGGTGTAAAGTTGATGAGGGAAGCTTTCTGGTTGTACCAATGTTTCACCAGCGCTTGTCCTGCCTTCAATTTATCACTAGCCAAGCCCATCAGAAGTACCATCCGTTTTCTGAGCCCTAGCACATAATCAACTACGTTGGTAGTAACAGGGGGAGTGGGCATCTCCCATCCCTCTTTGACGATGGCTAAGGGACCCCGTACGGGATGACCGAACAGATGTTCGAAGGGGCTGAAGCCAACACCCTCCTGTGGTACCTCTCGGTAGGCAAACAGTAAGCATGGTAAAAGAAGATCCCATTTTCTTCTCTGAGGCTCCTCCAGAGCCCCAATCATGCTCTTTAACGTTCTGTTGAAACGTTCCACCAGACCATTGGTCTGGGGGTGGTATGCAGAAGAGAACTTGTAGGTGACCCCACATTCTTTCCACATAGCCTGCATATACTTCGACATAAAGTTGCTGCCACGATCTGACACAACTTCTTTAGGGAAGCCAACCCTAGTAAATATGCCAAGTAAAGCTTTTGCAACTGACTTGGCAGTTACAGTTTTCAATGGGATGGCCTCAGGATATCTGGTTGCATGGTCGACCAGCACCAGGATAAACCTATTGCCCGAGGATGTTTGCGGGTCAAGGGGACCAACGATGTCGATCCCTACCCTTTCAAATGGTACCCCCACAACTGGGAGCGGTACCAACGGAGCTTGGATTGTCGCGCCAACCTTACCAGACAACTGGCAGGAGGCACAACTCCTGCAGTGGCTTTCTACTTGCACCCCCATCTTGGGCCAGTAGAAGTGCATGGATAACCTTTGCTTGGTCCTCTTCATACCAAGGTGACCAGCAAGGGGAACTTCATGCGCCAACTGCAGGAGGAAGGGCCTAACAGCAAGGGGAACCACCAACCTCCTATGGTCTCCTTCTGTAGACTCTGTGGGCTCACTGTACAGGAGTCCACCTTCCCAATAAATCATATGCGTCCCAGGAGGTTCACCCTCAAGCTGGGAGCAGGCCTGTCTCCTTAGGCCTTCCAGAGATGGGCACTCACGTTGGCCTTTACTGAATTCGTCCCTATCAGGACCTCCTTCAACTAACAAGTCTTTTAGTTCAGGATGATCGTTGGGGTCGAATACTTCAGGCATCGCCACCTCCTCGTCAGGCCCGGGCGATTGACCAACTTCCTCCACCGCAGTGGTAGGCGAGCTCGGGGGAATATTCTCTTTCCCTCGTCGTGACTTGTCGACTCCTTTCGCCTTGGGTTACCCCTTCGGCTGGGGCGGCGTATTGGACTTGGCCAATGCTGCCCGTGCTTGAGACCTTGTGTAGGGTCTTTCGGCAGTGTCTCCTACGAGCCCTAAAGCTCTGAGATCATTACCTAACAAGACCTTTCCCGGGACGTTTCTCTGAATGCTCACTGGAATCCTGACTGCTGTACCATTTAAAGTAAGATTTACAGGTATTACTGGAAACATACGGAGGGGGCCGTCAGCCAACTTAGTGGGCATCAGAGTAGCTCTGGCAACTTCCTCTGAGACTACCAAGGTAGAATCCACTACAGTGCGACTGCACCCACTATCCCTAAGAGCTGGAGTATCCACTCCATTGATCAGCACACTGTCTTTAAAGTAGTGCTTGGTATTATCCGGAATCCTAGCATAAGCCTCTGCGACTTTAGGCTCCCAGGAACCCAGGGACACTAAAACTACCTCAGCCTGTATCCCGCTGGGAAATGAGTCTGAGGAGAAGGATGCTCCTGTAATCTCTTCTTCCTCGTAGGAGGAGAAGGCCAGATTAGCGGAGTGGACCCCCAAAGGTCTAACCTTACAACGGGGATCCCCCTTCACGTGGTCAGTTGCTCCACAAGCAAAACAAGATCCATTGGGTCTGTTTACATAGGGAGGCTTATTGTAACCAGAGTTCTGTTTCGGAGGCGGACCTCCACTACCCTGCGAGTTCTCTTGTGTCTTACCCTTATTTTTCTTTTTGTGGCCCTTATGGGAAGAAGATTTAGCAGATTCTCCACCCTCCATATCTTTGGACTTTTTCCCTTCCTCCTGCTTACCAGGATGAGTTTTGTCCTTATGGGACACTCGATGTGACACCCATAAGTCTGCTGCAATGGCCAGCTTCTTAGGATCTATCTCCTTCGAATCGGCCAAATGCTGCTTAAGCTCCGGGGAAGAAGAAGCAAAAATGTGTTCCAGCATGACAAGATTTATCATGCCTTCGAAGGTAGAAACCTTATAACCTTCGACCCAGCCAGTTAAGTTTTTCAAGGATTCAGTGACATAAGATACCCAAGTACCACCTTCCTTTTTCTTATACTCTCTGAAACGTTTCAAATATTGGGCCGGAGTCTTCCCAAACTTTAAAATGAGAGTTTGCTTTAACATTGCGAAATCAGCTCGCTCAGCCTTCGACATTTCCATAATGGCACTACAGCCAGAATGGGGCAGTCTGCTGAGTAACCAGGCAATCTTATCAGCATTGTCAACTTGTTGAACTTCGAATGCATACTCAAACGCATTCAGCCAGTCCATAATGTCATTCCTTTCCTCATACACACTGAGCAGATCTTTCGGAAACCGTGGATGAGAGGAGGCCCCAGACCCATGTCCAGGACCCTTGGACCCATTTGCAAACTGAAGCTTGGCCAGTTCCAACTGGTGATCCCTGTCTTTCTGTTTTTCTGCCTGTTCGATTTTTAGTTTGGCTATGCTGAATTCAAGCTCCTGCTGCCTAAACCGCAGCTCTTGCTTCTTGAATTCAAGCATAGCCTCCCCATCAACACTGGCAGAGGAAACATTAGACATCACATCCTCCCTGCCCTCGTGGTCGCGATGGATCAGTGCAGCGGCAGAACCGTCGGTTCTACCAGTGAGAGCAGCCCCACCACCTTCTGCACTGTCCTCAGAAGTTATAGCGTCAAGCTGCACTTCTTGCCACGCCACGATTCTTTGGATCATTTCCAATTTCGTGCCTTGAGAGGAAACACCTCTCTCCGCACACATCTTCTTCAATGCTTCTGATTTGGAAGCATTTAAAGTTAACAAGGTATTTGTTTCCATACTGTTAGATAGGACTATGGCCTTTTTAAAGTTATACTACAACAATTCACTACGTGTCCTGGTTGGAATAACCTGAAATGCCTTAGTTCGTGCGCAACACTGGATACCTTCAGTCGTATCCCACCGCTGTACACCAATTTGTTAAGACGGATTTCTGAACTCTGTCCTGGTGGCGCAGAAGTTCAGAAGGCCAACCTAATTACTTGGAACAGGGTAACCTCTGGACGAGCCAGACCAATCAAGGTAGCGATCGCGGCGGTCAAGACTAGGTCTCAAGAGGGGTGAGGGTGACTGAAAGCCCGCAATGAGCACACAAAGCAAGAGCGCTTACAAACTACTCCAAACAGTTGTTATATCAAAAATATATACACATTTATTTTAAGGCCTTTAAAATAATGACCGTAGCGAGAAAATCACAATATCACAATATTAAGCCAACACATACCATATCAACACAATATATATATACAAATACGAGTCGCAAGCGTTATATGCACGAAATGTGTAGTCCACCTGAAAGGGAAAGAAAACAGGCAGTGCGATAATGCTTTAGACTCAGTTCGCCTTCAGAGGCACCTAACTAGATGGAAGTCCGAGCCCTGCGAAGAGTGGAGCCTTGTGCTCAAAGTACCTGCACACGCTGGTGCCAACGGGCAAAAGGAGAAGCTCTTCGGAGGAAGTCAGGCAGTTCGGGTTAGTGCACAACAGAAGAAGAACAGGTTCCGCGACTCAAGCGCAGCCTCCACAGTGAGCAGAAGCAGAGCGCGAGTACGGACAAAAGGGTGCTGTTTTTACACAGCGGGGAAAAGCAATGGGCTACTGCAGGAGGGCGACCAGATCCTAGCTATACTACTCACCGGTCCCCGATGCAAGCAGACCCAGGCTTCTCCACGTTAGTTTCAGCAGCTGGCAGGTTTAGAAGAGCCGGGAATGCCTCGTCGTCGTGTAGAGAAAAAAGACGTCCCAATCGAAGAAACCTGCACAGTTTTGTCACCACAGCAGGGCAACGGAGCGGCTGTGTGTATCTGAGCCAAATGTACACTACTCACTTCAGACTTGGGAACGCCAAGTGTACTAAGCGTGTGAGAGTGACCAGGACTCGAAATACAACACAACCTGGCGGCGGTTACAGAGCAGGACTCCCGTGTAAGCTGGTAAGTCAACTGGATGGCCCAGAGACGCTTCCGAAGGCTTACTGGCAGGAGATGATGAAGTCGCCGAGAATAGCTGTTCCTGCTATTCCAAAGGTCGAAGCACCAGTACAGGCCTTCTGGTTCGATCAAAGGAGGAAAGGGTTTCACAGGACGACAGCAGTGCAAAGGAGGAGTCCTTCAGCGGGTCACCAGCGATTCCTCGGTCCAGCCTCTTGGTTGCAGGATACTTGGCTCCTGTATTCCTTCGTTCGTGAGAACTCAGGAGATCGACATGGTAGTGGTGTTTCCAGCCCCCTCTTATCCACGGTTCCCTTCGCGCCAAAACGGAGGGGAGCCAATGGGAGATCCGCTCATCAACACACACACCATTCGTGGACCAATCACGGACCACGGTGGTCCCAGGCATTCACACTACCCTAGACTCTCTGGCACCCAGGATGTGTATTGGGACCAGACATCCCAGCCCACACCCTGGAGGCACACAAAAGACATGTAGAAGCCCGCGAAAGCATCCGGGTTTCGCGGGAAAGTACATGCCCAAATAAGGAAGGCCCCGGGTCGCTCGACCTGGGGAAGGTGAAGGGAGCAAGACGGTCAGTGGACAGGACAAAGGAGCCTCGTGGTCTGGCCATTTTGGGAGCCAAGCCACCATTTTGGGTTCAGCGCGAAAAACGCGCTCAGAACGCCAAAAGGAGCTCAAAATACACAAAACGATCGCTGCCACCATTCCAGTCCCTGAATGACTTGCACCGATCAAATACCATCCTAAACGAGTATCTAGGGCCTGTAGAAGGCTAGAGACCCAAGAGAGCGGTAACTTAGCTTACAGTGCCCTCTTGTGTCATGTTGCACTAACGCCGCAACATGATAAAAGAAACTACGGGAAACAGCGTTCCCCGGTACTGACTGTCTTAAGGGCATGTCAGTTTCCCCATAAGAAAAGGAGCGAAAGCCCAGAGGAGTGCGGCAGAAGGCTGCACTTCTCTGGCAAAGTCAAGAACAAGGTGAAAAACAACAGCAAAAAGTTTAGGGGTTGCCACATGGAAGGAAAATTACCTACAATTACGAAATCTTTCCTAACAGCGCCTCGATACCCGCGGGCTGTGTGAGCGCTTTAAAAATGCAAAAAATGAAAATGAAATGAAAATGTAAAGCTTGCATCAACTAGACATTAAATTGGTACCTTCATCAAGACAAGTCTGAGAATACCATGAGAACAAAGCAATAAAAAACACAACAAAATACAAATTAAATCCAAAACCAATCATCTGGTACAGTGTGGACATCTTCTAAGAACCAAGCCAGAAGTGTGGGCAATATATGAGTGAGAATGATGCTATATTGTGGGGCTTATAGTGAATCCCTGGGTGATCATGTCGACTCACAAATGTGACCAGGGGGCCCCAAAACACAAGGTACTGCACTATATCTTCTTTAAGCGCTGCATCTATCTTGCACATAGCCGCAACAAACCATACTTTCATCCACCACGCCTTTATATCGGGCACTGTGAAGGACTTACAATCTTTCGCTATAACCAGCCTCGCCGCCACCAAGAAGTGGGTTATCAGCGTTGATGTTTTGGCCCTGAGCTTGTATTGACCCAGTGGAACTCCATCTCCTGACAATATCACTAGTGGGTTGGCAACAAAATCAATCCCATTAACCCTCTTAATCTGGGCCAACACCTCCTTCCAAAACACTTGAACAATTGTACAAGTCCACCACAAGTGGAAGAAGGTGCCAGTGGCACCCGAGCATCTCCAGCACGTGGGGGAGTGTGCTGGGATCATTTTATGCAGACGCTCCGCGGGCAGATACCATCGAAGCATTCGCTTGAATCCATTCTCCTTGAGCTGGACTGGCTTGGAATATTTCCCAGCCCCCGTCCAAATGTTATACCAGGCCAGGCCATCTATGGGACTCCCTCTGTCCTCTTTCCACTTGATCATATATGCATGGGGGGGGGGGGTTGAAACCTGTTAGAATTGAGAATCTTATATAGAGAGGAAACCTTGCTTGCTGGGGGATCCCAGAGAAATAAAACCTCAAATTGTGACATTTCCCTTTTCGCCTAATTCGCAATCCAGTGTCTAAGCAGCAGTAGCATTCTACGATTTGCACGAAACATCCCGATGCGTCCATCAACTCATCCGCATCCCGCCAGCACTTCGGGCATTGCTTTAAGTCAGCGCCACAATTGACATCGCAGCATTCTCCACTTTATCAGCGCCAAGGAGCGCCCACAAATACACTTTGGAGCCGGAGTTGGCAGTCCTTCCATTGCTTTAGGCAGTGTGAAGAGTGATTGTACTATCACAGTGCGGAACAAGAAAACACACGCATGGGAGCAAGTTAGCTTATCCATATAGGGAGTCAACACCCCTTTACGAATTAAGTCCTGATGAAGATGACCAGAACAAGATATGGTTATGAAACCGGTCGACCCTGACATAGCATGAGCTGGTCTCATGCATTTTTTATGATCTGTGTACAGAACTTTTTGACATAGACTTAAACAAAATCAAAATTAGACCTGTGCTACATACCAGGTTTTACAACAGACATTTGGCTGTACAGTTTTATATGTTGTAAAAGGACCTCAAAAGTTAAGGTACCTTATATATATGTATGGTGTGTTTACAGTACAAGGTGTTAGATTTTTCTAGTGGCTGGCACCACATTGGCCATTAAATTTACATACAGTGTTGTGCAGACATAGCCCTATAAAAATCTAAGTATCTGGCATTATCTAATGTAAAATGCCTTTTGTTGTAGTTCTCATTTAAACACTTGGGACTGTTTAACTGTTGAAATTGTGAGTGAACCAGTGGGAAAAGAGTGATCGTCACGCTTTCCCTTCTGGCTCCAGAATGTTGATAAGTGGTGCACTTTCTGATGTTGTGAAAGGCCCACTAAGATACAGAACATTTTACTGCTATATTGTGATCGATTTAATGAACACACATATAAAATATGTTATGCAGAATTATTTCTCTATAGACTGTGATTGTGTGTGATTACTAATTTAAATTCTCAGTAGGAATGAAAACTAGACCTTGTGTAGGTCGAAACAATAATACCCCTAGTGTTTCAGTAAGCTGTTTATAGCCATACCTATCAGCGTCATTCAACAGAAAGGCTTGCTTTCACTGCTCAAAAACTAAGGGTTGTTCATTCTCAAACAGCTGACCCAGCATTGACAGCCCCCCATCAATCCAGCGAGTGAATCTACCTGTCTCCTAGCCAGGCGGGAACTCCCAGCTATTCCATATACCCGTTAGGACAGAGGGGGAAGGAAGTTGTTGCATATCTACGGGTGCCTTTATCCCAATGCTCAAACATAGTTCTAGTTGAGACCGCCAGCTCCAGTCATGTAGGGGGACTCATATGGCCCTCATTACGACCCTTGCGGAAAGCGACTGACCGGACCGCCACAGCGTAAATAGCGTTTCCGCCATAGCACGAAGGAGCAAACTGCGGCCCATTCCGACCCATCGAGCACGAGCACCACGGCATGGCGGAAGTGCAAAGTCCGCGATGGCGGAAATGACCCCAAAACGGCCCACACCGCCGCCGTACGGCGCCCCAGGTGCAATACCGCCACCCCTCTTAGCGGTCACCGCAGTGTGCGCCTACCGGAAAGTACGGTGGACGGAAATATACGGAAACGGAAGTCAAAACACGGGGCCGGAACGGGAAACATCCCGGCGTACACCTATAAATACACTAAAACCACACAACCACTAAAAACACTACCCTGAGACACACCCCACCCCGTCAACCACCCTAGCGAAACCAAGAAAAATGGGAAAAGTAGCGAAGAAAGCGTGCGATCGCAAGCGGCAGGTCCACTTCTCCCGCGAGGAACTCACCGTGCTAACAGAGACCCTCCAGGAGAATGCTGCCGTCGTCTTCAGCACGCAAATGACCAGGACGGCACTTGCAAACAAGAAGGCCATATGGGCTCTGGTGGCACAGCGTGTAAGTGCGGTGGGGACCGCACCCCGCACCCCACAGCAATGCCGCAAGCGATGGGACGACCTGCGGATACGCGTCCGCAGCATACTCTCCGCCAACCGCAACATAGCCACAGCCACCGGGGGAGGTCCTGAATCACCCATCAAGTTGACCCCCTGGGAAGAAATCTGTGCCTCCACCATCGGAATGGAGAGCATTGAGGGAGTCGGAGGGATGGAGAAAGGAGTGCAGACATCCGAAGATTCAGGTAGGTGGGCCAGATATAACAATCCACACAGTCCATCCATGTGAAGTACCATGCGTCCACATAGTGCAACAGAAACACATGTCCAGGAGAACGTCCACACACATCGGCCTGATAGCGCACGTTAAAATCCACAATAAATACATAAATAATTAAAAACCCCTAATACACGCACTACACGTGCAGCAGGCACACCCAAACTGCAGGCTGCCAAACAACTGCACCCTCACTCCACACACAAATCAAAGCACCTCCAAGTCCCCGACCCAAATCACCCTCAGGTACCACCCCAAAGCATGTGATACAATGCCATTCCAATTCCCACAGACCCATCAATAACCCTTGCCCTCCTTTACTCCACCACAGGGTCCGATCCAAACGACGAGCTACAGGACACCCCTACCAGCACACCTGCAAAGAGGGCCAAGACCAACGGCCAGAGACCCTCCACCTCAGCTGCACGCATCAAGACACGGCAGCAGCACAAATCAGGTGGCAGCACAGAGGAGGGAACATCAACAGGCACCCCAGCAGCCAGCATGGCCACCACACCACCACCACAGGTCCCCCCAACGGATGCCACAGAAGGCACTGCCTCTGGTGGCAGCAGCACCATAGGTGACACCCCATTGATGGCAGCATGCTCGGACACAGAAGACGGGGATGTCGAGGTCAGATCCATCCATGACCTGTCCCAATCCCCCTGTCTGTCCCATCCCGTACAACATGAGGATACCACGCAGGTGCAGCCACAAGACGACGACTGGCCATCCCCCCCAAGCCCTGTGGCAAGGCAACATGAGGACAACAGCCCCTCTGTGACACCACCGCAAATGGCCATGGCCCAGCAGAGGCAACAGTCCCTCGACAAGTTAATCGTCCAACAGCAGCAAATGGCCACACTCCTCAAGGGCCATGCCGATGAATGTGGGGGCACCAAGGCAGACATAGAAACATCAACAGAGACACTTAGGGCAGAAATGGAGAGAGGTACAGAGACGCTAAGGGCACAAATCGAGAGTAGCACCGAGAGCCTGAGAGTCCAAACGGAGAGTAGCACCGAGAGCCTGAGAGTCCAAATGGAGAGAAGCACCGAGAGCCTGAGGGGGGAACTGCATGCGACGTCCAAAGACGTATGTGCCGAACTTGCCGCAGTGCGCCGTGTGCTCACTGAGCTCTCGCAAACCCTTAGGGACATGCATGGACGTGAGCAGGCAGACACATCATCCGTTGCAAGTTCCGTCCAGGGCAGCCCCCAACGTAGATCAGGGAGGAACCTGCGCTCCACAGGCAGGGGTGCCCCTGATACCCGCAGAGGGGGCTTGCAATAGCGACAGGCCACTGACAATGAGCATCTTTGGACACTGGTATTCGGGGGGGAGGTAGGAGGGTGGAGGGGGTGTGTTGGGCTCACTTGGGTGGCGGGTCGATAGGGTGTTCAACATGATATCACATATGCCATAAAAAGTGCACGATCAACAAATGAGATGTGTGGACATTGATCTATGTGTACTAGGCCATCATAGGCGTATAGTCCATATTGTGCATGTCCCAGACACACGCAGTGCCACGAGTCCCGTGTCCATGTATCAGCCACCAGGCGTGAGTGCTAGAAGCATACATCAATGAGATGCTGACGGATGTCACGGGCCTCCGGTGCCTCGCAGACTCCATGAGGTGCTGCCACATCCCCACCCTCATCATGACCATCATCAGGTGCTTGCAGTTCTGCGTCAGGGGGCATGGGCACATTTCTACGTACGCACATGTTGTGGAGCATGACACATGCCATGACCATCTTTGCAACCTTCTCATGGCGGTACAGGAGTGCCCCGCCAGACCTGCTCAGGCAGCGGAAACGAGTCTTCAGTAGGCCGAATGCCTGTTCTATGACTACACGGGTACGTGAGTGGGCATGGTTGTAGTCCTCCTCATGCTGGTCCCGTGGGTTCCGGACTGGTGTGAGGAGCCATCTCTTCAGTGGATATCCAGCATCACCTGTATGTGGACGAGAAACGTAGGATGTGGAATGCCATTGATACGTACGCACACCCCCCCCCCTTCCTGCCAGTACATTGCCAAATCACATACCCCACATCATCATGCATGCAATGAGACTCACCGAGTAGCCAGGATCTGTTCCCTGCGTGTCGCTCCATGTAGCGTGGTATGGTAGAGTTCCTCAAGACCATGGAATCATGGGTTGATCCAGGGAATCGGGCACAACAATGCGTAATGATCCTGTTGGAGTCACACACCATTTGTACATTCAGGGAATGAAATTGTTTTCGGTTGCGGTACTGGGCCTCCATGGCATGTGGGACGACCAATTCAACATGGGTGCAGTCGATGGCACCAATGCAACCCGGTATGCCGGCAAGTGCATGGAATTGGTTATTTCCTGCTCCGAGCGTGGTAGAGAGATGTAGTCGTCTGCGTGCTGCAGGAGGGCATCGAGCACTTGGAATAGTGTCCGTGAGAACAGTGGCTGAGAAATGCCATGCAACTGTCCGACTGTGTGCTGGTAGGTGCCAGTGGCCAGGAAGTGTAGTACAGACACCACCTTCAGTAGGGGTGGGATGGCGGTTGGGCTATCTATCATGCTGACTAGGTCAGCCTGTGTCATGTCCACAATGGCGGCTATGGTGTCCCGGTCCAGACGGTAGAGGGTGTGGATCTGCTCATCAGTGAGGTTGAACGGATGTGCTCGGAGGCGTGGGATTGCGGGCTGCCTGCGTGGTGGTAGTGGCTGTGCTGGTGGGCCTTGCTGGCCCTGCCTTGGCCTCCTCCTCCTCCTGCGTCTCCTCCGTGCGGCTGGTTGTAGTTGATGTTCGTCTTCCTCTTGGAGTCGGAGCACTTGCAGTGCTATCAGGTCCCCCAGGGCCAACATCGCGAGTCCTGCCGGTAGCATTTCGCTGTGGTTGTGGGAGGAGACTGGCTGTGCAATTTATGTGTTTCCAGGCTGTATGGCCTCCACCTGTGGTGATTGATTCCACCTGTGCCAACTGCTCTCCCCTTTGGACGAGCATGTCCCGCGCACGACGCTGCTAATCGGGTATTTGTATCTTGCTATTGCATTCATGTATTTGTACCCGATGGCCGTGTAAGATTGGTTGATATGTTCATTCTGCTGTGGTCCCATTGTTTCCCATACTGTCTGTGCAGTCGCGGACAGACTTGTGAAGGGTCAGTGGAACGTAGTACTCGAGTAACGGTGGGCCCTCATGCATCACTGTACTGAGTTGCAACGACGGGCGTGGCTTCCCATTCGTGGGTGAAGGCAGTTGCCATTTTCACGCACAGCCGCACTCGATGGAATAATTAGTGATTTCAAACGGCCACAGATGCCTTCTCGACGTGATGTTGCAAATGAGGAATTCGAAGGGCGGCGCTTTCGGTTTCCGGCTAGCGGCGAGGAGATGCCCACAGGTCTGTCTGCAAATATAACGTTCTTTTGTTCTATGTCCTTGAGACAGGGCCCATGGCGAGGGAGCAATGATTGATATGAATAGTTTGGGATGCGCAATAGCTACGTGGGCGATGAGGCCGGGCATTCCCAAATACATGTTACTTCACAACACTGGATTTACGGGCTGGGGCACTGTGGATTTAGCAGGCTGCATTACGCACAGACTCAATGGATGTTTCTAATGTCATGTGAGTAATTATTCAGGCGTTTTGATTCCTGGATGAGGGTATGATGAATGGATGCATGGGCAGGTGATTTGATGCAGAGTTTCCCTTGTACAGGGCTTCTTGGGGTCTATCCGCCTCCCCTACGCTATGTGATGCAGGGCTGCCATAGTGGGCCCATCGTCTATCTGGCCTTGTTGAGCCCTCCCTGTCTCGACGCGCACTCAGCCACTTGTGTCCATGCACGTTAACATTCCCCTCTGATGGATTCTGTTATGGCAGACGCATGCACAGGTACACTCGTTTGTGATGGTGTTTACACCTCGATATAGAGAGTTATAAGTCGCAAGTGGTTTTGGGGTGGTGATGATCCTTTGGAGTGGGCTAGCATGCATATGGCTGTGGATTTCGTGTGCTCATTGAAGTGAGTTGTTCGTATGTGGTTCTGATGGCCATTCTGTTCTTGTTCTTTTCTTTTGGTTGACAGGTATCTCCTCCCCTTTTGCCACTGCCATCTGTATGCCACTCCTGCAGATGGATTTTACTCCCGACACCTGCTGCTTCGTGTTAATCGGTGGAGCAGCATTACGATCTTATGGGACGATCGCCAGTGGCCCACATGCCCTTACGCAGTACTGGTGGCTCGGAGCAACATTTCGGCCTTTCAGCTGGACTAGTGCCTCCACATTGGGACGGCCCTGCGGTTGTGTGCGCTTCCATGTAGCCTTTTAGTACGTGAATGTGGCTCTGTGTACCATGCTGGAACAGGGCGTCACACAAGTGGTGGATGGTCATTTCTTGCGGATGCAGCCCTCAATGGTGAAATGTGTTTTTGAGTTCGTGGCCTGATGGCTGTATGGGCTTGGTGATTTAGTTGTGCATTAAATTTCTGATCGGATTTGGCCCGTGTAGCGTTTTTCTTTGCAAGTGATGTGGCATGTGCCTATTTGTGGGGCGATGTATTGTGAGGAGATCTGCATTGGGTTCCTGCTTCGGGGTTTAGTTGCGTGGTACTGTACTGGGCGCGTTTGCCTACTGAGCCCTTGAGGTCAGGGATGGGGGCTGCCAATGTGACAGTTTGAATGTTGTCATGCTCAGGGGCGGGGGATTGGGTTTTGTGTAACAGATGCCGGTCAGCCAGGTGGACTGGTGGAATGATGTGTTTTCGGATTGTTGCTGGGCACAGGTGCCTGTGTTTGCGTGCGTTTCTTGGTGGGGGACTGTGGTCATGTCCATTGGGATGGCTTCTGTATTCGTGCCATCTGTGCCCTGCAGCTCCCATTGGCACCTCTTGTGTTGCTTTTGTTCGTTGGCATGCATGGGTGCTTTGTACTTTTCAATGGTTGCATTGTGACTTCTTTGCACCTACAGGGAGTTGTACTTTGTGGGCAGGGAGCGGTGTACAGGCACTCAGTGGGGCCGTTTACGGTTGATTCGCGATGCCGTACTTCTCACCATGGCGGAATGGTCCATTCCGCCATGCCTGATGGCGTTAGGTACATGTCCGCTAGGGTCGGAATTGGCGTACCGTTGCACCATGGTGGTGTTTGCGGTTTGGCATGGCGCGCGCGCGCGTGCTTAGTGCAGTTAGCGTTGGCGTTCACTACGGTGTCGCTAATGGCTTCGTACTTTGCGGTGACGGGTCATAGTCGCACCGAGCGCTATTCGATGGCGGTATTGCATTTCCGCCATCGTTTTCCCATTTCCGCCAGGGTCGTAATGAGGGCCATAGTCTGTTCTGTTCCATATTAACACAGTGTTTAGGGTTGAGTGAAGCCGCATGGCTTTCCAACAGCACAGCGAGTTGGGCGGCATATAAGTAGCTTTCAATGTCCGGAACCGCTAAGTCTCCCTATTCCTTTGCCGCCATTAACGTGTGCCGAGCCATCCAGGCAAACTTTCTCGCCCAGATAAATCATAAGATATGGGATTGAAGGTCTTCAAGTATCGCCCTCGGGATCTAGATCTGTAACGCCTGCAACATGTATACCAGCCAGGCCAGCAAGGTAATTTTAACCGCTGTCATTCTTCCTAACCAGGAGATTTTGGACTTCTCCAACCTTGCCAGATCCTGCTTAGCTGAGGTTATGAGCGTGGGAATATTAGCTGCACATAGTTGAGCATAGCGCCCGACGCCCTTGAGCATTCAAAAGGATTCCTTAACTGGTTAATCATCTCTTGTGTTTCAGAAATATAAGTATGGTGGACTTTATATAATGAATTTCGAACCCCGAAACCATGTGAAACCGTTCTAACAAGGACACAATATGAGGCAGTGAGTCTCAGGTCTTTTTCATGTAGAAGAAAAGATAATCTGTATATAATGCCAACTTATGTTGATATCCGGCAATATCCTCCCCCCCGAATGTCTGCCACCGAGCGGACCAAATGCACCAATGGCTCCATGGAGAGAGCAAACAATAAGGGGGATAACAGGCAAGCCTGACGACTACCCCTATGTAGCTCCACCGGGTCTGACCGTGCGCCAATCAGTTTCATCCGGATTGGCTGGGGTACGAAATTGGCTATTACCCTTTTAAAAAATAGCGGGCCAAATCGGAACCCTTCTAATACCTTGGACAAGTAAACCCACTCCACTTGATCGAAAGCAGTTTCCGTCTGACATTGCTGCATCCAGGTGATTATTTCAATTGTCTGGCGAATGTTAACATGTGTTTGATGTCCCAGGATGAATCCAATTTGATCCCCACCCACTATGCCCAGGAGAACAGTGGCCAGACGAGCTGCTAATATTTTCGAGTAGGTGCAAGAATCATAGTTAAGGAAGGCAATCGGACTTTAGGAAGAACTTTGAGTGAGATGTTTGCTTGGCTTACCCAACAAAGTTTGCGTTGATTCCCCCAGGGTGGGTGTAATGGAGTAGAATAAATGTGTTCATTGGGGAGCCAATACAGTAGACAACTTTTCATAGAAGAGGACTGTGAAGCCCTCCGGGCCGGGGTCCTTATTGGTAGAGAGTGACCGAATAGCCTGGGAAACCTCCTCAACATTGGTAGGGTTGTCTAATACATGTTCCCTATCTGGGAGAGGCGTGCCTCCTGAATGAAGGCATCTTGTTGGGTTCCATTAAGAGTCTCAGCGGTAAACATGGTAGCATAATACTATGAAAGGAAATGCAGTTTCAAAGGTTTGTCTTCATGTAAGGTAGCTGCTGCATCTCTTAGGTCCCCAATGGTGTTGCTATTTCTTTGTGCCCTGAGCTTAAATACCAAAATACGTGTAGCCTTATTGGAGGTACTAAAGTAAAAGTGTTTGATGCGCAGTAACTTATAGGAAATGTCATCCGCCCATACCGCCTTTAGCTCCGCCCTCGCCACCTATAAGCCTTCCTAGCACCATCCTTCTCATACTAGGCCTCACATGCGCCCTCGCGCCTAGAAACACTTGTGTACAGGTGCGTTATAAATGCCATATCATATATATCATTTAGTTCTTGTACCCTCTCGTTGGCATGTCTACGTTCGGCAACTAAGACTAAGTCTTTACGCACAGAAGCCAGGCTGATACATTCTCCCCATAATGTGGGTTTAACAGCATCCCATACTGTAGCTATAGGGACTACCCCTGTTAAATTCTCCTGAAAATAATGGGTGTTCATCTCGTGAATGGTGGTACAAAGAGCTAAACCAGCAAAAAGAGAATCATTCCGCTATCTTGTTGCTGATTTGGCATTGGTGGAGACCAGGGTCAGATTCTACCGCCAATCCATATGTGAAGTCCCATGTAGAGGCCCTGGATGTCTCGAGGAACATTTACTTTCTCAAAGCGAAAAGAATTTGCCACCAGGAATGCCACACCCGCCTTCTTGTTGGGGGAGGAGGAAAATAACTGTTGGGGGAAACACCTGGAGCGTAATCGTGCCTAATCCTACTTTAACAAATGAGTATCCTGGAGAAAATCTATATTGGCTTTCAACTCCACTAATTTAGAAAGCACACTTTTCTGTTTCCTTGGAGTATTCATCCAGAGACAATTTTTATATCAGACATCACAAGACTTCAACCCACCGAATATAGCTGAACCCTGACCGACCCCAGCACCCCAAACCCACTCCACCCCTTTTAGGATCCATCGCTTGTGCCCACTCCCCACCTCCATAACACTGCACAGATCATACTACAAAGAATGTTAAATAAAAGAAGAAAATAAGATTTTAAAAAGTACAACAACCCCAACCGGGGAGACCAACAGGTCGAAAATACCTGTGTAAAGGGCACGTACTCCCAATGCCTTCAAAACAGTTCATGAATTCAAACAAAACTGCTTACTGGAACCACATCAACCCCACTTATAGCGAACCATAACAACCATATAACAACCTCAATGCCAGGCATAGTATATTAGGCACTTCCTCGCAAAGGCCTCAGACCCGTCCATCAGGTAGGGCCCCCTGAGGCCCCACTCCGCTCTCTGTCAATGCAAGGGCACCTGCAGCCCCTCCTCCTCCTGCTCTTCCTAGACCGCGCCTTGGACCAGTCTTTTAACAGAGCTTCCTGTTGTAATTCCTCAGGGAGGCCAATGTACTCTGCCGGGATCTTCAGAACCTCAACTGCTGCTCACAGGGTGGTAAATTAGTGTTGAATGCCATCCAGTATAAAAAGGATGCAAAGTGGATACCCCCACCGGTATTGAATGCTTCTACTTGCCAACCAGTGGGTCAGTGGACGCATCGCCCCGTGCATCTGAATGGTCCCTTGTGCCAGATCCTGAAACAACTGCAAAGCATAAGCCCATGTTGTGCTCTAGTCTTCTGAAAGATGAGCTCTTTGCTTTTAAAGAAATGTACTCTCCTTAACAAATTCTGGAAAAGGTTTTGGCGCTGCTGGAAATAGACTCTATGGGTCCGGTTGAGAGTGAGATCTGCCTCTGTCTCTCCTAATATTTCCTGGAACAAGTCTCGAACATAGGCTTCCAATTCCGGGTCTGCAATCTCTCTGGGAATCCCTCTAATATGATTACTGTCGTTGGAGGAAATCCTATGGGCTTCCAGTGCCACCACCCTCTGTTCCAGTTGATCATATGCAACCAGATCATATTCCCCCCCCTCTGGTTGCCTGTGTTGTCTGTGTATCCGCCCTAACCCCCCTGGTTGCCAGTGTTAGCCATGTGTGTCCCCCTCTGGTCACCTGTGATGTCTGTGTGTTCCCCACCCCCAATCTGGTTGCCTGTGATGTCCCTGTGTCCGCCACCGCCCCTCTGGTTGGCTGTGTTGCACGTGTTCCCTCCCCCTCTCGTCGCCTGTGTTGTCCATGCCCCCCCCCCTCTGGTTGCCTGTGTTGTCTGTGTGCCCCTGTCCCTCCCTCTGGTTGCCTGTGTTGTCTGTGTGTCCTCTCCCCCGCCCCCCTCTGGTTGCCTGTTTTGTCTGTGTGTCCCCCCCTCTGGTTGCCTGTGTTGTCCATGTCCCCCTTCTCTGGTCGCCTGTGTTGTCCATGTCCCCCCTCCCTCTGGTTACCTGTGTTAGCCGTGTGTCCACACCCCCTCTGGTTGCCTGTGTTGTCTGTGTGTCCTCACCCCCTCTGGTTGCCTGTGTTGTCGGTGTGTCCTCACCCCCTCTGGTTGCCTGTGTTGTCTGTGTCTCCCACTTCTCTGGTTGCCTGTGTTGTCCGTGTCCCCCCCTTCCCTCTGGTTGCCTGTGTGTCCATGTGCCCCCCTCCCTCTGGTTGCCTGTGTTGTCCGTATGTCCTCCACCTCCCCCATCTGGTTGCCTGTGTTGTCTGTGTGCCCCCCACCCCCTCCCGCCCCCCTGGTTGCCTGTGTTGTCTGTGTGCCCCCGTCCCTCCCTCTGGTTGCCTGTGTTGTCTGTGTGTCCTCTTCCCAACCCCCCCTCTGGTTGCCTGTGTTGTCTGTGTGCCCCCGTCCCTCCCTCTGGTTGCCTGTGTTGTCTGTGTGTCCTCTCCCCACCCCCCCCTCTGGTTGCCTGTGTTGTCTGTGTGTCCACCCCTCTGGTTGCCTGTGTTGTCCGTGCCCCCCTTCTCTGGTCGCCTGTGTTGTCCATGTCCCCCTTCCCTCTGGTTACCTGTGTTAGCCGTGTGTCCACACCCCCTCTGGTTGCCTGTGTTGTCTGTGCCCCCCCCCTCTGGTTGCCTGTGTTGTCTGTGTGTCCTCTCCCCACCCCCCCTCTGGTTGCCTGTGTTGTCTGTGTGTCCCCCCTCTGGTTACCTGTGTTGTCCGTGTCCCCCTTCTCTGGTCGCCTGTGTTGTCCATGTCCCCCTTCCCTCTGGTTACCTGTGTTAGCTGTGTGTCCACACCCCCTCTGGTTGCCTGTGTTGTCTGTGTGTCCTTCCCCCCACCCCTCCCTCTGGTTGCCTGTGTTGTCTGTGTGCCCCCATCCCTCCCTCTGGTTGCCTGTGTTGTCTGTGTGTCCTCTCCCCACCCCCCCTCTGGTTGCCTGTGTTGTCTGTGTGCCCCCGTCCCTCCCTCTGGTTGCCTGTGTTGTCTGTCTGTCCTTCCCCCCTCTGGTTGCCTGTGTTGTCGGTGTGTCCTCACCCCCTCTGGTTGCCTGTGTTGTCGGTGTGTCCTCACCCCCTCTGGTTGCCTGTGTTGTCGGTGTGTCCTCACCCTCTCTGGTTGCCTGTGTTGTCGATGTGTCCTCACCCCCTCTGGTTGCCTGTGTTGTCGGTGTGTCCTCACCCCCTCTGGTTGCCTGTGTTGTCGGTGTGTCCCCCCCCAAACCCCCCTCTGGTTGCCTGTGTTGTCTGTGTGTCCTCTCCCCACCCCCCTCTGGTTGCCTGTGTTGTCGGTGTGTCCTCACCCCCTCTGGTTACCTGTGTTGTCCGTATGTCCTCCACCTCCACCATCTGGTTGCCTGTGTTGTCCGTGTGTCCCGCACCCCCTCCCGCCCCCCTGGTTGCCTGTGTTGTCTGTGTGCCCCCGTCCCTCCCTCTGGTTGCCTTTGCTGTCTGTGTGTCCTCTTCCCAACCCCCCCTCTGGTTGCCTCTATTGTCTGTGTGCCCCCGTCCCTCCCTCTGGTTGCCTGTGTTGTCTGTGTGTCCTCTCCCCACCCCACCTCTGGTTGCCTGTGTTGTCTGTGTGTCCCCCCTCTGGTTGCCTGTGTTGTTCGTGTCCCCCTTCTCTGGTTGCCTGTGTTGTCCATGTCCCCCTTCCCTCTGGTTACCTGTGTTAGCCGTGTGTCCACACCCCCTCTGGTTGCCTGTGTTGTCTGTGTCTGCCCCCCTCTGGTTGCCTGTGTTGTCTGTGTGCCCCTCGTCCCTCCCTCTGGTTGCCTGTGTTGTCTGTGTGTCCTCTCCCCACCCCCCCTCTGGTTGCCTGTGTTGTCTGTGTGTCCCCCCCTCTGGTTGCCTGTGTTGTCCGTGTCCCACTTCTCTGGTCGCCTGTGTTGTCCATGTCCCCCTTCTCTCTGGTTACCTGTGTTAGCCGTGTGTCCACACCCCCTCTGGTTGCCTGTGTTGTCTGTGTGCCCCTGTCCCTCCCTCTGGTTGCCTGTATTGTCTGTGTGTCCTCTCCCCACCCCCCCTCTGGTTGCCTGTGTTGTCTGTGTGTCCTTCCCCCTTCTGGTTGCCTGTGTTGTCGGTGTGTCCTCACCCCCTCTAGTTGCCTGTGTTGTCGGTGTGTCCTCACCCCCTCTGGTTGCCTGTGTTGTCGGTGTGTCCCCACCCACCCCCCCCTCTGGTTGCCTGTGTTGTCTGTGTGTCCTCTCCCCACCCCCCCCCCTCTGGTTGCCTGTGTTGTCGGTGTGCCACCCTCCCTCTGGTTACCTGTGTTAGCCGTGTGTCCACACCCCCTCTGGTTGCCTGTGTTGTCTGTGTGTCCTTCCCCCCACCCCTCCCTCTGGTTGCCTGTGTTGTCTGTGTGCCCCCGTCCCTCCCTCTGGTTGCCTGTGTTGTCTGTGTGTCCTCTCCCCACCCCCCCTCTGGTTGCCTGTGTTGTCTGTGTGCCCCGTCCCTCCCTCTGGTTGCCTGTGTTGTCTGTGTGTCCTTCCCCCCTCTGGTTGCCTGTGTTGTCGGTGTGTCCTCACCCCCTCTGGTTGCCTGTGTTGTCGGTGTGTCATCACCCCCTCTGGTTGCCTGTGTTGTCGGTGTGTCCTCACCCCCTCTGGTTGCCTGTGTTGTCGGTGTGTCCTCACCCCCTCTGGTTGCCTGTGTGGTCGGTGTGTCCTCACCCCCTCTGGATGCCTGTGTTGTCTGTGTGTCCTCTCCCCACCCCCCCTCTGGTTGCCTGTGTTGTCTGTGTGTCCTCTCCCCACACCCCCTCTGTTTGCCTGTGTTGTCTGTGTGTCACCCCTGCACCCCCCTCTGGTTGCCTGTGTTGTCTGTGTGTCCTCACCCCCTCTGGTTGCCTGTGTTGTCGGTGTGTCCTCACCCCCTCTGGTTGCCTGTGTTGTCCGTATCCACCCCCTCTCTCTGGTTGCCGCTGTTGTCCGTGTGTCCACATCCCCTCTGGTTGCCTCTGTTGTCCGTATCCACTCCCCCCTCTGGTTGCCTGTGTTGTCCGTATCCACTCCCCCCTCTGGTTGCCTCTGTTGTCCGTGTGTCCACACCCGCTCTGGTTGCCTGTGTTGTCTGTGTTCCCATCACCCACCCTCTGGTTGCCACTGCAGGAGTTTGTCTTGATACATTATGGTTTACCATCACCGTCTTGTTGCCATTGCTTGGATTTGACTTTTTAGACTCATTGACTCATGGTTCCTCACCCTTCTCAACTCTCATGCTGGACTTCCCCTGCATCTCGTACTCCTGGTGGCCCCGATTCATGTTGTGCCCATCTAGATCTTGAATCCTGACTTTCATTTGCTGTTCTCTTGCAACTTTGTGTTATTACTGACTTCTGCAACTGTATTCGCTCTCCACTCCTGCTTTTCCACTCTTTTGTACTGTCTCTATTCTCTGTTCTCTCCTCCTAGCCTTTCTCTCTTCTCCCTCCCTTTTACTTTATTCTATGCACTTACTCTATCAGAATTCACCTTGACCTAGTATGATGGCAACAATGACTGTCACCTCCCCCTTCTTACTTGTTTTTTTCCAGCACTATCTGAAATGTCATCAGGCCTAGTACGATAGTCGCTTGTTTTTTTCCTCTCCCTCCTTTCTCCTCCGCTTCTACAGGTAGTCGTCCCTGTCTGTCCCCATTAAATTAAAATTCCCACTCTCCCCCTCCTTTCCTTATCTGTGTTTTAGCTCTTGCACTATCCGAAATGTCGCCAGGCTGCATACGATAGTTAATTTCACTTTCTTATTGTTCATGGCCATGTCATTGTATTTTCCCGTGTTCCCTTGCCTAGAAGCACTTTGAATAGGCGCTATATAAATAAACTATCATATCATATCATATGTATTAATCTGGCCAGAAAAAACAGTCTTCAAAGAGTCCTTCAGTTCCTGCAAAGTGGTGGCCATTTATTTTTGAATAGATTGAAGCAGGTGCATAATGTCGCCCTTAGTTGCAGTTTTCACATCCAATTTTGGAGGTTGCAGCAAGTTCAGAACTTACGGGGCCAGCAGGAGCAGATTTTGATTAATGCAACAGGTCCTAGATGGAGGTTGCCAACTTGTCCTTGGCTTTGCTGGATTTCATATTGAAATTGGCCTCTATCTCTGTGTTACACACGCTGGGATTAAGGGCTGGGATGATTGTTGCAGCTGATGGGGGGCTCTAGACAAAGTAAGCTCCGGGTTACAAGCACCACATACCCCTCTCCCCCCAGCTTCTCAGTCTCCAGTCTGAAATTGTACTGCATGAAGATGTCCCAGGTATGGGCAGCCCCAGGCCTTAAGCGCACTAGTAAACCCAACGCTACGTATTTGTTACCACAGTTACATGGCTCTCCCCTGACTTTGCGTGGCCCACACCTCACCAGGCTCAAACCAGTTCAGCTGCCTGATGGTGGTAAACCCCAATGGACCGGAGCTCCCCCTACACACCATCTGCAAAAGTGATTAAGGCAGCAGTGTTCTATGAAGCAGCAGTGGTGGGGGACCTGCCATTTAAGTGAGTGGCAGCTGGTAGCTCCAGCAGGACTAAATGAAGTGAGGAAACATACTCTGCTGCCTGGATAAGTAACTTTGAAATTCGCGCTGGCTATTGAGCGCACCGCCCAGACAATGGAGGTCCTGCCGGGGAAGCAGCCAATAATACTGCTACGTGCCGTTTAACGGTATGGTCCCTCTGGAGGTAATACGCTGCTTCCCCCGAGCGGCCATGTTGACGCGTGGAGAGCGGAGGCTGTGCCGGCTAGATATCCATCGCTTGATGCGCTTTCCCAGTGAATCGTGGTCCTCAAACACTATCCACCTGTGCCCCTGTCGTTCCGACACAGCACCTGTGAAAATCAGCATTGCTGCGGCAGGATGCTGCTCCACATGGTTTCTATCTGTCCGGGCAGCAGCACTCATGGGATTAATCTGCCATCAGGCCACGCCCCCCGGGGGTCCCCTTTCTAGGTCTCTCGTCTTGATATTGAGCACTCTCCGTCCATGAAATATTTCTTCCCCACTTACATTGGCAAAGTATTACCTTGGAAGAAACAGCAAGCATTTCTTCCCCTAGTCAGTGTCCTTTTCGGCTGTCCTTTTTTCAACCACCAGCCCTGGGTCACCTTCCATTCCACCACTTGTAGCCTTAACTGGGCCTCCCCCATGAGAAAGCTTGCAACTTCTTGTTCTCCTTATCTCGTAATTTTAGTCAGTGTCACACCATTGAAACACACTCACAACCAAAGAACACGTTCACCTACCAATACCTCACATTGCACACTCAGCAATTATCTGTCAGGCTCTTCACTGTCCTTCCTCCACCTAGTCTCTTGCTCCTCCTCCTGCTTCCTTTACGTCACCCAAATGATCCACACCTTCCTTTTGACTTTGCCAACCACCCCCTCCCCGCCCACGATCCCTTCCCTTTCATTGGCTACCTACCTCACTTTGATCCCTGAGCAAATTGCTTGCTTCCTTTCCTGCCTGGAGGGTGTTCTAGGTGAGTAAAAGCATGAATGAGGGCCGTTATGGCAATAAACATTCTTAGCATCTCCGTTCATCTAAGGGATTCTCGGTTTACACAGGATGCCGCATTCGTGGCTGTGTCTGGGTAGCAGATAAAAGTCCAATCTCTGTGGGTCTCTGGGTTGGTTTGTGATACGGAGCGCTCAGCTCTTGGGTGTAGTCGCCGGTAGTGCTCAGATCGCATAGGCAGTTCAGGTTGCCGGCCTGGCTGCTGAGCTTAGCTGCCACCTGGAGGTCTTTTGTTATTTACCTGAGTCGGTTGCTCGGTCTTTACCGGCTGGGAATTGGAGTTACCTAATGGAAAACCAGGATAGACTGGCATGCATCGTCCATTGTAGGTATTGGGCAAGATAAGCTGTTGTGTGTAACATACATGCAGACACAAAGCGAAGGGACAGGAACTTGGAATTGTTTGACAACGACCCTTGCCTTGAGAAACCCCTTCAGGGGTGAAACACTGGCACGTGCACGAGTTGGTTTGTGTTGGCATATATAATAAATGGTATGGTGCCTTACTCCAGTTAATGAATCTGTCTTGATATTTTGGTGTAAAAGATTCAGCACACTGTGCCTAATTGATCTTTGCTTATACATTAGACCTAGTACTGGATGTAGAGGCTTAGTTCCTTCTTAAATCAGTATACGTCTTCTGCTTACATTTAAATTCACTTACAATCATATTTCCCACCAATATTCATTTAGGTATTCATTGTTCCTCCACACCATTTTATGGCTATGTAGTGCCATTATGGCAGTGCCTGGCAAATATCTATTTTATGGCTACACAAAGGCGAAAGGTTTTGGCTTTTCCAATGCTTGTTTTAGGCCTTCGTAGGGCTGCTGCTCTAATTCCAATTAATAGATGTTCCATTTCAATGCCTTGGTTTCTAAAACTGTTGGCTTTGCCAATGCTTGTTTAGGGCTGGTAGCGGAGCTGCTTGAATTCTACGTAAGAGATCGTCCATTTCAATATTTCTATGAGCTGAAAGGCTAGTCCTAAAGAGAATGCGCCATGGCCTAGAACCTGTGCAATCATCCCTCATTTTTTAAAATGTTTAATTGTACATTCTTTATTTCAGACCTTATACATCCAACATAACACACGAGAAAAAGAGAGAAAAAAAAGGAAAGAGAGAAAAAGAAAAGCAATGGATATGCAAATAAAACTCATCATCAGTACACTTGGAGTACAAAACTATAAAAATATATTGTATCATATCCACATTATTTGAACATTGATAGAATAACCATAAAAACACATTTCATCGTAATTTATGTTTATTGAACCTTCCCACCCCAACAAGGCAAATCAAAGGAGACTTTGAACAGACCCTATTTTGTTACCCCCATTTTCTTTAAGAATTGCATAACCCTGATCAGAAGTAGCATAGTGATTCCTAATAACCGATTAAACCAAAAGGTTTCCCCGTCGAATGACTTTAAGTCATATACAAAGACAGTAAAAAGGTCCACCCTGAGTTTCTGCAATTTCAGGCACATTATCATAAGGTGTTTTAAGGTTTCGGTGGTTATTCGGCAAAAGCGAAAAGCTACACTTTCGCCTAGGCCTCTATTAAATAGAGCTTTGCGAGTATGGATCAAGTGAAAGCGAAATCTCATAAAGGTTTCTCTGTACCGACTATCTGGACGCTGCTGAAGATATTTCAGCATAGAGCTTCTTTTTTTAGCTTCAAGGTTTATTTCCCCATTGGACTTATCTTTCCTTCTCTCTTCGCAGCTATTAACCCAGTCATATTCTAGCAGTTTCTTTTTCACCTTCTCTGGGTTTTCTTGCAGAGCCAGTTGGTTGCTCTTGTGACGGCCCATTATTTCCTCCGTTTTAAGAAAAAATGGCAACGATCCCTCCCCAAAGTGCCACATCAGTTTTCTCCATCAGGGCATATAGTGTATTCGGATTATTCATAATTAATCACAATTAATTTCCGATGTAGTAGCCACTTCTTCAAGTATACTATGCTATTCATTGAATTCAGGCCCAATTCAAGACACAATATAGATATAAGTACACAGTTCGGAAGTACCAAGACCTTCCTCCAAATGTGTCCCTCCAACTTACTCAAATCAATTTTTTGGACCATTCCCCCTGTTTCTAGACCATATAGTACGGCTGGTACTACCTTAGACCTGAAATTGCAACAGGGGTTCCAGGCTAAAGTGGCAATACTTCCTATTAATGTACAAAATTAATGCTGCGCATTGTTTCCCCTTTGGCCATACTGCTTCATTCCTGATTCCATGATTAGATGTTGCGACAAGAAGTAGCTCTAGATATTTTATAGTTTGAAGGGTTGCTAGTGGCGACAAGCCCATTTGCCATTTAAAATTAGATGTTTATTTCTTTTTGCCATTATTGCACAGTATGTTGGATTTTATCGGGTTCACCACAAGACTATTCTAATTCACTTAGTCCTCAAACCTCTTGAGAAGTCTTTGCAAGACCAGGAGGGTTTTGTCCAATAGTATCACATCGGCTGTGTATACACCCAAAAACAGTGTTCCCCCTCCACCCCGAGGGGCGTGAACGATGCCTCTTCCAGGAATTCTCCCAGATCGTATAGATAAAGGTTAAAGAGGCAGGCAGCCAATACGCACCCTTGCCTCAAACCACGTGCCTGTTCCAATTGGCCTGGACATTTCTCCTCTTGAACTCAACCTCACCTGTACTGTGGTGTTCTTATGAATCAAAATGATTATGTCCAGGAGGTGGTTATGGAGACCCCACTTTAGTTATTTGGGCCATAGCCTTTCCCTATACACCATATCAAATGCCAGGCTTAGGTCTTCACTGGTCATGTATAAAGGATCCTTCCCTTTTTTGCTAGCCTGGTAAATCACAGACTGAATAAACAACCCATTTGCATCTATACCAGTTGTCCTCTTGAACCCCGTCTCGAATGTAGATATTCTTCCAGATGACGAAATACAGTCCTTGATTCGTCCCAGGACACTTTTAGAAAACACTTTGCTCTCTACGTCCAGGAGGGCAATTGGTCGATAATTCAGTGGCTCCAGATGATTCCCCTTCTTGTGAATAGGTACGATAATGGAATTGTTCCATGAGGCTGGAAAGGTCTTGGCTTCTAAGATACTCTGAAATAAGGTATGTAGGATCACCACTGTGAGAAACCAGAAGGTTTCTCGCCAGCTAGTCCCCGCGGATCTCTCTCAGATGGCCAGTGCATCGCCATCGCCTTTGGATCCAGACCCTGGGGGTGGACCAGTGCATGAGGATCACCTGGTTAAGGAGTCTTCGGGGAGTGGGAGTCGGACACCGGATGGTGAGACGCGGTATCCCTTTCCCCGTAACATCTTTACCCATACTATCAGGTAGGACACATGGGAACCTTCCCCCTCCCTTTCCCTTCTCCAACATTTTTACACGGACAGCTTGCTCTGAGAGAAAACAGACTCACACCCGAGCAGTGTTGGTCAGGCGAAGTCAGGCAATTACTGACAATCACTTACACCTGACTTCCATTAAACTTCCCCACATGGATAAAAGGCAGAGCACGAGAGCACACTCTGAGCTAGACAAAGCACACGAAGGAACAGCAGTTTCGAATCAGCAGCTGAATGAGGGGAGAAAGATGGCAAACCAAGAAGGGTTCGCAAGGAAGGAAATAACCTTGACCTTTTTGTCCAGAAACCGTTACTCTCAAGAAACCTTCTACAGTGAAAGCGCAAGGCAAGGAAACCAGACTGAATAATCCTGCATTGTGTATCGGAGATATCGGAGGCCCTCCCGTGCAACTGACCAAGGTGGGGAGGAGCAGCAGCCGCTGTGGTATCGAGCTTGGCTCCAAGAACCAAGTAGCGCCAGAGAGATCAACACAGCCGGTGAGTTGGGGAGACTGATGCGAGACCAGTCTGTGTTGAAGTCAAGGTTGCAAGCAGCAACATTGTATAACGAGCACTGGAACGAACATTGTTAAATGCATGTTATGAAAAACGCAAGTAAAGCTAAACTGCTGATGAATGAACTTGAGAAGGAAAGATACAATACCGTTGACAGAGTGGTCCAGCACTGCAAAGGTGCTCAATCGAAGGTCTCTGTAAGGTATCCCGCCAAGAAGCGAGAAACTAAAGTAAAAGATTGCTACGAACATTGTGTGAGTGAATCCAAGTGGTCCTGCGACAGTCTAAGCAAAACCCATCGCACATTCGAAAGTCTTCACTTTTGATACTAAGAGGATCCAAGCCCATATAAGGCAGATCCATATCAAGAGTATCTGAGCCCGAACAAGGAAGATTCATATCAAGAGGATCCAAGCCTGAATGAGGGAGATCAATGGTCCAAGCCTAAACGAGGGATACCAAGTGTAAACATTGTGATAAAAGGGGTTTCAGCCTGAAGGAGGGAGATCCATGATGAACATTGAAAGCGAGAACTTGTGCATGTGAAAATCCTAATAGGAATGGAACTTTGAGATTTGTTTGTAACGACAAGCCCTCTGCAGTAAGAGACTGTTAATGGAAAGAGGCTTTGTCAGAAGGCCCTGAGACCTGTGTTTTGAACTACTTACTCGTGGCCAAGAAGCCAGAGTGTGTGAAGCTCAACGTGCCGCCTTGTCCTGGGCTGAAAACATGGGGAAGGGAGGCCAACGGGTCAACCGTCTTGACATATTATTTCTTGAACACTTTTCTTTTGCATACACAATTGTCCCACACACTTTTGTATTTAGAAGTAAGTATTGGCAATTGTTTTGTTTAGTTTATTTTGACAAAGACTCCACTAGGACTGCGTTATTATTATTTGATGGTCGTAGCTTGCTCCCATCCTTAGATTTAGGTCTAGATAGGCGTTCAACCAACCCACGGAAGTTTAATAAACACCCTTGAACTGTGATCAATTGTGTCTGTCTTCACTGTTTGATACCATACCTTCCTTACATCACCCATACATCAAGGTCCTGTTTCATTACTAGTTTGCATAACCCATTTGGACCTGGGGCGCGGGAGATGGAGCCAGCAAGATAATAGTCCACATCCCACTGTTCATCACAGATAAAGGTGAACCTTTCCAGATACACCTTTCTATAGATTGTTTAGAAGTGGGTACACCATATTTCTTTAGTGGAAGGGTTGGCCATCTGCAGAGAACATTTCTTGTTGGTGTTGTTCACGAGACACCAGAATATCCTTCTGGAATTCTTCAACAGTATTTCCACCCTCAGTTCCCTGTCCCTTTGCAATAGCAGATGGCTATGGGATGTGATCCAATTTTCATAGGGCTGTTTTTCTTTTTTAATTTAGATTTTTCTTTTTCTAGGTCAGAAACAGTCCCTACATCCAGGGTCCTAATTTTCTTACCCGTATGTGCCTTTTTCAACTGTATCTCTATCACGCAAGTTTGCAGACGATTAGACCTTAGGAAGACACCAGTATTAATTTTGCATGCCCTCACCTCTTTTTCTACAAAAATCTCTTGTACATTTACCAGTAGCGTCGAGACTTTTTGCGTTCCAACTGATTCGATTCTTCTGGGAATTTAGAAAGAGATTTCTGCAGACCAGTTCCCCTGGGGATTTAATCGACAGAGTGAAACGGGAGCCAGATCTCATGGTCACTACATTGCAAATCATCATAAAAGATTAAAGTTCACAAAACAGGCATTCTGTCCACCATATAGTCAATCCAAGATAGTGAGTCATTTCTGTGCCAGGTAGGCTTTGGGGAAATATCGCCTGTTACCTGACCTTCTACGATCTGCATTCCCCAACTAATCGTCCCTCATTGATGCCCCTCAAATGTGTGTCAAGAGCAGACGGAGTTACCTGGAAGCTTTTTTTTTTTATTGTTTATGGTTTACATATGAATCCTTTACATACATATTTAATACAGTAAAACAGACAATTGGAATTATAAATGGTACAAAAAGAACAGTGCGTATAAAATGTTATAATTTTCAATACAGTACTGTGCAAGTTAATCATGACAGAGTTTCAGTGCGTATTGGATAGGAATTATATCAGATAAGTAATTGTATGGAAACATAAAGGTCAGAATACCTATATATAAAGTAACCGAAGGAAGAAAATACCACTTGGCCTAAATTAGAGAGGCCAGCCTTATGAGTTGGAGCTGAGGGGTAATATCCATTCAAAGCGGCCCGATCCTCACTCAAGCTGAGGCGGAGCCAAGTTCCAGTAATTTAATGAAACTGGCCACCGCTAAAATATCCGACAAATTGGAGACTGATATGCATCTTGACCATATATAGTCATCATCTCCTAAAAGCCCTGAAATACAGAATCTCCTTAGATATAGGTTCCTGTTTTTTGTTAGTTCGAGGCAATCTAGCAGTTTCTAGCACCCCTATCTTGTTACAAAATCTACAATGCAGATTTGATTCGTCAATCCGGTTCCTTCTCTTCAGGACCTCTTTAGTTAATAGGGAGTTCCACCTGATTTTCAGGAGCAGCGAACTGTAAAATCGATTAGGGAATTGTAGCATAATGAAGGGTGGTTTTCCTCTTTTTCTGTGTTCATCTTTGATATTACTCATAGAGGGATATGAATGTTCAGTCGTATTAATCCAATCTAATGAGTAGAGGAGTTTCTTAACCCTATCTGGGTTAGAGATAAGTGTTTCCCTATCCTTAGAGAGGTCAGGGAGGGTTCTATCGCAAAGGTCCTTAAGTCCGTTTAGGTAGTCATTCCCTACACTCCGCTCCTGGAGCAGGAGAACTCTCCCTAGGTCCACATATAGGGAGTCACTTGTGGGGCAGAGAAGTGAACGGAATAGGGCCATATATCTCCACAGGGATTTGGCGCCAAGTGAAACCAGACCTAATTCATACCTAATAGCTACTACAGGAATACTATTCGATAATTTCGAGATCCTTCTCCAAATTACTCCTTCTATGGTGTCCCAGTAAGGATGTATATCCCTATAGTGTAACTCCATACCATATAACAGCTAAGGCACTATCTTCCCCTCATAAAAGTCCACAGCTGGCTTTAGCGAGAATCTTCCATATTTTCTATCTAATTTGGTGATCTGAGTAATGAGCGGAATAACCTTGTGTTTAATGACCAATTTAAGTTCAGATACAGATGGTTGGGCTAGGATTGGGAAGCCTAGATACAAAATTATTTGGGCTCTCAAAATAGATTTCTCCTCTATTTTCAAATCTGAACATAATGGACGTTTTTCCTTTTGAGATCATCAAAAAACGGGTTTTACTAGGGTTGATCTTTAACCCATTAAGTTCAGCATATTGGTGAAATGTGTTAATCAGCTGTTGAAGGCCGATTTTGGCGTGGTCAAACAGGAGGAAGTTGTCGGCATAAGCCAACCACCAGAATCTAGTAGCCCCCAGTTTTGCACTCACCAACCCTGCTTCAGAAAGGAATTCCCACACATCTGCCAAATAGAGGTTAAAAAGGCAGGGTGCCAAAGAGCAACCCTGTCTGACCCCTATCCAAGTTCTAATTCTTCTGGATAGCTTCACCTCCGCATTGATCCGGACATGGATCCCCGAGTCTGCGTACATAACCATTATCAAATTCAATAGGCCTTCTGGCATATCCCACTTTTTAAGTTTGGCCCAAAGTCGACCTCTAATGACCGAGTCAAACACCTTTGACAGGTCAATAGAGGCGACAAAGAGAGTACCCCCAGATTTACTCCATGTAGAGGCCTGTAGTGCTGTCAAAATCAAGCCATTTAGGTTTGTGGAGTGCCTCACCCTAAACCCAGTTTGGCATTTGTTAAGAATATGGTTCTTTTTTATCCAATCGTTAACGTGGGTAAGTGTCATGAACCCTCTTGGTTGGCGATGGATGCCGCTGTTACGGCTTCGCCGCCATTAACACGGCCACCACGTTCCTTTCACGTTTCTCTGTCTACGGTCTAGTGTTTTCTCCTCTGTTCCTCATCCAGCCTATTTTACTTCCTGCTTCCCATGATTCCTTGCGTTGCAACCGTCTCCTTTCGTTTTCACGGTGAGACGCTTCCAGTGCTTTTCCCTCGCTTGCTCCTGTTTCCCCTGCTGGGGAGTTCTCTCCCTTCATTTCTCCTCCTTCCCCCGTCTCCCTGGCGGTTCCTCCTCTCCACCTATTTCCCCTCTGCTTCTGCGTTCTTACGCTTACCGGCTACTTGCCAGCGTACCTTCCTCCCTGGTCATTTCCTCTCCTGAAGAACCTTCGTGTTGTTTACCCAGGGATTCCGAGGCTATAGAATTCCGCTTTCCATCCAGCGACGACTACAACTCCCATCGCAACCCAAGACTACAACTCAGGGGTTTTTTCCGCCTTTGGGCTTTTTCCCCTTACCCGCCTGCATACGGGAGTGGAGCCAAGGTGGTAACCTATACAGAGTTCCACCACGGCTTCCTTCCGTGTCAGAGCACTCACAACGAAGAGTAAAAAGGATTACCTTGCCCACAGACACGGCGTCGGAGCCCCAGACCCTGAAGACTCAGGTGAGGAGAGTGGTGTCTCGGGTGGGAAAGCGAAGCATTTGGACAATACCCCTACGGTGACTGCAAGTCATTCTCCAAACCGTGACAGTTTGCAACGCCTAAAAATACTCATGGCTACTCCAGAACAGTTGCAGGATCAAATCCAAGAACTATGGAAAGCCGTACAGTCCCTTTCTCAAGAGCTTCAGACTGTTAAGGCGGAAAATGTGGTATTAAAACAGTTGGTTCTGGGCAAAGAACCTTCCCCTCCCCCAGAATTGCCACCTATGGCCCTATCTTCGGGGAAGTTCGACGGTTCACCCAAGAAACTTAAAGAGTTCCTGGAAGCTGCCACCATATACTTCACTTTCCGCCCTCGTACGTTTTCTTCGGATCAGGCTAAGGTGGGCTTCCTCATTTCGAACATGGTGGGCAATGCCCTAGCGTGGGCTACACCTCTTGTGACCGGAGAGAATCCGGTTCTACAGAACTACGGGAGTTTTAAGATTCTTCTCAGGGAATCCTTCGAAAGACATGAACTCACCTACACTGCTTGTGAGGATCTCCTGGATGTCAAACAGGGAGCCTCAGACCTCCTTACTTACATAACTAGATTTAAGACACTGGCGGCAGAGGCCGGTTGGCCTGAACAGGCACAATTTGCCATTTTTCGCAGAGGTCTCAAAGAGGAGATAAAGGACGAACTGGCCAGGTCTCCCCGGCCTGCCTCTTTCTCGGACCTTTTATCCTCAGTCCTACAGATTGAACATCGTCTCCAGGAGAGACGCAATGAAAGAAGACGCTACAGAGAAAATCCCTTTACCACAGGGACATCATCCAACCCTCTTCCTCCATCTTCTAAACAGAGTGAAGAACCTATGCAGATTGGAACCACCCGAGCACCACTCACCATGGAAGAAAGAAGAAGACGAAGAGAAAGAGGGCTTTGCGCCTACTGTGGGTCTGACAAACATCTACTCAAAGACTGTTCCGAACTACCTTCACGGCGTTCGGGAAACGAATCACCCCGGTTTTAACAGGGACAGAAAACCGGTGGTTATCCAAAACTTCCAGTCCCTACGTTTCTTTGGCCGTATCCACTAAGAAGACACCGGAAGACTCCAGGCTTATGGTTATCAATATCAGTGTGATGATCCAAGATCAGTTCGTAGAGACTTTGGCACTCTTGGACTGTGGAGCAGCTGGTAACTTCGTTGATACCTTGTGGGTTGACAAGGTGGGCCTCAAAAGGCTAGCCAGGCTCGAAGACCAGAAGGTGGAAGGTGTCGATGGAACCCCCTTGTCTTCGGGACCCATAACACAGACGACTGAGGAGCTAGAAGTTCGAATTTTCCAGCATGTGGAGAAACTTCAATTTGACATCATTAGAGCTGCCCATTTTCCAGTTATTTTGGGAATCACTTGGCTCCGGAGACATAACCCACAAATCGATTGGGTATCTAATTTGCTACGTTTCGAGTCTGAGTTTTGCAAGAAGCATTGTATTCCCCAACAATCTTATCTTCAACTACAGGTCACCCCTGTCTCTAGTCAGGAATCCCCAACTATCCATAATATGGCACATCTTGGTGAGGCTTTCAGAGAGGTTTTCACAGAAGTCAAGCCAGCACCTTTACCACCCCATCGTCCTGAGGACTGCTCTATAGATCTTGAGCCCAATGCACTGGTTCCGTTCGGTCGTATGTTTTCCTTGTCCAGATCCGAGAAGGAGGTCTTGCGAACTTACCTGGATGTGAACCTGCACAATGGCCTCATTCAACCATCAAAATCTCCGGCCGGTGCTCCTTTTTTCTTCATCTCCAAGAGGGATTCCAAAGAATTACGACCGTGCATTGATTACAGAGGTCTCAACAAGGTCACTGTCAGAGACCGCTACCCTATGCCACTTATCACGGACATTCTTGAGGCAGTTCAAGGTGCACACATTTTCACTAAGCTGGATCTTCGCAATGCATACCATTTATTGCGCATTGCCAAGGGGGATGAATGGAAGACGGCTTTTCGAACACCCTTCGGATTGTTTGAATACAGAGTCATGCCCTTTGGACTAGTTAACGCCCCCGCAGTTTTCCAAAGATTTATGGACCGCTTGTTTTCAGATCTCTTATTTGTTTCAGTGATCATCTACCTGGATGATATTCTTGTATTTTCCGTCAACAAGGAAGAACACGAAGAGCATGTTCGGACAGTGCTTTCTCGTCTTAAGGAGAACCGTTTGCTAGCCAAACCGGAGAAATGTCAGTTCGGGGTCTCGAGCATTCCCTATTTGGGGTTTGTTTTGTCTGACCGGGGTATCTCCATGGACCCTCGCAAGGTGTCTGCCATTATAGAATGGTCTTCTCCCACCTCAGTCAAAGAGGTTCAGAGATTCTTGGGTTTAACCAACTTTTACAGAAGATTCATTCCCCGGTTCTCCGAAATGGTGCTACCCATAACCGCACTTCTCAAGAAATCATCTGGAACCTTTGTGTGGTCATCGACGGCAGAGTCTAGTTTCAGACATCTAAAAACTTTGTTTTGCTCAGCACCCATATTGCTCCAGGCCGATCAAACTAAACAGTTTATCGTGGAAACCGATGCCTCTTCCGCGGCCGTGGGTGCTGCCTTACTCCAGGAGTCCGAAGGTATAGAACATCCAGTCGCCTACCTCTCTCGCACTCTGACCATCAGTCAACTTCACTATACTGTCCTAGAAAAGGAGTTACTAGCTATGAAATTGGCCTGTGAAGAATGGCGACATCTGTTATTGGGGGCCAGTATTCCCTTCATCATTCGCACGGATCATAAGAATCTCAAGGTCCTGCAGTCCCTCGAGTGTGCAAATTCTCGCCAGGCACGATGGGCTTATTATTTTTCCCAATACGATTTCACCATTACCTATTTACCAGGCTCACAGAACGTCCTAGCCGACGCCTTGTCGCGCAAGGAGTCGGTTACTGGTTCGGCCCACCACTCAATCGAACCCATGTTTCCGTCTACTCGCATAGTGGCACCTCTTCACACCTTTCTACAGGAGCTCAAAGAGGCTTCGGACGCTGAACCCTATTGTAAAGACAAAGACTTGGCGTCTCAGTTCCATACCAAGGATGGTCTCTGGTTTTACAAGAACCGACTCTACATACCTTCAGGACATCTCCGCAAGAGGATTCTCTACTGGTGCCATGACAGCCGAGTTGCAGGACATCGAGGCCAGGCAAACACCATTGACCTCGTACAACGCTCGTTTTTCTGGCCCAATCTTCGACGAGAAGTCCAGTCATACATCAAAGCATGCCCAGTCTGCGCTATGGCAAAGAATCCAACAGGCAAACCGTTAGGTCTCCTTACTCAGCCTGACATACCACAAAGGCCATGGGGGAACTTGTCTACGGACTTCATTGTGGATTTACCCTTATCAGAGTCCTGTTCTTGCATCATGGTAACCATAGATTCATTCACCAAGATGGCCCATTTCTCTCCACTAGAGGGCTTACCTACGGCCAATCACATGGCCGAGGTTTTTGCCAGAGATATATTCCGCCTTCACGGCTTGCCCGATAAGATTACTTCGGACCGGGGCAGCCAATATATATCCAAATTCTGGAAGGCCTTATGTTTCCGGTTAGGTATAGACCGTGCTCTTTCATCTGGCTATCATCCCCAGACCAATGGTCAGACAGAAAGACTCAATTCCACTCTGGAACAATATCTCAGATGCTACATAAACAAACTCCAAGATAATTGGGTACAACTCCTCCCCACTGCAGAATTCACCTATAACAACTCTAAACACTCTGCCACAGGTATCTCTCCTTTTTACTGCAACTACGGTCTTCATCCCAAGTCCATCTGGCCCATTGTTTCTCACGCCAGTAACTCTCCTGCTGCCGAAGCGGCTTTGTCGGAAATTTCTGAGGCTCACCGGACGGCCAGAGACAGTCTAGCGAGGAGCCTTAGGACCTACAAAACCCTTGCTGATCGACATCGCCAAACGGACCCCTCTTGGACTAAAGGGACGAAGGTTTGGCTTTCGACCAGATATCTACCAAGGTGGATCCGGTCCTCCAAGTTGTCACCTCGGTTCCTGGGTCCGTTTCCCATCCTAGAAAGAATCAACCCGGTGGCTTACAAGGTTCAACTACCCTCCTACCTTCGCCGGGTGCACCCGGTGTTTCATACTTCCCTTCTCAAAGAGTCACATACTGAACCACGTTTCAGGTCTACACCCTTGCAAGACATTTCACCCAGAGACTCCCAGGAGGAGTATGAAGTTTCAAAGATCCGTGACTCCCGCTACTACCGGGGACGTTTACAATATCTCATTTCCTGGAGAGGTTATCCCAGGTCTGAAGATTCTTGGGAACCCGTGCATTTTGTCAAAGCGCCCCGCCTAGTAGCTAGGTTTCATCGGTGCCATCCTGGTAAGCCGGGCGGGGTGGGCAGTAAGAGGGGGCATACTGTCATGAACCCTCTTGGTTGGCGATGGATGCCGCTGTTACGGCTTCGCCGCCATTAACACGGCCACCACGTTCCTTTCACGTTTCTCTGTCTACGGTCTAGTGTTTTCTCCTCTGTTCCTCATCCAGCCTATTTTACTTCCTGCTTCCCATGATTCCTTGCGTTGCAACCGTCTCCTTTCGTTTTCACGGTGAGACGCTTCCAGTGCTTTTCCCTCGCTTGCTCCTGTTTCCCCTGCTGGGGAGTTCTCTCCCTTCATTTCTCCTCCTTCCCCCGTCTCCCTGGCGGTTCCTCCTCTCCACCTATTTCCCCTCTGCTTCTGCGTTCTTACGCTTACCGGCTACTTGCCAGCGTACCTTCCTCCCTGGTCATTTCCTCTCCTGAAGAACCTTCGTGTTGTTTACCCAGGGATTCCGAGGCTATAGAATTCCGCTTTCCATCCAGCGACGACTACAACTCCCATCGCAACCCAAGACTACAACTCAGGGGTTTTTTCCGCCTTTGGGCTTTTTCCCCTTACCCGCCTGCATACGGGAGTGGAGCCAAGGTGGTAACCTATACAGAGTTCCACCACGGCTTCCTTCCGTGTCAGAGCACTCACAACGAAGAGTAAAAAGGATTACCTTGCCCACAGACACGGCGTCGGAGCCCCAGACCCTGAAGACTCAGGTGAGGAGAGTGGTGTCTCGGGTGGGAAAGCGAAGCATTTGGACAATACCCCTACGGTGACTGCAAGTCATTCTCCAAACCGTGACAGTAAGCAACAGGGAGGAGAAGAGCTTACAGTCTGCGTCAATCAAAGCGATCCGCCGATAGTTTTTTGCCAACTTTCTATCCCCTATCTTAAATATAGGAACTATATGGGCTGTCTGCCAGCTAGGGGGATCATACCACTATCGACCACATTGCTAAAGAGCTTGGTGAGTATGTGGGCCCACATTTCAGGTTGAGCTTTAAAGGTATTGTTTGTCAGACCGTTGGGCCCAGGAGCCCTAGAGTTTTTAGTTTCTAATATACGTTTAAATACCTCTTCAAAGTTGATAGTGGGTTCCAAGGCGTCCTCTTAGTCCCACCCCCAATATCGAAGGCATGACATACTTACTTTTCATATTTATAGAGGTCAGAAAAAAAGTTGACCCATTCGGCCTCAGAGACCCCAGAAAACAGAATTTTGCCCATTGATTACACCCCAAAAAGCCCCGAGGTCTCTTTTTACCAAGATATTGAGCATCATTTCTGCATCTTCTTGTAGCATTCTATTTCTTATTGAAATACAGAAAGTCTTATATCTCTGTCTGACCGCCCTGCTCAGTGCATTTTTGTGTGATTGCTCTACTTTAAGAATCCGGGTCTCTCTAAGCGCCTTCCGGACCTTAGCCTTTTCCTTGGCCAGTTCTTTATTATAAATATGGTAGTGAGCTCTTTTATTTGTACCCTTTATTAGGGAATCCTGGACTCCGCCATAAAGATCTTTCAGGAAATTATCATATCCTTGGCCAGTAAAGGGCGCTAATTTCCATTGGTAGGAGGAATTATTTAGAAACTCCAACAATTTTCCATTGAGGAGTTTAATCCATCGCACCCCTCTACCATGCCCTGTCGTTCTTAGATTAGTGGGACCCCCTATAAGAGCTTCTCTGAACAAGATAGGTAGATGGACCTCTACTGTACCATGGTCACTCCAATCATTAAAAGTCACCTTAACCACCGAGGCTAATGAGGCCAAAGAATCAACAGCAAAGAAGTGTTCCAGAGTCGCTGAAGAGTCTTCCCTTCGCCACGTTGGAGGAAGTGGGCGGGTCTGATCATGGTAACCATTTAGACATATTAGTACAACGAATTCCAAACTTAGGTTCCAAAGTCTGCCCCAGGAGTATTCTTGGACCCTAACAAAGGCGTCTCCTAGATCATCTCCTAGGTCCCCATCAAAAGACTCAGAGTTGGTCAAGCAGTCAGAATTTAAATCCCCTGCAACAATGACTGACCCGGAGTTTTATAGGTTTCTCCAATCCAGAATCATTTCCGTAAGTTTTTCTAGGAAATCATCTAAAGGGGCTATCCCCGGGTGCCAGTAAATATTAATAAGAAGGATAAAGAACTGCTCCTCTATGAGGGAGACTTTGACCGCCAAGATTCCTAAAGGCGTATTTGGTATGATCGCAGCAAATAATCCAAGAGAGGATTTTATACCAATAAGAAGCCCTCCTGTGGTTCTCCCTCCCTGACTGGATCTAGCATTTTGAGTACAGATTTCATAGCCATCTACCGACGGATCAGTGAGTAGCCAGGTTTCTTGCAGTAAGAAACATTAATTCGTTTTTAACATGGCAACTGTATCAACGTTAGTGAACAGGTGATTATTCCCCCTAGAGTTCCAAGAAAGGAATCTCACGGAATTAGCGTGGATCAATCCCGTCACCATAGGAACTCTATCCCCGGGACTTTCAGTTCCATAAGGCTGAGGTGACTTTGGCCCAGTCCCTTGTGTCCCCAAAGATTCCTCTCTCCAAAGTTTTTTTGAAAGTTTACAGTTCAAACCCAAGATTTGTCTCCAAGTCGCGGATATCGGTGGTTTGGTATTTCAACTAAATCTGTTCATGAGACTGTCCCCTTTATGGCATGCACCCCAAAATAACATTCTTTACTAAAAGGGTTAAACGTGTAGGCCTTGTGACACTCCCCTGTTAGAATGTCCTTCATATTACAGATTGCTTATAAACTAAATGTGCGCGCCCTGTACAGTGTAAAGGAGAGCTCGTGATTTTGGACGCTTCCCTGTTTGTTGCTTCCACACAGCACTGCGAGCGTGCTCTTGCTGCAGAAGCGTTTCTCCGTCCCCTGCTGACGCCCTGCTTCCTGGAGGAGGCGGGCCCGATTGCCTGCACGTGACCAATCACGTGATTACACCCGAGCTCAAAACCACGCTCGAGCCGCCCGAGCGGTGTACAGTGTAAAGGAGAGCTCGTGATTTTGGACGCTTCCCTGTTTGTTGCTTCCACACAGCACTGCGAGCGTGCTCTTGCTGCAGAAGCGTTTCTCCGTCCCCTGCTGACGCCCTGCTTCCTGGAGGAGGCGGGCCCGATTGCCTGCACGTGACCAATCACGTGATTACACCCGAGCTCAAAACCACGCTCGAGCCGCCCGAGCGGTGTACAGTGTAAAGGAGAGCTCGTGATTTTGGACGCTTCCCTGTTTGTTGCTTCCACACAGCACTGCGAGCGTGCTCTTGCTGCAGAAGCGTTTCTCCGTCCCCTGCTGACGCTCTGCTTCCTGGAGGAGGCGGGCCCGATTGCCTGCACGTGACCAATCACGTGATTACCCCCGAGCTCAAAACCACGCTCGAGCCGCCCGAGCGGTGTACAGTGTAAAGGAGAGCTCGTGATTTTGGACGCTTCCCCGTTTGTTGCTTGCACACAGCACTGCGAGCGTGCTCTTGCTGCAGAAGCGTTTCTTCGTCCCCTGCTGACGCCCTGCTTCCTGGAGGAGGCGGGCCCGATTGCCTGCACGTGACCAATCACGTGATTACACCCGAGCTCAAAACCACGCTCGAGCCGCCCGAGCGGTGTACAGTGTAAAGGAGAGCTCGTGATTTTGGACGCTTCCCTGTTTGTTGCTTCCACACAGCACTGCGAGCATGCTCTTGCTGCAGAAGCGTTTCTCCGTCCCCTGCTGATGCCCTGCTTCCTGGAGGAGGCGGGCCCGATTGCCTGCACGTGACCAATCACGTGATTACACCCGAGCTCAAAACCACGCTCGAACCACCCTTGCGGCGTTAAGCCCGACAGGGGTGAAGGGCGTTGACTGTTGTGCGACTGTTAGGCGCTGGTGGTGCCCTGAGGGAGACTGCGGAGATAATCTTCTCTTTGATCCCTCTAGAATACCCAACCAAGCCACACACAATCTGCAAGACCTACTCATCACGGTGCTCGTGCAGGTAATCAGTGTATATTTTCTATATATGCATAATTACGAACGCCTTTTTATTTATTTAATAATAAAAAAAAAAAAAAAGGGGCCGACATTCAGAACCCCAATTCTAATTTTACATAGTTAGGTGCTTCTTTTATTGAAACTACAATTTTGAGAGTGCCTACTTTTAAAAATTAAATATGAGCTCCATTCCTCAATCGTATAACATCAATTTACCACCAGCACTGTCAGATGTCAATTCCGCATGAGATGGGATCTCATCAAGACTAAAAAGTAGTCTTAAAAAAAATTTCATCTACGACGTCTATCACTTTGACTCCGCGTGCAAAAACACGAGCAAAAACTCAACTTGCCAGCAAAGACATCAGAGATTTTTGCCCCGTTGTAAAAAACATTGTGCCATCATTGGTTTTACCCGCTACGCAATCCAAAGACGTGACAAATAACAGCCCCTCTGCTGATTTACTCACCCAGGCAGTGCAACTTGTGCAAGATGAATTATTGACTCAGTCTACAGATCCAATGTCTGTAGAAAGTCTACCAGTACATGACAATGAAAATTACTCAGATACAAGACTACCAATTCTGACTGTCATGCCGTCAGCCATTCGAAATGCTCTTACTAATTCTGAGCCACAAATTCCTCATGACTCACCAATATCAGATAACACTATGATTCAAGCTATAAATCAATCTGAGCAAATAAAACTGTGAAAACACAACTAAATCAAATATTAGAAAATCAAGAGGATGAAATTGAGGAGATCATACGTCGGCTACAAAAGATAAATTATCACCTAATAGGTCACCGAAATTATAACTATTCCAGCATCATCACATGCAAGTCTTCCTGCCTTTGAACATATAATCTGTCCCATCGAAGAGGAGGGTCAGGAAAACAGACAGCAAAATTCCTCATGGATCAGTGTGGATCAATCTCCTAAACGCACAAAACAACAAATTAACACAACTCAATATGACCTGTTCAATAAGCATCCAAAAAAAAGGGGACGAGCTGGCCATTTGATGTCGAAACCATTTCATTTAGCAAAACGAAATAATAAATTAACTAACCGTATTGAACAACCACAACTGGTCGATTTAACTACGACAGTGAAACCTGTAGATAATCAGAATACAGGTGAAGCGACAATGTGCAGAACTCCAGTCGTCCCAATTGCAATTCAGAAATATGGGGATAATCCAACTTCAGGTCAAATGACTATGAATGAAACATCGATCCTAAAACAGCCTATACCATCAATACATCAATCTCCATTGAGTCAATTGGTATCAGTTCTGGACAAAGTTTCCCTATCTGTACAGGGTCAAAGGAATGCACAACCTGTTTATAATGCTAATTTAAGGCCTAGTACCGCGCCCCAAACTGCAGCAGATCAACCTTCAACTCAATCAATAATAGACTTGTCTCAAGTTGATCATCTAAAAGCAGCAGTTGACTCATATATTCTTCGTCGAACCCACGAACTAAAAGACATGGAATTTAATGTAGGCATGCAGAAAATAAATGCGGAGCCCATTTTAAATCAAGGCCATCAAATTCCACTTAAAGTTTGCTCACAGAATATAAATGTGAAACCTATTTCAAATCAAGACCAGCAAAATGTATATGACACAGAAAATATCTGCTTGAATCTATCTGAAAATGGAGTACAAACATCTACAAAGTCTCCAAAAACGTTAGATGAATTAAAAACTGCCAATACAGCCAGTCCCAGCCATGAACAAGATGACAAGATCAAACTAATAATTGAAACATATTTAGCGACTCGCTTGGACTTGGGTATAAACAACCCAAGATTTATGTCTGAAAATCAAAGAAGAGTTACTTTTGCCGAGCAACCGGCACTACGGAGTAATAATAAACAATCTGAAAAATCAAACAAAATGATGAGCGAATTAAGTCATAAGAATCTTTCTAACCCTAAAGACTCTGTAACGAAGTCACATGAAATGGAGCAACAGCGTAAAAAGACATTTGTAAGCTACCATACTTTAATCTTAAAATGTCGAGCTGCCCCATATCCACAATATGACCTGTCACGCGCTAGCGTACTTAACATCTTTAGTGATGTGCCGGAACTAGGTGATCTATCATCATCAGATATAGATCAGGTCGAATTCATTTGTGATTCAAACTTGGGAATTGTTCGATTATGGATAAAATCAGGGCTAGTCATGAATTCATTGTGGCAAGTTAGATTAAAGCTCTTCACGATGGGCTTTTTGTTAGCACAAGACCCGGAAAGAAAAAATGCAAACATCGACAATGAAGAATCAGTCTTTACTAAATCTAAAAATGCCGGGTGCCAGTGTTCTAGTTGCAACCTAACTGTCTGCGAGAGTGAACATTACCCTGCCTCTCATTTATAACCATCATTGTTACAAGAAGTCGTGGAGAGAAAACTCAAACCTATAAAATTATTAAGTTGGAATTCAAGAGGATACTCACATTTACTTACAAATCACAACCCAACCTTAGAAGACGCGGATATCATAATGTTACAAGAAACTTGGATATCAATGATCCCAGTCTGGGACAATCATGACATTGTAATTAACCCAGCGATCACAGCGCAAAAGGGACGTCCGATGGCGGGGCTTATGGTTGCCATCAAGTTGGGATCTAAAATGACACTTCAACCATGGGAAAACCCAAACAAACATATACAAATGGTGAAAGTGTCATATGACCAAGAAACATTGGCACTAATTAATATTTACAGAAATCCAGCGGCAATTACAGACGATTGCTTTTATAAAACCTTAGCGAAGATGTTTGAACTCATTGCCAAAACAAAAGAAATAACAGATATTGTATTAGCAGGAGATCTCAATTTAGACGCCTTTAATTGCAACGTTGTGAAGAAAAAACAAGAATTCCATAAATGGAACAGCTTTATGGAACAATTTGGCATGCGAGTGACCAATGGATCTCTCCCTGGAGATATCCCTGCGCAAGCTACGTGGCAAAGAGGTTCCTCGGCAAGCACTATTGATTATCTTTACTTGTCTAATAAGAAATTCATAACAGCAAAAGAACTCAAGATAGTGAAGCAAACTTGCAGTGATCACCACATACTCTTACTTACTTGGTCAAGAGATAAAGGTGAAGTAGACACTAGTTCCCTATGGATGTCTCAAGAGTTAATTATTAATCATGCTAAATCTCGATTTAAGTGGAATCCATTGCGACTTGCAGACCTAAATAATAAGTTGTTACGACAGTTTGAGTTGCAGACTGCAACATCATATGTAGAACTACTGTCTGCCTACAAAACCTTTTTTATTCCAACTGTTAAGGCCCGAACTCATACATATGATCATTTGGTGTCTCAAAAAAAAAAGGATCTACACAAAGAATTAAGATCTGCAAACCGATTTCCTTGGCCAGAAAAGATTATCATGTGTAAAGCGCTAAAATCACGCTACAAATACTGGTTGCGTTCTCATAGAGAACAGATGTTTCAACGAGATGGAGAAACTTTCTTGGCAGCTACACAGAACAAGAACTCTGCTCAAATCTGGCATTTACTTAATCTGACATCAAACCTATCCAACCAGATAATTCAATTAAATGGTGTTTCTGGGAACCAATGGATATTGCACTTTTCGAAACTATACATGGATAGATCCTTCCAAACATATGAATATAAACGTCAGGGTTTATCAACCTGGAATCTAGAATGCTCAGAAGAAATCATTGAGGCACTTATCATCAAATCCTCATCATCTAGAGCGGCAGGCCCTGACGGTATTAGCAATTTTATGCTACAACAATTTCCACGGTTTTGGGCAAAAATCTTGAATACCATCTTTAGTCAGGTTTTGCAAACCCAGACAATACCAGACTCATGGCGTACTTCCATTATTGTTCCGATATTCAAAAAAGGAGACCGAAGTATACCATCAAACTATCGTCCGATAGCGTTATTGGATGCACCAGGAAAAATCTTCACTCGATTGGTTCTATCAGCATTTAATAATTGGACAAAAGAAAACAAACGACGAGACCCACATCAAACTGGTTTTGTTCATGGGTTAGGGACGTCAATCAATCTTATGACTCTTAACTCACTAAAAATGCAAGCACGCTACACCAAAACCCCTTTATTCTTTGCCTTTGTCGATTTAAATGCAGCATTCGACTCTGTCTCCCGTATAAAACTATTTCAAAAGCTAAGTAGAGACAATTGTCCACAAGACATAGTAGACATAATATATGCCTTACATTCAAACACGTCTATCCGAGTTCGACTTTCCACCATCGGCTTGCTATCGACAATAATAGAAACTTATAGAGGATTGAAACAAGGATGTATTTTGGCCTCGGCACTCTTCAATTTCTTCATTTATGATGTCCGACAAGTCTTTTCCTCAATCTCAACAGATTCACCCAAAATGAATGGCACAGTGATACAGGCACTGTGGTATGCCGACGATTTAGTTTTAATATCTTGAACACCTACAGGTCTCCAGAAATTGATATCTGCGCTTTCAATTTATTTTGAAGAAAATGAACTCTCTATGAATGTCAAAAAATCCCAGATACTAGTGGACATACCAAGACGTTCACCAAGCTTTAAGTTTGTATGGATGGTCAAAGATACTATTCTAGATATTGTATCCAATTATAAATATCTGGGAACGCAGTGTGAATCAAATTCAACAACCATTGAACACCAGCTGTTTCAGCAAAATAAATTGATAGTTGCCACCTCGCAATCAAAAATAATCCTTCACAAATACGGCAAATTTTCCATCATCCCTGTTTTATGCTATTGGCTACAAAAAGTGACTCCTACACTTCTTTATGGTTTGGAAACACGAGATATCATCGATGCTAAAATTCTTGATAGACTGGAAGCTAAATATTGGAGAAGCCTATTACATTTGCCTCAATCAACCCCAGTCTCGTGTATCAGATACGAATTGGGCCTTACGTCACTCCACGCCAAATACCATTGGCAACTTTGTGCATTATTCAGAAAATGCTTAGTAAACATAGCTGCGGATACTGTTATAGCTACCCTGTCCAGCTATTTATTTTCATCTAAACACAACTTTGTTATAAAATGGACTAACTATGTGTATCAAATTTTAGCTGCAGCAGATGTAGACGTCGAGACCCTAGTTCAAAATCCTGAAAGAGCGAAGAAAAAAATCTTTCTTAAAGATTGGCTGATTAACCGTGAGATCTGTTTAGGTTATAAAAATTTTAACATTCTTATTCTCCCTGATAAAAAACTGGGAATTGTGGCAAATTATTTGATCAAATCGCCTTCACCATACGTTCCTATGGCGATCATGAAATTGCGCTTCAACCTGTGGCCTACACGAGACATTTTGGCACAGCGTAGGCAACTAGCTGAATCAGATAATGGTTGTAGATTTTGTAACAATCTGCTTCAAAAGGAAACTTTAGAGCACTTAATTGTTGAGTGCGCTGCATTATGTTCAATAAGAAACAACATGTTTAAAAGACATTTAGCCATTGTTGCTAATATCCAACCTAATCTGAGATGGTCTGCTCTACTAAACTCATCTAACATGAGTATACTTATTGCCTCTGTCAATTTCATGAATAACCTTTGTTTGCCTATGACAATAGATGATTAATTCTTCCCTTTTTTTTAACATGAATGGATACTTGATGAATTCTAATTCCATGAAAATTTGTACATATTTTGAATTATTATATAAAATTATTTTTGTATGATAATCTTGTAAAAAATCATAAATGATTAAAAAACAAGAAAAAAAAAAAAAAAAAATGTGCGCGCCCTGTTAGTCTTTAGCGCGTTTTCGTGCGACGGGTTAAATCCTCCTCCGGGTGTCGTCGCATCAAGATAAATCGGCCATGTTGAGGGAGAGGGTGGGGCGCTTGTCATCCTGTCTGTCAGGCCTGGGTTGTCACTTGTCGAGCATGACTTCCACATAATAAAAGCAGCCTCCTGTCTCACACACGTGAAGAAGAGGGGATGTTGTGCCAGCGGCGGCTTATCACGATAGCAGAGGAATGCCAGAGAGCAAAAACAAAATGAACAAAAATAAAATAAAAGCAGGCCTCACTGCACCTCTTGGTGAAAATATGGCTTTTGTTCTGAGGGGTAGAGACGGACGTGTCACATCCTGTAACTTAAGTGGGAGGGAATTCCGAGCACTGATTAAAATCAAAATTCTGGGTTGAGAGTACTGCCTGACAAAGGCGTGTTCAGAGTTCTCACTGCGGGCACTATTGTCACCCTAGTTAGGACTTTGGGGCGTTTCCTGCTGGAGTGAATAAACACCTGGAGTCCTCTCGCGCAGCAGAATGACGTCGCCCTCTCGCGCAGCAGAGTGACGTCGCATTTAAATGATTGAAAAAATGCAATAGAATGTATTTTCAATCCCTATTGTGATTAGGGACAGGCAATAACTGTGGAAGCCTAAGATACTGTAGAGTAGCTAGTTGGCGTATATTGTTTTACTCCTGTTTGTGCTTCCTGAACGTTCTGTGCAAGGCGGACACTCTCTAGATCCAGAAAAAAACAAGCATTGACAATTCCAACTGTTTGGGCTTTTGTGTAAGCATGGGAAATGCACTTCCATGGCACTGCCATAGCGGTACTAACTGGCCTTTGATGGTAGCAGATGTAAAATAGTGTGACTACTTGGGCATTTAATAGCAGTGTCTGGCAAATGCACAATGCTTATACACAAGCCAAATTCGTTGGATTTGCCAATGCTTATTTTTAACTGAATTTCAGTGAAAGACTCTCAGTGCTCATAAATCCAGTGGCTGAAGGCAGACCTTAAGACATTTTTATTACACCAGCAATGGGGTTACAGCTCCAATTAAGTCATTGGGCCTCATTCCGGGTTTGGAGCTAACCGTGGAGTAATTAGCTCCATGGTTGCCTCCGAAACCGTCCCAAATCCGGCATGGTGAATGGAGTAATTACCGGTCCATTCCAGGGTTGGAGGGACCAGTAATTTCCCATTCACCTTTTGCCCTTCCCCATTCCCATTTCTGCCCCATAGGGCTCAATGGGAATGGGGAAGGAGGTAATTACGATACCGTAATTACCTCCGAAGTACCTTTGCGAGTCCCGTACTTAACTCCTGCTAAAAACAGGAGGTAAGGAAGGACCCGCAAAGGGACCTCGGAATACGGAGGTAAGGGATTACCGGCATCGGCACCCTTACCGGTGCCGGTACTTCCTTACCTCCAACCTCGGAATGACCCCCATTAACTCTTAGAAGACTGCTTTGAAAAAACACTGGCAGGCTCTTTGAGTGCAAAGTTGTACAGTAAGACTTGATCAAAGCGAGCTCAAAGAGTTCCCATGAGGAGGTGTTTTGGGCGGTGAGGGGCAGGAACTGGGTGGGAATGGCCCTAGGAATCAGCATGTCGGTGGGCAGTCAATAGGTGAGAAAATAACCAAACACCTACCACCTGTGTGTCCCTCCTCATATGCTATTTCTCCCTTTCTGCAAATGTTTTGGCTAAAAGGTGGCGCAAGCACCACCTAATCGCTAAAACTAATCATTATCTTCATTGGACAGTTGCATATTGTTTTTAAATATTCTTTTGTAATTTTGTGTAAGGCAGAATGTTCTTTCTCCTTTTTGGAGCCCTCAATATTGTCCTTCATTAGTGGCTGGTACGTGTTGAGTGTGATGGTGGTCTTAAGTTCATGGTACCAATTGCCAGTTCTGTTGGCTGGGCACCCTTTGTGGCATTCTCAATTGAGTTTAATTATAGACCCTTTTTGAAATAATGTGTCTGCATATGTAGTTGTGGGGTTTTTGTGATTTTCCTTTTCCAGATTCCGATAGTGTAGTGTGCTATCATGCATGTCTTCGTGTTCCAAAGGTGTGGGATCCACTCGATTACCATCTAGCAAGTCCACACCACATGTACTGTGGGATGCGCTCGCACGGCAGGGCTACAGGTAAGCCTACTGTGCCATCCCAGAGGACGAAACAAAGTGTGTCCATCAGTCTGGCCTACCCTCAAGGATTGCCTAGCACTGACACCTGCAGGCACGTGCCTGCAGGGATCGGAGCCAAAAGAATTGATAGTGGGTGCCCGCCTCCTTTTTGTTTCTTTGTTAGAGGTAGCAAACTCCTCAGGCAACCCTTTAACCCAATTTAGTCGTGTGGGCAAATGGCTGTCTGCAAAACTCTGACCCCACAGGCAGCCTTTCAACTATGTGGCTCTTTAGAGCTACGGGGCTGCCTCAGGTGTTTTTGCACTCTGTGGATTTTTGTGGGAGCTCTTGAGCACTTTCTGAAGCCTGCCAGGGCTTTGTCCCAGCTAGCCCTGGCCCACTTAAAGCCCTTAACCAAGATATGTTTTTCTGCCTTTTTGAGTCTCATTAATACAGTTACGGCTTAGTAGTGCCTGAGCTAGCATACAGAGCAGTCTTAACTGGCTTTTGATAATTTTGGATAAAATCCTAAGTGTTTCAATATTTGCCAAAAGTGTAGATCTTCTCTGTGAAAACCTCCTGAGTGGGTCAGAGAAGGCATATCACGCTAATTTAGCTTTTGTTGGTTCAGAGTAGAATCATTCTCACAGTGCTGGCTGTTTATGCATTCAATTGAATCAATGATTTCCCCATTTAAGATCTGTGGGCTCAACTAACCCGGCACTACATTCTTGCTAACTGATAGGGAGCCTCCTAGCATCATATTGTACATTTCTGCAGCAGGGTTCGAAATCACCAGGGGCGCGGAGCTATACACCTCCTGCTTGTAACATAGCAGGGTCTGGTTAGCTTGACACCAACAGCAACAACAACCTACTTTGGACTCCCTGGGGAAAGTGCTATCATACAAACATTACTATGTGATATTAACTTTGTATGTTTTGGAATGTGAATAAAGGACACCCCTAAGGAACACCTATTGTATTTCAGCAAAAAAGGATAATCTATAATGGACAAAAGTTAGTTTGCATCTTCCATTTTCTACGCACAGTGTTCTAGCTGTGCGTAGCTGTTCCACAACAGTTCCTTGCATTCTGATCTGTTTAACAATGCTTTACATGTTTGTTCCTTTACCTGCAACCAAGAGCCCACTGTGCACCCCGTGTAAATTGAATCCTCGCATTTTCTGTAACAGCGCCTCGATGCCTTATTGGCTGCAAGCGCGCTTTATAAGTGCAAATAAATAAATAAATAGCTCCCCGGAGGAAGCTGAGCTCCTGCCTAATGGGTGACCGCTCATACCCAGGTGCTGCTTTTAGTTTCCGTTCATCAAATGCAAATTTCGATCCCGGAAGTCTCACATTTTATTATGCCTTTGAACATCCAGGTGGGCAGCGATAGCGTAAGTGTGCCTTTTTGTCGGAATGCTGACTAAGCTGGCTGATGGATACGTTTGCTATGAAGTATATACTTTTCAAGTGCTGCCCAGAATTCCAAAGCTAAGCAAAACCCCAGCATTAGCAAACCAAGTCGCTGAGATAGCAGTTCTCATCAAGAGTACAGCCATGCCTTCACGCATAAGCAGGCCGACCTTCCAGTGCTTTCAGAGGACATTTCCTCGCTGTGATGACTTTTTCAGAAACATCAGTGGGAAAGAACCATGACTAGCCATTGATAAACAGTCCCTCGCCTCTTTTGGGGGCTTTGTTTTGTAATCACGAAGGAATGTCCTGGTTGAAAATAGAGTTGCAATCATTCCGTTTTGTCAATACTCTCTCCTCTCCTTTGTTAAGTTACGAGCAGGGCTATGTGTGGAGCCCGGAATGAGACTCGGACACAAGGGATTCATGGTTTTGGTCAAAGACCTTTACTAAAATAAAAAGGGGTAAGGAAATGCCTCTCTGTCCCTGCTCTAAGAGGTGTTTCCCTACCTAAAACCAAAACTAAATGTCTGTGAATATCAGAATGGCCAAAGCAAAATCGTACCGTGTCCAAAGTACTCTTCTGGCCCTCCCACTCTAACAAAGTAAACTCTAAAGTGAAAAGGGTAATGTATTTGGCCTTGAGTGGTTTATAAATGTTCAAAAAGGAAAATGTGGGGGCGTGGCCTGGTTGGATGCTAATAGCGGTGTAGCCCTGTGAGCTCTGCAGCCCATAGAAGAGGAAACTGTAAACAAAGCCTCTTACCTGCCCGATGCAGTGCTGTGAATCTGAGTACAGCGGTCAGAATCCCCAAACCATCAATAGCCCGGGTTTCGGGGGTCGGGATGATGCCTAATGACCCGAAATAGCTGCAGACATGAAGCCTGCGCTCTTGGTGCCTGCTTGCGCCAGTATGGCATCCACCCGCAGCGAAGAGACCCAGCCTGCATGGGGCTTGGTGATATGCTTGAGGCCCAGTGCTATCGGCATTCGATCCGGGAGCAAGCAGCAGCAGCCAGAACAGCTAGCGACAGCCCCCAGAGCAAGCAGCAGTGGGATCACCGACCGCCAGAGGAGAGGCTTCCATGAGCAGAGATGCGCCCTAAGGGAGTGCGATGAACCAGCTGGCCCCCACACTTGCAGCCTGCCCACACCAACATGGCGCATGACCCCTTCAGGGAGGTGAAGAACCCTAGACCACGGGGGGCTTGCCACTGTGGCTGATCCCGACGCTGCTGGGGTCGAGCCCTGGCAGTGGTGAGTCAGCAAAGGCACCATCAGTCCCTGGGGCGGGAGACAGCGAGACAGGAAGTGAGTAGCAGGCAGAGCAGAGCACCCTTGGGCCTTCGGGGGCAGGAGCGACACAGAGCCTGTCAGCCCTCGCGTCAATGAACCTCCTTTAGAATCTATGCAGCACGGCCCCCAGTGTTTAATTGACATGTAATTGTTTTTTCTTCTGCGCATGCCACAAACCGTTCTCCCCGTGGAGAGGCCAAATGAGCCGCGGCATCTGTGGGGCAGGCAGCACCCTGCAATAGTCCGAGGAGAGGAGCTGAATAGCGGGGGAACGGGGATCCTGCTGTCGCCCTGAGGTCCTCTGGGCATAGTTTACCACTACCAACCCTGCCGGATAGCTGCTGACCTGCGCCTCCAACACCAAAGGCTTCATTAAGCACCTCTTTACCCATCAGATTACATCACAATCTGCACCTTGAAGCACTCTTGATTGGCTCTCTGCAAATCTGGGGCGCTCTCTGGCTGGGGGCGATGGGTGAAGAGCGGTCTGGGAGGAGATATTTTGGTGTGTGTGTGAGGAAGTCGAACTGGCAGCCGGTGATGGTAACAGCACCAGGGAGTGGGCTGGCATACACCTGATTGATAACTGAGCACATTTCCTCCAACTTTCACACCGACCTCCCTACCTCTGAGCACAGCAACTGGGTCTGAGTACATTATGAAGTCCAGCAAGGTCAAAGACAAACAGGTGACCTCCATTAAAGAGATGCTCCAACAACCGAGGCGGTCTCTCATCCTCCCTCTTCCCAGGATGTGGACACGCAACGGGCCACGGAAGGAGACATTGAACGCTTGTTTCATTCTATACAGAAAGAAATGGCCTCACACACTAAGAATTAAAAAGCTCCTTTCAGGAACTATTGCACAATGTTCAGCAGAAAGAAACCAGACTCACTAGGCAAACTCTCATGACCAACTGGAACGCGGGTGGCAGAGTTGCAAGTCTATAGGAGCCCCACAGAAGAGAAGCAGGAGGATGCTGAAAACCGGGCCAGCAAGAATAATATTCGCATCAGAGGAATCCCAAGGGAAGTTACTGACTAAGAAATATCTGGACGGATATGTTGGGGGCTGTTCCAAGAAATATTGGGGGACGCAGGGGTGTATCTCACTCTCAACCGAATGCATACCGTGTACTCCAATTTTCAGCTGAGACAGAACCTCCTCCCAGTTGTGCAGACGAGGGTCCATTCCTTTTAAAACTAAAGACCTTGTCCTCCAGAAGACAAGAGCGCAGCAATGACTAGAGTACAAGGGGGCCTCTCTTCAGCTGTTTCAGGACCTGACTCAAGGAAGCATTCAAAGCGTAGAATGATGAGGCCATTGACTAACTGGCTATCTGAGAAAAGTGTCCACATTCTGTTCCAACTGAACAGGGCTCAGCATAAGTTCACTTCCCTCCGTTCGGCCGTTGAAACTGTGAAGATTCCAGATGCGGACATACACTTACAGGGTACCAAATGCGCTTGAGGAAAAGAAGATGAAAGATCGCCAGAAGCCATCAATGGTCAGATGGGAGAGGAGCAGGGACTCTGAAGCTCCCACGTGAAGTCAGGTCCCGTACGATTGGGCGATGAGTTCCTTACAATGTATTGGTCAATACAATGGGGGTTTCTGTACATTCCAGGTTATTGTGAGTGGTATTTACAGTTGCTGTTGAAGCGTTTTTGAGACGTATTGTTTTGAGTTCACATGCAGCTATAAGGGCATCAGGAGCGCGTGCCCTCTTTCAGGCGTCTTGGCCTGATGATTACCCCAAACCGAGTTGTTCTTGTTCTTACTTTCCTTTTTGCCTTTTCTCTTTCTTGTTCACTGATCACGGTGCTGTACAGTGGGTAGTTTATACAGAGCAGTAAAGCCGCAAGCGGGATGGAGATGGAAATGGGTCTCATTGGGAGAACGAGCGCTGGTTAGGGATGCAAGAGCCGCATGGCATTTGGAGACCTAACAGGGACGTTACATTTTTGTTATGGCTGATGTGAAAATCATCTCATTAAATGTCCAGGGGTTAAACTTCTGAGCAAGAGGAAGAGCATGCTATCTAAATTGGTGGATCTCAGGGTTAACATTGCTCTACTTCAGGAAACCCATCTCTTGCAGAGGGACTGGTCAAGGCTGCGATCTAGATGGTTTCCCCACCAATACTTTGTATCTTCCCCCTCAGAAGAAGACCAGGGTTGCAATCTTAATAGCTAATTCCCAACATTTTGAAATTGGAAGGTTTTCAGAGATACCCATGGCAGATATATTGGGCTGCACATACGGATAGCGGGCAAGGACCTCACTCGGTTTCTGTCTATGAGCCAAGCCAGCAGCATGACCATTTCTATGCCCATATTGCACAGTTTCAGGGAGGGGAACTGTGGTTGGGGGAGACTTTAATGCAGTGCTGGATGCAGGGATGGATAAGTCAGGCCCGGGCACCACGGCTCAAGCATCAAAGATGGTTTCCCATAAGAAAGTGGATATGCATTTGGTGGATGTATGGAGACACCTTCACCCCCACGCTCAGGACTATTCTCATTTTTCACATGTACTCTAGAATTGATTATTTCTTGGTATCTCGGCCTTTGCTCTTCAGGATCACCTCTGCCACCATAGAGATAGAATTAGTATCAGATCACTTCCCTATTCCCCTACAACTGGACGGCTATGGTAACCTAACGGTGGTAGGAAGTGCACGGGGTGGAAATTGAATGACTCTCTTCTAGCTGACCTGGCCATATTCACCATCATCTCTGAAAGGATCACTCAATACTTCCAGATAAATGTCACAGGAGAGGTCCCTATGGCTGGTGTATGGGAGGCTCTCAAACCTACACTAAGGGGCGAGCTAATTAATCTGGCCTCAGCGCGTAAAAAGGTCCTATACAGCCCAACGAGCTCAGACTGAGGGGAAGTGTCAGGAGTGGGAAGCTTGCTGTAAACTGGATGGGGCTAGGAAGCTTATAGACAGCTGCACATAACAAGAGCGTAACTTAAGGCACTGTGGACAGAGGGCATTTCTCATAAACTGCTAAGACGAAGCATTTTTATTACAGCACGTCCAATAAAGCGGTGCATATTTTGGCATACAAACTCTAGGCCTAGAGAAATAGTACTGCAATTGGGGGACTGAGAGATGCGGGAGTGAGTGATAAAATCGTTATTCGGAAATATAAATTCCCATCAAAGAACAAACGATAAAGATGCTACAACAATAAAAACATTTAGATACAATCAAAATCATGTATTCCACAAAAGTATACTAAAATTGTATATCGGTACATTAAAATTACCTACATAACATAAGTGCCCGTTCAGTGTACAAATACACTCTATGGGCCGTCAACAAATCTGGGGCTGACAATAAAACTTTGAGTGCTGATTGCACATGTCTAATCTTTGAGGTTCTTAGTGCTGGTTTTATAAAATCCTTTCTTAGTTTTATTAGAGTGCGACAAAAACATAAAAAGTGCAGCAAATCATTGCTGTCAATCTCGCAGCTAGTACAGTTTCTTCTCACAGTGCGATTTGCTGGTGAAGAGGGTACCCTTTCTCCAGTGAAGAGATTTGCTCTGAGGGCCATAATGACATCCCTTTCCCTTGGAGTGACAAACCATTGGACATATACTGGCCGTACCATTTTAAAGGTAGCATTACGATATTACGATAATAAAATTGTATGTTTTGTTTCTGCAAGTGATTTTTGTTCCTTATTTTTGCTCTTTGAGGGTAGAAGCCTCTGTTAGCTCTCCTCTGGTGGTGTTACCTATCAGTGACTCATCACTAAACAAATATCGAAGGTCAACCTCTTGTAGAGAAGATTTTATATACTTAAACCAAGGATAAACAGGCTGAGAATTTGTGGCCATTAGATCCTTCACTAGGCCCCTTGTTATTGACAATTGGGGCCTCTCCCATAGACGCAGCCAATAAATCAAAGGCTGTATTGCTATGAGGTCTTCTACATCGCGCCTTGAAACACTTGTGTATAGGCGCGTTACAAATGCCATATCATATCATACATAAACCAGTTAAAGTTCTTTGTGTAGCAGGTGCGCTGGAAAGTCCTGTGGTAAACCCATGATGTTGCTTAGGAATGTGGTTTCAGTTATTATTATTTTTTTTATAATGACCCCACGCAGCCATGCCGTATGTTAACAGCAGTGTTGATTTAGCCGTGTAAATTCGTAGGGTGTGATCCATGGGTAATCCACCCAGTTTTGCCCCAAATCTCTGGATTTAGGCGTTTATTTGTGATGCCTTTATAGTTTTCTGCTTTATATGTAATGACCACCCCAAATCACTAGAGATTGTTACCCCGAGGTAGCAAAACAATTTGACTCACTCGAGACTTTTCCCTGTTATCAGTATGGAGTTCCCTTGTGGCTTACTATTGCCAACACACATAAGCTTTGACATCTCTACATTAATTGTCAAGCCTCTTTCTCTCATATAATCAACACATCCTTCTATCAATTTCTGAAGGGTGTGTTTTGTCCTAGCCATTAGGACTACATCTCCTGCATACAAAAATGCACACATCCTCTGTTTAGCTATCTTTGGGACATCAGTTACCAAGTCAGCTAAGACATGTGGTAGTGAGTTTATATAGAGATTGAAAATCAATGAGGCCAGGCCAAAACCCTGTCACACTCCACGGGAGATCATAAAAGCCTGCGTTTCTTGGCCCTGGTTTCCCTGTTTTAACTTTGCTGTCAGGTTTATATGCATATGGACCAAGATATTTAACATCTCCCCCGGCATTCCCATGGAGTGCAATACACTCCAGAGTTTGCCGTGATCAACGCAATCAAAAGCAGTCGCGAGTTCTATAAAGGATAGGTAGATCGTGCCCTTACGATCTACTCAACTGTTCCAATACCCTCTCGGAAACCATATTGGTACTCTGAGAGGACCCGGTACTCAGTGACCCAAGCCCTGATCATTTGATGCAGCAATAAGTGGGATTAACAGGCTGGATCAGTTCTATCTCCTTTTTTAAAGATTGGAACAATGACCACCTCTTTCCATGAATCTGGAAAGATCTTCAATTGGAGCATTTTATGAAATGCCAAGGTGGCGGCTGGTATCCAAATCGCCTTTTCGTGGCAAACTCTATTGGGACAGAATCCAGGCCTTCCGCCTTGTCATTTGCAAATCCAGTGTGGGCTGTCGCTACTTCATCCAATCATGATACCACGAGATCTGGGCCTGCACTATATCTACTAAAGGGAGTCACTCTAGCTTTTATGTCATCTAACTTGTTGATGTCTTGATTTGTGTGTAATGCCATTTTAATCCACTTTGCTTCACCCACCAGGTCAGGACGCCCCTTCACTGGTGTTTTCTTGGAGTGTAGACCATCAGCAATCACTTTCAAATAGTCCCTCGTGTTGCCCGATAGGGCGGCCCTTTCCAGATTATGCCAGACAAGTTCCACTTGTTCTAGTTTGCTGGACTTTAGCATATGTTTATACAGTGCCTTCGCTTCAATGATATCTATTTGGGAACTACCCTAGCACCTTAATACTTTTAGGAGGGAGCCCAACTGCACAATGATTAGCCTGCCAAAACGCGTATACTGACACAGTATTACACAACACTGTTTGCAGCGGACTCTCTTAATGGCTTGCAGCAGGATGCCTTTATTCAAATGCCCCTTATTTTCGTGCATAACAAACTAAAGCTGGACTTGCCTGTAACGGTGGAGGATCTTGCCCAAGCTATTCGCTCTCTTTCCAGGTAACAAGGCCCTGAGCCCTGATGGGTTACTCGCCCTTTTTTATGAACATTTCTCAGGTATACTCTCTCCTGACATGGTGGCCTTATTCAACTCTTTTGCTGATACCGGGTCTATTACACCCTGAATGGAGGGAAACGCCCCTCACATTAATAGGAAAGCCGGATAAAGACCACACTTTATGTTCCCCCTTTCAGCCAATTGTGGTCCTTAATTATGACGCCTGCATATATGAAAGTCTTGGCCATGTGCTTAGCTACGATATTGCCTGGTGTGGTAGCGAGGGACCAAACAGGGTTTGTCCTGGGATGACAAGCATTCGACAATATTCGGCGTACTGTTGATGTCTTGACCTGGGCACGTAAGCATAGACGGGCAATGGTTTTACTCTCGATCGATGCCGAAAAAGCATTTGATTGCGTAGACATGTAAGAACAGCTGCTATGCAGTTGGTATTTTACCCCAGTGGCCTGTATAAGATGAACCGTGCGCTCTCCTACTTGTGCTGGAGATGCAGGGTAGCCGCAGGCTCCTTTATACATATGTGGTGGGTGTGTCCAGATCAAAATGTTCTGGAAGGAGATCTGAGCTCAGATCAAGGGGAATATGTGGAATTGAGTTGGAGTTGGATATAATGGTCTTGCTACTGGGGGATGACTCACAGAGGCATTACAAACTAGGGTCCAGGACCTCCACATTGATAACTCACTTACTCATGGTGGTGTGCTTGGTGATAGCAAAGAACTAGAAGTCCTCACTGGCGCCCAACATGAAGATATGGTGGATGAGAGTGTGGTTTGTGGCTGCCATGAGCGAAATCGATGCTGCACTGAATGGGAGGTCAGCAAAATTCTTGAGTGGCTGGACTCCTCTAATCACGTTTGTTAATAATCATGATAACCCTAACATCCATCATAAGCCCCACAAGATGGTATCCTTTTTGCTGATATAACCTGTGAGATAGGATCTGTAATTTCCACTGACCATCGCACTGTACACTGTGCTCCGTACTCTGAATTGAATTTTATGTTTCATACAATTTGAGTTTTATTTCGGTAAATTGTTTATATGCTTCGGTGCCTATTGGCAAAGTAACTATTGCTGTAATGGTTTGCTTTTTTCGTGAGAACATGCAACATAATTGTTCTTGGTACGATGACATTTGTGCTTTAAATCACAAAAAATAAATAAAAGGAAAATGCAGGACTCCAACACAAAACGTCCAGAAGGATACAGTTTCTTATTCCAGAGGATGGTTCCCTTCCCCTGGATTTCTGTTCCATTTGTTGTATATTCCGAGATATCAGTTCCTTGAGTTTCTCTTGCTCCACAACAAAACTGGTACACAAAACAACTTGACTTGCCAGTTTGTCCTAGCCTGGTGTGTTTCCCTACCTGGGCTTTCTTATGTGAACACACTTGCAATTGCCTGGTATACTCTCCTGCCAGGGCTTTCTTAAATGCACACACTTAAATGCACACACTTGCAACTTCCTGGTATACTTTCCTGCCAGGGATTTCTTAAAAACACACACTTGCCGCTTTACTTTGCCTGATGTCTCTCCTTTCCCTTGGGTCTGTCCACCTGGTACTTGCTTACCCCACAGGCCCTTCTGCCCTGACCTTGCACTTCCCCTTCTGCCCTGCACTTCTTGTTACTGTACTTGCAGGATCCGAATATCACAAGATCTAGTAGGACTGTGTTTTGTTTATGTCATCCCTTTACCACCCCCCCTTGCTTTGCTGCGCCTTTAAACTAATTGTGTATAGGCGCATTATAAATACCCAATAAATAAATAAAATGTTCTCATGTGGGTTCTGCACACATTTTCAAACGTAATATCTTCTTATATTTGCTTTATCTACTACTGTATCTGCCTGGTACACTATCCTGCCAGGTGCTTTCTTTATATGGGTATTGAATACACTCAGAATTTAACGTCACTTACCTTTCTTCTATTATCTCTTTCACAAAATGCTGACTGGCTTTCTCTCTTTCAAGCACTTTATTTGCTTCGTTCCCATTGATGTACATGTGGCATGACTGCCATATTCCCTGGTGTCCCTGCTACCCTTTCGGTGACTCACCGGCTCTAGCTGGCGTACTTCCTTCAAACAGTCGGCAAACTGATGTTGGGCATTGAAGTCTCTTCCCATCTTGCCCATCTCGCCGCCTTCGTTCCTCTGCTTCTTTGCCTCTCGCGTTTTTCTGCTGGCCTCTTCTGCTCTGCGTCCTGCTTCGATGAGATAACGGTTGACGCTTAACACCTGCGAATGCACAGGAGCCCTGTGCTGCCTACTGGTGTTCCTGCAGCGTGTTTTCTCTCATGGGAAGCCTTCCTTGTGCCGGATGGCTCTACAGCACTCTCCACAGTCTCTCGGTCGGACATGAGAGAAGCAGCTTTCTCTCACCAGCAGCGCGCCCCATTCAGCTGTGGCTGCTGTTTAAATCTCCCATCTACAGGTATGCGCTCACAACAACTAGAGTGCAGCCTGCACTCTTGGTCTTTTACGCTCTGCATTACTCACCAAACAAAGTCTGGGTAAGTGTTCTTTAAGGGCAAGTCAGCTTTGAATGACTTGCAGGTAGAGTCTGAAAAGGTGTTTTCTTGACACTTCCATACAGATCTGAAATTATTTTCAGTATTCTTCCTAGATGGATGAGGGGAGGGGTAACAAGCAATATACCATTAAGGCATTGGGTATGGATGGAGTATCCTCAATAGAGGACAAGGAATACCATGCCTTGTCCGATGGTGCCCTGCCACTTCCCCAGAGGTTGTTTCCCACCATGTGTTCCTCCCTCATATAGCCGCACCCAGGGTCAGGATCCGGAGGCTGCTGCCCCCATACCACATGGGGAGAGGTCACCACCGGGAAAGGATTAATGACACCATGGGACTCATCACAGCTACTTCATCCCAATCCCCTTCCTCTGTATTGTTATAACTTTCTCCAGGTACGGAAGTGTTCCAAAAAAGGCTTGCACAGCTTGGCCTCTCACTTTAATTTGTTATGTCCAGGGAAGCTTCCAGAGGCGGGCGGACCGGGCAGCTTCACAGGGCGCAGAGTGGGAAGTGATACAGGAAAGGTCAAATTAACAAAGTTACCAAATTAACATCCATAGTGAAAATTATAAATTTCCGTAACATTGAATAGACAAGCAAACTGCTCCAATAAGCTTAAACATTTACTAAGCCATGACCAGGCATGTAGAGGGCACAACATTTTTTAATTGGTTAAATAAACAGTCAATCAACATTTTCCATGCAAAGAGAGAAAATGGACTACGTCTAGAGGAGAAATGCTTACAATTGAGTGGGAACTATTATTTAAACATTCCAACTTCTTGATAAGTGCTTGAGAAATGTTAACATTTTAAGCAAGTGTTGCTCTTTGTCTAGCAGTGGAAGACGACACTGGGGCTGATTCACGGAATTTGTGAGCTGAAAAACAGGGATTTGTGCGCCATTCTGCCCGCAAATCCCCATTTGTTAATCAGGGATTTGCGGGCAGAATGATGCACAAATCCCCGTTTTTCGGCGCACAAATTCCATGAATTAGCCCCACTGTCTTTATCTTGCTGATAAATTTGTTTAAATTTGTCAGTGGTGATTTTGAATACCGAGGCGGAGACTCGTAACTCCTATTTCTCCTGGTGAATATGTAGTCGCTGCTCTTGGTTTATTTCTTGATCTGTGTTGTTGGTTCATTTCTTGATCTGTGATGTCTTGCCACAGTAGAGCTGGTGTCACAGGATCAGTGCTGAGGGCAGAATCTTTCTCTGGCCTCTCAATGTCACCCCACACATGAATGCCTGGAACTCTTCCACGGGCTGGGGCAGCAACGCCTTTGTCCACACACCATCTGAAACAGTAGCACCTCTTAGTGTGAATGCACTTTAAGTTTGAAGGGGCCTTGCAAGGCAAGGTGTGACCACTAGCCCCACAAGTGAGAGACATTTTGGGGCCGTAGGGAGGGACTCGGAGGCGTTAAAAAGCCAAATGGGGCAGATAATGACAACAAAAGCCCAATACAGAAAGCAAAGTCTGAGGGGGAGGATGAAGGGATCAGGGGAGGCTAGTGTGCTGAGGGGCAGGAGGAGGTAGTGAGGAAAATCAAGGAGGGAAGACAGAAAGATGAAGTTAGAACGAGAAGGAAAAGCAAATAAAATGAGAACAGAAAAAAGTTAATGTAAATGCCAGAATGTACGGAAAAAGGAGCAAAGGGAAAGACAAGGATTCAGAGAGAGAGAGAGAGGGCAAAACAACCATTAGATATGAAATAAAGCAGAAGGTAAGGGGAGAAAAAAACAGAAGCAGAGGATTGAATGACAAAAGTCGGGATGAGTGAAAAGAAGAAAATTAAATGGTGAGAAAGAGTGAGAGAATGCTGCAGAATGGAAGAACGTTCAGAAAAAGGGACTAGTGAATAGAAGGCAGTAGACAGAATTATTTTACTGTTTGAAGAGTGGACCTAGTTCGAGAACAGCGACGTACTGTACATGCTATGGGTAGGGAGAACAGGGGTGATTCTGTCAGATGTCTGTGCACCTGTAATAAAACATACTGCAGCGTGGATCCTAGCCTAATGAGCATGGCATTTCCACCATCCATGTGTGAGACCACAAGAGCCTGCTCTACGGTCTTTGAAGTCCAGCGGTGGGATGGAGGGTTTGATTTTGCAGTGGGATGAAGGGTTTGATTTTGTGAAAGGCTGAAGATTTGGAGCCAGGTTGAGGTAGAGAGAAGAAGGGCAGGAAATATACTCAGCCAGGAACGCATGCAGTGGTTAAAAAGAACACGAGCAGATATAGAAACAATTGCTGATACTACCAAAAACTGTTCAGCCGCATCAGGCCTTTACTAAGTAAACAAAACAGCACCATTATCGCCAGAGCCACAATCTTATCCAGACGGACTACGGGAATGCATTACTTATGGGGGGCCAATAAAAAATGCATCAAACAATGTCAGGTCATACAGAACAATGCAGTAAGGATAATTACCAAGAAAAAAAGGGATGAACACATTACAGAAGACAGAAAGTCCCTTCATTGGTTAGCACTGGAAGACCGGATCACCTTTAAAGCGTTGACCATTGTCCATCACTGTATATATGGATCCGCACCCGTATACCTAAAAAACCAAATAACCACATACGAACCTTGCCACACCTTAAGATGCAAGCATTCCCTACCAAAGCGGCATCTAAATGGAACAAACTCCCAAACAGACTAAGACTAGAATCTAAATACCTATCCTTTAGGAAGAAACTGAAGACACTGTTATTCAAATAAAGGACCTGCATGAATACTAATGTCCATGTAATGTAACCTACTCAGAACCAGTAATCTTACTCTAATGTCCTGTCACTTTTCTGTTGTCCTTGTCTTCATGTAATGCGCCCGACGCCTGTGGGCTACGGCAGTATATAAATAAATAAATAAAATAAAATAGATTGATGGTTGACAGATGAGGTAGGAATGCACCATCTTTGTTGAAAATAGTTTACTTTCTCTTTGCCCTCTAACTTATAATTATAATTGGTTATTTATAATGTGCTTAATACCAAAGGACCCGGGGAACGAGCCTGTGTTACTCTGTGTTGTCTTGCTTCCAAGGTGAGCACTTTGCCCCTGAGCTATCCTCCAGTGAAGGCCTATGACTAACCTCATTTCTGCCTACACTCTCAAAAGGCTTATCTAGTGACTAAAACTGCAGGGTGTTTTAATCGTGCAAAATCTAATTCAGGGGAACTTTCCACCCACCCCAAACCAACCTGCACAATTTTCCTTTATTTAATAAAGTGTTTTTTATGAATATGGGACCTTCAATTTAAAAGTATGGATTCTTTAAGCCACCCTCCCCTTTTTGTACAAGAAACACATTGTGTTGCACAGGTCAGTTTATTAACACAATAAAAATAATTTGAAGCTAAATAAGTAGTGCATCCATGAAATGCCAATGATGAAAAATAATCGGCATATTATTTACTGCGGTTTTCAGTGCTATAGTCATAAAAATAGACGGAGTATCCGCTTAATATTCTTTTACTGATTTGCTTTGTTTCCTGACACAATGCTGACGTGAAATGCTTTGTTCTAATTTCACCCTGCTGTTTACCCCGTTTTATGTTATATTGTATTTTGTTTTTTTCTTGGGCATGTTATATTGTGTGCTGTTTCTGAATTAATAATAAAAAGATTACAAAATAATTAGTTATAGAAATAGAGACTTTTGTAACACATACATCACCATGTATACGTTACATTTCTGATGCTTGTTAATCTGCTTAGAATCACATGCTCTGCATATAGTCAGACATCCAGTGGCAACCGCAGAGTATTGCATCTTGCCTTTTGAGGATCAAAAGGGGACGTCAGCATAGGCGTGTCTGTAACACTATCCCTATCGTGACGTGTACTGTACCCAAAATCCCTCACGCGCCGAGGTCCCTCAGATTGTTTTTTTCCGTCCAAATAACTGGTCGCCCTATAGCGGAGATCTCACATAAGAGACATTGTTTATCTTATACTGACTTGTCGGTTGTACTGGGGAGACCACCGGCAGGCCCATAGGGTCGGGGTTTGCTCTGAAGTACTTTAACACGAGATAGCTGCACCTTCGAGATGGATGGGGGTTCAGATTTATTACTCCAACACCAATCAATAAGGACAACTCAATGGTTTGGCAAAGAGAGTCCGTTTAATGGCAAGTACAAAAAACGGGGAGTCATAGAAGTCAGCAGTGATGCGATAGTCCATCTCGCTTCAACTCCAACGAACTTCATACAAAACATAACTTTTATACTAAAAACGTGTCATAATCTGACTTGGAACACTCAAACGTTAACATACAATTCTATTGGTTATGAAAAGGTCACTTTAATATAGGTGCTATATCTGTATATGGTAACGGAGTGAGGGGATTGGGTAAACACTATCAGGTGGCCAACTAAGCCCTTCCTTCAAAACTGACTACTGTAGATGTCACTAAAAGTACGGCGTCCCATTGGTTCTACTAACTATATGACCCTAGATTATTTGGTCCATTGTGATTGGGTTGGCATCAACCCCATGCATACATTTCCATTTAGCTTAGCAGCACGCAGAATGGTCAGCCAGGTGCAGGGTGTCTCCCAATTCACCCTGGCTTTCTTCAATCAATCATTACTTTATGGGCTATGTGTCAATTAGTTCACTGTGGTTAGCCTCGAAACTGCAACTCCTTGTCTGAAAAAGTTCTGATATCTCTGTCTGGGCAGATGCCAAGCGTAGGTGTGAATCCATGCTCCTTCTCGCTCGGCTGGTGATGTGCTACCACACCATGAATTTTCCTTGTTTCTCTCAGTTTGTGTATTTGATTTTCTTTTCACTTGCCACCTGCCTCCACCTTCTTATCTCGATTCTTCAGAGGCAGGATATTCTGTTCTTAGTTTCAATTAAAGTAGCTACTTTTCATAGCTTCTATTGGTATGACCTTGGCTTCCCTGGCACAAGCTGCCTCTGCCGAGTTTCGATTCAGCCGTCTCTCTTGTTTTGCGAGAATATGAATCTTCTTGCGTTTGGCCTTTAGTAACCTAGGTTGGTTCTGCTTTTAGTGCAAAGTGGACTCACACTTATAATACTGTGCTTCGTTTTGAGGTAGATTATGTATATGGTGCTTGCCGCTCTATCCTTCTACTTCGCATAGTAAGCTGCACTGTTTTGTTATCTTTCTTGCGGTTCCAAGCATATGTACAGGCGTTAGCTGGTTGAATATCTTCATCCTGCTTACAGCTTAAGCTTCTTTGTTTTTGAACAATGTTCTCTTCTTCTAGTTTCACAATATCTTTATTCATGGCATTTTGACTCTTTGTGTCATCTTTGGGTCATCATATTTTCTATCTGCGGGTCCAACGTCACCATTCGTCTTCCATTAAGGCCTTTTTGGTTTCGTCCTGGACAGTACTTAAGCAATTTTCATTTTGCTTCATTTGCTGGTAAGGTTTTCTCAATGGATACTTTACTGTCCATGGTTGTCTGGTTATTGGTACTTAAATAGGTATCGTACTTCTGATAGGCACTGGGCAGAGCCCTACTGCGGCTCTCTGCTGGTTTATTTGCTCATCATACGTCACATATCTCGGTGTGAACGTTCCTGGTACTTCAAAATTGGCGACTGGAGTGCAGGTTTTATTTGGGACCTCTTCTACACGTCCCCCCTCTGGGCGATTCATCCACCACTTTCACTTCCTCCTTTAGATTCATCTTACTTGGTTCATCTATATCCATCTTCACTTCAACGTCTGGGTTCATTCCTTCTTCATCTTCTGGGTCTGTACATGCTGGTTTGAAGAAGTGTCTCTTTGGAGTCCATACCTTTATTACTCCTTTCAGGCTTCCTGCTGTCCTTACATGTTTGTCTTTATTCCATGTCATTAGTTGACATTGTCCATTTGGGCTGCAGTAAATCCATCTTCCCACATAATTTCTGCGTTTCCTGGGATATAGAAACTTTGTACCTTCTGGTGCATGCTTGCTAGCCTTCACAAAGTCTCTCATTTCTTCATCAGTCAGATCTCTGGGCTTCCATCCTGGCTTGACATCAATCATGATCTTCATCCCTATGGCTTTCTTCGCAGTCTTCTGGCATTGCAAAATAATTATCTTGATAACGCAAAATCCTATTAATATCATCACTAGCAGGGCTCCCAGGAACTTGAATGCATCCGCCTTTCATTGTGGAACCCATGAAAACAGTGATCCAAACCAGCTGTCATCAACTTTGTCGGTTTCATTGATCGTTTGGTTCTGCGGTTTGTCAGCATCCCTATAGCTTCTGTTAAAGTTCCATTTTCCTCATCGTGAGAAGGTATAAATGTGCAACATGATTCTCCTATTTTTGCACAAACTCCTCCATCCATAGCTGTGATCATGTCAAGGACATATCTGTTCTGGAGAGTTATCAGTCGGATGGCTCTTAACTCTTTCTTAATCGCATTGAATCCTTTTATAGTCGTGTTGATCGTCTGCAGTAACTCCCATCTGGTTATCTTCAACCATTTAGTACTTACTCCAACTTGGATTCTTGCACGAAGATTTTCGTGAACACTGATGAGGTGAGGCTGAACAGCCTATGTTCATATGGGATTGCATGAAATGCTTCTTCTTATTTAGCGGAGAAATAATTTTCTCTCTTCATTCGCATCAGCAGTTCCACAGATCTCTTATTTCTCAGGTGAGCATCTGCTTTTGGGAAACTGTCCATATTCAGGTCCCTTTTTGGGATCACCAATGCTGGAACGTGGACATTCACTATTGTGCGTATGCCTCCCCAGTTTTTCGGTAGCCTGATGTATGCTTTGGATCCACATGCCCAATAATGATCCCTGGTCACTGCAGTCCCATCTATCATTCCTGGAGCTTCACAAATTCGTCTGCAGTTCTGATTCTCCCCCATTTTTCTTGTGCCATTGTTCCTGAAGCACAATTTTGGGCTTTCTAGTGGCACTATCTGCAAGGGTCCTCCTCTGTCTTCGACCCATGTTAACAGTTTTGCAGGTTTCGGCCATAATGGCTTGCACAGTCTTTGTGAGTTTTCAATTGCTTCCTTGCAGGCTCCAAGGACCATCCATGCTCTGCAGATCACTACTACATTCTCCCATCCGTCTGGTGAAAGCACTGTTCCCCAAATCTGCATTTGGCCTCTGTTTTTGCAAATTTGAGCCTCTTCTGGAGTTTTTCCTTGGATATTTAGTCTTGGGTTCACTTTCCATCTTATTCCTGCCCCTTTCACTCCAGGCTTCTCGTACCTGATCACATGATTCCTGGTATGTGCTTTATTTCTTGTCTTAATGTCCTGGACATAATCATCTTCTTCGGGATAAGCTATTTCAGTTGCCTATATCAATGAGGCATCACTTCCCATGAACTGGCCTCTGGTATTGCAAATTGCAACGTGTGAGAAACGGTGTGCTATAGGGACATCAATTTCTACAGCCACGAAGATCTTGGACTTACCCATGCTGTACGGTAGGAGTGCGCAAACGAAGCATTCCCCTTCGGAATTTCGTCTTCCAACTTCCTTCATGTGCTGGTACCAAATGTTGTTACCTAGGTGTGCTGTGCTTTCCAGGTAGTCGTTCAGTTTATTGCCATCTCCATGCATGCTTCTCTTGATTCTTAAGGTTTTCATGTAGTTTGCTATTACTGCATCTCTGAATGCGTCTGTATGGCTTTTTCTTGCTGGGGTTTTTTCAGGTATCCCAGTCCACGGTGCAGGCCTCCTCATCTGCGCCATTTGAGTGGACAAGAGCCTGGCAGCTCTTTCCTTTTCTTCATATATCTTTTCCCTGCTGGATGCAAATGCCCATGCCAACCAGCCTGACGCTGGCCTGGTGTATGGCTGTATTGTGGAACTGATACTTGTCCCTTGCATGGGAACATATATGCTTGGCAATACAGTCTCTGCGGTTTTGTTCTTCAGTTCCTCATGCAGTTTCCTTGCTCTGGCTAGGTGAGGGAATAATGAGTCTACTATCAGTTGTGTTCTTGCAGGGAGTTTTCCTGAGTTGGTCCTTAGTTTCTTGAGAGTCTCTGATATGACTGCTTCTGTTGGCTTTCCTCTTAACTCTTCTTGTTTTCTCACAACATATTCTGTGAAGTTTCTTGTGGCAGGCAGTCTTTTCTTTTCTACTGCTTTGGTTTGTGGTTCTGCAATCATTGACACTAGGCCTGTTTCGTGTGAATTCAGTGCTTGCGTGCATGTAGGTGTCAGTGATTTTACTCCATTCATCTCTTGCCGACCCTGTATCCGGCTTTTCTTCTCATTCGTTACCACAAGTGTGTGCGTATCGTTGCTAATTACATCCATTTCAAGTTCATTCACTCCACCATCAGATCTTCTAGGGACTGGAATGACTATATAAGGTCTTGGGAGCTTTGTGGGTTTCATGCGTGCATCATTAGTTGGGTGCACTGAAATTGGAATGCTTTGTGCTCCAATAAAGAATGCAGTTCTGATTGTAAATGACAATAAGATGATGATGAATATGATACATAGGTACATTATAGTTCTATACGTTAGGCAGCAGCATTTTGTTCCAGAGCGGCGGGGGTGCCTCTCTTCTCGTGGGTGGCACAGATTGCTGCTTTGGACCCCCGTCTTGATCATTCAGCAAGTGTAAATGTTATTATTCCTTTACCCAATATAGTCTTTTAGGTTCTGTGTTTAGAGTGTCAAGTGCTTCAAAAGTGACAATTGTCTCTTATTTCATTATACAGTTCCTTTGCTAGACTATGGGAAAAATCAAATTAAGTAGCACTTCAGCGAGTCCTTTTACTGTACATGTTCAAAGTAGGTAAGCTCCCAGTCCGCCCCTCGAATCTGCTTTCGTCCTCAGGACATATTGGGCACTGATCAGTATAAGGAAATAGGAAAAATAACAGTTATAACAAGTGAAGTTCCTGACTCTGCTTCCTGGATCTGTCCCTCGGCGGAAGGCTTCACTGTCTCCTCCGGAGACTTCGTGGAGATTGGAGAGTTTAATTTGTGCTACAATACCACGCAGGAGCATGCTTAGCTGGGTATACTTTACTGGATCTCCGAGAAATGTAAGTACGTCAACATGATTGGTCTTCCCGCTAGCTCTTTAAAGTCCTCTATAAGGTGAAAGAAGACATTGTATTCCAACCTGCTGTCTTCTGGTGACAGGGACATCTGTCCTGTCTTTGCTGAATTTCAGGATCATATGATTTTTCCTAAATGTGAACAATGTCTGCACTGTCTGGTCGCATGGAGTGCGACTAGGATTAGGATTTTATTGAAAATATGATTTAAATGTTCTGTATTTGCTGGATCTCGAAGAAACGTGAGTGTATCTGTTGTTCTCCCGATAAGATTTGGACAGTCTTCGATTATGCGAAAGAACAGTGTGTTGATAAGCTCATCTATTTCCACCTGTGTTGGGAACATTTGATTCTTTCTCACTGTACGCAGGGAGTACGATAAATTGTTCGGCAATGACAGTAAGCAGCTGTCTTATTGTCTTTTCGTTTTCAGGATCTTGGAGAAAGTCTGTGACACTGGTGAGCCTCCTTACCAATGACGGGTATGATCTTAGCACTAGCTCGAAAAAGGTGACTAGGTCCTTTGTGATGTCTCTACTGTGGGACACCATAATTGATTCCAAATAGGGTCTCAGTGTGGAATGAGTAGAGATACTGTATTTGCTTCCAATGTAAGTGTCCTCGGTCAAAATTTGGCATATTCTTTTCTCATCAAGGCTTAAGTGTGCCTGAGTTCAAAGTTCAGTAGTCAACAGACTGTGATATGGCTTATACATGCAATTTGCTTCATACTGCAAATAGGATGCACAGAGTGTCCATTCTTATGTCCTTATCCCCTTTTTTGCTTAGTGGAAGTGTCCAATTTAAGCCACAACTTGCAAAAAGTTCCTTGCCTTTGTCTTGCTGGTCATGCGTCCTTCTTCCTCGTCATGGATCTCGTCTGCACGTGCTGTGGTTCTTCCCCGTCGCTTGTTGATTCCTCTCATTGGGGTGCAGGCAGGGGGCCTTCTCCGATGTAAGGTTTTATATCAGCGAGAAAAATCCAAGCTCTCCTGCCTTGCAGTTTCACTGCGGATGGAGTGCAGTCCTCTACTGTGAATGGACTGTTAAATCTTGGCTCATCCCACTTTTTCCTCGTGTGGTTCCTCATGAGGACGGCGTCTCCAGGGATGACTGGTGGAACACATAGACCTCGAACTTGGTCTGTTGCAGTATCTCCTTCTGTGTTCTGTGCGGCGCTGCACTCTTTTCGTCGCCGATGCAGCTGGTCTGAAATTACTGTAAGGCAAGATGTCATGCAGTTCAGATAGTTTTGCATTTCAGATTCTAAAATTTCTCCTGTTGACGGGGCATCACATCTATCCCGGAGTGTCAGGGGAGTTGTCATTCTTCTTCCTGTGGCTATCTCATGTGGCGTAAGATGATGGTCGGAACCTGGTTGGTTCCGAAGTGCATACAGTGCCAGTGGGAGGCAGTTCAACCATCCCTTCTTTAGAGTAAGCTTCAATTTGGCTATCCTTAACTTTAACAAGCCGTTGAGCTTCTCACAGATGCCATTACCTTGTGGATGATACGCCAACGAGAACTTGTGCTTTATACCAAGCAGCAAGCTAATTTGCTCAAATATTGAATTAACAAAGTGAGGGCCATTATCTGATCTCATGACTTTGCATACCCTCCACCTGGGGAACACTTCCCTCACAAAAAATGTTGCCGCACAGGTAGAGTCTGGGTGTGTACATGGACCTGCCTCTATCCATCTAGAGAATGGACACACCACAACAATTAAGTATCTGTACCCGTTACATACTTTAATCATGTCAATGTAATCGACATGCACATGCTGAAAAGGCCCATTTGGCCTGGGAATGACTCCTCTCATTACCTTTAATGTGTGCCCAGCGGTGAATTGCTGGCAGATTATGCAGTTCACCATAAAAAATGCAACATGCTCTGCTAAATTTGGTATGAACCAGTCTTCTGCGCGCATTGCTGCTAGATTCTCTTTTGTCATATGCGCTGGGTAATGTAACTGCTCCAGTGCTATTTTGAATAGGGCTACAGGCATTACTGGTTCACCAGTGCTGTCTTGTCGCCACAAGCAGTCAGAAGGGTTTAAAGAACAACGTCGAGGTTTCCACAGGTTTTTCTCTTCCTGTGGTGCCTCCCCTTGGAGTTCCATTAGCTGCGTTTGCCCAAGACTGTTATAGGCTTCAGGTGTCGTTCGTGCAACCATCATTCTTTCATTTGTATAGGCGATTTCCACTTCCATAATCGTCTCGCTTTTGGATGCCATACGCTTGGCTTCCGTGTCTGCTGCTTGATTTCCCCATGAGATAAAATCTGTCCCCATCGCGTGGGCAGCGCATTAAACGACCGCTATACCCACTGGGAGCTGTAGTGCCTTGATCAGCCTATCCAATAAGGCTGTGTGCTGCACCAGCGTGCCGTCTGCTTGGAGGTAGCCCCTCATTTTCCAGCGCGCTAAGCCTGCGTGCACCGTTGACGTCACATAGGCCGAGTCACTGAACACTGTTACTTCCTGGTCTGTGTGATTCTCAATTGTGAGTATCAATGCCAATAACTCTGCAGCCTGTACTTCATCACAGCAATGCATGTGTATCTTTGTCTGTCCCCTTGATCGATCCTTGACGACCCGTCATCAAAGACGATCTCTCCTTCTGCCAAGGCATTTTCTTTCACCCTGGGGATCTCATCATAGAATTCTTCGTGATTTGCGCAGTCATGTATCGGCTCTCCTTCAGTGACTGGCTCTGCTATGAACATAGCTGAGTTCACTATCTTACATCAGACTATTTTAATCGATGGGTTTGATATGATCACTTCATAAGCAGAAGCTCTCTGAGATGTCAATGTGCCCTTTGGTTTCTCTAGAATGGCAAATAATGAGTACTCGACGTACATCATGGAGCATCCAATCACAATGGTTGTAGCCTTCTCTATGGCGAACGCTGTGGCAGCTAAACCTTTTTTGCATGGGAAGTTGCCTCTCATTACTGGGTCCAGATTCCTGCTGTAATATGCCTGAGGCTTGTACCCCAACAAGGTTCTTGGAGCTAGCACTGTCGTCATGACGCTGCCATTTGTGTGTGAAAACAGGTAAAATTCCTCTGCATAATTGGGGATCCCTAGAACTGGGGGTGTGCAAATATCTCTTTTGAGTTCAGCAAACCCTTTCTCCAGGGTCTCAGACCATTCGATCTTTTCTTCCGTCACTTGGGCCTTCTTTAGGGCCTGAAGTAAAGGTTTAGTATAAGAGCTGTAGTCGAAGACCCTTGCCCTTACGTAGTTGCATAGGCCTAAAAAGCTCTGCATCTGCTTTATCGTGTGCGGCTTAGCCGTGTTCCATATGGCTTCAGCCCTTTCTGGGGTCACTTTCTTTCCCTCGTGTGAGATTAGCTGGCCTATGTACAGCACCTCTTGTTGACAATATTGTAACTTTTCTTTGTCAACTTTATATCCTTTCTCAGCCAATATAGTCAGTAGCTGAACAGAATCGTGCCTGCACTGCTCTTCTGTTGTACTGCAAATTAAGATGTCATCCACGTATTGCAGGATGACACTTTTTAATGCTATTTTGCATAGGTCTATCTCTGTTGAAAATAGAAGGAGACTCACAGTAACCCTGTGGCAGCCTCGTGCTTTTCAGATGCATTTGTCTGAACGTGAATGACGTCAGATCTTGAGTCACGGTGCAACGGGATTGAGAAAAATGCATTTTTCAAGTTAATCACCGTGAAATATTTTGCCTCAATGGGTATATTACATAGGATTGTAGACGGATTAGGGACTAGACGGCACTCTGCTTCAACAATATCGTTTATTGGCCTTAGGTCCTGCACTAGCCTCCAAGAAGACCTTCTCACCAACCTTGACTCTAACACCCCTTGCGTTCTTATCTTGCTTGATCTCTCTTCTGCCTTTGACACTGTCAACCATGCCATCCTGCTCAACCATCTCCATGATAACCTGGGTATCACCGGTCAGACTCTGGCATGGCTCACTTCTTTCCTCTCCGACCGACCCTCCCAGGTCCAACTTGGGTCCAACCAATACCTGACACTCCTTGTCCTCCGCATCGCCACTCTCTGTCCCAACTTTCAGTGCTATGCGGATGATACCCAGCTCATTTTCAGGCTACCCTCGGTCTCCTCGTCTCCTTCCCTCATCTCTGACTGTCTGCCATTCAGGAATGGTGTGCCGCCAACGACCTCTGCCTTAATGCCAGTAAGACTGAGATTCTACTCACTGGCACACCCACTCCCTCCTTCCCTGTAGCTCTCTGGCCGGCCTCTCTTGGCCCTCCTCCCACTCCCACCTGCAAGGCTAAAAACCTCGGGGTCATCTTCGACTCTGCACTCTCCTTCTCCCCTCACATCTCTGACGTCTCTAAGAAGTCACACTACCAGCTGCACCTCCTTTGATGTATTCTTCCTTTCCTCTCCTTCCCCCAGAAGCTCACCGTCTCCAGAGTCCTGTTCTTCTCCAAGCTGGACTACTGTAACAGCCTCTATCTAAATCTGCCTGCCTCCACTCTCCGCCCTCTGCAACTTATCCAGAACAGGACTGCAAGACTTGTTCTTGGCCTCAAGCCCAGGGATCGTATCTCTCCAGGACTGAAATCTCTGCACTGGCTCCCAGTGCTGTGAGGATTAAGTTCAAACCCTTTGCATTGTACACAAGGCCTTCTGGGGTCTGGGGCTGCACTACCTTCAACTCTCTCTTCCTAAATATCTTCCCTCTCGAGCTCTTCGCTCATCTGCCTCCAACTCCCTTAGGGTCAGTCGCTTCTCCATGCCACAAGTTGGTGACAGATCACTCTCTTCGGCAGGGGCCTCTCTCTGGAACAGCCTTCCTGCCTCCCTGAAACTCGAGGAGAACCATCTCAGGTTCCGGAAACACCTCAAAATCTTCCTCTTTGCTTCTGTTTTCTCTCCTCCCGTACCTTGCTGAATTCCTGACTGAAATTGCACTGGGTACCTGGCCACCCTTCTGATCTCTGGGCCAGGACCTGTCAATTACCCACCTGCACTGCCTCCCTGGCAACCCATGTACTTGGGGACTGTTTTTCTGTATCCCTTCAGTCCCCCTACCAGCACTTAAGTCTGCACTTCCTTGCACTGGCCACTAGCTGGCTGTTTTATGTGTCTTATTAGTCAACTTCCCAGGTACTGCACTTTCCCCTCTCCCCTCCCCCTGCGCACCTTTCCTTTCCCCCCTTCCCATGCACTTCCCCCCCCCCTTCCCATGCACTTGCGCGATCTGAATGACACCTGGCCTAGTAGGATCGTTGTTTGTCCTCCCTTTGTTCCCCCCTTGCCTCGTCGCGCCTTGGAACACTTGTGTATAGGCGCGTTATAAATGCCATATCATATCATATCATAAGACCCCCCTTTACTTTTTATCACAGGATACACTGACGTATTACATGGTGACTCTGACGTCACTAAGATGCCCTGGTCCATAATGGCAGAAATTATCTTAAAAATCCCCTCATCTGCCTCTCTGGACATGGGATATTGTCGGGCTCTTGGTAGAATTGCTCCTGGTTTCAGTTTAATCTTTACTTCTCCAACCCCCTTCAAGAGGCCTACATCATAGGGTCCTGTAGTCCACACTGTGACAGGCACTTTGGCTATGTTGTCATCAAAATACTCAGGACGTTTTAGTGCCAACATCATTCTCTGATGTACGAGTCCTTTAATCATTTTTACCCAAAAGGTGAGACTCACTTCCACCATTGTCTCTTCCATCTCTGCTTGTTCTTCAAACAGATCATCATCGGTGACGTCAGTCAACTCGATATACTTCTTCAATGGCAATTATCGCGCACCATTGTCAGCCCTTGTCATTGTAACCGTCAACCAAGGCCACTTTCCCTCGTATTGCAGCTGTGTGTATCATCAAGGGAAATACCTGTCCACCTGTCCCTCCTCCACATGCATCGTTATTCTTGGTCTGAATAAGAACTCATCAGGGGTTCTCATGATTTTGTCTGCAAGGCCTGGCAATCCTGCCATAAGCACGCGCATACCATATGCAAAAATGTCTGGCTCTAATGGTATGGCTCTCATGCCCATGTGTCCTGAGTATGCTCTAATCATTTCGCATACATTTGAGTAGTGCATTCCTGGAGTGGAACATACTATGCCCTCCTCTGTGAACGAGATTGTCATGTTCAACATGTCATTAAATCTCGACCAAAAATATTTACTGGGGTCTGTCGAGAATATAATAAAGGTACATTCATTTCGCAATCTCCTATAGAGACTGGAAGTGCATTTGTAAAGGGAACTCTACTGGTAGCTCCTGTAAAACTCTTGAGTATCTATGGCCTCGCCGGACAAGGAAAACTTGCCTTCACGTATGCACGAGTGCGTTGCACCCGTGTCAACTAGGAAGGAATATTCTTTACCCCCTAAAACGACATACACCCTAGGTGAGGGTCTGGTGTCGCTGATAGAATAGAGCACATCAGGGTTACCAGTGAGCTGTCCTAGTTTATGTACAAATTTGGCCCACTGTGCACTTGTGGAATTCCCCCATTCCCATTGTTAATTCCCCTTCCAGGGTTTGGAGTCTGCCCTGTGCTCATTGTCTGTGACACTTGCAACAGAGCCTGTTGGGATTGTCCTTGTGGAAAATTTCCCATGCTCTGAGGTGGCACGCCTTGTTGCACTCCTGGTGCTTGTTGTTGCACAGTGTGATTCTGTGCAACACCCTGCTTTAAGACTACAGGTGGATTTGCCATGCCTGCTCCTCTTCCTTGGCCGTTCTGCATCATGCCTTGATTTCTGCATGTGTGCGCCAGATGCCCTGTCATTCCACACAGCCAACAAACTGGTGGTGGTTGGGCCATTTGCCCATTCGACATATCTTGGTTACCATTTTGCATATCTTGAAAATCTCCCTGATTGCTTTGCCATCCTCTTCCCCTAAATCCTCTTCCCCTAGGGTAAAACCCTGATTTACCCTGATTATTCTGTTGTGGACTAGCCACCTGCCTCATGCTTGATTCACCTGCGCTAGTTATAATGGCTCCTTCAAGAGCATAATTTGATAATTTCTTCTGCACCAATTTCGCTTCCTCACCCTTTCGAGTTGTTTCCTTTTTGCAATTCTTTTCCTGCGGCAGTCTACAATAATGTGCGATGGTCAACTGTATTTCATACCAAGGCTTGACTTCAATTCCCACCAATTTCTTGAGTTGTTTCTGCACTGGCTCTGGCAGCCCTTGGCACACGATATGGTAAAACACAGGTATAGATTTTGTTCACGATTCATGAGTCTCGAGTACCCATGCGTCTTGGAAATTCTGTATATAAATTAACGGATCCTCAGAATCCTTCATTTTTCGAGTCATTATAGCTCCCATATGCGAAGTATCTGGGTATAGCACTCGCAGCGCTTTCCATACTGTGGCTCTACAGTTGTTAAATGGAGCTCCGTCATGCGAGGTATTAATTGTGGTTACATCAGGGTAGCCGGCTCATGCCCACACATCGTCTGCTCTCTCTCCAAGAATGGCGATTAGGAGATATTTGATGTCTCCTATGGCTAGCGTGTTTCCTCCTGTCATTTTTTCTAACTCATGTATCCATTTTCCGGCACCCGATGTCAGCATTGGAAGCTTGTTTTTCAGATTTTCTCGATCCATGTGTGACCATGGAATATATTGCAGTCTTACTCTCCCTTTCTCGAGTAACAGAAATTGGAATGTATGGCCCTCTCTCTCCTCTCTCATTGTTCTCCTGTCTATTGCAGGTGTAATATTCCTGCATCATCATCTACCTGGCAATGCCCTTAGTCTGTCCACATAGGGAGGTGAAGACACCCCCCTCTGACCCTGAGATACTTCTTCATATCGGTCAGGCTGCGTGGCGGACTCTGATGCTCTCGGTGCAGATTTGCTACTGTTTGACCAACTTATTCCTTTTTCCCTTGGGAGTCGTCTTTCGCCCACCTCCCTTCTTCATTTTCCTCGCGCTCCTACTTATTTCTAATCTATCCAGGGATAGCTCTCTATTCCCACTACGTCAAGTGACATCCTCAGTGTCATACAGCTTAGTGCTCTCCAGGCGCTCATCTTCCGCCTTCCCTTGGGGTATTTGTTCTAGCCCCATTTCATCATATATTCTATAGATCATTTCTCTGATGCTTCTGGTGTCGAAGTCATCTTCAATATTTGCCCTAGACGTACCTGGTACTGAATCGTACGCAGGAAAGAATTCTTTGATGTCTTCCCAGTCTACGACTAGATTGGGTTTTTTAACCTCTCTCTCCAAATATTCAAGATCGCGTGCTCTCTGTCTTCACTTACGTTCGATATCGTCATCGAATTCTTTGTGCTTCCTCGTCTCTTCTCTGACCCTATCTTCTTCCTTTCTCTTTTATTTCTAAGTTGATCTGCCCTTCGAATTTACTCATCTCTTCGTCTTCTTATTCTTATTCTTTTCTCACGTATTCTTTGCTCTTCCTTTAGCCTTTGTTGTTTCTGTCTGTCTTGATCATTGGCTGCTCTTGGGTTGCGATCGAGCTGTCTTTCTTGCTCTTCGCGATATAGCTGTTCTCGCCTTTCTGTCTTTCCTTCTTATCCTTTCGTCTCTCAACTCCTTCTCTTTCCCCCTTCTCTGTGTCTCATCGAACCTTTCCTTTTGTTTTGCGTCATCAATGCCTTTGCCAACGAGTTTCAATAAAATATGTCCGCCCATCCATTCATCCTTTGCGAATGCTATCTCATCAGTTCTATCTTTGCTTCCTTTCCATCTCATTCCATCTCTCTCCCTGACGAGAGATGCACTTGTCTGTGCCTGATCTCTTCTGTCGTCATCACATCTCCCCTTGTCCCTTGGGACTGCGGAGGTAATATTTTTGTACTTATCTTTCCCTTGATTTTCATCACTACTATGTGTAGGTGACTCATATGCGGGGTTGCTATACCCTGTGGCTGCTCTAAGTTCTCTCAGTGGGTATAACCCATCGTCCTTACTTCCTTCCAATTTTCGTTTTGGGTGGGGCGGGTGGCGCTGTGGGCGTCTCACCCTCCTCTGTGGGTTTATAGTCAAAAGGTCGAAAACATAATGTCGAATAGCAAAAATGTCGAAAAAAAAATGTCGAATGTAAAAAAGTCGAAAAAACATACATATAATAGGAAAAGTCATAATTTCGAAAAAAAAATGTCGAAAAAAAAATCGAAAACCCAAAACACTTTTTTTTTTTTTTTTTACCCAGATAGTAACATTTATTATGGGGGGGGTCCTCCCCAACCCCCCCATCCCAAACCCCTACCCCAACCCCCCCCTCCTCCCCATCCCCCCCACCCCCCATAGATATACCTTTAATTATTTTAAAAAAATCTTTAATATAATATTAAATAATTAATTAATTATTTAAAAAACCCTCCCAAACCCCTATCCCCAACCCCCCCATCCTCCCCATCACCCCCACCCCCCATGGAAATACCTTTAATTATTTTTAAAAAAAAATTTAATAAAATATTTATTATTAACACATAAAATTGAAAAAAGTCGAAAAAAAGTCGACATTTTTGTTTTTCGACATTTTTGTTTTTCGACTAAATATTTTCGACATTTTTACTTTCGAATATATTGTATTCGAAATTATGACTGGATACCCCCTCTGTGCATACATTAAGTATCCAATCTGTTGGCGGCTCCTCTTCCTTTCCCTGTTCATACATTTTCCACAACTCGAGAACAGCAAGGCATTTTTCCAACTTCTTGCCTGTATATGTGGCATGCAAATATGTCGTCATGTGTTGTAAGACGACTTTGGATAAAGATCCATTTTGTGGCCATGGCATAAACATCTTGTGAGTGGTTCCCTTAACCCATTCGGTACTATATTTCTTTAGCTTGGGTGCGTGTTTTGGCAACTGCTTGCATAAGTGTGCCAATCGAGTCATGTCTTCCATGCTTAAATCTGTTCCCTTTCCTTTTATACAATACCTGTCAATGCTTTTGTGTGGCTCGAATAGTTTCAACAATATGAGCGAGCACCAAACGCTGCAAGCTCCAATCCAAATTTTCACAAAATTTTATATATTCTAATATACTCAAAAAACATCAATTCGTATTAGATTCTATCTCAGCTATTAAACCGCGCAAATCTTTAATCAATTTTCTCAAAGAGAATTTTCAATATATATGATGTCACAACAGCAAAACATATGACAGACATTTGACAGACGAGACAGACACCAGCTGGTCACAAATATCTCTGCCTCAAATCATTACCCCTTTATGGGGTGTAAATGTACCCCTTTAATGACGTCTTTAAACGTTGTGGTAGTCTAATCGTTCCCCATTATGTGGGACTATGGGTACATGTTTCTTCTAGCCGCTATATTAGCATAGGAATAAGGCGAATCCTCTCACTTCTCGGGTGTCTGCCCTGGTATCCACTCTCTTCTCGGGTGTCCTCCCCGGTAACCCTTTATTTAATTATTCTCGAGCCATTATCTATATATATATATATATATATATATATATATATATATATATAGATATATATATATATATATATATATATATATATATTTCTGAGGCTTGTGGAATCTGCTTAGATCACATGCTGTGCATAGGCCGACATCTAGTGGAAGCTGCAGAGTATTACAGTTTGTTTTTCGAAACTCGAAAATGGGCGTCGACACAGGGCGTGCCAGTAATACTATCCCTAGTGTGACGTCCACTGTACCCAAGATCCCTCACGCGTCTAGGATCCTCCGATTGTTTTTTTCCGCCATACTGGTCGGAAGCATTTTGCGGAGTCCCCTGGCCTTAGCCATACTTTTGCTAAATATTGATTAATTACATCCTTTCCCCATCCCAACGTCGAACTTCGACACTCGACGCCGGCTTGGAGAAGAAATCGACCGTCGGCTGCTGCACAACGGATTTGGGCCTCGGAAGGCCTCTGGCCTCGGCCCGGGCCTTGGAAGGCCTCTGGCTTCGGCCCTGCAAGTAGGGAGAGTGGGGGGTTGCACATACTCTACACTCTTGGTATATAGGTACACCTTATACATTTACTACACTTACCAGCCCGCTGCCTCAAGGTGCGTATGGAGGGTACCCCTTTTCAATTCTGCCCCAAGTGCAATCGAAAATACCCTTGGGTCAACAGGCACGCTACGTGCAATCTCTGCTTGCCGAGGGACCACCCCGAAGCGAACTGCAGAGCGTGTAGTAGGTTTAAACCTAAGACACTTAAGGACCGTTCGACGAAGCGTTGGGCCCACCACGCCAGGCAGGCGGCCATGGCAGCAGAGGGCGCCTTTAGCAATGGCAGCGACGCCGTGCTTTCGGACAGCGAGGGCATAGCGGCGTCGAAAGACAGCCGAGCGCAGGTCCCCGACCTCGGAAGGTCGTCCGACAGGGCGGCTATGGGGAAGACCCCCGGCGACACAAGCGCTTCACACACCACTCACACAAAACACACAAAGTCCAACCGAGACTCGACGACATCGAGTTCTCGGAAAGAGGCACAAACAGAACGGTCCGAATGGGTGTCCTCTGGCCGTTCTCGATCGAGATCGCCGCATGACTCTAGGCAATCCTCCGCTCTTGCCAAGAGTGCCTCGCTCCCTAGGCTAACAGAAGTTCGATCGTCAGAGGACGAAGACGACTTCCACCCCCAGGCCGCTCTCCAGGAGTCGGAGCCCGCAGACAACATCAGCGCGGTCCCACGTTCGAAGGACAGGGACTCTACCCCCGATCCTCGACGCCAGGCGTCGAAAACCTCCGGAAACACAAAGGGACAGGGAAAACGCTTTTCCACTCCCGGGGAAGGGGGAAAACAGCAGAAGAAGCAGCCCCTGCACTCTTCCACACCTGTGAAACACTCCTCTCCTCCTAAACAAACAGACAAGACCAGGTCTGCTGATATTTCTAAAACCAGCAAATCTACTCAAGATAAATCTCCTAGACTTTCTGAGAGAGTCATTCCCAGTTCCAAAAAATGGTCTAGTGATGACATAGATAGGGTCATGTCAAGGATGTCTTCTTTGGCAGACTTTTACGATAAAAATCCAGACCATTTCCTTTCATATAATCCACAAGGGGCTACACCCTCAGGCTCTAATGATCCTATCCCCCCCGAGTAAGAAGCCCCGGTTTGAGACACCGATGAGGTCTACAGACCCCTTCGAGGTACAACCATACTCACAGCCATACTCACTGTATCAAGGAGAGACTTCCTTTGGTGAGGACCAAGATTTTGGCATGATAGAAGAGCAAACCGGGACGGGCTACTATGGGGATGATGAGGACCAAGAAGAGGAAGACCCTGAAAGCTACAGAGTAGATTCCCCGGTAGAGAAGGAAGCCCCGGTTACCGACTCCCCTGTCGATAACCAACCCCTCCTGAACGAGGTTCTCGCACGAGCGGCAGAGCATTTCCATATTGAAACCCACGGTGTCCAGGAGGAGAGGGACTTCGCCGAGGAGTTAGTGGGAGAAAGGAGGCCTGTTGCCCAGACCATCCCTATCCCTAAGTCTATTCAACAAAGAATAGACATGTCCCTGGTGAACCCGAACCTCACCAGAACAGTCAATCCCAGAGGTGAAAAACTTTTCAGGGCAGCCCACTCTGACCCTCTCTATATAAGAGGACATCTGAAGTCAGACTCCCTAGTTGTCACTAACACTCGTAAGAGGGCTGGACCCTTGTTATCGTCCGAAGCTCCTCCAGACAAAGAGAGCAAAAAACTATATGGTTTCGGCAGGAAGGTAGCCTCAACGTCCACCTATCAGGCAAGGATTGCAAACTCCACCATCCTGTTGGCCAGCTACAACTGCCATGAGTGGGAAGAAGTCGCGGCACTCATAGACTCTGCACCAGAACCCTTAAAGGGCCAGTTAGCACGAATTTCCGCAGAGGGTAGAGCCATGTCGGGTTGCATTTTAAAAGCAACTTTTGACGCCGCGGACAACGCAGGCAGATTGATAGCAGAAGGTACTGTTATCAAGAGACATGCGTGGTTACGGCAGTCTGGTTTTAAGGCAGAAACCCAGGCATCATTGTTGGACAAACCGGTGGAAGCCGATCTGTTTTTTGGTAAGGCGGTCGAGGACGCACTGAAGAATGCCAAGGACGAATACGAGACACTCAAGTCCCTTGGCCAGTTAACCAATAAACCCCCTAACCAGAGAGGGAATAGTAATTTTCGTCGCCCACGCGGCCAAAATTCCCAGAGAGGATCAAACTATTCCCAGGGGCAGGGTACACAGTGGAACAACAGCCAACAGTCTACCCAGGGTTACGGCAGGGTTAATAGGAGGTGACGTGGTAAAGGCAGAGGCAGCCCCAGTAAAGGAGGCGGCACGCCTCCACCAAAGCAGTGACGCTCAGTTCAGGGTCCCTTCTCACGCAACCCCAGTAGGGGGACGCATTTCCAACTTCACCCAGGCTTGGGAAGGGATCACATCAGACAGATGGGTGCTGTCAACAGTATCCGCAGGGTACTGTATAGAACTACTGCAGCGTCCCCGGAACCATCCTCTACAACAAAGAGTACACTCTTTAGAACATCAGAAGATTCTCCTCGAGGAGATCGCCAATCTGCTAGCAAAGGACGCGATAGAACTCGTCCCGGGACACCAGGTAACAAGGGTATTTATTCAACTTACTTCCTTGTGCCAAAAAAAGTTTTGACAATGCGCCCAGTATTGGACTTACGGCCTGCCAACAAGTATGTCAAGCCCCAAAAGTTTCGTATGACTACGCTGCAAGACGTAATCCCCCTCCTAAAAAAGGGGGATTACATGGCAACCTTGGATATGAAAGATGCCTATTTTCATATTTCCATGTTCCCAGAAAGTACTTGCGCTTCAAGGTGGACAGTCAGCACTACCAGTTCAAGGTACAGCCCTTCGGGATAGCTTCGGCACCAAGGGTATTCACCAAGGTACTGGCGGTGGCGGCTGCACACCTACGCAGGGAGGCAATCCCGGTGTACCCTTATCTGGACGACTGGCTCATAACGGGGAAAACCCCAGTGATTTGCAGAACAAACATTCAAAGGACTATCGACCTCCTCCACGAGTTAGGTTTCTCAATCAACGAGAAAAAGTCAAGCCTGGTGCCAAGCACCTCCAAACAGTTCCTAGGAGCAATCCTAGATACTCAAGAGGGGTTGACATTTCCTTCAGAAGAAAGAATTCGGAATATACTACTGCAAATTCCGCAATATCAGTCCGGTCACCAAATAACGGTACGCAAAGCAATGCGTTTGCTGGGCATGATGGCGTCATGTATTTACCTGGTCCCCCACGCGCGCCTGCGCATGCGTCCCATGCATGAATGGTTGGCGAAACAGTGGTCTCAGGCAAGTGGTCAGTGGGACGATCTAGTGGTCGTTTCGCCAACACTAGTACAAAGCCTTCACTGGTGGACAAGAGAGAATCTTGCACAGGGAAAACCCTTTTACGATCCCGAAGTACAGGCAGTAGTCACTACCTATGCATGTCTGATGGGGTGGGGAGCTCACCATCTCCACCACACAGCTCAGGGTCTCTGGTCTCCCTCAGTGGCCAAGTACCACATCAACCTGCTGGAGCTTCTGGCAGTATTCAGAGCGCTTCAAGCGTTCGAGCCCCACCTACTAAACCTGTCAGTGCAAATCCGGACGGACAGCACAACAGCCATGTTCTACCTGAACAAGCATGGAGGGACTCGTTCGCCAAATCTGTCCAAGCTTGCCCAGAAAATCTGGATATGGGCACTCAGACGGAACATCTTCCTGTCATCACAACATGTTCCAGGGGAGCTCAATTACCTAGCAGATGCTCTGAGCAGAGACTCCCTCCCAGAGGAACACGAATGGGTTCTACACAGAGAGGTCGTAGAAGATATCTTATCTCAATGGGGTTTCCCCACTATAGACTGATTCGCCACAAGCGAAAACAGACAATGCCCAGGATTTGCATCCAGGTTCCCCCAACCAGACTGCCAGGGGAACGCCCTGTGGATGAACTGGTCAGGGATGTTTGCGTACGCTTTTCCACCAACTCCTCATCAGGAAGGTGGTCAACAAGATAAACAGAGAGTCGAAGACGCTCGTCCTAGTTGCTCCCATGTGGGCAAGACAACCGTGGTTCCCACACCTACGCAGGATGACGGTGTGCGAGCCTATCAAACTTCCAGCCTGGTACAACCTACTGTCCCAGCACCAAGGTCAAACAGTGCATCAGCAACCCAACTCAATGAACCTGGCAGCATGGCTCCTGAGGTCATAGAGTTTGGACATCTCAATTTACCACAGAGGTGTATGGACATCCTAAAGGAATCTAGGAAACTAAACACAAGGCACTGTTACTTTGACAAGTGGAAGAGATTCGTTATCTGGTGCCAGAGTAGACAAATCAACCCAGTTGATTGCACTCCTCCCACTATTCTTACATACATGCTCCACCTGCTAGATGCAGGATTGGTTTTTAACTCACTGAAAGTACACCTGGCAGCCCTGTCGGCATACACCACTTCCCATAACAAGGTCTTGTGGTGGAAAGTACCAGTAGTTAAAGCCTTCATGGAAGGAGTAAAGAGATTTCACTCTCCTATTTCAAACCCACCACCAGGGTGGGACCTTAATGTGGTGCTATCTAAGCTCATGGGCCCCCCTTTCGAGCCCATGCATAAAAGCAGTCTCAAACACCTGACTTATAAAACAGCCTTCTTAGTAGCTATTACTTCCATAAGAAGGGTCAGTGAAATTCAGGCTCTGTCAGTGCAGGATCCCTTCTTTACTGTCCATAAAGACAAACTAGTTTTACGCACACACCCTAGGTTCTCACCTAAGTTTATATCTAAATTCCACGTAAACCAGTCCATCGAGCTTCCGGCTTTCTTCCAGGACCCTCAAAGCTCGGCTGAGGTGAAACTACACACCCTAGATATGCGTAGGGCGGTCCTCTATTATGTAAATTAGACCAGACCGCTAAGGAAAACAGATGAACTGTTTGTCTCCGTAGCTACAGGCAGAGTGGGGGATCGCGTCTCTAAAGGTGCCACCTCGAAGTGGATTATTAACTGTATCCAGCTGTGTTACTCACTCTCTGAAAGAACTCTGCCTTTCACGCCAAGAGCCCACTCTACTAGAGGCATTGGGGTCACTCTGGCTTTCATTGCAAATGTACCCCTTGACACCATTTGCAAAGCAGCTACTTGGAGCTCTATTCACACTTTTACTCAGCAATACTGCATTGACACCCATTCCAAGGCAGATACACAAGTAGGACAAGTGGTTCTAAGACACTTATTTGCTCATGACCCTTCTCACATCCCACCTCCTTCTTCAGGTACTGCTCGCTAATCTATGCACAGCATGTGATCTAAGCAGATTCCACAAGCATCAGAAGGGATACATTACTCACCGTAATCGTATTTCTGATGCTTGTATCTGCTTAGATTCACATGCGACCCACTCTTCCTCCCCTCTGAGAGAAGGCGCATGGTTGCTTGTAGTCTTACCTTTCTATCTATCTGCTTGGATTATATGTACTCACGCTACTCCTCATGCTACCTCATGTCAGAAAAAATACAATCTGAGGATCCTAGAGGCGTGAGGGATCTTGGGTACAGTGGACGTCACACTAGGGATAGTATTACTGGCACGCCCTGTGTCGACGCCCATTTTCGAGTTTCGAAAAACAAACTGTAATACTCCGCAGCTTCCACTAGATGTCGGCTTATGCACAGCATGTGAATCTAAGCAGATACAAGCATCAGAAATACGATTACAGTGAGGAATGTATCATATATATATATATATATATATATATATATATATATATATATATATATATATATATATAATCAGTGAGACAAGGAGGAGAAAAACCGCACTCCAAGCATGAGGTCTGAGAGTTCGAGGAAAAAAGTGACAAACTCGAAGCAAATAAGCAAAAACGAGTTTAATAAATGGTAAAAAAAAGTAGGCAAAACACACAGCAAAACAACATAGGACGCCAGGGCAGTGTCCTGAACGACGCGTTTCGCGCTTCCCTGAGCGCTTGTTATATACAGTCTTTACTATTTTTGTTTTCCCTCCTCCCTCCGTTACCTTTTCCATTTACTTTTTCTAAGGCATGCACTATTTGCCAAAACATTCAATTTTTTGCTTCACCCAGCATTCGCATTGTTCCTCTCTGGAACCTCAGGATCACCGCCTTTGTTACCACCTTCTTCAGCTTTTCATGCGCTCAGCTGCCCGTAGGAGTGGGAAGGGAAATGTGGGGAACACGGGTCCCTTCAGGCCCTTTCTGCAGGTTTCTTCCTCTACACTACCACTGTCTACAGGGAGCTTCACGGTCTACTCAGCCGAATGGCAAAGGACACGTGATATTGCCGAAGACCTAGAGTTACTTTATGTCAACGGTCAATAGGTGTCTTATTTTAATCAATAATCGATAGTCGATAAACCATCCTCTGCTACCAAGTGTACCGGGGAGACCCCCGGCCAGCCCATAGAGTCGGGGTTTGCTCCGAAGTACTTTAAGACGAGATAGCTGCACCTTCAAGATGGATAGGGGTGCAGATTTATTATTCCAACACCAATCAATAAGGACAGCTCAATGGTTTGGTAAAGGGAGTCTGTTTAATGACAAGTACAAAAAACGGGGAGTCATAGAAATCAGCAGTGATGCGATAGTCCGTCTCGCTTCAACTCCAACGAACTTCATACAAAACATAACTTTTATACTAAAAACGCATCATAATCTGACGTGGAACACTCAAAAGTTAACATACAATTCTATTGGTTAGGAAAAGGTAACTTTAATATAGGTGCTATATCTGTATATGGCAACGGAGTGAGGGGATTGGGTAAACACTATCAGGTGGGCAACTAAGCCTTTCATTCAAAAATGACTACTGTAGATGTCACTAAAAATACAACGTCCCATTGGTTCTACTAACTATAGGACCCTAGATTATTTGGTCCATTGTGATTGGGATGGCATCAACCCCATGCATACATTTCGACTTTGCTTAGCAGCACGCAGAATGGTCAGCCAGGTGCAGGGTGTCTCCCAATTCACCCTGCCTTTCTTCAATCAATCATTACTTTATGGGCTATGTGTCAATTAGTTCACTGTGTTTAGCCTCGAAACTGCATCTTCTTGTCTGAAAAAGTTCTGATATCTCTGTCTGGGTGGATGCCAAGCATAGGTGTGAATCTGTGCTCCTTCTCGCTCAGCTGGTCATGTGCTACCACACTGTGAATTTGCCTTGTTTCTCTCAATTTGTGTATTTGATTTTCGTTTCATTCGCCACCTGCATTCGCCTTCTTATCTTGATCCTTCAGAGGCAGGATATTCTGTTCTTAGTTTCTATTAAAGTAGCTACTGTTCATAGCTTCTATTGGTATCACCTTGGCTTCCCTGGCACAAGCTGCCTCTGCCGAGTTTCGATTCAGCCGTCTCTCTTGTTTTGCGAGAATATGAATCTTCTTGCGTTTGGCCTTTAGTAACCTGGGTTGGTTCTGCTTTTAGTGCAAAGTGGACTCGCACTTATAATACTGTGCTTCACTTTGAGGTAGATTACGTATATGGTTCTTGCCGCTCTACGCTTCTACTTAGTGCAAGCCGCACTGTTTTGTTATCTTTCTTGCGGTTCCAAGCATATGTACAGGCGTTAGATGGTTGAATATCTTCATCCTGCTTACAGCTTAAGCTTCTTTGTTTTTCAACAACGTTCTCTTCTTCTAGTTTCACGATATCTTTATTCATGGCATTTCGTCTCTTTGTGTCATCTTTGGGTCGTCATATCTTCTATCTATGAGTCCGTCCGAGTCCTTGTGACATCACCATTCGTCTTCCATTAAGGCCTTTTTGGTTTGTTCCTGGACAGTACTTAAGCAATCTTTATTTCGTCTCATTTGCTGTTAAGGTTTTCTCAATAGATACTTTACTGTCCATGGTTGTCTGGTTATTGGTACTTAAATAGGTATTTTTCTTCTGATAGGCACTGGGCAAAGCCCTACTGCTGCTCTCTGCTGGTATATTTGCTCATCATATGTCACATATCTCGGTGTGAATGTTCCTGGTACTTCAAAATGGGCGACTGGAGTGCAGGCCTTATTTGTGACCTCCTCTACACGGTTATTCCCCGTTAAGTCACTTCGGTCACAAAAACATCTTCGACGAAGACTGCAGGGGATTCGTCTACGGTGGTGGATTTCGGCGTCTAAGATCCGGCGGCCGGATTTTCAATGTGGTCCGGCCTTCTGGCCGACCTTTACAGTAGTGAGAGTGGGGTTGGGGTGGCCATATTTTCGGTATGTCTTTCCTCTTTCCCCCTATTTACCCTTCTGGTCTAGTCATCTTCCCCTTTGGCTATGGAAAGGACTCCTTTTAGGTTCTGCCCCAATTGTAGGGTCAGATATCCTTGGAAGGACGAACACAGGAAGTGTAACGCCTGTCTTCCCTTGGGTCACGGCGAAAAGCGCTGTGGGACCTGCAAACTCCTTCTGCCTAAAACCCTTAAGGAGCGCCGTGTAAAGCAGTGGCCCGCGTACGGTATGTCGCGGGTGGAACCCCCTTCCGCCACCGCCACACCCGCTGAGAGTGACAGGGGCATTTCAGATGACCAAACATACGTTGTGGATGTAATAGACCTTGAAGCAGACACTTCTAGGTCAGCTATGACCGTCGCCGACCCTTTAAGGCCTGACTCTAGTCACGCTTCAGGGACAACACTCAGTGACAGGGGCATACAAGCACACAACTTTTCGGCGTCATCGTCGAAAAAGGCAAAAGCGCCAACAGGGCCTTCGAAAATTCCGGCCGTTTCCCCGGATCGTGCAAATCCAAAGCCATCCCCGCATCCGCAGCAGCGTCTTGTGACTGGTCAACTAAAAACAAGTAAGGGCGCTACTCCAAAAGCTTCACACGTCGAAGCGTGGAAATCCGACGCTAAGACGGGCCCGAAGGCCGCAGTAGGTCCAAAAATCGTCGAAAAACCGACCGCTAGGCCCCCATATGCCGCAGAAGGCAGTTCAACTACTGATAGACCATCGGAACCTTTATCTCACACCGATTCAGCGGTTATCGAGGACAGCATCGAGAGAATTACTGCAGCGGTGGGACTTTTCCCGGATCCGCTGAAAATAATGGGGCAGGCCGCAGACAATTCTTTTGATACGCCATGGGGCCCCGATTCTCACGATACTTATGAGGAGAGTCAGGAGCCTCTTTCCAACACCCTAAGAGACACTTTTCAGTGCCGTAGGGAGAAAGACGAGGTTTTTCAACCCGTAGGCCCTCGTAGGTCCTCCAAATGGACAAGGGAGAAATTCGAGGGGTGTATGGACCGTCTGGAGAGAATTATCCGTTTTTCTGATCATACTCCCCCGAAAAGGTCTCGTGGAGAGCCTAACCTTAAATCTACACATTTTCTGGAAGATCAACCTTCTGTCCGCGTACAGCAGGAAGACATTGTCCACATGGACAGCTATAGGGACATTTACAATGAAGAGGAAGAAACTTCCTTTCTACAGGATTATGAGGAGGAACCGGCAAATGCCACAGACAATTGGGAAGAAACCAAGCATGAGGAAACGGAACCATGGACACTTCCCCATCAATATCAGGACACTGATGTATTGTGTTTGGATTCCCCTCCGTCCACTCCGGCTCGTCAGGCCTCACCTGTAGATGACCAGATGGCCATCAACTCTATGCTGAAGAAGGCAGCTGAAAATTTTCAGATCTCTACCCAAGAGGCTGTGCCTGAGCAGGACTTTGTAGAGGATATTCTTAAGGAGAAGCCTCCATCTAGCCAAGCTATTCCCCTCCTTAACTCCATCAAGATAAGGTTGTCTCCCTCCTTGGTATCACCGGCTCAAATCCGGGCAGTGAACTCAAGAATGGAAAAATAGTTTTGGCCGTCTCTTCCAACCCTCAATACATTAAAGGGCATGCCATCCCCGATTCTCTGGTAGTGAATACCACCTGAAAAAGAGCAGGGGTACCCCTTGACGCTGGAGAGGCACCCCCAGACAAGGAATCCAAGACAAGAGGCTGTATGCCTTAGGCACACGAGTCACCTCGGCTGCCGCATACACTACGTGTATAGCAAATAATACCATGCTGTAGGCAAGTTATGCTGACGCTCAATGGAACCTACTCCAAGAGGGCCTCCAAGATGTCCCAGAACCTGCCAGGTCCAAACTTCTCGCTATTGTAACCGAGGGAAGGCAGGTGAACCAGAATGTGATAAAGAACACTCTGGATACGGCCGAAACAGCAGGCAGGTCGCTGGCCCAAGGGACCCTACTCAAAAGACACGCTTGGCTGCGTACCTCTGGGTTTAAACCCGAAACTCAGGCCTCACTCATCAATAAGCCTAATGAAGAAAGTAACCACTTCAGGAAAGTGGTTGATGAGGCATTGGAAACAGCCAAAAAAGAGCATGAGACTCTTAAATCTCTGCAACAGATCACACAAAGATCTCCTCCCAGAGAGGTCATAACTCTCAGCAGTTCTTTCGCGGTCAGTCCCGTGCAAATCAAGGTAACTATGGCACAGGGAGTTTCAATACAGGACAAACTTCAGGAAGCCCCGCATACTTACTACCCTTCAAGAGGGCAGCAACGCGACAAAGTCAGAGGTAGAGGACCCAGTCCGAGAGGAGCCGCAGATTCCAATCAGAAATGACCATCATATCCAGGTCCCCTCCCATGTTTCCCCGGTCGGGGGCGATTAACATCTTTCCTCACGGCATGGGAGAGGATAACATCAGACCAGTGGGTCATAAAAATGGTTGCCCACGGGTACTGCGTGGAATTCGCCAGACCTCCACAATTCAGACCACCACGCTCACAGCGCCTTTCACCAGACCATCTGGAAATCCTGAATCGAGAAGTGGAAACGTTGCTGGGAAAGGATGCCATAGAAGCCGTCCCTATTCTGCAGGTAAACAAGGGTATTTATTCAGTGTACTTCCTTGTACCCAAAAAGGACCTCACCATGCGTCCTGTTCTAGACCTGCGCCCAGCGAACAAGTTCATAAAACCTCAAATGTTTTGCATTGTAACACTACAGGAGGTAATCCCACTGTTGAAACAAGGGGACTACATGACAACACCTGTGCAGACTATCCGTCCCAGTTTACCCTTACCTAGACTACTGGCTCATCAAACGGGATTCGTGCAACACATATTGTTAGAACTCCCAAAGAACAGTAGATCTTCTCTTCAGTCTGGGTTTCTCGATCAACGAGAAGAAATCCAGTCTATTCCCCAGTCAAAAAAAACAATTTCTGGAGGCTCTAATTTGGACGAAAGACAGCCTCGTCTTCCCCTCCAACGAGAGGGTTCAGAACATGGCTTTTCAAGATCCCTCAATATGTAGGCAGTCGGGAGGTGACGGTACTCAAAGTCATGCGCTTGCTAGGAATGGTGGCATCGTGCCTATACTTGGTTCCCCATGCGCAGATGCGCATGCGTCCCTTGCAAGAGTGGCTCAACAGGCAGTGGTGTCAGGCCAGCAGACATTGGGAAGATCTGATAGTTGTATCACCAGCCCTCATTCTCGCTCTGCAGTGGTGGTCAAGAGAAAACCTCTTGAAGGGGAAGACCTTCACCCCTGCAGAGGAAGCCACTCTCACGACAGACGCATCTCTCACGGGGTGGGGAGGCTCACCTGCTTCAGCCGATAGCACATGGAGTGTGGTCTCCTCAGGTAGCGTCCGACCATATAAATTTACTGGAGCTATTAGCGGTGTTCAAACCTTGAAGGCCTTTCAGATGCAACTGCAAGGGAAGACAGTACTGATTCTAACGGACAGCACTACAGCAATGTATTACCTGAACAAACAGGGGGGCACTTACTCTCCAGGGCTATCCAAGCTGTCCCAAAACATTGGATATGGGCTCTCAAACAAAAGATGTTTCTGTTACCCCAACATGTTCCAGGGGAACTCAATCTTCTGGCAGACATGCTCAGCAGAGATTTTCCTCTATCCGAAGAATACGAATGGCGTCTACACAAAGACATTATTTCCAACGTCTACGCAGACTGGGGCTTCCCAGAGATCGACCTGTTCGCAACTCTGGAGAACTCACAATGCCCAGATTACGCCTACAGATACCCGCAGAACCGCTCCAAGGGGAACGGTCTCTAGATAAAATGGTCAGGAAAATGTTTCTACGCTTTTCCCCCGACCCCTCTTCTCAACAACATAGTGCACAAGATGCACCAGGAAACAGTCACCATGATACTGGTGGCCCCCGTGTGGACCTGCCACCCTGGTTCGCTTATCTCATGGAAATGTCCCTCTCCCCACCAGTGAAACTACCCTGCCCGTACAACATGTTGTCTCAGAATAGAGGGGAGACCCTACACCCATGCACACAAACTCTGAATTTAGCAGCTTGGCTCCTGAGGTCATAGAGGTTGGACACCTACAGCTCCCTCAGAGGTGCATGGACATACTCAGAGAAGCTAGGAAACCGAACACACGTTATTGCTATGCCAGCAAATGGAAACGTTTTATCATCTGGTGTAATTCCAAGGGTGTCATTCCCATCGATTGCTCACCCACACAAATTGTGCTGTATCTAACCCATCTTTTGGACACTGGGTTGGTCATCAATTCCAGAAAGGATAATCTGGCTGCTCTGTCAGCCTACACCACATCACAACAAAAGGTGTCTTGGTGGAAGATACCAGTGATTAAGGCCTTTATGGAAGGGGTTAAGAGGATTTATCCCCCATTTCTCACCCAGCTCCTGTGTCGGACCTAAATGTGGTTTTGACCAGGCTCATGGGAGCTCCCTTTGAGCCTATGAATAAAGCAAGTCTAAAAGACCTAACTTATAAAACGGCCTTCCTAGTGGCTATCACTTCTCTCAGAAGGGTTAGCGAACTACAGGCGCTTTCTGTTCTAGACCCTTTTGTTACAGTCCACAGGGATAAGGTAGTTCTGCGCACACACCCCAGATTTGCGCCCAAATTCATCTGAAAGTTCCATGTGTACCAATCGATTAAACTACCTACCTTCTTCCAGAATCCCACTAGCATGGCCGAAAAAAGCCTACACACACTGGATGTGCGCAGGGCAGTCATGTTCTACCTGCTGAGGAAAACGAACCAATTTTTCATTACAGTGGTAGCTGGTAGAGAAGGGGAACCTGTCTCTAAATCAGCTATCTCAAGGTGGATTGTCAAATGCATCACACTGTTACACTCTTGCTAAAAGAGAACTGCCCTTCAAGGCCAGAGCACACTCTCCTCGAGGCACTGGGGCTTCCATAGCTTTCATTGCAAATATTCCCTTTGAGTCCATTTGCAAAGCGGCAACCTGGAGTTCTGTACACACCTTTACAAAACACTATTGCCTCGACACTCATTCTAGGTCTGATTCTCAGGTGGGCCAAGCAGTATTTCTCTACTGTTCCTTCTCACAACCCCCCTCCAACTCTGGGTACTGCTTGCTAGTCTATGCACAGCATGTGATTCTAAGCAGATTAACAAGCATCAGAAGACATGCATTACTTACCGCAATAGCATTTCTGATGATTGTATCTGCTTAGATTCACATGCGCCCTCCCTACCTCCCCGCTCGGATGGAAGGAACATATACTCATCTTACTACTTCTCTCTTCTTCATGTACTCACTCACTATAGCCTTGGGCTCCCTCATGGCAGAAAAAATACAATCAGAGGGACCTCAGCGTGTGAGGAATTTTGGGTACACTACACGTCATGATAGGGATAGTGTTACAGGCACGCCTATACCAACGTCCCGTTTCGGTCCCGAAAGGCAAGATGCAATACTCCACGGTTACCACTGGATGTCGGACTAAATGCACTGCATGTGAATCTAAGCAGATACAATCATCAGAAATGCTATTACGGTAAGAAATGCATATCTTACCATGGGCGTGCATGCATCATTGATTAAAATTGCATGTGGACCAGGTAAGATTTTTATTTGTTAAAAAATGTATTAATTTAAAAAACACCTTACTATCCAGTTCTCCCTACTTAACCTTAATTGCCGATAGGTACCACTCCCTACACCTTACTCAATAAGCATGTCAGAATTTCAACAACATTCTCAAAACTCACTTTCAACAAACTAGTGGACCATCATCTATATAAATGACTAGTATAAAGGAAAATGGATGTTCAACCTGTGTCGGCTAGATTCCTTTCAGTGATATTTCTATTTTATTACTGTGTAAAAGGTACCTAGTTCGCTTTCAATGGGCAACTTAAAAACGTTGAAAATGCGTAGCGAAGAATCACCCTTTCCGTGTTGTCTGGAACAATTTAGCATTAATAACAATATTCTGCTTAGTGGTATAACCAAGGATTACTTAAATTATATTATTTTTCTTCATATGCACGCAGTGAGATGTCCATTTAGCTGTCTAATAATGTTTCTACGCTAGATGTCTTCGCACAGAGAGAGTGAGGGAATCCAGTGGTTCAGGTAGACACACCATTGGACCATTGGACCTAGTCTATCAAATATATATTTTACCAGAAGCACATACACTTCTGAAATGTTCCCTAACTTTTTGGGTTACACAAGAAATGTATCTATTCCCACTCAGTATTGACAAATAACAGGGATCATGATTAATCTAATTCTCTTTATAGTATCCCCTCGAGGTTATTTCCCCTTTAGATCATACTTGCATTTGAATTTCTTTTGGCTGCATCACAGACAGGTGGGCACCCTCTGACGGACTGGTTCAATTCTGCCTCTCTAGGAATAGGTGGCATCAGTAAGCACGATGAGGGTCAGCTCTCCTCCACATCCTGCCGGCTCTCTCTCCCTCTGAAGAAGGCCTGGGACTTTAACTCCTACTAGGGTTCACTTACAGGGCTCTGGGAATAATCAAAAATGGGTCCAAATGGAGAGCAATCTGTTCCGTCTCCTTCCTGTTGTTATCAATTGTTCTCCTTCCTCTCCATCAGTCTGTGAGTGAGTCGGTCCCTGGTGAGTGTGTGTTGAATCTTTTATGAACCCAAAACCCCGCCTTTTTTAGGTGTGTATAATTTACCCAATCTAATTAACCAATGTATGTGATTGTACAATGTTTCAAAAGTGACATCTCAGTATACATACCCCTCCGCAGTTATTGGGTATATTACTGAGGGGGGCAGTATGATGGGGTAATTTCTACACCGTTTCCCTCCCATTTAATCATCTCAGAAATTTCTTACATTAAACATTGTAACATTATGAAATAGTAAATGCCACACATATGACCACTTTACTAATCGACTCACCAGATTTCCCTACTTCTGGCACAAATCAAACCAAACTATTTTCATCATGATGGCACAAATGACTTACCTATTTTAGCTTATAACATATTTATACTTTTCTGCACACATTCTTTTTCCATATCAAAGCAACAGGCTCATCACTGCAACCGCTAGGACATATATTATATGTATCCTTCACTTCAACAAAACACAAATTTGCCTAACTTGCATAATAAAAATGATCCCACCAAATGTCGTTTCCATAGCACTACATATAGCATCTCAACTGAAAATGTCACAAAAGAAATGATCTCACTGAGACATTTTGTTCACCAGAAATATGAATCCAATATAGTATTTTGTTTATTACAAAATAATACAGAGCTTCTGCAGTTAGTTCTGCTTACAGAGCATGTGGGACCTTTTGTTCTTTTGCTGTTAGTTCAGTGCTAAAGATATTTATTAAAAAAACCTAGTCATGGACGCCCCTCTATGAGAAAGAACATAGCAAAAATGGCCTGTTCTATGGGATGGTTTAGTGAGCTAAAATGTGGCTGCAGACTCTAAAGTGGGTACCATCCCATAGAACAGGCCATTTTTGCCCTGTTCATTCTCATAGAGGGACGCCCATAACTAGTTTTTGATTTTTTTCAAGGACCTTAGGATTAGTCACCCTAAGTGTCCTAGGGTTATCCAGACGTGGACCCCTTGCTCAGTAAGGCACAGCTCCACCTCATTGATGATGCCCAACAAGGAAGAAACACGTGTATGGGGTTGCTGTTGCTACTCTTGTTCAGAAGGGAATTGCCATAGCATTTCGGTGCTGGACTGCCCATGTGGGCAGGACAAAGACGGATATGCAAATGAATATTTCCCATCTGTGAAAGGTACAGTGAGCTAAAATGTGGCTGCGGACTCTAGAGTCGGTACCATCCCATAGAACAGGCCATTTTTGCCGTGTTCATTCTCATAGAGGGTGCCCATGACTAATTTTTGTCTAAAGATATTTATGACTTCAGCCTGGTGGTAGTCTTTTGTAGTTTGGAGTTCCCAGGAGTTTCCAGGGTCTGGCGATCTTGGCTTACCTTTGTGTTTTTCCAAGTGTCAAACCTCCTTTCCTCAGGAAGGCTTGGGGGATTGAAATAGCAGATTGAAGAAAACCGATCCACTGGCCAAGCTGCACTCCTATTTATTTTTAAGCATTTAACCCCACTACCAAGATGCAGCGCATAGAAATGCTCCCTTAGAATTAACAGCAAGTTCAGTCACTCTGTGACCTAGTCCCAGAGACCATCATCATCATTATGGCTGAGTGTTGTGGGTTCAGTGATGAACAGGAAGTCGCCAGGAGGTTTCAGGTAAGTCCACTTTATTTGTCACAGATACAACTCGTGTATGCAGTTGTCAAGTCGGGTAATCGACACCACCACCCAGGCTATCTTTACACAGTTACTCTCAGCTACCAAATGACTCCTTGGAACACAGGCACACAAGCAAGCCTTATCATTCTACACTAGACTTCTATGACATCACACATCACATAGCTTGTGCCCTCTACACTGAGATTCAATTCCAACTCCTTGGAAGGGCAAGGTAGTTCAGTCATGGCTTCATTCGAATTTGGTCTTATTCACAATTGCAGCTTTTAAATGTACATTTTCCTGTTACCCTTGATTTTGTCATTTTTTCCTTTTTTTTTTTTTATTTAAAGTGCATATTGGTTAATTAAAACCTTATACACTAACAAAAAATAATTACATCAATAACAAGGAGCATACATTAATTTCATATTATCCATACCAAAAAGAGGGATATAATTTGCCAATAGTTTAAAAAATTGCTCGCTTCCAAATATAAAAGGCTGCCCCAATAAAAACCTTAATTTCACCATCATAAATTACTGACCAAAATTGATTAGATTCAATCATTTGAAGGTCGCCAACTAGATTTGAGTACCCTTTATAATACCATTCCTTTAGTTTAATACACATAGTTAAAATGTGTCTTGCTGTCTCCACCTCTAATTTACAGTGCCTAGACAATCTTTCAGCACGGGGTATATTAGCCCAAGCCCCGGTTATTTCATTACATGGGAGAGTATTCATACGTAACTGTAAAATAAATCTCCTCAAAGTCCTATTACCCGTGTTTAACAAATATTGTTTCGGAGTGGCTGGTTTAAGACCTTGAAGAACATACATTGTATATCGGGGGATATTATATAAATAGGACTGATTTTCACACAAATCCCAAATACATGCTTTTTCTTTGAGGTTTTAAAAGATACGTACAATATTATCCTTCCCCGTGAGCTCATTAAAACCTAAAATCTCAAGGAAGGCTAGTGCTGTATTTTGTAAACTAACCATATAGGAATTCTTAAACCTGCCTTCGCTCTTGTTTTTTCCTATGAGACCAAGAAGGCTTTCATTCCCCTCTTTCCCCAATATTATTTTAAAATAAAGTTTACAACATCCTATTTTCCACGACGTGGAGAGGGAAATAATCCCCAACTCGCATCTTATTGCTTGTATAGGCACAGCTTTGGGCAACCCAAGAGCTGGCCTCCAGAGCTTCCCTTCGAGTTGGTCTAGTTTACTCAGATATTTACTTTCCACTGTTTCTATAGCATACATAATTCCTGGAATAATACAACTCTTATATATTTCTAAAAAACCTTCAATGGAGTGGCCACCCTTACTAGCCATGTATTTCCTTATCACATTCCATTTCTTTAAAATTTTCAAATTGACTGCCTCTTGGAAAAAATTAATACATGGTTTACTCAGGATGGGCATCCCCAAATAGGGATAGGCATCAACAACTTCCAATTCAATATTATTAATATGCCATCTGGAGATAAGCCTTTTCTTTTCCTGTTTAGTAACTCCAAATGCCATAATTTTTGTTTTATTTATATTAATATTGAGGTTGTTTGCCTCCGAATAAACAGACAAACCATTCAACATTCTTTGCAGTCCTATCAGCGTTTTATCCATAAGGATAGTATCATCTGCATACATAAGTGTACATATTGGTTTCCCAGCCACAATAGGTGGGAAATTGTTTAAGATCTTAAAACTCTCCCACATATCTAACACATATAAATGATACAGTATAGGAGAAGTAACACAACCCTGCTTGAGTCCGGTATTAGTTCTGATCTCAGATGACAGCATCCTTCCTTTACCCAAGCAGATGGTCACCGTAGTATCCCTATACATTTCCTCCAGAAAATGAAGGATTTTTGGGCAGATCTTTTTCTCTCTCAATTTCTCCCACAAAAGTCCCCTATTGACACAGTCTAAGGCTTTCGAGTAATCTATAAAACATACATATAATTTTTCCCCCTTGTCCTTTGAGTTGGCTATGATGTAATTCAGCATAGTCAGGTTATCCAGGGTACTATATCCCTTTCGAAATCCCGTTTGTTGAATAGAGAGTAGACTATTTTCCTCTATCCAATTATTCAAGCTGTTTACTAACAAGGAGCAAAAGATCTTACAACTACTATCCGCCATTGCTAAAAGTCTGTAATTATTTGGCAGTTTTCTGTCCCCTTTTTTAAAAATAGGGACAACAATAGCTTTCCTCCAACTTTCCGGTATAATACCTGTTTCCCATATACTCGTGAATAGTTGGAGAAAGATACCAGGTATTGTAACATATTTAAAATTGTTTCCCATAAGTACCTTATCCTTGGGTCCGAATTCCTCCAGCTCCTGCTTATTTCTTTTTAACCAGTTCTGTAAACCCGCGTTTTTTGTTTTCGTTTTTTTAACTGGGTCCAGTTTCTGCTGATGTTCAATAATTTCAAAGTGGTTCCCCACTTCTACACATTCAGAGTCTGGAGAAACCGTATCTGCTAGGGCCATCATATTCTTTTTAATTTTTTTAGTAGTTATGACTTTAGCCATCGCCACCCTTTTCCGAGTGAGCCTTCTATTTTTCTTTTTTCGCCCAGTGCGTCTCTTCAAACCTTGAGATACTGTTACTTCAACAACACTCTCATTTAGAATTATTTCTTCTGGTGTGTTATCCCTAGGATTGGGCAACTCCTGTGGGGGTGAATTAGACAAGGCATGCTCTTTCTTACTTTCATTTTCGGCCGCTAAACCCAATTTGCTCAAATCTCCAAGATCATCACTTATTTCCATTGGATACTTCCCCCCACCCCCCAATATTCCTTTATCCCAATCTCAAGGGATCTAGTATTATCAATGTTCTGTTGTACCAGTACCTTAATGTCCCTTTGTTCTTTAAGCAACTTAGTACAAATGGTCATTAGAACATCCATCATAGTAGTGAGTGCGTCAAATTTTTCTCCAACCTCAAGGGGGTTTTCATTAACCCCACTCATGTCTCTATTAAAAGAATTATTAAATGGGTTCTCTGTAGGATTCCATGACACCTCTTCCTCATTACCGATATCTTCTTCTTGTGCAAATTTAGTCAAATCTGGAGTGTCAGATAGATTAGATCCAATAATATTATTCATTTCAATATCCTCAACTGCAGAAATGTTTTGATCCTTATCTATTCCCATGGATTGGCGCCTCAGATTATGCACTAGTGTCAACAAAGAATTATTATCAATCATTGAGCTGTTAGAAGGGAGTGGGTGGGGCTGTTGAGTGTCAGGTACCAATACTTTTTCTTTAATAGTTAAGAAACTAAATATTTTGGGTTGACCAGGTACATCTTTAATCTCACCAATGAACTCTTTCTTCTCTCCCTTCCTATTATTTTTTCTTTTCTCCCCTTTCCTGGTTTCTATCGTTATATTAGTTGTTGGTGTACTTTGCCTTTTTTTGACCTAAGGTTATGAGTACATGGGCTTGGAGCCATGATAGTAGAGGGTAAAGAATGTCTATAAGGCACCACCTTCTAACCTACCAAACAGTAGGTCACTTAAAATTTCACTGGTCTGTAAATTCAGACGTCAGTTCCAAAGGTAGAATAGTGCTCACGATACACACCTTTCACTATAAATGATAATGTATAAAATAATCTCAATAGATTAAAACCAATAAAAAATTAGTAAACAAGGTGCCTCAAGTAGTACTACCATAAAAACAAAATTCAAAATATAAAAATATTTAGAAAAAGCAAGCAATTTAAGACTCGTATTTTATAACAAGACCACTATTATTTTTTTTTGCTTTTTAAGATCAGTAGATGGAGTGTAAAACAATGAGTAACTATCAACAACTAATGCAGAGCAGATATAACACCAGTCTCGCGTCAAAAGGAAGATGCAAATGCAATGTTCCACAAATCCACCTTGTATGGGAGCGCCCGGCAGCTTGAGGAGCAGGCCTTAAACCGACTCTCCCCCCACCAGGTGGTTATCTTACAGTATATTTACGAACTTGGTTACGTGCACCTAATCCAAGCCACCAGGATACAAAATATCTACTCCTAACTATCTCAACGTTTATGATTGCGTCCACAGCGCGCCAAACAGTCGGCGCCCTTTACACCTATCGGGCATTACGCCGCGAGGGTGGCTGTCTCTTCGTTATCAGGAGATCAGGGAGTCACGTGATCGTGACGTGCGTGTCCCCAGCCCCGCCTCCTCCAGGAAGCAACGGGCTCTCAAGCTCCAGCAAGAGCGTTTTCCAGCTCGCAGTGCTGGCAAAAGTAAACAGAAACCTCCGTTAAAGTAGGTGCGTTCGTTTATGTGCAGCAGAGTTCGCTGCTCGGGCGGCTGTCTCTTCGTTATCAGGAGATCAGGGAGCCACGTGATCGTGACGTGCGTGTCCCCAGCCCTGCCTCCTCCAGGAAGCAACGGTCTCTCAAGCACCAGCAAGAGCGTTTTCCAGCTCGCAGTGCTGGCAAAAGTAACCAGAAACCTCCGTTAAAGTAGGTACGTTCGTTTATGTGCAGCAGAGTTCACCGCTCGGGCGGCTGTCTCGTCGTTATCAGGAGATCAGGGAGTCACGTGATCGTGACGTGCGTGTCCCCAGCCCCGCCTCCTCCAGGAAGCAACGGGCTCTCAAGCACCAGCAAGAGCGTTTTCCAGCTCGCAGTGCTGGCAAAAGTAAACAGAAACCTCCATTAAAGTAGGTGCGTTCGTTTATGTGCAGCAGAGTTCGCCGCTCGGGCGGCTGTCTCTTCGTTATCAGGAGATCAGGGAGCCACGTGATCGTGACGTGCGTGTCCCCAGCCCTGCCTCCTCCAGGAAGCAACGGGCTCTCAAGCACCAGCAAGAGCGTTTTCCAGCTCGCAGTGCTGGCAAAAGTAACCAGAAACCTCCGTTAAAGTAGGTACGTTCGTTTATGTGCAGCAGAGTTCCTTTCATAAAAGGCAAGTCTAGTCTACAGCTTAATTAAAGTTGCAGACTGCTTGCTTTGTCCTTGGAAATGCTTATCGTGGGTCTGGTCAGTTATTACAGTTACAGTTTTATTTGAGTGGCTGCAAAACATTATGCATTGTTAGTGAGTTTTTTTCACCAGATGCTGTGCCCAGGCTGCAGTTTATATGTTTGTGTTTTACATGGCTCCTTGCTCTACATCTTTTCCTTGAATGATAGTTCCCTACAAAACGTCCCTCTTAGTCCTTTGGGTTAATTTAAAGTTTAGTGTGTGTCTAGTTTTGGGAAGTGATATTAGAAGAGTCTGTAGAGTAACCTGCGGGTCTCAAAATGATCCAAATTTCAATTGACATTCTAGCTAGGGGTGGTGGGAATTGTAGTCCAAAATATCTGAAGGGCCAAAGGTTCAGGCCCCTGCTCTAAAGATTCAGCCACATATTTTAGGTCTAATTCATTGAGGCATAACTACTAATTATTTAAATCCGGCTCTCTGCAACTATTTGGGAAGCATCATTTATCTTACCTCCGATTGTCACCTCTTAATCAGGGTCTGTGGTAAAATGTGCATCATTTTACTACCCATTTTTGTATTGCATACTGCAAAATTAATAATAATTGGAAACCCAACAATTCTTTTGAAGAAAGTTGTGTTTTAATAATTTCAGTTATTTTTCGAACCAAATGGCAGATTACCCCCACTTCTAAATAAAAATAGATAGTATTAGTATCCAATTGAATGATACTCACATGTTCGATGAAGGATGAGGAAGGGTGCACTTACCACAATTTCAATTTGTGTCATGTAGCATGATGAACAGAGATTACTGAGGCAAGTGCTTAATGCAACACACTATCTAACTGGCTTATAGGTCAACTCGTTTTCCCAATCAGAGCAGAGTCAACTCAGCCCGTCATCGTTGGCCACTTGTTCCCTGGTAAGGGCGTGCTTGCTGGTCCTTTGTTTTTTCAAGTTAATTGCGCATGCCTTGATTTTTGCTGACTTGGGAAGCCTCCATGTGGAAAGGCACAGTGAGGGAAATGATCATCCGTGCTCGCTGGTCAGTTCACGGTCCACCTGACTGAGGCCCCAGCCTCATTTGACCTGGCAGAAGATGGATGCCGCCAGCGCCTCTCAGAACCTTCACACAGTTTCAGGCGGCAACGACGGCGGCCTCCTGTCAGGCCCCGTACGTGTCTGCCGTGCGTCACCCGTCAGCTCAGTACATGGCAAGCGCCTCCACACTACTGCCTGGCGTTTTCCACTTTGTCTCGTTCTGTAAATGGCCTTTCCAGGGCGTCACTTCCGTGTGGTGTCCAGGGAACACGACTATGCCTGCCTGTATGTTATTACAGTGAAGGGGGTGCTTTCTCATTGCGGTCATGGGATTTGGGTTTTCTTTCCAGAAAACAGTATGGGGGTCATCTTTCTAAAACCGCGGCCTCTACCTGTACACTTAGTGATGTGCACTCTAGTACCCTCCAGTGGGTTAAGTCCTAAAAATTCAAGTGGGGGGACTCGTCAACAAACGCAATATGATGTGACGTCACCAAAAATTGGCATATCAGGGTGAAATATACACATTTAATTAAATTAGCTTTGCATAACCACCCAAATTGCACAGGACGAATTTATTTTGGGCCTGTCAGATTCCAGTAAACCACAGTTATTGCCATTCTTAGTGCAAAGAAGTGTAAGTGCCTTCCCCCAAGGACACATTACATGGCTGAAGCATTTACAATGGCTTCTTATGGAATTTATTATTATTAATCTTCCTGCTTTAAGCCTCAGCTAAAAGCAGGAGAGTCTTACATCTCTGACTGCCACCTATTGATGAGGACATAGAGTAAGAAATGCGCAAAAGTTACGCCTTTTGGTTTTGCGTACCACAAATCTTATAAGTTAGGAACCGTAGTCGGAAAATCACCAAATCTTATGAAGTAAGTTGTGTTTTAACAATATCTTCAGTTGTATACAGCACAGAATACCAACTCCCACACATTTTGAAATAAATATAGATGCTGTTAGCATCCATTTTAATGGGGTACTCACATTTTCGATGACGGAAGGATGAATGACAGAACAGGGATGTCTGAGGAAAGTGCTTTACTCAACAAGCTTTCAGCTTATAGATCAGCGACTTCAGTGATTGACTCAGACTACCAATAACAAACCAAACCCGGAAGAGCCGACTTAGGCCTTCATCTTTGGTTGCTCCTTGTCATATGTTGTTCATCCTGGTATGAAACGGCTTGCTCGTCTTTCGTTTCTACAAGACTATAGGCCCTCATTACAAGTCAGGCGTTAAGGGTTTAACGGCGCCGTCGGTGCCGTTAACCCTTAACGCCTGATTCACACTTTAACGCCTGCCTTTTGCAAGTGTTAAAGTCCAAGGCGCTAAGCGACCTTGGTGCTAATTATGGCACCGTAATTTACAGTGCCGTAATTAGCGCCTTCCCCATCCCCATTATGCCCTATGGGGCAGAAATGGGAATGGGGAAGGGCAAATGGTGAATGGGGAATTACCGCCCCACTCACCTTGGAATGGGGCGGTAATTCCGCCATCCACCATGGCGGAATCCGGCATGGACCATGGTGCTAATAGCACCATGGTCCACCGCCTGACTTATAATTGAAAACACGGCGTTGGCATGCTATCTACTACCTTTGGAGCCCTCCATGTGGAAAAGCATAGAGAGAGGGTAGGAGATAATGATGTGTGCTAACTTGGCAGTTTCCGGTACCATACATTGCTTCATATGCACCTGCATGCCTGTGTTTAGCAGAAGAATTATATTGATATCGAATGGTTCTCGGCCAGCATGGAAACACTATGCTGGTGGAGAATCATGCAGTTTTGGCAGGTGGAGTAGGAAAGGCGAGTAATCCTGTACTCTGTCTGCAAAAATTATCAAAATTCCACCGGCACACAATAAGAGGTGTAATACATTTACGTCTGGTTTTAGCACTGCAGGGGATACAAAAATATCCCCCTACATATACCTTATGTTTCAACAGTGTTGTGATTAACCCAAATTATTTAAAATGGGAAAAAAGAGTGTAAAGAAGGAACAACATTTTGTGAGAGGAAGGGAGGGTTTGGTGGGTGGAAACAAACATAGTACCTGTGTCTATTCGGGTGTATATTTAATTCCTTAGATATTGGTATATCTAACAACTTGGATTAGAATGCCTTGCTATGAAAATTAATTTACTTGCTAGGCCATGCATTGTACAGTGAGTTAGCGCCTTATAAATGTCTGGGATGTTCAAGTAACCTATGAAGGAAGTGGACGTATTTCATCTAGGTCACTTTCTATCTGTAACATTAACTTTATCTGGGATTCTTTTATTATCATCATTTACTAGTATATTTCCATTCATCAAAAGCGATAATATTTTGTAAATAAAATATCCTCAGGAACGCAAATGTCTTCACGTTCTAGTGTCTTTTATTTCAATGTTACCACCTAATGACATTTTATACTGTTTTCCAGTAGAAAACTGCAAACATTACGACATCCCTGTAAAAGGTGACCATCTTGCATCAATGTTCCACATCACATTTCTCAATGTATATTCTCATGATCAAATTGATGAACAGCAAGAGGGCTCTAGCATTTTCTTTTCACACCACGTATTCACACATTTATTATAGCAACGGATATTCAATTAGCTGGGGGGATCATTGATAATATAATATCTTAAAATGGAGTACATAATCTGTTCTCTTCACTTTCCATTCGGCTACAGCTTCAAGACAGGTGCCCTACTCTCTTGATGACCACTTGACTCAATCTGTGCCAACACGTCTCACTTATACCCCTTCGATTTCACGTCTTGCCATTTGGATAAACGTAGGTACTGTAAAGCTGCTTTGCTTGGGCCTTTAAGGGAACTGCTTTGTTTGGGCCTCCCTATCGCTGACACCTACACCAGTGCCTCCTCCAAGGAAACTCTCACCGACATCCTCTTTGTCGTTCCTTCACCAGATCTATGGACCCCGCATACGGTCTCTGTGCTCTCTCCTTTCTCCTCTTCTCCCATTAATGTTGGCCCCCGTTGGGACCCCCTCCTGACCTCCTTTCTATCCTCTAAGGTCATCATCAATGTCTACTCTAATGGGACCGTCTTGGTCCAAGGCCCCCAACCCAACGTTCATCTCTTTGATAGACGCTTTCCGTGCCTCATACTTTCTTCTCCTGCTGTCCCCTCTCCTCTTCCCCTAGCTACCTTGCCTTCCCCCTCCCTCTCCGCCCCCTCCCGGGCACTTTCCAAACTTCTGCAGGGCTTACCTCTGAGCTGTACCCCTCCCCGGAAGTCCTTCAAGGAGGGCAACCTTCTCCACATTGCCACTCTTAACTCCCGCTCCGCTGTCAAACATTCCTCTGATATTTGCCGCCTTCTTGAAGAACTTGACCTTGATGTCCTCGGTCTCACTGAGACATGGTTCACGGCCAGCTCCATCACCAGCTTTGACACTCTCCTTCCTGATGGCTACAAGATCCTCTCCATGCCCAGGCCCAACCGCTCTAGTGGGGGCGTTGCCCTTATCTTCCCTGAGTGGATTCCTGCCTCTGTCACTCCTACGCAGGCCTACTCCTCTTTTGAATGCCTCGTCTGCAGGTTCTCTCTCTCCCCGAGCCATTCCGTTACCGTGGCTACTATCTATCGGCCACCTGGTCAGATTTCTTCCTTCCTCTCGGAGTGGGCAGACCTGTCCTCCTCACTCCTGGCCTCAACCACTCAACTCCTCCTTCTTGGGGACTTCAACATCCACCTGGATGCCTCATGTCCCCCCTCTATACTCTTTTGCGACCTCTGCGACTCTCTCTCACTCACCATTCTCCCCTCTGGCCCGACTCACTTTGCAGGACACACTCTTGATGTTCTTATCTCCTCTGACCTTCCCCTCTCTATCCTTCTCTCCACTCCTCTCTCCTGGAGTGATCACTTTCTCCTTTCCTCCCACCTCACCCTCCCTACCCCGAAGGCCAAGCCACCTCCATCACTGCCACCCACCTTCTCGGTCATCCGACCCATGAAACGCGTGTCAGTTGAGGCTTTCGCCGCCACCTTCTCACCGCCTCCTCCCCCTCTGGCTGACTCTCACCCTGACACAGCCCTCTCCACGCTCCACTCTTCTATATCTGATACTCTTGATATCCTTGCCCCTGTCATGAGAATCCGCCTGAAGCCTAAAGCCAAGTGTAACTCCTGGTATGACTCAGACCTCGTCACTCTAAAACGCAGGTGTAGGGTGGCCGAGAGGAAATGGTGTGCTTCAAGTTCATCCTCTGAGGAACTGGCCTGCCGCCTGCTGCAAAGGCAATACCGGCTCTCCGTCCTCACCAAGAAGAGAGCCCATATCCAAGCCCGTGTCTCTGCGGCATCTAACAACTCGGCTGAACTCTTTAAAATCTGCAAGAAACTGGCCAATGCTGCCGCAGTCTCTACCTCCCCTGTCCCTTCCCAGGCCCTCTGCACGTCACTGGCTTCTCATTTCATTTCTAAAACTCAGGACATCCTGTCCTCACTCTCCTCCTTTCACCTCCCCCATTCTACTCCCTGCTCTTCCTCTGGACCCTCCTCAGCCACCCCTCCTCCCTCCTTCTCAGCCTTTCCCCTTTTCTCTGCAGACAAAGTTTCTAGACAAGTCCCATCTATGAAAGTCTTGTCAAAACAGGTTCACCCCTGTTCCTCCAAAACTATCAAGGACCAGATCGACTCCCTGGCTCCTGCCCTGGCTGATTTCTGCAACTGCTCCTTCGCCAGTGGAGTCTTCCCATTCCCCCGTGAAGCACTCCCTTGTGCACCCTCTTCTTAAGAAACCCTCTGCAGACCCCTCCTGCCCGGCTAACTATCGGCCATCACTCTCTTCCTAGACAAGCTCCTGGAGAAACTGGCCATCTCCCAGCTCAATCGCCACACTGAATCTGTTGGTTGTCTTCATGACCATCAGTCTGGCTTCAGAGCTGCCAGAAGCACGGAAACTGCTCTCCTGAACATCCGTGAAGACCTGGTCACCAACCTTGACTCTAATACCCTGTGCGTTCTTATCTTGCTTGACCTCTCTTCTACCTTTGACACTGTCAACCATGCCATCCTGCTCAACCGTCTCTGTGATAACCTGGGTATCACTGGTCAGGCTCTGGCGTGGCTGACATCTTTCCTCTCCAATTGACCCTCCTAGGTCCAACTGGGGTCCTTCCTCTCCGACATCTTTTTCTCTACCTGTGGTGTCCCCCAGGGATGTAACCTCTCTCCCTGGCTGTTCAACCAATACCTGGCACTCCTGGCCCACCGCATCGCCGCTCTCTGTCCCCAACTTTCAGTGCTATGCGGACGATACCCAGCTCATTTTCAGGCTACCCTCGGACTCCTCCTCTCCTTCCCTCATCTCTGACTGTCTGTGCGCCATCCAGGAACGGTGTGCTGCCAATGACCTCTGCCTAAATGCCATTAAGACTGTGATTCTACTCATCGGCACACCCACTCCCTCCTTCCCTGCAGCTCTCTGGCCGGCCTCTCTTGGCCCTCTTCCTACTCCCACCTGTAAGTCTAAAAACCTCGGGGTCATCTTCGACTCTGCTCTCTCCTTCTCCCCTCACATCTCTGACGTCTCTAAGAAGTCACACTACCAGCTGCACCTCCTTAGAGGTATTCTTCCTTTCCTCTCCTTCCCCCAAAAGGTCACTGTCTCCAGAGCCATGGTCCTCTCTAGGCTGGACTACTGTAACAGCCTCTATCTAAATCTGCCTGCCTCTACTCTCCGCCCTCTGCAACTTATCCAGAATAGGACTACGAAACTTATCCTTGGCCTCAAGCCCAGGGATCGTATCTCTCCAGGACTGAAATCCCTGCATTGGCTCCCAGTGGCTGCGAGGATTAAGTTTGAAACCCTTTGCTTTGTTCACAAGGCCTTCTGGGTTTCTGGGGCCGAACTATCTTCAACACTCTCTTCCTAAATATCTTCCTTCTTGAGCTCTTCGCTCATCCGCCTCCAACTCCCTCAGAGTCAATTTCTTCTCCAAGCAACGAGTTGGTGACAGATTAGTTTCTTCGGCTGGGGATTCTCTCTGGAATAGCCTTCCTGCCTCCCTGAAACTCGAGGAGAACCATCGCTGGTTCCGGAAGCACCTCAAAACCGTCTTCTTTGCCTCTGCTTTCTCTCCCCTGCTGATTTCCTGACCGAAATTGCCCGGGTTACCTGGCCACCCTTTCTGATCCATGGCCCATGCCCCAAAAATTGCCCACTGCACTGCCTCCCTGGCAACCCCTACACCTGGGGACCGTTGTTCTGTAGCCCTACAGTCCCCCTACTAGCACTTTGTCTGCACTTCCTTGCACTTGCCACCAGCTGGCCGTTATTTATTTTCTTATTTATTCCACTTTTTCCCATGTACTGCACTTTTCCCCTCTCCCTTCCTCCGAGCACTTTTCCTTTTTCCCCCCTTCCCATGCACTTGCGCGATCTGAATGACACCTGGCCTAGTAGGATCGTTGTCTGTCCTCCCTTTGTCCCCCCGCCTCGTCATGCCTTGAAACACTTGTGTATAGGCGCGTTATAAATGCCATATCATATCATATCATATCATAACTCTCGACAGTACCTAGGAATCCTGACTATCTTCTCCATAGACTGAAAGAAGATTTGGGCCCAAGGATGTATGGGTTAGATCGTTGACATACTGTAAAAGCTTTATCTGACACCCTTTGGTATAAGGGTATAGGATAAAGAAATATGATAGAGGGTGGAGAGCTAGCAAACACCTAAAAGTCTCCATAAATATGTGTCTTGTACATCTACCCGTTTACCGGCCCTCTATTACCCACAATGCTCTGTTAGCCAGAGAAGATTGTAAACTTTATTATTTTGCAATTTATCATCTGGAATGCTACTATTAAGTCATGCCAGTTGATAGATCATTCCTGATAATACATAACAAAGCTTCTACTGTATCTGCCTTTTTCCCTGGGCCAACCTTTTAAGTTTTAACAGTGCTTTAAACACCACTCTGAGCTCTCAAGGCATTTTATCAAATGTCCTGTTCTGGGCTTTAAACATCCCCTGTACACTCAAACTCTTTCTTGGGCCATCAAACAATATAACATAGATGGATTTGTTACTTTCACAAATATTCCCTCAAAATAATACAAAATTGAGGCGTTTTAGCATGTCGTGGCAAGCAGATTGAGTTAATGTATTTTTTTCACAAACTCTGCCCAGAATCACTTCAAGAACGACACGGCCGAAAGGGAGCTAGATTTCGCTCCCACATAAGAGGAAGGAGAGTTTCTACTTATATCCCCTAATTAAGGAAGACTCAAGTAAAAGCCTGAACCGGCTGCTCTGATCCTTTACTCCTTCTGTGTGTGTAGCCTGCAAGGCTTTGCAATTCATCCTTGTGTTAAATAGGACCTTTGTGTAAGAACTTAAGGAATTGGAGAAATGCTTCCCAACAATGAAGACTCGGGAGAGGTATAAGAAGAGCAAGATGGCTCACCTGCAGTCCGTCATCTTCGGAGCTGGACGAGGAAACCTTGCACTGCTGTACATATAGGCTACCGGAGTCAGCCTCCGAGTCCTATTGCCTGGCTGCCCCGTGGAAAGCGAATGCTTAGAACACTATCCGAAACCCTAACAAGTGCCCAGAAGAGTGGTGTGGAATATGAAAGCACCTAGAAACGGGACACACTCGAGAACCCTGAAAAGTAAATTGAACCTGAAAGGGGCATTGCAGTTTTAGAAAGCATCTGAAAGTGTGCAGCTGAAAAGTCCCCAAATACAGACCTTTAAATCTTAGCGCGTCAATGAAACATTTAAAGATCGCCTAGATCCTGCTGCTGCGAAATCTGGAAGTATGTAAACCTAAGAAGGACCGAAAAGTGTGAGAGACTTGCAAAGAATGCAAATAGGGGCTGGCAACATCGAGAGAGGGGTACGTTTATGGAAGATCAGCCATTGAGGGATTAGGCAATCTTGACAAAAGCAAGGAGCACCAAAATCTCTGCCAGAAACACTTTGAAGCAAAGTAACTATGTGCGTGTGTTGGGAATACCACTCTGCCACAACCACCTTTTGTATACACATTGGGATTGGATGGAATAAATGCAGCTTGGGGTCGATGGAAAGTACTGCATGGTGTAAATAGCTACTCTTCACCCCATGCAATACGTTCGAAGTACCCCATGCAGTAAATCATCCACCAAGTAATCGCGACTCAGATGGTGTTTTAAAAACAAGAGGTATTTAAATGACCAAATTCCCACTGCTACCACCATACTCGTGATTCATCTCTAAGTGACTATACGTTCTTCTCCCCCAGAGACCATTCCATATCTTTGATGCACCCGTATTTTCGTATAGCGCTACCCACCATCTGCAAGAGACCTCTGGGTATATGCCAGGAGGTTTGGTGTAGGATACATGTGCTGCTTGTTACTCAGTCTTCCAAATGGAGTAAGACGATTTTAGTCAAACATTGCTCTGCATCATCCATCGAAGCAATTAACCAGTTATCATTAAATATGCTTATTAAAAAAAATGATCAAAATACTTTTGTGCCATAGAACAGTATCATCCCCATCATCCCCACCAATTTGTACAAAGTAAAACAGTTTTTAGTCGTCCCCTCCCCCGCCCGCCCCGTTCATGTTGAAATCACCTTTCCCAGAGCTATTGCCGGCACATTGTAGACCCAAAGTTCTGATATAGACTAATCATGGATATGTGAAGTGCAGTTAGTTTTTTGATTCAGATATACATAGATCATCTCTAGGCTTCTTCAGATTCCACAAACAATGAGCCTTCCTGTGCTCTAGATGCGCTCCACTTTTGCCACGCCCGCAACGGGTGTATCCATGCATTTGGATGGTTCCCCTCTCCATCCCTCACAAAGTTTCTCGATATCTGATCAACCCAAAAGGAAAATCTTAACAGTAAAACGGAAAATGCTGGTTCCTGCCGCTGCCCCAGGTGAAAATAGGACAATTCCTTGTAGCCCTTTTCAGTTCTCTGGCGCTGCATTCTAGCTCCTAAAAGAAAGAAATCACATTGTTGGAAGTTCTCTGGACGTTGCGGGGAGCCGGGCTACCGATTCCCAGGAAGAAGACAGCGTTTCCTTCAGTGATAGTAATAGTGCCAGGAGCGTGAGCAGAGTGAACAGAGGGAGCTCTGTCTCTTATAGTGTTACACATGAGGAATTATCTCACAGTGGGGTACCCGATACGCGTGAGACTACATCAGGGGATCATGCCCCAATAACATCTTTCATCAAGGCTATCGATCCGTTCATTGCCCCAAGCTCGAAATAACCACCTGCCCTCCACCCCAGCCGGGTCCAATTTTCTAGAATCTATGATAGTCGGCCCTGATGGCAGCATTGCCACTCCAATCCAGAATACATCGCCCAGCCCGCCCTTGATAAGGCGGGTGCTTGTTGGGATCCCGTTGGCTGAGAACAATTTATTTATACCACTCTCAAGACAAGGCCCAGATCACACATCCTAGCTAAGCTTATCAGCTGAATGCTAATCCTCCTTCCCTACCTGTACACAGCAGAATGTTTATCACCCCCACACTGGATCAAGCCAACGAGGGTGACTTAATGGAATGTAAATGTAATTACAATCACGTCCTAAGAGAACTGAAGTTTATCAACAAACTACTTCTGTCCTTTGTAGCAGGCCACAGAGGAGGTGGTGCTATGGAGGTTCAACAACAGTGCCTGGAGGCTGCTATAAGGGGCCCCTGGTTATTGCTTGCGAAACCCACCAGCCCCATAGCAACTGTACTCAATCAGAAAGTCCCCGCTGGCACCAGCACTCCCCCTTCTGAGAAGGGTTCTCAGAGGCAGCTCACTTCTAGTTCCTGTGCTGAACCCCCAAACCTACAACATAAGACTGTCCATACGTTCCCATGGGTTGCTCATGAGAAGGCCGAAGGGGCTACCAACAAAGATGAAGGGGGAGGTCATATATAATCCACAGTGGCCCTTAACACAAGCAGCCACAGTGGCCCAAGTTTCCACTGAGGTCCAACCAAGAAGTATGGACACACGAGAGGGCCCCGCAGGAGGGGCTGGATTCTCTTGCACAATGTCCCTAGAGGTGCCTCTGGCCAGCCCGAATCTAGAGCCTCATTAACCAATAAGTGTACCATTTGGCTGCGTACAGTGTATGGATGGCATTCCCTAATTCGAGAGGATATAATCTGCTGCTCAAGAATTCAATAGAGTGGTGGGAGTTCCTTTGACTCCATTTGTATTGAACTGTGGGATGAAGGGGTGGCCAATGGGATACTAGGAATCTCTGCAAGACGATGTTTATCTCCACGTAGCACGATTGAAATTACTGCTTCCCAGCACCATACCAATTCCCCTTTGACTGAACTCAGGTGCAAGTATCCCCGGCTCTCTGGAGCCGATGCAGCCCCATTAGGGAAGAGGACTGAGGGGCTGTCATTGCTATGATATGATACAGCATTTATAACGCGCCTATACACAAGTGTTTCAAGGCACGGCTTGGAAGTGGGGCCTTAGTCCACATGGTCAATTATTCAGAATTCACTAAAGTCATGGGTCATAGTATCCAGGTTTGCCCTGGGGGCCCTGGTCACCACAGTCACTTTTTCTTTGTCTTTGATTTGGATGGTAACTTGAGTTATTATAAATGTATACGATTTGTGTTGTGCTTTGTTATACTTTGATGGCCTTATGGCCGAATAAAGTTAATACTGACTGAGTGACAAGCCTTCAAGGCATAAACGTCACTATCACGCTAAATAGCTCTCACCAGTAGGGGTGCTGCAAGTAAGCCAAAATGTACAGCATTGGTGAAATGTGACAAAGGACGAGTGGGTCTTGGACATAATCATGAAGAGCTTGGGCTCCTGTCCATTCTACTGTTGCCGCCTCCATAGAAGCAGATAGTAACCCCTGAACTCCTCTTAATTAAACTGGATCTATAATCCCTGGATGATATGAAGGATTTTCCAGAATACCAACAACTCCAGGGAGCTTATTTGCAAAACCTCCTATTCCAAAGCAATCTTGGGAAATACGACCCATCCTCGACTTGCCATTTCTAAATCCTTTCCTCCCATTGGAAACATCTCATATGATAAAGATCCTAGACATCTTTCATTCCCTTCAAGAAGGGGGTCTGGTTGGCATCCCTCCATCTTTCGGAGGCCTGTTCCACAGTCCAATAAGAAATGAACATCACATGTTCCTCAGGATATCAATGGAAGGTTGATACTATTAGTATGAATGTTTCCCCTTTGGCCTAAATGACGCCCTTAGGGTACCTACTAAGGTGCTTGTAGGAATTGCAGCCCATCACAGGCTTCATGGGATTCATTTGAATCCCTATTGGGATGGCAGTGTTGGATGTTTTTACCCATGCATCCAAGCCCTACCATAAAACTGTGCAGTACTGGCATGGAAAACATCATGATGGCCAGAACTCCCCAGAGAGTGCACAGGGAAAACATGAAGAATAGGCTGCCACCCATTTTGGCCTATGTTGTGAGCACAGGAGGGCACTGCCTAAAACCACCATTGGGCTACACACACAGTAGCCTGAAACCATTGGGAATGCAATGCTGATTGCCAAAAAGCAACTCAGAACTGTGGGGAATTCATTTTCTTAATCCCAAAAATGGTTGCAATACCGGTACTCACCACTATCAGAAAGCCGGCGTTTTAAAACCACCAGACTTTTGTGTAAAACTGAATAGAGGAACCCAAACCAGACCAAGGAAAGTCTTGCTAAGAGGTGGATACAATGTAAAACTATATTCTGAAATGACTTGAAGGAAGTAAGTATTTAATGTATAGGTAAAACTTGTAAGTTTGATTTAAACTGGGAACTAAAGTGACATTTAGCTGAATTCTGCCTGACAACTACCCACGACAGGAGAAACCTGCTCAGCCACTCTTCCCAGGCCTAGCTGCATCCTGCTTCCCCACCAAAAGGAGTTGACACCTCTCTGATTTGATTAGGGCAGGGGCACCGCAGGAGGTTGAACAAAGCCTTGTCCTGGACTCAGGCAAATGTTATATTGGGGGGGCCGTAAAGTGGCTTCCTCTTGGGTGAAGTGGGAGGATAAGTGCCTCTGGGAGCCACCCGAGCTGGAGGCGGGGGCAGACAGAAGCTTCCCCCATGTGCTTTGGAACCTAAACCACACCCATCTGGGCCAGAGCATAATTTAAAAAAAAGATGGATAAATCATAGTACGGACTTGTCAGAATTATATAAGTAATATCATTATTCTTGTGATTTTTCTGTGCACGTTTTAAGAGGTGTTAGGACCCTGTGGTTTATGCTGGGGGGTTGCTAGCGGAAAATAGGGTCTTACTCCAAATGTCTGCATGTTAAAAATCTGACACTTCATCAATTAATGTCCATACTCCTTGCGCACATGTGTGTAATATTTGGTAAATGTCCGATATTGGTAAACCAGTCAAAAAGCGCAAAATGTTGTCATTTTTGAATGCAAGCCCCCAGGAAGATCAGAGGCGGACAAGCATGGACCATATGGAATATATAATGTGTACATGTAATTTCAACAAATTGTGTATCTGGGAAATATGTATTTGAATCAAATATAGATTTGTGGGCAAATTGACCAGGGGAGGATCCTCTGACCCATAAACAGACCTCATCATGATGACAATCCATTTCCTTCCCCCAAACATTGGGAGAGGGGAGAATTGGGCCAATGACAAGTAGAAAGGGGCAGCCTCAGTTATGCCATGCACTCACCCACTTCCAAAACACATAAAAAGAGACTGCTGGGACAGGTAGAGACATTCAATTCCATTTTCTGCGGGACGCTCTGCCGGGAGACTCCAGACTTCACATCCATCAATCTTCAGAGACCAGAGATTTACTTCAGTACTTAAAGCAAGGGCCTAAACCCACAAACTGAGAACTCTTCTCAGCAGGCCTCAGCATCCTTAAAATCAATTGCAAACTATTCCACAGCCGGGCGAGCTGTCTGAATTATTTTGCCAATAACTTTTGCCAGTACCCAGAAAGCAGTGTTACATCCAGAATCCACTTGATCCGGACAAGAAAGCAGAGCAGTATCCAGAACCAGAGGCCGCTGTATCCAGAGAGGCTAGACCAGCAGAGCAGAGCTGACCCAGATGGCTGTGAGCAGAACCAGAGATCCGGATCGCTGTGAGCAGAACCGGTGCCTGATTGACCCGCCGAGCAGACAGAACCGCCGCCGGACGTGTTCACCAGATCCGTGATGAGGCCTAGTTCAAATTTATATTGTGAGTACCTAGCAGAACTGTGCAGAACCAATCTCTTAGTTAAAATAATCTAATTCAAGCTATTTTAACCTAAGTAGAACTGCCTCCTAGAAATCGTGTCATCTGTCATTTTTAAAGCTGCACAACTGTCACCTGTCAATTCTGCAGCTGCAAGCTGTCACCTGTCATTTTGAGTTTTACTTTAAATCCGAAAAACTATGTTTATTAAATCGTCCGTATCTCTTGAACCGTTTGGGCTAGGAACGAAATTTCATTTTAAAGCTGTGATTCTAGGCTTTCCAACGAACCTAGAACTGACTTCCTACTCCCTATACTTTTTCCGCAATCGCGATTTACGCACTCGCGAAATTTACCGCCATTTGCGATTTGGCTCAATTTCTCCACTTGTCAAAATAGCAGCTCCATTCTTTCCTTTGTTAAAATCCGTTTGCAACCTGGTAATAACTCAAAGAGCATTGCTAATGTGAGCCTGAACTAATACCAACACGCATCTCTCACTCACCCTGAATCTCTAGAGGGAATTAAAATCAGTTAGCACCTTTTCCCATCCATTGCCATCACATTTAAAATCATTTTGGGCCTGCGTTTCAAACTTCTACCTGTTTCCTCTAAGCTTGCTGGGGGGGAACTGAATTTCGTATTGTATTTGATTGCATTCCTGAGAACTGCGTGCTTCTCTTTCCACCTCCTTCCATTTCTTACATTGCATAGGGGGGGGGGGGGTGAATTGCCAGAGAAAAAGTGATTACATTGTTGTTGGTTGAAATCATATCAAGTTTATTTGCTGTACTGCATTATATTCCACCTTGCATTTCCTTGAACCCATAAAGCATTTTCAGCTTCTTCATCCTCTATACTACTCCTAAGTAATCAAGTGTACCACTGTAACATTACTCATTGTGGATCCACATCATATGTCTCAGTGTACTATCCAATATTAATTTATTATAAAAGTGTGATAGATATATATGGTTATATTTCTCAAATAAACCTTTTAAATTTGCAAAACAGACCTATTTCTTGGCTCAGTGGGGTCAGGGGGATTCTAAGAGAGGGGTGTTATATAAGGGTTGTCATCCAGAGTACATGAACTGGACCTAAAAATACATCAATAAGGGTTTCCCTCAGCATCCCAGACTAGGCATTGACTTAGCTGTAGTGTTGAAGTGAAGCCGCTTAACAGCAGGCTGGGCAGAGCCCTTTCCAAGACCCTGCTAAGAAGGATGCAAGCAGTGTGCAGTGCTGTGCTCGGGCTTAGGGAATCGGAAAAAGTCTAATTTGTCTCTGGTATTGAGTATCCAGTTCCTAGGCCAATCATCAACATTTCTCTGTGGATTGCCTTTTCTCTCCTGGAGAGGATTGTCACCATCATGGAGTCCATGAAGCTTTCCAGTCAAGTATCGCAATTCAGGCAATCTGGTTCGGAGATATTCTGGAACTTGTGGCCTCTTGTATTCATGTGGTGCCTTTTGAGAGGCTCAGGATATGGATGGTTAAATTTTAGCCATCCTGTCATTGGTACCAGCTGCAGGGCACTCAGCATAAGCACTTGAAGGTTTCTATGCATCTGTTACGGGCTCTTCGTTGGTGGACTCAAAGGGTCATCTTCTCCATGGGGTTCTCTTTTGGAGACCCTCCACTTAGATCTTTCCGACAACCATTGCAGGTCTTGTCAAGTAAGAAGCCCTAAACAGTTGTTCATGTTGTCAAAGTTATTCTGAGCACAGTTCCCTTCTTCATACCTAACATCCTTACTTATTTTCACTTTAAAAGAACAAGTGATGTCCTTCAGCTACGGCCTCATGGTTCTACAGCTGATGACCTCCCCAAAATTTCTATTTAAACTGAATTAGATCTTTCTGTAGGTCGGATAATGTTTTTATCACTCAGTGAACTCAGGGTGGCCAAGTTCACCATTGCCAGATGTAACATGTCATGCATTGCTTAGGCATACACCCTGTACAGGCTTCTCATTCTGGAGATACTTCTTTCTCATTCCACCAGATTTAAGGCACCTCTGATAGCCTTCATGAGGCATGTACCCATTTCTGAGATTGGTCAGGAGTCCACCCCGGCTACTCCTCATGAGTTTTTTAAGCACTTCTCTCTGAACATCTCCTCTAGCGAGGATATTTTTTTCAGTCAGAAAGTGCTGCATAACATTTTCTTTGCTTGAAACCTCCTTAAAAATACTGCACTTCCTCCCCATCAAGGATTTGCTGTGTATGCTGTTCCTAGTAAGTCAAAACAACTTTATTTGGCATAAACCTTTTAGTTGATACCAGAGTAAAAAAGCTGTTTTAAAGTAATGCAACATACATATATAAACATTCTAAACTATAAAAGCATAAGGAGAGCAATAGACGCAACCTTACAAATGTCACATTAAAGCCTTCTACAGATGGAGAATTATTTCATCGCCCTCATCCTCTGCAACCAAGCTCTGAGTATAGCGGGCAGTAGCAAACACAACCACAGGGCGGGGAACACTGCGTCTTAGCCCAAGTGTCGAATCGCAAATCACCAAAAAATGTAGGATGGTTCCTTTAAAAGCCCACACGTTGGAGAGAGATCAGATTCATGACCCCTCCATGAAAACTGCGACCTGCAGGATACCCAGCCTGAGCCGCATGTACAGTGATTTCTCATACTTTGGGGAAATGATGTCCAAGTAAGATTTGAATCCCATCTCCATCCCCTGATTGGGCTGAATGAAGCCCAACCTACCTCTCATCATTGCCAACATTATTTGTTCTTGCTCGTGGAACTTATGAGCAATTTTAGTTGGCCAGGACTTGAGTCACAGATTGACTGGGGTTTTTTCCCAAACCTCAGTAACATTCAGTTTATAAAGCAGATTTCTGACATGGGCAAGCCATTTCAAACGTATCCCCCCATGCAGAGCCCATTGCATCCCTAGAATGCACAAATCCCAGTCGGTTCCACAGCTTCACCCGGAAAAGGGCACATCTAGACGTAACAGAAAGTACCATATCCCAGACGGAGCAACGCTATTGGAGCATTCAGTGGGATTGAACACAATTTCTTCAGAAATGTATTTTCCTTCACAATCATCCTCTCAGCGTTTGCATAACCCCATAGTTCTGAGCCATACAAAGCTACTGATAAAAGTTGCCTTTTGTCAAGGTCCAAAACCGGGGAAAGCGGTCGCTCCTGTAGTGAAAGAAAAAAGCCGAAATAGCTTCACTACATTTTTCCAGAATTAGGGCTGCTTGGTCTACCTGGGACCACACCCCCTCCAATCTTTCAGTGGTTCCAATTGAAGATTGAAATCACTGGCCAATAGATTGAATTTCAAAGATGGCCCACAGGGTATTGCTCGAAATTATCGAAAATAAAAAGCCAAATGCACAATAATTATGCATTTGGATCAGCAAAAAAAATCAAAGCCCATAATGCCGAACATGAGGAGCGGGAGTGACCCCTGCACCCCATGTTCGGCATTACGGGCCTCGTGGATTGCAGAGTTGTCTCCCGGTTCGGGGGACAATAAAGAAAATGAAAAAAGAAAAGGGGACCATGCTGTGCCAGCTCCGTCCCACATTAGTGGGAGGGAACTGATGCTGCATGGGCACAGGAAAGTAGGCGGCACACTTTGTGATCACTGCACACTGGGATTTTGCGATTTGATCTTTTCGCAATATCCTGATGCGCAGTAATCATGTAGATTTGACCACAGGGGAGTTTGTTGTCTATCATATCTTGGGGGCATTTCCGATTGGCCATACCACACAAACCTGATTGTAGATATTAACCAAACAAAATGATTCATCCACACTAGTTTTGATAAGCAACAGTTGGAGGGCGGGATTTGAGGTTATTGCCTCTACCTCCGAGTCCAAAAATCACCTAAATCCAAACCAAACGGCCACCACAAGTTCTGTCTCCCTGCCCTTTCGCTGCAGTGACTTGAAAAGAATGGCATCCCTGGAGCAGATTTGGGTCCACTGCCCATGTTTCTTGGAGTACAATAATGTTGAACTTACGAATAAAAGAACATCACTCTAGGATATTCAACAGTCTGTTTGCTCCTGCTATATTCCAGGAGAGAATGCTATATGACGTGACATAATTGGTTATTTATAACGCGCTTAATACCCAGAGGTATCTAAGCGCGGATCCGTGGATCAAACCTGTGTTGCTCTGTGTAGTCTTGCTTTGTAGGCGAGCACGTTGCCGCTGAGCTATCCTCCCAAGACCAGTCCCAGTCAATCCACTGCCTCCAAATCAGAGGAATTTGCATCCTGGTCCAAAGTAGGGCACCTATTACTTGTGGATTGAATTCTGTGATGCAGGATTGGCCGAATAGGTTAATTGTCAGTGTTGGCACAAAATTCAATAGGTGTCAGCAGGTGATTTTGAAGGAAAGAGGAAGTACTTAAAGTGATATAAGCCCACCCACTCTGGTAGCATCTATAATCGATAGCCAAAAGACCTTCTGCTAACCTCCTTGATGAAATAACAACAATATAGTCAAAATCAGAATTAATAATCCTGTTCCAAAAACAACTGACAATATCTCCTCTGATGATTGAGAGACACCCTCTTTTATAACGAATCCAGTCAATACACATATTTTTCAGGGATTCAATGTCTTCCCAAACTCCCTGCGCTAATCTGGGGACATTCATCATAACCACTGAGGAGCTGGAGTCTCTACTCGAAGTTCTTTGAGCACTGCCCTGGGCATTGAACCCCCTCATGCTCCCTAAAGTTACTAAGTTGAAACCAGATAAAAAGAGAGAAGACCTGTTAGAAGGTTTGGGGCAATAACAGTGGAAAACATCATTGGAGAGTAGAGAACTCCTGAGGTTTAACCCTAGCAGGAACTGAGAAATTCCTGCACCCTTCCAATTCGGTCCCAAAGCAAGCCATTAATAGGCCTCCCTCAGGGACCATTATCAAAACACTTTGCTATCATCAGGGGTGTTGTGACCCTTGGGACCTCAGCCATCATTTTAGGTTCTGTATTCTGCCAATGGGAGCTTGCATAAGACATTTTCTCTTTGATTTCCCTAAGAAGCCCTGCCAATTTGTTAAACCAACAATTCTTTAAGATCAGTAAACATTTTGTCAATAGTAGACGGACTCGAGGGGGACTCTTTTAAATCAGTTGTAAATGAGACACCCGCACTAGTCTGGGGTGCCTATGTCTTAAGTCAACCTCCCACTCGACACTGAGAATGTGCTCTTTGACTTCTTGCTTTGGGTCTGTCTCCCCCCATTCATCTTGCTCTTGGTTCGGGTTACTGTCTTCCAGGAGGAAGTCTCAGAAATCTCAGGAGACTCATAGTCAGGTGATTCAGTTGTAGCTTTTTTGGTTACTTTAAGTGTTTCAGTGACGGATGTGTTATTGAGACAATCAAATTCAGCGGAAGCCTCTAAAACCTCCCCACAACTGCGACGGAACCCCAGAGCGTCACCAAATAGGGATATACAAGCGCTTATACCTGCATCTAGTGGCTTGGGGACAAAAGTTCCTTTGCATGCTAATTTGTCTTCTTTCTTTTCCGTGAGCCGGGCACTTGAAGACTCCTCTGTGTCATACCTCTATGTTATTGGAAGAGCAAGCACCATGGGCAGATATGTTTGCTTTGACTGGGAAGGCAAAATTCCTACCACCTTCTTCACCAGATTTATGTACTCTTTCAAAAGACGCTAAACAATGTTCTTTTTGTCGGCAGATACCCATAGGTTGAGGTTTGGGCAAAACTGGGTCCCAAGATGTTATTGTGTCAATTTTGTTAGTATGAGAAGCACGTTAGAATTAAAGGATGTTACAAATTCTCGGGTCCTCTGTTGTGCTGACCAAGTCAGCCCCTTTGTCATCTGGTGGCCAGTAAGCAGGGGTTCTGGGCATTCAATTTTGCACAATAGGTCCTTTATTTCGAGAATCAAGCTATTTACATCATTGATGGGCTTGAACGTCCTAGAAATTTTGCTCTGCGACTTCCCCCCCTCCGAAACTTGACCCTCTGCTTTCCTCTTGCCGTAGATTGCTCGGAGTGTGGAATTACATGTTCAGAGATCGAAAGTTCGAAGTTACAGAAAAAACAGCCCTTATACCGTTATACCATTGTAGCAGTTGTGGCCTCACCACCCTGCCCCTCCCCCACAACCTTTAACCCTGTTACCTCCTCTGTCTCCAATACCCCGGTAGAGAACTGGAGAACCTGGCGAGGTACAGTATTGTACAAAGCTGTCACCCAGTTAGCGTTGCTAAGTGGACATCAGTGGCATGGGCGTCATTTTAGGGGGGTCTCTATTCTCAGAACGGTTTGAAAACACAGGTAGGGAACAAACAGACTTCTTACTCTGGGAACATATATTATTTATGTACAACAAGAAGTCCTATTTTCTATTAGGTGTTGCCTTTAACTCTTCCCGCATCAAGTGGAACATATTAATATTACAACAAATTTTATTAATCATAAATCTGCATATTTCATAAAAAATAGTCATAAAAATGATCATAGTACATAAAACACAAAGGCCCTCATTACGAGTTCGGCGGTAACTATGCCACTATTGGCGGCATGGCTGCCGCCGAAATCACGTCAGGGTCCGGGTTCTCGGAATGAGGACTTACCAGGCCATTCCGAGTTTGGAAGGCCCGGTAATTCCTCCCTCCAAGGACCCGGACACGGTCCTTCCCCATTCCCATTTCAGCCCCCATAGGGCTGAATGGGAATGGGAGAGGGAGCAAACAACGGGCCATTACGAGATGGCCCGTTGTTTGCTCCCTCTTCCCCTCGCTGGACCCGGTAAGCACGCCTGGTTTTCCCAGGCGTGCTTACCGTGTCCCGCGAGGGGAACTCGTAATGCGGCGGTACGGGGTGAACGGCACCGGCACCTTTTACGGCACCGTTCACTCCGTACCGCGAGGGTCGTAATGAGGCCCATACGATAGACTAAAACAACACAAGTAGGAACACCATAAGTGAATCTCAATACAGTAATTCTTGAAGGATCAAAAATGTGTAACCAAATGACACTTCAATTCCAATGCCTCACTAATTTCAGCTTGTTTCTTATTGGTATGTCTCAAAAAACCCGACTTGTACAAGTTTCAGTCCTTTATGTGCAACAATGTAGGACATTCTTCAGGGGAGTGTGTCTTGTGCCGAAAATAAAAATCTTCTTTAGTTGGGAAAAGTACCCTGTTGATCAAACAGACACCCTATTAGTACTCAAAGATTTAATATTAATCTCCATTTACATTCATCCAACCCTCATCCCTAAAAGGGTATATCAGTATGTTCATTATTACATACCTCTCTTGCCTTGTAATTACTCCTGAACCTTTACTGATTATTGCTGCAGATTCCAAGTTTCTTAATGGAATTCTTGCTCTTCCTCCTCTCCTTTCTAATCTAGTGTGCAATAGTTATGTATTATTAATGTGTCTGTCACACCATATATATTGAATAGCTAGATAGCATATGATGATAATGCTTACCAGGTTTGAATTCTCCAATCCACTTATTTTTCCTCTCTATAAGTTACAACATCTCTGTCTGTCGGATAACACCTATCGCCCTACAAGACAGAGACCATACATCCTATTTCAATTTATCAGTTATTTATCAACCTGGCATTATACTTTATGGTAAGTCAAAAAACACTTACTTGTGACTATTGATATGGATGTTAATTTCAAAAATTCATCAAGGGTAGACCCTAATTTCAATAGATGCCTGTAGCCTCGGGTTCCTTATTCTTTTCAGGCTCTAAAAGAACAGCCGAGAAAACTACAATTAGACCCCAGCTGACTTTTTAGGCCTGTAATCCAACATTGTCTATATGTAACGTTCTCTCCCCCACACTTACTTTAATGTCTTGGCATGTACTCCAGGTCGGCTAGAGTTTTCCCATTTGGTTCTAATTCCTCATGTAGCGATTAATGCCGGCGTTATGTTCACGGGTAACTCACGTGACCCACGTACCGTAATGCCGTCATCGCATCGGCGCAAATGCGTAGGGGACGTAGACGCGATGGCGTGATGCGTCAGCACGTCGGCTATACAGAATATCTCCCTGATAGCATGGGAAATGTAGGACGGGGCATCACTATGAATAACATCAGTATCAGAAAAGCCTAACGTGCATAGATGCAGCAATGGCTCACATCATGCAACCCCCATATTGTTGGTTAGGTTTATGTCATTGCACTGTTTGTTCAACCAGTTCATTTGTGCCCAACGCTAAAAACACAATTTCAAAAAAGCGAGCACCAAGTTCTAACTTTAACAGCTCAAACTCTTCTATTTCTTTGTTTCACAGAAAACGAGGGTAATCATATAGCTCTACATTACAAAAGTATAGAAGGTAATACACAATGACCTGATTATCTAGTTGTACCGTTCTTACATCATTACACATTGTGCCATTCCACTCCTTCATTAAGACCAATAATATGGCTTTTTGACAAGAAAATCAGTTTTTGTTCCAAATGCAGTAATTTCTTATTGATCACTGTTTACGATTTACCCTTGATTTGTTTCAGGATACACCACTCAAAGTTATTACATGTATGTTTCATTCCCCGAAAATGTTTGACCATAGGCGCTTGCTCTACCTCATTTCTGATACAACTCCTATGTTCAATCATTCTTGTTCTGCATTTTCTATTAGTTTTTCCAATATACATGCGTTGGCAAGGACATTTTATCAAATAAATCACATTTTTGGTGTTACAATTCGTATGTTCACTGATGTTCCACATCCTTTCTAATCCCAAATCCACATTCATTGTTCTTTTAGTTTGGGTGCACATTGTGCAGTTTCCACAAGGGTAATGCCCTACCACTGGGGATGCACCCCATAGGTTGGTTTGTTGCAAGGGCCTTTTCTTTAAACTCACATAATTTCTCATTACCAGATTCCGCACAGTAGTGCTTTTCTTAAATGCCACAATCGGCCTTCCCATTTCCTTAGTCATGATCTTGCTCCAATTTTTTGTAATAATGCTCTTAATCCTGTAAGACAGATTGCTAAACGTATTCACAAATACTAAAGGTGTTTCTTTGGTGCTTTTTTCTCTCTGTATTTGTTGATCAAGCAGAGACTCCCGATTGTTATTAAAAGCCCTCTTGGCTGCTTTCTTGACCATAGGGGTAGGATACACGCGATGTATCAATTTTGTAATCAGGTTGTTAGCTCCGTTTTCATATGATTCGTTTGTACTACTGTTCTTTTTTAATCGTTAAAATTGACTGAAAGGGAGATTGTTCTTCACATGTTGTGCATGATGGCTCTTAAAATGTAACAGGGCATTCTTGTCTGTGCCTTTGGTGTACGGTCGAACTAACAGCAACCCATTTTGATGGTATATACAGATGTCTAAATAGTTCATTCCCTTATTACTAATGTTGCTGGTAAATTTTAGATATCCAGTTTTGTACATCCACTGTACAAGATCCTTCTTCATTATTTTTACAAATAACAAACACATCGTCTATATAACGAAGCCAACATAATATGTTATTCTGAAATGGATTTCGATCGGTATAGACAACAGTTTCTTCGAACATATTTACATACAAATTAGCGACATTCGGAACCGTTGCCGACCCTGTTGCCGTCCCCTCAATTTGTTTGTAAAACTGCCCCATAAATTGAAAGAAGTTTTCTGTAAGGGCACTTTCTGTGCACCATTTAATAAAGGAATTTGATACTGGATTTTCATCATCTCTTTTCAATAAGCTTTCCTCCACTACCTCCAATGTTGCCAATTGAGGTATATTTGTGTATAGTGCTTGAATATCTAAGCACAACAACAAATTTTCATTAGGGTCAAATGTATTACCCTCTATGAGGATGGACAAAATGGACATCAGAGTAACATAAAAGACAATGGTGCTTCCTCTGCCACAACTCCCACCCAGACATCCCCTCCAACATAAATGCCAGTGGTATTTTTGCTTGTGCTTTGTGTAAAAACTCCTGAATTGGTGATTGTGGCGTAAACTATGGTTCACATACCAGGGTTCTTTATTGTACGTTTTCCCTCCCTAGCCCAGGTGTCCCTAAATCCCAAGGCGGTCACTAGAGATCGGTAACCCACTACTATCTATGAGGCCCTAAAGGCAGTGTCTTATCTGCCTTGCTCCTTCTGGGAACTTCTAGGTGGATCCTAACTTGGGTCTCACAATAAGAGACGATCTCAAGCAGTGTTGCTTTTCAATCCCAAGGTCTCACTTGCTCTTTACCTTCCATAACATTTCACTCCTCATCTTCATGTTCTCTACTTCAGTTCCCTTCCTTGTACTCTCCTCTCTTCCCTTTCTCCCACTTTCCTCTTTCTCTCCATCTCCCTGCCTCTCTCTGTCCTTCCTGTGGTGTTCTTCTACTGTTATCTACGACTCTCCACTCTACATTTCTCCTGTCTCCACTTTACTTCTCTCCACTACTCCCTCCACCCAATACTCTCTACTTCACACTACGCACATCCTTACATTGTCACTCCCCTTTCACCCTGTCACCTTTCTTATCCAACCCAACCACACTTACTCCCCTACACTCACTTAGTCTCACTCACTCACCTTCCCCACCATACAAGTACCACTTTCTCTCATCAATCAATACCTCAGCGTTCAAATGCTCTCTATGATTGTCCTCCAAACTCTGCTGCTCCGTCCTCCCTCTGCCTGGTCTCTCAGTCATCCACCTTCTCCGACCTTGACCTCACCCAAACAGCCCACACTGCCAGGTTCCCTGTGTTCCCCTTTATGTTCCTCCTCTCTTCTCATTAATCCTGGTGCCCACCTAGTTCTGCAGGCCCATCGCTATTGTATTCTTTCCTCTGGGTCACATCATACAGGTGTGAGGCTTTAAAGCACCTCTTGAACCACGCCTCTTTCTTAAATGCAGGTGTGCAATGACAGCCCATGACAAACTACAGGCAGTCCACAGATTTGCATGCGCATGGCCTTGAGCTTCCTAGTTGCTCGTCTGCAGTGCGTACCGCCCCTCAGCACTTCTGTTCACCCCTGTCACTCGCTCTGGTGGTTTGTGGGTTCCGTCCTGTGCTGCAAACACTTCTGGCCTCTGTAGTCCTGGAAGAGAGGACAAAGAACACTGGCTAGACCATGACATGGCAGATCTGGGGTGATAACAAGCTGCACTTGACAGTTACAGCCAGGAACAGGTAGCCAGGAACACCCCGTTTGAAGGGCTTTCAGTCTACTGCATTAACTTGGATAAGTGTGAGATCCTTACAGTATTGAAGATGTTATCAGGGGTGATCTGGATGGACTACACCGTTTTCACAGGTGGCCCAAGAAACTGAGATTTCTCAAGATTTGGGTACAGACAGATGTTGGTGGATTATATAGGTCAATCAGAGAAGTTCTGAGGTACAGTTTGAAGGTTGGGTTATCAAACGATCTCTGCGGAGCAAGACCAACTCTATTAAAAAGGTCATGACCCGAAAGTCAACGGTGTGCAATCCGTGCAGCCCTGTATGTGCCACTACAGGATGGGATGAAGGAATTCATCAGGATGGGAAGCCTTCATGCAATTACTGAATTTGCAGAGGTCTCCGGTACTCAGTGGGATCCGGACTTTGAGCAGTATCCTTGAGCATTCTCTACTCAACCTTTAGGGTGATGCATAATAAACATGATAGAAGCAGCAGATGCCTGGGTGTTTTGGCCGAAGGAGGCAAAGCCAGCCCTTGGCACCTGCAGCCTTACTTTAAAAAATATATTTATTTATTATTTACAAGGAACTACCGGGTACATGAATATAGCAATAGTTTGCATGAACCAGAAGTACCAAATACTAAAAACACCGTATCTGTATCATGTATACTACTAAGTCCTTTTGGTCGTGTCCGTGTATATACAATATAACAAAAAAAGAAAGGTAATTTGAATATTTACATTGCTTGAAGCTGCTCAATATGTTTTCAATGGTAAGGACATTGGTCAATATTCGTTCACTGGGTATCGTGGGATGTTTGGTTTCTTTAAAGTAAGGCGCATGTTGAGGATTGAATGCATGTTGAGGATTGAGTCTTCTGTTCTTAGTAGGCCAGTTGCTATTGAAGCCAGGGGCGATATAGACAAGACTCGTGTAGATCTAAACAGATGGTGATGCTGCCCTGTGCCCCATATCCAGTTGTCTTGTGTACAAGGCCTGCTTTATGAAGGTTAGAACCCTCTGGTATGTGCCGCGCCATACACCTCACTCCTAGGAGAACATCTGCATTCTCTGAAAGCATGTTCTGAAGTTTTTAGTCTCATCGCACTAATGATGGTATCGATGTATTTAGTTATATATTTATTTATTTATATACAGGAAGAACAATAGTCTTTTTTTTTTTAAATGTAGTTTTTATTAACATTTTTTTAAGGTTATTACAACAAACATGTCATTTCAAACCGATGCCATTCCCAGAAAAAGAAAACATTCGAACAATAACCCTTAAAACCCCCCTCCCACCCACCTCTAGCCAGTGAACAGGTGCCGATGTCAAGCTTATCGTGTAGGAACGCGTTATGCATTCTTCGAGTTTGGACTATCGAATAGATTGGTGCACACATAGTCCAGGGCTCAACCTAGCAGCACCCCCTGGGGGGGGCTCATGCCTTATACAACGGGTACCTAGTAGGTCCTCCATTTCCACAGGAAACAATAGTCTTTTGATCACAAAAGAATGTGCACTAGATGAGAAATTACATTTGATAGCAAGCAGTGAGCTTCATACAATGGGGCGAGTCTGAGTGATTTTCTAACCAGGTTGTGAAGGGGAGTAAATGGAACAGCCACCGGAAGCAATACATAGGTGGGCTCATAAAGTTTAAGGACAATCAACATTAGACATTAAGTGCAAATAGGCGTTACGGCCATCTATGATGGGGATGTGACCATGATGGGGAGTGTGGCCATGATGGGGAGCGTGACCATGAGGGGGATGTAACCATGATGGGGATGTGACCATGATGGGGATGTGACCATGATGGGGAGCGTGCCCATGATGGGGAGCGTGCCCATGATGGGGATATGACCATGATGGGGATGTGACCATAATGGGGATGTGACCATGATGGGGAGCGTGGCCATGATGGGGAGCGTGCCCATGATGGGGGATGTGACCATGATGGGGGAGTGTGACCATGATGGGGAGCGTGCCCATGATGGGGAGCGTGCCCATGATGGGGAGTGTGACCATGATGGGGATGTGACCATGATGGGGAGCGTGCCCATGATGGGAGTGTGACCATGATGGGGATGTGACCATGATGGGGAGCGTGACCATGATGGGGAGCGTGACCATGATGGGGAGCGTGACCATGATGGGGATGTGACCATGATGGGGAGTGTGACCATGATGAGAGTGTGACCATGATGGGGATGTGACCATGATGGGTAGCGTGACCATGATGGGGATGTGCCCCTGATGGGGATGTGCCCCTGATGAAGATCTGACCATGATGGGGGATGTGACCATGATGGGGAGCGTGACCATGATGGGGAGCGTGACCATGATGGGGAGCGTGACCATGATGGGGAGCGTGCCCATGATGGGGAGCGTGACCATGATGGAGATGTGACCATGATGGGGATGTGACCATGATGGGGATGTGACCATAATGGGGAGCTTGACCATGATGGGGGAGTGTGACCATGATGGGGGAGTGTGACCATGATGGGGGAGTGTGACCATGATGGGGGAGTGTGACCATGATGGGGATGTGACCATGATGGGGAGTGTGACCGTGATGGGTGAAGTGCTAGAGTGAAGGCAGAGGAAGTGCAGGACAGAGGCAGGCTAGAGGGAAGGGGAACATGTTAGCTAGAAGGCAGGTGAGAGGTAGGTTAAGAGGGTAATGCAGAGGCGAGGAGGTACACTTTTAGTTTGTTTTCAAACAAATGGTAGGACTACCAATAAAGACAAAGATTTTGGGTGCATGGTTAGTATATATAACCTGTATGATTTCTGAAACTCCTCGGCTGCAGGAGATCAGGAAGAAGCATGCTATGCTGGCCCCTGGCATGCAAGGCCATTATCTGCTGAGGACTAGGTATGGAAGTCACTACCGGCAGACATGCACCCTCGCCTTCCATCATTGGGGCGACCATTGTGTTTTTAGCCGCTTGACAGTGAGACAAAGTAGCCGCAAGACATCCCGGAGGCACATTAAAAGACAGTCACGACTCGGTCATATCGTCTTGGGAGACTTTATCAATGATGCCAGTGCAGCCTTTAGGAATAGCATGAAGCCTGCTGAAGGAACTTCCAGTGCAGCCTTTAGGAATAGCATTAAGCCTGCTGAAGGAACTTCCAGTGCAGCCTTTAGGAATGACCTTTGAAAGGCTCTGCACTGGCAGGGTATAGAGCTGTGCACTCGCCTCCCCTTTAAGACTTTTCAATGTTTGCAATTATTTCTGCATTCCCAGGAGTTGATGCTTTTGTAGAATTAGTTATATTTACATCACGTACTAATTGAATTTGATTAGCAGCTCCTGCCAGGATCTGTGCCTGTGGGCACCGGCCCAGAGCATATGGGCCCCGTTCTGTGCATCTAGTGATGGTTCCAGCATATGTCATTACTGAACACATTTGTTTGAAGCATCCACGACGCAGATCACTAGTTACTGCAAATAACATTCTGCAGGATTCCTAATTGCAGAGCGAGCGGGCAAGGCCTCTTTGGAGAGGTTTCTGAATAGACCGCAAACCCTCAAAGAATTGATGCATTGTTATTGATGCACCACTTAGCAATGGTCAGCCAGGATGGTAGATGAAACTGATCAAAGTACCCGAAATTGATTGGACTCAATATTGTGCCAAATCTCAAATTCGCACAATTGAATTCAGAAAGCCCAGCGATGAACACCAAGTTTAGTTTCCCATCATGAGAACGCAGATACACAGTTTATTTTCAGTGCCAGGCTTTTTCTTATTATCTACTAATCCATGGTGACCTGGTGGTCCCTTAATAAGGAAACATTAAGCAATCTTTTGCGCCACAAAATTGCCAAAACCATTATTACAGAAGCAAAAGCGAGGCGGGGGGTGCTGGACTGAGAATATCTGGTTGGCATAACAACCAGCAATGCCACGACATGAAAATGCCAACTCATTAAAGATTTTTTCAGAACTTGTACGCCGTATTACTGAATGAGGAGTTCCCAAACAATATTTGCTCCAATCAGCAGCTTTGTAATAAGCAAGTCGGAGGCCGGGTTTTCCATTTCCCACCGTGCAGTGATTTGTAAAGTTGCATTATTGGGCTTTTATTGCATATAATTGGGGTATTCTTGGGCTTTTCTTGGGCTACTTATGACGGTGGTACTCTTTTTTAGTCCTCCCGAAGCTGTCTCTCTACCTCCACCCAACCACCACACACCCACTCTCTCTAGCCCCACCCACCCCGCTGCCATATTCCCAATTCCCCGCCCCTCCGCCCACCCCAGACCCATTACATTTTCTGGTTGGGTTTTGTTTGGACTATTCTGGTTACTTTCAACGAGACCTCCCAACACTGCCTTGTTCTTCATGTTTAGTGCCCCCAACCAACTACCACCAAAACGCCAGCTCTCTCTGCCCACTTTAGAGCAAACTGACCTCATGTTAACAAGATAATGCACAAGTGCAGCAACACATCGACACCAACAATCTCCTCCAAGCCTACCAATCTGGGCTCCGACTCAGATGCAGTACAGAGAAAGCAACCACACAGAAGGTCGACGACTCCCTCAACCTCCTTGATAACGGCCACCCCTGCCTCCTCGTTCTACTCAACCTCTCGGCCACTTTCGACACAGTAGACCACCAATCACTTAGGGACACCCTACATCGCCGCATGGGGATCAGCAACCGTGTCCTATGCTGGTTCAAGTCCTACCTAGCCAACTGCCATTAGTTTGTTCATATGGACTACCTTAGACCGTCACCTGTTGAGCCCCGCAGAGTTCCATCTTATCCCCAGTGATCTGCAATCTATAAATGAAGCCACTGGGAGCCCTCCTAGCCACACACAACATCCGCATCCACCAATACGCTGATGACACAAATCTATACCTCAAGATCGACTCAATCAAGGACATCCATAGGCTCAAAACCTGCCTCTCGCTGATCCAGTCTTGGATATCCAGTGCATACTTGAAGCTCAACCCCTCCAAGACCGAATTCCTACTCCTCACCAACAACACAGAACACCCCGACATACAGACCTGGCTATCAATCATGAACTCTGAGGACTTCGCATCTGAGCTCACCTCCTGCGCCAAGTCCCTCGGATTCCTTATCGACAAACACCTCTCCTTCAAGACACACATAACTAAGAAAACTCAGACAGCTTGGTATTAGCACTCCCTCCTGCAGAATGTCAAGCCCTTCCTCCGTCCGGACAGCTTTAGATCCACTGTTAAAGCACTAGTCTTATTCCATCTGGATGGGGGTAATACACTCCTCGAAGGCCTCCCGTCGTCCTCCCATGTGCCCCTGAGAAGTGTCCTACATTCAGCCACACACCTCATCAATGGTCTATACCTCACCTCATCAACCACCACTGGCTCCCACAGCACTCACAAATCACCTTCAAGTCTTGCTGTACCATCTATAAGGCAGTCGCCCAGCTACCTTGCAGAGAAATTCGGCATCTCCGGCGGACAGCGCACCAGAAGCCAGGACACGTGCAGACTTGAAATCCGCTGCTGCAAAAAGGAAGGGACCAGAAAACAAGCCTTCAATGCCTCCGCCCCAAGACTATGGAACCTCCTCTCCGTCCGCATGAGACTACTCCCACACTCTTACAATTCAGAAAATAACTCAAGACACACCTCTTCAAGGAGCCTCTCTGCCTGAATACCTAGGCCATCACATTACCGCTCACTCCACCTGACTTGCCAGACACCGCCTGCCCCTCTTCTCCACGTCACCCGGCACAGCTTTACCCCATCACTGTGCTCCTATTTATCCCACCACCCGCTGTATATCTATTGTGTTGTTATCTCTGAAAAGTGCTCTATTATGCATCTGTAGTGTTGTATACCTCCTATAAAGTGCTCAGTTATGTATTTGTATTCTTGTATACCTCTGTAAAGCGCTCTGTTGCTTCTCAAAGCTATGTCCGTGCTCAATAAATATAATAATAATACAGCTTGAGAAATACAAACTGTATCCTGTTAACACGCAGTCACCTTGCTCTGGATTCATTCCTCCCCTCAATAGCTTCTTCCTCGCTCTTGATGTAGATTGACAACACCAATGAACTTTAACTCAAACGCAAGGTGGCCTGAGTTCCAGACCTCACTAGAGAAGCACAGAACATCTGCCACATGATCCTAGTGAGGAACCTCACACTCACAGCTATTCGCTGCACAGGGATTTTGAATTCCCAGACAGACACTCAAAGCAAGCCCTCCTAAGAAGACTGTGACAGTGGGCCCTAGGTGTCGAGGGCAGGAAGCTTGCGGGATCCTTTCCCCTTGGATCAGTTGATGGGCAGTGAGAGATGGGTGAATGGCCACAATGCTGTCTGTGATACCTTCTTGGTGGAATTTGTTTTGGCTCTGGGCACCGAGTGCGTGCGCCGTCCTCTGCTGATCTTGCGTCCAACATTTAGGGTGGCCCACTGTGAGCTGCATTGCTGCTGCCCATAAGTCTAACTTGAGCTGTGAGGAGCTGTTGGATCCGCATGGGTGTTGTGGCTCTGTGCTTGCTGGAGTGCTTTGGCCTGAACGGTGAAGTGGGTGTGATGGGGTGGGAAGTAGAACAACCAATCAAAATAATGTCCATATTCCTTTGACAACCTGGTCTGTAGCAGCAGCAATAAACAGGCTAACCTGGACGAATTTGCCAAATCAGTGCCCAAACCACTGACGGTTGCCCAGTTGACTCCCATGCAGGCTGGCCATGGCTCTTTCCCAGAGGATGATGCTGCCCCTGACATGAGCCAGGTGCTCTCATCTGTAAACACAAAATCAGATGACAAAACATTCAATTTGATCTCGCTGAAATAAAAACTGGATGGTCAGAGGTCTATATTTCAGACATGCGAACATTGCCAACTACTCTCCATAAAAATGGCAAGGCGGTGCAGGCCAAGTCTGATGACCTTGAGTCGCGAGCCAGGCATAACAACATCCGCATAGTGGGATTGCCTGAAGATGGAAATCAAGGCGAAATGGAGAGCTTCTTTGAGGAATTGCTGAAGAAGATCTTGCGCGGGCCAGACATGTCGCCACATTTTGCAGAAGAACAAGTGCACCGCTCACCAGAGCCTTGGCCAAAGCCAGGCTCACTGTCCCTCCTATTATTGCCTGGTTATTGTATTACAGAGACAGAGACTTTCTATGGAAATATGCCACAGAAGGATGAGCTGCGATAAGAGGCCAGCTGAATATTTCTATACCCAGACTTCTCCATCACCATCCAAAATGAGCACAAAACATTACTAAGAGTGAAGGAACTCCTGCATGAAAGATAAATCAAGTATGCTATGTTTTTCCCGTCGAGGTTCCACTTTCAGTATTATAAATCTGCTTAAATGTTATAGAGCATGTCTGATTCAGAGGGACAGTGAATACATGCTGACAGCATTGAGAGACGGTTCCGCCCGACAGTTCTGGATCCTTGTGAACAGTATGGAAAGGTCTCTGGTGTCAGCTCAGTCCACTTTGGTTTCGGAGGGAGTTTGGAAGGGCCATTTTGGAACAATTTATTCAGGAACCAAAAGTAAGATGGATTGGACAACAGTCAAACTACTCGCCTCGAACGTAGTATTTCCGGTTGAGGATATATTGGCACACATTCAAAAATCTAGTCCCTCAGGCGCGGTGGGCCCGAATCGCCTTTCAAACTCTCTTCTTAAGGGTAATCCTCACCTGTGGTCAAAAGTTTTAGTAATTCTTTTTGAAGACATAATTCTGACTAAAACCATTCTGGTATATTGGCACTACTCTTATGTAATTCCTATCTTCAAGCAAGGGGACCATAAAGATCTAAGGAACTATTGCAATCTTAGATGCAGACTTCAACATTTTTGCAGGCCTTCTTTTAAAGACGATTGAAGACTGGTCCAATGATAACGCAATCCTGTCACCCCAACAATATGGATTCTGTAGAGGGGCCGGAACGGAAGCAGACGGGCTGTTGATATCTCTCCTACAAGAGAAATTCTGGAAAGAAGGCTCCACTCCAATTTACATGGTGTCTATGGACCTGTCTATGACCTTTTGATCTTGTAGACCGGTCCAGACTCTGGTTAAAATTAAATAATTTGGGGCTACCAGGGGCAATTTTGTCTGTTCTTATTGCACTTCACGAAGATTCTCTGATTCTTGTTTGCTTAAATATACAGGGGCAACTGTCGACTCCAATACCAATCTTTAATAAAAACAGGGATGCATTTCTGCTCCCACACTTTTTAATTGTTATGTTTCAGATGCGGGGGTGTGTTTGGACTTGGCATCGTATGCACCGCCTCTTGTAGAAAGTTTTAGAATGGCATGGTGTGCTTATGCAGACTATTTTTTAATTTTCGATTCAACTCCCTGGGGACTCCAACACCTGATAGTCACATTTCTGGAATATCGAAAAAACTATAATTATGAGACTGAGGTGCTGCAGAACTCCTATAAAGTACTCATGGTTCATTAACAACAAAAAGTTAGCCCTTCGAAATACAATGAGATACTTAGGGTTTCTGATTTTTGTAAAAATTTTAAACAGTACTTTTGGCAATGTATAAAGGAGAAGCTTCACGCCTTAGTTCCAATGATGCGCAAAATTGAAACTGAATATGGAACATTTTCCTTAATGCCTACACTGTTCATATAACATATAAGTAGTACTGAAAATTGCCTATGGTCTTGAATTATTTCCTGAATGGTGCAATGTGGAACTTAAAAAGATTGAGTAAAAAATTTGGAAAAGGGTTCTATATTGTCTTGAGAAATCTATGTTTATCTCTGCGATAAGATTTGAATTGGACCTACAGTCATTATTGGCAATTGTAACTTGGCATCGTCTGTCTTTGTTCAGAAAGCTGCTTTTACGTGGCAGCCAGACCCTCAACAAAATCAGCTGTGTTATTGAAAATGGAGCACTTTTGCTTGTCTGAATTAGAAACATTGGGACTAACTATTAATTCCCTCATTAATAATCCCATAAGTGTTAAGAAATGTGTTCAATATGCTGATTGGGCAGCAACTTTGAAAACTATGGGTAATTCCAAACTATTTCATCATCTAATCTCTTACTATAAGACTCTAAATACTCCAGAACCGTATCTTGTTAAATTGCCTGATAAGGTTGTGCACAATCGGTACATGCGGTTCAGATTTAATGTGGAGAAATCATGGAAATTTGTGGGGACTGGGCAATTCTGTTCCTTTATGTAGATTTTGTGCGTCTACAATTGAGTAAGAAACATTGAAACATCTCCTATTATATTGTGAGGCTCTTAAACCGAAGCGTGCTCAGTACTTTCAAAGATTTGTAATGGATGCTGAAAGAGTCAACCATGACCTACTATGGTGGGAGATTCTTTCAGGCTCACCAGTGGCATTAAAAATTCAAGTTGTACGGTTCCTATCTAATTTTTGTGGTCTGTACCATATGGGATCTAGTTCAGAGTTGAGTTAATCTTGGACTCCTTGCTTACCATGCCATCAAACCCTGAAGGACTGTTCATATTTGACCCTAATCGAAGCTCACCTGCTTGAATAATATATATTTTATGAAATTATGCTTTGAACTGTGAATAGATTGAGTTCTGTATTTAGTGTTTTGTGAAGAAATGTTTTATATTTCTAGTTTATCTTTTTGCTTATTTTTTTCTATCAGCATAAGAGCGTACTGTTTCTTTCAATTCATTGTTCAGTGTTTTTAACTTATGGTGAAACTTAATATTGTTTTATTGTAAGGGTTTCTTTTGGAACCAACTGCAAATAAATGAAAATGAAAAATATCAAGAGCAAGAGCAGACATACGTTTTCACCATCCCAGTAGAGGCAGTTAAATTAGAGAGACATTTTTCGCTGTCAAAGGAGCAAAATGGATGCTTCTTACAGGATTATCTGAGAATGTGCTTTTAAGAGGTATATGACCGTATTAACTACTGTCCAATGCTTCACCAGAACGTAATTGAACACCGACTGTGACATGATAAGAAACCTCACTGATTACTGAGGACAGACCAGCACATTTATGCATTTATAGACACTTTTGGGAGACAGATGGGACAGTTGGAACTAGAAGACATATTAGAAAACGCCCATTTATCTTGATTACTCAACTGAGGGAGAAGGATCACTGGAACCACAGGATTGTATTCAAGAAAATTAAGCCCAGGGTTTGCCTTGATAAGGACCGACGGGCCGAAACATGTGTCAGCAAGGGTATCTCAATGCACTGTGGACAATAAAATGATTTATGACATGAATCGACTATAATCTAATTGATTGATTATCAACTGTATCCAAATTGATTATTGGATGTATTTATAAAGAGCAGATTGTGAACTTATTGGGATAAGCGCAATTTTTCTGACACTTAATACTTGTTAATTTTGGTTTGGGCTTGGGGCTAGCCCGAGTTGGCCAGAAAGTGCAGTTTTCCATTCTTTGCAATAATAAGTAGTGGAACACGAATCTAAAGAACACCACCCACCCAGGGGCCCTCATTGGGCTAGATTAGCATCATATACAGTACTGGTTGCAGATATAGCCCATGTGCAGGAAAGATGAAACTTTTCAGAGAATGGATCCTTCCAGGTAAAGGTGCAGATGCTGCAGGCTCCATACAGCACCCCTTCCGTTGCTAGAGCGCATGTTTGTGTTAGGTGAAATAGTTGGTATGTTTGAGGGATACATCGCATATGTTAGAGATGTGATGATGGTGGGGGGGTGTGGGTGTCGGAATGTTTGTTTAAAAGTGCTTGGTTGCCCATTAGCATTGTTGGGAAAAGGTGGTGCAGCATATATGTGTGTGTGCGTGTACAAAGTTGTGGGTTGACAATGGAAGGTAGTGGTAACAGTCGAATGGCTAATCTGGAATTCATGATCTGGAATGTGAGGGGTTGAATAACACATTAAAGGCTAGAAAGTTACTGGCATATATAGAAGGCCATGAAGCCCAAATACTCTCACGGCAGGTAACATATGCCCATGAGGCATTTTCAGCAAAAAGGGGAGAACACCACTCCTTTGCAGACTATTCAGCACAGTCAAGGGGGTCCTGACTATATTCCATCGGTTCAAACTCATCTCCTCACTTAATGATCCCATGTGACGGTATGTCATAGTGAATGGAGGCTCAATGGGGTGGCACTATTGGTGATTCATGTTTACGGCCCTAATCTGGATGGTCTGGATTTGTATCTCTTAGTCTTTCACATATGTAACGCAACCCCTGATATCTCAGTGATTTGAGGGGGGGACTTCAACACTGTCCTAGATTTAAGGCTGGACCACTCTGGGCGGCGAGTAGGGATGTCATCAGCTCTGCCCATGTGATCCTGGAGAGAATAGCACACAGAAACTAGGCGATTGTGTGGAGGGTTATGTACACCACAGCACTGGGTGCACTGCACAGCACAGCACGTGAATATACATTATACTAATATGCCATTAAGGATTGAATACTGGGTGGTGTCTAATCACCTGCACTAGTGCAGGTTAAGGAATTTGAGATACTCCTTCATACATTCTCAGACAATTCCCCAATCATACTTGTTATAGAGCTTGGAAGGGAAAGTCGCTGCAGGATGCCTTGGAGATTCAAGCCGCTTGCACTGCTCGATATTGATTTTGAAACCAACATACTTGAACGCATACATATATACTTCAAGACAAACCAGGGGTCAGTGGGATTGGTTGGAAAGCTGTGGCATGCGTCCAGGCATATATCTGGTTGGTGGCTATGAGCACAGAGTTCGGGATCCTCTGGAAATTAGCAGAGACTGAAACAAAGTTAAAAGTCCTGGAACAGTGGATTGTGCAGAAACACAACACTGGCACGTTGTGGGACATAAAAAAGGATCAGGATGAGATCCTGGGTGGGCTGAAAGGGACACAAAATACTTCTCGTCCCATCAATAGCCAGGCAGTACGGTGAAGCTAATAGGCTTGGGAGACCACTGGCCAGACTCATTAAGTGAACTGTCTGTACGAAATATTGAGAAGTTTTGAAGGCCTTTTTCCAATTCTATCAGGGGTTATATAAGAGCCAAACTGGAAAGACAAGAGTTGAAATTGTGCCCTTTCCAAATGTGCTCCCAATGTGCTCAATCTTGTAGGAGTCTGCTCAGAGGTTAGAAAATAAATCTGCACTAGAGGAAATAATAGCACCCATTGATATTTTACCCACTAAGAAGTGTGAGGGGTCAGTAATGCGAGGCAGACAACTGCTTTTATTTTTCTCAAGAATAGACATTTTATCAAAGAAAAAGTTTGCAAATCCTTTCTTGCCCTACTCTATTAGGATATTCCTTACCTGGTCTAAAGACTAAGGGGATAACTCTTAACATAGGTAAACTGTCCCTCAAACTGAACAACAAAACATTCAAAGCAAATAATAAACAACATGAAAAAATAAACAAGACTGTTCATAGGAAAAGAAACGTCTTCAAACAGTTCTTGTAAATTACAAGTAAAAACCAAGTTCATCAAAAAAAATCCACTGATAACAACTCTCCGGTTTCGATTGAAAAAATCCTCTTCCAATTGCAGCGAAGAAAATAGCACAAATGGTAATCCTGGATATCGTCTTTCGAAGATTATTTGCCACAGTTCAAAGAAGAAGTAAATAACTTCTTCTACAATTTTACAATTGGTCAGAACCTCTGCAGTACATTTGGTAACATTGTCCGGATGCTTCTCTTTGGGTTGCTGCTTCCCTCTCAACAACCTCTCTTCCACCGTTGTTACTATGAGAATAGTAACCTTTGTCCCACAGTATACTTCTACTCCAAACTATTTCAATGTAACATTCAATTACAGTTTTATACACCCCCACAGTTCAAGTACTTCTGCTTCAATTATATATTTGAATGCAGTTAGGCATATAACGGATAAGACACTTCGACCTCTGCAGATAGGCAAGGCACTCTTCCTTCATATGCTCCGGGAAACGGTCAACCTCTTTGCCTCTTCTGTCTGCCTTACTGCCACAAGTGTACTTCTGCTTGTTTTGGAATTATTGGACATGTAATGACAAGACACTTTGACCTCTACAGGTAAGCAAGGCACTCTTCCTTTCTATGCTCCAAGAAAAGGCCAGCCTCTTTGTCTTTGCTATCTGTCTGCCTGTCACAAGGATAACCTGTCTCTGCCCCAAGATTGACTGACTCAGCTTCAGCAGTCTTAAGCATTAAGGGTTATTTTCATTGTCTTCTCTACAAGTACCCAGCCCCCTTCCCCATCTTTATTCACATCTTCTAGGTTCCAGTAATTACCCAGAAGCTGGATTGCCACTCTTCCAGCTTCAGTTAACAATGTCACAATGGTATTGGGGGACACTGTACCTTTAACAACCTTGCAGATCAGGTGGATTGCTCTGAATAGCACTTGTTTCACTATGGAAAGGATTAGCCTCTTGGCTTAAGCTTGTTCTCCTCATCAATACAACTACTTCTGGAATTAATAAATGATTGTTAAGAATACTACAAGGCTCAGTCTTCAAAGCGACCACTCTTTAAGATAAAATGGTAACCTTAAAGGGTTGCAATAGATTGTATTCCCATGTAATATCATAGAGCTGATTTCAGACTCCTTTCGGGAAATGGGCCACACGTGACCATCCTTTGATACTGTATTCACTTGTAACGCTTGTGAAAGTAAAGGTTAGTTTTCTGAATGGTTTAGCGAGCGTTCCTTCTTCATTTTAAGGACACACGACCACTCCGGCAACAGGAAGAATCTTCAGCAATGGAGATAATGTACTTTTGCTTTCTAAGTGTACACTACGGCTTTCGCTATTAGTGCACGTGCTACATTTCCATTGCTAGAATTATATTCAAAAACGATGAACTGTTTAAACTCGCTTTCAAGCATACGCAACTCATTTTATAGCTGGTTAGAGTTGCCAGCAAGGCTCGCCGAGTGAGCCTGAATGCCAAGCTCCACTCACCAGCTCCAGGAACACTGGTGTTGCGGGTTGCTTCGCAGTCCCGACTTTAACTTCTTCTACTTCTTTGGGCACCCTTGGGACCCACACCCTTCTGCAGCACGGTTGTCGCAGGTCTGGCCACGTTGATTGGGAGTCTGCTTCACTTCTGCTATGGGCCTCGGGCTTCAGCACAGTTATGGCTGTGCAATCACAGCAACTCGATGCACATGGGGAACATTCCACTCTCAGCACATGTTCATCGGTGCAGCCACAGAAATCTAGGTTTTGAGAACACAGCACCCTCTCAGAACTTGCAGGTGAAATCTGTTGTCTCCACACTCTGGCGTCCCTTCCGTGTTCACACTTAATAATAATAATAATAATTTGGCATTTATATAGCGCTACGAACCCTCAGCTATCTGAGCGCTGCTTATTAATACCCACGATGTGTGGTGCTCATTTATCGACCTAGGAAGGATGAAATGCTGAGTTTGGCCATTTATCGACCTCGGAAGGATGAAAGGCTGAGTTTGGCCCGCCGGGATTCGAACCTGCGTTAGCAGGCTCTGCACGGATGTCAAAGCGAGCGCTCTACTCGCTGTGCCACTTGACTCCCTGTGCCACTTCAATCTCCTATTCCAGCACCATCCTTCTTTGCTCTCCTGCTGCAACCTTTTATGCCTCACAGGTTTGGCAATTGGCTTCAGGTGTGAGCCATTAGTTTCAATTGCCTGATTCCTTCAAGGGCTGTTAGGCCTTACTGCCTGACTACTACATCTACATACCTCTTCATCCTTCTTCCTCGCCTCAGTCCCTATAGGATTCTGGGGAATTTAGTTTGTTTCTTTAAAGTTAGGTTTTTCTACTACTTGATTAATTTTGAGGGTAGCTTTAAGTCCCTTAATAGTGTTAACACAGTTGCTGTTGGTTTCAACTTTTCTAGAGAAAGATGGTTTAGAGAACACACCATTTCCACAATACTTTTTTGGAGCGTAGGAGGGCTTGTAATGTTAGACACCAAAGAGAGTCTTTCTTTTGGTACAACACACTTTGTTGTTACATCTTTAGGGTTCACAACCTTAGGTTTAATAGGAGTTGAAAGACATTGAAATGACAGTAAGCCATAACCTCTTTTGGCCCAGTGTCAATGGATATCCCTATCAGTGGATAAATATCGAGTCTCATCCCACAAAATCTCCCAACTACCTTGGGCGCTGTCTCCACCCAGGTGCACCACCCCCAGGGTTGGGATCAGGAAGCATCTGCCTTCCCCTAGCCACCTGGGAGAAGGCTTTAGGAAGGGATTCAGAGAGGGATCCACAGCATTCTTTACATAAGGCACCTGGTACCAATGGTATTGGAACCGAGTTCTATAAAAAGTATAAGCAAATCCTAGCCCCTTGCCTGTTGCAGCTGTGGGATGAATCCTTGAGTAATGGGGTTCTACCGCAGGCACTTTGGGAGACAGTGATCTAAAACGGGGAAAGCCGGAGGAAGAGAGGGGTCATACAGTCTCCTGTCACTGCTTAACGTAGATATGAAAATATTTGCGTGGTTCCTTGCTACACGCCTATCAACCATAATGCCCACCTATCTGATACACCCCGATCCGTCTGCATTCATTTATGGATGCTCCATGGTACTGAATTTCTGGAGGCTTTTCAACGTTATATCTCAAATAAGCTCAGATACGCAGGCAGTGGTGGTGGCATCGGACGTCGAGAAGGCATTCAATTTGGTGTTGCGCAGCTTCTTATTTGACGTACTGAAACATTGTGGGTTTGGCCAATATACAGTGTCCTGCATTAAGCTATGGTGCAGTCAGGCGATGGTCAGGGTCAGAGCGGCGTCTGATAGTCCCTGTCCTTGCCAAATCCCTTGCCCCAAAGCCTCTCCTGAGAAACCACACCTAAACCCATGCAGATTGAGTCACTACGAGACCCGCTTTCAGAAGCAGAGAAGAGCCAACGTAGAGTCAATTGTCTTTGTCTTTTTTTGCAGAGGAACATGGCACGTTTTTGGTAATTGCCCGGTACGGCCTGCAAGACCGATGTAAAAAAACAGATGGGCCGGTTATCTAATGGAAAGGGGTCAACAGGCCTTAGTACCAACCAAATGACCTTGCTGGAGATGGCTCTTCTTTGATTTCACCTGCTCTCTTATTTGTTCTGCAGATCCAGTTTGTTAAAGGTAGGTTTCCAAAAAGAACCTTTGATGTACACCTACTGCTCGACTGCAGCGCCTCCAGTAATTACGTGCAGCGAGGAGTTTGTACGTATCCATGTAATCCCTGTTCAGACTAATGAGCAAGCTGGCCACGTTCTGGTGATCGACGGAACCCACGTTTGCCTCCAGACCCATAATCCGTCATGCAACCACATTGCATATGTCCATTAATCAACATCAAGAGATGCTGGCCTTTGATGTCATCAAGACACCCTTATATTCAGTAGTTCTTGGCATTTCCTGTCTCAGCAGACATAATCCCAGCATTAACTGTCCCGATATTCGGATCTGACCTGTGGATGTCTTGCTGTTGCAGTAACACTGTTGAGACCATCACCAAGGTTAGCGACTTTCCCTCCAAGAGTGCTGAAGCCTAACTAATCAATGTGTGTGGATCCATACAGGTGGTCTATAATGATTACCAGGACCTGTTCTGTGAACCAGGGAAAATACTGCTACCACCATATCTGTAGTTTGTTTGCGAAGTCCCGTTACAACCAGATCACCCATTGCCCAACTGCAGGATATACTCGCTTACAGTTAAGGAGAGAGAAGAGCTATGGAAGTATCTCTCCAACTGTCTATAACAGGAATATATCATACCTTCTAAATCACCAATGGGAGCCATGTTGTTTTTTCATCCTGAAATAGGAACAGACACTACTACCATGCATAGACTTCCACAAACTGAACGACATCACAAAGATACCTATGTTTTGGATGTGTTGGAGGTGCTGCTTCATTTACTTCAGAACCATCTTTACATTAGGCTGGAAAAATGTCACTGACATACGTTTTCTGGGGTTTGTGATCAGCCCGAAGGGATACATATGGATTCTTGATCTCACCTGGCACTTTTGCTCTAACCATATGTTCTGTTGGGACAAGAAGGAAGAATCAGCATTCCAAACTTTGAAACAGCCCTTTCTGACTGTACCTATTCTGCAACACTCTGACGGTTCCTTGTCCTTCATCGCCGAGTCAGATGCGTCGGATCAGGCAATCGTTGAAGTCATCTTACAACATCACTCTGCCATGGAACAGGAGCACCTGATTGCTTATTACTCCGGCAATCTAACTGCCAGTGAACAGAATTACTTGATCATACTTCTGGTCGGATGAATCCTTGTCATCACTTCTCCCAAAGATGGAGCTGCTTTCCATGAGGTCAGGAGGCGAGGCTGCTACCCGATAATCAACCTGGTGGTGGTACTCAGCAGGAGGGTCTCATGGGAGGGGATCCTCCCTGTGGGAACAGGGATGAATACCCAGGAGAACACAGTATTCTTCACTTCAATTCCCCTCACATACCCCACCCCTGCCTTGTCACCCTATGTACATGTGCCATGTAGAAGTACTAAGACGAAGAAGAACAGGGACTACCTAACTAAGTACTACTCGACATGTACTGGGATGAGGGGGAGGTGCAGAGTAATGTAAAGTCCTCTGGATAACCTGAATGAGCATTCTAGTCATATGTACCCAGGAACCATAAAATGAAAGGAAGGACTTTTCAATCCGGCCCTGGAGTAGCCACAGGCAGGGGAGTGGAGTAGCGAGAGACTGAAACGCTGCAGACCGCAACACCCGAGAGGCGGCAACGGCGTCCTTTGCAGGTCTTAAGGGAGAAGACCTACCTAAAGGATAGCAAAGCAGAAGTCTGGTCACTTGAGTAAGGCGTCCCCAGAAGTCTTGGAGAGACGCGACAATTGCGAGAAACCAGAGGCTGCGGAGCCGAAGACGACACAAGCCCAGGGAAGCCGAAGTGAATAGTGGCAGCCAGAGAACGGAACCTTTGAAACCATAGAAAAAGATATGTGTCAAAAGGCTTTGGGAATCCCTGAGTGCTATGGCCAACATAAGAATAGATTGGAGGATGGACAACTCCATGTAGGGGACGGTGAGGAGACCCATAAGAAAGTGAACCCAGCGTTAGTAACCCAGAGAAGGGATTTCCCGAAGAGGGGTCCGGAGGTGGCCTTAACCTGAAACTGAGAATTAAGGAGGGTGATCGAGGACATCTTCCTCGTCCTAGTTGGCAAGAGGATACCGGCCGACAGTAAAAAAGGGTCTGAGACCCCATAAATAAGAATACAGAAAGTACCTGAAAACGGACCATACTTGGCAGGTTAGTGAACAAAGTGGGTCCGACAAGCAAAGCTAAAGCAGAAGAGATACCCCTAAGTGCAAAAACGGGCCAGGGGACGGGAGACATCCCCCTTGGTGTTTTTATGAATTGTGAATCCAAGTCTGAGAAAAGGCCAGGGGAAGGGAGGCATTCCCCTTAGCATTGTGAACTGTGTTAAAGAGCCTGACAAGGGCAACGGGAAGGTAGACCATTCCCTTGGCATTGTGAACTGTGTTAAGGAGCCTGAGAAAGGCCTGGGGAAGGGAGACATTCCCCTTAGCATTGTGAACTGTGTTAAAGAGCCTGACAAGGGCAACGGGAAGGTAGACCATTCCCTTGGCATTGTGAACTGTGTTAAGGAGCCTGAGAAAGGCCTGGGGAAGGGAGACATTCCTCCTGGCATGATGAACTGTAAACCTAAGCCAAAGAGTGTGAGAACAAGGCCAAGAAATGCCAGGGCAAGGGAGTTATTCCCCCTGGCTTTGAGTGAGGAAAAACACTGTGAGCCCGACACCTGGAGAAGGGAGGCATTCTCAAGAGACCCAATCGTTTAGAAGCAACTATGGACATTAAGGAATGTTGATGTTTGAACCGGAATTTTCCCTTTTGAGTTTGAACTAAGAACTGCACTGTATTTTGACATTTCAACCTGGAACTTTCTTCTGTGCCTTGGAAAGGGATTAAGGCCTGGGGAAGGGAGTCATTCCGTCTGGTAAAGATCCTGCCAAAGACTGGGAACTGTGACCTGTTGTTCAGAAGAAAGGAGCCATTCTTCTTGAGCAAGAAGATCCCCTACTTCAATATCCTGATTGACCCCTTAGTATTTCAGTTGAGGTAGGGAAACCCCTCTAAGAGTTAGGGAGCGGTAGGTCTGCTCATTTATTTCTGGTATAATAAAAGTCTATGCCAACAACCATGCCACCTGTGTGTTGGTTTCCTTCTTCTGCACCCTTACACTCCCCATCAAGGCAGAGTTCAGGCAATGGCAACAACATTTACCGGGCGGCCTACCCAAGGTAGAAGTGCGCACAAATCACAGAACCCTCCAGTACCTATGATCATTATAATGGCTGAACAGCGTTGGGCTCGCTGGGCATTTTTACTCCGGAATTACATATATACCTGGAACGCAAAACAAGAGGGCAGATGCTCTGTCACGAACTTTACAGGAGACAGAAGAGAAGGTCATTTCTTGACTGCTATCGTTTCCTTGTTGAAGCAAGTGCGTCGAGCCACGCTGACCGAACCACAAACCAAGAATCTGTTTCACCAGAAAAATGCACTTTTTAATTTTAAGAAATGACTGTATAGAGCCACACCAGACCTACAGAAGCAAGCAAATCCTTGTTAATTTCCACTACTAGCTGGAAATAAATTCTGGTATAAAAGCCGCCAAAGAACTGGTTGAAAGGCATTTTTGGTGGCTCACGTTAAGGAAACAAGTTCATGAGTATGTAAAACATGCCCTAATTGTGCACTAGTCAAGACGGAGAGATAACAACCGGTGGGGCTGCGCCAACCATTGGAAATACCACTGCACCCATGGCATACCATTGCTACAGATGTTATCATGGATCTCCCACCATCCGATGGATTTACCTACATAATGTTGGTAGTGGACTGCTATACCAAAAAGGCACATTTTATTACCTTGTGCAGCTTGCTTACGGCTAAGGAAATGGCAGACGTGTTCTTTCATGAGGTATTCAGGTTACATGGACTACCAGACAAGATATTGACTGATCGGAGGTCACAATACACCTCTAGATTCTGGACTTCCCTCTTTAAGCTTCTTGGGACAAGACCAGCTTTCAGTTCTAGCTCAATCCAGCAGCCAGACAGAACGTACAAATCAGACACTGGAACAATATCTTAGATGTTAAACGAATACCCTTCAGTCGAATTGGAATCCTCATCGTCCCTCAGCTGAAATAGCCTACAGCAATGCATTACATTCTGCCACTTAACTCAATTCATACTACGGGAACTATGGCTTCCAAGCCAAATTGCTTCCTATGTCTCAAGTAAGACCTAGTAATGTAGGCATTGGTCGAAGTGGATGAAAAGAAGTAGTGGAACTATGTTCCCTGCTGGCCAGCCCCCGCTACCTACAAACCCCATCTCCACTCCCCCTCCCACGTGCAATACATCCTCCAAGCAAATGTGACTGCTGTGCACAGACATGTGAGTGCATACACCTGGCACTTAACACTTCTTGGTGTGATACTTCTCATCAGCACAGACACACATAGGGCGCTGCACTATGGAAATCAGCCTTGAACCCTACTGCTGTCTGGCTGTAACTCATGGCTTTGATTAAACACACTTCGTGTGGTCAGGCTCTCTGCATGCTATGTAAATGTGTTAGGTTTATGACACATCACTAATGGTTTTACATTGGTTGTATTCATTTTAACCTGGTTTCTGCACAAAAGGCAACTGAGGGATTGGTTTCATTTTCATCTCTCTACTTTCACAGATTTATGAGCCCAATGACTTGTGGGACTTGTAGTTGCTTGCCCATAGAGTCACAGGATTCACATTATTTTGTGGTATTGAAATTGCGAATCCGAGATTCTAAGTGGGATTATGTCTTTTCTCTCTCTTTTTTTCCCTGTTATTATTTTTTCTGTTCCTCAGGGGTCATGACTTCTACTGGTCCTGAGGAAGGCGGGATTGCCTACTCCGCCGAAACGTAGATTACTTGTACTTTACTTATACTTGTACGAGTACGACACCCTTTAGATCCATCCTGGTGTCACACGTAGACCCGAGTTCAGCTAGTAGACTTTGAGTTTAGCTAGCAAATTGGAAATGCCCGCAACTGAACTGAAAATTTAAGATTCAGCTACATATGGCTTCAAACATCGAGAGGGGGCCTTTCATTTCCAACATTCACATTGTGTTGATTGTTTAGAGGAAAAAGGTTCCCTTTTTTTCATATGTTCTTTTCAAATGTGTATGAATAATTGTATTTTTGTTTTTCATATGCTCTTTTCAAATGCGTATAAATAATTGTATTTTGTTTTATATGAACAATTGTGTACATTAATATGGACACCCATCTGTTCCATTTGTGTACAGATTGTGTTTGCTCTGGAACTTACTTTTAGTCAATTGTGCTTGGTAATTTATAGACCTCGCTTGTGAGCAATAATAACAAAAAATAATAAAAAAGCTACTTTTGTATTAATTCTTAAACAGAAGTTGGATATGGTGGATTTGAAAGACTTATCCCAATAAAGACTTAGGTGGACATATAAAGTTATAAAAATCATACCTAGGAACTATTTCAGATAGTTTGTGCCATACTCTTGGCATTGAGGAGACTACTATAAATAGAATTTATATGTATGTCTAGTGAACCTGTCAAGACACTGTTTTGTTTTGTGTTTCAGTGATTTCCCAGTCCTTGACAGAGTAGGGAACTACCCTCTAGTACACTACAGTGCACTGAAAGTGCCATTTTCAACTGCTTTCTACACTTTTCTTATCAAAACGAAACCATTCTGGAATGGTTTCTTTTTCAAATAAAAGTATAGGAACAGTCAAACTTAATTTTAAATAGTAGATGAGAACCCGCTCCCAACCACTCCTACCCACTTCGATCACTGAATATAGCAGCAGCTACTGATCTTGTGTCCAGGTTACAGGGAATACATTGCCAGATCTTGGAAAAGCTACACAATGCACAGGACATTATGAGGAAGGTATCTGACAAACAACGTACTTCAGCTCATGCATACCAGGTGGGAGACAATGTGTGACTTTCTACTCGCAACCTGCTAACCCAAAATCTGTCCTGGAAATTGGCGTCTCGGTATGCTGGTCTCATTCGAATCACAGCCTGATTATCTCCAGTGGCCTTCCAGCTTCCATTACCACTGACCTGGAACATGCATCCAGTATTCCACATCTTATTGAAGCATTGTGTCCGGATTGCTTCAGGGGCCACCAACGTTGGCCAGGCCCTCTTATTGTGCTTGATGTGTCCGAGTAGGAAGTCAACGATGTCTGCCATTCCCGTTTCCGCCAAGGCCATGTCTACTTTATGGTACTTGGAAAGGGTATGCCGTCTGTGACAATACCTGGGAACCTACCTCCAACGTCTATGCTCTGATCCTGATTAATTTGGTAGGTGATGATTTGGGCGCCTGTGTAGTTGCGTGGTGGGGACCTTGTGAGCGGGATCACTGCACCCTCCTCCTCCCTTGCATGGCCATCTGCTGCGTCTTTTGCCACCTTCTTCTGTCCCTGACACCCTGTTGCCACTGCAGGCATCGCAGCCTCAACAGCAGTACGTCTGCATGGAGCATCTCCAGCTCCATTGTCAGCTCCATTGTCGCATCAAGAAGTAGCAGTATGGTTTTGTTGGTAAATGTGTTTGGGCAAGGTGTGGCCCTTTTCTGCTCTCCCTATGTACATTGGGTGCACCTTGGTGGATTGGTAGAATCTATGGTCCGTTTACCCTCAGCTCATTTACCAGCTGCTCTGAGGTGTTGGTAATTACACCAGCATTTTGCCGGTGTTCCGGCATATTTGTGCCGGTAATACGGACAAATCCGGACTCGTCATTGGGCGGTGGCCCCGCTGTGAAGGTAATTCTGGCGCAGGAGTCTGAGCATTCTGGTATTCAGTTGTATGGTATTTCCGGCAACAGTGACGGCCTTCAACTCTGGAAAACAGGTACGGGGGAAGAGAGGGAGGAGCAGCTTAACAATTAGTAACATATAGCAAAAAACAAATTAGAGAGTTTAAAAGGGAGTACGTGTCTGTGTTTGACTCTGTCGTTGTTTTGCGAAAAGACACAGAGTTTGGTAGTCAACGGGGTCTCTTTAGGGGCTTTCAGATTGATAAGTCACCATCAGCCCTACACCTAATCGCATCTCTGTAGAAGAGCAGGTCCTGCTGACGAGTGAGGACCTAGGCAGCTACACAGGCGCTCTATGTGTTGCACAATGACCTGCCTGTGCTGCAACTGTTGCACCCAGCTTTTTTTTTTATTTTTATAACTTTATCATTTTCAGAAATTATTTACAAAAACAGCAGCAATTAAAATTTTCCAAAAAGGCCGAATATCAATATTAACAACTTACAAGTTTATCAAGAACTAAATTAACAATTCCTAAAGAATTTGAAACATTTATCAAGTCTATTAGCAGAATATCAACAACAAATTGTCATTAACCCTCTGGCACAATCATTTCGCTTGTATGCCAATTAAGATCCAGAAACCAAAGAAATAAGAAGACAGAACTAAGACAACACAGCGACCACCATGCAACACACATCACAGGAACAGAATACCCAAACATGTATGAACGGGCAAACATCAATTTTGATCAGGACAACATTCACAGAACTCATTGTCATAAACCATATAAATCATTAAAGGGTGACCAAAGATGCAGCTTTGCCTTTTAACAAGAGGAGAGGTAGTTCAAGGTTCCATCTCTCGGAAGTGGCAAACCCATTGCTTGGTAACAGCAGAGAAGTGGATGGAAGGATCGGACGTTTTGCTGCCACATACTTTCAGCAAAGAATTTGAACATTTTAGACAAGCAAAGCTTTGGGCTAGTTCAAACTCTTCGATTTTAGAGAGTTTTAAAGTACCTTCCAGAAACAATGTGCCCATATTTCTTTTGGCATGGTTGCCCAGAATGGCTCTGCTCATAATGTTCACGCTGTGCCCCCCCTACGAGCCCAGGCTGTACACATTAACCTGGTCTGCTATAAACCCGTTTGTTATTTCTTTTGTTGCTATTTCAGAAATCCGCCCATGTTGGAACTGCGGCCTCCTCTTATTGGAGAATTGAAGAGTCACTGGCCTAATGGGCTAGGATTCATTACTGGGCCCGGGTTTCAATCAAGGGAGCAGCGGGATATGCCACGAGCCTCGGAGGAGAGGCAGAGCCTCTCGCAGGCTTAACAGCATCCTGTTTGGAGAATAATGGCCTTTTTAACACCACTGCTGAAGAGCGAATAGGTACATTTGCAGTAAAATGTACACTTCTTAAATGTGTGCTCCGGCGTAACACCACCTCTCGGTGGATATAAATAACACGTGTGATGCCACCCTTTCCACTGGGTTTTCATTGGGTAGTGATTTTCAAGATGCAACAGATAAAACTGATGGCTTTAAGGGCATCTTTTTAAGGCAGAAGCCTGAGCAGGCCAACTCCAGGCTGGAGCAAAGGAGAAAGGCACACCTGAGGCCGAAGGGCAAAGCATTATTACAAACGAGCAAAGGCAATGGGTCTGCTTTTTGAAGTTGTTCATTGCATTTTTAAATTAAGACAAAATTGTGTGTTGGCTCCATAAAGAAATCCCCAGTAAAAAATAAAAATAAAAAGTGCCAATCATCACGTGACGATTATTACTCGCCTCAGCTGCCTGATTACATGCTTCCAACATTTTACATTGGCATCTGAGGCACGAAGACATAACATGCTTTTCAGCTTTTCATCCTGCAGCATATTGTTAAATCACACATTGACAAGAATTAAGTTTAACACAGCGGTACCGCTCCAAAACAGGATAAGACCATACATGATGCAAGGTCCTGTCTAGGCACTGGCGTAACAGGGGCCTCCGCACCCCACGCGGAGTGGTGGTCCCCGCGACCACATGTTCTGGAAGGGGCCCCACTTGAAGTAAAAAAAAATGTTTTTTTTTTTTTTACATTTTCTTTTTGAATTCACTCAGCATTTCTAAAGAAATGATTTCTGTAATCGAAATAATTTCTTTATGAAGGCAGAGTGAATACAAAAAGTCGGGTGGCTACCCCCACCCCATGACATGAAGATGCTAGGCTGGAGGCCTCCATGTCATGGGGTGGGGGAAGCCCTATGACTTCAAAAATAAAAAGTTTATTTTTGAAATCACTCTTCCTTCATAAAGAAATTATTTCCGTTATGGTTCAGTCCTTAACGGAAATAATTTCGTTATGAAGTCAGAGTGACTTCAAAAAGAAACAATGGCCCTCATTACGAGCATGGCGGTAGCCGTGACTGTATAACAGGCACGGCTACCGCCATGCTCGCTAACGGCACCGCCTCCCGCGATTGGGCAATAACCGGCCCGTTACAAGATGAGTGGGCCGGTAATTGCCCATTCGCGGGTGGCGGTATTGCCGGGCTCCCGATCCCCATTCTGCCGGGCTGTCAGGAACCCGCGAACAGAACTCGTAATGCGGCGGGACGGTATGAACGATGCCGGTGCCTTACCGGCACCGTTCATACCGTCACCGCCAGGGTCCTAATGAGGCCCAATGTATTTTTGAAGTATTATGGCTCCCCTCAACCCATGACATGTGCGTGTGTGAGTGTATGGTGAAAGAGTACACACAAATGTATGGGTGGCTTGGTATGCGTTTGTGTGTGTACGGTGAAAGGATGTACACTGAAATGTATAGGTGGCTGCCTGGTTGTGCCTGTATGGTGAAAGCGTACACACTTAAATGTATAGGTGACTGTCTGTGTGAGGGTATGGTGAAAGGGTGCACACTTAAATGTATAGGTGACAGCCTGTGTGAGTGTATGGTGAAAGGGTGCACATAAATATATGGGTGCCTGGGTGTGTGTGGTTGTGTGGTGAAAGGTTGCACACTTAAATGTACGGGTGGCTGCATGGGTGTGCCTGTATGGTGAAAGGGTGCACACTTAAATATATGGATGGCTGGGTCTGTGTGTGTATATATGGTGAATGGTGTGTGTGCTTGTGTTCAGGGCCGCAACAAAACCTACATTTCAGGGGGGCTAACTTTAAAATGCTGGGAGAGGTGCTAACTTCACGTGTGGTGGGGAGGAGCACACTTATTTGTGTGAGGGCATCTAACTTCTTTACACATTTTAATGAGGTTATTCTACTGCAGCTTCAATGTTACAAGCAGTTAACTCTCTCCTTTATGTCTGAAAGTACCTACTTATGGGCTGCTGTGAGAATGACTGGTCTCCTGCATCCGCTCTACCCTTCCAATCACTCCCCTGGCATGCAAGTACTAAACCCACATCACAATTTCAATTGCTTAAAAAAATTGGCATTTGAATGCAGGTACTAACAGTAAAACTATGTACATTAGTAATTGCCCTTGTGGCAAAACCCAGGTGCCGTTTAACATCTGTATCCTTTTCTGTACGGCAACTGCTCTGAAGGTCAGCCAGGTCAAGTCAACATAGCCCACAATTTCAGTGAGGGGGGGGGCTGAAGCCCAGTCAGTTCAATGGTGTTCCACCACTACGTGTGTTTAATGCCTTGATTACTTATTGGTAATCTTCTTTACACCTAGCCCTTTTCTTCCTCATCCCAGTACTTGTGTATGAGGCAGTACTTGTGTATGAGGCACTATGCATCATACACAAGTACTGGGATAAGGTAGAGGTACATGAAGGTAATGCCTGGCTTAGCTACCTGCAATCTTCATTACTCCTAGTCCCACTCTTCCTCCAGTACTTACCAGTGAGCCAAGGAGCCACATACGTAAGCACTGGGACAGGGAGGCGGGACTGATGTAATTCTGGGTCAATGAGCGGATTTTGGAGGGTGGGTTAGGGGATGGGAGGGAGAAGGGATGTGTGGGGGGGTGGGGTTGTGCAATAAATCATAATGGTCCATGCTAAACAGGCATGATATGTGGTATTCTCCAGCATGGGGTCTGGCATGGATTCACATGCTCATGAATATTCCCCGTCGTCAGGCTGGGAATCCTCGGTAAAGAAAAAACCAGTATCAGTTTCGTTTCTGATCTGTCTTTCGTAGTAATAACCAATCACTGGTCTCTGCGTCATACTGACCACAGCCAATGACTGCCCTCTACCTAAGCACCGCCTCTGGCAGCCATCTTCAGATTTTTACCGCACGTTCATGTGTTGGGATCCTCGTGCTATTGCTCTCGAGCGTTAGTGCTATTTTTTCACGTTTTTTCTCAAAAACTTCGTTTTTTCGGTCAAAAGAGCCTCAAGCTCCACCGACTCTCCATCCGATCAACGGGGACCCGTGTCGGATTCGTCTGCGCCCCTCAAGGGTGAAGATTTCGTCGAGCTACGCTTTTGGAGGACTCCAGAAGTTTCTCAGGCCCGGTCATGGCCCAGGAGAAGGGAAGCTCGACGCCCGGAAAGCTGTTCAGGGTCTGCCCTGGATGCCAGCTGCAGAACGTCTTCAAGGAGGACGAACACTCTTTTTGTCTTTACTGCCTACATGAGGACAAGACGCACGTGGAGAAGGACTGTGCGTTTTGCGGCAACATGTCGGAGCGGACCATGAAGGACCGCCATCAACGTCTCGCCAACTGGCTGGAAGGGAAGAGCCCGTCCGGCGAGAAGAAGAGGAAGAAATCCGAGCGGTCTTCTAAGACCTTTGAGGACGCCCCGGCGACGGGGGTCCAACATAAGGCCAAGCACCGCGAGTCCGCTGGCACCGGGAGCGCCGAACGGTCGGGCTCTACGGGCGCCAGGCTGGGCGCACCCTCCCCGGCACCATCAACCACGAGCCAACGCTCTGGGTCGGGTAAGAGGAAGGCCGAGCACCCGGCGAGGCTCCTAGAGAGGCCCCGGTCGAGCTCGAAGGCGGAGGGGGAGCGAGGCAGTGTCCCCCCCTCAAGGATAAGGCGGTGAGCGCACCTAAGGTGGTGAAGGCCTTAATCCATCCGGCCAAGCCCTCTATCGAAACTGTCGCGGCGGCCCTGGCTCGGCCTGTGGAGGCTACACCAGTGGTGGCGACCTCGGGGCTCAGAGTCTCCCTGCCACCTCGGAGGGAGTCCTCTTTTGTGCCCATCGATAGGACCCCCGTGAAATCCCCCGTGGGGAAGAAAAAGGGGGGGCAGGGCGTCGTCGTAGATTCGGCCTCAACCTCGGAGGAGGAGCTGGTCGAGGTCTTAAGCCACGGCCTCGGCGTGGAAGAAGACCGGCCCGTCGGGATGGATCCCGACGCAGGTGACGACGACATCGTCGAGGGTACCGACGGGGCCCCTGATCGCCCGTCGGATTCCCCTCTGCCAGCGCCGCGAGACAACTCGGCGGCCATTTTGTTGGCTATACAGTCCTTATGCTCAGAGATAAGGACGAGACTACCGTTGCCGACGGGACCTCTCCCGTCGGGGGACCCAGAACCGGGACCTTCTGGTGTTCCCCCTACCAAGAAAAGAAGGATCCACCCTCCGCCTCCTTTTCAGCCGTCGCGCCCCTTCCAGCCCTCCTCCCCGTCCACCCGAGGGGATGATACAGGGACTGACACGGCAGCGACGGGTACGGACGACGAGGTATACGACGAGGATGTACCGTCGTCGCCTCCCACCAGGGCTTCTCCGCCCGACGAGATTGGATCGTTCCACTCCATGATCACCAGGGCATCCGAGCTTTTCCAACTCTGCCCTGAGGAGAAGAAGAAGGAAGGTTTCCTTTATCAGCGGCGCGAGGCCAAGAGGAAGACGGTCCTCGCAGTGCCTCTATTGGACGACATTTGGGATGAGGGCCTCACCCTCCTCAAGAACCCTTCCACGACGCCAGCTAGAAGAGACCGGTACGAGAAAAAGTACCGGGTCCCGGACACGGCCCCCCTGTGCCTCCGGGCGCAGCCTAACCCGGACTCTGTCGTCTCCGCGGTGGCCAGGAAAAAAGCGGGGGGGGTGCGGCCTCCACATCGACTTCCCCACCGGACGGCGAGGGAAAGAAATTGGACGCTATGGGACGCAACGCAGAGTCATCTCGTCTGCAGCGACGACGATTAAAGCGGCCAACGCCTTGGCTATCGTGGCCCGCTACAACAGGGAGCTCTGGTACGAACTGGCTCCCCTGCTGGACTTCTTGCCGGACGACAAGAGGGCAGAGGCCCTGGAGATCCTGCAGGAAGGCGAGGTGGCTTCGGACCACGCCATTACCGTTGCGACGGACATCGCCGACACTGGGTTCCGCCAGTTGGGCAACGGCGTTTGCCTTAGGCGGCGTGGATGGCTCAAGGCTACGGACTTCCGTCAAGACGTTCAGACCAGAGTCCTGGACATGCCCTTCGATGGGAACAACCTGTTTGGGAAAACAGTGGACGATTCCCTTCAGGCCATTAAAGCGGACACCGAGACGGCCCGGGCCCTTGGAGTTCTGCAACAACGACGGACGCCCTTTCGGAGCAGCAGAGGCAAGGGCGCCTCCAAAGGTTCCGGCGGCGGTTTCTCCACCTACCGTCAAGCGGCCCGCTCGTCATCTCAGGAGGCCTACAGAGGACGAGGCAAGTCTGTCGCCAAGGAGGTCAAGGCGGCAAAGCCTCGTCGAAGCAGGATTGAACCAGCCGTGGGGTCGGGCCCCCACCGAAGCACCCCGGTGGGAGGCCGGCTGGCGAGCTTCGTCAGCGTGTGGGAGTCCATCTCCACCGACAGTTGGGTGCTGGACGCCTTGTCCCGGGGCCACGCGCTCGCGTTTCAAAGAAGGTGTCCGCGCGTCCCCCCCGTGGCCAGGAAAGAACTTCACGTCCCTCAACTTCTCCTGGAGGTAAAGGCTATGCTCAGGAAGGGCGCCATCGAACTCGTCCCAAAGAGGCTTCGGGGCTCCGGAGTTTACTCGAGATACTTCCTCGTGAGGAAGAAGACGGGGGGATGGCACCCCATCCTGGACCTGCGACGTCTGAACAAGTTCATCAAGGCGCAAAAGTTCCGGATGGTCACCCTCCAGCACGTCCTGGGTCAGCGGGAGGAAGGAGACTTCCTGTCGTCGTTGGATTTGGAGGATGCCTACTTCCATATTCCCATCCTAAAGGGGCACCGAAAATTCCTCAGGTTTGTGGTCCAAGGGCGTCATTACCAGTTCAAAGCCCTCCCCTTCGGACTACGGTCGGCACCCAGGGTGTTCACCAAGTGCCTTGCACCGGTGGCGGCGCAGCTGCGCCGCGAAGGGATCCACGTCTACCCCTACCTGGACGACTGGCTCATCCGAGCCAAGACGAGGGAGCTCGCCGTGGTTCACACTGCAAGGACCGTCCAACTTCTCACGGACTTGGGATTCTCCGTGAACTATGGCAAATCCCACCTGGTACCCGCGCAAGACGCTCTGTTTCTGGGAGCGAGGCTCAACACAGTGTCCCTTCTGGCCTCCCCGTCGGAGGAGAGGACCAGGACCATCCTGGGCAAGGTGCAGCGGATGTTGGTGGCCGACGCGGCCAAGGTGAGGTCCATCAAGTCCCTCCTCGGAATGATGTCTTCCTGCATCTACCTCATTCCCATGTGCAGGCTCCGGATGCGCCCGTTGCAGGAGTTCCTGGACACGCGCTGGATCTAAACGACGGGCAGCTTCGAGGAAAGGATCACACTCGACGAGAGTTTCCGACGAGCGATCCGGTGGTGGGGCACCCGCGCGCATCTGACGGCGGGCATGGACTTCCAGACCCCAGCCCACCAGGAGACAGTGACCACGGATGCCTCCCTGGAAGGGTGGGGAGCACACACCGAAAATCTGCACGCAAGAGGCCTTTGGCTCCTGACGGAGAAATCCCTACATATCAACGTCCTGGAGCTCCGTGCAGTGTTTTGGGCCCTCAGGTCCTTCCTTCCATCCCTCAAGGGCAAGGTGGTGAGGATCTTCACCGACAACACCACCACCATGTTTTACATCAGGAAACAGGGCGGAACCAGGTCCCCAGCACTGTCCAAGGAGGCGCAGGACCTGTGGCATTGGGCCGTCGCCCAAAGGATATTTCTGGTGCCGTTTCATCTGGCAGGGATAAAAAACACCATCGCCGACTCGCTCAGCAGGGAGCTGCGCTCGTGCCACGAGTGGGAGCTACGGCAGGATCTAGTGGATCGCCTCTTCCGACGGTGAGGCACACCCCAGATCGACCTGTTCGTGACGGCGACGAACTCCAAGTGCCTGAGGTTCGCCAGCAGGCTTCCACAGGCGAGGAGCATGGGCGATGCTTTCTCGTTCCCCTGGGAGGGCCTGTTCCTCTACGCGTTCCCTCCTTTGCCACTGCTAATCCGGCTCGTCAACCAGCTCAAGAGGTCACGGTGCAGGATGATCCTCGTCGCACCTGCGTGGCCGAGGCAGATATGGTTCCCGGACCTTCTGGACTTGTCAGCGTCCCCGCCAATCAAGCTGCCGGTGGCGCGGATCTACTCTCCAGGGAAGGAGGCGCCATCCTCCACCACGACCCGAAATCGCTGAACTTGCAGGCCTGGCTCCTGCAGCGCTAGAGTTTGGAGGATACGACATACCGGCCGACTGCAGAGAGATTCTTGCAAAGGCCAGGGCGTCCTCGACTCTTAAATGCTACGGACACAAATGGAAGAGGTTCTCTGTCTGGTGCCACGCACAGAAGATTAACCCTCTACGGATTACGGCTCCCCAAGTACTGCCGTACCTGCTGACGCTGGCCAAAGCTGGACTGGCACACGTGTCCATCAAGATTCATCTTGCTGCGATCTCCCGATACACCAGAACCACGGGGCGGACGTCCTTGTGGTCTGGTGAAAGAGTTCATGAAGGGACTGTTCAGATCGTTCCCGCCGGTGAAGGCTCCGGCCCCGGCGTGGGAGCTCAACGTGGTGCTGACCAAGCTCATGGGACCTCCGTTCGAGCCTCTGCACTCAGCTCTGTTGAAATTTCTGTCGTGGAAAACAGCGTTTCTTGTGGCCATCACCTCCGCACGACGAGTGGGAGAGATCCAGGCCCTTTCCTGCAAGGCCCCGTACTTGACTTTTCACGACACGAGGGTAGTGCTCAGGACGCACCCCTCCTTCATGCCCAAGGTACCGTCGGACTTCCATCTCAACGAACCCTTGGTGTTGCCTGTGTTTTTCCCGTCGCCTTCGTCGCCGGCTGAGAGGACTTTGCACTCGCTGGATGTGGCTAGAGCGCTGAAGTTCTACGTAGACAGCACGAAGTGTTTTCGGAAGACGTCACAACTCTGTGAACTTTGGACCTGTCAATCAGGGGAAGGCTCTCTCGAAGGCTTCCATTTCCAGATGGCTCTCCGGCTGAATCATGTACTGTCACCGGTTGGCAAACCGACCGCTGCCTGGCCGTCCGAGAGCCCATTCCACCAGAGCGATCGCAGCTACCACGGCGTTCCTATCTGGTGTGCCCCTGCTGGACATATGCAGGGCTGCTATGTGGAGGTCGACGCACACCTTCACGAAATTCTACTGCGTCGACCGGGATTCCAGGGAGGAGTCCAGGGTCGGCCAAGCAGTGCTGCGCAACCTGTTCGCCTGAGGTGAGCCTGGTGAGGAGGTAAGATGCTTAATGTTGAGTTTGATGTAATGCTTAATGTTGAGCCTTTGCCATCTCCCGTGGTTGTGCATGTGTGTACTGCTATGTATTCTTTATTCATGAGCATGTGAATCCATGCCAGACCCCATGCTGGAGAAGGAACAAGTTACTTACCTGTAACTGTTGTTCTCCAGCATGGGTCTGGCATGGATTCACATGCGAACCCTCCCGCCTACCCCTCTGCGGCTCTTCACTTGGTCATACTGCCACTTCACGTGCTTCCAAATCTGAAGATGGCTGCCAGAGGCGGTGCTTAGGTAGAGGGCAGTCATTGGCTGTGGTCAGTATGACGCAGAGACCAGTGATTGGTTATTACTACGAAAGACAGATCAGAAACGAAACTGATACTGGTTTTTTCTTTACCGAGGATTCCCAGCCTGACGACGGGGAATATTCATGAGCATGTGAATCCATGCCAGACCCATGCTGGAGACCAACAGTTACAGGTAAGTAACTTGTTCCTTAGAGGCTAGAGAGGCATTTTGGTGCTGCCAGTCTAGTCATTCCTCAGTCTGGTATGACTTTTTTTAACTGGACATTTCGGATAAAGCAGTCCTGCTAAGTGTAATTACCGGCCTAGACTGGCATTTGGGTTCTGCCAGTCTAGCCGTTTCTTACTGCGGCACTGTATATTTTTCTGGGCATCTGTGATAAAATGATATGTTATGATATGATAAGTCATATATAACGCACCTGTACACAAGTGTTTTTTAGGCACGACAAGACAAGAGAAGGAAAACTGAGGGAGGACAAGACAAATGATCTTACTAAGCCTTGTGTCATTCAGATCGTGCAAGTGCGAGAATGAGAAGTGCAAGGGGAAAGGGAGGAGGGAAGTGCAAGGGAGAGGGGAGGGGAAAACAGGGCAGCAATACTCTGAGTAAGTGCCGCCAGGGCAGCGCGGCTCTGGGTAGTGCAAGGAGAACAAGGGACTATAGGGTTACAGTTACAGCCCCTAAATGCGTGGTAGGCCTGTAGGCAGTGCAAGGGTGACTGATCAAGAAAGAGCCTGGACTCAGTGAGACAGAGGGTAGCCAAGCAACCAGTTGGCACAGCGGACAGGTAGGTCAGCAGGGGAGAGAGAGAGAGAGAAAGCAGAGGAGAAGAGGAACGTTTCGAGCTCCTTCCAGAACTTCAGATGGTCCGGCTCAAGTTTGGGAGGGTCAGGGGGGCCATTTCGGAGGGAGGCGCCTGCAGGGGAAAAGGATCTACCCCTCCACTCTCTGCCTGGAGAAGTATCAAACCCTTAGTGCTCGAGAAGGAAGGTATTTTGGAAGAGAGCGATGGATGTAGTGCAGATACCAGCCCCAGAAAGCCTTGTGGACAATGAAAAGGGTCTTGAACTTGATCCTTGCAGCCAGTTCACCGAGAGCCAGTGGAGAGATTTCATGGCTGGAGAGATAAAGTCCCTGGGCTTGAGGCCAAGGATAAGTGTCCTGTTCTGGATTAGTTGCGGAGGGTGGAGAGTAGAGGAAGGCAGATTGAGAAAGTGGCTGTTGGAGTAGTCCAGCCTAGAGAGAACCAGAGTTCTGGAGACAATGAGCTTCCTGGGGACAGTGAGAAATAGAAGAGTCCCTTTGAGGAGGTGCAGCTGGTAGTGGGATTTCCTGGCGACGTTTGAGATGTACGGAGAGAAAGAGAGAGTGGAGTTGAAGATGACACCAGGAATGAGCGAGAGTTGAGTGTAGGCTGAGAGGAGCCTGAAGGAAAGCTGAGTGTCATCCGCATAACACTGTATGTTAGAGGAGAAGGTAGAGATCAGGTGGGTCAAAGGGGCCAAGTAGAGGTTGAAAAATCAGGGTGAGAGGATAGAGCCCTGGAGAACGCCACATGTGGAGAGAGGTGGAGGAGTGAAAGGGACAAAGTTGGACCTGGGAGGGGCAGTCCAAGAGGAAGGGGGTCAGCCACTCCAGGGCCCGATCCATGATGCCCAGGTTCTCACAGAGTCAATTGATCAGGATGGCATGGTTGACCTTGTCGAAAGCAGAGGACAGTTCCAGGATGATGAGGACAGAAGGAATGCTGGAATCAAGGTTAGAGATCAGATCTTCACAGGTGTTCAAGAGAGCAGTTTCCGTGCCTCTGGCAGCTCTTAAGACAGATTGTTGGTCATAGAGACAACCAACAGATTCAGTGTGGAGTGTAAGCTGGCAGTTGGCCAGCTTTTCCAAGAATTTGGGAGCAGGGAAAGTTCCAGTGGCAAAAGAATGATTACAGAAATCGGCCAAGGCTGGATCGTGTCAATGTGGTCCTTGATGGTTCTGGAGGAGCAGGCGAGCACCTGTTTCGATGACACTTCCATTGATGGGACTTGTCTAGAAACCTTGTCAGGTGTTATAGAGAAAGAGGAGAAAGGAGGAAGAGAGGGAGAGATGGCCAAAGGGGGCCGAGAGAGGGAACGGGAGAGGAAGAGGAGATAGTGGACAGGATGTCCTGAGTTTTAGCGGAGAAGCGAGAGGCCAAAGCCGTACAGAGGTCCTGTTGAGGGAACAGGAGAGGTAGAAACCGCAACAGGATTGGCCAGTTCCTTGCAGATTTAAAAGAGTTTGGCCGTGTTGTTAGAGGCCATAGAGACGCAGTGTTGAATGTGGGCTCTCTTCTTGATGAGTCTTATTGCTTTAGCTGGCATTTTGGTGCAACCAGTCTAGGTATGTCTTAATGTTACTGTAATGTTATTATGTGTCTACACGGGTCTACATTGTGCAGCCAGTTGGACATGTTCTCATTGTGGGATGGCATTTTTAATGGCAAAGCATTAATGTTCATGTGCACTGTTGGTGACTTGCATGTTTTGGATTGCTGTTACCCTACACAACAATAGCAAACACTGTGGCTTTTTAGTCAATTTTTCTCAGAAAGTGTGCTGTATATTGCATTAAAACACATATTTATATCTTTCTCCTAGTGCAGTGTGTGGCGTACCCCTTCAGCAACACGTTTGTGCGTATTGCGCAAGCGTGGTAATCTAGAGCGGCACAAAGTGTGGCGTGACTCGTGATTTGTTGCCGAGTTGGGGGGGCCCCCTCAGCATGGCTTGCAGAGGGACCCCCAGAGCTTGTGTTACGCCAGTGTGTCTGGGAGGGTATTTACTGCGTGATAGTTTGTTTTCAGCAACATGAGAATATTGTGATGTATCAAGACTCACCCCCTGTTTACCAGCCAATCCTATGGAATGTTGCTATAAACATTCATGGCCAAAGAGCAGTTAGACTGCATACAGTGTATAATATTGTACATTTTTTATTTGCTGATTATTTTATCCTCAAAATTAGGCCACAGTTGTAATTAACTTTGCCATTTTCACTAAATCCTTACTACCACCTGTGCCCACTCCACCATCAACACTCCCTCTCGTCTGCGCCGCCCGTTCCCCTAATAATATACATATTGGGCCTGATTCATGGAAGTGTTTTATAGTGGCGCAATCCCATAGGAAAATGTTCCATGAATCAGGCCCATTATGCCTACTCATTGTTTTTTTATTTTTAAAACAACACAAACCATTCTGCTGTCCAGTTCACGTCTATCTATATATTTTACTCCTGGTGTGCATCCGTTCTTAATGCGTTGGCTTGACCGCACTGATTCAAATTAAATTCTTGCCATGTTGGTTTCACCCGTACCTCAGAAAGCAGAGAAAGATGTCCTGCTCGGTAGTGTCAATGTATAATCTTGAAGTCTAGGTGGTCCTGCATGTACTGTTGCCTACTGTGAAGGCATCATGAGGCAGACAAAGACAACAGGTTCAAGTTGGGTATATAAAGTTTTATTAACTTTAAAATGCAGGATGGAGTAACACCTAACTTTCCCTATTCTAAGGTGGGATTTCCCTACTAAGGATAGTCTGTTTTAGGAAGTCCCAAACCTATATTTGTCTTCACGTCTAACTGTATACAATGTGTAGGCATGTTAGCAACACAAATAAATAGTGTTCACAGTAACGTTTGGAGCATCGCCCAGCTCCCAGCTTGTAATGAGCTTCCCTTCCCAAAGAATTCAAATCTTCCAGCTTTTCAAAACAACACAATTCCTTCTGAGACTTCCCAGCTCTTAGGATATTGTTCCTTCACTAATTCACATAGGCAGTTCAGTCTCTTGGCTTCAAAACATATAAGAGGTTTTTCTAAAACACAAGCTTCTTTATTGGGGCTTTTAGTGGCTCATATACAGGGGTGCACTTGGTCTAGGCACAGTTGGCAGACCATATGGTCCACCCAATACAGGTCACGCAACCGATACCCCTTCTTGGCTGCTTCTCCACCAACACTATGCCACTGTTTCAACGTGCAGTGATGCTTGCTTTATTCACCTGTGTCAAACTCTTCTGATACAGTATTGTGACTTGTTTGGCCACAATACGTTTGTTACACTTTCTTGCATTCTCCTGGCTCTTGCCAATGCTTGTTTCCCCATGATACACAGTTCCTTGGATTCTTTTGGCTGTTGCCAATGCTTGGTTTTGCATGTAATGCAGTTCTTTGTATCATGCAGATTCCACCAACTTTCACTCTGCTCAATATTCAAGAGTGCCCAAAACTTGCTTTCAATTTGATCAGTATTCAAAAGTACTTAATTTGGCTTTCACTTCATTCAGTATTCAAAAGTACTTGTAATGACTCTCACTTCGTTCGGTGTGCAAAGAAACGCTTGTTTCTATTTATTTATTTCACTTATAAAGCGCCCTAAACCCGAGGGCATCAATGCGCTGTTACAAACCAGTTACACACATTAGAGAGAAAAAGGGAGAAAGAAAGAAAAAAGACAATCAGCAGGAATAGAAGGGCGAGTTTCTATGTAAATCAATGTTCATTATTTGCTTTTCATATTTGCCAGCCAGCCCGGTGTTCCCCCTTCTTGGTACACTCACCGGTTGGACCTTACGGCTCTTCTGCGAGGTCCTCTGCCGCCATGAGTTCTCTTTGCCCTGTGCGGTACCTCGAAGTTTCTCCCAGCGGCTTCCCATGGCTCCGCTCACCCAGCGAGGCTCCACCGCTTCTAAAAAAAACAGCTTTTCCTCTCTCTTCCCATCTAACTGCCACCAAATCTCCAACACCTGCTTCATTGCTAAACTAATTGACTGTGCGGCTTATAAGCAACTTAGTCTCTTCACAGAAGCCAATAATCTCCTCGGCCCTGCCCAATTGGGTTTCCGACCCCTCTGTGGAATGGAATCCTCTCCGGTCTCCATCTGGGATGACCTAAAAAGAACCGCTGACTCTGAAGGGTGTGCTGCACCCATCCTCCTGGATCTGTCCATGGCCTTTGACACAATCGACCACATGATACTGAGGAACAGGCTCATCACCCTAAGCATCAAAGACTCTCCCCTTTATTCTCACTAATAACGCATTGAAACTTTAACAATGGTAACATTGGCACTATACAAGTGACAAGTACTATACAATACAATAAAGACTTGTACCTTTCTTAACACTAAGGATTCATTCTTGTACATATTTGCCTAAGTATCCTCAGTATTGTACATCCATGCAAAAATGTCAGTTATCACTGGTATTAGCAACATCCAATATCATGAAGGCCATATGCTCATTTCTGGCTAAGAAATATTTGTGCAACATTCACGCCTTACCTTCAATCTCTGAGACAACTGAAGTAGCTGCTCTACTCAGTGCTTGCTTGAAAGTGTTATGCTTAATGGCAAAGCTTAAAATCCATACATATCTAAAACCCTCCAACTAAGCGAGGCCCCCAGTTTAAAAATGTAGAAATACCACCTGCAAAACCATGTACAGGCTTAGATGATATTAAACAAACCAGAGGAAAGTTCACATAGATTACAGCACGTTATTGCTTTACTGTCCAGTGCCCTTATAACCTCCCCATGCAGCATTTACTTATTTCTTTACCATCTGTGAAAAAAACAGAGGTTGTTTCACTCCCTGAACCCGGATATCCCTTACTCAGGTGGCCAGGGCATGGCCATTGCCTTTGGATCCAGACCCTGGAGATGGACAAGTGGGGGAGGATCACCTGGGTGAAGGGTCCTCGGGGAGTGGGAGAGGAACGGCCAAAGGCGTGGTATCCCCCTTTCCAAATACCCCTGTCCCGTCCTATTTAATAGGATATTCCAACTTGCCAGACCCCCACTTTCTTCACAAACATTGTGCCAAGGACTAGGAGGTCTGAGGCTGAAAGAAGTACCGCCCATGCAATACATTGGACATAACCCACTAATAAGATCAGGCAGGGTCAAGCACTTGATCTTAATTACAAATAACTGGTACCTATTAGCTCTCTCCACATGGTTAAAAGGTGGAACACTGAGACACACCTTGGGCAAGGAGGTGAACGAGAAGTAACAGTTCTTCCAGGGTGGAGGTGAACCAGGCGGCGCACAGCGACAGACTGAGGGACACAACCGAGATACCGAGAAATCTGGACACTCCGGCCAGAGATTGTGACCTCTGAAGAGCCTTGAAGGTTGCGCAAGGATGCCCAGCTAGAGAAAAGAGACAAACCTCTTTAGTGTTTTAAGGATACCAGCCAGCCTCCCAGATGAACGGCAGAGTTGGGGAGGTGCAGCGGCAGTTGTAGTATCAGCCTTGATCAAAGCCGTGAAACACGAAAATGAATTAGCATAGCCGGTGAGTTGATGAAAGTCCTCCCTGTGTTAAATGAAACTTGACGGAAAGAGTATCCAACGAATGAAGGTTGCGCTTGGGCCGATATGCCGCAAAAGAAATCTCAAAGCACTGTAAATAATTTTGAAATAAAGATACAAAGTAAACAAAGAAGATTGCCCAATGGAAAGTCTCTGTGAAATGTCTGATGCCTTAGAGGCGGCGGGAAGAGAAAGAAACTGAGATGCAAGATTTGAACTGTTAGATTTGATCCCGGCAGAGGGAAACCTGGATGTGAGAGATCTTTGAACATTGAAATAAGTACTGTGCTCGAAACTACATTTACCAAGAGGCCTTGGTGTAGGAGATAAAAAGTGACGTTTGAGGAAAAAAACGTCTAAGTGGTCATGCCGAGGTAAGAGCAAAAGCCTTGCAGTTTAGAAAGTCTTCGACAACGGAAGGAAAGTGAAAGGAGGCTTGAGCCCAACAGAGGGATGCCTATGGAGGTGTGATTGAAGTTTGGTGAAGGAAACCCCACAAATCCGGCAGAGGGAAAACTGTAGTGAAATTTGCTAACCAGAAGGAAACAAACTTTTGTTGAACCATAGTACAGGCTAAAAGGTGACCTGGGCTGGAGTGAGAGAAATCTTAGAGGTCCCACGGTTTAAAATAGTGACTTTTCGTGGAAGGCCAAGTGGGCCTTGGTCCATGAAACAAACTGCATCCTTGTGTCCGAAGCCAGAGTGTGTCGCAAGGTCCAAGTGTGCCACATTACACCGTGCTTCAAAATGTGGCGAACGTAGTTTACTCAGCCAAACTGACATTTCTTTTGAACACTGATTTTCCTTTTTTCATTACACATTCCCTTTACACACCTATTGTATTAGAAAGAGGGCAGGCATTAGGTTTATTAGTATAGGTCATTTTATTTTGACTAAGGACTGACTAGGACTGTATTTTCTTTTTGTTTGATGGTCAATAATACTCCCATCTTAGTTATAGGGCAGGATAGGAGATTTCCAACCCCTTTTAAACAATCAATAAAGGTTTTGAAACTTGCTGCTCTTGTGCCAGTGTCTACTTATGATACCATGCATACCTCACGGTTCACTTATGCCAATTGGACTGGTGCCACACTTACTGGTGAGAAGGAGGCAAGAGAAAGAACTGGAGACCAAGCACAAGATAGAGAGGCCACAAGATAACCAAAAAGGGACATGTGGAGGGATAAAAGATGGATGAAGCTATAGCGGGTGTGAGACGGAGACTGATAGATTTTGACTTAGACGCTGATTGGGAAGAGAGACTAGGATGAGGATTGGGATTAGGGCGAGGACTGGGACTAGGACGAGAGACTAGTACTAAGATTAGAGACTAGTATTGGGGCTAGGACCAGCATGTGAAACTAGGACTAGATATTGGGATAATAATTAAGTACTAGGGATGAGGGATGAGAGTCTAGGGACAAGAAGCTAAGGCAATGGACAAGGAGGAAGATGAAGAACTCGGACAAGGCGGAGCGAGGTCTAAAATGAGGAAGAGGGAGACAAATGACATAGAGACTAGGAGGGAGAGAAGGATGATTGACACGAGTAGCTGGGATACGGGACTTGCACAAGAATGGCATATTACGATGAGGGACCAGGATGAGGATGATGGACTAGGAGGCATGGCTAGAAAGACAGAGGAAGAGGAGAGACTATAGTGAGAGGCTATGACAAAGAGGAAAGACTGGGACTAGAATGAGATACCAGGACTGAGTGTAGGACTAACGAGAGACAAGAACAAGATATTGTGACTAGGATGAAGTACTAGGGATGAGGAACCAGGGACAAGTGACTAGGGCAATGGATGAGAAGATAAGGATAAGAGACTGAGGAAGAGGCACTAGGACTGTAGCAATGGATGGGGGACAGGTAAAGGAGGAAGACTAGGATGGGGACAAGGGACTATGAAGACTTGGAGAGTGACTAGCATCAGGGGTGAGAAAGGGTTACTAGGACAAGAACAACAGACTTGATTGAAGATGAGAGACTAGGTTGAGGGACTAAGAGAAGAAACTAGGATTATGAACCTGGACTAAAAAGACAGACTATAATAAAAGGATAGGACTGGCAGGAGAGAGTAGGATAGGACTACAAACGAGGACTAGAGGCCTCATCACGAGTTGGGCGCTAGCCCCGCCGGGTTATTAGCCCTACCGCCAAAACCCCCAGCGCTATTAGCACCGGATCATGGGTTTTGCGGAACGGTCGGTCCCCATTCCCCATTGGGCCCATTCAGGAATTTCCCATTCTCCAACGGGGAATGTTCACCACTGGCGGTAATAGCGCCGATAATCGGCAAAATCGCCAAGCCCGTGATTTGTCAGACCCTTAAATGCGGCAGTAATAGCGTTACCGCCGAATTTAAGGGTTACTGCCAAACTCGTGATGAGGCAGTAGGTTTAGAACGTGAATCTTGGATGTAGCAGTAGAAGTAGGGTGATTGACTTGGTCTATGATGTGAGACGGAAACTGTAATTTAGACCCAATAAATTACAGGGCTCTTCAGTTTTCTTTTTATTCACACATGCCTGAGACATGTTGGCAAAGGCAAGCATTCTGAAAGGCAGGACATAACAATGAGCAATGTGTGATGCAGCTAATGCAGGCAAAAAGCATTGCCAGTTGCCATGTGGAACAGAAGGCCTGACTGATTTACGGGACTCTTCCAAAGCTATCAAGGGTTTTTACTATAAATTGAAAAGTATAAACAGTTTTTTTGAAAAAATAAAAGTAGACGGGCAATTTGTTAGGTCAAAGGCTACAGCTGGAAAAGGGGCAGGGAAGTGGCACTAGGGCCATTCATCTCTCTATCGCCTCCCATGGGATTCCCACCGTATCCCAGGCATCCCTAACCCCCATTAGTTAAGCTGCTTGGTAAGCCCTAGTGGCTATTCACTGCATTTGCCTAATGGTGGATTTCCTCTATGCAGGCTGATATGGTTCCCTGCTCACCCTTCCATTACACCCACTCTCAATACTCGCACACCATCTCCACGGCTCTACTACACACTCCTCCATGCACCTCACGTCTACACCCTTATCTACTAGCCCTACTCTCTCCTAACACTCACTCTCTCTCACACGAACTACTACACTAACTTTAAATACTGCACTCACTAATCTTCTCCTATATCCCTCACTATCTTCTACATGCTTCACTTGCTCAGACTTTCTGAGTCCAACGCTCCGCTCTGCCGCCCTTTCTCCGCTTGGTCTCTTGGTCCCCCTCCAATTCCTTCTACAGCCTCGCCCGTACAATTCACAGTCTGTCTCTGCTACTGTCTGCTTTTATACTGCAGTGTTGGTGGCGTAGTGTCTTTCTTACTCCCACATTGGTTGTAGCAATCACATGACCACTTGCACCAATCAGTGCCTGTCTTTTTCCCAGGAGGAGTGCTACACCAGCTTTAAAAAAAGTCCCTCCCCCTTTCCAGCACGGTTTTGGAAACAGTCTGGGTTTCCTCTGTTATGCTTTGGGCTGACTATCAGTTTTTCTGCTGACATGCATTTGCATGATGTCAGCAGCTGGTATGCTGGTCATTGTTGGAATGTGGTCAAGGCCTGCGGTTCATCCGGGCGGTCATTCTGTTGGTTCTTCCTTTGCTGGATTCTGGTTCGGGTCTTCTCGCCGGCTCACGGGGATTCTAGGAGTTGCAGTTCTGAAATACAAAAGAGTGAACTTTGGCCAGCAATTGTTTTGGGAGGCATTGACATATAACGAGTGGTATCAGGGTTATAATTTCCAGCACATAGGGAAATGTTTCAGGGACTAACGACCCCTCAATTCCCCATTCAGATGTCTGCTTCAGGGCTAGTTATAACTTTTGTTTTATTGACCTTTCTGCCATAGGTTGAGCGGAGCCCTCACCCCACCCCTTGACAGGGTCATGACACACATGCCCGCCGCATTTTCTGCTTCTTAATGTCTGTTCCATTCTTTCTTCTCTCTTTAGCATTGTTTTGGCCAAAAGCTGCAGGTAAAGTCACAGATGTGCTCACATGCCCCCAAAGACACCCCAGGGCCAGTAAAAGCGTTGGGGAAACACCTGCACTTTGGAGGGAGTGTCAAGAACAAAACAGTGATCATATGGTCATAGAGAAGGAGCACTTCCCCTTCATGGGTATAGAGTTATAGGGTCTGGAGTTCACTGGAGAGTCTTCAAGTACATTGTAAGTCCCAGGGGGACTCTTGAGATTGCAGGACCGTAGGGAGATGAGATGAAAGGCCCAGAAAGCGACATGCACTCACAGTGGGAGGATGATAACAAGCTGGCATTGTTCTCTCGCTGCTGCTAGCATCTATCTTTCAGAAGAAGGTCCACTTTCAGCTTCACCTCCTCAGAGGCATTGTCCCTTCCCTCACCTTCCCTCAGAAACTCAATGGGCCTCATTACGGGTCGGGCGGTCCGGAAATAACAGTGGCGATAAACCCGCCACCACTGTTAATTATAGACCGCCCGATCTCGAATCCTGCAGGCGGGAGGTGGCGTCCCCGCCAGGTCTGACCTGGCGGGTTTAACACCGCCCGCCTGCAGGCGGACGTGGAAACACTCGCACCATCACGAGATGGTGCCGGTGTTTCCACTTCCCCATTCCCATTGAGTCCTATGTCTTTGGGAGGAAGAAGAAAGCAAGTGGGGAGATTATTGTGGTGGAAAAGAGCGAGGTAAAGACTTAGAGTTGAAAGTGATTTAAATTAGGAAGAAGAGATACCATCAGAGGAGAAAGGTATCACTACACACCATGGAGCAGGAGGCCCATTTTGTGGTTAGGCAGGATGGAGAAGGCCCAGTAAGAGAACATTGAGAGGAGTCGATGGAGAGCGGAGATCATTCCAGCGGCACTGACTGTGTGCCCAGCCACTCTACCTCAAAGAAACCCTGAGGGAGAGTCCTGAGAAGCAGTGGTGAGAAGGTCCCACAAAACATCTGCCTGCCTGAACTCTGTGGGTCTGCAGCCCAGGAGAGCCTACAGCCCAAAGAGAGGATTGTAGGACCAAACTCCCCTTCTCCTACCAATCCCACGGCTGAATGATATGCCTCCTTGAAGGCATAAGAATATCGCTTTATAGACCATCAGCGAGGGCCGTACTGGCCGTTTTATGGGCCATGAAAACCGTTCTGAGGGACCATAACGCCCGGTACGGCCCAAGCTGTAGGCCTATAAGGCTATTAGAACACCTTCAGTCTTTAAGTAAAGTACAATGAATGAAACATGTTCAATCGAAGTGCAAAAAATTGCAAAATGGTAAATAAATGTTGCAGCCATTTATTTACCATTTTGCTATTTTTGTGCTTCAATTAAACATGTCTAATTTTTTTTTATAGGGTAGTGGAAGGTGATTGGGTGAGAGGAGTATGCTATACAACAGAAATCAGGTGTGGGTCTGCCTGCCCAGTGTTTCACTTAAGGTAATTTCAGTGTTTTTCCCCCCTACACAAACTTCCACTACCAATTACTGCACACTTCAACACACTAACAAAACATTCCCAAGAAAATGATGCATGTACATTTACTTAGCGTGTAATTGACTTACATTTCTCTGCTCTTCTTTTCCATAGCCTTCCCATAGTACGGTGCAGAAAATAAGCAAAGATCGCGAGGAGGTGAGGGCAAGGTTCCTCCTGACTTCATTGCGCCGAACAATCATACATGCCACGTTTTATTTTAAACATCATTTCCCTCTTCTTTCTCGACGACTTAACACTTGTTTCAAAGCTTTCCTGATCAAGAGAAAGCAGAAAGCGTTTCCTCCGCCTTCTTTCCAGTGGGCGGCTGCATTGCACACGCTGGTCTTGCAACATGTAATTCGGAACGGAACGTTAACTCTTTCAGTTTCGAAATTATACAGAGACCAACGCATTAACAGTTCGTATAGCCAGCAGATTGACCAATCACGGCTGTCAAACAGTCTCTAGGATGTTCTAATTTTATTTAAATTTTGGGGATTTTCTTTTGACTAGACTCTGGGACACTGAGCATCTGGTTGTATAATGCCTTTGCAACAAGTAGGGGTATTTGGAACCCGTTTTTATTAGAAACACACTAGCCATGCCCACACGGCAGACCCATGTACATGGAAATATTATCTGCACATTTTATTTTATGATACCAGCTACTATCCTGGCACCTTACTTGATGAGTTTTACAAGCACCTTAACACATTCATTATCCTGTGAGTATTTATTTTAATAAGACCTTTGAAAACGTATATCTTGTCTGGTCTCATTTCTGGAGTTTCTACTGACCTTTTGCAGTGCCAAAACCAAACCTGATTGGCCAAAACAATCAAGGAAGTCTAGAAATTATGTTTGCAGATGCTTAAGCCATTGGTTGTTAAGCAGAGGGAATTCTCTATGAAGAACTCCATTCCTGTCCATCATGTTTGGTTGTATTGGCCATTATAGGAAGGGACCTATCATCCTATTTCTTTTACTGTGCAGAAGGATGTGGTCTACCTGCTTGTGCAGAGCTACCCCATGGTGTGCGCAATAAGCATGTTTTGGCTTCATCATGGAGGTGCAGTTTGAGTCCCTAGGGACAGTGAACTCATGACTCTGCATCTGTGTGTACCAGTCCCTCTAAGGAAACTCAGTGAGAAATCCAGAACATGTTGGATGGAGAGATTCTATATGAACATCTAAAAAGCAAATAAAAATCGGTTTTGACAATCTAGAATGTAAAAGGAGCATTAGCAAAGCCAACAGTTTTTTCTTTTCGCTAGGCACAGTGTAGACATTTTTTGGAGGCACTGCCATAAGATGGCAATAGCGGGCACATGGTGCTAGTCCCTGGACACATTATGGTTGTGCCTGGTGAATTCCTCTCTCACGCCTCAACAAGATCCAAAACCGCTGGCTTGCCGATGTGTGTCTTAATAGAGGATCAGTGCAAGGAGCAGCGGTAAAGATGCACAGATTGCCTATAACTCAGGTTCACTTGGTTATGTCATTTTCATTACACCAAGAGCTTATTTTCAGCTGCAATGAAGCCATTACCTGCCAGAAGACTGCTAATAATGCATACGCCTACCAGCACAGAGCTTGCGCTTAGTGGTCTCAGGGTGTGTTTTGGGGTGGGGAGGAGAGGCAAGAAGTTGGTGCGAATGATGATGGGCAGTCAACGGGTGGGTAAGATCATTGAACATAAGGTGCACTGTATTTGTTTTTCAAGGCGTAATGGTTCACCTAATCCCCCCACTGCTTACCCCTACCCTTTCTGAGGTTTTTCAAGGGGGTGGCGGGTTTACCAAACACCTCTTAAACGAGGCTTTTCCTGACTGCTTCACCACTTTGCCACCATCATTCAGTGTCCGGTGTTCATTTTAAAATTCCACGTTTTTATTTTGGGTCTCATAAGAGCTTTGGTGGTAAAGTTAAAACAGGTGGTATTTGCAAATTACCTCCTGTTTGAGCAGCTGCTATATTTCAGGTAGGGCAACACTTATCAAGGGGGGTAGTCTTCCAAGAGAGTACCGCTGAATCGTACAGTGTTATTTCACTTTGAAAATCCATCAATGTTTACCTCCATCTATGAGGTGGTGGTAAATAAACACTGTTAAATGTCTCCAAACGAATACGTTTTCAATGTATCTGCAACCAAGAGACCTATTGTTGTCCTATGTAACCATTGAATCAAGTTTACATACAATTTCCTGTAACAGCGCCTTGATGCCTCTGGGCTGCTATTGCACTATACAAATAAATAAATAAAATAAAATAAATACAATCCCAAGCTCTTCCCACCAATACAAGAAAACATGTTTACCCGGGGGCCTTTGAAGGGCATCAATAGGTGGGCCTCCCTGATATCCCCTGATAACCACCTTCCCCGGTAATGCATAAATGGACAGAATCAACCCTATCATGCATCAGTAATCGGCACAGTAGTGGTATCGTACCACTGTACACAGTCTATTTGAGGTGGGAAAGGTTAGGAATTTTGTTTTTTTTAAATAAGTGGATTCTCTGAAATACCAGCATTTTGTTTGCCTTGAGAATGGAGCCTTTGGCTGGAAGGATTAGGGCCCTGGTTCACAATACATACATGGTATTAGAGTTGGAAACTCAGTCTGTTTAGTGTCTAAAAAGGTGGTTCTTCACCTAGAGGCCCCCCTGCGAAGGCTCCTCCACGTTCCATTCCTAGACGTTGTACACATGCTAGCTTGTAACTTGTATCGTGCAACTAGCTCCTTGATGCCTTTGGGTTTAGTGTGCTGCGACACATGTACAAATAAATAGATATGTAATTCTAGCTATTTTCTCAGCCATTAAATTCTCCACGTAAAATACAACTTTTTGGAGGGTATCAGGCTTTAAAATAAAACAACCTTCTTTTGCTGGGTGTAAAGAATGGAGGGGAGTATCTGTACTTCTGTCCTCTATATGGATGGGACAAAGACACAGAGCAACCCCAGCCAAGATTCTCTATATGGTAGAATGGACAAGCAACCAAGACTTAAACTTTCAGGAGGTGATGCAGGCAGGTTCTTAAGTACAGTGAGTCCCCAATCTCCCACAAGGGGATGTCCACACACTGTTAGGTGATAACACAACTTCTTTATATAAAATAAGGTTACTACCCAAATATATATATAAAAATAATAACAATTTCTAGTTGGAAATACTTATTCAAAGAATGCCAAATACTCTGTGGTACCACACAATACTTAAATTCAGTAATAGATGCACTAATTGCAGACAGTTTTAAATAGGCATGTGCATTCTTAAGTGAGGTGTAACAGCATAGATTAGGGAAGAAAGGCTGGGTAGTTATGAACAGTGGAAGCCTGTTTTATTTAGATTAGGTACACAATTCTGTATGAATATCCCCCCACCGGGGCAGCCTGTAGGGGAAAAGTTCGGGAGTAACATATTTTGTCTTTTACAGCCGAGTCCAATAATGTTCAATAATCTTCTGCTTTCTTTTAAAAGGCTCTACTGCCCCAAAGTACATGAGAGGCCACAGGAGAACATGGATCCAAGATGAATCTGGGATCCCTGGACGGCGCTTGAGACTAGAAGATGCTCTTCCTTGTCACAGTACTTTTGGTGCCTTGACTGGCGAAGTGGCAGAGTGCTCTGGGCTCCTTAAAGACTTGGCAGATGGGAGTAAGACCCCTGGTACCCAACGATGACTTCTGGCGGCGACGGTTGCATTGGTCACTTTTGGTATCGGGTTTCGGAATATCACAGATTTCCACCTTTCAGTTCTTTGGTGCTGCAGCCGCAGCATGGACCTTTGGGCAGCTCTTGCAACCTGGACTGAACCATTGGAGTGGACCACGGACCCGCACCAAGTCTGGACCTTCAGGGTGTCTTTGTTACCTTCTGGCGGCGGGAAACCCACCGACGACCTTCCTCTGCACTCAGCGATCACGAAACGCACCTTCGAACCCTGGGTGACACCAATGGACTTCTTTGACTCGAGATGTCCAGGCACTCCTCTTTAGGACTCACGAAGATCCCTTCTTCCGAACAGCAGGCATACAGGACTGGCTTCCGGGATACTTCAATGAAGAGCAGCAGGTTGCACAATGGTCCCTCGTAGCTCGGGGAGAGGTCTCCTTTGCAGGTCCTCTCTGGATCCGTCCTTACAAGAACACGGCAGCTTTTGAATTACACGAAGAAAATGCAGCAGCCTTATCAAACCTGCAGTTGTACTATATAGATTCCCAGATAAAAGTAATAGCAGAATGGTTCAGAAAAATACTCACTTGTTATTCATGGTAAATTAATTGCTGGGTGGAATATATGGATGCAACCATGGCTGGACAAAAATCAGATATCTACCAATCTGTACTTGAATGGAGGGACTAGTACAGTAAAGCGGGCCAGGAATGTGGTGGCTAATGTGGGTAGTTTACTGTCCACTCCATTACCATTTACGCGCATGGTAAGCAGCATTCACAATTACATGCATGCATGTCAGGCAAGGTTTAATTTTAACTGTAAATACTGCCTGACACTCGAGCATGGCAGGTAGTGTTTACAATGTATGCCTATGGAGTCCACCTGCTTGATTGAAAATCCATGTCGGCGCAAATGCTGGCGCATTTGAATGGCGAAAAGGAAGGGAGGCGACGAAAACACAAGTTGTGTTCTGCCCCTCTTCTCTGCCATACAAATGCTTGACAAATTTCCTCTGTTGTGACTTCAAATTGGCAGTCTCTTTGCCGCCCGTTAGCTTTTGTGTTTTTTTTAATTTGTTATTCTGCTTTGTTCTGGAGTAAACATCCTTCTTAAATTGAAGGTTTTTCATGAATTTTAAAATATCTATATATCTCTGACTGATTTGTTTGAAGCTGCAGGGGGTTGGGGGGTGACAGTGTCTCGGGTGCAAAGGAGAGATATTTTTCAAGAACACTTGCTTGCTTTTATTTAACGGTTTATGTGTGAGAGTTTGACTTTTAGACTCTGGTCGATGCTATCATTCCAAGTTGTTAAATCCTTACTCAAGGCGTTACTCCTTTAAATCACATTATGCCGCTGTCCAACATGAGCTCCTTTGGGTACTGGGAAGAAAGTCATCCCTAACAGTTGCACCGGTCAGTTTGTATTTCTATGGTATGGAAATGAAGCTTTGACTTTACAAAAGCAAATGAAAATTGGTGTTGTGTGGCAAGGGGATTGGAAACACGTCGATTAAAGTGGTGCGAGAATTGCTAGTCTCTTCCCCTCGGTCATCCAAGCTGTGAGATTTGCTGCGAGTACAGCCTGCAGGCGCACAGACCAGCTTTAACACACCTATAAATCACCATGCACTCGACTGCAGCAATATGAAATGGTGGCTGACAGCATCTTTCCTCTCTAGTGCCACACCATGGAGAGAATAGAGATGTGCAGTTACTGTCTTTTGAAAGATATTGGGGAAGGGGAAGAAAGGAAATTGGCTGTCTCTTTGCCGCCCGTTAGCTTTTGTTTTTTTTTTTATTTTTTATTCTGCTTTGTTTCTGGAGTGAACATCCTTATTAAATGGAAGGTTTTTCTTGAATTTAAAAATATCTATATATCTCTGATTGTTTTGTGTGAAGCTGCGGGGAGTGGGGGGGATGGGGGTTTATGACAGTGTCGCGGGTGCCAAGGAGAGATATTTTTCAAGAACCCTTGCTTGCTTTTATAACGGATTATGTGTGAGAGTTTGACTTCTAGACTGTGGGCGATGTAATCATTCCTGTTTTGTCTTCATTGATGTGGTCTTTATCTCTTTTCAAGGTGGTCCCTTTTCTCTTTCCTACTATACTATATATAATATACCTATGAACCCACTTCTCATAAATAAAAATATCTATTTTTAGTTCATGCAGGCTTTATACAGCTGCTACAACCAGTCTATTAAAAGCAACGATTTCTCAAGTTATTTCTGAGCTTGTGCAATGATAACCTCAAGTACTCGACCCATCACAATAACATAATCCCTAATAACTTGCCACAAACGCCAACCCTTTCTCACCGAGGCTGTGGCTTTCTTTTGACTCAATATAAGGAGGAAAGCAGTAATCAAGTACGTTCATAAGTGCAGTCGGCATGAAGCTCACTAGTACAAAGCCGTCAGCACTTGAAATGCACTGCAGCGAGGATAGCGTGCCCGCTTAATCAAGTGCATTCATAAGTGCAGTCGGCATGAAGCTCACTAGTACAAAGCCGTCAGCACTTCAAATGCACTGCAGCGAGGACAGCGTGCCCGCTTAATCAAGTGCATTCATAAGTGTAGTCGGTATGAAGCTCGCCACTACGAAGCCGTCAACAATTGAAATTTACTGCGGCGCGCGTGGAGTGTGCTCGCGTAGTGAAGTGCATTCATAAGTGCAGTCAGGAGCCAAATGTCGGATGGAACTGGGGACAGAACATTACTCTTTCATCATGCTAGGAAAAAATATGCTTTACAACCTGCATAACGGGCTCAAGCCATTTTAGCAGGAGTGGTTTCATGAATGGAAAAGAGAGGCAAGAGGGCAAGCGAGTGGTTAGTTGGCGCTAGGATACAAAGTAGCTTGACAAGCCATTCGGCTGTTGAAAAGGGGAAATTCACGATTACTTTCCGCCATGTCAACCTACCGCTCTTGACCTCCCTTAGACACTGCTCCTTCTCCCCCCTCAGGCGAGTAGTTTTGCCAACTTACCCCCAATAAATAATAACTATCTTTTAAATCTTTGTTACACTCTGCAGTGATAAGTGCAACAGGGTGGCAACTGGGTACTCCTACCCCGACATCTTCATGGTATGTCCAACATCATAGGATTTGACCTTTCTAAATCACCCGTTCTGGAAATCATAGCAAAGTGTAGATCCGATGTGCCTAGTGAAACTAGTAATTCTACCACTTCTAGCTTTGGAAAATTTACAGATGGGTTTTAAACTCTGCACAGAGTAGCCTCATCTCCTCCTGCACCTCTTTCCATACCTAGTAGACCGAGAAGACAGAGGAAGAAATGCTGTAAGAAAAGGCATAAGAACACTCTTTGTGTGTTATGACAGCACAAAACTATGACATTGTTGAAATTGACAAGCTGGACAAAAAGCTCAAACGGCAGCAAAATAAAAAAAAGAATGAAGGAACACTCGATAATTGGTTGCATCCCTTAATAACAGGCCGGTGGTGATTGCCTCTATTACAGACTCTGTGCCGCCCTTACATCATCACGAATAGAAGACAATACTTTTGCTGATGAAGTAGAATAAATACCTTAGCCCAATAACACAATGAAGACACAAACAAAGAGATCCAATAATCGGATAGCTCTTGGACGATTGGAACCAGAAAGACGACAGGACAAGTCTTCTTGTACGGCCCACCATTGCATGAAGTACTTGAAGACCATAAGCCTAACTGATCTATTCATATCTAACGAGAGCCATTTTTGAACTGAGAGAGAATACCTAAATTACTCTACTATATACCGCAACTCAGAGTTATAATAATGAGCGATACTGAATTTTCTGAATTACCAGAATTCCACAGTGTGGATAATTGGGCTACTGCACATTTTCATTCAGAATATATCTACTCATACATATCATCTATATTGAAACTGGGTTATGAAATCCCCATTGAACAACAATCACATCACCCATTTCCATTGGACGTACATACATTTGGCATGGCCAATGTAAAAGTAATTGCTGATGATGGAGAAAGAAAATCTTATTCTATGGAGAAGAAAAACAACCACACATACAAAGAAGGGTGCCGAGATGACTTGGTATGGTTACCTGACGCACTTTGCAGCAAAAAGAAATGAACTCCCAGAGTGATAAGTCCTCTCACAATGAATTAATGGAATATGAGAGGACATACAAATTATATGCATAATCTCAATGGCTATTATATACTTAAAGCGTGTGATGCATTTGTTTTACAAGAGACCTGGTTATGTAAAAGTATATCAATGGATGGATGCACTATGGTGGCGCGCAATGCCAGTAAGTGCTCAAAGGGCAGACCAACAGGGGGGCTGATTATAAGGGCTAGATCTCATTATCTGCTATCTCATTACAGTGCTTCTGCCCAACAATATTGTACAGGCTCGATGCCCTCGCGATGAAAGACCTGAAAAGGCTAAATGAGGTGGTGGCCAGATTTTGGATATCTGTATTAGACTTGCACAGATCAACTTCTGTTGAATATATCCGTTTGGAACTGGGACTTACCTCTCTTAGAGCCCAGTTGTTAATACAAAGAGGTTGTCTGATGCTGAAATCTAGAACCTCCCCTGCCTGTCCTATTCTGAGCATTTTGGGAGCGAGTTAGGAGCACAAACAGGGTGATGGTAATACTTCCGCCCTCGTTCTATTGTTTGATGAGCTCTGTGACGAGGTGGGATGGCAACCCGATTATGATCGCTGCGCCAACTTTGAATCCTTAAAATGTGCCTTTAAGTGCAAGATAGAGAAATATGATTGGGTATGTAATTATAACCATCTTAGTACTCTGAAAAGCTATTTGAGTTTTGCGCCTGTAGTACATCGGTACATGAAGCCTGAGTGTTACCTCAAACTCTGCCCGACCCGCTGGTCCGTGATTTTAACTTGGGGTTGCGTATGAATCAATTGTCAGTGCTGTCTATTTGTGGTGCATGGAAAAAGATCCCCCGTGAGGCCAGATATTGCAGGATTTGCAAAATTGTTCCCCAACTCTGAGACTTAGACTTGGTTCCCTGTATATGGTTGCTTTGGGACATCTTGTTCATAATTTAGATACCATTAAAAGTGACGAGGTTTGGGTGTTTTGTGTTAACACTACATCAATGTCAGCAGTGTTGGCCCTTTTTAGGGTTTGGAAGACTGTATATTTATTGCTGGTTAGTCCGCCCGATGAAAGGAGTTATATCGGGGTAATCCTGGTCAGTGGCTCCCTCGGGTAAAAGTAAATAGTGGGGCTCCCATGTGGGTTATTGGGCAACTGTTGAATAATGATTTATCCTCTTTTAATGTGATGAGTTTTATTATTTTAAGCTGTACACATATTCTTTTAAGTGTTGGGAATGTATTATTTGAGATATTTGAGTTAATATGTGTGATTTGCGTTAAGTTTTAGTAATTGTAAATATTGTAAAAGTTCTGTTTATTTTGAACTATTATACATTTAAATAAATAATAATAATTAACTGTTAGAGGAATTTACCTCTGAATGTGTTGTGTGTAATCTTTCAGATGAAACACACTAATGAAGTGACAATTCTCATAATTAATGTGTACGACACCCCGGTGGTTCCAGCACCACTAATCTGATGAAGTTGATATCTCGCGTATTTTGTTGGAGTGGAGCTGGGCACACCCGCAGAATCAATTAATCATTGCAGGAGACCAGTTCGTATTATGAAGTTGCCCACGTTATACACTAAGTGCAGCCGTAGGTCATCCAAGCTCTGTCAGATGCATATGGGAGAAAGATGGCTCCAATTCCTAGCAAGTTTTGACTGCATTATATAGATAACGGGGAGAATAATCAGAATAAGCAACCGTATACATGGACCAATGGTTTATTCACCAGTAGGAGAGATTATTTCTTTACCACCGACACTTCAGGAGAAAATGGTCTCCTTTCAAATTATACACAATCAATCAAGTGATCATTCCATATTAGAACTTGTGGTAAACATACATTGCGATGATAGACACTTGAAAACAGTAGGTAATTACACGATTAACCAACATGACAGTCAAATTACCTGGAATGAATTTAATATTAATGCATACAAAGGGAAAATTAAAGCAAAGTAAATTCTTACTGGTGGAAATTTGCTGATCAGCTGCAGGAATTGCAAAGTCTTATATTGAGCCTGTAACATTGTATGATAGCTAGTAAGAAAAGAGCATTGACACATAATCTAAAAGCAAAAAACACAAAATATTATGAGCCCTGATAGGAAGGACACATTAATAAGTAACTTAAAGACTAAACATAAAAACTGGCTAAAGTTCCACAGACAATCTACCAGGTCAGCTCTATGGCTGTTCATGTTTAATACATTAAGACATCATTGTAATAAAATGTTTTGGCTACTATACCAAAAAACACAAAAGTGGTTTTGTTAAACAAGAGTTTAACGCTGTTGCAGAAGCCTCCTTGATAGATCATATTAGATTGCTATACTTCAAGTAGCCTGTCTCTAATAAAATCACCCAAGCAGACGCAGGCACTAGAGCTCATTATAATTACCCTACTGATGCGCAGGATATCTACCATGTTGTACAGCGAATTCAAACTTCTAGGGCTCCAGGGCCAGACTGTAAAGCTGACATTGTCATTAAGAAGGAGTTAACATTTTGGTCAGAAGTGTTAACAAATTATTCATCAAAATGTCCCATACGGATAGAATACCGGATTCTTAGAGGAGGTCCATTTTAATTCCAGTTAATAAGAGGGGATTCCGTGAGGAGCCTGTGAATTACCTTTTACTTGCCATGGTGGTCTCCTCCTGCAAAAGCATATTGTAACATCCTACTAGATAAATTGCCTGAAAGGGTAGAACAACATGACCTCTTGCGGAACCAACAAACGGGTTTTCACAAAGTCATGAGTACTCTTCACGACATATGGATGCTTAAGCAATATTAACTCCTGGGACCAACCTCGATCTAGCGTTCATAGACTGCTCTGGGGCTTTTGACTGCATTGATAGCAACAGATTATGGGATAAAGGAATGTCCTGGAAGATCCCGCAGACTTACTTAATTTAATCACTCACCATTATCACAAAACTACTGTCACAGTACAGTTAGATGAAAATGGCAACCTATCTACCACAATTCCTACAAGTCATGGTCTCAAACAATGGTGCATACTAGCACGATTATTGCACAATCTGTATGTAGCTGAGATGAATTAGACAGTAATCACTTGTAACATCTACCCCCATCGAATTGACTTGCAAAAGATTAGATGGTTGTCTTATGCAGATAACAATTATCTGAGAGAAAACTCTGATATGTCTCCAAAGATTGCTCCAAGCTCTTTTTGAATACTCTAAAGTGAATAACCTGCAGGTTAACCACAATAAGAACACAATACTGATTATCGGAAAGAAACAATACAAGATCCTGATATGGAAAATCACTTTCTCTCCGATCAAAGCAGTAGAAATGTATACATATCTAGGTAGCAGAAAATAGATAGGGCAAGGAGAGGTACCTCCTTTTTTGTTCAAGGGGGGCTTGACTCAAGAAGGTGAGTTGCATATAGAAAAAGAGAAGCAGAGTCAACAGCTACCCCTGTTCAACCACGCATTGGAGGTAAGCATGAAAAGCAGTAGGCTAGGTTTACCAAATACTAGATGGGGGTGGTCACAGACAAGGCTAGGCAATTTGAGGAGTCAATTTATTTTAATCAAAGTTTGGATACACATCTAAAAATTGTAGGTCTAGGTACACAAGATTAGACCTTAAAAACACATATATGCCCAAGGGGAATGCAAAGTCAAGTATTTACACTCCACATTTAAAGTGAGGTTTAGTAGCATAGATATTTGTACAGATTCCTTTACTACTTTTAATTGGTAGCATGCTATTATTGTCGCCTTCTGAAGGTGCTAGAAATTAGCAGATGTGCAGAAGGATCCGAACTGTCATCAGGACGTGGTCGCTGGGGGACAAAGCGATGTCAAAATCTGGGGAGACAGATGACATAATGTGTGTCCGGGATCGGTGACCGCACAGTATGTATAAGTGTGAAATAGCTGCAGAACAAAGGCCTACCTTTGTAATGTCATCAGTAGAACCCAAATGAATGGAGACACCCTGTTATTAGTGCTGGCAGAGATAGGATTGTTCCTTATATATAGGACATCTATAAAAAAAGGAGGGGTACCATGTGGTTACCTAGTTATCCAATGGTTACTTGTCAACAAATATGTCGTAATAATTACGAACATACACGGGGTAGTTGTTTCCCCAGGTATACTGGAGGTTGCTGGAGATGTCACGATGTCGTGAAGTTCCAGGAGCGTCTAGATAGTAAAGATTGCATGTATGTCTTAGACGTGACTAATGAGGTCAGAAGTACTTGTAGGTGCTCGAGGTGAAAGTGGATTGGACAGCCGCTTGAAACTAGATGCCACGGTTATAATTTTGGATGTGTCAATGTGAGTGGTATAGTGTGGTAAGGCTGATGACTATGGTTGATCCCAGTTGTCAAGTATGTAGACATCAGTCTTAGAAAAAGATTACTTGCTCAGTCTTAGAAAAAGATTACTTGCCCGGATCTGATTTGAGGAAATACGAGAATCACATTTAGATGCAGATGTGCGATTAAGAGTGGTTCATGCAAGCACAGGAGCCAACCCTAACACCTCCTTTCCTACAACAAACAAACACACGTCAAACTCACCAGAAGGAAGCCAACCCTAACACCTCCTCCTGTTGCATAAAGACACACCCATTACCACACACTTTACAAAACATTCCTCACTCCAACCATGTTCTACTTACCCCCGGGAAATTGTGCCAACAGGCATAACTAACATCCTACAACAGACCCAACCGCCACAACTAACACTCCTAACCAATCAAAACACCACAATTCACCTTCCGTTCCCCCCTGCTACAAAGGAACGTCGAACTGCCACTTTCGAGCACTAACCGCCCACCTTGGCAAACGCAACAAACACTACCAAAGCCTGTCAAAACACCACAATTCACCTTCTTTTCGCCTCTGCCACAAAGGAACCTCGAACTGCCACGTTCGAGCACTAACTCCCAAAGCCAGGAAAAAAACAGGTACTATCGTAACAACACAGGACACTTACTAACAACTCAACTCATACCGCTATTAAATCCACTCTGACCAATAAATAAATAAATAAAGGCAACAAGCTGTCACTACAACAACCTACACATTTTGGCCAGACACTTGAGCTCTTCTAAACAATTCAAAACACCCCAAAGTGAACAGAGCTGCAGATGAAACGTTGCCAGGCCTCTGAAATTGATCAAGAGGAAACTCGAGAACAATTCCAGAAGTCACCTAAAGTTCAAGAATAGAAAACACAAGATGCAATGTCACCTGCATCTTCAGAATTCCAAGCGAAATCCCTGGACCCTAACAACTCCATAAGGTCACCAAAAACAACATCAAAGCTTCACACAGCTTCGCGTGAACTCCGCAAAGCCACACATCACCAAAAACAACATCAAAGCTTCACAAAGCTTCAGGCAATGGTCCCCTGCTAGATGCCTTTGGGCTCCCACAACCCAAAACAACATCAAAGCTTCACAAAGCTTCACGTGAACTCCGCAGAGCCACACATACCACAACGACACAGCTTCACACTGCTTCTGGTACTAGTCTCCTACTAGATACCTCCTAGACCCCGCAGAGTCACTAACCAAATGCCCATCAAAACGCCGACAAGTTTCCATACTAGCCGGCCGCTAGTATATTCGTATCTGACCACTCAGATCCAAACACACAGAACACCACCAACTCTGCAGAGTTCCTTGACCACTCTTGGTCATGCACATCTGACACAAACTCTCACATACTACTCCAAAACATACATCGGACACAAGATACGCAAGATGGACACAACCCAAAACATAGAATGTTAACTGCTAAGCAGCGCTGCAGTCGCTCTAGCAGTCATCATGGGTTGCACATCCCAACACACAAACACAACATCCCACATCGCACCTGCCACCTTATCAATATGGATATGCCACACATAGCATTGAGTGGTCAGTACATTGACACATTGTACATTCAAGATTGACACATTGTACATTCAAGTCACATTTCCTAAAAGTCCATGTCGCCCTTAATCAGGCAATCCTAATATGATGAAATGCCTCAAAACATTATACTAAGCATAATAGGAACAACACCACGTTGATTGTGCACCTCAACCAACCTCATATATCCCACTCAAACGCACACCTGTTGCAACACAAGTGTGTGTCGTAACAACACATTTCAAAATAACGGTGTGGTAACCGACTTTAGATTAATCCTAAAAGTCCACATTGCCACAAATGGCAACTCTAATGCTGAAAATGCCTCAAAGTTGTTATGCTAAAATGTCAATAGTGCATCCTAAAACTCATACTTGCATTTATGTTGTTACATCTAAACACAATGAACATCACACACATCCATTAAACCTGCTCCCGTACATATTCTTCCAAACAGTATGCAATAACCTAACCACTATATCATTAACACATTGAAACATAAATTGACCAATTGGTGCTTCCCGTGCGGACACCTATGCTCAGGGAGCAGTCGTCCCATGTTTAGCAACGTATCCAAAACATCATAAATAACATCTCCCCATGCTGTGACACCGTTACCTATGGAAGACCAGCTCCCCTGCCCAACAATGCATTTTATAGAAAAAGGACATGTGTCAATAAATGACCGAAACCATCCGCCGAGTGAACTGTATACTCCGCTCCTCACTCCTAGCTCTTGCTGCTCAACAACTCTTGTTTCTGATGACTCGATGGATGCAAACCCTGTTCCTGATGAACGACATGACACTTCCTGGACACGTTGAAAGCACATAGGGACTCTTTGAACCAACGTTTGTTGAGAAAACAAACTCCAGCGTCATCAGAGAGTGAACGCCCAGCAGCCCAGCGTTCCACTGCATCGCTGGACCCTACAGCCGATAGGTGACGTCACCATGAGTCTGAGAATGGGAGACTGCTAAGATAGTCACAGCGAACATGGAAAGATTCTTAAACTCTGCTGGCCCTTTATTTCTCGATTGTCCCGGCGAGAATGGGAGAAGTCTTAAATGCAATGTTGTCCCAAAAGCCAGAAAAACCAGGTCTATTAGCAGCACCTTTAAACTCCCACAAGACTACTTCAGACCATCACGTATGGACACTGCATCACTCTCCAAGCTCAAAAACAGTGCTATCTGTAAAGTCACTTCACATGACAGAACAACAGTCTCTGTCATAACCTACAGATCTCTCAGGCATTTTAAACCCTGGCAACATTTCCATTCACCTCCAGAGGCAGCCTTAAATCAGCCTGGTAATAACAGGTACTTCCACCTTCCACGCTGCCTCATTCAGCCCTGGGCGCTTCAATTCTCCTGACCCCTGGGCAGCCGCTAACGACCCGGCCTGAGATCCAGCAGGTCACTCTCCCTTCTCCCCAGGAGTCTCCTGGGATAGGCTGCCCCTTCCAGCCCTGGGTGGTGGGCACTAACCAGTCCATGGGGGCAGTAAGCTCACCCTCTCTTTTCCAACAGTCACTTTTTGTCCCCTTATCTGCACCCCCCGCAGCAGAGTCTCTTCTCCTCTCTCACATGATATCACACAGGTACCTGCTTCCCTTTGCTTCACTTGATGTCCACTCCAAGGTCCTCCTTCACCATACATTTGACCATCCTCGTCGCCAATTGTTATGACCAGCCCTTGGTCATAGGGTTCACTCATCAAGGACACTCAGGATACTCCGGCCAGGTACTCCTAGTGGTTACCTTATTAGCTTCTTAGTTACAGAATCAGATGTCATCAAGTCATTGAGATATCAAGAGGATCAGGGACAGGAGCCCACTGGCTCCCACCACCCAGGCTCACATATTGCAACTGCCTGGGTTAGAACCAATTCAACTCCAAACATTCTAACCTCACACTCCACACTCACTGCCTACATTCTGATGATGACATCAATCCTGGCACAGCATACATGCAAGCACAGGAGCCAACCCTAACAACATATCAATATATGTCTTATAAAGTGCAAAAGGTTTCTTTGTAAACCTGATGCACTAATAAAAAAATAAAAAAAAGCATATTTAAGGAGGAAAAGGGAGTAACTATTCACTCCAAGGCTAGTAAAAGTAAGACTTACACAAGAAAAACAACATAGAGCATTGATTAAAGAAAGCCAGTGAGAGTACTAAATGAAGGCGTTAGTGTAGAACTAGGGTGCAAGCCTAGTTTGGTCTATTCACATAATCGCCAACATCACAATCCTCAGTAACCAAAACCAAGAAATGCACTGCAGTCCTGAAAAGCACATTTTTAATATAGCCCTTAACACATCCCTTTTATGTATTTCTACTTTTACGGCAAATCTGTATGTCCATAAAACTATGGATATGATGATGTTCTCTTACACCTGATCCTAGCCTTCATTCCAACTTAATGCTCATCCCAAATCTCCTTGTTATGCTACCACTTGGAGACAGTAATTGTATATATACTTAAGGTTTATGGTTAATGAGGTGCACACTAATTTGCGTGTCAGTCTCACCTGATACTGCCCGTCACTGGGACCTTACAGCTAGACTGACCTTGGTTAACCATCCTTCTATCCTAGTAAAGGTGGAAGTAAAGGTCAACTATTTTAAGTGAGCAGCAAGTGGACGGCCCTCTAAGGTCCCCTTGGTTCTCCTTGGAGTCGGTTGAGGTCTTTGAGCCTTCTTGACTAAAGGGGTAGAGGTGCCGCGAATGCACCAGGCCATCCCTCTCCGGGGTCAAATGCACAGAACGAATCCATTGCTCCAGCCTCACTGGAGGGCATTCATGTTCCTCAATTGGAAAATCAGCAGATAAACCCATCCAAACCCATACATTTGTTTATACCTTTCCTTTTACATGACACTAAATGCATGCTCATGTTAAACCTGTTTCAGCTTACCCAATTTGGCTATTAAAACACTTAATTAATAAGGACGACTGTTTTTTCAATATTACAAAATGAAACATTCAGTTTAGTAACTCCGTTTGTCTATTTACTTTACCCCCTCTCAGAGTAACATTTTGTACTTCACCACCAAAACCACATATTGCTACCACCGTCATGTGCTTATATAGCCTAATAAACCTTGGAAGGGGTTGCTTGTGATAATGACCCTTCCCCAATTTATGGCCCTCAGCTTTGCCTCGGGCCATTAATTGTTCACAGGTCTCGCGCGATAATGACCCTCCTTTGGTCTGCAAATTGTATTAAGTCTTATCAGGGGACCTTCCTTCCATGGATAAGGAAAAGACACTTGAGTGCCGCATCCAGGTTAAAAAGGTTCCACGGCCTCTATTTGACCGGTGCTGTGAGGACATGGTTGCAAGATTGCCGAATCTTAAAGAGATCCATAAGGGAAGGAAATGTCGAAACCAGTAGATCATATTCTAGATATGAGCTGTGATCCCCTGCCTCCCCCGTCAAGGCACCCAACCTCAAGACATTGACCCCAGGATACTTTCTACCTTTTTTCCTTCACACCGTGCCTCATTACATCATTCAAAGCTTCTTTTCTCAGGAGGTCCTCCAGAATAATAAAAAAAAAGTATATTGAGCGGCCTTCTCCTCTGGTGCTGCATAACGGCATCAAAATCACCATTTAGTAATCACTTGCACTTGGTTGCCCCTGTTAAGACAGATTCCTCTTGGCCAATGGTTCACTTGGGAGTCATTGTCCTGATGGGGCACCTGTGGTTTATTCGTGATAAAATCATGTTTAATGACCAAACCCATATGTTGCCAAGGAGTTGCTCCTTTAAGCTTAGTCAGTTAACCCGTTCCCTAGGGCCAACATGCACCTCTTTGTAGTCGGTGCTTTGATTATTTCTTACCTCGAGTATGTCAATGTCATTTGCGTTGATTTTCCAGCACATCAGATCCATGATCTCCAAAGTGCACAAAAAGTGCCTGTTGAGAGTTGTTTTGTCTTGAAAAGTAGGGATCCAGGGCCCAGAACCTTTGGATCTCGAGATGTTTTAGGCTTTTAGGCTACAACTCCCATCAGTCCTAGAAAGAACATTCAATGATGGGGATCACGGGGCTGAGCCACATGTTGTAGGCCCCTGGATTACAATAACCTGTTTGGGTGCCCCCTGCTCTGTTTGCCTGATCAGAGCCCTATCCTTTTTAGTTTGAACTATTTGATGGCACTGAAGCAGCACCTAAGAGCTGAATTTGCATTAGCATACAGCTGGGGAAAAATGGCATATAAGAGGGGACACAAAGCTTGTAGGTGTTGTTTGGTTATTTACTAACCCATTGACTCCCCATGGCCGTGCCAATACATATGACCATTCCCATCCACATCCAGCCCCTGCCCACCCAAAACCCATCCTCCTAGGATCTCTTTGAGCTAGCTCTGTCAAGCTTTACCATCAAACTTTGTGCTTGAAGTTCCTGCCAGTGTTTTTTCAAAGCAGTCTTCTGAGGGCAAATGCCTTAATTGGATCTGTAAACGTGCTACTGGTGTAATAAAAGTGTCTTAACCAGGTCTGCCTTCAGCCACTGGATTTATAAGCACTAGGCATGGCCTTCACTGAAGTCTTGTTAAAACAAGCACTGGCAAAGACAGCAGATTTGGCTTTTCTATATAAGTATTAGGCATTTGCCGGGGCGTGGCTACAGGGTCATGTAGGAGGACGTGTTCTTAGAGGCGCTCCAGTCGATCCTGTTTTGATCCGAAGTTACAGTGCACTAAAGGCATCTGCGACGAACAAAAATGAAGGTGCAAGTCCATAAAGTAACAGAGCTGGGCAGGAGCAGGTTTTTGAACTGAAGTATACTGCGCCTCGATAGTTACATGGTACAAGAAGTCCGGGACGTTTTGCAGGCGGCAAATCCAAAAGAATGGAGCAGTCTGATCAGCGTTTACGAATCTGTCGAATTTGAATGTGCTAGACGGTACGCACAACAACGGACTGGCTTCATTGAGATACGGGACGCAGCATCTCCCGGTGATGCACAGTGGGTCCACAACAGAGACCAGAGGTTTGGAACGGGATATACTTTAATCCGCACAGCAGCAGAAAAGTACATGCACGTAAGGGTGCATCACTGGACCAGACTGCCGTAAGTTCTACATATATGTGGAACGGACATTACGGTAACTAATTAGCTCCCTCAAGGGCGGTGGAGGAGCGCCCAAGGACCGGAGTGGGTGGGGCATGTCTGGCGACATAACAGTGTATCATACACCTACGTGACACACTGTATGCAGACGCTCGGTACGTATGGGAAGCAAGCATGGAGGCGGGCCCCCGACTGGATCAGGAATTCACTGCAGCTTAGCAAATGAGGTGAACTTGTCATAATACTGTTCGGACACTGCAGTAGGAGACAAACGCAAGAGTAAAGAAGTTTTTAGGTACATATGAAGCGCCGGGAAATCCCAAAGTGCACGCAACGGTGGGAGGCGTGAAGTGGAGGACGGAGATAATCTGGTGCAGCAGCAGAAAGCAAACCAGGATAACAGCCGGGCGCTGCCCACTGGATTGTAACGAATGTTTCACTGGTAAACTCAGCAAAGTAGCAAGGAAGTCGGGCAATCTGAGGAGAGCCTTCACTCTGTGTGCTTGGGGATGGGGCAGATGTGAGTCCCTGCTCAGTAGCTGCAGCCCATTCTTGGGTGCCGTAATGAGAAGGTAAACGGGGCCGCAAATAAGTGACGGGCAAAATTACACATCATGACCAAGCAGATCTAAACACGGCCAGCCCACCCCGGCAGCAGCTAGAAACGGTCCACGGGGCCCCCACACAGACAATCAGAGCAAGTGCCACTAAAGTGCGCTGGATAGCAGGACATAAGACCTGCAGTGCCCCAAGCTGACGCCACCATAAAGCGTTGGAGCCCTGGACGCCACACCCCAAAACTACTTCAGAAGGCTGAGGGAACAGGCGAGAGCACACCACCAGATCTAGCCAGGAGGCACGGTGCCCCGCGACAAGATGTACATGGGGCCCTTCACCACAGGAGGGCATCTACACATACCAGCTGAACGGGCCCGGAGGGGCTAACCACCCCAGATAGCACAACCAATGAGCCGACTAGCGCAGGCACAACAACGCTAACAAGACAACCACAGCCACCTCTTGAGCGAAGCAGAGTGGGTACACTGCCGCACCGCACACCCGGAGAAGTGCGCTGGACACGGAGGGGGCGGCAGGTAGGGCGCACACACAAAAGGGACAGCCGCAGGAGCAGCCTGGATGGCGCCAACGATGAGGCACGCTGAAGGATAATTGAAGGGGCACTTCAGGCCACATAAAAGCATAAATTGCAAGTACATCATAACAGATCCATAGGCCCTTGGGCGTGCCGAAGACGATACGACCCACCTGGTGCGAGGACATAAAGATACCGAGCAAAAGCAGCAGCCAAGGATGTGGGAGGACCCAACCCACTTGTGAAACAGCATCAATAGTATATGAACACTCCCACCACAGCTCCCCACAGTCAGCACAACTGGGGACGGACTGTGGGGGCATTTTGCATCCATTCACACATCCGGTGTTGCTGAGACAACAGCCGGCGGAGGAGCGAGGATCAGGGGCACAGAGACACAGAGGAACAAAGTAGGAAGCCACCTCGACGCCCACACTTGCCTCCCAGGAGATCCAAAGGGGGAGCCCACACACCGTGCACAGTCAGCGCTGCCCTCGCTTAGACCTGTCAGCTAAGCCCTAAATAAAGGGCGCATAATGTTGCCCTACCCCATGGGGGATAGGAGATTGTCTTGCTATGGAGGACACATGCTGAGGGGAGATCCAGGAAGAAGGTAGGGGCTGTGAATGTTACAGGCACAGACTGAACAGGGGACGCAAATATCCCAGAAGGCCTCAACCATCTTGTGTGCACTACACGAGGAGGGCGGGATAAAGAGTGCGACAGGTGCGGACCACATATGGAGAGCGGGTGAACTTGTGCTCGCCCATAGCCTCCTGGTTATAAGGTTCCTGGTCCACGACGTGAGAGGGCGCCAGATCAGGGGGCAGCCCTTTACGCCTATGTGGGAGGACATAACCCACTCCAGCAGCGCATAGGTCGCCCCAAGACTCCCTCTTCCCCGACCCTAGCGGTAAAAGCTGTCTGGTTCCACGGTAGCAGTCCAGAGGCAGGGCTTGACCACGAATCAGCAGCACGCCGCTATGTCCAGCAAACCTTTGAGAACAAAGGGCAAGCAACCCACGCTGGACGTATACACCAGGACATCGTTGGGCCCGGAGGGAGCCAGAAGTAAGGACAAAACTCTGTCTGGAGGCTCAGCCACCATGGGCACTAATCAGGAGGTCGTGGCGGCGATTGCGGACCTGAAAGTGGCCTGGGAAACCAAATAGGAGCTGGCTGTGACCGAACTGAAGACGGCATTGGAGCTCAAAGTGGGTGCGGTGCAAGAGGAAGTGAACCTTCTCCGGCAGGATGTCAGGTCACTGGCGGAACGCATGGGAAACCTGGAAAAAGAGGTAGGCCCGAATACAGCAGACTGTAAAACTCATAAAGCAGACCTTCACGCCCTTGTGCAACGTGTGGGCAACCTGAAGACGGCATTGGAGCTCAAAGTGGGTGCGGTGCAATAGGAAGTGAACCTTCTCCGGCAGGATGTCAGGTCACTGGCGGAACGCACGGAAAACCTGGAAAAAGAGGTAGGCCCGAATACAGCAGACTGTAAAACTCATAAAGCAGACCTTCACACCCTTGTGCAACGTGTGGGCAACCTAGAGAGCAGGGCGGAAGAGGCGGAGGGACACGCCAGACGGAACAACATCTGCATTGTTGGCTTGCCGGAAGGAGCCGAGGGATCCAACCCTACGGAGTTCATTGAATCTATGTTACTGCAGGAAATAACCAGAGGAGTGTTATCCCAGGGCTTCGCGGTGGAGAGAGCGCACAGGGCCCTGACGAGGAGGCCGGCCCCAGGCAATCCCCCTATGCCGGTGATTGCCAAGATCCTGAACTACAGAGACCGTGAAAGGATCCTTGAGCACTTTCGAAAGGGCGGCACTATACAGAGGGGAATGGCGAATATAACTGCATACCCAGATTATAACCTGTTGATACAGCGCCGCCGCATGAACTTTGGGACGGTGAAGAGAAGGTTGCGTGAAGCAGGTCATAAGTATATGTTGCTCTACCCAGCGAAGCTAAAGGTGTTCTACAAAAACAGAACTTTGTTTTTCGAGTCTCCGGAAGAGGCGATGGAGTGGCTTGACACGCAGAGCTGCCGCCAAGAGTCGGGCATCCGGACGGGAGAAGATGATGGAAGAGATAAGTAAACCGTGCATGCTGCACCGTGGGGGTCGCAGCTTAAGACTATGGGACTAGACTATTATGCTAGCTCTAGCTCATGGGCGGGTTTGATTAGCTTACAACTGGACTTGATCCGTGAGCACTGGGATAGCAAACTTAAGGGAGCCTCGCAGAGCTAGTCTTCAAATCCCCATTTAGAATAGTTTAGTTAGGTCACTGGCAGTCCAGTGACACCCTGCTGGGTTCCTGTTCTCGGCAATCCCTGGGCAGAAACAAACGCGGGGTCGCCTGAGATCCAGGGATGGAGCTGGGCATGTGATGGGGAAGGGTAGGGCGGGGGGAGGGAGAGGGAGTTGTGGAGGGGTTTGTTGTTGGGAAGTTGGGGGATGGGAGAGTTGTTGGGAGGGAAGGGGTTATGAGCCAAAATGTGAACCTAAGTAGGCGGGTGGTCGTGGGGAGGTATGTGGTGAGGCATCGAACCCATGGCGTCGGAGGGCCTTGGAGTGGCTACCTGGAACGTCAGGGGCCTCAACAACTATTTAAAGCATAACAAGGTGAAGATGAAGTGGATGAGGATTGACGTTGCGCTATTGCAGGAGACTCACCTCACCAGGGAGAAATTGGAGGTTGTCAAGAGGAAGTGGAAGGGGTGCACTGCTGGAGCCACATACTCGGCCTACGCTAGGGGTGTTATCACTTGGGTGGCACCGCACGTGCCTTTTCAGTTGTTTCAGGCTACGGGGGACCCGGAAGGCAGGATGATCGTGATGAGGGGAATGCTGGAGAACAGGGAAGTGTCTATTGTAAACTTGTATGCCCCTAATCAGGATACAGCGGCTGACTTTCTGACTCTGTATGGCAGTATTAGCCCCCTTATGGGTGGCGGGATCCTGTTGGGCGGAGACTTCAATTGTGTGCTGAATCCTAAGGTAGACAGATCAGATAGCAAGCTGGACAAACCCACTCCGGCTGCGAGGGTGTTGCAGGCCCTTGTGAAAGACTTCGACCTAGTCGATGTCTGGAGGAAACTGCACCCGGCGGATAGGCAATACTCGCACTATGCGGCGCCACATGATCTGTATACGAGGCTGGACTACGTGTTTGCCACTACAGGAATAGCTGAAGAGATAGGTAGCGTGGAATATAAGTCCAGGGTGCTCTCAGATCATTCCTCCCTGGTCCTGGAGTGGCGACACCAGCCTCCCAGGGCGAGGATCCCCACCTGGAGGCTCAGGGCCGAGGCGCTGCAGTACCTGGGATTCCGGGAGGACTTAAGGGAGGCGATCACAGAGTATTTTAAGATTAATACTGGCAGCGTCAGATCCATGGGAACCGTGTGGGAAGCATTCAAAGTGGTAGTGCGGGGGGTTGCCATTTCGAAATCTAGAGGGCTCCAGGGGGGACATAGAGCGGGAACTACGGGGAATGGAGAAGGATTTGGAGGACATTATGCGCAGGGGGGGCAGCTCTAGTGAAGAGAGGGTCAAGGTGGAGCAGCTGCAACGGGTGAGTGGGGAACTCTGGGATAGGCTATGCAAAATATGCTACAAGAAATATGTGGAGAGACAGCATGCGGGAGGAGACAAGCCGGGCAGTCGGCTGGCCTGGCTATATAAGAGTGAGGCTATAATTTCACCGATCACCACGGCAGGTGATCGGTGAAATTAAAGGAGGGGGGGGCCAGATCCGGAATACCCAGAAGGGAGTGAATGATGAGTTCCTGGGATATTATAAATGCCTCTACGAGGACCCTGGTGGATCTAGAGACCATGAAATCCAGGAAACGCTGGAGGATGTAGGCTTGCCTATCCTGGACGATTTGGAACTGGCGGATCTGGACGCCCCAATCACAATAGAAGAATTGGAGCTAGTGATTCAGCACCTGCCCACCTGTAAGGCTTCGGGGTCAGATGGGCTCCCTAGTGAATTTTACAAGACCTACAGACAGGAGCTGCTCCCCCCGTTGCTGGCTATGCTCAATGAGGCGTATGAGTGTGGCGGGTTGCCGGAGTCTTTGCGAGAGGCGGTGATCATCCTCCTCCTAAAACCAGGTAAGCCTAGCACGGATTGTGGGTCGTATAGGCCTCTATCGATGCTCAACCAAGATAGCAAAATCCTCACGGCAGTGCTGGCAAATAGGCTTAAGCGAGTCATTGGTAAACTGATACATCCAGACCAAACAGGTTACGTCCCAGGCAGGAATATAACGGATAACCATAGAAGACTGCACCATATTATAGACCATATGAAAGGGGACACGGGGGAACTGGCGATCGTCTCGCTTGATGCGGTTAAGGCCTTCGACCCAGTAAGGTGGCCCTGGCTGCTGGCGATTCTGGGAGACTATGGAATGGGGTTGGGGTACCTTAGGTGGGTTAAAATGCTATATAGCTCCCCAATCGCCAGGGTTAAAACGGGTGCTACCATATCGGATAAATGGCAACTAGGCAGGGGTACTAGACAGGGCTGCCCCTGGTCGCCCATGTTATACATACTAGCTTTGGAACCATTGGCCGTCTGTCTGAGACAACAGTATGAGGGGATAGGGATCCGTACTGCAGGGGGACCGCATCTGGTCTCGCTATATGCTGATGACATACTATTGTATCTGCGCTTCCCGGAAGAGAACATACAATATATCCTGGAAATAATGGGGCAGTACGCCGCTCTTTCCGGCATAGCGGTCAACCCCAAGAAATCCAGCATATTCCCCCTGGGGAGATATAGGTTTGTCCCACTCAGGGGCTTGCCGACATTACCAATACCCTCCCTGGAGCACCAAGTCGTTCCGATACCTCGGGATTGATATATACCATACCACGATAGAAGAACATAAACATAACACGGAAAAGGCTGTTGAAGGCATCAAAAACAGTATGGTATTTTGGTCCAGACTACCCTTGGCCACGATGGGGAGAGTTGCTCTACTAAAAATTGTAGTTTTGCTCAGACTGTTACATTTCCCGCATGTGATCCCTAGGCGCTTCTTCGCTCGTCTCCACAGTGTGTGTAGGGGCTTTTTTTGGCATAATTCCAGGAACAGGGTGGCTCTCTGGAACCTACAGAACTCGTGTGACGGGGGGGGGAATCAACCTGCCAAACTTCGAGATATATTAGTTGGCGGGACAGCTGCAGTACGTGCCAAGGTGGCTGTGTGAGGAGGAGACGGCCGAAACCATGCTGTTGAGCATGGAACCGGCTCCCTTCTTCCTAAGGGAAGTGGTATGGCTGTCCAAGCCAAGGGTTCTACAAATGGCAAGGCTGTTGGTGCTTGGCTGGGAGATGTGGCACTGAGCATGGCAGATGGTGGGATACTCGGCCCCGTTTTCTATGCAGGTGCCACTGGTGGATCTATGTAGAGAGGACCCTCAATTGATATAACGAGTCCGAAAGTATTGTGAACCGATGGGTCTGGCCACCCTGGGAGATATATGGCAAGAGGGGGAGGTACTGGAATTTCAGGAATTGATAGAAGACACGGGTGCATAAGGGGCAGTATATAACCTGTTGGAAATGCCACTGCTGTTGGAAATGCCACTGCTTGTTAAGATATGTTGCCACACTTAAAGGCCTTCATGGTTTGGCTCCTGTCTATTCTGCAATACGTGTAAAGCATTTCTTCCTGGGGAAACAACTAACTCATCTGACCAATGGCTGCTTATCACTATTCCATCTAACGTTAAAGCCAGAGGCAACATAAGAGTTTCTATACAGTACCTCAAGATTATGGAATGACCTCCCTACAGACATTGGGGAACTTGATAGCCTTTTCCTTTCAGACATGCTCTCAAACCGTATTTCTTCATTTCAGTGGTTTAAGATAGCCTTGAAATCGAGCCGGGACTCTTAGGTGGATTGGCCACAAAGGGGCATTGCCTGACAGGGGATTTGCGCTTCTATTAAGAGGCAACACTTGCCTCACCTGAACGCCGCCTGGTAGGCCATGCCCCTGTAAGAACTCCGGATCGATTTTGTAAAAGTGCTGTGGCATATAGGCGGCATTCAGATCAGGTAAGTGTTGATACTTAATTGCGCCACCGACCCCCTGATAGGCCACACTTTACATCGATAATACCTGATGCTGGAAATGCATCGGAGGGACAGGGCTTCCGTATCCTTGTCCTTGTGGGACTCCTGGCAGTGCACAGACCCATGGGATACCGTTATGGCACCCATGGGTGGGGGTACAACCCTGTGCCCCTAGTGTATGATTGTGGGCACCTGTGTGTGGCCCACAGAGCAGGGTATGGGCTGCTGGCAGCTCCCTTTTAGGTTGCCCAGGCCCTGTCATTGGAATCTGTTGATTCCTGATGGAAACAAGATGGCCCCCATGGCTTCTTGCCTTCCATAGCCTGTTACCTTGGTTTTCCCGAAGTCCCGAGAAGCCCTGACTCTGTCCCTTCCCCCTGACTGGCTGTTGGGTGAAAGTTCCATATATGGTAGTGTGGGGGAAGTGCCGATCAGACTGGCTGGAGCCCTCCCAACAACCGTATGTTGTGGGTACGCCTCTTGGTGGGACCTGGGTGAATGGAGTGTGTGACGAATATGCATTCTGTGATGTGGATGTCTAATAACTTCTGTTTGACAGAATGACTGAGCCAGCCCCACCTGCAACTGGTATGAATGCAGTGTGTAGTGTTGAATAGCGTGGTACTTGTCTGAATCCACATTCTGTGTTGTTGAGTGTCTGGATGGAGAAGAATGGCCTGAATGCTCCATGCACCTGATTGGCTGACTGACCGCTGAATGCACTTCTGAGTGATTGGTTGCCTAAGTGTGACCCAGCAGAATGAAGGGGAGAACAATAATATTTCTGTGGGCCTCTCACTGCTGGAATTCGTTCAAAAACTGGAGTTGAAACTGACATTGAAACTGAAGCTTAACCTTATAGCCCTGCTGGAAGAGAAGTATTTCTGTTGCTCTACATCGTTGATCTGAAAGCTGCTGTGTCTTCAAGAACTGATCCAAAAAAGGACCTGGCTAGGTGCCCTCTTCCCGAGCTACGAGGGACCATCGTGCACTGCTAACCTTCGCCGAAGCGCCCTGGAAGTCAGCCTACGAAAGACTGTCAGCCGGAGATGGGGACCGCCGACGAGAAATGAAAGACTGTCAGCCGTCCACCGTCGTCGACCAGGGTTCGCAGGTTTGCTATAACCGAAGTTAGTTGCCCAGAAGCGGGTCTACTTGGCGCTGTGCTGTCGACAACTGGAGCTGCAACGCTCCTTTGCCTAAGACATTTGATTCCCGGACACGCTTGTCCACACCACCGACCGCCTTATCCTGCCAGAGAAGGGCAGGCCGTGGACATGCCGAGGAGCATCCGCTGGTGGGTTTGCCGCCACCCAAGACCTTAGAGACGTCAGACGACTCGACGCCCATGCTGGCCCACAGTTGTTCACAAACTCTTTGCGGTCCTGAACTATCGACATCGAGGTACTTCGCATGCCTCATCCGTGCAGGACGTCTTCGACTCGTCGTTGACGAGCACTGTCTGGACCGAAGCTACTGCCTCGACACCAAGTTAACCTCCTTCGAAGCCCATCGACGATCCGTGGCTACTGCTTTAAAGGGAGTCACTCAAGAAGGATCCATCGACGCCTCCTCAAGGAACTCTGCTATTCCAGGTACTTTGGGGTGGTAGAAACACTCTAGAAAGAAATAAGACTCATAGAACAATATCTGGACTGGGCTTGTGGTATATCTTTATCTTACAGGTTGCCCAGGTTGTGGGATCTCCACACAGAACGGTGTCTAGTGGTAAGGGCAGGTATTCTGCCAATTGTTCTGACCAACTGCTTTCCTCCTATGTCTATTGTTGGTTACCTTTATTAATGGCTTTGTGTGACATTTGACCAGAGTACAGTTGATGCACTTTAATGAAATCTGATAATAATTGTGGTACCACTTAGAACTGTATATATTTGCCATTGTAGATTAACTGAGCACAACGTGAGTTATTAAGATTGTATATTACCTTGAAACTTAATTATATAAAGACTGCGTTTTAACTAATACAGTGTGTGGACATTCTTGTGTGGGTGCTTGGGGACTACCATGTACTTAAGAACCAGCCTGCATCACCTCCTGAGAAGCTAGGCCTTGATTGCTCGTCCATTGCTACCAACAATCCCCCTCCAGTCTTTACACTCCTCCCTCCACCTCCCCTCACCTGAGGCGTGAGGGTGATGATCCCTGCATTTCAAACGATAGGAGTGTGTGGGGGGATTGGGGGAGAGGGGTCTTTCACCACACAATGAAAAGGCTGGCAAGGCTTTTTTTCTAAAGCTGAAGTGCTCGCTTATCCGCAAGGCCTTCAGGCTATTGAAAAAAAAATCCTCTTCTTCTAGTGGCTGGGGTTAGCAGGGAGGGACTTTAGGGAGCCCTGGCAGGGCCCAGTCTCAGACACAATATTCAGAGCCTGACGGGCTCCGCTCTGACCCACTTAAAGCACAGGTTCATTTAGCTTTGCTGGCTTTTTCTCTTGACGCGGTAGCCACTTGCCTTGCGCCTAGAAGCAACTGGGTTGGCAGAGCGGACAATAAGTATCTACTTCAAATCAAATATGTTTTGTAGACTTTTGCCGAGCGCGTAATAACTGCCATATCCTGTCTGGGTGGAAACACTAGGTGGCTGCTGCCTTGATTAGTGACAGTGCTTCACGGATACACCTTGTGTTGTATTCCATCAAACATGTGAAAGCCTCGCCTCGGATAGCGTGAAATGAGTGGCGAGGGATCTTTTATAATTGGAACGGATTTGTTGGAAAACAATATCCATGCTCAAACAGCAGAATTCGTTTTCATTTTGAAAAGAAAGTACATAATTGAATATAGCCCTATTTGGACAGCCAGAGTTTGTATCTCATAATGATAACTATATTAGCTGTGTCTTGGGGTTATTGACTAAGATTTGTTGGCAGACTAAAAATCCATAAACAGTGAGGTTGGAGCAGACAGGTGAGTGTGTGCTTTGTGTGTGTGTTTTCTTGTGTGTGTGTGTGTGATTTTGTGTGTGCTTGTGTGTGTGCTCGTGTGTCCTTGTGTGTGCGGGTGTGTGTGTGCTTGTTTGTGTGTGTGCTCATGTGTGTGTGTGGGTGCGCTCATGTGTGTTTGTGTGTGCCTGTGTGTGCAGGTGTGTGTGTGCTCGTGTGTGCACGCCCGTGTGTATGTGCACTTGTGTGTGTGCTTGTGTGTGGGCGCGCCTGTGTGAATGTGTGCTTGTGTGTGTGATTGTGTGTGTGCCTGTGTGTACGGGTGTGTGTGCGCTTGTGTGTGTGTGTGTGCGGATATGTGTGTGCTAGTGTGTGTGTGCGCTCAACCACCTCAATATGTGTAATATCTTTCTGGTGACATGCTGCCTTTGCGGTGCTGTTTCTGCTGGGTTGACTTTATATGTTTTGGATGCCCAGTTATGGCATGCTTTGTTTTGTGCCGTCACTAAGCTATATTGTCTATGCTCTGCCCTGTTTTGAAGTGCTACACTCAGTTAGGTTTGGTACGCTACAGTGCGTTATGTTATGTTATGCTATGCCATCTCATGTTTTAAAGCTGTAGAAACGTGTAATGTTTTGTTCTGTTGGATCAATGTGTTCTTTTCCCAAAGCTTAAACCCAAGTTAAATAGGGTTGCTGTTTTTTTGTTTGCATTTGTATGTATTTATTCACTTTTTCTGGCGGTGGAGAGAGAGAATATGATGCCGGTTTCCTTTTATGGTAGCAGGTTAGGTCATGATATATTATGTTGAGGTTTAATTATAATGTTTTGCTTTAAATGTCTAATGTCTAATGTTTAAGTGGCTTGAAGCAGCCATAAGCAGCAGGTAACACCTCCTAAACGCACAAATAGAAAAGCCAATAAATCACAAAACAGGAACAGAATGTAGGCCTGGAAATCTAATCTGTTAACTAGACCCTCACACACACTTACCCTATAGGGCCCAGCAGAAACCCTGAACCGCATGCTCCCAGGGAAGCTGTAGCAGAAATGCCACCCTCAGTTAAATACACTTATATTTACTTCCAGCTTTCCCTTCTATAGAACCTGGCTGTTTGTGATTGTTCAGTGCTTTAGTGAGTAAGTAGAAGTTTTGTTTATTCATTTATAAAGTGCACCAAACCCTCAGATATCTAGGCACATAGCTTACAGAAGCATACAGACATTTGACAGGGTACAGGCAGTGCAAATAGGTACAGTGATGGTATATACAATAGGTACAATTTGGGTAAAATACAGATAGGTAACGTAGTGAAATAGCCAGTATAGTCACGAATACAGATATGTACATGATGGGAGTACAAGAGAGAACATTGTGTCATCTCCTAGGTGAGCTTTGTCTGCTCTTGGGTGAGGAGCCAGTTTTTTATCTTCTTTCTGAAGCAGAAGAAGGAGGGTACATCTCTAAGGTGCGTAGGTCGGGAGTTCCTAGCTAAGCATTTATGGGTAAGGCCTAGTATTTTGTCAGATATTCTGCTCTTGATGGATAGCCAATTGTGGTTGCGTCTTTTCACTGAGGTGCGATCTCGGAATGTTGAGGGCCGACCGGAGGGCGTTATTTTGTAGTGTTTGCAATTTAGTTACGATTTTTTGGATGTTCCAAGATAAAGTGCATTTCAATAATCGAGTTTTGAAAGAATAAGAGCTCTAGCCAGAGTCAAAGAGTTGGTTTATGTCAGAAAAGGTCTACAGGAGTTTATTAATTTACACGGGTAGGCAGTGGCTGAGGCAGTCGCGTTGATCTGTCTGTTCAGGTTTAAGGAGGCGTCCAGGTAGAATCCCTGGGTTTTTAATTCTTTGGATACCTGTATAATATTACTGTCAATGTTGAAGGCTTTGAAATTGTTGTCCAGTTTATTGAGTTTAGTTTGGGAGCCGGTGAGGAGAAGTTCTGTCTTGTCATCATCAGGTTAGGTTTCCTTTATCTATTTGTTCGTCCATTTGTGTCTTCATATCTATTAAGGCCGTTTCTGCCCCATGTCTGGGTCTGAACCCTGATTGCTGTAGGCCTAGCAGGTTCGGATTTTCTAAGTGGGTCTTGATTCTGAAGGCTTTGCCATCTGTGTATTACTGGCCATGGCTTTAACATGCCCAGGCTCATCATGACACTGTCAAAGGCTTACAACTCTAACTACTGCTGAACTAAAGGCAGGCTTTGTTTCCTTAAGCACTTTGCACAGAAGCACATGCCTACATCACGGTGGAGTATAAAATAATTGCGGTCACCGTTATTAAAATGCAGACGGGATTCACAATCGGGAGGCAGGTGGAGGGTAATGTCATTGTCCAGGTAATCTGATCTATGAGAGTGACTCTTCCCCTCCTTTTGCTGGTGAGACTGACTAAATTAATCGGGTAGATGTGGTAGGTCAGACGAGGAGGCAGACACTGAGGCAAAGTTCAACACAGTTTTATTAAGTAAAGTAGAAAAAACTGTTTTATTCCCTACTTCTAAGATGAGTTCCCTATGCTAAAAAACACCAACAAGGTGCTTTTCAGGATGTCTCACAAACAAAAGTCAGTCCTTCGTCCAAAACATAAGCTATTCAAACACTTTGGATAAGAAGATAGAAAGAAAGATTCTTGGCTACAGCTATGTAACAGGTTACTTCACCCTGGGAAGTAGTGGTGGATGGTTTCTGACCATCACCTTTAGTTCATAGAGACTTTTGTCTCAAAAAATCAAAAACATGGCTTCATAAGAAAAATGACTCTCAAAGTTCCTGTTGTGCTCAAAACAATGCCCTTCTCTAACCATCAGATTGTAGCCCTTCTCCAAGGACATTCAGATTTACACCAGGAAACTCGGTACACCCAAGTTCAAGAATATTGCTTCCTGGGTCCTCCTAGGCTCTCACGCCTGACTTCCTTGAGAAGGCACTAGGCTTCATGGGTCTGGTTTATGCTTAATCCTCCAGTGGGTTGGTGCTTTCCTTAGCCCCGGGTGGACTTTGGGTGCTCTGGCTCAGTTAGTTGTTTGGTTTCGTTCACCCCATCCTGAGATATGATCTTGATTGGCCCCTCACAGGCTTAGGGCTTTTCTTACCCCTTTGTTCTGTTTCATTCGCCCGATCCTGGGGAATGCTCTCTGTAGCCCCCTCATGGGCACTTGGCTTCTCTGGACTTTCCAGTGGCATCGCTGTAAGTGGTCTCTTCCTGTTAAAAGCATGGACATCTGTGCTCTAGGACACCATACCTCTCAGCTTCGATAGTGGCAAAGCTTCCTACTTCAGCAGCACCTCTCTGGCTTGAGATATCGCCTTTATCCAATACAGCATTCTCTGCACACTCTCTGGATTCCACCCACAACAGTGTCTTCTTCGTACTCTGCTCTTCGTCTGCGCGGCTCTGCAAGCCAGTGCTCCTCGCTTCACATGGATGCTCTTCCCCTCTTCAGATGTCTTGCGGTCTTTAAGTTCCTCCTAGGAACAGAAGAAGGAACTTGTTTGGTGCTGGCTTCCAGAAGAAAGTGATGACAAATACAGATCAGAGACCGAGCCTTCCACATTAAAGGGGCCCTGCACTTGATTGCCCTGTTCACTTCCCATGTAACCAATAAAATGTCAGATTTATGGGAAAAGTAGGGTGGAGTGTTATTCTTCATTGGGCTTTCCTGATCCCAGGGGCTGAGGTCACCCTCAGTGGGCTCCTGCTTGCCCTCTCCCATAGGGAGGGTGTTGCGTAGCAGGCTTACCCTCCTAGTCTCAAAGGGGGTGGCTCCCCTTTGGGAAGAAGGGACAAATTCTTTGGATTTGTGACATAGCACAAAGAGTAAACTTGAGCTGCCTTAAAGAAGTATTTAATAGATGCTGTCATTTGGACTTGGAATGAGCATTAATGAGAAGGCAACTCACCCTCTGGTTGCTTTCGGTCGGATCTGGAGGATGGTGCTGTTGGGTATCTGGTGTATGTTTGTAGTTTATCATGCAATGTTCCACTAGGATGTAATTGTCTTATTAGCTTGAATAGCTGGTCACTTGAGCTATTTTGTTAGGAAGGTCATTTTATTAAGATACAGTAAATTATACCTAGTTTATAGCTTACAGAACTTAATATTACTGGACACAAGTCCATCATGTCTCCTCTTCCCCTCCTCTACCACTTACTACAAGTTCTCCCCAGGAATACTTCTATACACATTCAACTCTTGCCGCTGACATTCCTGACAGCTGGCTTGGAAAACCCATTCCTCTCCCTTGATGCAGGTATTGTTTCTTACAAACTAATCAGACGAAAGCCTCTACACTACTTGGGCCTGCTTCAATCCATAAAGGAACCACTCGACATCTAACTACATCTAGTACCATGCTTTGATGGTTCTAGATATTGCCATCACAATAAAACTCTGCTCTAATCTGAGCTGTACTTTCCTGGGTCCTACAATCATGCTTACCAACAATTCATCACATTTGAGAACCACACATCCCTACTTTGACATCCATATCTGCTCAGGCCAAGGGCACTGTGTTGTGTACCTCAGGTACGCAGGTTACACTACCCGATCGACGCTCGCTAGGAGTACAACACACAACCGACGCTGCCTTCGGCTTTAAAACCTGGTTACAAAACCCTCTGTGGCAAAGCCTGCACAGTGCAAGGGCATGGTGTTGTGCATCTTTAATGTTTATCACAAAAGCACTGTCATGGTTCCAGGATCACTGCTCACCCTTCTCCTTCTTGATAGGCGTCTTCCGTCTCTTATCAGCTTCCTCCCTTCTCCCGCCACTCCTCCTGTGGCCTCCCCACTTATCCCCTCTCCATCTCCGACTGGCATACCACGTTCCTGTACCCACCCACGAAAGACCTTCAAAGGTGGTAACCAGCTCCATCTAGCCACCCAGAACTCTCGCTCAGCTGTCAAACATTCTTCTGAAATCTCTTTGACCTCAACGTTCTCGCCCTCATTGATACGTGGTTCACTGCCAGCTCTGCACCTGCTTTTGACATTCTCCTCCCTGAGGATTACAAGATCCTTTCCAAGCCCAGCCCTAACCGGCCTGGGGTGGAGTGGCCCTGATCTTCCCTGGGTGGATTCCTGTCACTATCATTTGTACTTTGGCTTGGCATCTCCGCTACCCTCTCTTTCACTATTGCCACTATTTATAGACCCCTTGGTTCGGTCGCCCTCTTCCTCTCTAAGTAGTCCGATCTCACCTCTGCCCTTCTGGCCGCTACCTCTAAACTTCACCCCCTTGGTGACTTCAATATCCAAGTTGACTCTCCCGCGGTGGCCTTTGTACTCTTCTGCAACCTTTGCGACACTCTTTTTCTCACCATTTATCCCTCTGGCTTGACAGACTCTGCTGGGAATACCTTGGATGCTTTAATTCCTTCTGACATTCCTATCCCCACCATTCTCACTACTCCCCTTTCTTGGTCTGACCATTACCTTCTGTCTTCTCATCTTGATCTCTCTGGTCCTTCTACTAAGCCTCAGCCTTCACACCCTGTCTCCTTCTCCGTCATCCAGCTGATGCCTTTGCTTCCACTTACATAACCCCTCCAACTCCTGCCTCTGACTCCCACTCTGATTCTGCTCTTGATAAACTTTACCTATCTATCACTAACACTCTCAATATCCTTGCCCCTGTCATGAGGATCTGAATGAAGCCTGCCTCCAAGCATAACACCTGGCACGATTCTGACTTAACCTCTCTGAAATGCATCTCCTAACTTCCAATGCTATGCTGATGACACTCAACTCTCCTTCAAGCTTCCGGCCTCTTCCTCCTCTCTCATCCCTGATTGTCTGGCCACTATTCAGTCTTGGTCTGCTGCCAAGGATCTCTGCCTTGATGCCAGTAATACAGAGCTCCTTCTCATCGATTCCTTAGACTGGGAGCTGTGGAGGAGGGTCCAGTTCTGCCTGTGTGTATTGGGGATCCCATGGTGGTTTGTGTTAGTGTAGGTAGCAGTATAAAAGACAATACAACCAAAGAGAAACAAGCTAAGCAGAGGTTGGCCGGAAACAAGCAAATAAATCTAAAAACTAGAATCCTAAGAAGGTTAACAGAAACGCGACCCAGACTTTTGTGAGAGCACTAAAAACCCATCTGATTCAGGATCCAATTTATAAGTCAACAGCAATAAATAAGGCGCAGAAGAAATCCTGAATGTTTTTACAACAAGGTGGCTGAGCGAAGCCCAAGGGTAAGTCTGAGATGGCATCCCAATACTCCCTGATTGACATTGAAGGCCATCAGCAAGTAATAATACTTGTTGGTGTTCCTTTGTTTCGTCTTATCTCCGAGGTCCCCGGGCACAGTGTAGATCGTGGAATAAATATTGATGGTGAACCTGACCAAATTATGGAGAAAAATTGTAGGGGACTAGGGTTTCCAGCTGTTCCAATCCTTCTAGAGAAGTGTATAGTCAAAGTGATCAGGGGCATACTCTCCTTGGTGGCCAACACTTGTCTGCCGAAGGAGACGGTCGAGCAAGCCCTGCGGTTGACAGTGGGAATAGTTAGAATTGGAGCATCTAAAGGGCCTTGTATTACTGAGGTGCAGAAAGCCACCCAGCAGTGCCTGAGAGGTTGGTAGGATGCCCCTTTAAAAGGCCTTAAGAATCAGAGCAAAGGGGAAAATGTGGCTGATTGAATAGCTGCATCCTTTTTTGTCAAAAGTAGCTTTCTGGGCATTAGTCAGAATGGAAAATGGACGAAAGATAGCACTAATAAGAGCAAGACCAACAGGAACACTACCTTATTTTTTTACAGAAAGTATGGTAATGGAGGAGTTCTGCCGAAGTATGAAGATTCAACTAACGTTCTAAAGGGCTCTTCAGAAAGCTTTATTATGGAAGCAATTTTTACTGATCCGGATCTCCAGTTTCTAAATAGACCTATGATCTTGGCATTTCTACATGAAGTATCCAGTTTAAAGAGGATTGGATCTAGGGATATTGATAGAATTGAGTTCTGTGATTGGGAAAGGTGGGATGTTGCAAGAGTAACAGTAACCTCTCGTAACATAACGCAAAAGATTTTGACAATGAGATTCGTCAGAGTTGTTTCAATATTTACATTACGCTGGGAGCACTTAATGATACCCTTTGCGAATGGCACTACACAGAAGAAAAATAGATTATCCATCATGAGGCCTGAAGTAATTCATGTGTTGAAAATCGAGGAGATCTGGACAAGGATAGAATGGAAAATTATGGGCGTATGAATGGTGGGTCTGCCCGAGATTGGTTTCGGTTTGCCAAGCCTATGGAAAACCTGTCTAAGGATGATAAAGGTGATGGGCCAGGCTTTTAGCCTCTGCTTGTTGAACACCTGGATCTTTCAGCATTTGCTTAACTCTGTGGATCCTTGTGTGAACTTAAGTTGGTATTCACTTGTGATGCTACAGGAAACGTTTCTGACTGAGAAGGTAATAATGGATGGATATTCTGTTTGCAAACAAACAGCATTTAAAGGGATGGCGGGTCATCCAAAAGGCGGTCTCTTGACGGGGATTAAAAAACTAGTTCATTTCGAGTATAAATATCTTAAATGACTCAATGTATAGTGTTTTGACAACTCATGTGGTGATGAAGGACGCACTTGTCAACATGCTTATTATAAATGTATATTGTAGTTATGCAGAAGTGTCCCAAAAAGTACTCATTGATCACATAGATGGAATATTGACAAGTTGGAGGGAAGTGCAAGCGTCTGGTTTGATTGTTGTTGCAGGCAATTTTAATGTTAACTGCCTTAACCCATCAAAGTATAATGAGTTCTTGGTTTGCCAGTCAAAAAATACTTTTCAGGATGCCAAAGGAAAGAGATGGTGGGGCTTCCTTGATAGTTGGTGCCTTTGTTGACTGATAAGCAAGAGAAAGGCATTTACTACTGGGGCTCTTGGAAGAGTGGATCCAAATCATCTATGTTTGACTATATTTTCGTATCTGAGGAATTATGGCCGGCCGGAAATAATCTTACAATGAGAAATGTCTCCCCCAGTGATCACGCTAAATTGATGGTGGAACTTAGTTTTCTCAACTGTTTGGGACTAAAGGACATAAGAGAAGAAGCTAGAGATGGACATTTTTGATGACCGGAGAATTTGGATAAACGTGTAGGTTCAGTATTACATTTACCACCATTTTATAAAAAATACATTAAGATCGAGAAAACTAAAAGAGTACCCGTCTAGGATAAATTATAGCCCTGTTATTCAATCTATTTAAAGGGAGTACAGGAGAGAGGTTAAGAAAATCATCTGGATGGGAGTACATACCTCCTGGTTTGTTGGTTAGCTTAAAACATTAAAACAGGTATACAAAAAGAGAATCAATGCATCAAAGGCACTAACCTGTCAAAAGGATGGGTAAAAATGCTAGTCTGTATAATGGTGGAGGGCGACATAAATTATTGGAAATTAAACTGAAAGAAGACAAGCAGAGTGAAATTCTTGCAAATCCCATTGCTAAACAAACATGGATATCACATTATTCAAATTGTATAATCAACCTGCTGTTCTTCTAACAAACTGGGAGAGTTGGAAATTAGAAAATTGGAATCTAGAACTCATGGTCAGTCAAACTGAATCCATCATCTGACACAGTAGTAATTGTAGGGCCCCGGGTCCTAATGGGTTTTTTAACCGTGTACACAAAGCGGGCCCGGTTTTATGGGCCTGGACCTTGTTCAATCTCTTTCAATCGGTTGTTTACTTAAACTCCTGAGTCCTGGAAAGAGGCACATATTGTTCCTGGGTCGAGAACCATACTTGTACATGAACTGTTGAGAAAGGAGGAAAACAGTGAAACAAGGATCATCAGGGGAAAGGAGTCATTCCCCCTGACTATCGGTGAGGGCAAAGAGACTGTGAAATCAAGACATCAGGATAAGGGAGTCATTCTCCTGGTAGTTGAAACTGCAAAAAGGATCAAACCACAGAATAACGAGATCCAGGGGAGGGGAGTCCTTCTCCCTGGGGTGAGGAAGCCAAGAACATTTCTGATACAGAGTGTTACAAGATTGACAATCCTTTGTCTGGGAAGAATTGGGACCAGGGGAAGGAAGTCATTCCCCCTGCTTAAGAACGTTCATCTAGAACTGTGCTACCCAGTCCAGGAGAAGGGAGTTATTCTCCTGGACCAAGAACATTGACGTAACGTTCTAGTTTAGTTATAATGAAAGGGACAGAGAGTTTTGACACGTGACCGTGGACTATTTAATTTACAAGGACATTCTGACAGATCCATTAGCACTTCAGTTGAGGTAGGGAAACCCCACAGAGATGGGGAAAGGTGGGGTTTCTCTTCTTGGTTGATAAATGTCTATAGCAAACACTTCGTCACCTGTGTGTCATTCTCCTCCTTCTGTACCCTTACAATATTCAATTACGTCTTTCAGATATTGGGACCAGTGACTCTCTTATACAATATTTAGACTTTTGGGTCTGCAGTGGCATGGAGTTGACTATGAAAGGTATGCTAACATTAGGGCTGGACCCAAACTGGTGTCCATGGCTACCTTTTGCTGCAATATTGACCACTCCTCTGATATTGGTGAAGGTCTGTCTGGACTGAACAAAAATGGCGTGGGGTAGAATCTAGGCACACAAGCTTGAGACGAACATGATCATGCTCAGCTATGATCATAGTAGAAATGTCGGCATCGAAAGAAGAAAGGGGCGATTAGAGAAACATTTGTCAGGATAACGAATCATTAATGACTCCTTAAGATAATGCTAATATGGGCTATTCGCAACTGGGAAAGACAGATTGACTAATGAAATTCTGTCTTTCCCGGGCGCAATGCTCTAATCACCGCACGCACCCCCACCATTAAAATAGAAAAGGGACTGCATCCTTTTTTGGATGATGGTGGCCATTTTGAAACATGTTTCTTATGGCTGCCGTCATCCGAAAAGGGACCAAGTCCCTTTTCCATTTTAATGGCAGCAGCCATTTCTTTCAATGTTGTATTCTCCGACTGGGGATGGGCTCGCGCTGAGCTGATCCCCAGTTGGACAAAAAAAAGGAAAACTATTTGCACCCTGGTAAATCCCAGGATGCAAATAGCTTTCACACCTTGGCTGGCGGGGGGCAGACATGGTCTTTAATGGCCCACAGTCAGGGCTGAGGCCCCTGCTTCACTCAGGCATACCACAGCTCGGGCTTGTGGGCCGTTAAAGCCCATGTCGTTCCACACACCGTGGCTTAAAAGCTATAGAATATTTGTGGTGCTAGCAGGATTTTGAAAATCAATACAGTTTTGTGGCATAGTGGTATATAATGGCAGTGAAGCCATCGATGTTTGGGTCAATATTGTTGAAAGATGACATAATTAATTTTGCTTGCTGTGATTCAATCAGTGTCTTTTCTAGTTTTGGGAAGGGACATTTTGTCGCCAGGGCCCTCTGATTAGGCTACTGCTGTTAAGAGAATATCGCTCATCTATACCTTGAACGGGTACTTGACATTTGTGGCTACTGATCACCTTATCCATAAAACTTGTAACTGTCTACTATAAAATTGAAATTGAGGTCAGTGAAACCACATGGAACCAATCTTGTTCTATCCTACTTTGTTTTCTGTACAATATTGGAAGGAAGCAAATTTTCAGGAGTTATGTGCCTTCTTTTTTATTAAAAGTAGAGCGAGTTGGTAAAACTAATGTTGGAAAATAAGACCATCCAAATGAAAATAAAATCCTGTGCCATATAGGAAGGTAGATTGTATGTGGTTTACTGACTTGCAATTTCATAGTAAACAATTATTTCATCACGTTTTTAGAACGGTTTTGTTCGACCTCGGTGACGAATTCAGGGTATTCTTCCACTTGCCACAGGCTGAAACCCACCCCCACCCTTTGGGACTAGGGAGGTGAGCCTGCTAAGCTTAACAATCCCTAGGGGACAAGGCACGTCAGTCCCACTGATGGTGATCCCCACCCCCTCTCTAGGGACAGCAGATTCCCCAACAAGCATATCAGTAATCCGCCCTGTTCTTAAGATACCAATACCTTTGTTGGCTCTATGGGAATTAACTTGTGTGATGACTTAAAACTTCCTTTAAGACTGGCTGGTACGGTTCTTGACCTACTCTGTGTGCATGGGACTCACCTAGAACACGGGCACGCTGTAAAGGCCAGCCCACTGCCTAATATACAGGGAGATAAATAGTCAATCCACTTTGAAGCAGGGGAGAAGAGAATCCTGAGGAGCCAGCAAAACCTCCTCCTAGACGGAGTGACAGGAAGAGGAAGAGCGTATGCCAGGTGTGATGAAGGGCACCACGGCCGAGCCCAGGGTTCCTTCACAGCCCTACCAAACTAGGGGCCATAAGGGGCAATGCAGAACAACTGCCACCGCGAAGCGGACAACTGGCTTACCGAGACACCAGCACCAGGGTTCCACAGGAAGCCCAATGGAGGAGAGGGCAAGCACTGATCGATATGCGACACCTGAAAGGAACAGAAGAGTTGGTGCAGTGGTGGCCCAATTCCCCGCTTTTCCTGCGGAGCACCACCCAAGCAACAGAGGTGCTCAGTGGCTCCAGGGAACCAGAAGAGGGGGAGGAGAGTCCCAAAGTAAGGCCCAAAGAAACCCAAAGGGTGGGGTGATAGGCCAAGACCCCAAGGTGAGGCAAGACAAAACAAACCCCAAGGTGGGTCGAGAAACTCGAGATCCCAAACAGGGGTATAAGAACCAAAACCTCAAGGCAGGTTGAGAGACTCGAGGCCCCAGGGCAGGGTGAGAGAAACGAGGCCCCAAGGCAGGGTGAAGGGAACCAAAAACCAAGGTGGGACCAAGACCAAGAACTGCCTAGCCAGGAGAGAACGCCAGGAACTTTCTGTGCTGAAAGACTGTCATGAGAATGGTCGGAGTTGTGAAACGCAAGCTAGACATCCCCACCTGAGAACAAAGGCAAGATACATGTATTGGATGTATTTGAACAGTACTGCAAGAGAAGCTTTGAGAGCCTTATAGCCTACTGACTCAGACTGTATGCCTGACAGGGAGCTTCTACTGAGGAAGACACACATGGGTGGGGGTAAGAAGCCAACTACCAGTTATTTGCTCACGGCTGCAGTGACTTCGTTTTTATAACAGTAGGGACAGACCTCGGCTAAGCATAGGATTCTGGACAAGGACCTTCTCGTTTGTAACGCACTTGCTGACATGCACCCTAGCATAGCTTGGGGTTTTTCTTTATAGAACAGGGCTAAGAATCTTCCAGTTAGGCACAGTATTGTTTTTTTGTGTGATGTAGAATAAGGAAAAGGTCAACCACAATGCCACCCTGTCCATCCGCTGATCTACTGCACCTCCTATTTTTAAATATTAGTCGCAGAGTTAGCTTGCTCAGTTTACAAGCCCTTGGCAGACTTTGTAAAAGTGTTTTTTTTCGCAACTCCCTGAAAAATGGGCACATTAGCCAAGTTTCCGCCCCCACCCCCCAAAACTCTGTTGCCTCTAACCCTGCCCCCACCTCGCCCCATAACCCTTTTTTTGACCATTTTTTTTATTTAAAAAAAAATCATTGAAATGTGTTCGTTTATTATCAAATTGTTTGTACTTGACAATTAAGTGAGTGTGAATCTGTACATGGATATTGTAGACACAATCAAGGTATCGCGAGAGAAATGCCATCTGAAAGGAAGACTGTTCGAGATAGCGAGGGATCTCTTCTATGGGAGAGGGCGTGGCACATGAGTGGGCGTGGCACATCAAAAGGACCCAGTCGTAGTTGTTTGGTTTTTATGCAGTATTAGTTCACTGTGCTGATCATACTCCACCACACCATAGTTTGCTAGACAAATAAGTGTTTTTTTTAGAAGGCTACACGAACAGTTTCTTTTTTTCTAATTTGCTTATTTTTCTCTTTTATTTCTTATAGCTTTGGGGAGCGCAGAAAATAAAGCAGGTACTGTAAAACATTTGTATTTTCTAATAGTCTTGTCCGTCAGTATACACCAATTTGCTTATTCGTAAACTGTTGTGATAAGAGTTGTTTAGAGGATTTAGTACTTTTGCAGGGAAGTGACAATTATCTATGGTTTCCATAATTGAATTTCGAGGGGATTGGGTCCTCCGACGTATTCCATATCTATGACATGTAATCACCACAGCTGTGCTGCTTCGGAAACTTTTTTCGGCATCTGCGTCCTGCGTCGATGCGCCGTCGTCGAGGGCCTCGTCCGACGTCATCCGATGTGATAAGTAGGACGCACGACGCCCGTAGCCTCAGTTTCGTTTTTTCCACGAACATGTTGCTTCGTGAATCTCGGTTAACGCCTTGACTCTTTGGAGTTCTGTTCTTCTCGGTTCTTCGAACCTGTTCGTTTTGTGAAAATCCTTTGTGTGAAGATGTCTTCTACTTCGTCTTCGACCCCGCGTCCGGGTTTCAAGAAGTGCCGGTTGTGTGGGTTCAAGATGTCGGTGACGGACTCGCACGACGCCTGCCTCTGGTGCCTCGGGGAGGCCCACGACACGGATCACTGTATCGACTGCCAGTCGCTCACGTCCAAAGCCTTACGCGAACGTAAGAAGAAGTTGTCGGTAGGTCGGGTGTCCAAGCCCAGGAAGTCGAAGTCTGCGGGGCTTTCGACGGATGATTCGAGGGGTGACTCTCTGCGTCATCGTCGGAAGTCTCGTGGGTCTCCTTCTAGGAGTCGGTCTCGCCACTCCTCAGCCTCTTCGAGGCATTCTCGGAAGCGCCGACACCGGTCGTCTTCCAGGTCCTCTTCGGAGGACTCTGCCCGGCACGTCGCTTACCCCACCAGCCGTGCGACGCCGGAGGAATGGGCTTCCTTCGGGAAGAAAATGCTGGCGATTCTTGAGTCGCAGAGTACTAAGCCGTCCGCGTCCGCGAGTGGGTTCGGTCCAGAGAGGTCGAGAGACACCGCTCGCAAGAGTGGTCGGCACGAGTCACAGGAGAGGTCCTGTTCGGACAAGGAGACTCGTTCTCGACGTACCCATTCCAGGTCCCAGTCCTCGACGCGTTCGAGACCGTGTGCACCTGTGAGGTCTTCGAGGAAGACATCGACGTCTGAGGCGTCGAGGGCGTCGACAGGCTTTCTCGAGGCTCCGGCTCCGAGGAAGTCGTCGAAGCCGTCGACGCTCAGGTCGTCGAGGGACACGCTCGGGGCTCCGGCCTCGAGGGCTGTGTCGACGCCGCCGATGCTGGAGGCGCTGCATCTGACGTCGACGTCGAGGAAATTGGCGTCGATGCCAGTTCTCTCGACGCCGGCGCCGATTCGCTTGACGCCATCGACGCCTTTCATGTCGGAGGTACCCCGTGGCACAGGAGAACCCCCTAGGAAGGTTCTGGTTAAGAGCAAGCACTCTCGGGTGCCTTCTTTTCGCCACCTGGACTATATTTCAGAGGCGGATGAGGATTCTGATGGCCTGGTTCCTATTCGGGTTCCAGGTGAAATTGTCTCGGGCCATAGTCAGTTTGACGATTTGAGACAGTCACTGCATGATGCCAGTGGACTGGACACCTCTCCGGAGGTGGAGTTTTGTAGGCCTGAGCCTGGCTCTCATGCCGATTCCTCGTACCGGCGCCTTATGGCTAGGGTTTCTGAGTACTTGGGATGGTCTGCTCCCCCAGGGGAGTTAGTGCAGGATGATCTGACGGACATCCTTGATGTTGGTCCCCCAACTGATCCGGTACTGCCGTTCCATATGGCTTTACAGAGAAGGGTGGCGGCGGCTTGGACTGCTCCGGAGAGTCTCCCGGCGGTGGGCAGATCCTTGTCGCGAAAATACCATCCAGCCAGTAGCGACCCCTGCTACTTGACCAGGCACCCCACTCCGGAGAGTTTGGTGGTGCAGGCGGCCACGGCCCTGGCAAAGCAGGCGTCGTACCCTACCATCCCTCCTGATTGGGACGACAAACGTTTTGATGGCTGGGCGATGAAAGTGTTTTCTTCTGGTGGTATGGCGCTTCAGGCGGCCAACTCCATTTGTGCATTGTCTCGTTTCACACACACTCTGTGGAACTGTGTTGCATTAGCGGCTGAACATATTCCCGAAGGGGACGAACGGGATGGTTTCCTTGCTATGGTCCAGGATGGCAAGGATGCCATGTGTGAATCCGTTCAGTCGGGTTTGGACTTAGCTGAATGCGTCAGTAGGTCCATGGCGGCGAGCACCGTAATACGCAGGTTTGCCTGGTTGCGGAAGTCGGGGTTTGCTCCTGATGTGTAGTCCCGGCTCCTCAACATGCCCTTTGACGGTGAACACCTTTTTGGCAGCAAGGCTGATGAGAGCCTTGAGAGGTTGCAGACCTCAAAAGCTGCAGCAAAGTCGTTGGGTGCTGCAGTTCGCCAACCTCCGCCTTTTCGTCCTAGGGGACAGCAGTGGAGGGGTGGTTCCTTTCGCTATTACTCCTTCAGTAAAGCGAAAGGAGCTGGCAGTCAAAGAGGCCAACGCAGGGGTACCAGAGGTGGACGACAGGGTACCCGTGGTGCCAAGGCCGCTCGGGCAGTTGCCTCTTTGCCCTCAGGTAACGCCGCAGCCGCTCCCATTCAGTCATGAGGCCATGTCCCATGGTTCGCCGGTTGGGGGAAGGCTGGCGCAGCATCTTGTAGAGTGGCAAGCCATTACTTCAGATGTGTGGGTTCTGGAGATCATAACCCACGGCTACTGTCTTCCCTTTCGGCACAGGCCTCGCGACAATCCACCGGGGAACCTCTCTTTGCAGAGTCCGGATCCGCTCCTTGCGCAGGAAATTCAAGCCCTGCTGGAGAAAGGCGCCATAGAACTGGTGCCTGTGGCGGAGAGGAACAAGGGATGGTATTCCCCTTATTTTTTGATTTCGAAGAAAGACAGGGGATTGAGACCCATCATGGACTTGCGCGGTTTGAACAAACTCCTCAGGAAGGACAAGTTCAAGATGGTTTCTCTCTCTCAAGTCCTCCAGGCCCTTCAGCTTCAGGACTGGTTGGTGTCACTCGACCTCAAGGATGCTTACTTCCATGTGCCGATCCATCCCAAGCACAAGAAGTACCTGAGGTTCGCGGTTGGCGACTCGCACTTTCAGTTTCGGGTCCTGCCGTTCGGATTGACCTCCGCCCCGAGGGTTTTCACCAAGCTCATGGTGGTGGTGGCAGCGCATCTCAGGCAAGGGGGGATTCACGTCTACCCCTACCTGGACGATTGGTTGATCAGGGGGAGCTCTCCCGAGCAAGTCCTGGATCATCTGTCCGTCACCTGCCACTCCCTTCACAGGCTGGGCTTCTCCCTCAATTTAAAGAAGTCCCATTTGACGCCAACACAGCGGCTCCAGTACATCGTAGCAATGCTCGACACTTCCCTGGGGCAGTGTTTTCCTCCCCAGGTGAGGGCTCTTCACATTCCGCAGATGGTGCACAAGTTTCAGCATGCCCAGACGCTCCCAGCGTTCGAGTTCTTGAGGTTGCTCGGCCTCATGGCATCCTGCATTCTTCTGGTGCCAGAGGCTCGCCTGCGGATGAGATCTTTGCAGTGGGCGCTCAAGACGCAATGGTCGCAGTCCTCCGGCAGGATGTCGGACCCGGTTCAGGTGCCGCCCTCGGTCGCCCGGGACCTTCTGTGGCGGGCCGTCGAAGGCAACTTCATGAAGGGGGCTTCATTTTGGCTTCCCTGGCCGGAGGTGAAGATCGTGACGGATGCATCCCTCACGGGTTGGGGAGCTCATGCCAACGGGCTGACAGTCAGCGGTCGTTGGTCTCCGTCGGAGTCCAGACTCCATATCAATCTGTTGGAGCTGAGGGCCGTCAGGCTTGCCCTGAAGGCTTTTCTGCCGACTGTGCGAGGAAAGAGTGTCCTGATCCTGACGGACAACACAGTGGCCATGCACTACCGCAACAAAAAGGAGGGGCAGGGTCACTTCCTCTGTGCAGGGAGGCGATGCAGCTCGAGTTCTGGGCCATCCAGCAGGAAGTTTCGATCTCAGCAGTTCATCTGGCCGGAGACGAAAAAGTGACGGCGGACGCTCTGAGCAGGCAGAGCACAATCTCTCACGAGTGGGAGTTGGCTCAGGAGATTCTCCTGGAGATCTTCGCCCTTTGGGGGACCCCTCAAGTGGATCTCTTCGCCTCCAGTGTCAACCGGAAGTGCGAAAGGTTTTGCTCGCGGGAATTTCCTCCAAAAGGAGCCTTAGGAGACGCGTTTGTGGTGGAGTGGTCATTCCCGCTGCTGTACGCGTTTCCTCCAGTCCCCGTCATCCCGCAAGTGCTGCGGAGGTTACGGAAGTTCGGTTCCCGGATGATCCTCATTGCTCCGGCGTGGGCGCGGAGGACGTGGTACCCGGACCTTCTTGACTTGTCCATCTGCCCTCTGCGTCGTCTTCCCTACCGAGAAGATCTGCTCTCACGGGAGGGGGGTCAGGTTCTCCATCCAGAGGTCAGATCCCTCAACCTTCACGCTTGGCTTCTGAAAGGTTTAGGTATAGGGATTGGGACCTCCCTGAAGACGTGATGGAGGTGTTGCTTTCGGCCCGAAGGCCAGCAACAAAGTCTCTGTACCGTTGCCGTTGGCGTAAGTTCTGCGACTGGTGCAGAGTTCAGAATGTGGATCCTTTTGCATGTGACATCCCCATGGTTCTGTCCTTTTTATTTTCTTTGGCCCACAGGGGCTTGCAAGTGGGTACCATTAAAGGTTACCTGGCGGCACTGTCCATCTTTAAGCGCTCGTCTGAAGAGTGTTCTTACTTTAAAATCCCTTTAATTTCACAGTTTCTGAAAGGGCTCACTAATGTGTTCCCTCCGCCACCTTTCCTGGTGCCCGGTTGGGATTTAAACCTTGTTCTTAAGTTTCTTATGGGTGCTCCGTTTGAGCCTTTACATTCTTGCCCTTTGAGGCTGTTAACTCTGAAAACTGTGTTTTTAGTTGCGGTTACTTCCGCTCGCAGAGTGAGTGAGTTACAGGCACTTTCAGTTAAGCCACCCTACACTGTATTTCACAAGGACAGGGTTGTCCTTAGAGTTCGTCCTTCTTTTCTTCCGAAGGTAGTGACGGAATTTCATTTGGCCCAGAAGGTTGTTCTTCCGGCATTCTATCCTCCTCCGCATCCTGGTAAGGAAGAGGAGAGGCTCCATAGGCTTGATCCTAGGAGAGCTTTAAGCTTTTATGTTTCACGCATGTCCCGGGTCAGAGTGGATGATCAACTCTTTATTGGTTACGCTGGAAAGCGTTTGGGGCAAGCTGTGACGAAACAGACTTTGTCTCGCTGGATTATTTTGGCCATCTCGGAGTATTACCGCTTGGCGGGTATGGACCCACCGGCTGGCTTGCGGGCCCATTCTACCAGGGTATGGCTGCGTCCACTGCCCTGCAGAGGGGTGTTCCTATTCGCAACATCTGTGATGCAGCCACCTGGGCTTCAGTACATACATTTGTACGTCACTATTCCCTCGATTCCATCCGAGCACAGGATCTGGCCTTTGGCAAGGCGGTCCTTTGCTCTGCTATTTGATTGGCTATTCTAAATTTTGATTCTAAATTCTTTCCCTCCTCCTTGCTCTGGTACTGCTTTGGGAGTCTGTCATAGATATGGAATACGTCGGAGGACCCAATCCCCTCGAAGAACAAGTTACTTTCTTACCTGGTAACGTTCTTTCGATGGGATGGTCCGACAACGTATTCCATATCGCTACCGCCCTGCCTTCCCCGCTGCAGAATTTCTTTTGCGATTGCAGCTTACGTTCCGCAAGGCTTTGTGTCTGACTGGCAGTTGACTAGTGTCACACGTTCTGGGGGAAAAAACTACAACTGAGGCTACGGGCGTCGTGCGTCCTACTTATCACATCGGATGACGTCGGACGTCGGAGGAGGCCCTCGACGATGGCGCATCGACGTCATCGACGCAGGACGCAGACGCCGAAAAAAGTTTCCGAAGCCGCACAGCTGTGGTGATTACATGTCATAGATATGGAATACGTCGTCGGACCATCCCATCGAAAGAACGTTACCAGGTAAGAAAGTAACTTGTTCTTCTTTTTAAAAATAATTTTGTTTATTGCTTTATCCTGTGCAACATTAGAATGTCATGGACAAAAAAGGGGGAGATGGTGTATGAACAGTAGGACTAGCAGAGCTTGTATGATGGGGCGGGCTGGGCAGCTTTTGGAACATCAAGATTGGTGAAGCTACAGAAGCAGATGTTGGTAAAAGCCTCTGAGCCTGTCCTGGAGGTCCTGTTGGAAGACCAAGTTTTACAGCACCTTCGGAACCTCAAGTGTTCGTGTTGGGTTGCCATGACTTGCATAGGGAAGTTCCATATTCAATGGGCTGTAGATCCCAGTGATATTCCAACAAACCTCGTTTTTAATTTCGGGCATTAGGGGGTGCTGTAAGAGATGCTTATACGCCAAAACTATTGCACTGAGAAGTGAAGGTAAAAGACTAATGAGGTGTGTGGGTGGGGGGGGCGCTTGTCTGGTTCTTTGGCTATTTCCCCACCCATTGACTATCCATGCCCATGCTAAACTCTATGGCCATTTGCAACAACTTCACACTTTTTCCTGCCCAAACCACTGCTCTTTTTGCTCTGCTTTTCCCTAGTTCTGGGCTTTCTTAGCTGCCTTCTGAAAGGATGCCGATATAAACCAGCTCCTGGTGTAATAAAAATGTCTTGACAAAGTGTGCCTTCTGCCACTTGATGTATCAGCATTATGTGTTTCCTTGCCTCTATTCCTTGCATGGAAGTCCTGTTAAAAATAAAGCATTTAGCAATTGGCACTTGCAAAGCCAACAGTTTTGACTCTTGTATAGGCATTAAATAGGCATTTGCCAGGTACTGTCACTATATGCCAAGGTGCTAAAACTATTTGCCACCTGTTGCCAGGTAGTGCCCTTATGGCAGTGCCGGATGCATGCCAACCCCATGCCTATACACAAGCAAACACTATTGGCATCACCAAAGTTTGTTCTTCACTGACTTTAATTTCTGATGCATGTCATAGGGGTTACAGGAATATGCAGGACATGTTAGCTCAGATTCCAACACACATTACTTTGAAGTTAATCTGTTGCTCTACAGGGTCAGTGGAGGCCCTTTAAGGCCGGGGCAATGTGTGTTCAATCCGATTTATTATTTTTCCTGCACAGTATTGTACTAGTAGTTATTGTTTCAGACTGTTCTTATGTGTGCTAGGATGTATTCACTGTTACAGTATTCTGTGAAGGCATCAGGAAGTAAGACACAGACAAAAGTTCAAACAAAAGATATTTCTTAACTTAAATGTCAGGATAGGTGAAGGCCGAACTTGCCCTAATCTAATGTGGGTTTTTCCTACCTGAACGAAACTAAGAAAAGTCTGAGTCAAAGAGTTCAACTTAAATGTCTGTCTCTGTCAAAAACCTATCCTTTCCCTCAGAACTAAAGCTAGCAAGTGTGTAGGGATGTCAAAGTTAAAGGAAATGGTGTTCAACTTAAAGTTCCAAGCTTCTTTCAGCTCACAGCTCACGTTGAGCTCCCTTTCCCCAAGCATAAGAAAGTTCCATGAAAAAGTCTCAACATTTACCTTTCTCCAGGTCAAAGTGATACAGTTTCGAAGCAATCCTTGGGGTTCCCCTCTGCAAGTTTCAAGTAACACAATCCAAAACAAAAGGGTCTTGAGACTCAATTCCCAATATAACAAGTGTACTACCTTAAGTCTCAGGGTTCCCTTCCCCAAGACTTCAATGCCATTATTTACACTTGCTTCAGTCTTTTCAAAAGTCTTAACGAAAACAGCAGGTCAACCTGACCCTCTTTCTAGCTTAACTCGCCAGTTCCTTTGCAGTGGTTTTATTGGGCTGTTTCACAGTGCCCTTATCTTTCAACATTCAGGGCTCTCTGGTCTAGATGCAGTTGACAGACCACACGGTCCACCTATCACAGGTCACGCAACAAGGATCCTTAGTTTCCTTAGCCCACATAGGTTCCTTGGCACTAGCTCCTGTGCACCGATATTCAATATTGTTTACTTTCAGTTTAGTGTTCAATAGGCTCCTACGTTGCTTAATTATGTTCAGTATTCCATCTGCGGTTATTTGCTTCAATGTTTTCCATTTAGTTGGGTACTCAATATATATTTATTGGCTTTCTTTCCAGGGGCCATTACTCACTCTGGGTCCTATAGGAGTGCCCCAGTGCTTGAGCGCCATTCTGATACTCAACATCCTTCTGTGTTTCTCTCTGATGGTTCCTGCAACTTCTTCTCGGCTTCCGAAGCCAGGAAATCCACCAGCGCAAGCCCCGCTCGCTGGCGGGGTGTTTTCTTCCACACTCCGGCACCCCCAATGTTTCTTCAAGTCCTGTGAGTTTCGGGGTCCTCAGCAGCTTCTGTTGCTTGCGCTGGATTATGGAGGCTCCCAGACTTGTGAAAAGTACACAGCCCACTCTCATCGGGTCCGACAAGTCCTCTGGGATAGCTACCGGCGTCCTGGCTCGTTCTCAGGTCCCACCGTGGCTCCCACCTCACAAGGGTCTCCTGCTGTTCCCCCCGTTGCTCTCTTCCCTGCTAGGCTGGTCGCTTTTTATACACATGCAGCCCCTTGCCAATTAAACAGTGGACGTTTAATTAGCCCTGCCTGACCACAATCAATGGGACATGTCTGACCTTCACAGCTCTTAACAGGCATCTTCCATGTCCCAAGACCAAAGTGGCGAAAGAGTGTAGTCATAGGTTAATGGAGACTTTGCAGAATTATTGGGGGATATCACTACGAGTGGGATACATGATCTAATATTAATTGGGGGCGATTTTAATGCCTGCTGTATCTGTGGTTACGAAATCAGTGGTTGTGAATTTGTTGAAAAGGTAGATATTAAGGTCAATGATAAAGGTACTGCTTGGATCAAGTTGTTGTAGGAGGATGATTGCTATATGTTAAATGTGCGTACTATTTGGGATATCCCGAGTCAACCAACTTGGAAAAGTGGAAATAAATCTGCTACATTAGATTATTTATTTTCTAATGTTTTGACCATGCCTACACATTAGAGAATTAACGATAAAAGGTAATGACTTTAGTGACCATTGCATTCCCTCCCTTACTTTGGAAGGTTGGAAATTATGTGACACCCTAAGTAATTTTGGTGACTTATAAATGAACCCCTCTGGAAATAGAGTACGTTGGTCGGACAAAAACCTTAAGAAAGTGTATGACCTCACTTATTCTCATTCTGAGATATTGTTAGCATTTGTAAACAACATGAAGGATGATGAGATAGAGTCATAGATTGCGGACAATATGTCCAGACTTGCCATACAAAGAGGATGTTATTCCTCCTTGGCCACGACCTATAGAAGACAAATCCCTGATAAAGTAATTAGTGAGGCAAAAAGAAACATGCGTAAAGAGGTTTGCTGCATTAAGTATTTGATTTTGTCTACTCAAGAGTGCCATTCAGCCATTTCTAGGATTAAAAACAGTTATCGAAACATGCTAATCAATTATGTGAATCAACAAGTGAGGCACTTGTTATAAATCTGGACGAAGTGAATGATCATTAATAAGAGCTGACTTGATTTTAACCAGAGCATCTTTTTCTAATGTGAAAAGCATTCGAAATGTTGGTGGTTGTGAAAAATCCAGTAACTATGTACTCCCTTATTTAAGAAAATATCTGAATCCAACTTGGTGTTATCATTTGCTACAATTTCGATTAAATCTGGTAAAAACTAACGAAACGTTAACGATTTGGCAAAATGTAGATCAGTTTGCAGGAGAATGTAACTTGCGTGGTGAGGGATATCCCCAAGACATGAGACCTACCCTTATAACCCGTACAGCAACACAAACTCAAAGAGAAACATATTTTGCGAAGTTTGTGCAGGATACTGAATGGCTTTACACTCAGGAATTCTGGAATAGACTTTGAGCTGGGAAAGAAATTTCTTTGTCTATTGCACTGCTAAATCTTTTAAATGGCTTGCACTTTAGTCAAATATCATTATAATGCAGATCAGTTGATATTTAATTTTGATACAGCTTTATATTTTAATATGTGGTCTGGAATGTGTATTTGCTTAATAATAATTGTATAGTGTTGTGTGTGTAAAAAAAGTCCAATTGTGACTGAATGCACAATATAAAAATTAAATTTAAAAAAGTTACAGAAATTGGGTTAAAGGCTGGAAGCTTTTCAGCCGTAATGCTGAATGGCAAAAACTGGTAAGTGGTGCTAAATCCAAGAACATACGAAAAATGTGGTATCTCTTGAGCAAGTTTAAGATAAATAAATCTAATCAGGTGACGTGTAATATATGTGAGCAGAAATGGACAGAGTTAATCCATCCCTCCTAGAGCCAGCAGTTGAAGACCGCGAGGGGCTTTTGCTATTTATTTTGACGCAGATATGATTGAAGATATAATATGCAAACTTAAATACTCCAATCCCACTTGCCATAATAGCCTTGTCAATGTTATTGTGAAAAAAGCTCCTGATTTTTGGGCTAGATTGCGCTTTATCTTGTTTGGCAAGGTTTGTAAAGTGGGCAAGATAAAGCCTCTTGGTGCCTCTTGGTGGTGCTCCTTTTTGATTCTCATCTACAAAAAAGGTAAACGCACCGAACCAGCATATTTTAGATTGTTGGCCCAATTAGACACATTGGGAAAAATATTTGCCTCACTACTATCAGATGCCTTAAACAAGTGGGCATATTCGTTTAATTTCCTGGATAAATTCTAGGTGGGTTTTTGTGCTGGTTCAAGTGCTACCCACTCTGTTTGGTTGATGGACTCATTATGCATGGAGGTAAGGATAAACCAAACCTACATGTTGCCATTACAGACTTTCGGGTGGCCTTCGACACAGTGAATCGTGAGAAGCTGTGGACTAAAATGGAAATGTATGGCTACCCTAGAAATCTGTGGGATGTGAGGGGGCTCTATGAGGGGACATCCATGCAGGCTAGGTTGGATTGTAGGGGAGCTGTCACGTGCCTGATGAGTCAGTGGAGAGGGGATACACAGGGCTGTGTGTTGGCTCCCCTGCTCTTCAACATATACCTGGCAGATGTTGCTGACTTACTTTGGCAGAGTCAACAGCTGACCTCCAATAGTAGCTGACAGAAAATGATTTGCATGTCATACGTGGGCGATCTCATCATATGTGATCACACCTATGCTCTCTTAGAGCTACAATATTATGCAAACACTAATAAACTTGATATTAACTACGAAAAACACAAAATGGCGCACTTTACATATAGACGTGTAACAATTCCCCATATGATGTTGCTGGCGAATCATATTGAGCAGGTTTGGAGTTATAAATATCTTGGTCTTGAATTTACTACAAAGTGTGACTACTCGTCAATAATCACAGAAAAGAAAAGGAAAGCCATAGTCCTGACTTCTACTATCACTAGGTGTGTAAGAGAAGCCTCTCGATACAGTATGGCTGACATAATAATGCTATAAAAACAATGCTTTTTTTGTGCCACAGTCTTGTACGTGCTGGAAGCCCTTTGTATAGAAGATTGGGCATGCTTAAGAATAATTGAGGGTGCATTTTGGAGATGTATTCTTGGTTTGGGCCCTAGTACACCTGTTGAAATAATTGAACTTGAATTGGGCTTGAATTCTTTGGTGGCTATAGTGTTGAAAAGAAGACGCCTGTTATTTTTAAAATCCAGAGCCTCCCCCTATATGTCTACTACTTTCTATGTTGGGATAGGAAATCAGCGCAAAGCATACATGTAAATTCACTATACTGGTTACAAAGTTGTTTGAAACCGGAAAATTAGAACAGTGGGACTGGTCCACAAACTACACCCACCTGTCCACTCCTAAGAGTTATCAGGCTGCAATTACTAATCTAACTCAATATTTATAGAAATCCCAACAATATTGTCATTTATGCCAGTTCCATGCTCTGTGTCGATTTTTCCTCCTTTTGTGGAACAGCCTTCCGGTATTATCAACCATCGGCCCTGAATTGGCGGTGATTAAAACCGAAATAATATTGATTGATTTGATTGATTTATTGATTTATAAAGCGCTTTACACCAAGGCGCTGTACAGTGGAACAACATAATACATAACAACATCAACAAAATAACAGTGGCAGCATAATTACATTATGAATCATTCAACAAAGCAGTGAAAAGAGCAATTAACTGAAGGGGAGAGGGGGAATAGGGGAGTGGGATTGGGTAGGGAAGGGGAGGGGTGATGAAGAGATGAAGGAGGGAAATGGAAGGGAGAGAGAGGAGAGGTAGGAGAGGGGAGAGAGAAAGTCAGGGAAACGAATGAGGGGGTGGGGGAGAATGAGGAAAAGGTTGTGGTGGAGCAGATTGCGAGAGGGAGTGAATTTCAGTGCAGAGGCACTGGGAGTTGGAAGGAGCGGAAACAGGAGGAGGAACAGGGGGAAGGAGGTACAGTGAGAAGGAAATTGTCAGCGGATCGAAGGGTTCGAATATGTCGTCTGTGTGGTCTCTCTGGCCAAGAGGAAACCCCTCGGCACGTCCTTATGGAATATCTTTATATGAAATACTTGGGTTCATTTGTTGCTAATTAAGAAAGCATAAAAAGTGACCCATTTTGGTGTTGTTGTTTAAATTCAGATAGTAACTCTATGGACATAGCACTTTACCAGGTTGGGACAAGTTTGGTTGATACAGGAAAATTGCATAAATTTAACTAACGTAGTAAGATGTAAGGAGGTTAGTTGGTTTAGAGTAGCTGCTATGAATATTTCAGGTTTTTAATATAATGTATGTATTAATGATTAGCTGTATTGTGTGTTATTAACTTTAGTACTTGCATTTGATAATTGATGAATTGTGATCGTACATTTTAACTATGAAATGTATTATATATGTTGTTTTCTTTGTTTGTAATGTGAAAGTTCGTTTGAACTAACCACATAATGAAACATAGAAATTGCCATGTGTTACATGTGGGACAATGAGGGGAGCTGGCTTATAGTAGCCCCTAAAGGTTGGGTGAGGGTTCGGTTGGTTGTCAATATGAAAATAGGGAAGCCATGTCTCACCCTTCTTACATTTAACCCCTTTTGCCCTCTTTCTGGTATGTCTGGACTGGTGGTATCTCATATCCTTGTCTTGGTCAATGGGACATGGTAAACAATATCCCATGACAGGCTTTGGAATAGAGGGTACTTCCTGGAAGGGAAATGGGGAGTACCGCGTCGGGCCTAGTATATCTCACTCCGCAAGGACCCTCCACCCAGGTGATCCTCCCTCGCTTCTCCACCAATAGGGTCAGGATCCATGGGCAATGGCCTTTCCCTGGGCACCTGCGCAGAGAATCCAAGGCGAGTAGGAGGGAGAATACCCTCAGGTTTCTCACAATTCTCTAAATGAGAGTACACACGATCTGACCCAACTACACGTTATGTCCAGTTTCGAAGATGGATCTTTTTAATGAGTATTCATAGTGACCCAATGTATGTGGGGACGGACAGCTAGTGCCAAATCTAGCAGAATTCTCATATATTTGTTGCTGTATGTACAGTTGTGAATGTGATTTCCATTTCCAAGTGTGGGGTACAACAGTACCAAGGAGTAATATTTCAGTCTTTTAGCTGCTCTCTGACATCAGTTCCTGCATCTTAGCCAGATAAGCAGTGTTCTGGAGAAGGTTGGTTTCAGATTTGTGGGGGCAGACCCCCAATTACCTCAGCCCAAACTGGGTCTACCACCTGAGGAAGGAATGCACGTTTTGTACCGGGGAGCAGTTGGAGAGTATCATTGGACCAAACCAACACAAGTCTCAACAAACCACTCAGTTGACAACTTTTATACATTTTTCTAACAGTTAAACCACACCCAGATACTGTATTACAATCCACCCGCATATGTGATCCCTCTTCAAAGAAATCCCATCTTTCTCCAATTCCTATGTTTTCATTGGCCAGTTTTATCTCAACTATCAGCTTCAGCTCATGTGTAGAACACATCTCTTCTTAGGATTTGTTGTGGTGGGTCATGACATAATTATTTAGAAAAATGTTTCCATGCAAACATAATTTGTTACTATCAATAGCAGGCCAAACTGTTTAAACCTTAATTCTTAATTTGCACATGGTTTTCATGAATATTCCCAGTGATGTGAGAAAGGCTGGGTAAATAATTTCTCTTTGCGTTAGTGATACTATCTTATTCCCCAGTTCATTGGTTCATTTAAAAAATTGTAATCTAAATACCCGCCGCTTTATCGCACATAGTGTAGGAAAGCCCCTAGACGCTCACACCAGAAAAAATACAACCCACTAGGGAAAAAGGCCCAATACACCTCTTGCAAGGATAACAAGGTTTGGTTCCATACAAAAGGAAAAAGCGCCAACAAAGAACTCAGCTGCCGCAGAAAGTTCTGGCAAAATCTGCATGAGCAGCACATTATGAAGGTACACTGCATAATCAGTGTCATCATTACATACAGTAGAAAACCATGAAGTTTGTTTACACGTCTCTACCCATAGGTAACCTGCCCCTCGGGGATTCCAGTCCATTGGCCCCAGTCCCGTCTGTTCATCTTCTTCCACATGGGGGATGCTGCATTAATCCTCATTTGCAAGCCAAGTTATAGGCAATTATTTTGAAAAGTAAACAACACTTCTCTATCTATGTAGCAGTGCACCTGTTACGAGTAGACAGTGTCCCTGGGGCAAAGCTGAGGTCATCCTAACACACACTTCACTCGCTCTCAGACAGGCCGGCACCTCTCCAAGGGCTTCCACCCTCGTTCTGGGCCATAATTTCATCCCTCCCTGCACCTCGCAGCAGAAATCAAGTGACCTAAGAGTGAAGCTAGGAAATCCCTGCTTTGTTATCTTTTTGATTGATTGAGGGTTTATGATCAGTGGTCGGGAGCTGGCTGCTACCATGGAATTCAGAGGTCCTAAAACTAGGACATTTTGGTGCCATAACTTAGAATTGGGACTGGCGGGGGTTGGAGGCCTGAGTCCCCCTTCTCATGGGATCGTATTGTTCAGACACTCAGCCCTCCTCCCAGGGACTTGTGGGGCACATTCTTACCAGGGCGCAAAGCTTGGCAACATTTTAGGACAATGGGGGTCATTACGACCTGGGTGCAAAGGGATACCGGACACCGGAAATGACACCGGTGCCGGTAATCCCTTTGCGCCCTATTCCGAGGTTCCTTTGCGGGTCCCTCCCTTAACGCCTGGTTTTACCAGGCATTCTGGACGGGACCCGCAAAGGGATACCGGGGTCAATAACGGTAGCGCAATTTGCAGTACTGTTATTGACACCTTCCCATTGAGCCCTATGGGGGCTCAAATGGGAATGGGTAATGGCTCTGGTGAATGGGGAATTACCGGTCGCCCGACCTCGGACTGGACCGGTAATTACTCCCTTCACCAGACCGAAGTCGGAGGCAGCCATGGCACTAATAGCGCCATGGCTGCCTCCAAACTCGGAATGAGGCCCAATGAAGGGTTTATGGATCTGTCTAGCTCTGGCCTTTCTCACCAGTGCTTGGGATACAACCATTCCTTTTCTCATGTTCGCGGCCTAGGCCCAACGCTCTGTATAATGCTCGGGGGTAGGTGGGAGTGTAGTGATAGTGCCGCGAGGATGGAAGCACTGCTCTACCACCACCATGCGTGATTGGTTTGGATCATCTGCTTGGACAGCACTATCTTTTGTACCACAAGGTGCATTAGATATCCCATTTGAAACCATCATCATGGCACTGCTACGTACTGCTTTGGCACAACATTGAAGTCCCAATTGGCAGGTGCAAACAAAAAAAATTACCAGTACAAAAATGATGACAGGCACCAGCATCTTCACGATAGCCGCAGTCCAGGATGGTGCACAAGCGAAAAGGCATTCAAACCAGTCATCATCTTGTATGCCAGCCTTAGTTTGCCTGTGCAATCCGAGTGTGTGCAATTCTCCTATTATTTGTTTCATGGAGCCATTCTATGCATAGTTTGGAGGCACAAATGGGCAGCAAGAATTGACGATTTTGCGGAAAACTCCCCCTTCCATCGCTGTGAGCTGGACAAGCACATATCAATTCTGGATACTTTCACTTACAAACTGTATTTCTCCTTTAAACCAATCACTGTCCTCTGGGCCATACTGCCCACATCCAATCACAGTCCTCTCCCTAAGCCCCTTCTCTGGCAGTCATCTTCAGATTGTTACAACACACCTCTGTTTTGGGGATCCTTGAGTTTTAGAAGTTACTTCTACGTTTGTTCGTGTTTTCGAACGGAAATGGTTCTATTTTTGTTCCAAAAGAGTCTGTGGGCTCTTTCCTCCATCTGCCGACAGCAGGGACCCGTTGGCAGTGAATTTCAGCGCCCTTCAAGGGCGAAGATCGTTGAAGTTTGCAGAAGGCCTACTTCCCGCCCTCCGACCATGACTGAAGAGAAGTAAGGAAGGTCCCTCTTCAAGCCCTGCACCAGGTGCGGGCTACGGAACGTGTTTGTGGAAGACAAGCACTTACAATGCCTCTACTGCCTGCATCCGGACCTAATGGAGGTGGAGTATGAGATATGGCTCGGGTTCGACGAGGGACAGGCATGGGGGCCCTAGACAAGACCAAGAACCGCAAGTCTGAGTCCACTGGGGATTCCCCAGAGCGGGTTCCAAGGTGGATAGGGCGTGATCAACATCACCCTCCGCCTCCATTGCCAGCCGGCAATTGAGCACCTCCTCAAAAAGCTAATCTACCCTGGCTAAACTGCGGGTGAAGTCAGAGAAGCCACAGACAGAGGAGAAGAAGAAGGCTGAACTGCCCAAGCAGATACAAACGGCGCAGGCTAAGATATATTCAGTGACAGAATTGGTGGCAGCTGCTCTCACAGCGGCTAATGGAGCTGATCCTGTGAAGGTAGCCCCTGTAGCACAGAAGGTATCCTTGCCCCAAAGCGTGACACCGCCACAGTGACTTTGGCAAAGTCTGCTGGCACACCAGAAGGGGGAAAATCGGCTCAGGCCCCAGTTCAAGCCCCAGAGGGAGGAAACAACGGGGGGGGCCCGAAACAGACCGCCCATGCCATGGCACAAATCATAGAGGTCTCGTCTACAGACGACGAGGACCAGGAGTCCTTGCACTCAGTCCACGAGGACGTGGAAGAGGATGATGACGGGGATGACAAGGATGACGGCGACGTCTGCGCAGGGCCTAGTTTTCCGATCCCACCAGCTTAGCCGAGGGATGTGTCTCTGCACAGTCTGTCGACCCTTCACACCTTGGTGTCAGAGATCTAGTAGAGGATGCCACCGGGCCGGGTTCCAGTGGTCCCCCAGTCCCCCGTTCAGCATCCAACAAAGAAGAGGAAGCGTCATCCGACACCCCCATTTCAGCTTCCGCATCTGCCTCGGGCCCCTTCTCCACCAGCAGACCCAGACATGTGTACGGGGACGGGTACGGCCACGACTATGGAAGATGACGAGGATATCGTTGCAGCATTCGGTGAGTTTCCGCATTTGGATGCGCCACCTAGGCCGTCCCCACCGGACGAGGTGGGGCCGTTCCACTCCATGAGTGCCAGAGCCTCTGAGCTTTCTCTGCTTGTGCCTGAAGAAACCAGGAAGGAGGGTTTCTTATACCAGAGGCGCGAGGCCAGGAGGAAGACAATCATGGCGGTACCCTTCTGGATGATGCGTGGGAACAGGGCCTGAACCTCATGAAGAACCTTTGCACAGCTGCAGCCAAATAGGATAGACTGGAGAAGAAACATCGGGTGCCGGACTCTGCACCCAAGTGCTTGAGGTCGCAACCATCACTGGATTCAGTGGTATCGGCAGCCATGAGGAAACGGTTAGCTAACCCATCGTCTTCGGTCTCTCCGAAGAGTGAGGGGGAAGAAGTTGGACGCCATGGGAAGGAAGGTGATTTACACCATGGCGTCCCATATCAAGGCAGCCAACGCACTGGCTATCCTAGCCATGTACCAAAGGGATCTATGGTACAAGCTGGGCCCTATTCTGGATTTCTTACCAGATAAGAGGATGGAGGCAATCGCTCTTTTCCAGGAGGGGGAAGTTGCATCCGACCATGGCATTACAGTGGCTTTGGACGTCGCTGACACTGGGTTCCGGCAGATGGGGAACGGTGTCTGCCTTCGCCAACAAGGCTGCGTGAAGGCCATAAATTTCCAGCAGAAATTCCAGGCGAAGGTGTTGGATATGCCCTTCAACAGAGAGAACTTGTTTGGGAAGGTGGTTGAAGAGTCCCTCCAGGCCATTAAGGTGGATACAGAGAAGGCCCGTTCCTTGGGCACTCTCCAACCGCAGCGCTCTTCTTTTTTCTCCTCCAGGAGAAAGTCGAACAGGTCTTCCAAAGGTTTTTCCTCTTCGTACCGTCAGCCATCCAGATCCACGACCCAGGAAGCCTGCAGAGGCCATTCCCAGACCTACGGTAGTGGAGGACAGCGTCGCCGTCGACCGCAGTGCAGGTAGCCGGCACCAAAACAGCCCTGAACTGGCCAGGTCATCGGGCGCCCACACGTGCACTGCAGAGGAGGGCGTTATAGTTTTCATAGATATCAAAATATTAAGCCAATGCATTCACAGGTGAGTCTATCCATTCATAGGAAAATCAATAATGTGAAGGTTAGTGCTTCCCTGGTTACTGACAGTTATACATGCAAAGCCATTCAATTTACAACAGCCTACGACTGGGAAGAAAGAGCATATTACATCCTACCACAAAAATAGCCTCTTCCTGACATGCTCTTCATAAAGCTCAACACGAGATACAATATCTTGGAAAGGCTAATAAACCATACCCACCATATGCTTTCTAATTTGTATTTGAGTTTAATTGCTATTTATATGAGAGCAGTGTATCCCTGAAAAAGTGTCTTTGTCTTATGATGTACACTGGGGTAGTCTTTACATTCCACATATGCTAAAAAGGACACTAAACTTTAAAATATTTAAGAATGTGGTGTGAGGGGTCAGATATGTAAGACAAACACAAAGGTAAAGTGTTCTCAATGTTTGCCATTTATTAAAATGAAAAAAGGGTGGGATAAACGCCTATTTTACCCTATTCTAACAAAGAGGTCCATGCCTAGCAAACTAAGACTAAGAAAAATGACCTACTATCCCAAAAGTATCTGACCCTTACACTAATGCACACAACACAATTATACAAGGATTGTATGGCTAACTTTAGTTCAATAAAACAATTGGTCAGTTCAAACTTAAGTCTCCTTGAGACCAGGATTCAACCCCATTTCCTTGCTTTGAATCAGGAATACTTTGAGCAAAGTTCTGCTACCAAAAGATTCTGTTCAATGTAACAAAAAAGTCTCTTTGATCCACTGTTTCATTTCCCTTGATACAGTAATTGTCTTTTCCACAAAGGTTTGCTCACATATTACGACAACTGTGATTCACCATAGTATCCTCTTGGGAAAGGCAAATGTCTTTCTTTCAAAACACAAGATCAAAACCCAAATCAATGATTCTTTTAAAAATGTCCAACTCTAATGAGCATATCAAACCTTCTTCAAATTTAATTCTTTTCTCAGGATAGCACAGCAACTACTTTGGTGATGCCACATCTTACCAAACAAATGATAAAGTTACTTTGCCACGAACCTACTTCTTCAAATCATCTTCTTCTTTCCTGGTGTACTCGCCTGCCAGGAAGAAAACTCCTACAAATATAATTGAACTTGATAGCAATAATGATTCCAAGATTCTCAACACATATCTCTCTTGGAAGGAGGGTTGAACAATAACTGTAATTGTGGTACCGTATAAGAGGTCTTCCACTTTTGCCACTTCTGTTTTGATTCTTTAATTATTCGGTATTCAAAATTATATGGTTTCTGTGTTCTGTCTTGTTTCTTTAATTGTTTGGCATTCAAAAGTATGGGTTTTGAACAACTTTCTTGTTTGGAGCACCCCGGGGTTAGCATTATCATCTGGCCAACTCACTGGCTCTCTTCTCGTCTCCTTGTTGTGGTTGGCTGTTGCGGCAGACCTCCTGCCCGCTCTCCCTCCTGCTTCTAAGTACCTTCGTGGGATGCACGTCTCTCCCCTGGAGCTCTGGCAGCTCTGGTAATCTTCTGCGACTTCTCGCTCACCAACACGCCAGGTGCTGATTTGGGAGCACGTCTACTCATCAGCTGGGCCTCTTCTCCACACGCCGCTTCACGCTGCACATACAATGCAGCTCGCTGTCACCCTTCATGACGGCTTCCACTAAAAATCATCCTTAGCTGATCCTGCACCTCAGACAGGCTCTTCTTTAGCTATGCCATCCACACTGCCTTCTACAACTCCTTCAGCTCCTTCCTTCAGCTGTACATCATTTTGGCATTTAAATGCCCCACTCAGGTGCCTTGGGATAGCAACTAGACTGCACCTTTTGGTTAATAGCATTCTTAAACTTCACTGCCTCTGAGTCCTTCATCCTCGTCCCAGTACCAAAAGCATTATAGGTACTGAAGTCCATAATAGGATTGACCTTTTTATCTTTAGTTAGTTTTGACTGCTTCATGTACTGAGAGTTATTAGAGTGAGAGGAGGTTGTGGAAAGGCTGTGTGATTCATCAATGGAGTGACGATTTCTACCTAAAACAGAATTGCGACAATTCAAGGATTTCACATTTTATTCTTAAACTCTTGAGACATCCACTTTATTCTGTCCAGATGATTTTCCATTAAATGGTTCTTTGAGTAATTACATGAGAGGGACTTGTACATTGACAACACACCATTGGGTATCTGGGAATAATATGACGTTCATCCTCAGAAGAAGATGAATACTCTGTCTCTGCCAGCGGAGTCACCACTTCCCCCTGGTAGCCGTCTCTTCTCATATGATCCTCCCTCCTGATGCCACCCCTAGGTTAGGATCAGGTAGCGGCTGCCTTGCCCTGACCACATGGTAAGAGACTTTAGGCCTCGGTTTGGTGATGACTCTGCAGGATTCATCACAATGGTTCTGTTGTGATGAAGATTTTGTGTCCATAGCCATTGCAGTCCAAAGCCGGAACCACTGTTTGTTGATATCTGGGAAGCGAGGGCTTGGTCACTGGTGAGATATCATTGGCTTAGCTGCTACCGGCATGTGTGAAATCAGTTTATCAGATTCAATCGATTGCTCTCCAAGCGTAAAGTTGTCAGTGGGGGCTTCATCCCCTAATAGGAGCACTTGGGGTTCCTGAAGAAGAGCCACCAAAGTTTTAATCTGGACATTGGTGAGGATTTGTTTCTGTATAGTAATCTCTACCATTATTGCATCCCTCTCTCTCTGGATCACTATTCCCTCAGCTTTGAGGCTTAGAGAAGTTCATGCTCAATTTCGGAAATCTTTGAAGAGCTTTCTCTTCCCCAAGGTAAACTTTGTATATCCTTTTGCACTCCTCTCTGCAGATTATTTTATTTTCCACCCTAGCCCCAGGATTTCTTCCAGTCACAGGGCGCTATACAAAAGTCTTGTAACATAATATAACATCATTCAACATTCGAACCAGATATGTGGTATGGTTCACCACGCACAGGGAATAGTGCGAGCTAAGGAGTAGCACATAGATTCTGTTGAGGTGAAGTGGCATCAGATACCATTTAAGGAGCAGCTTTTGTTGGCCATGCGGCCCTTGAGCTGCCCGCAACCTCCTTTTTTTATACTCGCTCCTGAAGTTTCCCCATCGCACAACAGTAACACGTTGGCCTGACTTCCTGCCTGTTCCGGCCACCTGACTTCCTGTCCTGTCCTGCCCCAGCCACTCACTGATTGGCTGGAACGGGACAACAGGATGTCAGGCAGCCAGGCCAGACATGAAGGAAGTAGAGCATGCTCCTGTTATGTGGTGGCTTGGCTCCCTGGCGAATTTAAAGGTAAGTGTATTTATTTTGCCCTTGCGGCCCCTCGTACCATTTTTCTGAGCCCCCTTGCACCTTTCTTCTCTCACCTCAGTCACCACCTCCCACTCCTTATGCCGCCCCTTCAGCCCCCTCTCACTACTTTTCTCGGCCCCCAGCCCTCTTGCACCCCAGTTGTCACCTCACACCTCTTTTCTCCACCACCATCACCCTTGCATCCCTTTTCTGAGTCCCCCAGCCCCTCGTACCTCTCTTTTCAGGCCCTCAGGCCCTTAGCAACCTTTGACTGTGCCCCCAGCACCCTTGCACCTCTTTTGTTAGACTGCAGCCCCCTTGCAACTCTCTACTCAGCCCCCTGACACACCTTTTCTGGCCCCACAGCCCTTTCAGACCCCTCTGTTTGGCCCCTCAACCCTTGCATTCTTTTTTTCAGGCCCCAACCTCACACCTCTTTTCAAGCCATCTGTATAAAGCAGAATATTGTTGAAAGTCAAACAGGGGGTTGAGAAGGGGAAATAATGAGAGTTCAAATGAATTGTGAATATTTGGCCAGGATGTGGCAAGAGAATATGTAATCCTGGAGACTGGAGCCGTTTTTTTCACTGTTTGTGGCTCTGTGCTGCTTTGCAGGGCACAAGGAAAGGATACATGTGGGGGGACAATGTTACTTTTCTGAGATGGCAGGCGCAGCACCCCTTGGGTGTTTTTGAGGCCGGCAAGTTTGCTCAAGTGTTTGGATACCAGGATTGCACCCAGGTTGTCACTGTTGACGCTTATCTTGAAGATCACATAAAATTGTCATCAAAGCACATGTCTCATCTTTGGATATATTGCACTATAGATTGATGGGTTTAAAAGGTGAGCACCTTTTACAGTTTGCCAGCGTAGTTATTGGAAAGAAGTAGCATAAAAGAAATGCGTTATTTTTAAACTATGATTTTGAAATTATTCTTTCAGCGCAGTTCAACTGCCAGTCCCGCCCCCCCGGAACTCCGCCCCACCACAAACTCCGCCCCCACCGCTGCTGGATCCCCCTTTACATGTATTCTATTTCTACCACTGCAAATAAGTTAACAACATCTACAAGTTCTTCCGCATCTTACGTAGAGCACGTGAGAGCGAGTGTTGAAGTGTAAACAGATTGAACTAGAGGAATGGCGCACAAACGCATGTGCGTGTGCTGTTCAAATATAGCCCTACTGGCAAAACAGAGCGTGTGTTTACTTTTGATGGTAATGGGAGGTCTATATGTGTTCACAAAACATGCGTGTAAGCATTATTAGTTACAGCTGATTTCACAGCGATCCCTGAAAGCAAGTATCTTGTTCCACCTCAAACTGTATGTAAGTCAAAATCATGTTTTTGGATTACTAGCCCAGTCCCAGACAGCAAAAAAAGGAGGACCTGCATCAAGGATCGCAGCTTACGAATGACGCCACGATGTGAGCCATACCTGAGGCACTTTATTTGGGGTGGCGGCAATTTGTGGGAAAATACGCATTTTAAAGCGCATTGATTCGAACAGGGTACTGCGCCATGCACATGGGGCATATTGGCCCGCAAATGGGGGACGTGCTGTCTTGTTGTTGAGGGCCTTTTTTCCCGCATACATATGGACGTGTGAGCCATTTGAGCTTAAATATAAATTATTGTTGCTTATTTATTTAGTTTAAATTTTTAATTTTTTTATTGTTTTGGCTGAATAAACAACCTTTCAATTTATAAAATTAATTCCATCAATACAAAAACAGAATCAGTTATACATAAACAGGAGATAAAACAATTAAAAATTAATACAGTAAGATTTCTCATAAAAATTACATCCTTCCACATCAATATTTTGAATTTAAAATCTACAAATCCAATTTATTCAGGTAGCCAATAGTAGCTAATTTGATAGACATTTGCTTAGTACAAAATACTAGCAGCCAAAGTTTTTCATTGTCGATAGATTTCAGTTGTGCAAAATATCTCAGAAAATATTTACAGCGTTTAACATGTAATTCAGGGCAATATGCAATGATATGTTTCAGAGTTTCTGGGTAGGTAGGACATTTACAGAATCTACAAACATTCTCATTAGGTGCCAAAATCTTTCGTCTAAATTGATCTCATATAATCTCCTCTAAATTTGTGTGAAGGACATTTAATTAAATAGGATTCAGGAATTCTAGATTGTTTATATCCATATTGAACAGGGTTCCAATCTTTGCAAGTTAGACACAATTCTCTAATGTAAATCCAATCTCTTTGATAAAGTTTTGTTTTGGCACGACAATTGTAATACTTAAAATGTTGCATATTTAAGTATTTCAATATTTTGTAGTACATGACCGTAAATAGGGTAGACCTGCTAGCAGTGGCGTGTACATGGAGTGTCCTGGGGTGGCACGTGCTACCCCTGGAATCTGATTGGCCACCCCATTATCCTGAACTGTGATCATTCTGTGTGCGTGTGCACTCCTCCTTCATGCCACCTCTGCATAAGTCAGGGTCCCTCTTGGGCCATGCCAGTCAAAAGATTCTGGACGCGCCACTGCCGGCTACCTATTTCTTTTTTTTGTTCTTATTAAATGATTTAGTTTGTAACAAACGTTTCATTATAGCAATGCACATTAAGTGTTGTGTGGTTAAACCAGAAGAAAGGGGGCATATCCTCAAGAAAGAGAATCAAAAAAGAATGTAAAAGAAAGAAAGAAAAAAGAATCAGAATAAAGAGTAAATCATACATCCGTCTGAGGGCCATTACCAGAGCGATAGCTACTGGCAGGCAATCAGACAAGTCATTGAAAGTCTTATTGGGTAGAAACTTTGATCCAGAATTGCAAAACTGGAAAAATTACAGATTTTTCTTCTCCGAGTATAGGAGAGTGCCATCTTTCCTCCACTGTTAATATTATTTTATATGTTGGTAAGCGGTCCTTGTATTTGATGAGTCTTAATTCCTGTCAAAGCTTCCCATTCCATCACCATGTGATATAATGATTCCAACTGCAGTTTATTCTTGCAGAAACGACCGGTATTGCTCTCGCCTCCCAGTTGTTTTGTTTGCCCCAGCCTCTCGGACGTTGGCAACAGATTAAATCTAAACCGCAAAAAGCGATCTCGGAATTTGGGGCAAGGTAACATCTTCTGCAGGTAGGCAGGAAGTTGGTTTAGCATTCGGGCCTCGATCGGACAGTTGATGGACATTTTATATTGGCATTTCAAATTCTGGGTCTGTATCCAGTCTTTCCTCTGTATTTTCTTCTTGATAGCGAGTGGATTGTGTATTATTGTTTCAATTGAAGTATCCAGCATCATAATCCAATCAGAGCAGTTCTCTTTCCATTTATTTGGGAGCAGGGAATGGCAGTCAGGCGCTCTAGTTCTTAAGATATCAATGGAAGGCACGCAATCGTCGATTGCAATACCACTTGAGAATGCAAAGATTGTAAGGCTATTTCATAGCGTATTCTTTCACTTGGAAACAAAGGGGGCAGTGTGAGCAATTTCTGCCAGAAAAGCCCTTTGAGCTTGGCCCATATATAGCATGAGGGATTTTGGATGGATTCAGCAGGAGAGGGATCACATTTTGACAATAAAAGGTTTGCAGCGGTTGAAGAGAGTATTTGCCATATTTTTTATGAATCATCAGGCCTTGGCGTGCGAGAGATTGAGTTTTTCGCACGAAGCACTGTCCCCCATTTTTGCTCACAAATGCTTGAGTTTAGCCATATTCCAAGGTATATATGAGTAGACCTCAGTGAGTTTGGTGGAGTGCAAAAACAGCGAACAGGTTTTCTTTCTAGGGTCTTGCATAGATGAAAATATCATGACTTGGGCCTTGGCTGTGTTTATCACAAGTTTGTTAGTTTCCACATAGCATGCCAGTCAATTGAGTCTTCTTTGAAGGCCAATGAATGTTTTATCCATCAGGACGAGATCGTCCTCATATATCAACCACGGCACATCAGTATCATTCAATATTGGGTGATGGGATATAGCCATGTCTGATATATAAAGATTGAACAGCGTTGCAGCGCGAGGGCAACTCCGTTTCAACCCTCGCCATGTATCGATTTTTCTTGTAACAATTCCTCTGGAGGATAGACGCACCTGTACAGAGGTATTGGTATAAAGGACTTGGGGCAATTTCATCGTTTCATATTTTTCCCTAAAATGTCTCAACCAACTGAGTCAACGGCATGCTTCAGGTCTATAAACACCACATACAGTGTGGTCCTAGTCCTTAATGCCTCCAGATTTAGTATGTTAAGGATGAACAAATTAACGTTCATACCTACACCCTTAACAAATCCTGCCTGTCTTGGATCCATTCTGTTGGTCATTTTTATCCATTCGGTTAGACGTCGAAGCAGCATAGTAGCAAAAAGCTTCCCCAAAGGATCCAGTAATGCTGGTGGTCGGTAGTTTATCGGCTGCGACCTGTCTCCTTGTTTAAAAACAGGAATCAGTACAGCATTCTTCCATGTCCCCAGGAGCTGTTTAGATTCCAAAATCACTTTAAAAAGGGACAGACAAAACTCAGCCCAAGCCTCAGGATTAGCTTTGAAGATCATGTTAGAGAGGCCATCAGTGTTTTTATTTGCATCAGAATCTCATCTCAATCCCATTTGAGGTTCCACCCAGACTGGGTAGGTGCTTCCAGGTGGTTATTGGATTCCATATCGGAAACTATAAATAAAGTCTACACTGCCATCCTACAATGGATGACTACATGGCATGTGTCTAAATGCCAAGAAAACTGAAATGATGATCTTTGGATCATCCCAGGCAAGATCTAAACTGGGCTTAGCATATTCAATTTTTTGTGTGGAAGGCAATGCAATACCTACTATGGATAGAGTTAAAACACTGGGAGCTGTTTTTGAGTCCTCATTGGACATCAATGCCAACATTGAGAGTGTTGTGAATAAGGCGCAATACACACTACGTCTTCTAAGCCTTGTTAAGCCTTATGTTTCAGAATCGAACTGTGGCACTCTTGTACGGTCTCTTGTGATGCCTCGGCTGGACTATTGCAACGTTCTGATGTTGGGATCTAGTAACAATAGTCTCAGATGACTCCAGGTCCTTCAAAATGATGCTGTATGCATCAATAAGAATATTCCAAGCCCCAAGCCATCTCTGTACACAGGAGATCCCTCCACTGGCTTCCTGCGGAGGTTCGCATGCAGTTTAAGGCCTTGATATTGGTGCATACATGTCTAAATGTGCAAGCACCTAGCTATCTTAAAGAAACTGTTAAAATGTGCACTCCGACCAGATTGATTAGATCTAGTGATGGAATCTGCATCTCATATCCACGGAGTAAGAGGGTTAGAGGACCTGGTAGGTCTTTTATTGCTCAGGTTGCTCCTCTATGGAATAAGCTCCCCCTGTCTCTCTGCGCCGACACTAACATTCTGAAATTTCGGAAGGGAGTTAGGACCATGGTCTTTGGTTGATTTCTTTTCTGTGAGCTCTCTTGCGATTTCCATCTCTTCTTGCGCCCTGATGCCTGCGGGCTGTCCGCGCACTACAAGGGCAAATAATAATAATAATAATAATATGCTTTTGGGCTGGTGTATTAGGACCTGCTTCGCAGTTGTCAGGTTTTGCAAATAGAGAGGTAAAATGGATGTTCCAAGTAAATTCTGAAACATCAGAAATGAATGATGCTGCTTGATTGTTGTTCAGAAGTGACCTCAAGGTACGAGTACTGTGGTTTTTTAGCGCAAGAAGCATACATTCCGCATCCCATTGATGCAACATGCTCTCGACATTAGGAGCCAGTTTTTGTACCTTTTGTTTGATTTTTTGCTGTTGTATGAGTTGTACAACTAGTGATAGGGACTTAATTTTCCTTAGATCAATACATTTCTACTTTCTTTTATCCACTAGTTCACGATTATAGGCATGATTGAAATTGCAGGCGGTTATTGGAAGACATGATGTCGCAATTCTAAATGACGCAGTCTTTCAGATCCAGTTTGCGAACTATTGAGAAATTTTGTAGTGAAAGTGGAAACACCTTCTGAGTTAACGTAATCTGTTGCAACCATTATTCACGCATAAAGGCGGCCTCATGGCAAAAGGTCTTCTCTCCTGTTGCAATTTCCATAACAGGAATAACATCCTATGGTCACTGGTAGGTGGTGCTTACAATCTGTAAGGAGTCAAATTCAGGGATCAAGGCTGCTGAGGTGAAGATCTGGTCTATATAGACTTGTCATTTACCCTTACACCAGGTGGGCATCGGGGGAATGTCTCCCTTCAGCTGGCCATTTATCAGCAGAATTAGGCGAGCCTTCAGTTCTTGAATCCACATTTTGGCCTTCAGAGGTAGGTTCCTCTCGGAAACTAAAGCTCCAGTTGTATCGAATAAATGCCTATTCAAATCCACACACAAGACAATGTTAACGGCTGGATACTGTGTCTATAGAGTGTTGATTGTCTGAAGTACAGTGTCTGTGAAGATCTTGTCATTCTTGCCTGCTGAGTTGTGTATAGCTAGCACTTTCTGCAATTTCTCTTGAGTTGATGATGATGAGATTACAGTAGTTTGGGTAAAAGTGTTCGGTGTAAAGGGTTCGATGTTGCTGTCTCTTTGATCTTGAATTTGGAACCCGACTATCAGGGTCAAGGGTGCATAGGATGGGTGGTCCATAGAACGTGTAATCGCAGGATTCAAGAACACAAGGTAGCCATCGCACAATGGTTGGTGGCGAAGCAATGTTTCCTGCAGACAAATGATGGTATAGCTACATAGTTCAAGAATGGCATCAGCAAAAAGGTGCAGAAATCGTGCACACCTGTAATAGCCATGCTTCGCCGTAAAGGTCCCTTAGGCCCTCGCAGATTTGTCACTTTCCTTTGGGCATTTCTATCTTGCGTATCAAAGTTTATTGTCAAGTGCCTGTCAACTGATGGCTGCGCCGACTCAACATCCGAATTGGAGTCTGTCAAGTGACGATTCTGCGATGTAAATTCATAAGTGGGAGGCTTTTTTGCATTCAGCTGTTCATCTATTTGAGTCTTATTATAGTTCCTATTCATTCTCAGGTTAGCTATATCAAAGCCAAGGGGCAGAAAAGCATTGCTTTGAGCTAGTATCGCCGCATGGATTTTCTCTGAGGTTAAGTGAAGAACAACCCAATCTGTTCTGGATTCCTCTACAAATTGGACTATCCTAATATCCTTTGAGCTGTTTGAATGTAGCACAGGAACAGCGTGTAAGAGCTTCATCCCATTAGCTCGGTTTAGTATCAGGCCGTCCGATGATTTAAAACGTTTTTCTATCATTACTGTGTGTAACAGAGCTTAATGATGTGAATAGTCAAACTCGGGGAACCTTAGATGGGTGCTGGGTGAAGGATGATATTCAGCCACAGGGAACTTATTGCCATGGCTTTTCAGTGAAATAACACGCTTCTCCTCCACAGTCAGAAATAGAGTTCCCGTGAGGCAGTTAATATGTCATGGGCATATTTTCCATTTCGAGCCCTGTGTTCTCTACCATCAAGCACAGAAGTTCAGTATCAGATACATCTTTACATGATATGTCTCGGTTTCGGCTGTCTTCAAGATCCCCCGCAGCTATATCGTCATCAGTTGAGTATACTGAGAGATCCATTAGCGCCTTTCTACTAATAGTGTCTTCATCCGTGAGGATCTTAATGTCAGTGCCCACTGAGTACAAATGCTCAGCAATAGGTTCCTTAGTTCATATTTTTGATACAAAGGTAGGACGGATGACTTTCTCCCTGTCAGACGGCAGTTTTAGATTTTGCAAAAAGGCACGGCAGCCATTTGATCTAGGGTTAGCCAAGTTTCATAGATTTTTCGATTTCTTCACTCATCCAACTTTTGATGGAGAAAGTTTAGTTGCTATAGAGGGAGATGGCTTCTGGAACATGAAAAAGGAGGTTTTCAATGGCTTCTCGGTCAGCAGATGGGGAAGCGTGGCGTGAATAGTAGAACAGGCGTCTCTGTTTTCTGCATTCACCACGGATGCTGCAGTACCTTTTGACCTGTTGGTCTGTAGTGATACCTGCAACAAGGGAGGCAGAAATATCACATTCTGCCCTGGTGAGGTTTGTAGAGAAAGCAACAGTCTGCACTGGGGCATTCTCTAATACTGTTAAAATGGGTCACAACTTCACTTGGGAAGGACAAGAGTCCTCTTTCTGTCCAGTCGTCTTCATTTGAGCATTTGCTTGAATACATTCAGTTATATCGCTATTACTGATCGCAGGCTCCTTTTTATTAGCATTGTTTAAAGGGAGCACAGGGGTCGAATATAGATTGCGTCGCTCTTGACGCAGCGATTTGGCGGTTTCTAGGAGGGCTGCCATCCTAATAGACTTATCCACTTGTTCCCCTCTTGCCAGATCAAAGTGTCTAGCTTGCCACATTGATGATTGTTCTGCTTCTATATCAAGTCTGTTTTGGAAATTAGTAGCAAAGGCTTCCAAATAGAGATGGATGGTCAGGGCTGATATTTCAAGCCGTGTCACTCTTTTTGTCAGCTTGAATCACTTGAGGTGGAGTGTCAAGTAGACTATTAAGTATGTCAGGAAGAGCATCATCGACGAGTGGATTTTGACCCGTGGGCGTATAGTGCACTTAGGGTGTTATCCCCCTCCTGGCATGCAATGTCCGTATGATTTACGTGTTTCAGCTTCGTGTGATCAGGGAAGGTAGACAGGGACATATTGATCATATTCGTATTCACAAAGGTCTCTTCTTTCTGGTGCCCACGACAAAAGCCATCAGAAGTGTCAATGTGAGCCATCGACTTTGCAGAGCTGCTTGGAACTACAGTTCAAAAAACAGACTTTTGTTTTTCATTATTATGCATCAGTGATTGTATCTCGAGTATATCCAGTGATAAGTGCGCTGCACGCTGCGCTGATGAATTTGGGACCATAGCTGGTATCACAGTTACTGAGTGTTTATAGACAAAGAGAGCCACTTACGTAACTGATAACGAGTCACAACATGCCCTCCTGGACCTTTGTTTTTTTTCAGGCCTTAAAACTGGTCCTAGTTTTCTGTACATTTTCTCAAAGCAGGATTCTTACCAGTTCCCTCTCTCTCTCTTAGGGTTGTGGCTTTTCAGAATTCATATAAGGGCTCTTTCTTTGGCCTTGGGTTCCAGGATTCACAACAGGTCTTTTGTCAGACCTTGGTTTCAGGTTTCTTTACACACCTTTTGCCAGACCCTGGGTTTCCGTATTCACAACAGGTCTCTTGCCAGACCTTGGGTTTCAGGATTCACAACAGACTTCTTCCCAGACCTTGAGTTTCAGGATTCATGACAGGTCTCTTCCAAGACTGTGGCTGTCAGAATTCACAACAGGTCTCTTCCCAGTCCTTGGTTTCAGGATTCACAGAAGGTCTCTCCTCAGATTTTGGTTTCAAGATTCACAACAGATCTCTTCACAGACCTTGGTTTCAGGATTTATAACAGGTCCCTCACCTGACCTTGGTTTCAGGATTCACAACAGGTCTCTTCACAGATGTGGGTTTCAGGATTCATAACAGGTCTCTTCCAAGACTGCAAGTTTTAGGATTTACGACAGGTCTCTGTCTGGATGTTGGGTGTCGGGATTTACAAAAGGTCTCTTCCCAGATCTTGGTTTCATGATTAACAAAAGATCTCTGCCAGAGCTTGGGTTTCTGGTTTTACAACAGGTCTCTTCACAGACCTTAGTTTCAGGATTCACAACAGGTCTCTTAACAGAAATGAGTGCCGGACACAAGGTAGTTATGTTTGCAAACAAAGACATTTATTAAATAAAATATGGTTTGGGAAAGTTCCTCTCTGGCTCTATTCTAAAAAGGAATTTCCCTACCTAGAAATCAAAACTAAGGATCTGTCTTTGTCAGGATGTCAGTAAATGTAAATCTGTCCTTGTATCCAAAATGTCCTATCCTGACCGTCGCACTAGAAACAAAACAACAAAGGGTGCAAGGAAATGTCCTTGACTTGATGTTGGCAAAAGTGTTCAAAAGAATGACTCCAAACTAAAATGTGCACCAAGGTAAAGACCCTTAATTCCAGAGGGTGGTTCCCTTACCTGGGTTCTTTAAATAGGATGGCAACAATGTCTCTTTAACAGTTATTGTGCGTCTTTACTGGACTCAGAGAGTTCTTGTTAACAGTCTTTCTGTAGAACTTCTTTTTACTCTGCAGATTGCCTGGTATACTCCCGTAACAGGAATCTTTATTCAATTTTAGCTGCTTAGTATACTCGAATAGCAGGACTTTTTTTATAGTTCTTTTCAGATCACCTGGTATACTCCCCTGACAGGAATCTTTATATGTTTTCAGCTGCCTGGTGTACTTGCCTGTCAGAACTTCTTATTCGTTTCACAGTTCTTTGGCTATACCACAATAGCAAATACTGTGAGGGGCTTGGTATATCTATCAATGGCAACATTTGTTAAAACTTTTCCCCCACACTGGCATCTCAGGCATCTGTACTGGATTGGTGTTTTTCTGTTGTACTTTGCCTTGATTGCATTCAAACATTCTTCTTATTGGGTGTTGCATTTATATTTTGCCTTGCCTGCATTCAAACAAACTTCGGATAGTTTCTGTATTGGCATTCTTGTACCATTAAAACATATGTGGTGTGCCTGTCAGACTGCCCGGGAGTCCCGAATTGCTTTGTGCCGACTCACCAGTTCCTTCCAGCATCTTCAAGTCAGCTTGCACCGCTGCAGTGTGGTTCCTTCACCCGCTTTCCCCTTTGGAGTGTGCAGACGTTCTTCCAGCATCCTGCGCAACTTCACAGTAACACGCTGGCTTTCCTTTTTGACCCTGACTGAAGAACGCTGTGTCTTTGAGCAGCCTGGCATCCAGGAATGCCTGCTCGGCTCCCGGCATCTCCGTGGTCCTTCGTACACACACGCTGCTTCTCTTCTTCTGTCCCGCCGGCCTTCTCCATTCCACCATGCCTCTCCATGTGCCTCGTGTCCATGAGTCTCAGCCTGGGGTTCAACTGCCTCTCCTGCACTGCTCGATTCAATAGTGCGATTGCCATCTTTAAATCTTTTAATGCCCCACGCACTGAAGACTGGGAAAAACAACTAGCCCGCATGTTGTACTTCGAGCTCTGGCCATTTCGCAAAAACTCCCTTCTCCTCCTCCTTGTCCCAGTACCTAGGTAGTTATGGGAGTTGGTGTACATGGATGTCATTGGGCTTTTAACTCTGATATGGTTATTCTCAGAGATTTCACATAAAGGTGAATCAGAAACAAAAGGTGTTATGTGTGAGTTTATGTCAACGGTGGGGGCCTGACCGGAATGACAATAGGCTATTGAGAACTCAGGTATTAGAGGGTCTATCTCATGGGAAAGGGGGTAATACTGTGTCTTGTCCAATGAAGTCAAAACATCACCCGCTAGTTGTCTCCTCTCTTGTTATCCTCCCTCATATACCCACCCCAAGGTTCAGGATCAGGTAGTGGCTGCTGTCCCCTAGCCACATGGGAGAAGTTCACCGTCTTGGAATCTGTGATGACTCAAATGGATTAATCTCAGTGCCCATTGGGTTACCATGCTGGTGCACTGGGCCACTAGTGCAGTAAAGACTACTGCAGCCAGATTATGCCAAAACGAAATTACAGCTGCCACCAGCTGTGGATGTTTTAACCCACTTTTTGGCTCTGCCATGCGGCATCACTGTGCTATGATGGTGCCAGAAATCACAAAATGGCTGCATAACCCTTGTGACCGCCAAAACCTCTGGAAATCGCGCTTTGCAACACAAAAAGATGGCTGCCCAATCTACCATTCATGTTGTCATTGGTGGAACAGAGATCTCACTCCCGAAATATATCACTGGGCTCCACAGTATGTGAAAATGAAGTACAGAAGGAAAAAGCAGTGCGTTGCTAATTGAAACCCCAAAATCTTGCTTTAAATCTTTTTTTCCTTGTTGCTGAAACTGCAAAAGGCCGGTACAAAACACCCTCAAACATCCAAAATTCTTGCTCGGTGCTACAATTGACTTAGTTTAATAAAGCATTGTGGAACTTGCAAAGTCCTGAAAAGCTGAAAGCACAAAGGGATTTCCACCGCAAAAGTGGCTTGTCTGTGGTTGTCAAAGTCTCTGTGCAGCAGTAGACTGCAGGGATGACAGCTGTCGGGAAGCTTATCTGATTAAACTTTGAACATGTATATAAACTGAAATCAAATGTTTGCAATCTAAGAGGCCAGTTACTGAGAGTAACCTATGTTGTAATTGTTTGATCCCATGGTTTAAAATCTTGAAGGAGAATTCTAGCTGCTATTTTGAAATCACAAGTTTGTTTTAAGCTAAGGAAAAATGCAACAGAATTAACATTTAAATGTAAGCCTGGCTAAAGCAACCAAACTGTAATAACAGGTTTCCTCACAGAGGCCTTTTCCTCTCCAGCAGCAAATCACACCTAAGCAGTAATTATAGGGTTTGGAAAGAACCTGGGCTACAGAGGCATGAGGAACAATGAACAGATGCTCCCAAGGAAATGCGAAGTGCGAAGACAGTCGTAAATGGCCTCTGCCAGGAGAAAACAAAGGGGGACAACCATTTGTTGCTTAACAAGGACAAAGGACACATTTTAAAAAACTGATAACTTACTATGTAAAATTGGTAAAAATATAAAAATGACAGGATTGTTAATGTCATTTCTGGATGCACGGGTGAAAAGGCTCCAGAACTCTGTGACATGTTCTGGAAAGAAACGGCAGAACATGTGATTTTCCACAAAAATGTATTGCTGCTAGAAGTATGAAACTTTATACACTTATGCCCATGGTAAACGCACACACTTGTAGAAATTTGCTCATAAATTGGACATTGTGATCCTGATGAAAAGGTCAAAGTTCTGTGAAAAGCAGAGCCAAGATCCCACGGGGTTTGGAGGGATAGCTGCTATATAAAATAAGTAACCTGGATATGTGATTCTTATAGAGGTTGCACATGTGTAAATATGTATGGTGCCAAAAGTAGATGTTGTGTTCAAGGGGCTAGGGGTGGATCCACAGGTTCATAAAATCACACCATAAAGTGAAACCCTGTTTCTCTCATCCTATCAAGGCAGAGATGAGACTCTGACCCAATCACCTGTAAAAGGGGCGAGCTTAGGATAAACCAGCACACACACCTCTTTCTCACACCATAAATAGAGACAGCTCACCATATAAAAGACAGACAGATTCACCCACTATCCCGACGCTGGCGGAGCACCCTGTTGCAGAACTCTCCATCTTCCTTGCTACAGGCTCCAGAAACTTGGCAAAGCAGAAACCCATTGCATAGCTGAACCATTTTCAGCTAGGCTTCAAATTCCAGAACCAGAACTCCACAGACCTAAGGGGAGCATCAAAATACAGCCGGGCTGAGCTGTACTGCTTGCCTGCTGAAATAATTATCATCAGAACCAAGAAGGGTGGATCTAGTCCAGTCCTGTGCCGTGCTGTGACCAGAGTGCCTTGCTGATTGCAGATTCAATCCGATGTGCCAAGCTGTCTACCTTAGAACCAGATCCAATTCCCTGACCAGAATTTTGATGGACCAGAATCCTGACGGTTCCGTTTAAAAAAATATCTAGTGAGTATCTATAGATAGAACTGTGTAACTAGCATATGTACCTTGTCTAGTTAGTCCCTATCTAAAACCCATCCTATCTTGTATTCAGAACCCGTATTGTTAGGAGTATTTTTGAATTGTCTAAACTCTCTATCCTATGCCTCCTATCTTCCTCCTGTACTAGTATTGCTAAAACTATCTTTGTGCTGATCATTTCTCATCTGAAGAAGGCGATTCCCGGGCAGGCAGTCATTCTGATCAAGTGGCTGTGTTCTTGTGGGGTATTAGTTTTGTTAATAGTCATCCTCTAGTGTTAGAAATACCATTTGTCATTTTAAAAGGACATTCCCGTTATCCATTCTTGCGCCTATCTCGAAAACACCGACCTCCACTAAAACGTCCATAACGTCCTCAGTTTTTGTGCTAGAAACAAAATTTCAACTTCTGCTTGTAGCTTACATCCACCGCTTTAGATCACATATAAAACCGCATCCATACAGTTTTCCCGTTATCACAATTATTGCACAGTGAAAAGTTGGCCACGAATTTAGTTTTTTGGGAAATTCTGACACGTGTAAAACAACTTTTGATTGCTCCCGACTTGAATTTTAGGATTTCAAATTGTTTCTTGGTATTGAATCATTGCTTGTGTTTGTGTGCAACCATCCAAAGCGGCTCTCATAAGAATTGATAGCAATTTCAGCAATGTTGACCATATTAGTGTTTTTGCCCAATACATTCACAAGATAACTTTAAAAGTCATTCAGGCAGCTTGACAGTCCATTCTGTTTGCTGGGGGAAAGTGGGATTGTTATTTTGTTTGAATTCTGCCATTCCTGAATACCTGCTCTCTCCTCCTATCTCCTTACATTGCCTATTGGGGGTTGAGGGGTTTGCAGGGGGAACATTTAACCACAGTGCTATCTGATCTGCATACACACAAACCCAAAAGTATTATTTCTGTGCTTAATTGTTTTGCTCATTATTACTCCTTGTGTATTAAAGAGATTATTCACTGTTACATCACCCCATTGGTGATTATTGTGTACCCATAAAAACATAGTGTGATTAAATTGTAAATACATAAATATTTTAACTTTGCAAAGCAGCCTGATTCCTGGTTCAGTGTGACCGGGGGGGGGGGGTTCCAGGAGAGAGGCTTGATATGAGTGGTATATCGTTCAGAATAAAGAACTTTTAGACAAAAATAAATAAGGATTTCAGTTGTGCATTACACGCTAGGCGTTGACCTGGGTGTGTGCCGGATTGAAATCACTTACAGCTTGTGGGCTCGTCACGAGATCCTGAATTAGACATACCACTTGTGACAGTCTAACACAGCGTGCTAACTGACGGGGTTCATACACCCTGTTGGGCTACCATACTGCGCTACACTGTAAAAACACCCTTCAATAGAAATACTCAAAGGAGTTGGGCCTGTTTTGCAAAGTAAAATAACCCTGAGATAAGTCAGAAGGAAATTAATATTTCCGGAATGGCGACTCCAGTGGAAATCAATATTGCAAAGGAACACCTACTGCACAAATTGTTTGTCAGGGGTGAATGGGTAGAGCAGGATGATAATGTTTGGCTGCATGAAATCAAACAACAAATCACTGCCATACAGACCTGTCAACTTAAACCATAGGAATACTTTGTTAAAGCATCGTCAAAGAATTTGTTAAAGAATTTTTCTGAGAATTGAAAATTTCATTCATCCAAGAATCAGAGTATTGACTGAATTTAAGTTAATACCTGGAGTTGACATTTATTTATTTATTGTCTATTTTTCTGTTTGCCACTTCATTGTGATGAACAAAGTGATTGTTCAGACCTACTGTTTTCTGATTTTTTGTTTCATTGTTTTATTTTAGATTTGTTTACTTATTCACATAAATTGTGCTCTCTTAATTTTATGCTCTTTGAAACACAAGTAATGTCTCCTTTTTTCTTACCAAGGGATTGCCTTGATTGTTTTCACAGTTTGCTACAGCCATCAATTTGTTGTTTTAGTGTTATCAGGTTGATACACTTAATAACCAAATTACTACTGAAAGTTCTCTGAAAGTAAATTATATAGCAGTGTGGACTCTTGTGTTTTGGTCTAGAATTAGATACATGGCAGGACCAGTGTCCATTACACCATGCCATTAGTGAATTGCATATGGCCGCAAAAGTAAAAGAAGAGCAATGTAAAATTGCCAAAATAGGGGCATACTTTTACCTTCACATTGAAGTAATACAGGAAAAATATGCCGAAAACCTAGATCTGGCAAAGAGGCAAGTACAATCCCTATAGAAAACCCAAACAGATCTGGACTCTGCAGAGCAAATGCTACAAAAGAGGCAAGATTCAGAGAGAGAAGCCAGACAGTACCTGACAAAATTAAAGGAACATCTGGATCTCCTGCAGCAAGAGAAGGCAGAGCAAGATACCACATTACTGACACTGCAGAAAGAGTGTCAGGAAAGGTTGGATTCTCTGCAACAGCGCCAACAAAAGCTGGAACAGCAATTACATTTTAATAGAGCCTGTGCAGAGCAGGTAGTCACATTACAAAACCGCCTAGAATCCTTAAAGGAGGAAAATAACAAATTAATAGTGAAGGATCTCCACACTCAAACAGATTTTGATGAGGAGCGCCAGAAATTACATGCCATTAGGAAACAAAGGGACGACCTGGCTGAGCAGATGGGAACTCTATGTCAAGAGAGGGACTCCCTAGGCCAGGAAGTCAGCCATTTAAAGACCGAGCTAGAAGAAAATCACCTAGCCCTTCAGGGACTGGGTGAACTCAAAAGGGACTATGAAAAGCTGTTAGAGCATACCGGGAGGGTGGAAGATGCTCTGGCAAAGAATGATCAGGCTAGTAAGGAACAGACCCAGGAGGTGGGCCTCCTGCAGCAAACATTGGCCAAATACTCCCAAATCAGACAGGAAACACAGAGAGACAATGAGGCTCTCTGTGAAAAATAAATGACAGGCTCCATAGATAGATAGCCATGCAGGAACAACTAATAGAGACCAGTAAGGCCTTAATAGAAGAACAAAGGGGTCAGATTCTTGCATGCCAATAGGGAGTAGGGTCTGAGAGAGATGTGGTCAGATGGGAGAGGGAAACCCCGAAGCATAACCTCAGGAACTCTGTTCTCGCCAGAGACTTTAATCCATTCAATTCCATGGACTCTGCCACCCCCCATGTCCACTGGCTCACATGAACCAAGGGCCACGGGGATGGTAGACTTCAACCCAATGGAAAATATGGGGCTAATAGGTCAGCGCCTCCCCGAAATGGATGGGTGGGCATCTATGTACAGGTTCCCAAGTGCTAGGGCCATCTTCTCTGATCGGGGAGACTCCAGTGAGGAGAGAATCAGATAACTTACCAAGAGATCAGGCAGTGACATTTGGTGGGGAATTCCATGAGACTAGGCCCACTAAGAGCATACTAAAAACCTCTTCCAGATAGGACAGTGGGGGGGGGGGTACTCAGCCAATCCTGGGAGCAAGGAAGAGTCAGCAGACTCTTCTGAGCGCTACAGGTCCCAAGAGACTAGGCCCCCACATTCTGCCAGCCATTCCCAAGCTCGCAGAATCCGGGAGAGTCTAGAAGACCACCTCTGGTAGCAGTGCCTCTGAGTCAGAGGATGAGTGGACCAGGGTGACCAGAACTAAAAAGGCTAACAAGGTCAAGAGAGCGTTACTGAAGGACCCCCTGAAACAAACAAAAGCTATTAGGATCGTCATCACGCCCTACCACAAAAATGCCAAATATATGGTTTGGGTGCACCCTGAATTATTTGAGCAGATGATGGAGACTTTCCATCTGAAGGACAGCCAAAGCTGTATTCAGTATGTAAAGTGGACGTTTTCTCCTGAGTACTCCAGCTTCTTTGTGGGGCTGGAGGATCAGAACCATTCCAGATGGTCCACCTATAGGGCAGCCATCTTGAAACATTTTTCCATTCATAGGAACCCTCAAGAGGCTCGCAAGGCAGCCTACAACTTATGATGTGGGGAAGACCAGGCCCCACAAGAATTTGTTCAGGAATTGAAATTCGCCTTTGCACAGACCACTAGAAGGGTGTGCACTCACATTAAGGAATTTGTGAACATCTTTTTTCATGCTCTCCCGAAATACATTATGACCCAGCTAGTGAGAGACTTTCATGAGAAAAGATCACTAGACTGGGTCATTGAACAAGCAACGTGCATCTATGAAGTACAGAAGCCATTGGAAAGTAAAAATATTAGCAAAAGCCCCAAACCAACCAACACCCCTGCTGCTGCTAAGATGGCGGAGGTGAAGGTTGTCCCCATTTTAGATCTAGAGATTGGTGGGCCTAAAAACCTTCCCCGCAGAATCCGACCAACCCCAAACCCAGAAGGCTCTCGGGCCAATCGCAAACAGGGAGACAGGGAGGTAACCCCACTAATGGGACTCCTGACTACATCAGCCCACGCTACAAGGGAAATAGACCCACCCTAGGCTATGTGTGGACTCCTCTAGCCCAAAGGAGGTGGGGGGATCCAACCAGACAGCAGGAAACCCAGGAAACTTCCCTCCTCACTTTCCCCAGGAGGGCAGTAATCCCCAAAATGCCGGACCACGTTATTTCCCCCGGTACCCGCCAAACTTCGACCCCCAAAACAACCCTTCTTTCTTTCCCCACTTTCCTTAGCCCAGACAGCCCAATCCAGGAGAGGGTAGGCCAAGGGCGGAGGGGTACCCAAACTTTCCTAACCTGGGGTATTTTGCGAGAAGGGATAGTTACCCTTCCTGGGATCAACTCAGGATAGATCTGAGGACCCGTACCAGCAAGAGCCGGTGTCCAGACAGCCCAATCAAGGAGAGGGTAGGCCAAGGGCGGAGGGGTACCCAAACTTTCCTAACCAGGGGTATTTTGCGAGAAGGGATAGTTACCCTTCCTGGGATCAACTCAGGATAGATCTGAGGACCCGTACCAGCCAGAGCCGGTGTCCCAACTAGAGCGCCAGGTCCAGAACATGGCACAGGATCTGGGTCGCATGCTGAGGGCTCAACAGAACCCTCAGATGAGCATGGCCGCTCAGAATTCCTCAAATCCAGGATCTGGTGCTCCAGAACAATGACGGGGGAAGAACCCCGATAAACCACTGGTTCCCAGGGAGGAGGGACATGGGGAAGGGGGGTGTAAAGCCTTGGAGGAAGCGTCCTTCCCCACTTGTGAAAAGCCCAAAATCTCCTGCCACCGAAAGTCTGCAACCCAAGGAGCAGAGGGCGGGTAGGAGAAATAAAGAGCCTAAGAAGACCCATTTTGTGGAGGAGGTGCAAATCTTCCAGTTTGAAGGAGAGGGGTCCTCAGAGGATTTGGGGAAAATAATCTTCTCCTTCATGGATGGGGGAACTCCTCCCAAAGAATAATGGGTCCCAAAGGATCCAAATCCAGACTGGGTAGATGTGGGGACCGAGTTAGAACCGCCCATCATCAAACCCCAGAATGACCAGCACGAAAATCCGCTGGTTCAAACACATCCTGGTGACTGCCTCCCAAAAGGGGGGGCAGCCAAGAATCAGAACCAGGGGAGCCCAAAGCTTCCCCCATATGTGGCTGTCACATCTCTCTTACAGGTTCCCAAGATCCCAAACAAAATCCTGCCCAAATCACCTCTCTGTCAGTATCCAAAGCAAGGAAGTTAACCCACCAGTTGGCCAAAAATGTGCATTATCTTTGCCCCCTTGAGTCAAAGGAGGGAAGATGTTATGCCCCGGTCCAAACACAGGGGCAATGTACAATTTTGGCACTGGTGGACACTTGATCCCAAGCTACCCTTCTGTCAAAAATGGCCTTTGATTAACTGAATTCGGGAAGGGGGGAGATCTACCAAATCCCTCTCACCCCTCTTCTTGGACAAATTCAGAACTTCGATGGGAAGGAAATTCCTGTCGAGGGGACTGCGGATTTAGACATTAAAATTGGGCGACACAAGGTGAAGCACCCGGTCATAGTTGTGACTGTAGAGGGCACACCATGTTTACTAGGGAATGACATCCCGCGTAGATTGTCTCCCCTCATAGATTGTGTAAACAAGGTCCTCTGGACTCAGACTAACCGACCAATAAAATTAAAACAGAGTGTCAACCATGTTAGTTTAAATGGCACATGCCACATGGTTGAACAAAAATCTGACCAAATTGAGTTCCACTTTCAGAATAATCAAATCCCAGACGTGACAGTAATTGCAGTAGGACAACAAACTGGTGATGGGGAGTCCTCTCTATTTCTGAAAATCAACCTTCCTTCCAGTCTAAGGTGGCATTCCACACTGGAAGGAAACACTCTGAAATTCTATACAAATTCACAATCAGAAAATCCCATTCCTATAGTCCAAAAAGATGAGAAATCGGCTCAAAGCTTGGCTGATATTCAGAAAATTAGAGGGCAGTTCACCCCTATTCAGTTAAATGAGGGGAAGGACTCTGTTCTCGCCCGAGTATGTGTGAACAACGGTAAGAGCTTCATCAGCAAGGCCATGCTCCGCAAACTCACAAAAGATCCAGCCAATCCCACATTTAAATTGATAGACAAATGGGAAATGGACCTGGAAACACCCAATTCCAAACATCTCCTGCCTAGCAGGTGTATGCTTAAAATTTCCATAGGCAACAAGAGCATATTCCATAATTGTTGGGTCGTGCGAGATGTCCCTGCTACTCGCGAGGTCAGCGCATATAAAGCTTCGCGCGAACGCTTTGCCGCTTGTTAGTTACACGCGCCCGCCATTAAGAATAAGTAAAGTCCATTCTTGAAACGTTTCAACAGACAAAGATAGTATAATCAAGCACTATCCATAATAAACGTCACTTATCTGTGGCTGCAGCAAAAAAGAAGAGGAATGGACCCAGGGATACGGGGACTTATAGCAGGAAGGATTGCCGGATTGGACAGTGAAAGAGAGGCTGTGGGACTACCGAGCAAAGAAGCCTCCTGGGAAATGTAGTTTTGTCATGTTAAAACGATGTTTTCATTTTTTCTTTTCTCTGTTTATACGAGTTATTAAAAAAAAAAGTGTTATATAGCAAAACAAAGAAAGATTTAAAAAGCTGTGGTTAGCAGTAATTAAAGAAGATAAAGCATAATGCTCGCCTCCGGTCTTGTCATAGAATCCCATGGACTTTGATGACCCAGAGAAAGCATTTCGGTCAGCTCAACTGCTGCCATATGCAGTTGAAATTCAGGAAGTCACATCCCAGAATGGACCCGACAATTCTCACTGGGAGTAAAAATTAAGAGGACAGAAACTGAAAAACCCTGACGCCTATGTCCATCTCAATGCTCATTTTCAACAGCAAGGGTTGGGGGTAAACCCAACACCACTAGTCAACATAGAACACAACACCATTTCAATAGAGGTGGATAACAGCGACCTAAAGAGTATCACTCTGGGCGCAGGCACCATTATTGGAATGGCGGTTGATGACTGACATGTTTCCATAGATTTAGGTAATGAACTGTTAGGACCAATCCCCAAGGACTGTTTTGACAGTGATAGCGACAATGACACAACACCAGACAGGATCTTCACCCGGCATGGGGGGGAATTTCCTGGTGTACTCTTCCTGACCTTATGGTAAGGAAGATGTGACCTGTGACTTCAGGAGGGATGAGGTGATCTTTCACGTCCACGAGGACTGCCTTCCCCTCCTGAAGCCATTAGTCCAAATCAGCACTCTGACCAGGGACTTCTCCACCCAGCTGGAGGAGTCCGCTGAGATGGCCAAACCGGAAGTATTTCCAGGCTTCAGGTAGATGGTTGAAGAGAGAGTCAACCTAGCTGATGCATGTGAGACTCTGGAGCAAAAGCAAAAATTGAAACAGGTTTTCTTAGATTTTCAAGATCTCTTTGCAGTGGACTCATATGACTGTGGTCGCACCGACATCCACACAACAACAATTCCCACGGACCCTGGGATGACTCCAGTGTTTTGAAGCAATATCACTTGCCTCTCGCATCAATGGAATCCCTTACTGAAATAATTAAGAACCTTGAGTCTCGTGGGACAATTCGTCCAGTCCACAGCACCTTCAATAGTCCGGTGCTGGGGATTTTGAACGCTAACGGCCAGAGGAGACTCTGTGCTGACCTAAGGGAGCTCAACAAACGGGTTCATAATTCCCGATGGCCTCTTCTCTACATTGATCAAGGGCTGGCCCAGATCCAGGGGTCAAAGGTATTCACTGCCATTGACCTGACCAATGGGCACTGGACTGTACCTGTCAGTATGGCGGACCAATACAAGCTGGCCTTTACCTTCAGGGGGCAGCAGTACACTTGGACCCGTACTCCCTTCGGATACATCAACTCCGGCAATTAATTTAACATCTTTTACACAAGGCCATGCCCGACCTGGGTGAAAGGGGTAATCTGGCCTATGTAGATGATGTTCTAGTCAAAAGCTCAACTGTGGAGGAACACATAGCGGAGATCCGTTATGTTCTGACACAGTTGAGGGCTTCCGGAGCAAAACTCTCCTTTCAAAAGGCACAGTGGTGCAGAACCCGTGTCAATTTCTCGGGGCATGAGATAACTCCTCAGGGTCTCTGTCCCCAGGAAAAGAAAGTAGAAGCACTCCAGAAAATAAAAGACCCCACAACTCTGCGGGAAATAAGGAGCCTCCTTGGACTAACTAATTGCAGTAGAAAGTTCATTGAGGATTACGCAGAGATCACAAGACACGTGATCCATCATTTGAAAGGGGGGTTAAGTGGGAGTGGGGTCCAGAACAAGCCGAGGCAGTAATACAACTCAAAATAAGCCTCTCACCAGCGCCTTGCCTAGCTTACCCTGTCAAAATCAAGGAGTTCATCTTGGAGACAGGGTTCTCAAATACATGCTTGACTGCAGTATTATATCAAAAGCATGACAAGGTCAATAAAGTAATCTCCTATGCGAGTAAGACTTTATCCTCTGTGGAGGAAAAATTCAATGATTTTGAGAAGGCACTCCTGGCAACGGTGTGGGCATTGAAGAATTACCGCCCGTTTATCCAGGGGGAACACATCATAGTGGAGATTCCACACCAACCTTTGCAATATCTTCAAAGTGACAGAATCTGGGCCGGAAATGTGAGTAATTCTCGAATTACTTGCTGGATTCTGTCAATGCAAGGCTTTCCTGTGGAAGTCAGATATGGCCAAAACAAGAAGAGTCCCCTCGCGCAAGGTCTGGCTGACTTGCATGATTGTGCCAGAGAAAACTGTCTCGAGGACGGAAGTCTTAAAATCAAGGACAACATGGAGGCATACCTTAATGCCCCACACAAAGTCTATGAAGAAGATCAGTGTGAGGGAATGCCCACTGTCTATGAGGATGTGTGCTCCTACCATGTTGACAACAACGGGGAAAAGAAATTTGTGGCCGGCGTAGGGAATTCATGGATGAATGATTCCCCAGAACCCTCAGCTGGGTACAAAATCGGTCCCCGATGTAGTCAAGTGGCAGAGTTGATGGCTGAGCATCAAGCCATCCTCACTGCTGTCCAACAACAACTTCACCAACTGGGCATAATCACTGATTCAGATTATGTACGGAACGGGTTTGTGGAGCACCTGGTTAACTGGAAATCCAGAGGCATGCTATGTGCTAATAATAAACCTTTTAAACATGGGAAATGAATATAAAATATTGATGATCTGGTCACCTCGAATGGGATGACCATCTACTGGAAAAGGATCAAGGTCATTCTAAAGGAGAGGGACCAGACAAAACTGGAAATGACCTAGCTGATCATCTGGCCAAAACCGGACCCATCCAAGGGGATCTACTGGAGATCGAGTCCCTGCTGCGGGAAATCCAGGTCACTGCTATCACTAGGTCCCAGACAAATGCTCACAATGAACTCTCAACTGCACAATGGAGTAAGGAGACCCCAGATGCTGATTTGATTATGGCTCAAAAGGGGGATCCAATAATTGGTAAGTTTTATGAACACATTGAGGACCCTGAGACCTTTCCCCTGACAGATACCATTACACTGGGAAAGAGGACCTCAGAGAGTTGATGAAATGTCCAGAAATGTTCCGAATCCAGGACGGTTTGCTGGTAAGGAGATCCATAGCTGGCCATGACCAGTGGGTGGTCCCTACCTCATTCCGAAGCCTGATGCTTAGTCACGCCCATGATGCGGCCACAGCCGGTCATCTGGGGTTTCATACAACACTAGAAATCTCACGAGAGGTTGCATACTGGCCACACATGGGGCAGGACCTCGACCAATACTTGAAGGGGTGTCTTGTGTGTGCACAATTTCAGCCAACATCACTCACACACTGTCATGATTCCTGCCACTCATGTCCCCAGCCCTCCAAAATGTCAGGCTGGAGCCAGGCCACGATCACCTACATGGCCGCCAAGGGCCTCTCCATCCCTCCAAAGACCCACTTGGAGTCAGACTTGGTGCTTGTGGCACCAGACTCACTCACTCCCAGAGGATAATATTGGGGATTGGACTTGTAGTGCATTGATGGGGACAAAATGCATGCCTCCACATATTTCGGTTCCCAGAACTGCATGTGCGGTCTAGTCTTTTGGGTGTTTTCAGCCCAGAGGCTCCTGGGATACCCAGAGACTATTTAAGCAACACCCAGGCTTAGAAACATGCTTTGCGTTTTCTGCACCTGCAGCGTGACACTCACCATGCTCGGATTGGTCTCCAGTAGGCCTGCATCTTTCTTCTGCGCTCAGCTCCTGCAAGAACAAGAACACTGTTGGGAACAGCCTTACCTTGCGGCTCTTTTGCCCATCAGTCATCGCTCCTTCTGTTCTGCGGGCATCTTCGGCGGTGTCATTCCCATCCCGGCACGCCGCTTCCTAAGGAAAAAGGAAAAGAAGAGAAAAAAGGCATTAGTAAGCATTCTGCAAATCTTCGCTTATTTTTAAATACTGTACGAGCTTCAAACGCTTACCTGAATCCCAGCCGCTCTGGGGGAACTCTGTCTCCGGAACTTCTCATCCATCTGCAAGAGGGAAAAGACACTCCAGGTTAGCGTGGAAACATCTAGAGGCGCCGCATACCGAGCATATCCACCGCATTTGTTCTTCATAACCGGCATCCACGCTGAAAACGTTGCGGCACCTAAAAGACACAGAAAAAGAACTCAGTTCAATGCAAATACGAAAGCGGTGCATCTCGCTCTCACTCACCTTCAGCGCTACTCATCTCAGCAGCACACCGCCATCCACGGACGCCGGCCATCATCTAAGGAAAGAAAGGAACGAAGTTAGAGAACTGTTCAAAAGACTCATTATACTTACCTGTCTGACTCTTGCCAGTGAAGTAACTGGGCAGCAATGAGCCTGTATCAATCAACGCGCCCCTGCGCTGAAGGCAGGGCAGAGAGCACACTATCCAAGAAAACAAGGTGAGTTGTGGATCAAAGGGAAGGGTTGGACCCCGGAGAAGAAGGGGTTCAAGCAAACAGAGACAATAGGGAGTTAAACTCTACCAATCCTGTGTTTCAGGCCGAGTCTTCAGTCGAATAGCCTCCAGGGAAGGGTTTGAGGTCGTAAGAGGTCAGAACAGGCTGAGTGACGTCCCCGTGGATACCAGGTGAGCGTTACACACACCGTGCTCCCCTCCAAAAGAGGGGGATGACACTGCCTTGGTCAGATTTACAAGTCGATTTCATCGGGCCTGTGATTCGCTCCTCTAGTGGGAACAGGTACATGTTGACCGTAACACGTGTGTTCACTAAATGGGTGGAATGTCCCCGGGCCCCAAATTGCAAGGCAGAAACAGCAGCTGCCCTGATGATCAATCACATCATCTCGCGTTTTGGGCTACCCCAAAGGATTGAGTCAGATTGAGGTAGCCACTTCACTAGCGAAGTGATGACAAAGATCAAAGATGTAGGAGATACTTGGGGTCAAAAGGAAACTACACATTGCCTACCGGATAGCCTCTAGTGGTGGAGCTGAGAGATACAACCAAACTATTGTGAGCATATTAAAAAGGTTTGTGACAGATTCTGGGCCAAGTTGGGACATTCGATTACCACTTGTCCTGATGGCGATCAGATCTACCCCTTCTTCTGCAACCAAAATGTCTCCGTTTGAGCTGGTGACTGGATGAAGGATGGTGCACCCCAGCATCTGCTCTACAGAACCCAAGAGCAGACCTTGATAAATGCCTCCACAAATCATGAGTATGTTGAGAATCTGAGAAAACACCTTCAACATGCTTTTGCCTATGCTCAGCAGAACCTAGAAAGATCTGCAGACAGTATGAAGACCCACTATGACCTTACGACAACTAAAAAAGAATATCAAGTAGGAGACCGGGTCTACTTGTACAATGTCCAAAGGAACCAAGCCAAACAGCGCAAATTCCTCCCTACTTGGCAGGGTCCTTTTGACATTGTAGACAGAATCTCACCAGTCACCTACAAAATCTGCATCCCCAAGGGCAGTTTGGAAGAAGGGGAAGACAAGTGGGTCCACATCAACCTGCTGAAGAGTTGCCATCCCAGGCATACTCTGTGGCAAATAGAGGAGCCAACCGGAAACCCAAAGGAGGACATTCCAGATACCTAGAAGAATCCAATTGTTAAAACCATTAGTAAATACAGGTGGGGAATATTGTAAATTGTATGTCAAATGTATGCATCTTCCCCACTACATGAGTAGTAGTGGGGAAATGTCCATAACCATGCTCTGTTCTGTCTCATAGCATTGGAACCAAGAATTTCGAATTACCAAGGAGGATCACTCGGAGACCGGGATTAAAGACCCAAGGGGCTCAGAGTATCCCTTCATACTCCCATCCAGGACCGGCGAGGAGAGCATGTCGATCCAGCATTGATGGAAGAAGCAGTCAACTTTCTCCACCTGGACCAAAGAAAGAAAGAACATCCCAACTCCCGACTTCCACTTGACAGGCAGTCATGGGATGTTTTAACCCACTTTTTGCTCTGCCATGCAGCATCACTGTGCTATGATGGCGCCAGAAATCACAAAATGGCTGCAAAATCCTTGTGTGTGCCAAAACCTCTGGAAATCGCGCTTTGCAACACAAAAATATGGCTGCCCAATCTACCATGCATGTTGTCAGTGGTGGAACAGAGATCTCACTCCTGAAATATGTCACTGGGCTCCACAACATGTGAAAATGGAGTACAGAAAGAAAAAGCAGTGCTTTGTTAACTGAAACCCCAAAATCTTGCTTTAAATCCTTTTTTCTTTGTTGTTGAAACTGCAAAAGGCCGGTACAAAACACCCTCAAATATCCAAAATTCTTTCTGGGTGCTGCAATTCACTTAGTTTAAGAAAGCATTGTGAAACTTTCAAGGTCCTGAAAAGCTGAAAGCATAAAGGGATTTACACTGCAGAAGTGGCTTGTCTGTGGATGTCAAAATCTCTGTGCAGCAGTGGACTGCAGAGATGACAGCTGTCAGGAAGCTTGCCTGATTAAACTTTAAACATGTATATAAACTGAAATCAAATGTTTGCAATCTAAGAGGCCTGTTACTGAGAGTAACATATGTTGTAATTGTTTGATCCCATGGTTTAAAATCTTGAAGGAGAATTCTAGCTGCTATTTTGAAATCACAAGTTTGTTTTAAGCTAAGGAAATATGCAACAGAATTAACATTTAAGTGTAAGCCTGGCTAAAGCAACCAAACTGTAATAACAGGTTTCCCCACAGGAAATCACACCTAACCGGTAATTATAGGGTTTGGAAAGAACCTGGGCTACATAGGCATGAGGAACAATGAACAGCTGCTCCTAAGGAAATGCGAAGTGCGAATACAGTCGTAAATGGCCTCTGCCAGGAGAAAACAAAGGGGGATGGCTCCTGGGTCCCAGGGAGAGGCCAAAGGGGTGGAGCTAAACAACCATTTGTTGCTTAACAAGGACAAAGGACACATTTTAAAAAGACTGATAACTTACTATGTAAAATTCGGAAAAATATAAAAATAACAGCATTGTTAATGTAATTTCTGGATGCATGGGTGAAAAGGCGCCAGTACTCTGTGACATGTTCTGGAAAGAAACTGCAGAAAATGTGATTTTACACAAAATGTATTTCTGCTAGAAGTATGAAACGTTATACACTTATGCCCATGGTAAATGTGCACACTTGTAGAAATTTGCTCATGAATTGGACATTGTGTTCCTGATGAAAAGGGCACTATTATGTGAGTAGCAGAGCCAAGATCCCACGGCTACGGGGTTTGGAGGGATAGCTGCTATATAAAATATGTAATCTGGATATGTGATTCTTATAGAGGTTCTACATGTGTAAATATGTATGGTGCCAAAAGTAGATGTTGTGTTCAAGGGGCTAGGGATGGATCCTCGGCCTCATAAAATCACACCCTAAAGGTGACACCCTGTTTCTCTCATCCTACCAAGGCAGAGAGGAGACTCTGACCCAATCGCCTGTAAAAGGGGCGAGCTTAGGATAAACCAGCACACACACTCCTTTCTCATAACATAAATAGAGACAGCTCACCACACTAAAGGACAGACAGATTCACCCACTATCCCAACGCTGGCGGAGCACCCTGTTGAAGAACTCTCCATCTTCCTTGCTCCAGACTCCAGAAACTTGGCAAAGCAGAAACCCATTGCATAGCTGAACCATTTTCAGCTAGGCCTCAAATTCCAGAACCAGAACCCCACAGACCTAAAGGGAGCGTCAAAATACAGCCTGGCTGCGCTGTACTGCTTGCCTGCTGCAATAATTATCATCAGAACCAAGAAGGGCTGATCCAGTCCAGTCCTGTGCCGTGCTGTGACCAGCGCACCTTGCTGATTGCAGATCCAATCTGATGTGCCAAGCTGTCTACCTTAGAATCCGACCCAATTCCCTGACCAGAATTTTGATGAACAAGAATCCTGAAGGCTCCGTTTAAAAACATAACTAGTGAGTATCTATAGATAGAACAGTGTCACTAGCATATGAACCTTGTCTAGTTACTCTCTATCTTAAACCCATCCTATCTTGTATTCAGAACACATATTGTTAATAGTATTTTGATCCCCAACTTTGAAGGAGATCTTCGGCGGCCTGCTAGACTCTGACCAGGACACAGGTATGCAGTTTGACAGAGTCCACCGGGTGGGCCCACGCAGTCCGGAGCCGGGTTCTTGTCCACGTGATGTGCTAGTGGCGTTCCACAATTATGCGCTGAAGGAGAAGATTTTGGAAAAGGCGAGAAGGGCCACGCGCATCACCCACAATGGTCACGAAATAGCTCTGTATCAGGACCTGGCGCGGATTACGTTAATTAAAAGGAGAAGGATGGGCCCAGTCCTGTCCTTTCTACGGTCCCAGCAAATTCGGTACAGATGGGACCACTCGTTTGGTCTGTCCCACTCGTTTGGTCTGTCATTCACTTGGCAAGAATCCCAACATAAAATCATGACCTGTGACCAGGGTCTGGCCTTGCTTGGTCTGGAGGAGCGGTCGCTGTCCCTCTCGGCGCCACGGGAGGCACAGTCTACCGAGCGTAGACCTTGGGAATGGTCTACTGCTAAACCCAAGCAGGGAAAGAAGAAAACCACAGGCCTGGTTCCCAGGAGGGACATTAGCACTGACTCAGCGTAGTGTCCTTCGGGGGAGGCGAGTTCCCCCTCGGACACATATGCCCTTGAGAAGCTATGCGGCCACCAAAGTTGAGTCCGGGGAGAGCGTCATTCTAAGCTTTTCTGTATCATTTGTCGGGCAGCATAATTGTGGTGTTTGAGCATCAGGGAGGGAGGAGGGGTGGGTACGTGGAATGGGATTTAGTTATCCCGCACGGGGTGTTTCGGGTGTGTTATTGAGTTTGGTTCTCGGGGAATGGTCACGAGGGAGGCTTGGTGCCAGCCGAAGTCGCCTGGCTTGGGGGGGGAAGGGGATGGATCCAGGGGTTGGGTATTGGGAGCCCGTCTTGTGTCCTGAGGTGGAAGAGTTCTTTCGGGTGGTAAACGATGGAGTACTTTGGGACACAGAGCGGGGCAGCAAGATTTCATCAACCTTGAGTTATGGCTAGTGCCGACCTCTTAAAGTGCCTTTCACTAAATGTGAATGGCTTTAATTCCCAGGTTAAAAGGTTGAGGGTGGAGAGGTTTCTTTAGCGCGAACAACCACATGTAGTGGCTCTTCAGGAGACCTATGTGCATACTAGGGACACCCATAGGATTACATTTCGGGGCTATTCCTGGCTATTCCAGACCACACAACCACATAAGAATGGGGGGGTATTAATAGCCATGGAAGATGGGATTGTTCTCACTATCAGCGCTTTGCAAAAAGACAATTGCGGTAGATATCTAGTCCTGATTCTGGAAGGGAAAGTGGACACTTTCATGATAGCGACACTTTATGCCCCCAACCAAGCTCAGGATGCCTTCATACAAAAAATTCTTGCCTGCCTTGGGAAATTTGCCAGGGCTAATATTATCCTGTTGGGAGACTTTATTTTAGCATGGGACCCTTCTAAGGATAGGAGCTCTGTCTCTTGGGAACCATAGGCGGGGCCATCGGGAGGCTTGGTGCGGAAAATGCGGGATTTGGCCCTGGTCGATGGCTGCCGGGAACTCTATGGGGATGCTGCGGGCTTCACCTTTTACTCGCATGCGCATAGGTCACATTCAGTGATAGATTATGTCTGGGTTTCAAAACCATTCATGGGAAGAGCTCTTGCGCTAGAGATAGGGATGATCGCCCTTGGGGATCATGCCCGACTCACCTTTAAGCTCTCCACTCCGAAAAGCCCTGTGTGCATTTGGAAATGGAGGTATCCAGTCTCGCTGTTCAGGGATCCCATCCTGGTTCAGGAGGTCGAGGAGCAGGTAGTAGAGTACCCCCAAATTTGGTGGGATGCCCTTAAAGCTACGATCAGGGGTAGGACTATAGCCGTAAAAACAAGAAGGGAACGGGAGCTGCGCCTGGAGGAGCAGCAACTTCAACTCAGACTTAAAGAAGTGATGTCTCGTATGGGGGGTAGGCCATCGGCTGCCGTTAGAAGGGAATTTAGAGCAGTGAGAGGTCAGCTTAACCTAATTCAGACCAGAGCTGCAGAATGCACACTCCTCAGGCTGCATCAAAAGTTCAATATTAAGGGCAACAAGGCCGACTGTTTATTAGCCAGAAAACTGCGGAAGGAGTCAGGGGATACAACAATCCTAAAAATTAAAGGCGAGGGAGGAACCCTTCTCGCTAGGAACTCAGACATAGAGAGGGAGTTTTGTACGTTTTACACGGCCCTCTACAGGTCGGTTGCCCCATCACGCGCGGAGCAGGAGACATACCTCCGATTGACGGGGTTTCGTTAGATTTCGCAGACCGATAGGGAGGCGCTGGAAGTTGAGATTACCATGGATGAAATTCAGAGTGATCAACAACATGCCCTCCAACAAAGCCCCGGGTCCTGATGGGTTCATGTCTGAATTCTACAAATCACATAAAGAGGTCCTGATGCCCATCCTCACTAAATTGTTCAATTCTATTGGCTCCACAGGGCTTATCCCTGATTCCATGAATGAGGCAAAAGTCATACTCCTCCACAAAAAGGGTAAAGATCCGACTAACTGCGCATCTTACCGGCCCATTGCGTTGATTAACGTTGACGCTAAAATCCACACCAAGATCCTAGCCAATCGTCTCGAGGGGATCCTCCCCAAACTGATACACTGGGACCAGGCGGATTTTATAAAGGGCAGGCAAACTTCCGATAACGTTAGGCGATTGGCTCATTTAGTGGAAAAGGCGCAGAAAAAGAATCTACCGGCCCTACTTTTGGCGATCAATGCCGAGACGGCCTTTGATCGCGTGGAGTGGGGGTTTTTGTTTGAGGCTATGGGTAAAATGGGTTTCGGCCCCGGCTTCTTGAAGCGAGTAAAGGTAAATTACAGTGTCCCCGTGATACGCTTAGCAGTAAATGGCCAAATTTCACCGCCGGTATGTATAGAAAGGGGGACTAAGCAGGGCTGCCCGTTGTCTCTTATACGCTCTCCACCTGGAGTCGTTTTTGCAAACGGTGAGATTGAATATGGACATTTAGGGAATCCCGTTTGTGGGACAGATCCATAAGATCGCAGCCTTTGCGGGTGACATGATTTTCACACTGACCCACTCGATCACCTCCTTGCTTGCAGTAACGAGAGAACTAGATAGGTTCGGCCAGGTAGCAGGTTTAAAAATCAATACCCATAAATCGGAGGCTCTCCCTCTCACCTTGACGTCCAGTGCGGTCCAGGATCTTAAGAAAGCGTATAGCTTTTGATGGGTAGATAACTCCCTAAAGTACCTTGGCATTCATCTGACGAGGACCCTTGGCGACCTATCCACCGCAAATTACCCCCCGCTCCTTCAGAAGGTCAGATCGAAACTGGTAGATTGGGGCCCCCTGGAGATCTCTTGGTTGGGCAGAATTAACGCCCTGAAGATGGCGATCCTCCCTCTCCTGTTTTATCACTTCTCGGCCCTCCCAGTGCGCATCCCGCCGTCCTTCTATAGAGCCCTACAAAAGATAACAAGCCACTTCATTTGGAAGCGACAGCGACCGAGGGTGGCGGAGTCCCTTATGAAGGGCTTGGCGTCCCGGGGGGGAGTTGGGGAGCCGGACTTTAGGGTATATTACCTGGCAGCTCAGCTCAGGGTCATAAGAGATTGGCAGAGGGATGATAGAGGGAAGGTGTGGAGGTTCATGGATAGGGCGGTGGTCGGAGGGGACCTAGAAGGAGTTCAGTGGATGCCGAGGCAAGTCAGACCAACTCAGAATGTATTGCAGCGATATCACGTCCACCATAGGGGACGCCTGAAACAAAGCTATTAGAAGGGCACATATCACTACTTTTCCCTCCCCGTATACGCCCATACATGGCAATCCGCAATTTACTCCAGCGGCTGCAGGAGACCCTTCATTTGACACCTGGTTTCAGGGGGGGTGCCGCATGATCCGGGATATGTTGGCGGATGGGGAGGTGAAACAATTTGAGCGGTGCAGGAAAGACTTTGGCTTAGGGGAGTTGCAGAGGTATTCGTATCTCCAAATTCGGCACTGGGTCTCTCATCCAGCGATCATTCAAGTGGGTACTAGACCCCTCACTCAGTTCGAAAAGTACCTGGACACTGACCCGGGTGATAAAGGGGTGGTGTCGTCTATATACAAACTCATGAAGCAGAATGAACCCCTGAGGTCTTGGATGTACATGCTCAAATGGGCGTGGGATGAAGGGGGGGAACTAGAGGAGCAGGGGTGTACCCAGCTCTGGTCGCAGATTCCTAAGCTTATGAAATCTCTTCAGCTTCGGGAGATCTGGCTGAAACTGATGTTGAGGTGGCACCTGACCCCACGTAGACTAAATGAGATGTCCCTGGCGGTGTCCGAATTTTGCTGGAGGGATTGTGGGGCAATAGGTTCCTGGGCCCATATATGCTGGGAGTGCCCAAAAATGGATCCCTTTTGGTCGCTAGTTCAGCAGGCCGTCACCCAAGTGCTAGACTTAGAGCTGGGCGCAAATAGAGGGAGGGATTTATTGGGTCTTAATTGCATGCTCTCCTCTCTATCTAACAGAGCGACCGCAAACTCTATGGCCCTCATTACGACCCTGGCGGATTTTTTCCGCCATCGACGGACTTTCCGGCCATGGCGCAAAGTCCCTTTACGCCATGGCGGATGGCGGACTTACCGCCCCATTCCGAGGTCGGCGGGGCGGTAAGTCCCCATTGACCCATTTACCCTTCCCCATTCCCATTTCGGCCCCATAGGGTATAATGGGAGTGGGGAAGGAGTTAATTACGCCACCGTAAAATACGGTGGCGTAATTAACACGAAGGTCCCAGAGCGCCATGGATTTTTCCGCCCGCAAAAAGCGGGCGGAAAAATGACCATGGCGCTCCGGGAACTCGTAGTTGGCGGTAAGGGGTCGGCGAAGCTAACGCTGGCGCAGACCCCTTAGCGCCAGGGTCGTAATGAGGGCCTATGTGTTAATGATGTTGGCAGCGGCTTTGGTGCTAGCCCGGAAATGGAAATCGAAAGACCCGCCTCAGGAACACAAATGGGTGGCGAAGCTGTGGTCGCTGCTGGCTCTGGAATGGCTTAACTACACGATTCAGGGTCTCCACATAAAGTTCGTGTCAGACTGGTCCAACTTGCTAACATACTTAAAGGCAGGAGCCTGCTGGGCCTGGTGTCCCAAGGCTATGGAACTATTGGGAATAATTCGCCCTCAGAACGAATTGGACCTATAATGCTTTGAGAGGGGCTGCGCATTAACTCACTGTTAAACCACCTGTCATACAGCCTTGATGTCTCGTCAGATCAACCGAGGCGCACAAATGTTCGTTTCGAGGGGATTGGGTCCTCCGACGTATTCCATATCTAGGACAGTTAATATCCACAGCTGTGCTGCTTCAGAAAATCTTTGGCTTCTGCATCCTGCGTCGATGACTTCGATTTGCCGTCCCGAGGACCTCCTCCGACGGCCGACGTCACCCGATGTGATAAGTAGGACGCACGACGCCCGTAGCCTCAGTTCTGTTTTTTCCGTGAACGTATTCGCTTCGTGAATCTCCGTACTCCTCGACTCTTTGGAGTTTGCTGTATTCTTCTCCGTTCGTTGAACCTGTTCGGTTTTTGTGAAAACCTGTTTGTGAAGATGTCTACTTCGTCTTCAACCCCGCGTCCGGGCTTCAAGAAATGCGGGGACTGTGGGTCCAAGATGTCGGTCACGGACTCGCACGACGCCTGCCTCTAGTGCCTCGGGGAGGCCCACGATATAGACGACTGTGTTGACTGGCAGTCGCTCACGGGCAAAGTCTTGCGGGAGCGCAAGAAAAAGCGATCGGTAGGTCGGGTGTCTAAGCCCCGGAAGTCGAGCTCTACGGGGTTTTCGACGGATGACTCGAGAGGCGACTCTCCGCGTCATCGTCAGAAGTCCAGTGGGTCTCCTTCCAGGAGTCGGTCTCACCACTCCTCTGCCTCTTCGAGGCATTCCCGGAAGCGCCGGCATCGGTCGCCTTCCCCGTCCTCTTCCGAGGACTCCGCCCGTCGGCGGGTCGCTTATCCCACCATGCAAGCGACACCGGAGGAATGGGCTTCCTTCGGGAAGCAGATGTTAGCGATTCTTGAATCGCAGGGCACCGGTCCGTCCGCGCCTCTGAGTGGGGTCGGCACAGGTCGAGAGACACCGCTCGTACGCCTTCGGGCTCGGGTGGTCGGCACGGCTCGCGGGAAAGGTCCCGCTGGGACAAGGGTAGCTGTTCTCGCCATGCCCATTCCAGGTCCCGGTCCTCGTCGCGCTCTAGACCGCGTGATCCTGTGCCGTCTTCGAGGAAGACGTCGACGCCTGTGGCGCCGAGGTCGTCGACTATTTCTGTCGAGGCTCTGCCTCCGAGGGGGTCGTTGACGCTGTCGGCACCTAGGTCGTCGAGAGACACGCTCGGAGCTCCGGCTTCGAGGCCTGTGTCGACGCCGTCAATGCTGGTGGCGCTGCAGCTGACTTTGACGCTGATTTGCTCGACGTCGACGCCGATTCTCTCCACCCCGGCCGACTCGTTAAGCGCCCTCGACGCCTTTCGAGGCGGTGGTGTCGGAGTGGCCCCGTGGCATGGGGTTAGCCCCTAGAAAGGCTCTGGCTAAGGGCAGGCATAGCTTTGGTCCCCAGGTGTCTTCCTCTCACCGCCTGGAGTACATTTCAGAGGGTGATGAAGGCTTGGTTCCGGTTACGGTAACAGATGAGCTTCTCCCGGGCCATAGCCAGTTTGATGACCTGAGGCAGTCACTGCATGATGCCAGTGGACTGGACACCTCTCCGGAGGTGGAGTTTTGTAGGCCGGAGCTTGGCACTCATGCCGATTCTTCATACCGGCGCCTTATATCTAGGGTCACCGAGTACTTGGGATGGTCGGCTCCCCCAGGGGAGTTTGTTCAGGATGATCTCACGGACATCCTTGATCTTGGTCCCCCCACTGACCCGGTACTGCCGTTTCATATGGCTCTGCAGAGAAGGGTGGCAGCGGCTTGGACTGCTCTGGAGAGTCTCCCGGCAGTGGGGAAGTCTTTGTCGCGAAAATACCGTCCAGCCAGTAGCGACCCCTGCTACTTGTCCAGGCACCCCACTTTGGAGAGTTTGGTGGTGCAGGCGGCTACAGCCCCGGCAAAGCAGGCGTCGTATCCTACCATCCCTCCGGATAGGGACGACAAACGTTTTGACGGCTGTGCGAAAAAAGTGTTTTTTTCGGGGGGTATGGCGCTTCAGGCGGCCAACTCCATATGTGCCTTGTCTCGTTTCACACACACTCTGTGGAACTGTGTTGCATTAGCGGCTGAACATATTCCCGAAGGGGACGAACGGGATGGTTTCCTTGCTATGGTTCAGGATGGCAAGGATGCCATGTGTGAGGCCGTTCAGATGGCAGATTGTGTCAGCCGGTCCATGGCGGCGAGCACCGTAATACGCAGGTTTGCGTGGTTGCGGAAGTCTGGGCTCGCTCCTGATGTGCAGTCCTGGCTCCTCAACATGCCCTTTGACGGTGAACATCTTTTTGGCAGCAAGGCTGACGAGAGCCTTGAGAGGTTGCAGACCTCCAAAGCTGCAGCAAAGTCATTGGGCGCTGCAGTTCGACAACCTCCGCCTTTTCGTCCTGGGTGACAACAATGGAGGGGACGTTCCTTTTGCTATTACTCGTCCTTCAGTAAAGCAAAAGGAGCTGTCAGTCAAAGAGGCCACCGTAAGAGTGCCAGAGGTGGAAAACAAGGTATTCGAGGTGCCAAGGCCTCTCAGGCAGTTGCCTCTTTGCCCTCAGGCAACGCCGCAGCTGCTACCACTCAGTCATGAGGCCAGGGCTCATGGTTCGCCGGTTGGGGGAAGGCTGGCGCAGCATCTTGTAGAGTGGCGTGCCATTACTTTAGATGTGTGGGTTCTGGAGATCATAACCAACGGCTACTGTCTTCCCTTTCGGCAGAGGCCTCACGACAATCCACCTGGAAACCTCTCTTTGAAGAGTCCGGATCCGCTCCTTGCGCAGGAAATTCAAGCCCTGCTGGAGAAACGCGCCATAGAACTGGTGTCTGTAGCAGAGAGGAACAAGGGATGGTATTCCCCTTATTTTTTGATTTCGAAGAAAGACGGGGGATTGAGACCCATCATGGACTTGCGCGGTTTGAACAAACTCCTCAGGAAGGACAAGTTCAAGATGGTTACTCTCTCTCAAGTCCTCCAGGCCCTTCAACTTCGGGACTGGTTGGTGTCTCTCGACCTCAAGGACGCTTACTTCCATGTGCCGATCCATCCCAAGCACAAGAAGTACCTGAGGTTCGCGGTTGGCGACTCGCACTTTCAGTTTCGGGTGCCGTTCGGATTGACCACCGCCCGAGGCTTTTCACCAAGCTCATGGTGGTGGTGGCAGCGCATCTCAGGAAAGGGGGGATTCACGACTACCCCTACCTGGACGATTGGTTGATCAGGGGGAGCTCTCCCGAGCAAGTCCTGGATCATCTGTCCGTCACCTGCTACTCCCTTCACAAGCTTGGCTTCTCCCTCAATTTAAAGAAGTCTCATTTGACGCCAACACAGTGGCTCCAGTACATCGGAGCAGTGCTCGGCACATCCCTAGCCCTACCTTCCCAGGTGAGGGCTCTTCACATTCAGCAGATGGTGCACAAGTTTCAACTTGCCCAGAATCTCCCAGCATCCGAGTTCTTGAGACTGCTCGGCCTCATGGCATCCTGCATTCTTCTGGTGTCAGATGCTCGTCTGCGGATGAGATCTTTGCAGTGGGCACTCAAGCTCCAGTGGTCTCAGTCCTCCGGCAGGCTGTCGGACCCTGTTCAGGTGCCGCCCTTGGTCGCCCAGGATCTTCTGTGGTGGGCCGTCGAAGGCAATCTGATGAAGGGGGGCCCATTTTGGCTGCCCTGGCCGGAGGTGACGATCGTGATGGACGCATTCCTCACAGGATGGGGAGCTCATGCCAACGAGTTGACAATCAGCGGTCGGTCTCCCTCGGAGTCCAGACTCCATATCAATCTGTTGGAGCTGAGGGCCGTCAGGCTTGCCCTGAAGGCTTTTCCGCCGACTGTGCGAGGAAAGAGTGTCCTGATTCTAACGGACAACACGGTGGCCATGCACTACCTCAACAAAAAGGGAGGGGCATGTTCACTTCCTCTGTGCAGGGAGGCGATGCAGCTCGAGTTCTGGGCCATCCAGCAGGAAGTTTCGATCTCGGCTGTTCATCTGGCCGGAGACAACAACGAGACGGCGGATGCTCTGAGCAGGCAGAGCACGATCTCTCACGAGTTGGAGCTGGCTCAGGAGATTCTCCTGGTGATCTTCGCCCTTTGGGGGACCCCTCAAGTGGATCTCTTCGCCTCCAGTGTCAACCGGAAGTGCAAAAGGAGCCTTAGGAGACGCATTTGTGGTGGAGTGGTCATTCCCACTGCTGTACGTGTTTCCTCCAGTCCCCGTCATCCTGCAAGTACTGCAGAGGTTACAGAGGTCCGGTTCCCGGATGATCCTCATTGCTCCGGCGTGGGCCCGGAGGACGTGGTACCCGGACCTTCTCGACTTGTCCATCTGCCCTCCACATCGTCTTCCCTACCGAGACGATCTGCTCTCACGGGAGGGGGGTCAGGTTCTCCATCCAGAGGTCAGATCCCTCAACCTTCACGCTTGGCTTCTGAAAGGTTGAGGTATAAGGATTGGGACCTCCCTGAAGACGTGATGGAGGTGTTGCTCTCGGCCAGGCGGCCGGCAACAAAGTCTCTGTACCGTTGCCGTTGGAGAAAATTCTGCGACTGGTGCAGAGTTAAGAATGTGGATCCTTTTGAGTGTCACATTCCCATGGTTCTGTCTTTTTTGCTTTCCTTGGCCCACAGGGGCTTGCAAGTGGGGGCCATTAAAGTTTACCTGGCGGCGCTGTCCATATTTAAGCGCTCGTCTGAAGAATGTTCCTATTTTAAGATTCCTTTAATTTCTCAGTTTTTCAAAGGGCTCACTAATGTGTTTCTTATGGGTGCTCCGTTTCAGCCTTTGCATTCTCGCCCTCTGAGACTGTTAACTCTGAAAACTGGGTTTTTGGTTGCGGTTACTTCCGCTCGCAGAGTGAGTGAGTTACTTTCAGTTAAGCCACCCTTCACTGTGTTTCATAAGGACAGGGTTGTCCTTAGGTTTCGTCCTTCCTTTCTTCCGAAGGTGGTTTAGGAATTTCATTTGAGCCCGAAGGTTGTTCTGCCGGCGTTCTATCCTCCTCCACATCCTGGTAAAAAAGAGGAGAGGCTGCATAGGCTTGATCCTAGGAGAGCATTGAGCTTTTATATTTCGCGCATGTCCCGCGTCAGAGTGGACGATCAACTTTTCATTGGTTACGCTGGAAAGCGTTTGGGACAAGCTGTGACGAAACAGACTTTGTCTCGTTGGATTATTTTAGCTATCTCCGAGTGTTACCGCTTGGCGGGTAAGGACCCACCGGCTGGCTTGCGGGCCCATTCTACCAGGGGCGTGGCTGCGTCTACTGCCCTGCAGAGGGGTGTTCCTATTCGTCACATCTGTGATGCAGCCACCTGGGCTTCAGTACATACTTTTGTACATCACTACTCCCTCAATTCCATCCGAGGGCAGCATCTGGCCTTTGGCAAGGCAGTCCTGTATTCCGCAATTTGATTGGGCATGCTAAATTTGTGTTCTAAATTCTTTTCCCACCTCCTTGCTTGGTACTGCTTTGGGAGTCTGTCATAAATATGGAATACGTCAGAGGACCCAATCCCCTCGAAGAACAAGTTACTTGCTTACCTGGTAACGTTCTTTCGATGGGATGGTCCGACGACGTATTCCATATCGCTCCCTCCCTACCTTCCCCGCTGCAGAATTTCTTTGGCGATTGCACCCTGCGTTCCGCAAGGCCTTGTGTGTCTGACTGGCAGAAAACCGGTGTGTCACGTTCTGGGGGAAAAACTACAACTGAGGCTACGGGCGTCGTGCGTCCTACTTATCACATCGGGTGACGTCGGCCGTCGGAGGAGGTCCTCGGGAACGGCTCATCGACGCAGGACGCAGACGCCGAAGATTTTCCGAAGCAGCACAGCTGTGGACATTACCTGTCCTGATATGGAATACGTCGTCGGACCATCCCATCGAAAGAACATTACCAGGTAAGAAAGTAACTTGTTCTTCCGTTTCAGTTCAATGCTACGGAAGGGCTTCCACTTGTACTCTCAGATCTGGGGGGAGGGAGGGAGGAAGGGCAAAAGGGGGGGTTTAAAGGTTGGGGGAAACTAGGTTTTTGTGTCTCTTTCTGTGTTTGCTACATGTGAAATTCTCAAAAAAAATGTATTGGAAAAAAAAGAGTATTATTGAATTGTCTAAACTCTCTATCCTATCCCTCCTATCTTCTTCCTGTACTAGTATTGCTATAACTATCTTTGCGCTGATCTTTTCTCATCTGAAGAAGGTGAGTCCCGGGCAGGCAGTCATTCTGATCAAGTGGCTGTGTTCTTGTGGGGTATTTGTTTTGTTCATAGTCATCCTCTAGTGTTAGAAATCCTATTTGTCATTTTAAAAGCCCATTCCCATTTTTGCGCCTATTTCTGCCAGAAATATCGACCTCCACTAAAACGTCCATAACCTCCTCAGTTTTTGTGCTAGAAACAAAATTTCAACTTCTGCTTGTAGCTTACATCCACAGCTTTACATCGCACCCCAAATCCATAGTTTTCTGACAAGTATAAAACAGCTTTTGATTGCTCACGACTTGAATTTTAGGATTTCAAATTGTTTCTTGGTATTGAATCATTGCTTGTGTTTGTGTGTAACCATCCAAAGCGGCTCCCATAAGAATTGATAGCAATTTCAGCAATTTTGACCATATTAGTGTTTTTGCCCAATCCATTCTCAAGATAACTTTAAAAGCCATTCAGACAGCTTGACAGTCAATTCTGTTTTCTCTTGTGTTTGCTGGGGGAAAGTGGGATTGTAATTTTCTTTGAATTCTGCCATTCCTGAATACCTGCTCTCTCCTCCTATCTCTTTACATTGCCTATTGGGGGGTTGAGGGGTTTGCAGGGGGAACCTTTAAACACAGTGCTATCTGATCTGCATAGACACACAAAAAAGGTATTATTTCTATGCTGAATTGTTTTGCTCATTATTACTCCTTGTGTATTAAAGAGATTATTCACTGTTACATCACCCCATTGGAGATTATTGTGTACCCATAAAAACATAGTGTGATTAAATTGTAAATACATACATAAATAAATATTTTAACTTTGCAAACCAGCCTGATTCCTGGTTCAGTGTGACCGGGGCTTTCCATGAGAGGGGCGTGATATGAGTGGTATATCGTTCAGAATAAAGAACTTTTAGACAAAAATAAATAAGGATTTCAGTTGTTCATTACACGCTAGGCGTTGACCTGGGTGTGTGCCGGATTGAAATCACTTACACAGCCTACTCCACAACCGAAGTGTAGAGTAATAGAATCACTGGAACCAACATCCAAATTGGGGCATGCAAAATGCACCCAGTCCTAGGAGCCGGTGTGCAAAATATGCACTTGCCACTAGCCATTGATTAGTGATAATTGATCCCTGCGAGTAAGAAATTATGTGATATGTGTATTTATAGAATTGAGGTGGTGAGTGACTTTTTATGGCTGGCTTCAGTAGAAATCCTTCTGTAAAATATCTAGGAAACCCAGAAAGGAAAAGGCAAAATATTTAGGGCTGCCATATAATGGGACACAGGAACCCCAAAAATTTAACTTTTCTTCGTAACAATATGATTTATTACTGACCTACCACTCATAAGGGGATACGAATTACCATTGGTGTGTTCAGGCCATGATACCTTACACCCCCACAATTAAAAGGTATGGGGGTGTCCAGGGAGGGGGTAGATGGTGCCTCTACATTAGTTGGGGCCTGGATAAATATAAATAAAATAGGATGGCCACTTGTGTTAGTGTGAATTAACCTCAGGGAGTCAGGGGATGCAAATTACTGTAGGTTTGTTCAGGCCATGATATCTTGCACCCCACAATGAAAATTGTTTGTACTGTTCTTTTAAGTGTATGAATGCTGCACCTCTGGTACATGCCATTATATTCAACGCTATGACATGCGGTGTGGGCCAGGATTTGCCAGGGCAAAATAGTTTCGATGTAGTGGTGCACATAGGTCTGATACAATGTCATCTCTAAACATAATGGAATATTCTTCCGCAGGGCCTGGTGCAGATGGGTGGGGGACCATTTCAACATGATTGTTGGGGGATCCCCTTTCTCAGAGCAGAAAGCAGTCTGTGGCTCCTGTGGGTTGGAGGGCATACATTATAATAGAGGTAAACATAAGGTTGATAGGCGCCAATTATAACAAGCCAGCAGGGAGCTGAAACACTGAATGACCGCTGAATAGTTGTGAATGATCTTTCTTCATAGGAAAGTGGCTGACGTGGAGGGAACAGTGTTGAAAGTAGGTGATAATATTTCTGTTTTCCTCCAAGTGACGGCAGGATGGGCTCCAGCAGCAGCTTGTAAGGCGAGCACTACAAGCGCACACTGTAAGACTCAGAAAGTGAGCAATATATAAAGGAATATATTGCTGTTTTATTACACTGCTGAGTGGCAATATGGGGGCTGTTGCTGGGGGGCCCCTTGAGGCCCCTTTCATTTGAAAGAGTTGAACGGCCCTGCCGCCGTCTCTGATTCTCTGCTAATGTGCTGTCCTTGTTGCTTACTAGCAAAGTATACAGCAAACATGGCTGGGAAGAACCTAGACGCTGCACACCGGGGCTATACAGCTGTACAGTCCTGTTAACATAAAATTATAAGTTCATAACTGGTTTATAAATGCACAAGTACAAGCTGAGTAAAATACAACTCTTCCATTGACCTGATTTGGACGTTTGGCAGTAGATTGTGCTGTTGCAGAGCTTGCTTGGTGCCCCCATCTTTCCTCCAAGACTAGCTTGCAGAGTTTAAGTAAAAGGTATTACGGGCAGACGTAATGTTCTAGTTCCTGCGCACTGTTTTTTTTTAAAGGGCTATTCCTGGCACCTTTGCTCCCAATGTCTAGTCCAACTCTCAGAGGCTCAATATCCTTGCATAACAGAACATAGCAGAGTGTGGGGCAGTATTCTGGAGGGCTCGAGCAACTTCAGTGGCTGGGGGCAACAGGAGAGAACATGTATTGTTGGTTCTACCACAGTTGGTGCGCTATACTAGAATCTCTGGTGTACGGACTGGCAGGTGAGACTATGTCTGCCTGTCAAATCAAGTGATACGAGACTGGGGGAGGGCCAGTGCAGCAATAATGCAATTCTATTTGACCGTATTGGGCCACTAGCAGAGGAGCACCAAGTTAAACTAATTTGTCCCTACACTTATTAAAACGGTCCTATTGTAAGGGTGTAAATGTAATCACTTATGAGCACTCCAATTTTTTGAGTTGAAGTCAGTGGGCCTAATTACGAGTGTGCCAGTCCAGTAACAACAGTGCCAGTAGGCCTACCGGTACCGTTGTTACCGGACCAGCACACTAAGGGTCTGCGGGCGGGTGCCGTCCTGCCCGCCAGGGTCAGACCTGGAAGGTGGATCGGCAGCCGCCCGCAGAGTTTTACAGAAGCCAGTGCTTCCGTCATCCCCATTCCCATTGAGTCCTATTGGACTCAAATGGGAATGGGGAATTACCATTTACCAGTGCCTGACTTCGCGGAACACTGGGGTCGCTCGTAATCCCCCAGTGTTTCTGGCAAGCCAGGTGCCGGTAGATATTGCAAGCCCGGAGGCAACCCGCTGATAGCACTGGCAGGGTTACTGCCGGACTTGTAATGAGGCCCACTGTGAGATTACATTATTTGCCCAGTATCACACACTTTCGCTAAACAGCAAAGCAGGGATTTTAAACCACTTTGCAATTTGGGCATGGCCACCTTCTTCCACGCTTTACTTGGAACAAATATTTAAGTTTTGGATGTCAAGACCTACAATAATACTGTCCTATAGAGTTTACTTGCAGAATCCACAAATTTCATAGTAAAGCATCATGACAACATGTAAATCATTATAGTAGATTGTTAGGCCAAAATTATATCAGCGTACCTTTATTTTCCACATCCTGAATGGAAAACTATAATGATGCAAAAGGCAAAATATCCATTTACCCACTTTATTTTCAGCGCTTTCAGACACACAATAAAAGAGGCGTAAGCAACTCACTTAGGCATGGAGATTTGTCACAAACCTCCAACGTGTTGTTATGTATGGTTTTAAGAACATTCAACTAAAGACATGAAAGCATACTTTACGTTTTAGGATATCAAGCAATTAGACGTTATATGTATGAACACATTCTCAAATGGTGCTTTATTGTGTTGCTCGCTTTAACTGTCACAGATTTGCAAGGTGACTGGTGGTCTTTCAGTTGGAAAGTCACCATCATGCATAAGAAAGCTTTTGCTGCTTATGACACAAGAAACGTGTTGTCGGGTTTATTACGCAGCCTGTGTGTGCCAGAGGGGCTGTGACACTGGGAAACGGGTAGTGCTTGATGAGCCGAGCAGATAGAAGATTTGCCTCAAAGAAACAAAATGCGTCCAGTAGCATGTTCCTGATCCTTTGAACTATTAGCAGGTAACATTTTGTTGCGCTCCTGCAGTTTTATGATATTCTGCATCCCCCAGAGATGACAGGATTGGGCAGGGGCGGAGCTACAGAGACATCATTGACCAATCCCAGGAAATTAGCTGTCTCTCATGCTGCCATGGGGATGTTATGTTATGTTAAAGGTACTTATATACCGCACCGTCACCAATGGAATTGGTCCCCAGGCACTCCGGCGGATATGTAAACAGGAAAGAGGGCGGGTAGGGTTAGTCGGGAGGAGGGGAGGAGGGGAGTAGGAGAGTGGAAGAATTAGTGTGCTGTTGGCAGCTTCAGCTCGGTGCATACCGAGTGCTGGGCTTTGGTGAAAGTACCGGATCGGGCGAGACCTTGTGTGCTGTAGGTGCTGTTTATGTGTTGTTGATGCAGTGTGGTAAAGTCATGCGGATTGCTGGGAGAGAAATGGTTGTGTGACTTTTGTGTGGGTTGAGTATGCAGAAAATTGAGGGTTGGGTTAGTGGGGTCTCTATCCTGATTCAGGTACTTCTGGTTCTGTTTGAGCTGTATCCCTGTGGGTGGGGTTGTTGCTGGGTCGTCTCGGAGTGGTGGTGCTGCGCGGATCCAGCTGTATTGTAATGAGTATTGTATGGAGTGATAGGTGTGTCTGAACCTTTTCTTCAGGTGTGGAACTGGGTTGGTACTATCTATTCTCTTGTTATCTAATGTGACACTGGTCTGTTGATGCTTTGAATGGTTCAAGGTCGGAGTGTTGGTGATGAGGCGTCCTAGTGCATCCCGCTTGGTCACCCTGTGTATTCAGTCATTAGTTTCCCCCTATCATGACTATCTTTCAGTTAGTTCTTTGGTTTCCGTGTGGTGACTTCCTTAGGGCTATTGTTTAGTTGTAGTTTGTGTGTGATGGCGCATTGTGTTTCCCGCTGTATCTTGATGAACATTGTGTAATGAGGGTGCTTATTCTGTTTCTCACCCTCTGTATTGGAGCTAATGGTACAGGGTTTCCTATTCCCTTGCTATCTGCCGTGATTAGGTCTATTGGGAAATGGCTATAGTTTAGGGTCATGGTCCTATTGATGAGTCGACCTGGTGTTTGCAGGATACCATACCAACACCGGATCCCCCTTTACATTTATTCTATTTCTACCACTGCAAATAACTAAACACACCTACACGTTCTTCTGCATCTTACGTGGAGCAAGTGAGAGGGAGTGTTGAAGTGTAAACAGCTTGAACTAGAGGAGAGGCGCACCGACGCATGTGCGTGTGCTGTTCAAATATAGCCCTTCTGGCAAACCAGAGCGTGTGTTTACTTTTGATGGGAATGTGAGGTCTGTGTGTGTTCACAGAACATGCGTGTAAGTATTAATAGTTACTGCTGATTTTACAGCGATCCCTGAAAGCCAGTATCTTTTTCCACCTCAAACTGTATGTAAGTGAAAATCATGTTTTTGGATTACTAGCCCAGTCCCAGACAGCAAAAAAAGCAGGTCCTGCATCAAGGATTGCAGTTTATGAATGACGCCACAATATGAGCCATACCTGAGGTACTTTATTTGGGGCGGCAGCAATTTGTGAGAAAACGATTGCTGCATTTTGAAATATTTCAGTATTTTGTAGTACATGACCGTAAATAGGGTAGACCTGCTAGCAGTGGCGTGTCCATGGAGTGGCCTATGGTGGCACGTGCTACCCATGGAATCTGATTGGCCACCCCATTATCCTAAACTATGATCATTCTGTGTGTGTGCGCTCCTCCTTCATGCCACCCCTGGATAAGTCAGGGTCCCTCTGTGGCAACGCCAGTCAAAAGATTCTGGACGCGCCACTGACTGCTACCTATTTCTTTTTTTGTTTATTAAATGATTTAGTTTGTTACAAACTTTTCATTATAGCAATGCAAATTACGAGTTGTGTGGTTAAACCAGAAGAAAGGGGGCATATCTGCAAGAAAGAGAATAAAAAAAGAATTTTAAAAAAAGAAAAAAAAAAGAATCAGAATGAAGAGTAAATCATACATCCGTCTGAGGGCCATTACCAGAGCGATGGCTACTGGCAGGCAATCAGACAAGTCATTGAAAGTCTTTTAGGGTAAAAACTTCGATCCAGGATTGCAAAACTACAAAAATTACAGATTTTTCTTCTGCGAGTATAAGAGAGTACCATCGTTCCTCTGCTGTTAGTATTATTTTAGACGGTGGTAAGCGGTCGCTGTATTTGATGAGTCTTATTGTCAAAGCTTCCCATTCCATCACCATGTGATATAAGGATTCCAACTGCAGTTTATTCTTGCAGAAACGACCGGTATTGCTCTCGGCTCAGAGTTGTTTCGTTTGCCCCAGCCTTTCGCGAGTTGGCAACAGATTAAATCTAAATCGCAAAAAGAGATCTTGCAATTTGGGGCAAGGAAAGGTAGGCAGGAAGTTGGTTTAGCAATCGAGCCTTGATCGGACAGTTGAAGGCCATTTTATATTGGGATATCAAATTCTGGGTCTATAACCAGTCTTTCCTCTGTATTTTTTTCTTGATAGAGAGTGGATTGTGTATCAGCGTTTCAATCGACGCTTCCAGCATCATAATCCAATCAGAGCAGTTCTCTTTCCATTTTATTCGGGAGCAGGGCATGGCAGTCAGACGGTCTAGTACTTAAGATATCAATGGAAGGCACGCAATCGTCGATTGCCGTACAACTTGAGAATGCAGATTGTAAGGCTATTTCATAGCGTATTCTTTCAATTGGAAATAACGGGGGCAGTGTGAGCAGTTTCTGCCAGAAAAGCCCTTCAAGCTTGGCCCAGATATGGCATGACAGATTTAGGATGGATTCAGCAGGATAGGGAGCACTTTTTGACGATAAACGGTTTGCAGTGGTTGAAGGGAGTATTTGCCATATTTTTTATGAATCATCAGGCCTTGGCGTTCCAGAGATTGTTTTCGCACAAAGCACTGTCCCCCATTTTTGCTCACAAATGCTCGAGTTAAGCCATATTCCAAGGTATTTTATATGAGTAGACCTCAGTGAGTTTGTTGCAAAAACAGCGAACAGGTTTTCTTTCTAGGGTCTTGCATGGATGAAAATATCATGACTTGGGCCTTGGCTGTGTTTATCACAAGTTTGTAAGTTTCCACATAGCCTGCCAGTCAATTGAGTCTTCTTTGAAGGCCAATCAAGGTTTTATCCATCAGGATGAGATCGTCCTCATATATCAACCACGGCACATCAGTGTCATTCAATATTGGGGAATGGCCTCTGATCTCATTTTGGGATATAGCCATGTCTGATATAAAAAGATTGAACAGTGTTGCCGCAAGAGGGCATCCTCGTTTCAACCCTCTCCAGGTATCGATTTTTATTCTAACAATTCCTCTAGAGGATAGATGCACCTGTACAGAGGTATTGGTATAAAGGGCTTGGATGGCTTCTAAGATGTCATTGGGGAAATTCCATCATTTCATTTTTTTCCATAAAATGTCTTGACCAACTGAGTCAACGGCCTGCTTCAGGTCTATAAACACCACATACAGGGCTTGATCACGACCTCGGCGGCAACGCTAACGCTATTAGCGCGGGGGCTATTAGCGCAACCGCCATAGCCCCCGGCGCTAATAGCGCGGGATCACGAGTTGGGCGGACTTGGAATTCCGCATTCCCCATTGTGCTTAATGGGGAAAATCAGCTCTTACCGCCGGCGGATTTCCCGCCGGCGGTAATAGCACAAATTTTCGGCGGATTTCCCCCCAGCCAAGAGCTGAGGCGAAATCCGCCAAAGCCCTGATTCGGCGGACTCTTAAATCCGTCGGTAATAGCGCTACCGCCGGATTTAAGGGTTACCGCCGAGGTCGTGATCAGGCCCACAGTGTGATCCTAGTCCTTAATGCCTCCAGATTTAGTATGTTAAGGATGAACAAATTAACCTTCGTACCTACCCCCTTAACAAATCCCGTCTGTCTTGGATCCATTATGTTTGTCATTTTCATCCATTCGGTTAGACGTCGAAGCAGCATAATAGCAAAATCTTCCCCAAAGGACCCAGTAATGCTAGTGGTCGGTAGTTCGTCCGCTGTGACCTGTCTGCTTGTTTAAAAATAGGAATCAGTATAGCATTCTTCCATGTGCCCGGGAGCTGTTTAGACTCCAAAATCACTTTAAAAAGGGACCGACAAAACTCAGCCCAAGACTCGGGATTAGCTTTCAAGATCTGGTTAGAGAGGCCGTCAGGGCCAGGACTGCAGGTGGTGTTTAGTCTTTTTATTTGCATCAGAATCTCATCTCAATCCCATTTGAGGTTCCAAGCAGACTGCGTAGCGGCTTCCAAGTGGTTATTGGATTCCATATCGGAAACTAAAAATAAAGTCTACATGGCATGTGTCTAAATGCCAAGAAAACTGAAATGATGATCTTTGGATCATCCCAGGCAAGATCTAAACTGGACTTAGCATATTCAGTTTTTTGTGTGGAAGGCCATGCGATATCTACTATGGATAGAGTTAAGACACCGGGAGTTGTTTTTGAGTCCTCATTGAACATCCAACATCGAGAGTGTTGTGAATAAGGCGCAATACACACTATGTCTTCTAAGGCTTGTTAAGCCTTATGTTTCAGAATCAAACTGTGCCACTCTGGTACGGGCTCTTGTGATGCCTCGGCTGGACTATTGCAATGTTCTGATGTTGGGATCTAGTAACAATAGTCTCAGATGACTCCAGGTCCTTCAAAATGATGCTGTACGCATTGTTAAGAATATTCCAAGACCCAAGCCATCTCTGTACACAGGAGAACCCTTCACTGGCTCTGTGTGGAGGCTCGCATACAGTTTAAGGCCTTGACATTGGTGCATAAATGTATAAATGGGCAAGCCCCTAGCTATCTTAAAGAAACTGTTAAAATGTGCACTCCGACCAGATTCACTAGATCTAGTGATGGAATCTGCATCTCATATCCATGGAGTAAGAGGGTTAGAGGGCTTGGTAGGTATTTTATTGCTCAGGTTACTCCTCTATGGAATAAGCTCCCCCTGTCTCTCTGCGCCGAAACTAACATTCTGAAATTTCGGAAAGGAGTTAGGACCTTGGTCTTCGGTTGATTTCTTTTCTGTGAGCTCTCTTGTGATTTCCATCTCTTCTTGCGCCCTGATGCCTGCGGGCTGTCCGCCACTACAAGTGCAAATAATAATAATAGGTTTTTGGGCTGGTAGTATTAGGACCAGCTTCGCAGTTGTCAGGTTTTGCAAATAGAGAGGTAAAATGGGTGATCCAAGTAGATTCGGAAACATCAGAAATGAATGATGCTGCTTCATTGTTGTCACCATTCAGAAGTGACCTCAAGGTACGAGTACTGTGGTTTTTTAGCGCAAGAAGCATACATTCCGCATCCCATTGGATGCAACATGCTCTCGCCATTAGGAGCCAGGTTTTGTATCTTTGTTTGATTTTTTCTGTTGTATGAGTTGTTCAACTAACGATAGGGACTTAATTTTCCATAGATCAATACTTTTCTGCTTTCTTTTATCCACAAGTTCACGATTATAGGCATGATTGAAATTGCAGGCGGTTGTTGGAGGACTTGATGTCGCAATTCTAAATGGCGCAAGGAGCCTATCATAATCAAGTGGTTCAGATCCAGTTTGCGAACTATTGAGACATTTTGTAGTGAAAGTGGAAGTGTCTTCTGAGTTAATTGCGCAATCTGTTGCAACCATTATTCACGCATATAAGCGGCATGATGGCAAAAGGTCTTCTCTCCTGTTGCAATTTCCAAAACAGGAATAACATCCCAGGGTCACTCTTGGTGGTGCCTACAATATGTAAGGAGTCAAATTCAGGGATCAAGGCTGCTTTAGGTGACGATCTGGTCTAGATAGACTTGTCATTTACCCTTAAACCAGGTGGGCATCGGGGGAATGTCTCCCTTCAGCTGGCTGTTTATCAGCAGAATTAGGCGAGCCTTCAGTTCTTGAATTCACATTTTGGCCTTCAGAGGTAGGATCCTCTCGGGAATTTAAGCTCCAGTTGTATCGAATAAATCTATATTCAAATCTACACACAAGAGAAAGTTAAGGGCTGCATATTGTGTGTATAGAGTGTTGATTGGCTGAAGTACAGTGTGTGTGAAGATGTTGTCATTCAACCCTGCTGAGTTCCAATAGACATTGTATATAGTTAGCACTTTCCGCAATTTCTCTTGAGTTGATGATGACCAGATGACAGTAGTTTGGGTAAAAGGGTTCGGTCTTGCTGTCTCTTTGATCTTGAGGTTGGAACCAGACTTTATCAGGGTCAAAAGTGCATAAGATGGGCGGTCCATAGAACGGGTAATCGCAAGATTCAATAACACAAGATAGCCATTGCACAACGGTTGGTGGCAAAGCCATATTTCCTGCAGACAAATGATGTCATAGCTACATAGTTCAAGATTGCCATCAGCAAAAAGGTGCACAAATCATGCACATCTGTAATAGCCCTACCTCGCCGTAAAGGTCCAATAGACCCTCGTAGATTTGTAACTTTCCTTTGGGCATTTCTATCTTGCATATCAAAGTTTGTTATGTGCCTGTCAACCGATGGCTGAGCTGACTCACCATCCGAATTGGAGTCTGCCAAGTGACGATTCTGTGCTGTAAATTCATAAGTGGGAGGCTTTTTTGCATTCAGCTGTTCATCTATTTGAGTCTTATTAAAGTTCCTATTCATTCTCAGGTGTGTGTTAGCTATAAAAAAAAGCCAAGGGGCAGAAAAGCATTGCTTTGAGCTAGTATCACCGCATGAATTTACTCTGAGATTAAGTGAAGAACGACCCAATCTGTTCTGGATTCCTCTACAAATTGGACTATTCCAATATCGTTTGAGCTGATTGAATGTAGCACAGGAACAGCGTGTAAGAGCTTCATCACATTTGCTCGGTTTAGTATCAGGCTGTCCGATGATTTCAAACGTTTTTCTATCATTACTGTGTGTAACAGAGCTTAATGATGTGAATAGTCAAACTCGGGGAACCTTAGATGGGTGCTGGGTGAAGGATGATATTCAGCCACAGGGAACTTATTGCCATGGCTTTTCAGTGAAATAACACGCTTCTGCTCCACAGTCAAAAATAGCGTTCCCCATGAGGCAGTTAATATGTCATGGGCATATTTTCCATTTCGAGCCCTGTGTTCCCCACTATCGAGCACGGAAGTTCAGTATCAGATACATCTTCACATGATATGTTTTGGTTTCGGCTGTCTTCAAGATCCCCCGCAGCTATATCGTCATCAGTTGAGTATACTGAGAGATCCATTATCGCCTTTCTAATAGTCTCTTCATCTGTGTCCAAATGCTCAGCAATAGGTTCCTTAGTTGATATTCTTGATACAAAGTGAGGACGGATGACTTTCTCCGTGTCAGATGGCAGTTTTAGATTTCGCAAAAATGCGTGGGAGCCATTTGATCTAGGGGTAGCCAAGTTTACTAGATTTTTCGATTTCTTCACTCGTCCAACTTTTGATGCAGAAAGTTTAGTTGCTATAGAAGGAGATGGCTTCTGGAAGATGAAAAGGGAGGTTTTCACCAGCTTCTCGGTCAGCAGATGGGGAAGCGTGGCATGAATAGTAGCACAGGCTTCTCTGTTTTCAGCATTCACCACGGACACTGCAATACCTTTGACTTATTGGTCTGTAGTGATACCTGCAACAGTCTGCATTGGGGCATTCTCTATTACTGGTACAATGGGTCCCAACTTCATTTGGGAAGGACAAGTGTTCTAATTCTGTCCAGTCGTCTTTATTTGAGCATTTGGTTGAATACATCCAGTTATATTGCTATTACTGATCGCAGTCTCATTTTTATTAGAATTGTTTAAAGGGAGCACAGGGCTGGAATATAGATTGTGTCGCTCTTGACGCAGCGATTTGGTGGTTTCTAGGAGGGCTGTCTTCCTAATAGACTTACCCACTTGTTCTCCTCTTGCCAGATCGAAGTGTCTAGCTTGCCACATTGATGATTGTTCAGCTTCTATATCAAGTCTGTTTTGGAGCTTAGTAGCAAAGGCTTCCAAATAGATCTGTTTTGTGTGAATTAGAGCTAGGAGGGTATCTTGATCTTTCATTGCCTCGCTGTATTGTTCGTACAGTTTTAGAAAAGGCGAGAGAGAAATTGTCATTGTGGCCATGAGGATGTTTTGTAATTCCATCATCATCGTCGGGAGATGGGGAGGATTCACATGGCCAGGTGGATGGTCAAGGCTAATGGTTCGAGCCGCGTCACTCTTTTTGTCAGCTTGAATCACTTGAGGTGGAGTGTCAAGTAGACTATTAAGTATGGCAGGAAGAGCATCATCGACGAGTGGATTTTCGCCCGTGGGCATCTAGTCCACTTAGGGTGTTATCCCCCTCCTGGCATGCAATGTCCGTATGATTTACGTGTTTCAGCTTAGTGTGATCAGGGAAGGTAGACTGGGACATATTGATCATATTTGTGTTCACAAAGGTCTCTTTTTTTCTGGTGCCCACGACAAAAGCCATCAGAAGTGTCAATGTGAGCCATCGACTTTGCAGAGCTGCTTGGAGCTACAGTTCAAAAATGGACTTTTGTTTTTCCTTATTATGCATCAGTGATTGTATCTCGAGTATATCCAGTGATAAGTGCGCTGCACGCTGCGCTGATGAATTTGGGACCATAGCTGGTATCACAGTTACTGAGTGTTTATCGTCTCGTCAAACCGCTGGAAATTCTCGTTCTAATAAGGGATCAGTTAGCTGCGTTGTACGGTGGCGACTATTCAGTCCGCCCCCCAACGTGACTACTGCTGTCGAGGGGCTTGAGTCGAGCCTCGCCGGCAGCAGCGGGGAGGGATCTGTATATGGAAGAAGAGCATTAGCAAGCCTCAGCTGCCCGTCATGTGTAGACGTAATCTGCCCAGTGTTATTCGTATATTGTGCGTCTGAAAACCGACCGTGCCAGAATTGTTCAAACAACAAAGGCTAATGGTTGACTGTGGGTCTTGCACTACTTTCAGACTCGAGCCCCATGACCTGACTTTGGTCCCACTATTTTCCTGGGCAATTTTCTGTTTCAATTAGACCCTACCCTGTTTTTGTTCCGCAGCATGCGGAACATACAGTAAAAGGCTCACCTCATTTAGTCTGAACACAGTTCCTTCCGCATCAATGTCTTCACTCTGTATGGGCATGCCAGGGTAAGGGGCAATGTCAGAGGCAGTGTCAGTCTGTGATGTTTCCGCTGCTGCTCTCGAGGATAGCTACATAAAAATGGCAGGGGAGCCCCAGTGTGGTGCAGCTATGGTGGGGGTCATATAAATCAAATACGAGTAATTCCAAAAGCTGCTGTGATTTCATTTTACAATCGAATCCTTCTTATTCTAGTGTAGGTATCCACAAAACAGATATCACTTCAAAAGTATCTCATTGTGAGCCTGAATGTAAACCTCAATTTTGTCCATTAATTAGAATTTATTTTTTTTCAATTCCAAGACATATAGATGTATAAAACATAGAAGGAGTTTGTTACAAACAAAACAAATACACAGTTGTCAAAATACAAATAGACAAAGACAGCCACTTACGTAACTGATTACGAGTCCTGGCACCGGCCACGCTTTCAGTTTACAACATGCCCTCGTGGACCTTGGTTTTTTTCAGGCCTTACAATTGGTCCTAGTTTTCTGGACATTGTCTCAAAGCCGGGTTGCGCAGGGAGGGGGGGTGCGCCTCTCACCTTCGTTCGCTGCTTTTTTTCCACCCGACTCCTCTGCCCAGAGCACCTGGCTCCCTCTGATCTTCCGGAATGTGCTTATTCCGACTTCCGTCTGGGCTAAGCCCCTGCTTGCGCCGAGGTTGCGCATGGGCACGGGCTTGACCTCTGGAGGCTGCTGGGTGATCACTTGCGCCCTGTTTCTTTGCTCCGGAACCGCCCCGGTGTGGCCCGCCTCCTCTTCAAGGGGTCACCTTATAATGGCCTCAGTTTGCTTTGGTGGGGGGGCTGACTGCGCTGCTTCGGGCCTCTGGTGCCCCTCAGATGTGCCAATGACTTTCTGCCTGTGGTCTGATGTTTGTCTTTTTAGGTGCTTCTCATCTGCTTTAGGCTTCTTATGATGGCCTCAGTTTGCTTTGGTGGGGAGGGCTGCCTGCGCTGCTTCGGGCCTCTGGTGCCCCTCAGATGTGCCAATAACTTTCTGCCTGTGGTCTGATGTTTGTCTTTTTAGGTGCTTATCACCTGCTTTAGGCTTTTTGGCACCGGTCTCCTTGTGGCGAAAAAGAGGCGGAGAGTCCAGGTGTGGCGGGTGCCTCTAGTTTCCGTATGCCGTCTCTCCATGTCCACACTTCAGCGATCCTCTACAGTTTCTGTGGCCGCATTTTCTTTGGGTCTCACCCACTTCCCGCTGAGTCCCCGTGTCTGGACAGCGAGGAGCTTTCCCGCAGTGGTCGGGGATTCCGACGGGCAGGGAGGGCGAATCAACGCTAAGACATGTTCTCTCCTGAGCTCACTTCCAGCTCCGACCTCTGCGCCATGCGGCCCGCCTCTTCCCCACTCACTCTTCGTGGGCAATCCTGTTTCGTTGGGGCTGCTGAGGCTGTGCGTTTGAGGGCTGGCGGTCCTTCATGGGAAGCTTGAGTCAATCCAGTCAGGGTTCTCTGGATAGCTGTTAGCTGTTTTTTTCCTCATTCAGCATTTTGACCCCAGATACTGTCAGACTGCACTGTTCGTTGCCTGGTGGTTGAGGGGATCGTTCCTCTATTCGCTTTTGTTTCTCGGTTATCTCTCCCCCTAACCGGCTGTTTGGTGAGTCTCTGGGCGCTCCTGCAGTTCGACACTCCAATTTTACATTTTTTCTTCGAGTTGTGGGTCGGGATTATCTCTCAATCTTCTCTTCAGTCCTCGTTGAGACGGGAGCCAAGGTTCAGGTGACCATTGTCGTCCACGCTCCCTTGTGGTCTCAAAGTCACACATTAGATAGCCATGAATTCCTCCCATTCTAAATATCGTCTACCCAGGATCCTCTGTCAATCTTGCCTAGGGGGCCGTTGCCTTGAATCTGCCACTGCCAGGCTGCTGTGTTGCTGCCAGCAGCTCCCACAGTTCAAGAGGAGTTTCTTTTCAACTGAAGGAAATACCATATGGCGCCATGCTGTGGTGGGACGACTTCATGACTTCTCCTTAGCCGCCTGGATTAGAGATTGTTATATACAAAAGTTTAGGCTGGTTTGCAAGTGTGCAAGTTGTATAATACATCGGGGAAATGAGTGTAACTAGGAGACCCTGCAGCATTTGTGTGGGTTAGACTTTGCACCTCATTTCAGCCGGGTGGTGCTGTCGCAGGACAGGAGGTTGTCTTGCTACCCTCCAGATGTGAGCATGCACATGTGGGTGACATCCTCCAGGTGCAAGGGATTTACTCGTCAGTTGTGGCATATATCACAAGAGGTCCCATGCGGCGCTGTGTAGGTCATGGCTGATATCATAATGGCACGCACCTCACTTCTGCCGCCCCTGCTTTGGGGATCCGGGCCTACCTGTGCATTTGCAAAGGATGTATAATAAGAGCTTGCTTCTCTTCCGGCGCCCTTCACAGGCGCACACATACATAAAACATTTGCTTTTAATTGTGTCCTCACATCGTTCCGTTTCGGTTCAGGCAATGTTTGTTTATCAGACTAATTGGGGCTCATCAGGAATTTCACAGCAGGCTTCCATCTCACCTTCCCCTTGCTTTCGCGCCATTTTTCTCGTGCCTTCCTCCTTTGGCAAGAGTACCTCTTTCTTTGTCTATTGTCCTCCTTTTCTTTCCAGCAGTCGCCCTCCTTTGTGTCGCTGTGGCCTGCCGCTCTCCGTAACCCTTGCCCGACCCTCCCTCGAGCACGGGCCTCGTTGCCCGCCCACACAGCTGGGTGGTGCCAGGACAGCCAAGGAAGGAACCGCGACCCACTTCCAGGTAAGCCATTGCATATTCATGAGCGAACTATTTCCACCCAATTGCATATGGAGGAAGGTGGGTAGGTGGCTGCCTTAGGATAACAAAAACATACGCTCTGACAATTTATGTGCTTATTCTGCCTTGCAGTGTTTGCGTGACATCTGCTCCATCGCCTGATACTGAAATCACCATGGCAATGCGGGGAACAACTCTCACCCGCGCGCAAAGGCGTGCCGGACAGTCTCCAAAAATACTCGCGCATCTCCCGCTGGCGGCGTGCACGCCTCAAGAGCCGGCCTACCGCAGAATCCACTCCTTGCACATTCAGGGGGACGCCCAAAGTGCATCGAATCGTAGACACTGGGGCCATCCTTGGCACGCGTCTTGGCAGAAAGAAGTGGACCAAAGCCACCTTCCTCCTCCAAATCTCTCTCTCTCTCTCTCTCTCTCTCTCTCTCTCTCCCCTACACCACTCAATATTCCCTGTATATACAAGACAAAGGAGCACATGTAAGCTTCTGCACACGGTATGGGCACAGTAGGCCTCATTATGATTACAGCGATGCGGTAAAAATGACAGTAGTGCAGTGGTAACTCAGTTACCACTGCGTTACCGCACTGCCACAATGCACTACAACTTTGGCGGTGAGGAAAGGGAAAAACCTTCAGCCCAATGCTGGAGGTCAGTCTGCCAAAAAACGGCCAAATCAGTGGTATTACCACTGGTGCAATTACCACTGATGGTAAGTCTGCCATTGGTAAGCGTGCCGAAACGCCCATGGAGACCTATGGACTTCGAAAATGGGGTCTAACACTGCCATACCACCACTTGTAATCCAGCGGTAATTCTGCCAGACCCAGTGGCAGTAGCAGTAATTCTGTTTGGTGGTATTCTGGCAGATTTACCACTGGAATACCGCCAAAATTGTAATGAGGACTTTCACAGTGCACTGTCTGCACTCAGCTCGAGGAGACTACTCTGGTGGTTGCAATGCCAGTATAAGGGATTATTACATTTCATTACACAAGCATAGGGTTATACAAACGCAAAAGTGTTCACATTGGTGTTCTTTACTTGCACTATGCACACTCCCACACTTGGGTTAAGTTGGCGTTGTAAGAAGAGTGGTGCTGAACATTGGTGTATGCATACATGAGAGAATTTGGTGGGCATGATCTGCAGGACATGACCCCTTGAAGGACATCCGCTCTTGTTGTGATGGTCTGTGTGCATACATGAGAGGATTTGGTGGGCATGGTCTGCAGGGCACGACCCCTTGAAGGACATCCGCTCTTGTTGTGGTGGACAGCGTGCATACATGAGAGAATTTGGTGGGCATGGTCTGCAGGACACGACCCCTTGAAGGGCATCCGCTCTTGTTGTGGTGGACTGTGTGCATACATGAGAAGATTTTGTAGGCATGGTCTGCAGGACACGACCCCTTGAAGGGCATCCGCTCTTGTTGTGGTGGACTGTGTGCATACATGAGAGGATTTGGTAGGCATGGTCTGCAGGACATGACCCATTGAAGGACACCCGGTCTTGTTGTGGTGGACTGCGTGCATACATGAGAGGATTTGGTGAGCATGGTCTGCAGGACATGACCCATTGAAGGCCATCCACTCCTGTGGTGGACTGCGTGCATACGTGAGAGGATTTGGTGGGCATGGTCTGCAGGACATGACCCATTGAAGGCCATCCACTCTTGTGGTGGACTGCATGCATACGTGAGAGGATTTGGTGGGCATGGTCTGCAGGACACGACCCCTTGAAGGACATCCGCTCTTGTTGTGGTGGACTGCGTGCATACATGAGAGGATTTGGTGAGCATGGTCTGCGGGACATGACCCATTGAACGCCATCCACTCTTGTGGTGGACTGCGTGCATACATGAGAGGATTTGGTGGGCATGGTCTGCAGGACATGACCCATTAAAGGACATCCCCTCTTGTTGTGGTGGACTTTTGTAGCAGCATAGGAACCAGAAGAGAACCCTCCTTTCATGAAGATCGCTCATCTCATCGAAGCAGCCATGCCTGGAGCCAAGCTGAGAGGCAGTATGTACGTCAGTGGGCGCGGGTGATTTTTTTTCATTGGCGGGACATAGCAACTGAGCATAGAGAGGAGCTCCAACCAACCAAGGGTTGTGGTGTCACGACAGTTCAGATTTAAAAATAATGATATAAAATGGTGCATTTTACAGCACACTTTTTGGGGGGAGAAAGAGGTAAAAAGCTTTAAATTGTTTTTTTGGGTGACACATAAAATCCAATAAATGCCAGGTTACCAACAGTACAGGATCCTTTTTTAACTCATTTTCTTGCTGCCTTTGCCCACAATGTTCCCCGTTATTATGCCACCATTTTCATGATGGACGTGTACACAATATATGGCAGTATTCAGCGAATATAACCAGCGCTTGTGTCCTTGTGTCCTACTTGTGTCCATTAATGTAACCAATCTACTTTTGTTCCCGAGACCGAGATTCAAACTCGGATCACAGGACCAAAGTCAAGGGACTTACCCACTAGAGAACAGGAACTTCTGGTTAGAGCACTTGTGAATATTTCTGTCCAGATTGTACTCTGTAGAAATTATTCAAGAACATTGATCTCATTTGCTTGCAACATTACCCGAAACTCTGCATCTCTTTAATAATTTATTCATCGCCTAAAATGTAAATGTTTATTATTATTAGGATATTTATTGAGTGCAGTCCTAGCTTCCGGAAGCAACAGAGCGCTTTGAAATCATATGGTCAAGGACAAGGTAAGAGACCAGAGAAACAAGACGACAGGGGAGGGTGGGCAATTGTCAGCAATGTGATCTACAAGCAACCAGAGGAAGAAATAGTGATCACAGAGCCTCAAGCATGGTGGAGAGTGGATTGGGTATGGACACATGTATTCGAGTGGAGATGGTCTTGATCTCCTTCCTGAACTGTAGAAGAGAGGGGACGGGTCGGATGGTGATGGGGAGGAGATTCCAGAGTCTTGGGGTGCAGACAGCGAAGGCCTGTCTTCTGTTTTATTTCCTTATTGTACTCGTGTAGTTCAAGTCTGTACATGTCCTCAGTTCTGGTGGAAGTGAGGACACTCCACTCCAAGCGATCCAGAGATGCTGAGTCTCTCAGTGAGGTATCTTGGGTGACAGTCTTGTAGATGATGCAGCAAGATTTGAAGATGATACCGGCTTGCAGCAGGAGTCAGTTCAGGTCGATGAGTGTCAGGCTGATGTGGTCGAATTTTCAGAGTCCTTTGCTGCAGCAGTCAGCACACATCTCAGTGGTAGTCTCCGGAAAGCCTTCCAATGGGGTATTGCCACCATCCAAGTGGGAGAGGACCAAGACTTGGACAGCAGATCTGAAGTTGTTTTCTGGGATGAACGGCTTGATTTTCTGCAGGAAAAAAGGTTGTTGCAAAGCCGATTGTGTCTTCCTTACGATGTGCTGTTTGAAGGAGACGTGTCTGCCAGTGTCAAACCCAAGGGGCTAAGTGCAGGTGGCCAAATGCAGTGTGAAACCCTCGAGGTGGATAGCAGAGAGCCAAGTCTGGATGTTCGGTGTTGTTGGTCAGCAGTAGGAATTCAGTCTTGGAGGGGTTGAGCTTCAGGTAAGCACTGGACATCCATGGGTGGATCAATGAGAGGCAGGCTTTGAGTCTGTGGATGTTTTCGATAGAGTATATTTTGAGTTAGAGCTATGTGTCATCTGCGTATAGACGGATGTGGATGTTGTGTGGAGCGAGACGTGTTCCAAGAGGATACATGTGAAGCTTGTAGATCATAGGGGACAAGATGGATCCTTTTGGGACTCGATGGGAGATGGGTAAAGTTGGGTGATCTGGAGGAATCCATTTGTACAAACTAGTATCAATTACCAAAGTATGATTTGAAGCAGCGGAGGACGATCTTGCTGATCCCCATGCAGCGATGTAGATTGTCGGTGAGTGTCGGGTGGTCCACTGTGTCAAATGCTGCTTAGAGGTGAAGGAGAACCAGAAGGCAAGGATTTTAAAGGCATCGTCGGTCACCTTGATGGTAGCCATTGAATCGGAGTCTGAAGCCAGATTGGTAGCACTGAATGAGGTTGTTGATTATGATTTGTTGTAGAGGTTGCACAGCCTCTGCTTTCTCAAGTATTTTACCTAGGAAGGGCAGATGGGTGAGGAGGTGGTATCTGCTGAGGTCATCGGGGTTTTGTGTTGATTTCTTGAGGCACAGGATAATTTGTCCAGTCTTGAGGGCCAAGGGGAATGTGCCTTGAGTTAGAGAGCTGTTGATGATTGTCAGGTAAGGGAGGAGTGCTCCAGTCGGAAGTGTCTCAAGTACGTAGGCAGGGAGGATGTCGTCTGCATACGATGTGCACTTGAATGATGCTAGAATTGCAGTGAGGGCTTCTATAGTCAGTGTCTTGAAAGTTGACCAGGTAGTTGTGGTTTTGCGAGATGGGATGTGCAGTGTGCTGTCAGTTGGAGCATTGGTGTTTGTGTTGGCAGATCATGCTGTTCTCACTAATGAAGAAAAAGTTGATGGCAGTGGATTTCTCGATGCAGTGCAGTATGGGTGTGTCAGGCAGAGGGTTGATGTAGTGCTTCATGGCTTTGAAGAGGGTTCTGCTCAAGGAGGGGTGCTGAGAAAAATATTGTGCATTTACCCCCACCTAATCTTACAATTCCTGTGCATGCTTCTAGCCGCCCTATGCCCCCTCCTTCCATGGCTGGTGGGTTCCCAGTTAATAATTTCAATTTCCAGCACTGAGGATAACACGTTTTCATGCTGCCTGTGGCAAAATTTGGTATTATTTACATGTAAGAACACACACATGTTGGCGTTGTCCATAATGTCAGTAATGCTACTGTAAGAAGACAAGTTCATGCTGTCTATGCAAAATGTATGTCAGTGCTCACACGTAAGAATACTCATGCTGTCTTTGTCTATAATGCCAGTAATAGTGCCCTACCACTGTTTATAAACATGTTCACATGTTCACTGTAAGCCAGTAGCACCCATAGAAGAACATCTATATTGGAGTCGCCCGTAGCGCAATAATGCTGTCATGCCACATTAACAGAGCATGTCCATGCTGGCCAGTACAGTATCTCCATGCTTTTGCCATTAGGCCATTATTAATGCCCTGCCCCTGTATGAAAATGTGCCCATGCTGCTCGTGCCACTATAGGTCCGTATTCATACCTAAAACAGACACTGTAACAACAACAACAAAAATGTCCCTTCAGGCTGTGCCACTATAGTCCGGTATACACACAACACTTGCGTTGTCTCTTTGCCCATTGATGCCAGTTCTATTGCCATGCCACTGTATAAATACATGGCCAAGTAAGAAAACCTGCCCGAGTGTATGTAGGCCATTCACCCCCACAGCTAACGCCCATTCGGGAAAATGAATAGGGTGATGTCAGGCAGTGTCTCCCTAGGGCGTGTCAGAGGCTGTACATGAACAACTGCCAGGACTGGCATATTCACAGCACTCTGGAAGCATGAGGAGCCATCACTGTTCTTTCTATTTACAAGGAATCGACACATCTTCAGATTCTTTGCAAATACGAAGACTACAAAATGCAAATTACGCTTTTTTCTCGGGAGTCAGTGGGTCTGAACATTCTTGGGGGGGGGGTGCCCTTCATCCCCTATGAGTGAACTGCCCCTGAACTAATTCATAATGGATTCAGTTCCACTTGCAAACGTAGAACCTCATTGTTTCCACAGCTTCTCAAAGGGCGAGGTCACGAGTGCCCAGAGCTGTTCGCCAAGGTTTTGGGTAGGTTCGCAACTTGTAGGTGGTTCGGCTAGTTTTGAACAGAGCTGAATGTAACATAATAGTAATTTAAACAGCTTGAAATTGCAGCATAAAGCAGAGAGGATAACACAACATTATCATTTACTACCTATATGTTGACTTGGACTCCTTTGGTGTAGGGTTTCATTCTTGACCAGGCAAACGTCTAATGCTGATAGCTTGTCTGTGGTCGCAGTTTAACCCTGCGCCCTTAGTCCTTTCCCTGGTCCCCGTAGTGTCATAGGAACCCCTTTCAAGCACACTTCTAGATGTGCTCCATAAGGCTGAATTATCAACCATTAGTCCCAGCAAGGGAGTTGGGGGGGTGGCTGCCCAGCCAACGAGGAAACTCAGAACAGGGTCTTTACCACACTGTAAATAACCTGCTCCGAGCCACCTCAGAGCAAGAGGCCGCCATCTTCCTTAGCTGGGAATCAGTTAAGTGTGCTCCCCTGCATCCCCTTCCCCTCACCCCACCACTCTTTCCCAGATATCAATCTACACCGCATCCAACCCACTTACCTTGTGCTGCCTTGTCCCTCACCAGGAGCACTTGTGTTCGGGGCGCGGTCTTGTCACATCAATGGCTGCCATGGAAATGTAGAAGAGAGTACATGTAGTTCCCTTCTCCCCGAACTATAGGGGCCATCTTCATTCGTAGTTTCATCTCGAGCTGTGAAACAGCAACATGCCGTTTCTCAACTTGAGATAAATACACTATTAGTACCCCGGTTCTATGTGCCCGTGGTACTAATAGGAATATAACCCTTGCCGGGGCCTTACTGGTCCAGTAATGCCCAGGGGCATTACCTACCTGGTAATGCCCCCCTGCTCGGGTTATATTGCTTAATTGTATACCAGGACCACAGATGATGGACTTTCTATGGGCTGTGGATCACTTGTGCTTCCAAGCACCATAATGGGGCTCTGTTCGACACACATTATAGCTCTGGTTCATTTTCCTTTTGGGCCTTTTGGGACCCCTCCCCTTATTGAGTCTCCTGTACCTGAGATGTCTAGGTGGCACTGACTGCAGGATCTTGAAGAAGAGAAGGAGGTCTTTTCAGAGGTCTTTTCTGATTTGTCTCTTGCACACTCTACTGGGAGCTGTGAATTTACCAGTTCCTTGTCACATGATGGCCAGGCAGCTTCTCAGCATAAGGTGCACGCAGGGACAGTAAATGCCTTCTGGGATAAGCCTTCATTTCTAGATCTTGTTTGCAGGGAGAGTGACTGACTGCACAATATCTCCATGGAAAATCCACAAACTCCCTGTGCTCAAGAAGCTGCATTGGCTACTCCTTCAGGCACTAATCATCTTCAAGACAGACTGCATCACCTGCAGAGCAGTCGCAACAAAAACCCTGCTCTACTTGGCCAAGAAACTCACCATCGGCGCAGCACTAGGGGCCACTGCATGGCCAGGCTGGAAACCGAGATCTACAAGAGGGAAATACACAGGGTCAGGGAGCAGGCCTTTCCCTGCTATGCAGCCAATCTGTGGGCAAGTGGCCAAGGGGGATAAAAAGGGTCCCCTCCATCCCACACTTCAGGAAGGAACTAAAGACCCTGCTCTTCAAAGAACTTATTGGCAATCGCTGATTCTCACTTTCAATTGATTCCCCTCTCCGCCTATCCATGCGTCTGCTCTTCTACCCCTCACCCTTATTTGTATGCCCCTGGGTGTGACCCCTATCTACGGAGCTCCGTTGCTTACCAGCTAGTCTTGAACTATGTACACCCCATGCACACATACTCCAAGAAAAGGTTAGATGCTGCACATACCAGACTCCTAAAGTGACCAAGTTGTAACCATTCCTTTTTAGAAACAACTAGAAATAAGCAGAAGCTGAAACGTAAAAGACTAGTTCTTGGGTTCCTATTGATGTAATACACAGAGAACGCAAACTCCCGCCATATTGGAAACAGACTAATTGTGAGTTTGGAGTCAATAGCCCGAACATAGCTGAATGTGAGAAGAATACCTTCTTCTATTTCCTGTTGCCTATTTCTAAATCATTCTCAATTGTTTCATCCAAAAAAGGTTATTTCCTGCACCCATTTTAAACTTCAGTTAAGGGATTGGAAGCATATGTGTGTTTTGACACGACCCTCCTGTGTCTCTGTTGTACGTGTTGGCCACCAGTGCAGCCACAATGCTAAAAGGAGTAGGACTACCCTACCATGCAGCTCACGTAATTCTACTTTTAGAGTGTGCATGGGAAAAGTGCCACCGTAGGCATCTCGCCAGCTGCAGTCGGTGCTGCCTACACCTTTCCAGTGTTGCACACTGGAGCGTGGCAGAGAAGCTCCAGTCGTGCCAGACTGAAGGAACAATTCCTGGGCCGCTCTGCCCTTTCTGAGCGACTTTGCCCAATATATGGGCCATTGCTATTGGAGCTACAGCCAGTGCTTAATTTGTTTAAAAATAAATAAGTACCAGGGCGCAAAATATTTTCTAGCCCGCCTGTGACATTGTGGGTGGGAGTTCCCCACCACGGCTTCCACCACACATAGTGCTCCACCACTGTGTCAACATATTTGGGATTACACTACAACTCACTCCTGTTTATTGTGGTTGATGGATGCACTGACTGACACAATAAGTGCCGGGGCTCAAAAATAAGTGCCAGAGCTGAGCCCTGGCAAACACTCCCACAAATTAAACACTGGCTATGTCATACTTCCCAACTTTGATCTCAGTCATGCAGGCATCTATTTGAGTCATACATAGCACGGGTGACCCTGTGACATTAATTCAAACCTTTTCAGCGTTCGCCCTTCAGTGTTAGAGAGACTGGTCTGGCTCCCACTGAGGGACTGAGGCGGGGTGAGAACAAGAGACACACAAGCACAGGACAGCAAGAGAAAAAGAACTAAGAGAAAAGAGTCTAAGGTCAAAAGAAGAGAATGCCAGAAAAAGAAACAAAGAGAAGTATAGGTAATATATGGAGGGACAGAAAGAAAAAGTCAAAGTGCTATGCGAATGAGGAAATACAAAAAGAACTAAGATGGTGCGGGAAAGCAAGAAAGAGATAGAAACAAATGATATGGATAAATAAAAGGGGTGAGGGTTAGATTATAGTAGGATCTGTACCGTGCACTGCTGCCATTTGCTTGATCTCTCTGGCGGGTCTGGAAGGGAGTGGGTTAGTTGGGAAGAGAGGGAAAGGCAAGATTGCAGTGCTTTGCGTTGAAGTTGCAGATCGCAAGTACCCTGAGCTCTGCGTGCTTGTAAGCTTTCTAGGTGAGAAAGACCGGCATTGAAAGCTGTGTCTCCAGAGTGTGGGCTAGTGATGACCAGGTGCTGAGCCTGCTTGTTCTAGTAGAGGTGCACATTTGTGATGTTCAAAGCTATTTGCGAGTGGCTGGTTTGTGTGTTTTTGGTAAGGTAGAGAGAAAGGGTTTAAGGCGGACAGTTCTTGGGTTTCTGTAGTGCTTGCAAATGATTGGTCTTGTCAGTTGCGTTATGGTGATGGGCGTTTGGCTTTAGTGGTTGCTGCGTCAAGATGTGTGTGTTGAGGTTTAGATCATTTGGGAGAAGATAAGGTATTCTCTTACGGTTTTGGGGTACATTGATGTGATGTCTTCTAGTCGTAATAGGTTCCTGGGTGCTGTGCGTTGTGCACTAGGCAGACGGTTAGGAGCAGGAATGGCGTTCCCTTCGGTTGGCACATGAAAGACAAGCTATTGAGAAGCGTCGTTTGAGGGGTGTAGATTACACTTTCTGTCTGTTAAGCATTGGAGAGCCACATATTTTAGAATTGTCGTGATAGCGTGTTCCAGTGCTTGACCAACATATTGGAAAACGGCAGGACCTCTGGGTCTTTCTCTGCAAAATCTTCCGTTTTCTAATAGGTTGCCAGTTCTCTTAGAGCCAGCTTTGTTGTTAAATTTCACCCAGTTTTTTTAAGCCCGCTTATGATATTGCTTCACAGCCGTTCATCAATGTTGTTATGCATTGTCCATGGGCATGAACGTTGCTTCCAGTTCCAGTCCATATTGCAGTGTTATTGACTTGCTGTATCTTTATAACCTTACTTCTGAAATGGTTGGTCATATCATCACATGCTTTGTGGGTAGGTTGGTAAGTTCTAGTTGAGGGGCATTATTGCTTCATTTGGGATAGGAGCCTTTCTCTGCTTTAAAGTTTTCTGCTTTGTAGAAGCGAGTTTGTCTTTGGTAGGTAACCTTGTCTTGCGGGCTGTAGTGTTTCATTCATGTTTTTTTCGAGTACTCGGTTTCTTCTTGTTCAGTATTTGTAAGTTGCGATGGAACCTGGTTTCTGAAGTCATTTATTTCGGAGAGGATGAGGCGCTTCCATGGGGGGAGGGTTCTAGTGTCTTGGTTACCCCGTTTTCTATTGTCATTAAAATGATTGATTTCCATTCATAAGAATTCTGGTTCGTTGGGGTTGGTTTTGGTCTGTTCCTAAGATGTTCATGTTCTTCCAGTTTGGAGTGTTCAAGATTCTCCTGGAAGGAAGAAAGAGGAAGCGTAGAGAATGGGAACCTTGACAGAAGAAAACATTTGTTGAAAATAAAGGATAGAGGGCACGTTTTCAACCTTTTTCACCGCAGTCCCCTGCCTAGATTTATGTATATATTTGTAAGGTGCCAAGAGCAGCAGGCATCAGGGCGCACTAAACATAAACACAAAGACACAACCAAACATTTAAAAAAATAAATAAAAAGATATATTTCCTAATGCGTTTTTTGTGTGCTCGAGAGTGCTCTGTTGCTGCTCGTAGTAGACCAGTTGTGTTTATGTGAAGGAAACACGCACTGCGGCTGCCAGTGCTGCACCTCTTGTGGGTGGGAAAGGCATGTGCTGTGGCTGTCTGTATTGTACCTGTTCTGTGTTAGGGCAGCTGGGACTGCTACTGCCCATGCTGCACTTGATCTGTTTGTGTGAGGGATGCTTTCCCTGTGTGCCCCTGCACCGAGCCTGTAATGTGACTAGTCTGTATGTTTGATAGAAGCTTGTACTTCTGCTCTCTCTGCTATCCTTGCTGTGTGTGTGAGCGAGAGAAGCTTCCATTGCTGCTGCACCTGCTGTACATGTTCTGTGTAGTGGAAGCTTGCCCTTACTCACAGTATAACACAGCAATAAAGAAATACATGTTGGTGCAAGCGAATCCTATGGTCCTGATTTCTCCTCAATTGACGTCATTGTTAGCATAACTGTGTGATCCTATTACTGGAACGCCAATGGTGCTGTGCATCAGGGTTGAAATGTATAACCAGAATCGTGGTGGCTGTCAGTATTGGAACATCAGGCCATTCTGAGAGTCAAGCTTGAGGTGCATCGACTGAGCGCGTGAGCTGTGTACAAGTCCCAATCGGACTGTCAATTAGAATTGAAGTTATAAGCAGAACTCTGTTGGTCGAAGTGCTGGAATAAAGAGGTGCTGAGTGTCAGGTGGCAGACCTGACGCAGAGTACTTCTTAAGAAACTGAACTTTTCAGGGAAATTCTTCTCTCTCCTTCCCACCTCTCTAAGGAGTGAGATTGTGACTCACATGCCCTATGTGTCTATTGTCCAACTCCATGCCTCGAGGACCGGATTCATGCCGGCTTTTCGGGATACCCTTGTTAATATTCATGAGATAAATTTCATACAATGAGTCTATAACGTATGTACGTTTTTCCTCATGAATATTAATGAGGGATATCTGGAAAACCTGTTGGGATTCCGGCCCTCGAGGCGCGGAGCTGGACAACGTCTATGGGAAGCTATGTTCATGAATTCTTTGCCGGCATCTATTGAACCCCAATGGAAGTGCAGGTTACAATACTGGCTGGTCAACCCAGCAGTGTGGTAGTGTTCTGCCTATAGGACCTATGGGCATAAGCTCGATCTCTGCAGCTGCTCATGGACTGAACTAATCAAAGACTATCTCAGGCTCCCTGTCAAACTTATAGAGAGTAGGGATCTCGATCCCCTCCTCCGAACCACAGAAGCCAAATAGATTGACCCCTCCCACCGTGGTTGGCACGGGCGCCTGAACGTATATCACAGGGAGCCGCGTGGCAGCCAATGGGGGGAAGATGGGATTAGGGAAAGGGGATGGAGAGACAAAGGGAAAGAGGGGAACATAACAAACCAATACATACAACAGTAAATCCTCCTGTACCCGAAACCGTAATTCTAAATCACCTAGCCTAATCTCTTATTCCTGAAGTAAACCTGCTAAATTATAACCATGGTAGCTTTACATGTATTCCCTTTCGATATCACAAACATAACCTAGAACACAGACCTGGAACATAACATGTTACTGGGGACAATAATGTATGAAAACACAGACGATGGTTAGGCGCAAAATGGCACAAACAAGGGTTGTCCCTTTCATGAAGATACAAAACACATGGCCCGTTGGGCACAATGAAACCACAAACAGAGTTTTGGGACCAAACATAACACATAACTGGCCCCTTGTGATAGGTGGACTCCAAAGACCTGAGTTCTTATAACATGTCTCCTCGCATATGGCGTGTATCAAGCGGGAAGTGTGTCCCAGAGCGTGTTACCTCACACACTCACTGCATAATGGATAATGAATCAATACATAAACATCCAGGTATTATAACCCCAGTATGTAAGCACCGTGGTCCAAAACACTTAACTGATGGCCCGGATGCCTCACGAGGACATCCGAACCCTGAAGAGCGATGCCCAACACCGGGTAATAAGAACCGCCTCACCGCCGCAGCCCGCGACAGACTTTCTTGTGTTCTACAGCGTTACCGTCGAGGCCCGGGGAGAAGGGAAGCTCAAGAAGTCCTTCGGCGTCAGATATGCTCCCACATGCCGGCTCCAACACTGCTGCCGCCCATGCCGATAATAAGTAATTACCTGCACCGATGCACGGGCGGCGGCGGGTTTTAACAGTTGCTGCTAATGAGCAGCTGGTGCCGCGCGCGATAGAGGAGAACTACCCTCATCCTAAAGCCTAATGGGAAATGTAGTTTATCTCCTCCTGCCAAGCACTAAGCGCCGTCCTCGGCCTTTCCACAGATTCCTGACACTCCCCCTGTGCTCTCGTCCCTTCTAGCCAGAGGGGACGGGAGTAAGAGCACTTGCTGGTATTAAAAGGGAAGTGCCAATAATGCTCCCAGAGGCATATGGTCCTCAACGTGGTGCTTCATGTGTCCATGCTAGTGTGTGTGTGTGTGTGTGTACAGAGAGCATTTTGGTTTCATTACCACTGTGAAAGCCTATAAAATCAGGTGCATGTCACGTGTTTGTACCGCCCCTATGCCACACCTCCAATAAGGCTCTAGTTTTGGACGTAGTCGAAGAAGGAAGCTGACACAATGGTGGCATGGTGGTGGTTATAGACGTTTATTTGTGCACAACTCGTGGTTCGGTACCAGGCGAATGACTCCCTTCTCCTGGTATTGCTTGGTGTACACTGTGCAACTCTTGGTTTGTTGTTAGCAAAGTCCCAAATCTTGTTGGGGTCCTAGATCCTTCTCTGATGGTTAGTGGATTTGTCCTTCCCACCATGACGAGGAATATTTCCTTTAATGCTTTCAGTATCTGCTTTTGGGTCCCAGATCCTTCTCCGGTGGTCAGTGGGGAAATTCTCTGGTCAGTTGTTTTCTCTTTCCCACTGTGACAAGGAACATTTCCCCTAATGCTTACAGTGTCTGCTTTTGGGTCCCAGACCCTTTTCTGGTCATGGTTCCTCCCATGCGGATTGTAAAAGTCCTTTGTCTCTGTTAACAGCTTACTCTTCATGCCTCCTTGGGACCTCCTCTTCCTGGTACTTTTGGCTTTATCTCCTATGTTACAACAATACCTCGGTTTGCCTTTAATAAACTGATTCCGAACAGAGGGGAGGGCTAAGGAGTGTTGGGGAGGGACAACATTCAATGGGCACTACCTCAGTGATGGATGGTCCTTGTCCCCAGAGGGGGAGTCACTTTCCATTAGTTCTTCCCGCATTAAAAAATCCCCAGTGGGACTATTGGGTAGCGGCTGAGCTTCATGGAAAAGGGCTCGCGCATGAGGAGAAGTGACGACATCTTGTGAAATGTCACAGTATGCATCCCCTCACCTTGGTCGAGGACTTTTAAGAAATTGTTGCAAACTTTCTGTGGTGGCTACATCTGTGTCAGAGGTACACATTTCTAGTTGCAAGCTACTAACCGGACATATAAAGTCACTTGCTCCTCTGTTCCACACATACACAAAGCACACCCGTTCCTATTTGCCAAGAATGAATTATCATTCACCATTGGCTAGTGGCGAGTCCAAATTATGGGGCCTCTTTAAAATGGGGGAAAGGCTACGAGAGCCCTTCTGAAATGTATTGTAACTTCTTGCGCACATTGGAGGCACAGCAATACTCAAGTGCTACAATGTTTTTCTCTTTCCTCTCTCACACACACGCACACTCTCAATTTGTAACATCACAGTTATAGCTTTCATTTAATTTCTACAGCAGGAAGATTACCATCAATAAAACCATATGGCTAAATTAAGATTTGTGTAATATTTTACAGAAAGTGCATTGTGATGGCAATAGGAATAAGCCAATTTTTTCATCCACCTCATTTTCCGCTATGTGAATAAGTGACTTTACAATTCCATATAATGCACGTCCAACCTCTTTGGGAGATTTCCCCAGCAACCTTATTTTTGTTACACAGATGGATATTAGATCATTTTTGATTGTGCAGGAAGGGAGTGAGTCATATTGCTCTAAAGCACAGAGATCAGCCTTGGCCACCAGCACAGAGGTAGCCCATGTCAGAAGCCTTCAGAGAAAAGGGAATGAAGGTCAGGTTAGAGTGTCTCAAGAAGGCCTTCAGAACACACAGGATGTAACATGGGATTTGGGATGTCAGCAGATGAATTCCCAATGGAGTACCACTTGCCAGATCTCCCAGCCCCGCCAATCACAAGTTCGATTATCCTTCATAAAGCCCCGAATGTACTACTTTTAACATCTTTGAGGTAGCTTATTTTATTTATTTATTTTATTTCTTTCTTTATCGAGCGCCGAAAGCCTGAGGGCATCAGGGCGCCACAAAAACACACGGGACGGTGGAGGAAGACAGGACGTAACAGGACCTCAGAGAAGAAGGGATGCTTTAGGTAGAGAGGTGGGTCTTCAGAAGGTTTTTGAAGCGTGGCAAGTGTGGGCTTCTTTCCTTAAATCAGGGCTCTGGGCACCAGCAACCGTTCCTTGGTGCTCGAGCGAAGGGGCCTTGGTGGCGTGTGTGGTGTGAGTAGCTCCTTCATGTATTTGGGGGCGTTGTCAAATATGCATTTCTGAATGATAGTCATGGCCTTGAAGTATATCCTGGTCGAAATAGGAAGCCAGTGCAGCTCCCAGTGAGCATAGGCGACACATTCTCTTTAAGATAGATTGTGTAGCTTAACCCCCTGTCTAGAGTTGATTTACCTGACAGATTCCCTGCCAGTTCCCTGATGCCAGTTCCAGTTTGGGGTGCTTCCCCCAGCTATTGCATCTTGCCCATGATGCACTGAAAGGATGGCATGGCATGCTGTGGGGGCTAAGCCTTCGGCCACCTGGAAGCCATTCTGTAGCCTTCTATACCGACCAGCGCCCCTCTGTGGAGGGATGCTATTCATTTATTATTATTTAAAAAAAATGTTTTTTCATTTGATAAGTTTATCCAAGCACTTACAATACAGTATCTTCTTTCAAATATCACATTTTGCATATGCCTTTCCCATTCCCCCTGCCTCTCTTTCCCTTATCCCACCGTAGCCCCAACTCAAACCTAACGGACAACACAGCTATCTTCTTCTGGCAGTTCTCTGACATCCTGTCCCATTGTTCTGTATGATTTTCATTGAATGTCGGTGCGTCCACCCTCTCCTCGGGTCTTTGCCCTACTCCTATTTAGTGTCTATTCCTGGTAGCCCTAGTTCATTAGTGGAGATTGTCATCGGGTGAGGTGACGAGAGCCTATACCAGGGCATTCCAAGTCGTTATATAGTCCAAGCTTTCCCTTCTACCCAATTGGAGTGCATCATGCCACATAACTGCTTCAGCCATGAACCATCTCTTTAGGTTCTCCCACCATCTATCTGTGTAGTCCCTCCCTTGTCTTCCATGCCATTGCATTTCTTCTATTTGCTAGTACCAGATCTATCATCCTGTTCTCCTGTTTGGCCATTTTGGGGCATACATGCACCCTGAGCAGGCATTTTTCCGGCGACCAGTTATATCCTGTTAAGCCTCCTTTTTTTAGCCTTGCTTCTGTATCTTTCCAATACCTCTGGATTGCCAAACAGGACCAGAATATGTGCCCCGTGCCTGCTCTCATCTCGGCACCTCGGACACTCCTTTTCCTCTGTGTCAGAGAAACGTCATATTAGCTGGGGGGGTCATGTATGCTTTGTGAAATATAGAGTACTGGATTTGTTTTAGCCTGGCATTTCTTGAGACCCTCTTGGGGTAAGACAATGCTCTCAACCACTTCCCTTCCATGAGTTCCCTGCCCACCTCTGCTTCCCATGGACTTTTCCCCTTGGTTAGTTCTTTGGGTAATGCCTCTCACAATCCTTGGTACAGTCTGGACACTGCATGTCCTCCCTTTGATGAGTCATATAGCAATCCCAGTACCTTGTTCTCTTCCCCCTGGTTTGGGAAGTCTGACCATTTGTTTTTTTAGTATGTGTATTATTCTAGAGTACGTCATGAATTGTCCTTTGTGTATCCCAAAAGTTTCGCTCAGTTTTGGAATGTTAGGAGCCCATCTGAGGAGTAGAGATCTCCTATCGTTATTACCCCCTTATCGTACCAGTGCAGTCTACTCTGTGCTAGATGTTGCCCATTGTCTTCATGCATGACAGCTAGGAGGATCTGAGGGGAGTAGGGTTTTTCGAGTTTTAGAATTGCTTTGTTTCTGGCCCATATCCGCAGGACTAGCTGATGGAAACTCTGGGGCTGGGGGTGGGGGCAGCGGGGGCTGTGATCCTCCCCCTCTTAAGCCACAGCACCTCTTTTAGGAAGAACGGGAGGATACCCGGGCTCATCAGGTTATGTTCGCCTGTTTCTTTGTCTGCTAGCCACTGTAAGAAAGGTATGGTATCAAGAATAGACAGAGAGAAGTGATAGTTCATGGGTATTTGTTAAACTGTATAGGTAGGTTGGAATAACACCTAATGTAAACCTAAATCTAAGAGAAAGCTACGACCATCAAATGAAAGTAAGGCAGTCCTAGTGGTGTTGTGTCAAATAAAAGGGCTTATACTAAGAAAAACCTATTGCCATTCCTTACGCTAAATACAAAAATAGTGTGGGATATGGTTCACAGGAAAAGAAAGACGTGTTCACAAATAAGTCAGGATGTGTTAGCTGGGGGTCTCCCTTCCCCACGTTTTGAGCATTCGACAAGGCGGGAGTCCTGAACACAGCACACTCTCGAGCTTTCCCAGCACGAGACAACAGTTCCGGTTCATGTATCAGGACCTTCAGTGGTTAAGTCTCTTTTCTACAAAAGTCTCTTGTCCCCCATGGACCTGATGGGTTTAAAAAATAACCAACAAAAGATTTTCTGTTCCAAATGTACGTTGTGTGATAACTTCACACCTGGGACCCCCTCTTCCGGGCGCATAGTTGGGTTCACTATGGCTCTTCACAGCAATCTCATCTCTGACCTTCACAACGCTTAATGTCTTTTTTAAACAGTTCGCTGTGGACACCCCTCGGCAGGGTTCATTTTCGTCAACACACTGTTCATTGGGACTTCAGGCTTCGCACCGTTCTATCGGCATCCCTCCTTTGGGTTCACTCTTGCCAATTCTTTCCTTTTACACGATTCTTCCCTTGAATTCACTATGCAGGATTCACCTCCCTTATCTTTCCAATTACGTGCAGGCCAAAGACTTTCGACTGTACAGGGGGTTTTGCTAGACCCCTCTATGACCACTTTCACCTTTTCCTTGCACCTCTCCTAGGGCCTTCTGTTATCGGTAGTTCAACAAACACAGGATTAACCAGAGTCTCTTGAGTGGGCACCCAAGTGGTACAGGACCCCTCTCTAGCTGGTCTTCCCTTAACAATTTACAGTTCTTTGAACTGTCCTCAATGTGCCACTTTGCGACTTTCATTCAACACAGTTCGGTTTCTTTATCGGTTCCCCTTTGACTCACCGGCTGTGATGAACCACTTGGCTTTTCACTATATTTATGAAGTCAGGGCCAGTACCACGGTAGCAGACGTCTCCCTCTGTCGTGCGTATCAGCGTAGGCATGCTCTGTGTACCATTGACATCTGCTGCAACACACTCTAGCTACTGTTTGCGGTCTTATGTTTCCTTCTGTGGAGGCTTCGCGGGTCTGGGTCGGAAAGGGCAAGGTCGCATCTCTCCTTGTCGCCCCTTCGGTTCTCGCTGCTTTTGTCCTCCTCTTGAACTGCCGTGCATGAATAGCTCTCTCGTTGTGCAGTCTGCCTTGCTCGTACTGTGCTCTCGTGCTCCACCTTTTATCCCTGTGGGGATGTGGGGATGGGGAAGGGCCGTCAGGTGTGTGTGATTCTGGTCAATTGCCTGACCCTTGTATTGCGACATGTCAGGTAAACGGCTCTGGTGTTAGTCTATTGTCTTTCGTGGTGTGCGAGTGTTCATGTGGAAAAAGAGGAAGCAGTGTTTCTGAATGTCCCACGTGATAGGGGGTGGAAGTTTTTGGAACAAGGGGCATTCTGCGTCTCACCCGTCGGTGTCCCACTTCCACTCCCGAGGACCCTCCCCATCCAGGTGATCCTCCCTCACTGGTCCACCCCCAGGAACTGGATCCAATAGCTATGGCCGTATCCTAGCCACCTGGAAGACAGATCCAGGGAGACTAGCTCGGGAGACACCTTCATGTTTCTCACACTACCCTGCCACATGTTGAAGCTGTCCTGCCAAGTAGTAAAGTTCAAAGTGCGGGTGTGCAGCCCGCCCTCTGCATATTCTCTTCATAAGATATTTAGGGCTATCCATCTTCTGCTGCCTCCCCAGATAAAGCTACCTATCGTCTGGGTTAGGCCCTTAAAGAAGGACGGGGTATGAGGTATGGGATATTTACAAAGTGGTACAGCAGGTGGGGGAAGGCTACCATTTTTAAATGTGCTCTACTATCAATTACCAAGACGGTACAACGTTTCCCAAAATGTTATGGAGGCTTCCAAACCAGATTTCGCCTTCAGTGTGTTGGGTTGTATATGTCATTTGTGTCGAGGTGAATATCCACTCCCAGGTACCTAAAGGTGTGGGCCTTCCATTGCAGTCCCAGGCACGGGTGTTTTCTCTCTTCCACACTCCCACCCATCCTGCTAGCAGGAATAAGCAGGATTTTGTCTTACTTATCAAGATCCCGGATAGAGCAGCAACGTTTTCCAACAACTCCAGGTACAACTCTAGGTTGTCTTCGGAGCGATTTATACATAGCATATCATTCGCATATAGGGATATCGCATGCTGTACCCCATCTACATAAAGTCCTGTATCTTTGAGCTATTTCCTCATGTATATTGCTAGGGGTTCCAGTGCTAGAATGTACAGCAAGGGGGACAGCCCTGTTTCATGCCTCTGTGTATTGGAAACTGTTCAGATATGTAGCTGCCAGTGCACACTCTAGCAGTCAGGCTAGAGTAGAGCACCTGTGCCCACCTCATGAAGTTGTCCCTGATGCCGAAGCTCTTCAGGGATGCAAACAGCCACTCCCATTTCACTCAGTTAAAAGCTTTGATGGCATCTAGCACTACCACTGCACAGCCCTCTGACCATTTTTTGGTTCTGTCCATTACTGACTGTAATCTTCTCAGGTTTTCTGTTGTTGCTCTGCCCGGGATGTAGCCCCTTTCGTTCGGGTGTATCAATGCTGGGATCACCCTTTTTAATCTTTCGGCTAAAGCTGCTATAAGGATGTTGGTGTCTTGGTTAATTAATGATATCAGTCTGTAGGATTTGCAGGCTTTCCCGTCCTCCATACTATTGGGAAACCTCCCGTTCTCGTTTTCCTCTTCTAGGGTCAAGAGTAATTTTGTGGCCACTAAATCTACAAATTCCTTATAAAACTCCACTGGGAGGCCATCTCCTCCTGGAAGTTTACCTGTAGGGAGCATGGCTATTACCTCTTTAAGCTCTTCCATTGTGAGTGGTGCAGCCAGCATTTCCCTCTGCTACGTGGTCAGAGTGGGCAAGCCGATATCTATCAGGGCCTTAGTTATTTCACTCTTTTTGGTGGTTCCCGGGTTTCCATACAGATCCCAGTAGAAGGTACGGAAGGTTTGTTTGTTTGTTTGTTTATTTTATTTATATTGCGCACCTGACCCGGAGGTAATTGGGCGCTTGAGGCTGGAAGTGGTTACATGGCATAGTATAGACAGTTGTAATCATTAATACAATTTGTGTAATTACAATGGTACATATATACATTAAACATTATACATATTATACAATGGGTCATAGCGGTAGTGTAGGATGGGTGACACGTATACTAGGTGAGCAGACCACCTAGCTGTTGGTGGTATCAAGAGCAACTATTTTATGTTTTGTTAAGAATCCATGTGATAACATGGCTTCTGAATTTGTTGAAGGTTTGAATGGTTTGGATGTTCTGAGGGAGAGTGTTCCATAGCTGAGCGTCTAATACCGGGAAGCTAGAACCTCCGGCTCTTTTTAGATTGTATCTAGGCACCGCCAAGGATGGTGTGTTGGAAGATCTTGTGAATCTATTGGATACCTTCCATGTGAACTTGTCTGTGAGATAGGGGGGGGCTTTGAAGTTAATCGCTTTGTGTGTGAGGCAGATAGTTTTTAGGGCAATTCTGTCATGTATAGAGAGCCACCTGTGTTGCTTTCTAATTTCTGAAATGTGCTCTCTTTTAGGAATATTCAACGCTGCTCTAAGTGTGTTGTTTTGCATAATCTGTAGTTTATTTACGATGGACTTGTTTGCTCCTAGATAAAGGCTGTTGCAATAATCCAATTTGGATTGTATGAGCGCCCTCGCCAGTGTAAGGCAACTGATGGGGGATAGTACCGGTCTACAGGCTCTGATCAACTTGCCGGTGTAAGCTGTGGCCGAAGAGGTCATGTTGATCTGCTTAGTTAGGTTAGACTGGGCATCGAGGTACAAACCTAACGTTTTTACATGTTTGTCTATGGGTATACTGTTCCCATCGATGACGATGTTTGTATAGTGAGAACTTAGTTTAAGAAGGTTATTAGATGATCCGACTAGGAGTAGTTCTGTCTTATCAAGGTACCATTGATATCCCTTTGTGACCTCCAGTTTTACCTGCATTCATCTGTTATTTCGACAATCACTTCTCGTGTTCCTGTGCTACTAGTTAACCAGGCCAGCAGTCTCCTGGCTTATCCCCTTGCCCATGCAGCTTTTCTGAGTACTTTGCATAGCTGTATTTCCCCAACCTTTCCCAATGCACGAGGCAGTCCTGTCTGAGTTCAATGAGTTTCCCTTCTAATTCCATTGTCTTGATCCCCGATCCCTCTATCCTCTTTATCTGGTAATCAGTTTCTGCTAGCTGTCGTTCTAAATCTTTCCGGATCCCTCCTGCCTTGGCTACGGCTACGCCCCTTGTCACCACCTTAAAGGCTTCCCATGTGATCTGCATTCCTTCCATGCTATTCATATTGAGGCTGAAGTGTTTTTCAATCTGCCGGCTTAGCTCTTCCCTGAAGGGGCCATCTCTTAGAGTTTCTACTTGTGGGCACCAGGGTGGGGTGGTTGGAAAGTATCCACTCCACTACTTGGGGCGAGTGATCTGAGAGAGTTCTCCCTTCGTAGGAAGCACCAACAAAGTCCCCCAGCTGGTCTAGCCCTGTGAGAATGTAGTCTATTCTTGTGTGTATTTTGTGCACACTTGAGTATAATAAGAATTGTCATTTCAGTCCGTGTACCTATCTCCAGATCTCATGTGATTCTAACTCCTCCATCAGTGTTCTCAGGGTCCTGGTTGTAGGAGATTGGAATGGGACTCCATCATCTGATATGTCTAGGTCCGGGTGCAGTTGGTGCAATTGAAGTCGCCTACCCTGATCCATTTCATACCTCTAAAGGGGGCTAGTTTGGGATTGAGGGAACGAAAAAAGGCAGCTGTGTCCTGATTGGGGGATAGGTGTTAATCAGGCAAACTTCCTTCCTGTCCAAGAACCTGTGCACCAGTACCATTCTCGCATCCTTATTTGTATAAAGCCCTATCTGTTGGAAGGGTACTGTGGGGGACACCCAGATCAGGACTCCCCCCACATAGTTGGAATATCCCCACCCAAACCCTTTCCTTCGCAATGTTTTCAGCACCTGAGATTGTTTCTTTAGCATGAAGTGTTTCTCTTCAGCAGGGCTATACGGATCTGTTTGCAGCATAGCTATTCAGCCACTCTTACCCTCTTAACATAATTATTTAGTCCCGACACATTCCAGGAGGAAACCCTTAGTGTCTCTGGCATCTGGAGTCTGCTCCTCCCCTCCATTTCCCCCCCACTCACTAAAGGTCTTCCAGTGTCTTTCCCATCAAGCTTTCACCTTATGGGTTTTTAGCCGTGTTTTCACTATGTAAGTAATAATTCTGTGTTTTAACCAGAACCAACTATGCCCAACATAAACTATAACATCCCGCCCACCATTTGTCCCCAACACTCCTCAGGGTTTGGTGACCCGGTACTTTTTGGTACTCTAACGACTCCCCAGAAAGGAGCGAGAAAAGAAATAAAGTAACTAGAAGGGAGAGCAGAAGCCCCGGACCCATTAGGTGAGAGAACGTTAAGGTTGGGATTCCTGTCACTGCACCGTTCCCCTACAAAAGAGTGGGTCTACTCAGAGAGTCTTCTGTTCGAGTTAAAGTCTTGTAAACTTGATTCCCTGCCCTAGCCGCTTTTTTCGAATCTGGGTCGTGCATTCAACGTCAACTGTCTGCTTTACCGTTACTGTTTACCTTGCTGCCTCTCTGCGGTCTTCTTTCCTCTCTGACAACTGTGCCATACGATGTTCATCCATCTAGGCATTTGCCTCTTCTGGGGACTCAAAAAAAAAGGGATTTTAATTTTTTATTTTTTTTATTTTCATTTAGTTTATACAAACTTTTGAAAAGGATATTGTCTTACATCATCTTAAAAAGGCAGAGCAGAGGATAACAGCAATGACACAAGGCACTCAATCGGAGAACCACAAAGGGGGTCAAACCAATTATCTCAGTGATCGGCTGCATGCCAAAGTCATTCCAGTTCTAATCAGCCTAACAGTTTTTAGATGGTTCTCATACTTTTGAGGTTTCCTCCCAGCGGTGTCCATTGATTTCGTTTTTCCACTTGTTTGTCAACTGCTCTGCCTCTCAGGTAATTTCCATACCTTGGGTAGCCTCATTTGATCTCAGATAGTCAGCTTCTGTTTGAGTTCTTGCAGAAAATTTGTCAAACCAAAGACATCCTTTTCTCTTGGGTAGGCAAATTTAAGCCACATCTCTTCTGCAGGTAAGGTGTCATAGTGGTTGACTACTTGACCCAAGTGCAAAGTTCTCAGGTCCTTTAGACTGGGGTAAAACAGCGTAAGATGTTTTAGGGTCTCAAGATGTTGATTACAGAATCGACAATTGTCTGTCTCATTTGATCTTCGGAATCTCAGGGTTAGGCTTCTTTTTGTGTCATACAAATTGAGTCTGAAATTTAGAAGCATCCTTCGGTGCCTGGCATTCGCTGTTTTCACCAAGTATTACATCTGGTGTTTATGATTTTTACCTTCAATTGCGGCATCCTCCATCAACTTATAATGGTTTCTGTTGTCTACTGTTGCGCACCAATCTCGTACCCATAGCTTGTTTTTACCTGATTTGGGTTAGCTTTTAAAGTTTCAGGGTCGGTACCTATCTCAGCAAGTATTGCATCTGTTGTTTACGATTTTTCCCTTCAATTGCGGCATCCTCCATCAACTTATAACGGTTTCTGTTGTCTACTGTTGCGCACCAATCTCGTATCCATAGCTTGTTTTTTACCTGATTTGGGTTAGCTTTTAAAGTTTCAGGGTCCGTACCTATCTCAGCAAGATGGTTGTTACATTCATTTGCCCATTTTATCAAAAGTGATTCCTGGTTTCCTTTCATAGCATCTTGTAGTATGGAAAATTGAGGTGTACAGTCATTAATGATTATTTTCCTATACACAGACAGCATATTCCACAGTACCCGTGCGTTCATGTATATTAGACTCAATTCGTAGCGTAGGCACGCACTGGGAATACCTTTTTGAAGATGTAGCACTCGTCTCCAATATTGGTTTTCTAGTTGACTCCAGAGATCTGAGGTTACTCCTAAGGCACATTCTGCTCCGTAGATTATTGTTCGGACTGCTTTTTGGTTGTAATGGGCCAAAGCAGGCAGCAGGTAGAACTTTCCATACTTTTTGTTTATAAGCATTCCCTGGCATGCTAGTTGTTTGCATTTTAGTTTGGCATGTTCAGCCCACGGAGCGTCATTTATGTTGCTGTTGATCCACATACAGAGATATTTAAGCTTTTTTACACAGATCAGGTTTTCATCATTCAGTCTCCATGTAAACTTGTTTTTTTGGCTTGGTTTTTACTACGAGTGAGGTCTTGAAGGATTATTACTTCTGATTTTGCCGGATTAATTCTCAATTTGTTTTTTGACACATATCCTTCCAGGGCTTTAAGCTTTCTTGCCAGACCAATTGGTGTTAGGTCGAGTAAAGCAATGTCGTCTGCATATAGCAGCCAACTTACACTCATGCCATTGATTTGCGGAGGATGAGAATTCACTGCTTCTATAGATTCCCCAAAGTCAGATAAGAGAAGGCCAAACAGGGTAGCTGCCAGTGGGCAACCTTGCTTCACACCCTGATTTGTCTTAATCGACTCACTAAGAGTTCCTCTGGCATCCAGTCTAATCTTAATCTCAGTATCCATATGAAGTTCTTTAATGGGCTCTAATAAGCTTTCTGGACATTTCCATTTCTTCAATTTAGCCCAGAGCATCTCATGATCAACTGAGTCAAATGCACTTGAGAGATCTACAAATGCTATGTAGATCTTTTTGTTTTGCCGTATAGCTTCCATTTTTAGAAAATGTATGATAGTGAGATTAAGACTGCAACCGACACCCTTAACAAATCCTGCTTGTCGGGGATCATATCGACCTGTTTCTTGTATCCATTTCAGCAGTTTTATTTGAAGCTAGGTGGCAAAGATTTTCCCCACCACATCGAGTAGGGATATTGGGCGATAGTTCTTTGGATCTGTCTGTTTACCCTTTTTAAAGATTGGTACGATGATAGCACTTCGCCAGGTGGAGGGGATCCTCTTCTCTTGCAGAATCGCAAGAAATAAGGAGTGACAGAAGTCCGTCCATAGCTCTGGTTGTTGCTTTAGAAGTTGGTTTGTTAGCCCGTCGGGTCCGGGGGCTCTCGACGTGCTGAGTCTTACGATGTTGTGGTGTATGTCTTCTTTGTCGATTGTTATCGACCACTGGATTCATTGGATTAATACACTTTGCATTTTTGTTGTAGAAGGTATCTGAATAATGTTCCACCCAAGCTGATTCCGGAACCATGTTTTTTATCACGGCCGCTTGTGGTGTCGATACATTATTCAGATAGGCCCAAAAGGCACTGGTGTTCCGTTTTGCAAGTTTTTCCAACTATCGCCCAATAGCATCTCGTTGTAGCATTACGTGTTTGTGACTGATCAACCAGTTTTTGTATTTTTGTTTTAGTGATTTTTTTTCCCTGTCATGGTTGCCATTGGTGTTTTTTTTCAAATTTCGTAAGGCTTTGTTCAGTTCTTTTTTCTTAGCCGTGATCTCAATATCCCATGCATGTATTTTAGAAAAATCCGGCCTCGACCTCGCAGTTGGCTTTTCTCGATATGTTTCTAAGAAAGTTGTGTAGTCAATTTTCTCGTTGACTGAACTTTCTTCCATTGACGTTAGCAACGATTTAACCTTGTTTTGATTTAACCGTAACCGGTTACAGCGTGGTATAACAACCAAATCATTACATGTAGTAATTGTTTTCGTTGTTGTTGAGTATGAGTTCAGGTACATTTTTAGTATACAGTGGTCACTTGCGTTTGTTTCAATAATTTTTAGGCATGCAACCTCTTGTTTAATTTTTTCAGTTACAAACATGTAATCAATAGTGGATTGTTGATGGTTTCTTTGCCAGGTGAAATGTGCTGGAATATCGGGGGTGTCACCATTCAATATTTTTAAATTCCACGCTTTCATTTCATTCATCCATATTGTAGTTGCAACTTTCCCCATATTCAAGGCAATTTATGTTAAGATCACCGCAAATCAGAATCTTAGCCTCCCTCTCATTTTCTTTAATGTCGCAGATCGTTTCTGAGATTAGCTCCATAAAATTATCAAGTTGTGTTGCAGTATGATGCAATAGATGTTGATCAGCATTAGTAAGTTCTCCACTTTGGGCAACATTGTTGGGAGTTTAATCTTGACGACTTGTATGTATGGCGATATGTTTTTTGATGCTAGAATACGCAAGCCACTTGCGATTTTTACAAGAGTCAACAGACCAGACGTGGGACGTCCCTTAGTTCCTTTGAGAGCTTGATTGTAGGCAATCTCGTAGCCATCCGCTATTGGTGGATTCATAAGCCATGTTTCTTGTAGACATAAAATGTCTACATCTTCTAGGTCAGATGGAATATCGCTGAACAGATGCATGGGACCTCTAGTGTTCCAAGAGGTAATGCATCTCTTTCCCGATTCACAAGTCTTTGGGCATTAGCTTTCTTTGTGACTATTGATGGTTTGGGCGACCCAGGTCCAATCCTGGATATTTTCAGCGGGGAAGCTGCACTTCTTAGCTGCACAATCAGCCTTCGCAATTGTTATTTTAATCTGTTCAGTTTCACGGGCCCACTCTTGGGTCGGCCATCCTGTACACTTGTATTGCGAGCAGCCTTGTTTCCTTCCACTTGCTTAGCGGTATCATTAGGAGCTGAAGCTTCAGAATCCGATGATAAGTAGCGTTCCTTAGACTTGACTTGCCACTTAGTATCGCAAGTTTCATTGATGTCGAATCCTAAGGAGTTCAGGATCATGCTGCTGTTCATCAATGAGTCGCAAATGATTTTTGAAGCTATGTGCAGTATTACACAATCGTTTTTTAATTCATTCTCGAATTCCACGGTTTGGATGTCTTCGGAAACCACAGTTCTTAGTTGTGGTATGTGATGAAGAAGCATCATCACATTCTTCCGGTTTAATATCAGGCCATCTCTTTCTTTCTCAATACGCTCCAGCCGTAGTAAATATTTCCCAGTTCTTTTTTTAGGTCGACATGATGTTGGTGACCAGTTTTTGGCCAAAAGAAGCGTCAGCCTTTCCATTTTTTTGGGCGGCCTCAGTTCTAGGTTTATAAGCATCAAAGTTTATTTTTCTTGTTGGAGAGGACCATTTGTTTGAATGGTGAGAATTTCCTTCTTGTTATGTGACCTCGTTATTCCGGTTCTCAGGTCGGATAGTAGTACTTTCGTGGGACATCCCCTTATCGGTTAGAGCTCTTTTAGAGTCAAGGGTCTGGAATTTCAGCTCATATTTCATCAGATCGTGGTTATGCATTGCCTCTTCAAGTTCAACAGTTATATGTTTTCTGCCAATAGCAATTTGGTTCCTTTTGTCCTCCAGCGTGAGAAAGCTGACAGACGAGTCAGCTAGATGCTTTGGATTAATCTCATTTAGTTTTTTGGCTTCAATAGTGACCAGTCTATGTTCACATAAGGATGGTTCATTTTTGTTAGGGGCTTCAGATTTCTCCATAAAAGAGTTGTTTTGTTTAGCCTTGTCCGATATCTTTTCGTCTTTCTTGGGTGCCCCGAAGTCGATGTTTATATTTAAGTTGGCAACATCCGGTTTGAGGATCTTCTTTGTATTTGCGGCCCCAGCTTTAGACTGATCACATACATCCTCTCCATTATTCTCGTACGTTGAGAGATCCAACAGATCTCCTATACTGCAGTCATCTTCGGGTATTGTAATTTCCTCTGTAGTAGTACATTTTTTTCCCTCAGCAGGTGGGAGTTTTACACCGTTGTTTATACCGGTCTTTTTTTGTTCTTGGTGTATTTTATTGCAGGTTGTTATTATACTAAACCCTTTGATGTTTCTTAAGAATGATCGACCATGCGATCTATGTTGGGTCTTCCTTTTTTCCATGTTTTTGGTTTTCTTTCTCGCATTAGTGTTGTTTGAGCTACCCTCTTTTGCTGCTACTTTGTTGCGGCTGAAGATTGCAAACACTTCCTCAGTTGCAAGAGGCTCATTGCCAGCTGATTGCTCTTCCTCACATGTGAGACCACTGACTGTTTTCTGAGTTAAGTAGATCACAGCTCAGTGTGTGCCTCCTTTGTAGATTATGTTTAACATTGCTGGGTACAGGAGCATGTATTTCATGCCCTGGCGTCAGAGTCTCTCTTTTGTCAGGATGTATTGGACTCTTCTACTCTTTTGCCACTGCTGTGGTCTATCATGACAATGATGTGCCCCATGCTCTGCTCCCCATTCAACTGAGCTCTCTGTTATGAGCATGCGCGAATACCAGTATCACGCGCGACCTCCATGACAATGGATGCGAACACTAGAAAGTGATTACTGTGCATGCGTCATTTCCATAGTAACAGGCTAAATACCCCGAGGATGCCATGCGCGCCACCTTCTGTCTTGGGTGCATGGGCGAGATAGCCCGCATCCTCTCCCTTCCCTGCACGATTTCATCTGACTCACGCAGCTGCAGCACCAACACACACAGCGAAAACGCTGAGCAAGAGGTAAGCTCTAATGTTGATCGCTGCACGCGCACAGTTGACAACTTTCCTCATCCCGGCTATAAGGGCTTGACAGCGTGCGCCCGCGGGTGGTGCTTCCTTCCCCCTTTCCTTTGTATGGCTCCAGTACAGCATATATACCATAAATATTGAGCAAGAGGTAAGCCCTGGCGCATTTTTGAAATAACAATAAACGCCACGGCTACCTTCTGCTTTTTCATGCTGTAACTATACAAATGTATCACCCTGTTTGCTCAGTGTGAGCATGTTACTTTTTTAACACTCAGCTTCTGTCCTAAATTAAATTCATTAAGCATATTTTCAAATCCAATGACACAGATTCTGTTTACACCTTTATTCCCGTTTTTATCTAAACACCAATGCAACATACAACAGCTATTTAGCTGTTGGATAGTAAAACCTACTAAACGAGGTTCCGGTACCTTGTTCTTGCCTCTATTCAGGAGTCTACTACAAGGACCTACATCAACAACCACGACTTGGAGCACATACAAATGATGAGACCTATACAGGTACTAAATACCTTGCAAATTGTTCTCTCATAATTATGTGCCCATGGTTGAACTGTTTTGCATTAAGTTACTTTTACCTTTGCACAATACCACATGAGATACTGGCACTCATCTCATGTAGCTTCATTATCTTGAATCTCCATTGAAACACCCTCATGTGAGCCTGACTGCGAAACTTCACATCTATCTGTTATCTATACGACTGGTCCTGTTGTTTGGCACCATTCCTGTGTGGGGTGAATCCGAGCACTTGGGATCTGAAGCAACGACAGGTAAGCCTCCTGTCCGGCGCTTAGAGAACATTCACATATATAATGCCCCAGTAATACGGGCACCCGCAGAACAATTCCACTCACTAGATATCTATGTACTCCCTACAGGGTCCCCGATTAGGAGCCCTGATGAAGGCGGACTTTCTACAGTACATCACCGCCGAAACGTGAAGAACACAGGGAACACTTCAACACCTGTATCCCTGTCCTTTGATTCTTTTGTCCAACAAACAACTGTCACATCGGCAATGATAAGATATCTTGTATTCAATGACCCTGCAGCATTCACTGCTTTTTTGAAAATAGTCTTTGCCACATAAGGGATAATTAAAGTGCCCATCCTGGGATCAATAATGTAATGGATATATTGAACTCTTCTCATGCATCTGAGTCCCTTCCTAATAATACTGCTTTGATAGTCACTTAACTAACAATCATTGGTCTTTTTGTTTTTGTTACATGTGTTTTCTAAAAGATTCTTTTGTACTTTTGAATATTACTGTACACTGCACTCAATCATATGAACTATGTTGATTTCATGTTGTGCTAATGCTAATTGTTGAGAATATATGACTGCACTTTTCCACAATATTTGTTGATCTTAAGTTTTCCTGTTTGATATTTATTCTTTATTTAACTTTCTGTAACAACAAAATAAATATATGTTTTATAAAGTGGGTGGTAATCTCCACACAGCGGCTGATTCATCCATAGGATTTCATTAATTAAGAAACCTAATCTCTTTGCTAACACACCTGTGGACAGCTCTAGACTATGGTATCTGTCCACCTCAAACCTATGTAGCTTCAAACAGAATCAGTAAGGGTACACTCCTTTGTTTATCTCTTCTACTCTGGGCCTGATAAGTGTAGTCTGGGTAAATTGCCAGTGACGTTGATTCTTGGCGGATCACTCCCCCTGACTTGCAGAAGGCCAGGACCTGTTCCTTGTCCTGGTAATTTAGAATGCTTGCAATTATGGGCCGAGGGGGTGCTCCCGGAGGGGATTTTCTTGTTAGTGCCCAATGTGCTCTTTACACAGTGAACCATTGTTATAGAGCCCCCTGCCCAATTTACTGGAGGAGCATATTTTCTGTGTAGATTGTGAGATCTCTGCCTTCTGTCCTCTCCGGATTCAGACATTGCTTCTCCTCACTCTTGCTTCGCCATCTGTCCTGCAATATCCAGACTTTTACCTTCAAATCTTTGACTGTTTCCTCCTTTTTTTCCGTCTCTCCCACTCTGCCACGTGTCATCGAGAGTAATGGTATAGGGCTATGTCAACTATGAGCATCTGACATAACTGAGTTGCAATCATGTAAGTTGATTGTGGGAAGGGATACTCGTTCCCTTGTATCAGCCGATGCTGTGCTTCTGGCAGCTATTGGTTTAGAAATGGCTCAGTCGCATAGAAGCATGCTTTCTCCGTGAGTCAGAAAGTTTTGGTCCTGAGGAAGGCGGACATATCCACACAAGACAGCCGAAATGTACAGCCTCACATGTTTGATTGACTCACACAAAAGAGGGGCTGCGACTATTACATACATACCAGCGCCTTTCGTAGACCCCTGGACCTTTTGAGTAAATTCATGTGGCAACATCAGAAGCAGGACACATAAGCTGTCTAGTTAGATAGAGAGGCAAAACAAATTGTAATGTTGGGAATTGTATTTACACATAGGTTTTTTTTTTCCTTTTTTCTTTGATGTACCTACAAGACTCATTCCAGGTTGAGCCTGTAGTTAACATTCATTATACATTTTTGTTTTTTGCACAAATATTTGTCTACATGTGAATACATTTTTTGTCGGATATAAATGTAATACATTTATTTGAAGTGTCAAATCTAGGGATAAAGTATGACTTTTTCTGTTTAAATATTTACAGAATAGCCAAATGTGCTCCCTAAAAAATGTAGGTGAGATGCGTGTAACTAAAACTAGTGATCTATATTGCGAGAGAAATCCCTTTTGTTTCCCTGCCAGGACATTCTGTTGTATTGTACATATGTTTCCCTGTTCCTAGACAGAGTAGCGGCTGACCCTCACATGCACATTGTTTTGGTCCCATAACCTTAGCCCAGCCAATGCAACAGAAAATGAAAAAATAACAGTAATCTTTCAAGATCTACCTTTCTCTCAACCAGTGGCCACAGTCGCCCTCAAAAGCCATTTCAACTTAATTCTTCTTCATAAGGAGCTACCCAATTTAAACACGAGCCATGAAGTTCACTTAACCCACACGATCATCGCATTGAGATTCGATTACTGCAAAAAATATTTACTAGGGCAAAAGTAATTCCTCCATCTAAGGGAAAATCAAAACAGAGCAGCACAACTTATCTTTTTCTGAACAAAATATGATCATGATCATGTTTCAGGAGCCTTCAAATCTTTATATTAGCATGTATGGATTGACTTCAAAATCTTATGCATCATGTGGAAAGCTATCTGGACTGCGGCCAGATTACATCTGAGGGCACCTCAAGAAATACAGTCTTGCAGATCACTACGATCAAACAAAGCAATCAAGCTTATTTCCATCTCCTACCTAATGAAAATACATGAATGAAGATGCAGAAGGGTCACAGGTTCACCCTTTTAGAGCACCCCACCCTGGGAGTTAAGACTCAAGCCAGAATTGACCGACAGCTATCTTGGGAGGCTCTGTCCAAGAAAACAAAATGAGTCAATGAGTTAACATTGGGGACCAATCATGAGTAGTTGGTTAACTGGCAATTTGCAAAGTTGTATGATTGATTTTTGCCAGCATAATTAAATGGTTAAGCAAGGATATCGAAGAAATGTGTGTATGTATGTATATATATATATATATATATATATGTGTACATTCAAGTTCATCGCTTGTATATCTAGAATTTAATATCTAGTGATGGATCTTTAACCTTTCACAAATGTCAGCATAACATTGATTCATTTCTAACACAAGTTTTCGCAGCATACTTTATTTGCATATTTTTGTCTGTGCTACCCCCTTTTGATGGGGAGAGAGGTCTATAACAATTTGCCTTAGCAAATCCACAAATGACTACCTCACATATCACAAGACTATTAAAGATAATCAAGTGTACTCTTATTTTTGTTGCAAATATTGGATATGTTCTCTCATTTTTTTATTTATTTTATTGTATATGATTTAAAAAAACTTTACAACGCAATGCATGAAATCACATCATCATAATATACATAAAACAATTTCATCAACACTCCATGCAATTATACAGTATCAACAGTTATTAAAAACTGTATAAAAGTTTCATAAATAAATTAAATCTCACAGTAAGCCCATAGATTTCACAAATGCAGCCACTGCTAAGCCATCTGAAGTTTTCTGAACATTCAAACACCTCCTCCATAAAGAGACCTCATCACACCAATTAATATCAGAGAGCAGTTTATGAATGAATCTCATCCTATTAACAGTCAATGACTTGAAGTGCAATAGCAGATGTCTAATTGTTTCAGTTTGATACAATTCCTGGCAAATTGTGCAATTATTTTCCGCTAATGGTATGACTCTACTCCTCAATAGGACCTGTTTAGTCCATAACAAAATTCAAGCGCAATTTCAGCAAAAGTGACTGCTAAAATCGATTAGGTAATTGCATTGGGATACAAGAGATAGTTTGTTGCTTTTTGTGTGAAAGATGTTTCATAGATCAATACGAGTGGAACGTATCTATAGTAGATATCCAATCCTGTTAACCCTAACCGGATTCCCGATCCGGGTATCTCTGTCCAACAAAAGATCGGATAATATGGACTCAGATTTCTACCCAATTAACACCACAAATTGGGCAGACTTTGAATTTACTCCAATTTGATTGATTAAATTCTCCACATTCCTTGTACAAAGAATTGCACAGAGGAAAAATCATTTTACGGAACAATGTAGACAGACTCCACTTCATCCGGACACCCAATGATAAAATTCCCAATTCATATCTGATAGCCGAGATGTGGATTGCATTTGAAACTTGCAGCACCCGTCTACAAAGTGATTCTTAAATGCATTCTAACCCTATGACCTCCACATCATCATTTAATTAAAGGCCATAGATAAGCGTTGGTACAATCTTTCCTTTGTAGAAGTCAAAAGCAGGTTTAATGGAGAATCTCCCAAACTTCAGATCGATTTTTAACATTTGATTCTGTAAAACTACAGCCTTTTGCATCAGAATGGTTTGGGTATTTTTAAAGCTCGGTTGGGCACCTAAGTTGTAGCCCAAATATACAATACGCAACCAAAGACATACACAATACCGCCTGCTTCTAGTAACTGCCAAAAGTCAAGTTTCATTTGGATTAAGTATTAGAGAATTCACTTCAGCGTGATGAGAAAAAGCCAACAAGAGTCTCTACAGTCCAATCTTGGAGCCGTGTTCGAGCAGGGGACACCGAAAGATCCCAACTTTGGAGTGATCATTCCCACATTCAACAGGGCATCTTAAATATCTGAAACATGAAGGTTAAACAGTCACGTGGCCAACACGCACCCCTGCTATAAGCCAACATGTGAACTGATTCTCCTAAGACATTTCGCTTTCCTTGTTCAACCTTACACGTATGCCTGAACCTTCGTGCAAACCCGTAATCATCTCCAAGAGACCACCTGGCAACCACCAACCGGCAAGCTTAGCCCATAATCTTATCCAATCTGCCCGGTCAAAGGCTGCTGAGAGGTCAATCGAGGCAATGAATGTCACTGCCAAGGACTTAGCCCATGTTGATTCTTGAATGGCCCTCAGTATCATCCCATTAAGGTTAGTTGAGTGACCCTTACGAAAGCCTGTTTGCAATTTACTCAAGCGCTTGGTTGATTCAATCTATTCCTCCAAATGGATGAGGAAAAAACAAGCACATATTTTAGAGTCTGCAGAAATTAACGATATCGGCCGATAGTTTTTGGGCTCAGATCGAGGGCCCTTTTTAAATATGGGAACCACATAAGACGTTTTCCATGAGACCGGGAACACTCCTAGGTCCAAAATGCTCTTAAACAGGACTGCTAGTGCATTGGACCAATTCATTCTCGCATTCTGCGTCCGTTTGCAGCATTTTAGCACGTTTGGATTTACAGTGGTTCCTATATCTTTGTTTTATTCTCTTAATTTGAGACAGTTTAGTACCTAGATCAGTAGTAGACACCTTAATTCTCTTGATATTACTTTGCATCAAACGTTTTTCATTGATCAATTCGAGATCATGGATATGGGGGTGGGTAATTTCATTCCCTTTTTGCAACCGCATCATAGGGTTACTTCTCTCTCCAACAGATTTCCCATAAAATCATCAAATTGTTGGACATTGAAAACCTGCATTTTCCACTCAAGTTACTGCGCTTCATTATTTCATTGAAGTCAGAGTTAAGCACCCCAATGTTTTCCAGTAGTTCTCTCATTTTTTATTACAAATCCTTTATACTTATACTGTACTACTAGAGGATACAAGCACTTAATGAACAACCAAAATATCTCACTACTAAATCACGATATTATGCTAATACAAGAATCCTGGTTGCTACGTGCTCCAACATGGGATAATCATAATATTGTACACTCTCCAGCTGTTAAGGGGAAATCAGGTCGTCCTACCTCTGGCTTACTAACAGCTGTTAAGCTGTGTTCTACCTTAAAAATCCAATCATGGTTTTCTCCAAATTCCCATTTACAAATGACCAGATTGACTGGACACCGTATGCATTGCGCACTTATAAACGTATACTGGAATCCTCTGAGTATCTCAGACGATGACTTTTTGGACTCTATGCATAAGGCGCTTGATCTTATTATTCTTGATTGCCAAGTGGACACCATCATTATAGCTGGAGATTTTAATCTCCATTGTCTGGGTCCTAAGAATAAATCTGACATGGGTCGTCTTGACAAATGGTTGAGTTTTGCGAATTCCAGAAATGCATTCATGTTAAATGGCTCAACTGCTATGGATATTCCACCCAGACCAACATGGCACCGTGCAACTAGCGAGGCGATAATGGATTACATCTATGTTAATCCCACCATGATAAGTAAAGTAAAAACATTTCAAGTTATCGACATGGACGCTAGCGACCATAACATGCTTAAAATGACCTGTGTCTGTCATCAAAATGAGACTCAAGAAACTTTGCAATATCTAAGAGGTTCTATTTTTGTAAACACAGCCAGGAATAGGTTAACCTGGTCGCAAGAATCCTTAGAAGTATTTAGATCTTGTTATGAGGCTCAATTAAAGTGCCAGAATTATAGCGAAAGATGCTCACCTGTACTTTATCATGATCTAATGCAGTTGTTCCAGCACAACTCCACCTTACATAATCGAAAACAAACTCCACATCTACATATATTTGATCACAAATTGAAAGCGATGAAATCGAGAATTTGTGTTGAAAAAAGAGAGGCCTATAAACTCCCTCGTGACGAGAGAGCAACGACACTTACTCAAATCAAAACAAGATATAGGAATTGGGTGAGAGGTAGGCAGGCTAAATTGTACCAAAATGACGGGAGCACCATGTTAAGGACTCTAGCCAGTAAGAATTCGGCAGAATCATGGAGACTAATTAATCAAGCCACAGCAGGATATCAAGTCTCCATTCAGACAAACGATGTGAATGAAGACACATGGGTTCAGTTTTATTCTAACCTTTATGCGCCATCTTCTGATACTGCAAAGACTGTTAAACCTTTGCATCATTTGATGTTTGATCTCAAATTTGATACGGAGGACATATTATTTTTTATTAACCAAGCTAGTTGTTCAAGAGCTCCAGGTCCAGACGGGTTGTCAAATATGCATCTTAAACAACATCCGACAATCTGGGCTGATATACTACATGCAATGTTTATTAATATTATTGACACGCAGCAAATACCTCACACTTGGAAGCAAGCCATTGTTGTACCCATTTATAAGAAAGGTGATCGGTCTAACCCGGCCAGCTACAGACCGATCTCACTATTAGATGTGCCTGGGAAAATCTTCTGCCGCCTAATATTGAGAGATTTGAATATTTGGTCTAAGAACAACTTCAAAAGGGATCCCTTTCAATCAGGATTCATTAGTGGGTTGGGCACACTTCCCAATATTATAACCATTAACATGTTAAAGGACCAGTATGCAGAGCGGAAGCAATCATTATATTGCGCTTTTATTGACTTCCGTTCTGCATTTGACTCAGTAAATCGTGACTTTTTGTTTCAAAAACTAGATCTGCTGGGCTGCCCTACATCATTATTAGCCTTGATAATTCATCTCCATACCGACACAACTATGCGCATTAGATTAACTATGGAAGGGCTTTTATCCTCACCGTTTAATACATATATGGGTCTTAAGCAAGGCTGTATATTGGCATCCTTCTTGTTCAATTTATTTATTTTAGATATGGGTAAATCTTTTAGGCAAGTCATATCTGATGCTCCTGAGCTGGGGGGACAGCGCATAGCGTGGCTTTTGTACGCTGACGACCTGGTTTTAATTTCCCAGACCCCTAGTGGTCTCCAAAATTTACTGGGTGCCCTTACGACCTATGTAAAGAATAATCATTTAACTGTGAACTTTGACAAATCACAAATTATGATTTGTAAACCACATCGCAAAAACAAAACATTTAATTACCCATGGTCGATTTGTAATGTGCCATTGAAAACTGTAACAGAGTATAAATATTTGGGGCTTATGGTCCCGAATACAAGAATTGACTATCTGTATCAGACTAACTTGCAGGTCAAACTCTCAAATTTGATCTCGCAAGCTAAAATTTTGCATTATAAATATGGCAAATTCACGCTGAAGCACATCCTACTTTTTTATGAACAAAAGGTAGTAACAATGTTGATCTATGCGGCGGAATCGAATTTGCACCCTAGTGATGAAATGTGGAACAAACTAGAAGCCTGTTACTGGAGAAAAGTATTACAACTTCCAAATTGTACACCTATGCCTATTTTACGGTTTGAGTTGGGATTGAACTCGCTAGCATCTAGAGTCAAGTGGCGAATGTGTGCTTTTTTTCGCAAATGCTTATTGGGGCTTGAAAGTAATAACATTTTGAGTACGGTGGCTCACCACCTAATTAAATCGAAACATCCCTTCCCACTCAGATGGCGAAACCAGGTATTGACCATTTTGTCTGACGCGGACATAACTATGACGCTCTTGCTTGAAAGACCAGCACAGGCCAAAATCAAGTTTAATCGTTATGCCTGGATACTAAATTCTGAAATCTGTCTGAAATTTAAAGACTTCACTAGAGATAACTTTGGTCATAAAAAGCTCGGCCAAGTGGCAAACTATTTGTTGAAATGTCCTGCACCAGCTATAAGAAATAACTTCCTACGCTTTAGATTAAATCTGTATTTAACTAGAGAAGTGCTTACAAGGCGGCATATGATTCCTCATAATTTGAATTATTGTCGCTTCTGCGAGCAGTCTACAGAAAAGGAGATTTGCAACATCTAATTATCTCGTGTATCAATCTGCAAGAGTTACGAACCAAACATTTTGCTCATGTACTAAATCTGTATAAACAATATGATGAAAATCAGATTTGGAACTTACTTTTAGCTGGAACTAAGTTCTCTATTATCAAAGCAATAGTTAATTTCCTTGATGCAATTTTACCTTCTGAAATCAATATGCAATCATTCATTGTTACCAATTTTAAAGCAAACAGAACTAATTGTACATCTGAGAAATGAGATTGTATAGTTAACTTTCTTAATTCATTTGTATTGTTGGTTCTCTTTTATTACTCATTTTAATGATTTTCTCTTGTATTTTTATTTCATTTGATACTATTATTTGTTTTTGAAAAGTTGATTAAATTCAGCTGTATCAAAATAAAAAAAATAAAAAAAAATACTGTACTACCTGTATTTCTTATTTTTTTTATTTGTATATTTGGTACAATACACATGAGTAGATTTAAACAAAACCATCAGATCACAGAGAGAGGAAGTGGGTTTTAAGGTGGGATGTAAAGAGAGGAAAAGGTGATATAGAACGTAGAGAAAGAGGAAGGGATATCCAGTTTTTAGGAGAAATCAGAGCAATTGAACGGAAGCAGGATGGCTCACAAGGAGAACGGAAGGGGGATGGCTAAGAGAAAAAGAGATTGGGAGCAGAGCAAATGGCCTGAGAACAGAAAGATTAGAGAAGAGAGACATGGAGGGGCAAGACCATAGAGGCATTAAAAATGATTCAGAGGAAGTTGAAAAGGGCACGGTTTTAAAAGAGAGCCAATTGAAGGCGTGCAGAGCAGAAGTAATAGTCACGCGGGGAAAGAGTGCAGAGTGCTCAGATTGAGGAGCGATGGATTGAGCCAGGGGGGGGAGCAAAGTAAGACGCTGGGAGACCAACAAGGAGAGAAGAGCAATAGAACAGTCTAGAGAATACTAGCGAAGGGATTTAGAAGAAGAAAATGTAAGGACACCCACAGCTTTTTGAATATTTAATAATTGATAGTGGCAGGAGTAAGGGAAAGAGGAAATATGAGCAGAAAAAGAAAGTGAAGAATTAAAAAGGATACCAAGATTACAGGCCGAGGGAGAGATAGAAAGGGGAAAAGAAACTGAGGGATGGGGGAGAGTAGGGCAATGATGTAAGCAGGTAAGAAAAGAACCGCAGATTGTTTGAGGGAATGAGATGGAGGTAGTGAGAGGACATCTATGTCTGGATAGTGAGAAGACAGGGAAGAATGAATAGAATCAGTAAAGGAGGTAAAAGATAAAAACATTTGCGAGTCATCCGCTTAGAGGTGGTAAGAGAAGCCCTGTACTGTGTGTACTCACACTCTCACTCTCCATTTCTGCTGACTCTTTCAATATGCTATAGCATTCCTAGTTCACTGCAGAACACATGGTTGAATCCCTGCAGATACTGCTTAGCCTGTCAATCCTTCTGTAAATAAAAGGGACACCACAGAGTTAGGTTATGATATGATATTTTATTTATATCACGCTCATACACAAGTTTTTAAGAGCATGAAAATAAGAAAGATAATCAAAGTACAGTGAGCCCATTCAGATTGTGGTGATCACTCGAGAAAAATGATTTGCTCATGTTCCTTTACTGCACTTATAAATATCCTATATCCATATATCTTTCATTCACCATAATCCTGCCACGACTCCAATTTCGTCGAATAGTGCTCCCATTTTTTATGTCTGGTTACAGAGAGCGTTTGCTCTCTTCTAGAGCTCATGATGATAATTAGAGGCACCCAAGTGTCTATCAGCTGTTCTGTGATGCAAAACAAATGCATTTTGGTGAAAGCTGTGTTATAGTGGCAGCTACTCAGAAGCAAGTGGAAATGTTGAAGTTGAGGGAGATGCTGTTTTAGTTGCATTTAAAAGCTTGTTTTGTTGCCATGCACATTGATGTGTTTTCCACCTTTGTGCTGAATTACCTTGTGTTTGTTTATGTGCATTCTTAACATGGTTATGATTACTAATTACTTTGGCTCCTAGTGTTCGTGTGGTTAAAGAATGGCGGCTTGTACATTTACTATACCTTTACTATACCCTGAGTCCATCATTGCTCCTATTATAGCAAGCATTGGCATAGATTATAGATCTGGGTTTGCAAAGGGAGAGGGTACATTTTTTGTAAAGCCCCCACAGTTCAAGAAACGACTTGCCCCTCTACATTTCCAAAGCCAAACCTATTTTTTTTAGCCAACTTTGGTTTCTAAAAACCTTGCACAGTTTTGTCATTAATTACATTTTGTGACTTTGCTATGCAGAATGCATTTTTCAAACTGTCATCAAATCCACTTTTTTTCTAGGCGATCTTGCATCCAGACACAAATGAAAAGATCTTCATGCCGTTCCGAATGTCAGGTATGGTTACATCAACATTTCTAGTTTTACATAGCACACTTTATGAACATTGATATTTGTTTAGGTGATTTGTAGTGTGCCATCCATGTCGCCTTGTGGCCACTTCAGGGTGCCTTTCATTAAATGAACATGACTCCTGGAGGGTTAGGGATTGTGTGTATCAGAGTGAGCTGTTTTGCTGGCTTCTGAATCAAATCTGGTTGTCTAGTCGCCTATCCTATGGGAGATTGATAGGCCAGAGAGATTTTCAGATTTTCACCACAGTCGACCTGACAGACCCTGGCTCATACATATGGTGCATTGGTTCTGTGATGGTGTATAACAGAAGAAGAGCTACACATAAAGCACAAAGCTGATTAAATCACAAGGTGGGCAAACCAACTCATTTCGTGCTCAGGCCTTTATCAAGGTTTAAAAAAGCATAGTGCAAGAAGCATTACATTTCCAACAGGGCTAAAACCCCAAGCCCACTTGCATTGATGAGGATATTTTATTATGGGCGAGTACCATTTGCATGGTGCTTGACCTTGCTAGAGAGTATGGAGATATTTGAAACTTTTATTTGACCTTTACTGCAAACAAGCTTTGTTTGTAGTAAATGGTCAATAAAGGTTTCATTGTGCATTGCTGGCTTTTATGAAGTGTGCTTATGGTAGCTTACACCATTTTACAGAGACCATGAGGTGAGTGGATTTCTCTTAGGTAGATTATGTAAACTAAGGATCTCTGCCTACAGGTCTAGTGGGTTTTTTAAGAATTTACAATGCCTGTCTCAGTCAATATATTCCCATGATCCTCTATTCCATAAACAAATGTAGAGAAAGGACTAACCGAGTAGCCCATAGTGTGATGGAACATTTAAAAAAGGAACAAAGACGGTGGAGTTTAGAAGTGTCAAGGAGACAACGATAACCAAAATAAATTATCAATGCTAATTAGTCAATAGAATAAAAAGTATATCTCAAAGTCAGGAGTAGAAAACTTAGTCTACAACTGAACAAGTGATCTATCCCAGTTGCTACATAGTGGGTATGCATCTACAAAACAATGTTTCTCAATGAAGGGAGAATACAATTGGATGAAAGGAGATGATTCTAACCATTTAAAGCAGCCTATCTGCAAATGTGTCCCTCTAGTATATACTAGTATTAATGGGAGGGCAAGAAAATTATTTGGGGGAGAAATGAGGTTGCATGGGGGTACAGCTAGGGGCAGAGAAGTCTGAAACAGGCAGCTGAAATAATGTAGTGGATGGGTGGAATGCAAAGTAGACGTGTGTTCAAAAATGCTTTAAATTCCCAATGAGTGAATCCAGATTCAATTCCAGGGAAGGTCCTCCAAAGCCTATGCTCTCTGTTATCAACACACTGTTGAGTGTTAGATCAATGCCATGGAATGTCATCCGGTGTGGATCGCCTCCATGAACATTTGTTAAATGGGTTGGTACTGGTGAGCATAGAACCTTGCTGCGAATTGGGGTCTGATGTTCTTAAACCCTAGTTTTCAATTGTCACAGGTCTTTTCACAGGCACAGCAAATAATGTAAATTATTAATGTCAAGAAAAACCTAATGAAAGATTTGAGCTTGCATTGCTCTATTGGATTGAGAGCCTTTGCATCTGTATTTTCAGATGTTGCATTTGGTCCTGTTCTAAATCCAAGATGGCGGGCAGAGGGCTAGGTATCCACATATCGTCATTCATACACTATGTGCTAATTGCTTTTCGGTTGTATCATTATCATCATTTGTATAGTGCCCTTCACCACTGTTGTGGTGTATGAGTGTGTACTCAGGGGGGAATGATTCATGTGTGATGGGGCTGAAGTCATCAGAGAACCAGGTTTCTCCAGCATGGGGTCTGGCATGGATTCACATGCTCATGAATATTCCCTGTCGTCAGGCTGAGAATCCTCGGTAAAGAAAAAATCAGTATCAGTGTCGTTTCTGATCTGTCTTTCTTAGTAGTAACCAATCACTGATCTCTGGGTCATACTGCCCCCAGCCAATGACTGCCCTCTCCCTAAGTCCCGCCTCTGGCAGCCATCCTCAGATTTTTACCGCACGCTCAAGTGTTGGGAGTCCTCGTGTTTAGCTCTCGAGTTTTTTACTGAGTTTTCACTTTTTTTTCAGGAGAATTTCTCATTTTTTCGGTTTAATCGAGCCTCAAGCTCCACCATTTCTACTTCCGATAACGGGGACCCGTTTCTGAATTCTTCTACGCCCCTCAAGGGTGAAGTTTCCGTCGAGTTTACACTTCTTGGAGGATTCCAGAAGATCTGCGGCCTACCTCAAGGACATGGCCCAGGACAAAGGGAGCTCGATGCCCGGATCCAAGCTGTTCAGGAACTGCTCTGGATGCGGATTATATAACGTTTTCAAGGAGGACGAGCATTCGCGATGTCTCTACTGCCTCCATGGGGACAAGACGCACGTGGAGGAGAAGGACTGTGCATTCTGCAAGAACCTTTCGGAACGGACCAAACAAGATCGTCGTTCCCGCCTCGCTACCTGGCTGGAGAAGGCCACAGCAAGTGAGAAGGCGAAGAAGAAGTCTGAGCAGGCTTCTAAGTTCTTTGAGGGCGCCCCGGCGACGGGGGCCCAACAGAAGGCCAAGCACCGCAAGTCCACGGGGCTCTGGGAGCGCCGAAAGGTCGGGCTTTTCAGTTGCCAAGCAGGGCGCTACTTCCCCGGCACGTTCGACTACGAGCCAGCGCTCTGGGTCAGGGAAGAGGAAGTCCGAGAACCCGGTTAGGCCGCTGGAGTGGACCCGGTCGATCTCAAAGGAGGAGCGAGGTGCTGACCCTCCCCCAAGGCGAAGGCCCAGGATGCACATAAGGTGGTGAGGGCCTTGATCCACCCGGCTAAGGCCTCTACCGAAGTGGTCTCTGCGACCCTGGCGGAGCCGGCTGAGACTACGCCAATGGAAACGGCCTCTGGGCCCAGAGTATCCCTGCCGCCGCAGAGTGAATCCTTTTTCCAGCTCATCGCTAAGACCCCCGTGAAGCCCCCGGCTGTAAAAGACTCGGAATCAGCCTCTGAGGAGGAACTGGTGGAGACCGAGAGGGGCCTCAAAGAAAGGTCCATAGGCCTCAACGAGAGGTTCATAAACCTCAACGAGAGGTTCGAGAAGGTTCGATCCCAGGGGACGGCCCCTGCTGACGTGATCGAAGATAGCGACGAGGATGACAAACAGGGCCCACTGGAGCGGCCATCCCGCCTGTCGCAGCCATTGCCCGAGCCCCAGGATAGCTCGGTAGCTCGGCGGCCATTTTGTTGGCAATCGAATCCTTATGTACGAAGATAAGGACGAGATTACCACGCACCCCGACGGAGGAGCCAGAACCAGGCCCGTCGGGAAGCCCTCCGAGCAAGCGGAGGAGAGTCCACCCCGCTCCACCCTTCGTGCCTGCGAGACCTGTGGACCCCTCATCCCCCTCGCCGGGAGAGGATACGGCGACGGATACGGAGACGGGGACGGACGATGACGGCGGCGATGACACAGCAGACATCCCGTCGTCACCCCCACCCGCGGGCGTCCCCAGCCGACGAGGTTGGCTCTTTCCACGCCATGATAACCAGGGCATCCGAGCTCCTCCAGCTCTGCCCTGAAGAACAGAAAAAGGAGGGGTTTCTGTACCAACGACGAGAGGCTAAGAGGAAGACGGTCCTCGCGGTGCCTTTACTCGACGACATCTGGGACGAGGGGCTTGCTGTCCTCAAGAACCCTGCCACGACACCCGCCAAGAGGGACAGGTACGAGAAGAAGTACCGAGTCCCCGATGCCGCCCCCTTGTGCCTCAGGGCCTAGCCCACGCCAGACTCGGTCATCTAGGCAGCGGCTAAGAAGAAGGCATCGGGCGCGGCGGCTTCAACTTCCACTTCCCCGCCGGACAGCGAGGGTAAGAAGTTGGACTCTATGGGACGACGAGTCATCTTGTCGGCGGCGACGACGATTAAGGCGGCCAATGCTTTTGCAATTGTGGCCCGCTACGACAGGGAGCTCTGGTTCAAGATAGCTCATCTGCTAGATTTCCTGCCTGATGGCAAAAGGGCAGAGTCCCTAGAAATTCTACAGGAGGGAGAGGTGGCGTCGGATCACGCCATTACGGTGGCAACGGACATTGCCGATACCGGATTTCGCCAACTGGGCAACGGAGTTTGCCTCCGACGACGAGGATGGCTCAAGACGACAGACTTTCGCCAGGACGTCCAGACCAGAGTGTTGGACATGCCGTTCGACGGCAACAACCTCTTTGGTAAGGCAGTGGATGAGTTTCTACAGGCCATCAAGACCAACTCGGAGACGGCCCGGGCCCTTGGGGTGCTTCAGCAGTGACGGCACTTTCGGAGCTCTGGAAGCAGACAGGGTGCCTCCAAAGGATCCAGCAGTGGCTCATCCACCTACCGCCAGGCGGCCCGCTCCTCTTCCCAGGAGGCCTACAGAGGTCGCGGCAAGCAAGGGGGTTCCCGCCGTCGTCGCCAAGAAGGCCAAGGCGGCAAGGCCGCTTCCAAGCAAGACTGACCCGGCCGGGGGGTTGCACCCCCACCGAAGCACCCCATTGGGAGGCTGACTGACGAAGTTCGTCAGGGTGTGGGAGTCCATCTCCACCGATCGTTGGGTGTTGAACACCCTGGCCAACGGGCACTCGCTGGAATTCCTAAAGAAGTGCCCTCACATTCCTCCCGTGGCCAGGAAGGAGATTCACGTCCCTCAACTGATGTTGGAGGTAAAGGGGATGTTCAAGAAAGGTGCCATCGAGCTCGCACCCAGGAGGCTCTGGGGCTCCGGAGTACACTCAAGGTACTTCTTCGTCAGAAAGAAGACAGGCGGTTGGCGCCCCATCCTAGACCTGCGTCGGTTAAACAAATACATCAAGGCGCAGAAATTCTGGATGGTCACCCTCCAGCACATACTGGGACAGCTGGAGGAAGGCGACTTCCTATCGTCGCTGGACCTGGAGGATGCTTACTTCCACATCCCCATTCGAAAAAGGCACAGGAAGTTCCTCAGGTTCGTGGTTCAAGGACGCCACTACCAATTCAGAGCCCTACTGTTCTGATTAAAGCCGTCACCCAGGGTTTTCACCAAGTGCCTGGCACCAGTGGCGGCGCGGCTGCGCCTGCAGGGGATCCACGTCTACCCCTACCTGGACGACTGACTAATCAGGGCAAGGTCAAGGGAACTCGCCGTCGATCATACGGTGAGGACCGTCCGGTTGCTCACAGAGCCGGGGTTCTCTATCAACTACCCCAAATCCCACCTGGTTCCGTCGCAAGTAGCACTGTTTTTGGGGGCGAAGCTCGATACAGTGGAGCAATTGGCCTCCCCTTCAGAGGAGAGGACCAAAATCATCCAGGGCAAGGTACGGCGACTGTTAGCCACGGACGTGGCCAGGGTGAGGTCCATCAAGTCCCTTCTCGGGTTGATGTCCTCATGCATCTACCTTGTACCCCTTTGCAGACTTCGGATGCGTCCGCTACAGGAGTTCCTCGATGCCCGCTGGTTTCAGGCGGGGGGCTGCTTCGAGGACAGGATCCCCCTCGACGAGGAGTTCCGTCGGGCGATCCTGTGGTGGGGCACCCGGGCTCACCTCACGACGGGGACGGACTTTCAAACCCCGGCGTTTCAGGAGACGGTGACTACGGACGCCTCTCTGGAGGGTTGGGGGCCCACACCGGAGATCTCCAAGCAAGAGGCCTTTGGTTCCCGAAGGAGAGGTCTCTTCACATCAACATCTTGGAGCTCCGTGCAGTGTTCTGGGCACTCAAGTCGTTCCTCCCATCCCTCAAGGACAAAGTGGTGAGAATCTTCACCGACAACACCACCACGATGTTCTACATACAGAAGCAGGGGGACACCAGATCCCCAGCCCTATCCAAGGAGGCCCAGGATCTGTGGCACTGGGCCGTCGCCCATGGGATGTTTCTGGTTCCCTTCCACCTGGCAGGAATAAAAAACACCATCGCCGACTCACTCAGCAGGGAGCTGCGCTCGTGCCACGAGTGGGAACTGCGGCAGGATCAAGTGGATCGACTCTTCCAACGATGGGGCAAACCCCAGATCGACCTGTTTGCGACGGCGACGAACTCCAAGTGCCAGAGGTTCGCCAGCAGGTTCCCACAGCCGAGGAGCATGGGCGATGCTTTCTCGTTCCCTTGGGACGGCCTGTTTCTATACGCGTTCCCTCCACTGCCGTTGCTGCTCTGTCTCATCAGCCAGCTCAAGAAGTCCAGGTGCAGGATGATCCTCGTCACACCGGCGTGGCCGAGGCAGGTCTGGTTCCCAGACCTTCTGGGCTTGTCAACGTCCCCGCCAGTCAAGCTGCCGGCGGTCGCGGATCTTCTCTCCAGAGAAGGAGGCGTCATTCTACACCACAACCCACAGTCACTGAACTTGCAGGCCTGGCTCCTGCAGCACTAGAGTTTGGAGGGTACGATATCCCGGCTGATTGCAGAGTGGTTCTTGCAAAGGCCAGGGTGTCCTCAACTCTCAAGTGTTACGGTCATAAATGGAAGAGGTTTTCTGTCTGGTGCCGTGCACAGAAGATTAACCCTCTGCAGATTACGGCCCCTCAAGTGCTGCCGTACTTACTGTCGTTGGCCAAAGCTGGACTGGCTCACGCCTCCATAAAAATACATCTGGCTGCCATCTCCCGATATACCAGGACTACGGGACGGGCGTCCTTGTGGTCTCATCGCCTGGTAAAGGAATTTATGAAGGGACTATTCCGATCATTCCCGCCGGTGAAGGCCCCTGCCCCGGTGTGGGAACTTAAATGTGGTGCTGACCAGGCTCATGGAGGCCCCATTCGAGCCTATGCATTCGGCGCCTTTGAAGTTCCTGTCATGGAAGACAGCGTTCCTCGTGGCCATCACCTCTGCACGCCGAGTGGGAGAGATTCAGGCCCTATCTTGCAAGCCTCCATACTTGACTTTTCATGACACAAGGGTAGTGCTTAGGACGCACCCCTCTTTCATACCCAAGGTGCCGTCGGATTTCCACCTCAACGAGCCCTTGGTGCTACCAGTTTTCTTCCCGTCGCCTTCGACGCCGGCCGAGAGGACTTTGCACTCGCTGGATGTAGCTAGAGCGCTGAAGTTCTACGTGGACCGCACGAAGAGTTTTTGGAAGACGTCACAGCTATTCGTGAACTTTGGGTCTGTGAATCAAAGGAAGGCTCTCTCGAAGACTTCCATTTCCAGATGGCTCTCCGGCTGCATCATGCATTGTCACCAGTTGGCAAACCGACCGCTGCCTGGCCGTCCGAGAGCCCATTCGACCAGAGCGATCGCTGCTACCACGGCATTCCTGTCTGGTGGGCCCCTGCTGGACATCTGCAGGGATGCTACGTGGAGGTCGACGCACACCTTCACAAGATTCTACTGCGTCGATCGGGACTCCAGGGAGGAGACCAGGGCCGGCCAAGCAGTACTGCGCAATCTGTTCGCTTAAGTTGAGCTTGGTGAGGAGGTAAGAGATGCTTAATGTGGAGTTGTTGTATTGCTTAATGTTGATCCTGTTGCCACCTCCCGTGGTTGTGCATGTGTATACTGCTATGTATTCTTTTATTCATGAGCATATGAATCCATGCCAGACCCCATGCTGGAGAAGGAACAAGTTACTTACCTGTAACTGTTGTTCTCCAGCATGGGTCTGGCATGGATTCACATGCAAACCCTCCCACCTACCCCTCTGCGGCTCTTCACTTGGTCATACTGCCACTTGGCGTGCTACCATATCCGAGGATGGCTGCCAGAGGCGGGGCTTAGGGAGAGGGCAGTCATTGGCTGGGGGCAGTATGACCCAGTGATCAGTGATTGGTTACTACTAAGAAAGACAGATCAGAAACGAAACTGATACTGATTCTTTCTTTACCGAGGATTCCCAGCCTGACGATGGGGAATATTCATGAGCATGTGAATCCATGCCAGACACCATGCTGGGGAACAACAGTTACAGGTAAGTAACTTGTTCGTTCTGTAATGAACAGGATGTGGAGGCCTCATGGGGCGTGGGGTACATAGGTGGGAGGGTGGGGCACAGGGGGGCTGTTGTTTCTGTGAACATTACGGTAGGGTGGGAAGAAGGAGTGGAGGGAGAGAGGGGTTGTTTGTTAGTTGGAGGCCGGTTGTTTCCATTGTTAGGATTGCGGGTGGAGACTCTGATTGTTCTTATGGTCTGTGAAAAGAGTGTTTGTGATGTGTGGGACTTTGGGGGAATGTTCAGTATGGTGAGGGGGCAAGGGAGAGAGTGTGAGGGAGTTGCATGTGTTGCCAGGGTGTAGGTGTGCTGATGAGGCCGTAGGGTGGTGATTGGGGTCCAGGAGAGTGGAGTTGGAGTGAGAGGGCTGGAGTTTAGATTACCCTGGTAGTGTTGAGTCAGTTGGGCGGTGTTCGTGTTGGCAGTGTTGGTGGATTTGCTGAAGCAGGACTTCACTGTATTGAGGGAGATGAAATCGTGTTGGTGAGGGCTGCGGGTAAGGACGGGGCAGATAGGGTGAGGCGTGGATCGATGTGATGGCATGGGTGTTGCGGATTCTGTGTTTGAGGGGATTCTTGGGTGCCTGTGGTATGTGTGAGAGGGTCTCCGGATCTTCTGAGGAGGGCGTGTTGGCAATATGCAAGGGCAACACTTAGGGAGGGGAAGGCAGAGTTAGAGGGGGGTCTGGAGGGCAATGGGTAAAGAAGAGTAGTGTGGTGCGGGGTTAAGAATGGGGTGCTGTTGGAGCGGAGTGGTGTGGGAAGCATTTCCCCAGAGGGCAGTGACAGGGAGGTTGAGAATGGGGGGCAGTTGGAGGGGAGGGGATTGGTGTGGTGGGGAAAGTTGCCGCGGAGGGCAGGGTGTTTGATGAGAGCCGGAGGTCATTGATGGGCAGGGAGGTCGGCCGGTCTCCTGCTGCGCCAGAGTGCCCCTCTGGTTTGGGAGTTGGTTTGGCATGATATAAAGGAACTGCTGCGTCTGTTCAACTAAAAATAATAGCAGTGGCTAACTTGATTGTCTGTTGGATTTGAAAAACAGTGGCTAATTTAAAGGTCCAATCGAAATTAGGTACAGCGACTAACTGAAAAGTTAGCAACTAAGATTGAGACAGTGGTTAAATGCAAGAGTCTTGCTGAATCAGAAATAAACAGTGGCCAACTCAGATAAGAAGCTAAACATTCTGAAACTTAGTCTATAGTCTAGTGTACAGTAAGAATGACCAATCGAATGTGTGGATTTGTAGTACTGTGTTCAATAATCAGCTAAATGCAGAAACAGCGCTATACTTGAATAGTGAGCTAAATGCAATAGAGCGCTGTACTCAAATATTCAGCTAAATGCAATACAGGATATACTCTGATATTCAGCTAAATGCAAAACAGGGCTATGCTCAAATATTCAACTAAATGCAATACAGGGCTAGACTTTAATACTCAGCTAAATACAATACAGGGTTAAACTTCAATATTCAGCTAGATGCAATACAGGGCTATACTTGTATAATCAGCTGGGAGAGGAATAATGGTTATATAACAAACATTAGCTCAATGCGAAATAGGGGTATTCTCAACACAATGAAGCTTTATAATGCAGAAGCTGCACACTGGGATGATGGGCTAAATTGAGCGGTTAGATGGTAGATGAGCCGAGAGGAAAGTAGGGCTTACTCGGTTTACAAATGGGTCCAACTCAGAGGTAAAGTTTAAGTGAGGTTGGTTCAGCAGAGGTTGTTACTGCATTAAACAAGGTGGGAGACAGACCTAGTGGCTGTGCTCGGAAATGCAGAGGAGTACAGTAAGAAGCTTATCTTCAGAGGGCACCTGACTACTACAAGTCGGTCGAGAGGCTAAATGCAGAACTCAAACTACAAAGTTGGTTATGAAGGTCAATGAGCGACACTTACCTTAATGTTGTAGTTCACAGCTTTTAATGCCTGGTTAGGTCTCACATGAGTGAAAAGGGCAACCGGGATGGTATCCTCTGTGTATGAATCTGTTTGTCATGTTTTCCACCTGAACATTATACTCCATCTCCACCTTCCAATTGGGTGCAGCCATTAGAAATTCCCTATTAGGCATATTTCTAATGGGAGATTGGTTGTGTGCATTTAATTGTAGCATAGAGTTGGTTGTAGATCTTTTAAAGATGCTGCTCTGTAGTTTGTCATCACAGATGACGAACTGGAATGTGATCTTCACCTTGCTGGTATGGGACTTGCTTAGGATAGATACTGGTTGTCATGAAGGTGGATTATATAAGAGTTCAGAGCGGAGTCCGTCTATTTCCATGATTGATATTGGAATCTCATGTAACAAACCTATCCAGGGGAATATGATGTTCCCAATTGCTTCTATGCGTGGTGCTTTCAAAGTTACCCATGAAGGGACTGGCAACTGGAGGAGCAAATTTCGCTCCTATTGTGGTTGGAGATTTTCAAAACATAAAGCCGCCCATTCAGTTCTAATGGATGAGCGTAGAGATTTCACATCCAGGGTAACAAATGATACTTGGCTGCCGAATAATATGCACCATACTATTACGATATCCAAAGTATCCCAAATGTAGGCCGGCAATGCTGTGATATAGGAATGCATAAAGGAGTAAAACATACTTACGGTTTCCCTGAAAGAGATCATGTGCCCAAGATGATACAAGGTGGGAAATATCTATTTTTATGAATTTTGAACAGTAAGTACTTCACCGGATGGTGGGTTTGGTTCATGCAAGGTAGCAGTGCTCTTCTTGCGTAATATAGCCCTTCTCTATCCAGACCTGCAGCCATCCATGCTGGTGATAGTGGAGGCCAGTCGATTTGATAGAAGATGCTTGATCATGAAGCTTTGTGTGGCATCAATGCAGTCTTCCACATTCATAATGGCCTCATTGCCTCATTTGTGCAATGTCCTGCTCTTTATATTGGTGCTTCTCTGGCTTTGGCTGATAAGTTGGTTTTTGAAATAGGAGGGTGTTTGGCCAGCTGGCCCTAGAGATATGTACATTTCTGATGCCAAGATCTTGTAGATGGGTGTGGAGATAGATTTGGATTTAAATTTACTACCAGGATTGTGTTTGGCATCAATCCCTAAATATGCCAGACAGGAAGCACTGTTCAAGGTGTCATCTGGCATGCTGGTGTTTGGATGGCTGTCTTACAAATTAACAGACTTCAGGTATTTTTCCTTGAACGTGGTCAGTTGTGTCCAAAGTAGCAGGCACTGTGCCACGGGAGTGTTGCTCTTTCTCCGTTTCAGTTGAACATGGCTTGGAAAATGTTGCAATTATGCATGGCCAGATTGGGACTTGCATGTCCATGCGGTCCGAGTGCCATTGTACTTTAGAGTAGAATGTTCAAGTATATTAACCATTAAGCAACCAAGTCAAACATGAAGAAAGGTTTCTAGTCTCTAGTCCTTAGACCTTGTAGCCGTTAGCTCCTATGGAGGAGGAGACACACCCTTGCAAAAGAAAATGATCACTTTGGGTCTACCTTGCCTGGATGTTTTTTTCCTAAACTTGTATTTTTCAAATCTCCTTGAGAAGATCACCATCTTATCAACAATCATATATAATGAGTTGGAATGGGCAGGCTAGAAGGGGAAATTGATGTTGAAATATTTAGTATCTTTGGAATTTATCAGGTATATTCCATGGGCGCAGGCAAGACAGACCACCATAGAATATTGATACCTTTTTAGATTTGAACTCCACAAAATCACATGCTGTCCTCACACACTGCACACAATACAGGCAACAATGAATATCTACACCAATGAGAAGTGAGATTCACTTGAGTCTGTAAGATGTGCATGTCTGTGGCGTTGATACACATGGACGAATGTTTAAGTAGTAAGAGTATTGGAAGTCAAGGAGAAAAGCTATCTTTTCTATGCCTACAATCTCCTGCTACTCCTACCCTTTAAAGGCTGGAGGATGCATATTGGTTTTCCTCACTGGTACGTGACCCTCACCCTCCTTGTACTGTAACTAGTTAAGTTACATTTTGAGCTATCTTTAAAGTGCATATTTAGCTGCAATGAATAACTCTCTTTAGTGCCCTGTGGGACCAGTGTCTGATTTAACTGGAAAACAAAAATAACAGCAGGGCACTGCATTTGGCCTGTCATATGCCAATACCTCATCAGGTACTGTGCATTTTGGTACTTTCAATTCTGTATTTACAATGGAAAAAAGGAAAACTACAAGTACCAGATCAAACCTAATCTGAATAAGCAATTACCGCAGGACAAAGGATAACTTGGGAGAACAGCTAACCATCACCTTGCTTCACTATAATTTTTAACTGCAACATGCCAGCATTTAGTTTTTTTAAATTGTATTCTTTTTTAATCTTTCTGTTTTCATGGGAAATTGTTTTTATCATTCTAATTCCGTGTTTATTGAATGTATAATCTGTTTTCTGAATTGTGTTGTTTTATGGAAAACATTTTCCGCAATAAACTGATTTGTTGTTGTTGTTGCTAATCCAGCAAATCACAACAAAACAGAAAATAAACACTGCACAGCTTCTGAAAGATAAAGTACTTCTTATAATGGTTGAGTTCCTTTCATTGCCAAAACTCTGCATTCAAAGTACACATTTAGCATTCGCCTATTCACAGATGTGCACCATGGGACAGTTGGCTATTCTCAAGCACTTTTTTGTTTTCATTGTTTCTGTATTGATTTGCTTTTCCTGAGCTGAGTGACTGATTGATTGATTGAAACAATCTGCTAGGATAGCATTTAGGCCCTCATTCACCTGTTTGGATCCAGGTGAGATTAAAAACAGCTCTTTATGCTTAAAATAACAATAAACAGAAATTACTTAATATTTTATAATAGTTACATGACCATGATGTCTTGTAGTTCAATTTTTAATTGCTTTGTTAGTTAAAATGTTTGCCTCTTATAATCCAAACATTTATTTTTAGTTTCAACCGTAGTAAGCCATCTATCTATATATTTACACGCTTAGCTATGTTTCCGTACCCAGCTGATGCAATTTATCAGTGTTAGGTTGCCCTCTGATGTCCAAATAGCAAAGTGCACCTCTGTGTGCCCTTCCACTTCAACAGCTATCATTTTAATAAACAGAATGAGTATGGGTCTACGCGGTCACCTTCACCTTCCACTATCGCAAACATTCAGAATAATTTCAAGTTACTTCTTTCCAACCCGTCTTCTCTTCACACAGGGCACGGCGGTACCAGTGTCAACTAATAGTTAATTACTGGCTCAACCTTTCTGTCTCTAAAGAGTGAAACGCTGTAGGACGAATACCTCCTCACAAGCTAAAACTGAAAGTAGGTGCTGTAATTATGCTACTACGCAATCGTATGCCATTACGGGGACTCTGCAATGGGGCAAGGTTTACAATTAAGCATCTACAAAGAGATCATAGAGGCCTGTATATTTGATGGATTAATCATAGATACTGTTCTCATACCGCACGTAACTCTCATTCTATCTGATACAAATATGCCTTTCAAATTCAAAAGAACACAGTTTCCTATATGTCTAGCCTTTTCAATGACCATTAATAAGTCACAGGGACCTACGCCCGCTTCCTGGAAGCGATCAGTGGTAATTCCGATTTTTAAGAAGGGGGCCAGAAGTGACCCTATGAATTATCGACCGATATTGACCGCTAAGATATGCTACAATGGCGTATGTTACGACGGGAACAGCTAGTGTTATTTAAAATCACTGTAAAGTTGTAGCTAATAAAATTATTCCTACGATCTTTCCGAGGTTGCAGAAATGAGCTTAGAAATTCATGTGAATAGGTATTTGCTTTCAAGTAGAATCTCACAGAGCCATCTCTCTTGGTTCATGTTCTCAAGCTGTGAAAAAGTAGGTGTGAGTTGCTTATCTGAGACTGTTTTGGTAACTAGACGTTTATAGATTTACCTTTACTAGTATCAATGTAATGCTTTGAGTTCCAGAATACAGTATCATGTGAGCTAGACAGCAAAGAATGGCTGATATATACCTCGCACAGGACAATTATTGCATTCTACTATGGATCCTACGCTGAGCTCAGAGATAATAATAATAATAATAATAATAATAATAATAATCTTATTGTGCTGCCCTGTGGTAAGTGTGATTAGCTCCTTCACTCCTCCTTTTCTGCATTATGTAATCATGCTCTCAAATTTATGAGAGGTGGGAACTGAACTAGAAATATCGAAATCAGAGTTTACAACTAGACCCATGTCAAGTGACCGTAGCCCGCCCCGTCCTGTTTTCACTCTTTGAATTCTGGTAGTTTTAGTTTTGAGTTTGTCCATCATAAATACGGGACTACAAATCCCAAAATGCGAAAACAAAACAGTACTGGATGGTTTACAGGAGTAATGTCTGCAAAGTATTACCTTTTGTCCATGGTCATCTACATTAGTAAATATCTTACCTCCTTCATTTTACATTTCTGACAGATACAAAATCAGAGCGACGAGTATATTCATTGATTCTTCCCAGGATAACACAATTAGGTCACGTGGTTACCTTTAAGAATATGTTTGGTCTCCAGGATACACAGTAAACAGCCCAATCACTATAACGCAATTCCTCGAGCATCCTAGTTGTCCCTTGCCAGACCTAGCGTTTCCCTATGGAATCTCTACCTTGAAATCCAGCATTTAAAATGGGATAAACACAAGTACAATTTACAGAATGTAAAGGAAACACAAGGCCAAATAGCTATTAATTCATGCCATGGGTCAACATGAGAGCTACTCTCCTTACATTTCAGAAGGTATAGCTCCGATTGGGTTCCCTCAAAGAAAAAGCTACTACATCTGAAAAAGGACAAAAGCAAAAGCAAAATTTGGTGGCTGCAAGGTTTCGAATAAATCATAACCACAGGCACAGCTCTGGGCAACTCTCCAGACATTGTCTTTCAGCTTGCCACCCCATTACAGATGGGGAAGGACAATATGCAAATCAAGCTTAGTCCCACCCCAATAGGGTCAGTACAACCCAAACTGCTAGGTGATATCTCTTGTGCACAAGACCACAGGCATCACCAGACATGTTTCTGCCTTGAAGGGCTTCATCAGTGAGTAGTAGTTCGGGTCTCTAGGCCCAGCAGGCTTAGGACCCACGTCTGGGCATATCCGTCCCACTCGGGGTGTCAAAAGCAAGACCAAACGTTGATGGCTGGAAGGTTTTTAATAAATTATCACCACAGCACAGCTCTGGGAAACCCTCTAGAGCATCGTGTTTTAGCCTGCCAAGCCATTTTAGAAGGGTAAAGCCCATATGCAAATCAGACTTGGATCCACCCCAATAGCGGCCGGCCAGCCGAAACTGCTAAGTGACATCCCTTCTGCATGAGACCACAAGCATCCCCAGACATGTCTCTGTCTTGTGGGGTGTCATCAGTGAGGAGTAGCTTGGGTATCCAGGCCCATCAGGCACGAGGCCCACATGTGAGCATACACGTCCTATCGTTGGCAAAGACAGCCTGAAAGGAAATACAAGTACATATGATTTGGAAAAGGCTAAGCAAATAGAATGTGAAGAGGATAGATCTGGTGGCAGGAGTGTGAGGAACTATTACAAAGAAAAGTACTACAAAGAGAGGATCACAGAAAGCACAAGATGCAAGAGTTATCTTGAGTAACTGCAAGAGTGGAGAAGAAAGACTATCAAAGGAGATTACGCTGGAGAGTGGGGTGGCGCTCGAGAGCCCGAGCATGATGGTGGCTGGATGACGGAGCTCTGCGGCAGAGGAGCCCTTGTTGCATAACTTATCCCGCCTGATAAACTCCGATCCAAGAAAGAATGCTACTGAAAGCATAAGTCGAGATTGCGGTCATCGACTCCATCAACACCGGCGGTGCCTTCGACGCCAGCCAAACCCTCGACGTCACCATCATTGCCAGCTGCGCCATTGATGCCGAGCGCCCCACTAAATCCTATGGCGCCAATGAAAATAGTGGCAACGACCCCTCCAGCGTCGAATCCATTGCTTGTAAAATCCCTCATACCTGAGAAATCATATGTACCTCTGCCAAGAAAAGACTATTTTAAGTCTCTTCTATTTATGAGGAGAATGAACAATCAGATGACGAGACTCCATTTGGCCTACAATATGTTATCTTAAGGACACTTGTGTAATTGCACGTTTGCCCTGAGAGGCATCTTGGCGCTGAGGAGGCAAGGTAAGCTGCCGCAAAGTAGTTAAAAAAGCAAGGTTTTTTAATTTTCGCTGAAAAGCAAGGTGATCAATAGTGTCATGCGGGGAGAAAGGTAAATTGTTCCAGGCCTTAACGGCAGCAACCGAAAAAGGCACGGCCTCCCTTGAGAGCTAGCTTGAAGCGAGGTACAACGACCCGCTGGGTTGTTTGAAAACGAAGAGTACGAGTAGGTTGGTAGGGCGTAAACTTGTCTTGCAGATAATCTGCTTCCACACCATAAAAGGCCTGTTGTACAATGGGGAAGCCAGTGCAGTTGTCTCAACAAGGGAGTCATATGGGCTCCAAAAGGAGGGTGAATGATGGATCTAGCAGCAGCATTCTGAAGCAGCTGCAGATGTCCAATAAGGTATCCTGGTTGTGCCAGATATAGTGAGTTACAGTAGTCCAGCACACTTAGAACTAGTGCTCCCACCACCAGTGCCTGACTAGCTACAGGAATAAATGGCAGGACCTTCCGGAGAACACAGAGTTTAAAATGACCAGATTTACATACTGCGTTAACCTGCTCATCCATAGTCAGGGTGACAGAGAATCGCACTCCAAGATTCCTGACTGATAGGACAGGTATGGGGAGAGGACCCAGTGACGAAGGCCAGAAATTAGATGTCCAGTACAGCTGAGGAGTGGCGGTCCCTACAACCAGGACCTCAGATTTACTGCCATTCAGCTTGAAACAGTTCAGTGTCATCCATGTCCCAATATCCATCAAGAATTTTGTTCAGCCTACTGGCTGTTTCAGATTTAGTCAGGTCCAAACAGACCACAATCTGGGTATCATCAGCATAAGAATAAAAACAAAACCCATGCGATTGAATAAGGAACAAAAGATATATTATGCAGACATTGAATTAGATCGGAGACAGTGCTGAGCCCTGAGGGAATCCACAACAAAGAGGAGCAGGCGCTGAACAGAAAGGCAGCGGGAGAGAGACTGACTGTGAACGATCAGTCAGAAAAGCTCTGAACCATTCAAGAACTTGGCCAGAGATACCGGCTTCCACAAGTTTTGCAATAAGAAGAGAATGATCGACGGTGTCGAAAGCAGCTAATAGATCTAATAGCCGGACAGCTCCGACACCGCCCTGGTCGACCAGGCGAAGAAGGTCATCCATTACTGAATTTAGAACAGATTCAGTGCCTCTGCCAGGCCGAAAACCAGACTGAAATGGATCCAGAAACTGGGAGGATTCCAGGAACGTAGACAACAAAGGAGAAAACAGTGCTTCCGTAACCTTCATTAAAAAGGGAAGAAGTGAGATGGGGCGGTGGTTGGCTATCACTTTGGGATCCAAGGAAGGCTTTTTAAGCAAAGGGATCACCAAGGCATGTTTAAGTGAACCTGGAATTATTCCTGTGGAGAAGGAGATATTAACCGCTGAGGTTAAGTAATTAATCAAATCGGCGGATGTCTCCTGCAGAAGAGCGAGTGGCATGGCATCTATAGGTGACGCGGATTTAAGTTTTTGAATAGTGGAGAGAAATTCTGCATTGGAAAAAAAGGGGAAGGATGACCAGGACCCTCCAGTGGGGGCGGGGGGTTTGCAGATGCCGGGACGGCATTCACTGCTGCGGCCTCAATTGCAATGCTGTCCTGAATGGTGTTAATTTTAGAAAGAAAGAATGTAGAGATGGAGTCACAAAGCTCTTGGGAGGGCGGGGTTGCATCCTGTCCTATTTTAGGCGTGGAGAGGGATTGCACTAAATTAAATGAAGCCTTTGGTTTATTAATGGCCCCCTCCACAGTCTGCGCAAAGTAAGCTTTTGTTTGCATGTATCACTTCTGAATGGTAGGCAGCAAGAGTGCTCCGATAAAGGTTTTTAGAGTTGGTGGAGTAGCTCAAACGCCACGTTCTCTCAGTCTGCCTAAAACAAAGTTTCTATCCTGGAGTTTTTGGGAAAACCAGGGTTTCGGAGGGCGACTGCGTTGTTTGCATAATTTATAAGGTGCCAATGCATCAGCCGTCATGATGAAGGCATCTTGTAATGTGTTAAGGTAGCAGCTTTACACAGAGTTACAATGCGATTGTAACAGATTAATCAGTTTGGGCTTAGGAACACCTTTCCAATTGTGTCTTAGAATAGAAGGTTTCAATGTAACAGGGAGAGGGCCTTCAAGAGGAATGGAAAAGGGGACCAGAGAATGATCTGACCATATAAGAGGGATAGGGGTATCAATATCCGCAAAGGAAGGAGGGGTAAAGATAAAATCTAGAGTGCTGCCACCTCTATGAGTAGGAGCGAGAACTCCTTGACAAAGGCCTAGGTCAGCCATCAATGTGGTGAAATTAGCCACCACTTTGATAGTGCGGAATTGATTGGCAAATTAAAATCATCCAGAGTAATCAAATCAGGGTATTTCCCTTGCAATTCAATATTGTCTTGCTAAAAAGAGTGCAATGAATTGGGAAACACCGGAAACCAATCCGGCTGTAAATAAAAACTTGACAAAGAAGTACCGCCCTGCCAGTAGTGACCCAGACTATCTGTCGAAACACCCCACTCCAGAGAGTCTGGTGCTGCAGGCAGCTACTGCAACATCTAAGCAAGTGGCTTACTCTACCATCCCTCCAGATAGGGATGACAAAAGAGTAGATGAATGGGCAAGGAAGGTATTTTCTGCGGGCAGTATGGCACTCAAATCTGCCAACTCCAAATGTTCCCTTGCAAAATTTACGTTCACTCTATGGGACTGCATTTCCAGGGCGGCAGAGCACATTCCCGAAGGGGATGAAAGAGTCGGGTTCTTAGCCATAGTTAGAGACGGCAAAGAAGCCATGTGTGAGTCTCTTCAGTCGGGTCTGGATTCTTTTGACAGCATCAGCAGAGCACTGGTTACTAGCACCGTTATGCGCAGGTTTGCATGGTTGCGGAAGTCGGGTTTTACACCGGATGTGCAATCCAGACTTCTCAACATGCCCTTTGACGGGTCTCACCTTTTTGGCAACAAGGCTGATGAGCGTCTTGAGAAGTAGCTGACCTTGAAGGCGGCAGCCAAATCTTTAGGCGCCGCTATTAGGCAACCTCAGCCTTTTCGACCTAGTGGACAACCTTGGAGGGTTAGATCCTTTCGCTACTATTCCTCAGTTGGAAGGGCGAGAGGAATGGCTGGTCAAAGGGGCCAAAGAAGATTTCCTTGTGGTGGACGAGGAAGAGGTGCAAACCCAGCTCAAGCAGGGGCATCTTTACCATCTGCCACTGCATCAGCTGCCTCAAAACCTCTTTGCGGTCTTAAGTGACAGTTCACCAGTGGGAGGCAGACTGTATCAGCATCTAGAAGAATGGCAAGACATTACTTTGGATGCTTGGGCTTTGGAAACTGTAGCCCACAGTTACAAACAATCCACCGGTGAACCACTCTTTGAGGATTCCAGATTCGTTCCTTGTGCAGGTGATGTAAACCCTGCTAGAGAAAGGCGCTATAGAACCGGTGCCTGTAGCAGAGAGGAACAAGACTTGGTAGTCCCCTTATTTCCTGATACCCAAAAAGGACGGAGGACTGAGACCCATCTTGGACTTGAGATACTTGAACAAGTTCCTTAGGAAGTTCAAGATGGTCAAACTTTCTCAGATCCTTCAGGCCCTCCAACTCCATGATTGGATAGTGTCATTGGACCTTAAGGAAACTAATTTTTATTTGTCAATCCATCTCAAGCACAGAAAATACCTGTGGTTCACAGTTGGTGGTTCTCATTATCAGTTTTGAGTTCTGCCATTTGTGCTGACGGCCGCCCGATGGTTTTCACCAAACTGATAGCGGTAGGGGCAGCGAGTTTCAGGAGAAGGGGGATTCACGTATCCCCCTACCTGGACGATTGGCTGATCAGGACCACGGCTTCCCAAAGAAGTCATGGATCATCTCAACGTTACTTGCCACTCCCTTCAAGTCTCATATGACACCTTCTCAGCAACTCCAATTCAACTGAGCTGTTCTGGATACATCCTTGGGAAAGAGCTTGCCAGCCGAGGTGAGGGCTCAAGACATTCTAAAGATGGTCACCAAATTTCAAAGTGCCCAGTGTCTCCCGGCCTTTGATTTTTGGAGGTTGCTCGGCCTCATGGCATCCTGCATTTTTCTGGTGGCAGAGGCCCGCCTGAGAATGAGATCTCTTCAATGGGCTCTCAGAACTTCATGGTCCCAGTTCTGAGGAAAGATGTCAGACCTAATTCAGGTTCCAAGCAGGGTTGCACAGGATGTTCTGTGGTGGGCCTGGGAGGACAACATTCTGAAGGGAGAACTTTTTTGGCAACCATGGCCGGAGATAACAGTAGTAAAGGACATCTCACTCACAGGGTGGGGAGCACACACCAATGCTCTGACAGTCAGCGGCCGTTGGTCTCCATCAGAGTCCAAACTACATATCAATCTTTTGGAGATGAGGACAATCAGACTAGCGCTGAAGGCCTTTCTGTCCTCTGTACTGGGAAAGAATGTCCTGATAATGATGGACCACACAGTGGCCACGTACTACCTCAACAGGAGAGGAGGTGTAGGGGCACTACCACTGTGCACAGAGGCAATGCAGCTCTGGTCCTGGGCAATTCAAGAAGGAATCTACCTATCAGCAGTTACCCTAGCCGTAGCCGAAGAGGAGAACACAGCGGCCGACGCTCTCTGGGCAGTCAGAGCACATCCTCCCATGAGTGGGAACTAGCTCAGGAATTCCTTCAAGAGATCTTCACCCTTCAAGTGGATCCCTTCTTCACCGGTGTCAACTGGAAGTGCGAACTGTACTGCTCCTGGTAATTTCCCCCAAGAGGAGCTCTGGGAGATGCGTTTGTGGTGGACTGGGAATTTCCACTCCTGTATGCGTTTCTTCCAGTCCCAGTCATTCTTCACGTGATCAGGAGGCTGAGAAAGTTCAGGAAACACATGATCCTAATTGCCCCAGATTAGGCCAGGAGGACGTGGTACCCGGACCTTCTGGGCATGTCCATCTATCCTCCAATACGTCTTACACAAAGAGAGGACCTTCTCTTGTAAGAGGAGGGTCGGGTTCTCCATCCAGAGGCCAAAACATGCAGCTTTCACGCTTGGTTTCTGAAAGGCTGAGATACAAGTATTGAGACCTCCTGGATGACACAATAGAGAGCATGCTTTCGGCAGAAGGCCAGCAACAAAGTCTTTGTACCGTTGCTGTTGGAATAAATTCTGCAACTGGTGTAGATAGAAGAATGTAGATCCGTTTCTATGTAAAACACTGGACGTTTTATCCTGTCTGCTCTCTTTAGCCAATCTGGGGCTCCAGATTGGTACTATTAAAGGCTATTTGGCGGTGCTGTCTTCGTCAGAGGAATGTTCATACTTCAAAATTCCACTTGTGACACATTTTCTAAAGGGGCTCACCAATATGTCCCCCCCTTCTTTGTTCCAGGTTCCAGTTTGGGAACGTCGGGGTGATTTCCCGTGGGTCGGCAGAGCCGTCCGCAGACCTCCGGGACTGGAGAGACCCCAACTCCTCCCGCGTCCCAAAAGGAGTATGACACACGCACAAGAGCAAAGTAATTACTGCTGTTTCTTATAGTAACGACATGGATTGTTCTCGCCCCATATGCATCCGGGGAGACGCTCTCATCATCAGTGGGGCTCGCAGGCCCTTTTTACCGTAGTATGACGCGCTACTCGCGTCACCTGGGAAAAATCATCAAAAAACCTAACGCCACTTCGGGTTGGCTCCCCGAGTGGTAGGGTTAGTATAGGAGCATATAGAAAGGAATATTAGTGGATGAGGACGGATCAGGTGGCACACTTGGGCTGTCCCTAACATTTGCTACAACAAATTGGTTACAAGGGGACACTTGGTGATTGGCTAGCTGAAATGGCGTCAGTGAGGTGCCCCTCGTATTCTGATTGGTTCTCTCGTGAGCCCCCAAGCATTGGACCATCACCGATCCCAGCCCGCGATGTACCTGGTACTGGCAACAATGTGCAACTATGTGTTAGTGCTGGACAATGGACAGGTCTTGCTAGTGGCTGATGATCACGCCTTTCCCATCGGTGTAGGTGTACAACTCATCACTTCGTTGTTGCAACCTGTGTCTCAGACGTGGGACCCCGGCGATTCTGTCTCATGGGCTTGGCATTTTGTCAGTTCGGCTTGGTCACGTGTGGAGAGACTGTAGCTGGAGCAGAATTATGAGCATTTAGTTTGTATTTTGGCTCTGAGGGGCGCTTGGCAGCGGCAGGTGTAAACTTGGCTCTGAGAGTGTGGCATGTGGGTTGCAACATTGCGGCCTTGGCTGTGGCTCTCGCTGGGGCTCGTTCTGTGTAGTCAGCGCTTTGCCTTTTCGTCTTGGGATGATTTTCGTCTGAGAGGCTCCTGACTGGGGACTCTTGCTTGCAGCCTACTCGGGCCTAGTTCTGGGTGGCGATGTATAATCCATAATACAGAGTCACGAGGTGATAGAGTGTCACAAGCAGCAGTAGATATATAAGATGGCGTCCCTATAGGGATAGGTAGCGAAAATGCATCTGCAATCATGTATACACGAGCTCTTCAGGCATCTTGCGTTTCTGCGGTGCCATAGGAGGCCTATGTGTAAACAAAAAAAAATCGATGCATGTCCGTGGGTGTGTCAGTCCGCTACATCATAGCACTGAGTATGTTCTTAATGTAGGTTGGTGCATGAGTAACCAGTGTGCATGGTGGCACATGTGTTCTTGTATGTTGGCTATGTCGTCATGGCATCTCGTACGATGATGGGTTTTGTGGTTATTGTTTAGTCAAGCTGGTCCATATCGCAGGCGTCAGCTTGACCGGGGCGTGGTATTGGGCATGGTCCTCGTGTGTGCGGGCCGCGGACACATGATACCTTGTCATCAGGTAAAGAAGTGAATGGGTCGAACTCCTCTCACGGGGGGTGCTTGGGCCGCGATCCTCTAGGCCAGGGTCTGGATGAGAATGGGGGCAAGGTGCTTTCCCATTTTCCCACTTCAGTCCCCCCTCTGGTCGACTTGTCGACCACAAAATGATCCGCTCTCTTTTCTCTGCGTACTCTCCAAACCTTTGTTATTCCAGCTAGGTGTCCGTTCTGGTTCACATGATCTTCAAACGACCAGTACATATACACGTATCAACCACCGGGTTTGCAGTAAACCCATTTACCAACATCATTCTTCAGGTTCCTTGGGTTCTCCACCTTTACTGATGGCGGGTGCAAATCTGCTTCTAATATTTGCTTGCGCAACCTCTCTCTTTCCATAATTATTATATCTATGTTTTTGTTGTCTTCTGCTGGTATCAGGGAGTACATGCCGATCATTTCCATCATTTCATCAGTTGTGCGTGCTGTCCCTGCTTTCCGCAACCTCAGTCCTAGCAGGGCGGCCATTCCCAATATTATGCATCCAGCTATTATCTTAAGACCATCTGACAGCTACGATGGCATCCATGACCATAAATATGTGAACCAGCTACCATCTCTCTTCACTCCCTTTGCTTCCTCTTCCATCTTGGCAAGTTGTGATACTGCCTCAGAAAGCGTGCTATTGTCTGCGTTGTTGGCAGGGATAAATGTGCAACATGAACTTCCAATCTTTGCACAAACTCCTCCTTCCATTGCTTTAAGGAGATCCAGCAAATATCTATTATGGAGTGCTACCATTCGTGCTGCCCTCAATACTTCTCTTATCGCTTTGAATCCATTGATGGTGGAGTTTATTGTCATCATTAGTTCCCATCTTGTTATCTGGAGCCACTTCTCATTTGCATACACCTGCAATCCTGGATGTATTATAGAGGAAAAGAACATCGCCGCTCTGCTGAATAGTCTGTGTCCTGGTGGGATATCTTTGAGAGCCGTTTCCGATCTTCCCCACAGGTAGTTCCCCGTCATTGACTCTCCTTGTCTTTTCACTCTTGACAACACTGTTGTGTCGTTCTTTTCCATTTTCCCGTCAATCGTCGCTCATCTTTTCTTCCTTTTATTCCCTTCGTCCATCTTAGGGAAGTTCCCAGGTTGACATGTTTCTGTGCTGCAAGCTGTGGTATGCCTTTCCTCCGCAGGCCCAATAGTGGTCCATTAAGAGCGCTGTACCGGCACCCTCTTCACTTATCACTTCTGTCCTTTTGCAGTTGCTGTTTCTGCCAACCTCGACGTCTCCGTCGTGTTGATAACAAAGTGTAGGTGCAGTCCGTGGGAGTATTGTTATTGGGTCCTCGTCCTTCTCTAGCCTCATTACCAATGCTACGCTCTTTATCCATCCGTTGTAACACTTATTGTTCTCTTCATCCATTTGTTCCACAGTTGCTTTTGTTAATGTTATCATATTGCTCCCCACAACCCCATCAATCCATCCTTCTTTCGTGTACACCTTCCCATATATTACTATCAACGGTCTTTCCCAGCATCCCATTACTCCAGGAACTTCTCTTGCACGCCATTCACATTGTGGGTAATTCAACGTTACTTCCTTTGTTTCCCCTTATCCGGTCCATCTGACACATATTGGAGCCCCTGTGTTAGTTGCCAGTAGTGATTGTACATGGGAAGTGTCTTGATGAAGTTATTCTCATACGGATATGTGTCCCTCGTCTTGCACTGTAGTATTTCCATTCTCCCTTGAAATCGTCCTTTTGTTTGGAACAGTGCCAGGTATATCAGGCACTCTACTGATGTTGCAGGTACCTCAGTAGCCACAAATGTTCTGGATGCACTCATGGCAAATGGGATCAATGAGCACACATAGCAGTTGTCCTTAGTTGTCCCCTTACCAATTTTGGACATGTGCTGATACCGCATGTTATTTGAGACGTGTGCGGACTCTGTAAGATATGTGTCTACCCCATTATTATCAATAGATGTGCTACATTTAATTCTCTTACCGTTCACTCTTGTGTTGCTTGTACCACCTGATACCGTACCTGTTGCAGCTGTGGTGGGGTGTTTATTAGTAGGAGGTGCAGCCATAACTTCGGAAGCATAGTGTGCCTGCCAGACAGTGGCAGCAAGTAGACCAGTGATAAACAATAGGCCTATAAATGCTATCACAAGAGCTAATACCACTGGCATTTTCCTCTTACCTTTGCTGCGGTCCTGCAGCTTGTCACTTTTGATGATATAGATGCCCGCCTGAAAATCTCTAAAAATAAACAATAATTTTGTTAGTTTTGTTTATTCAAGCCCTCTCTATCATGTAATCGTTTAATGGCCAGGCGAAAAGCTGTTCCCACGCGTTTCTTAGCGTCCTATCTCTCAAGGCTGGTAAGTGCTCGTGGAGATGTGGGAATGATTGCTCTATGGCCAAAGTGAACGTGTTGTAATACGCACATATTTTCCTTTTCTTTAGATATTTTGGTCTTTTTATAGCATATACAAATTGGTGTGATAGTGCTTTTGGGGTATTGTCATCTGTGGGCAGGATTTACCTCTGGGCAAAACGTATGCGTTAGTACCTCTATTCAATTCTTCAACATAAAACAGTACAGTGCGGTACCTGCATTTGTGAGACAAAAAAGAAGAGAACATGCACGTGTTTACATAGTGTGGTGTAACTTGGCAATTTGTTAGACCATGTCCTTTATTTCAGTAGTGGCAGGGGTGATGCTTGTCTGGTCGGGCTTATTGGGGCAGTGTTTTCTTACTCTGGGATCTCGTGACCATGGGGTGGGCTATGGGCAATTGTTCACTTGAGTCCTTGGGTGTGTTTGGGGTTTGGGAGGGGTCAGGGGCTGCGCTGTCATTGTCATTCGTTGCTGTTGCTGCTGCATTGGCCCTGTCGTCGACGCAAGGGTGGGTCTGATCTTTGTAGGGCTTGATGTCATGCAAATGCGTTCACACGTTCTTATCTCAGAGTTTTACAGCTCTAGGAGCCGTTTTCTCCACCAGGCGGGGCCCGGTAAAACAGGGGCTATTCCACCGGCGATTGAAAGTTCTCAGGAGCACATTGTCCCCTTCCCTTACAGTCCACTGTGTTTGTTCCTGCTCTTCTTCTGTTCTTTCTTCTTGTTAGGTGTTCTTCGACCCGCCCCGCATCTGCTCGAGCTGTTGAGAGATAAAAGCAACACTAGTAATCAAGGAAGAGACGTATTCGTACATTTCTTCACCAAAAACAGTCTAAGATGAGTGACAATCTGTTATAGCCCTTGATGGAGGTGTCAGTGGAAGGTGCATTTGGCGTCCGGTCACCACCTCGTGGGGTGTGAGGTGCTGATCCGACCCTGGCCTGTTTCTTAACTCAAATAGGGCTAAGGGAAGGCAGTAGAGCCAGCTTTTCTTGGTTGATTGCTGTGTCTTTGCTATCTCTTCTTTTAGGAGGCCATTGAGGCGTTCACAAACACCATTCGCCTGTGGGTGGTACGCACATGCAAACTTGTGATTGATACCAAGGCCATTGTCTGACCGCAACACTTCGCACCCCTCTACCTTGGGAAAACCTCCCTCACCAGAAACTTTGCTGCTCTAAAGGTGGCAGCATGGGAGCATGGACAGGCCTCGATCCACCTTGAAAATGGGCATACTACCACAATAATGTACCTGTATCCTTGACATACAATGATCACGTCAACGTAGTCAATATGAAGGTGCAGGAAGGGTCCTTCCGGCCGGGGTATAACACCTTTGATCACTTGCAGCATGTGACCGGCCGTAAATTGTTGACAAGTAAGACAATTGCTAATGAAGTTTGCAACATGTGAATTTAGCCCGGGACAGAACCACCCCTCCTTTATTCTTGCTGAAATCACCTTTTTTTCCTGTGTGCACGGGATGATGTAGTTGGGCCAGGGCTGTTTTCAACAGGGCCAGGGGCATCACTATTTTGCCTGTATTATTCTGTCGCCATAATGCGTCTGTGGGGGACATTGTGCATCCTCTTTTGACCCGCGGCTCCTTCTCTGCCATGGGTTCTGCTGCCTGTAATTCCATTATTTGATTTTCAGGGATGTGGGAGTACCCATCCTTCATCAACATGTGTCTTGCCCCCGCCCTCGCCTTATCTTTTTCCTTTTCTTGGGGGGTCCATATCTCACCAAAATACGCAGCATGTTTAGCATGTGCGTCTGCTGTTTTGTTACCTTTGAAAATGGGATCATCCCCGTTTGTATGGGCCTGACACTTCACCAAGGATATTTCTTCGGGATCTTCAATTACTTCAATTAATTGAGCAAGTAGTAGAGCATGTTGCGCTGGGGTGCCGTCTGCTCTTCTGAACCCTCTTTGCTGCCACTTAATTAATCCTGAATGTACAGTTGATGTTACATATGCACTATCAGAATATACTGTTACTCTTTTGTCCTTGCTTTCGCCCATTGCCCAAATTAGGGCCACTAACTCTGCTGCTTGGGCAGAGTAGTGTTGCGGTAACTGAATGCATTTCACTGGGACATATGTCAAATCCTCTGTCATTCTTAACACTGCTGCTCCTGTTCTGCGTATCCCATCACCCTGGTCAATTGTTGAGGACCCATCAATGTACATTATTTCTCCCCCCTCAAGGGTGTTTTCCTCAACCTTCCTTCTGCTGGAGTAAGTGTCAATGGCCTGTGTGCAGTCATGAGTGTAGCTGCCATCTTCCACTACCTCTGCTAAGACCCTTGCTGGGTTCACGTTGTTGCATCTTACAATTGTTAACTCTGGCCTGGACAAAATTTCTTCGTACCCTGATGCCCTCTGAGTAGTCAAAGTTGATTTTAGTTTGTTCAGTATTGCAAAAAGGGCATGCTCCACGTACAGTGTGGTTGGACAGGCCATTGTTATTGGGGATGATTTCTCTACCGCAAATGCTACAGCAGCCAAACTTTGTTCGTACGGGAATTGACCTAGCATGTCCACTATAAAATTCTACTGGTTTGTGACCCATGCTAGTTTTCTGTGTCAGCACTGCCCTCATTACTGCTGAGCTACAATGTGAAAAGATGAAAAATTGTGCTTCATAATTTAGGGTGGCCAGTGCTGGTGCAGTGGATATGGCATTTTTTAGTTCCTGAAAACGCCAGGTGTCATTTCTGTGGTCCACCTCACCTTCTTCTCCCCCCTCTGCGCTTCTCTGAGGGTATCAGGTGTATCAGACTGAGTGGGTAAGTTTTCCAATACCTCGGTTATGTCTTCCTCTTCACTCAAACACAGAGTGTCTCCAAATTCCCCCTCCTCCTCACCTGATGTAGAGGAGTAGTCCAGCCTCTTCCGACGAGTGCTATGTCCGTGAGTCTTGCTCTTCTTAAGTAGGTAAGGCCGTCCTCGGAAGGAAGCCACTGTGACCTCGGAAACGGGTCAACAGAGACTCCCCTCCGCGACAGACAAGACGGAGTAGGGGAAAAGCCTTTGCGGCACAAAAACCCCTCTGGATAACGATCCCAGCGATCCGGAAGCAGAGAAGGGAAGCAAGCGTCCAAAGGTAGCAGTCCAATGACCAGACACAGACAGAGCTGGGAGATGCAGGTGAGAGCGGAGGGAACCGGGAGGAAGTGAATGCCAAGCTGGAACAGGAGAAAAATGGCAAGGGGTGAAGGAGAGTCCGGAGGGAGGCAGAGAGAGAAAAAGGAGGAAGCCAAGAAAAACAAGGCAAGGAATGGGCAGAACACCGCCAAGGGAAATAACAAGGAGCGTGACAACGAAGGGTAGCAAGAAAGTTGCAACGCGCCGAGCCGCCGAAAGTGGAAAGAATAAATACACTAGGCGGCGGCCATCTTGGAAAGAACTAGACCGTCAATAGACAATTAGGGAGGAGACGTGACGTCACAACACGTTGGCGGCCATGTTTCCACCTGTTCCACAACCGCCAGGAACCCGCGGTTGTGACAGAGGGCCTCAAGCAGTGGTCCTATGGATGAGCTGTAATCGAAAACCCATGCCCTGCAGTAGTTGCATAGTACTAAGAACTGCTGCATTTCTCTCACTGTCTGTGGCTGTGGTGTGTTTGTTATGGCTTGTTCCTTTGCGGTGCAATGTTCCTTCCATTTTGTGAAATCAGCTGGCCTATGTAGAACACTTGTTCTTGGCAGTACTGCAGCTTTTCCTTGTCTACCTTGTACCCTTTTTCTGCTAACACTGTGAGCATTTTGATGGAGTCTCTCCTGCACTTCTCTTATGTGGTGCTGCAGATGATTGTCATCTACATATTGCAGCACCGTGCTTTCCATCTCAATGTTACCCAAGTCCATTTGTATCACCCTGTTAAAGATGGATGGTGACTCACAGTACCCTTGGGGCAGCCTGGTGTGTTTCCATTTTGTGTTGCGGTATGTGAAACTGGTCAAGTCTTGTGAGTCAGGGTGTAGAGGTATTGAGAAAAATGCATTTTTGAGGTCGATCACAGTGAACCGTGACGCCTCAGCCGGTATTCCACATAGTATACTGGCTGGATTAGCCGCTATAGGGTATTCTGCTTCTACAATGTGGTTGAGGGGTCTTAAATCCTGGATGAAACGCCAAGACCCTCCCTTAGCCTTGCGCACAGGGTACACATCGGTGTTGCATGGAGACTCTGATGGTACTAGTATACCTCTGTTTATTAGTGCTGTTGCTGTTATTGTTTCATATATCCCTTCATCTGCTTCTTTTGATAGTGGGTATTGCTTAACCCCGGCAGTATTGCTCCTTTCTTCAACTTTATTTTCACTCCTCCAATACTTTTGACGCAGCCCACGTCATACGGACTGATGGTCCATAGAGATGCGGGTACTGCTGCCAGATCCTCCTTGAAAAATTGTACAGTGGTGGTGGCTGGTGCCTCTAGCGCCAGTGCCATCTACTGCGCTATGTCTCTATATGTCACTGTGAACCAGATGTGGACGCTCATCTCAAACACCATCTCCCCCTCACCATTATCGTCCGAGAAGAGCTCCTCATCAGATACCTGGGTTAGTCAGCACCCCTCTGCTAGTGCTATTACTTCTCTCCAGGCTCTCCCTTCCCGATCTTGGGCATGTACTGCAATGTAGTCTGGTGTTGCTACAATGCTCTCAACGCTCAGTGATATTCTTGTCCCTTCCTTTTCGTTGGCTGGTGTCTCAGGTCTAAAAAGGTAAGCTGCTTGCCTCCTCCAAATTTTCCCTTCAATTCCTGGTAGCCAGGCTATTGCCATGTCTGTCCCGTATTGGAATACCTCTCAATCTACTGGTTCTGCTCTCACTACCGTTTTGCTGCAATATGCCTGCAGTATTTGTAGTGCTGTGAGCATGTTGATGCCTGGTGTGGAGCATATTATTCCCTTTTCAGTAAAGGAGATTGTCATATTCAATCTGCTCATTATGTCCCTACCTAGTATGTTTACTGGTGACTTTGATGAGTACAGCAAGGGGAGAGACATATCATGATCTCCTACAGATAAGGAGATGTTATCAGTGAATGGAACCAACCCTCGAGCCCCAGAGAATCCTTGAGTGTTCATGGCTTCGCCTGACAATTTAAACTTTCCCTCCCTTATGCTTGACCTAGTATGCTTGACCCCACAGCTGTCTTCCCACTTCGTCCGGAGCGAGGAAATCAACAACAATTTACTTAATATAATCGGACTGCGCACGCTGCGTCGCCTCGCGTGCGATACGCCCCCTCTCCAGAGGAGCTTAACCAGCCAATTTTCTTCCGCACTTGGGAAACAATCTAGCTACCTCCTGCGGGAAAACGTCATCTACTTAACGAGCTTCAACACTCAATTAGTAGGGCTCCTCATCTACTCGTTGATCTACAAAATCAACTCATAGGAAAGCCACCCCCCTCTTACACAGGTGTCTGCGATCTTAAACTAATCCGCGCCCTCTAACAGTCGTACGTGGGTGTCTGATGCCCCACCCAACTCACTTTGTGACGCCGCCGAGGACGGCCATCGTGCCTGTCCCGCTACGCCTCACACCTCTGCTGCCGCAGAACAGTCAAAATCAATTTCTACACACTGCTGCAACCGCCCGCCTCCCTCTTTACAATTCCTCCCGCCTCCCACCACAACATTACATTGCTGGTTGGATGTGCCATACTCACCAAGTCCTCGTGAGCCGGGGCTGCTCGACTGCGGGCACTCCTCCAAAGCGGCTCACCATCTCCCCTCGTCTGGACCACGTCTGAGCGCTCGCCAACCGTGGGCGGGATACTTTTCAAGTCGGCCTCTGATGGCCAATGTCTGGATTGCGCTGTCCGGTCTTCTTGCAGTTCCGCGATGGTCCTGTAGTCTTCAAAAGGGGGCAACGGCAGAGGGGGCCGCGCTGCCGGTTTGCCTTGTTGCATGTGGCCTGGTAGTGATGCCCTTAGGTTTAGGTAGATCTCAAACAGATCTCAGCAGTGCCTCCAACTTGTCGGGGTGATTTCCCGGGGGTCGGCAGAGCCGTCCACGGACCTCCGGGGCTGGGGAGGCCCCAACTCCTCCCGCGTCCCAAAAGGAGTATGACACACGCACAAGAGCAAAGTAATTACTGGTGTTTATTATAGTAATGGCAGGGATTGTTCTCGGCCCGTATGCATCCGGGGAGACACTCTCATCATCTATCAGTGGGGCTCGCAGGCCCTTTTTACCGTAGTATGAGGCGCTATTCGCATCACCTGGGAAAAATCGTCACAAAACCTAACGCCACTTCGGGTTGGCTCCCCGAGTGGTAGGGTTAGTATAGGAGCATATAGAAAGGAATATTAGTGGATGAGAACAGATCAGGTGGCACACTTGGGCTGTCCCTAACATTTGCTACAACAAATTGGTTACAAGGGGACACGTGGTGATTGGCTAGCTGAAATGGCATCAGTGAGGTGCCCCTCGTATTCTGATTGGTCCCTCGCGAGCCCCCAAGCCTGGGACCATCGCCGTTCCCAGCCTGCGATGTACCTGGTACTAGCAACAATGTGCAACTATGGGTTAGTGGTGGACAATGGACAGGTCTTGCTAGTGGCTGATGATCACGCCTTTCCCATCGGTGTAGGTGTTCAACTCGTCGCTTCGTTGTTGCAACCTGTGTCTCAGACGTAGGACCCCAGTGATTCTCTGTGTCATGGACTTGGCATTTTGTCAGTTCGGCTTCGTCACGTATGGAGAGACCGTAGCTGGAGCAGAATTATGAGCATTTAGTTTGTATTTTGGCTCTGAGGGGCGCTTGGCGGCGGCAGGTGTAACCTTGGCTCTGAGAGTGTGGCATGTGGGTTGCAACATTGCGGCCTTGGCTGTGGGCTCTCGCTGGGGCTCGTTCTGCGTAGTCAGCGCTTTGCCTTTTCATCTTGGGATGATTTTCGTCTGAGAGGCTCCTGCCTAGGGAGTCTTGCTTGCGGCCTACTCGGGCCTAGTTCTGGGTGGCGATATATAATCCATAATATGGAGTCACGAGGTGGTAGCGTGTCACAAGCAGCAGTAGATATATAAGATGGCATCTCTATAGGGATAGGTAGCGAAAAAGCATCTGCAAGCGTGTATAAACGAGCTCTTCAGGCGTCTTGTGTTTCTACGGTGCTGTAGGAGGCCTATGTGAAAAATAACAACGATGCATGTCCGTGGGTGTGTCAGTCCGCTACGTCATAGCACTGTGTATGTTCTTCATGTAGGTTGGTGCATGAGTAACCAGTGTGCATGGTGGCATGTGTGTTTTTGTCAGTTGGCTATGTCATAGCATCTCTAACGATGGTGGGTTTTGTGGTTATTGTTTAGTCAAGCTGGTCCATGTCGCAGGCGTCAGCTTGACCGGGCGTGGTATTGGGCATGCTCCTCGTGTGTGCGGGGCGCGGACACATGATACCTTGTCATCAGGTAAAGAAGTGAATGGGTCGAACTCCTCTCGCGGGGGGTGCTTGGGCCGAGATCCTCTAGGCCAGGGTCTGGATGAGAATGGGGGGGAAGGTGCTTTCCCATTTTCCCACTTCAGTCCCCCCTATGGTCGACTTGTCGACCACAAAATTATCTGCTCTCTTTTCTCCAGTACTCTCCAAACCTTTGTTATTCCAGCTAGGTGTCCATACTGGTTCGCATGGTCTTCAAACGACCAGTACATATACACACATCCACCATCGGGTTTGCAGTAGACCCATTTACCAACATAATTCTTCGGGTTCCTTGGGTTCGCCACCTTCACTGATGGCGGGTGCAAATCTGCTTCTAATATTTGCTTGCGCAACCTCTCTCTTTCCTTAATTATTATATCTATGTTTTTGTCGTCTTCTGCTGGCATCAGGGCGTGCATGCCGATCATTTCCATCATTTCATCAGTTGTGCATGCTGTCCTTGCGTTCCACAACCTCAGTCCTAGCAGGGCGTATATATGCATAATGCATATTATGCATCCAGCTATTATCTTAAGACCATCTGACAGCCACAATGGCATCCATGACCATAAATATGCGAACCAGCTACCATCTCTCTTCACTCCCTTTGCTTCCTCTTCCATCTTGGCATGCATCTTGGCAAGTTTTGATACTGCCTCAGAAAGCGTGCCATTGTCTGCTTCGTTGGCAGGGTAAATGTACAACATGAACTTCCAATCTTTGCACAAACTCCTCCTTCCATTGCTGTAAGGAGATCCAGCACATATCTATTATGGAGTGCTACCATTTGTACTGCCCTCAATTCTTCTCTTATCGTGTTGAATCCACTGACGGTGGCGTTTATTGTGATCATTAGTTCCCATCTTGTTATCTGGAGCCACTTCGCATTTGCATACGCCTGCAATGGATGTATTATAGAGGAAAAGAACATCGCAGCTCTGCTGAATAGTCTGTGTCCTGGTGGGATGTCACTGAGAGCCGTTTCCGATCTTCCCCACAGATAGTTCCCCGTCAGTGGCTCTCCTTGTCTTTTCACTCTTGACAACACTGTTGTGTCCTTCTATTCCTTTTCCCTTCAATCGTCGCTGATCTTTTCTTCCTTTTATTCCCTTCGTCCATTTTAGGGAAGTTTCCCAGGTTGACATGTTTCTGTGGTACTACTAGAGATGGTACGTTTATGTGTACCATGGTGCATATTCGATTCCAAGATGGCGGCAAGCTGTGGTATGCCTTTCCTCCGCAGGCCCACTAGTCGTCCATTAAGACCGCTGTACCGGCACCCTCTTCACTTATCAATACTGTCCTTTTGCAGTTGCTGTTTCTGCCAACCTCGACGTCTCTGTCGTGTTGATAACAAAGTGTAGGTTCTGAAATGTCTAATGTGTGCACCTTTTGAACCTTTACACTCATGTCCCTGTTAGGGAGAATTCTCTTCTAGGGCTAATTTCCCTTACCTATAGAGTCCCCCAGCAGCTTTGCTGGATTTGTAGGGTTTATTTCTTTCTCCTGCTAAGAGTGAAACTCTTTTTCCCACTCTTAGGCAGATTGCTGATGTGTGTTTTAGGCTATTTTTGTGCTTGTAGTCTATGGGGTTTTTCTCACCCTCATAGGTATCATCTTTCTACATGTGTGTTACACAGCACCCTCAGTGCAGGGACACAGGGTGTCACAGTGACCCCCAAACATAGACTCCATACCCTGGGACTGACTACTGTCTACCAGGGCATGTAAAGTCCCCATTGAGTTTACTAGTCAATACTTATGAACAAAACCAGTACAACCCATCTTACTATGGAAGTACTGAAAAGGGTTAATAGTTTTTGCCTAGTGTTCATTTTCGAGAGAGTACAGTTAAGTCCCTCTTCTGGCTGGTGGCAGTGGTTACTACTGTAAATATTCGACCGCAAATATTTCCCTATGGGTATTTCCCATTGTTCGAGGCTACCACTTTTACTGACAGCCTCTAACAAACTGCCGGTTTATTTTATTATTAACTTTAATCTGGTGGGTTTTTTTTGCCAGAACTTTAATAATATTTCTTTCTCGTGTCTTTCTCTGAAATCCTAACCCAGGTCGGGGATCCTTTGTTCATCCTTTTGGCGGGCTTCTGCACAGAGTCTGGGGTAGACAGGATGTGTGGGAGGGGGAATAGGCACCCTGGACAGGGTTGCCTACGCAACCCAAGTCGCACTCTGCCTTGATAGGCTGGGGGGTTCTCCCGCCAGGAGAGCCACCCCACTGTGTGAGTGACAGCTAGGCTGTATGAATGGGGGTCTTGCTGCATAAAAGCAGGGTCCTGAGAACTGGAGGACAAGACGTCGCCACTGGAACTAGAAACCCGAAGAGGAGAGAAGCTGAAGACATCTGCAACGACTGTACCGCCGGTGAAGCCCTGCTGCAGATCCTCACCAATTTTCTCCAACGACTCGAGAAGATCTTCACCTGCAAGAGCCTTCTTCCCTTGAGCTGGTGGGGCCAACCAGTTCACCAATCGCCTTCCAGGACCTGCCTTGGTCGAATCGCCAGTGCCCTGCACTCGGAGACCGGATAGCCAGGCACCCGTCCCCCATGACCGCAATTTAAAGGAGCGTACCTTTTATTCGTTTTGGCAGCACCGCGGCTGTCTTCATCCCTGGGTAGGGCAGTAACTCGAACATTCCTCCACGACGAGAGCCTCTCTTCCTCTGCTGGATCTGCCAAACTGCAGGAACTGCCAGGGACTACCGCCACCGCAGGAGCCTCTTCCACTTTCAAGGTACATTGTTCCGCCAGGCCTCCTGTTTCGTTGGGTACTGCTAAAGGTGTTTTAAATCCTTTACTTAACTACTGGGTTGGCCCTTTTTAATATTGTGAAGGGCCATTTTGCTTGGTTTTCACCTAAGTATTGCTTATGCTGAAGTACTGCCTTGCCTAACTTGTTCACAATCTACTTGGGAAGTATTGCTGGTGTGTTACAGAGTCTAAAGCTATATAACTTGTCCTTTCCCTCCCTCTTGAGAATTTGTTAGAGTGCCATTTCTACTTGGTTTACACTGTGCCTTTTTGCTCAGTTTTCACTCTTGCACAAACTTGACTACAATTTAAATAAGGAGTTGTGTATACTTTTCTTGGCTGTTTTACCTTGCTTGAGAATAGTGATTTGTGTGTTGAACTTAAGGGTGTGTTAAATAAATATATATATATATATATATTTTTAATACAAAGCTTTGGTCAGTGTTTCCTTGCTCCGTAGTACTGAAGCACCTTTGTGTAAACCCTGAATACTGCTCATCTCCCTCTTGAGATAAGTCTGACTGCTCAGCCGAAGCTACAAACTAAATCTGTGTGGTACAGACTGATACCAAAGGGGATTTATTGCATATACCTGTAGTCCTAATCTTCTGTAGTGCTCCCTAACGGAACTGCATAGGATTCTGCCTAATAGTCCCTTAAGGTTGTTAACCTTTATAACCATTCTTTTGGTAGCTCTAACATCAGCCCGTAGAGTGAGTGGGTTGCAAGCGCTTTTGTCCAAGCCACCCTTTACTATCTTTCATAAGGATAGGGTAGTTGTAAGGGTTAAACCTTCATTTTTACCCATAATCATTTGATTTCCACATTGGAGAAAACATTGTTTTGTCTTCTTTCTATTTCCCCTCCTCCCCCACAGACATCCTAACAAGGAAGAGGAGAGGTTACATAGGTTTGAGTGTCATGATGCCAACCCCTGGGCGTCCGGACCAGGCCCATCAGTCCCGGGAGCAGGCATCCAGATGCTTAGAAAAAGCCCAGCAGCCCCGGCTAGGGGCTATCTGGGTTCAGTCCTGGCACCGTAGGCACCAGGCTCATAGAGGGGGTCAGTCCTGGCGCCTTAGGCGCCAGGCTCATATGCTTACACTTACCTCATGTAGACCATGATGCTAAGAATCCAAGCCAACGTGATGCCTGAAGGGAACTACTTTACTTCAGGGACTATTTTCTTACTCTGGTGTGGTCTAGGGGGAAGTTCTTACCTGGGACTACTTTGAAGGCTATTTAAAACATGCCCGAAGAGCAGCACACGCTTCGCATTATTCTGCATCCCGCAGCGTAACGCTCACCGTGCCTGCAAGTCAGCATCCAGCCTTCTGCCAAGCCCGCTTTGAGTCTGGAGCTCCTAGAAAAAAGGGGAAGAAGGAGGAAAGATTAGAACAAGAACATTACTTCTATTCCTCACCTGATTCTGGATCCATTGCGCCTTCAAACAAGGAAAGAGACGTTAATTCGATACGCGTCACATCCCCGCTGTAGCGCTGCGCTATTCTCTCCAGCCTTCGCAGCACCTCCACGATCCGCCGCAGTCTCCATCACATCTTCGCCGAACTCTGGCACCTAAGGGGAACAAAAGAACAGCAAGGTAAGCCGAGAGAATAAACAAGGACAATCTGTTTTACCACCATAGACTTAGCTGATTTTACCGCCGGAGGCATTATTCATCAAGATGTCATAATTTCTCACGCCGCACCTGTAAAAGGAGGGAAAGCAACACAGATCTAATTTACCAGACAGTGTTGGGTAATACAGACTCTTACCTGAACGCTACCAGCTGCCACGAGGCAATCTTCTCTTGGTTCAAGCTGCAAGACAAAAGGAATCGGACAAGAGTGAATATCAGACATTTTGAACTCTTATGAACTATATACTTACGGTTCCTCGCCAGGGACCTCAGAGTCAATATTGGTCTGGAACTCTCCCAACTCCTTCGGACCAGTGAAGTAACTGGTTATTTACGCGCCCCTGCATTCCACGCAGGATGGAGAGCTCATCTTTTATAAACATAAGGTTAGACTATGAAAGGAGATATCGGAGGTGATTAGTGGGAAGAACAGTGGGGTGGTATCACTCAAATCCACGGGATGCTAATTCCATTTCTCCACTTTCAGGAAAATACTTCTACGGATCAAGCAGACGAAATTAGGCGGGCCAGTCCAATCTGTCATCTCTGCACTGCGCGTCACGTTGGTGGAGACCGCAGCTGTCCAGTTCCGATCAACGCCCCTGTGGGAGCCAGGTGAACGTAACATGGAGCTTCGTAGAGCATTAAGCTTTTATATATCTAGACTGTCGAAGCTCTGTATTGATGATCAACTTTTCATTGGCTATGCAGGCCACAAACTGGGTCAAGCTGTTACTAAACAGACCTTATCCAGATGGATAATTCTGCCCATTTCAGAATGGTATAGGCTTGCAGGGAAGGATCCTCCTGAAGGTTTAAGGCCCATCCCACCAGGGGCATGGGTACCTCTACAGCCCTGCAAAGGGGAGTACCAATAAAAAGTCAACATGGTCTACTATCACAAAACATTACTGCCTGGAATCTTCACTCGGTTAGGATGGTAGCTTTGGAAAAGTATTCCTAAACTCGGTTCATGAAACAAACCATTAAAGGGGTAGTGCCATCAAACATTTTATTGGCTCAAAAGATGAGCCATCATCAAAAATAGATATAAAAAATAATCATAAAGAAAGTTGCCATGTAAACTTTTGAGCAAACGAGGCTCAAAGTCACAGATTTAAAGCACTAGGAGTCATCCATTTTGTGAAATGGATGAGCCACATGTGCTTGTGTTAATTTCTGCCCTTGCGGCACTAATGAAGCAAAAGGCAGCCAGCTGTAATACACAAACGCTACCAGCAGGTGGCTTTCGCTTCTTTATTGTCAGAGAGCAGAGATCAACACAACCTGCTGCTGATAAGTGCTTTAAATTTATTTTTTAAAAGCACTGGAAAATCAATGCTGCGGTTTTCTTTCTAAGTTAGAAAGAAAACCGCAGCATTTATTTAACTTGTAATTCTGTTTGCTGTGGCTTCAGCTTTGAGTCTCCTGGGCTACCCCGGGTGGGGGGAACCCAGCAGACTCAAAGCTGAAGCCACAGCAAACCTAAATACAATGTTGTTGTATTTAAATATGCTGCGGTTTTCTTTCTACGTTTGCCGGAGTCTGAGAAATGTAGAAGGAAAACACCAGCATATTTATATACAACCACGTTGTATTTCTGACTGCGGCGGCTTTCACTGTGAGTCTCCTGGGTTCCCCAGACCCGAGGGAGCCCAGGAGACTCAAAGTGAAAGCCGCCACAGTCAGAAATACAATGTTGTTGTATTTGAAATGCTGCAGTATTTACAAATACAACCACGTTGTATTTCTGACTGTGGCTGCTTTCACTTTGAGTTTCCTGGGTTCCCCAGACCCGAGGGAGCCCAGGAAACTCAAAGCGAAAGCCGCCACAGTCAGAAATACAACATTGTTGTATTTGTGATTGCCGCCACGGCAATCACAAATTCAACAATGTTGTATTTATAATTGCAGCGCCTTGGATTTTTGCATTTCTTTTTATGTTTTTTGTGCTTCCCTTGGCTTGGGGAGCACCGAAAACATAAAATGAAAGTGAAGGCACTGGCAGCCTCCTCAGCACATGCAGTTCTGCTCTGGCTGCAGTAGGGAGCTTTTGCTGCTTGTTTAGTGCCGCCAGGGCAGACCTTAACATGTGCTGAGCAGGCTGCTTGAAATGACAAAATGGATGCTCCCATGTAAATGCTTTGAGCCTCATTTTCTCAAACGTTTACATAGGATCTTCCATTAAAATTATGTGTAATGCATGTTTTGTATTATTGCCCATCTTTTGGGACAATAATATTTTTGAGTGCACTATTCCTTTAAAATCATATTCTACTCCCTCCACCAAATCAAACACAGCTTTGGGAGTCTGTCAAACTCTATCAAAGATGAGGAATATGTGGGAGGACACAATCCATTCGAAGAACAAGTTATTTACCCCTGGTAACATTCTTTTGACTGGATGGTCCTCCCACGTATTCCTCATCACCCTCCCAACCTACCCCACAGTAGAATTTCCCATGCTATTATAGCTTTTGTTCCTTCAAGGCTGAGTACGGTCATTCCTGTGTTTATTTCTACTGTAAGGGGAAAAAATAGAACTGAAGCCAACGAGCGCTGCACGTGCCTTTATATGCCTTCAATTACATCATCCTTGAGATGGAGTCCCTCGAGGGTCATCGAGTTGACGCCATCGACGCACAGCGACCTCTGCCAAAAAAATCAAATCTGGAGCAGCTGAAGCTGGATAACAAATATCAAAGACCAAAGATGAGGAATATGTTAGAGGAACATCCAGTCGAAAGAACGTTACCACGGGTTAAGTAACTTGTTCATCCATGCATGTTCTTTATTGCATTTTACCATATGCTATTCTATTTACCTACTTCATGGTCTACACATTTCTATAGATAATCACTTCTAGAGTGCCGCCGATCATACTACTGATGAACCTCAAAACCGCTAGATCGATAGAAGGTATGGCTGGCCCTTGTCACGACACGATATAGGCTGGGTGCCCCACGATTTGCGAGGCCAGATTGCATACCAAAGTGAATACAGAAGCGATATAGCAGAACAAATGGGAGGATGGGGGAGGGGAGTTTCCAATTGGGCGATTGTGGACGATAGACACATGAAGTACTTACGTACTCGCTATTTTGATTGAACTAGATTTTATCGCCTGCACGCTGCACAACCTGTATATTTGCAAAGTTTCTGTTATGCTTGCACAACAGCCTGATGTATGTGCTTAAAGTTCTGTAACTGGCTGTATGCCTTTGTTTTATCCTCCTGTCCATCTCATGTTTATCACTCAATAAAGAGATTTAACACAAAAAAACAACAAATAAAGAGATTACGCTAATAAGTATATAATTCAAAAGGAAACCTGTATACAAAGCTAAGACAAAGTGAAGAACAGACATTCCTTGGCCTATCTACTTGTTATATGTAGTGGTACGATCAGATAGGGTTAGTTTGGACGGAGGACATATTTACATCGGACTTCCTGACATCTGACGAGCACCTTTAGTTTCTTTAGATAAGTCGGGTATTTCCTTTAGGCATAGGGAGAGATGGGTCTTATTTGTTTATTTTAATAAAGCGAGTACAGAATGTCCTCAGTGTTCGACTCCTCCTTCTGACCCACCACAATGTTAACCTATTTGGTAGGTGATTCTTGTCATTTGTGGCAGTCCTACCTTCAAGCTTGATACCAAGGAAACCAGCCCTAAAAAAACTCTGCTGTCCTGCTCGTTCCTACAAACAGACATGCTAATGTTTCAAAAAGAACTCCTCCGATGTCTCAGATTTGCATTATAATATACAGTCCTATCGAAATATCTCCCGTTATGTCTCATATAATAAAATAAAGTAACTGATTTGCCTTGCCAAATGATACGCGTCTCTGTTAAAACTGTAATAGACCAATCTATCTCCTTTTTTACCATACCGCCACCTTCTCTTTCTCCCCTGTCCTGTCATGCGCCCCCGACCTTGGTCTTCATGGCACATGTCCAATCACCTGCTGCAGTACCTTATGCCTCCCAACATGGTCTCTGATGCAGCATATCCGAAGTTTTGTTACCGGTCTAGTCTATCCCAGCTGCTATCTTGGAACTCCTATCTCTCCTCCGGGAGCAACATACTTCTATTGTTGTGGGCCACGGAGACTTCGCGTCTCAATACTACGTACGTGTTTGCCTAGATCAGTGCTCCCCTTCTTTCTGTAATACTATTACTTGATCTCTTTTGGCTTTCTGGGTTTGCCTTCCTCGTTCCCTGTCTTGCGGTGCTTCTGTCTTGCTGCTGCCTGCAATTCTGACCTTCTTAGCCTGTGTTTGCGTATTGGCGTTCCTTTTTTCAATGCCTTTATGATTCTAATGTTGCTTGCCTAAGTTACCCCTTGCTACTTACCTAACCTAATTCCACTCCTGACTGCTTACAATTGGACTCCTGCTCATTCAAACACCCAGGAAGATTTCACCACATATTCTTCTTGTGTTCTAACATCTTTGGAACTGATGATAGCATGCAAGAACACGGGCAGGTTTTTTCCCTTTGATAAGAGTGATTCCTGCTTTTGTACAGGCAACTGCTCTGGGGATAATTTTATCTGTTTAATTAACCTTAACTGGCAGACTGGCTTCTGGAGAAGCTCGCCCCTATCTTGGAGAGACTAAGACCACCAGGACCCACCAGAGGATGACCTCTCCATCACCCTCAATGCGCCGGAAAAATCTCAGGCGAGCACAAAACCTGACATTTCCACCTCATGCATCCTGAGGGTAAACATGGCAAGTTGCAAGCTGCTAGCCACGCATAAAAAGTCACTTTCCTCTCAATTCTCCACATGCAAACAACACACCATTTCGAAGGGATTGTGTCCTCCGACGTATTCCTTATCTTGATAGATCATCTCCAGCTTGCTGGCCTCGGAATTTTTTTTTCAGTAGAGGGCGCTGCGCGTCGATGTCCCTCGAGCCGATGTCCCTCGACAGCCTCCGTATCGGCGCCGACGTCATCATGCGTATAAATAAACTCGCGCAGCGTCTGTTGTTCAGTTCCATTTTTCCACACTTCGTGGGCCTCGGAATCGCATTGCTCAGTTCGTTAGTATATATATTCTTCATTATTCCTCGAGAATACCAACTCTTACTCGATGGCTTCCTCATCCGAACCGACGACTCCACGGTCTGGCTTCAAAAAATGTCGAGACTGTGGAAAGAAAATGTCGTTGACAGATCCTCACAGGATCTGTTTGTGGTGCCTGGGGTCGGAGCACCAATGTTCAGAGTGCGAGGACTGCATGTCCATGACGGCGAAAGCCTTGAAGGAGCGTAAGGGGAAGCTTGAGAGAGGTAAGACAGTTAAAACTCCTTCGAAAGTTTCCTCAGCAGAGCCGAGACATTCGTCTCCTCGCCGACACAGGAAACATTCTCGGTCTAGGTCTCGAAGCAGTTCCCACCACTCTTTGAGATCCAAGCATTCAAGTAAGAGACTTCAAAGATCCCCTTCCTCGTCTTCTTCTTCTGTTTCTCCGGAAAGAGTTACCTGCCCCACAAAACATAGCTCTCAGGCTGAGTGGGAGGAATTCCGTAAAAGGATGCTTAGCGTCTTCGAGAAAGCGGCCTCGACCCCCTCGAAGACAGCTGAGGGTGATACCCTGGGTGAAAGACCCGAAAAATCTAAACGCCACGAGTCGTTGCACCCAGTGAAAGAAACTACTCGAGAGCGTCACAAACCCTCGAGCAAAGACACTGTGCCATCGACGCCATCGTCGAAGGTCCCTTCGATGCATAAATCTGCATCATCGACGCCATTATCGAAGGGCTCATCGACGCATAGGTCGATCGAATCAACGCCGTCTTCAACGCCGACGCCGAAAAAGAGCAAGCCCACGGCCGTCACTACCTCACAGCCAGTGGTCATACCCGGAGCCTCTAACATGACTTTGAGGTCATCGACAACCTCGAGTAGGATCCCAATCCTCTCGAGTTCTTCGAGGCCACTTCCAATCTTCTCGACGCCTTTTTCAGTGTTTTCGAAGCCTTTAACATCCGCGTCGACGACGTTGACGTTTTCCCAACCAATTATGACAAATTTAGCCCCTTCTGCTCTGGAAATGGGATTTAAGCCATTTCCAAGGTCTGATCATTTCAGACCTTTGTCTTCAATTTATAATGAAGGGGAGGATTCAGATCAAGAAAGACCCTTTGGGTTGCAGAGATCTGCAACACCAGAACCAGAGGAATTTACCTCTGAGGAAAATAGGTTGAAGGACCTTCGAGAATCCTTACATGAGGCAAGTGGGTTAGATACTTCCCCAGAAATAGAATTTGCCAAACCAGACCCAGAGGAACATGCTGAGACCCCTTACAGAATTTTAATGGCAAGAATTATAGAATTCACGGGTTGGACTACACCTTCACCTGCATTTCAACAGGATGACCTTACAGACATTTTAGTTAAAGGCCCACAGGAGGATCCTGTGGTTCCATTTCACGCTGCATTACAAAGAAAAATATTGGCTAACTGGGAAATCCCAGCGGTTAACAAACTACTGACCCTGAATTTTTGTCTAAACATCCAACTCCAGAGAGTCTGGTTGTTCAAGCAGCAACTGCATCAGGCAGTAGATCGGCATACCCTACTGTTCCACAGGACAGGGATGACAAAAGATACGACTCTATGACTTTTAAATATGCCCTTTGACGGCTCTTCTTTGTTTGGTAAGAAGGCGGATGACAGCCTAGAAAAGCAGCAGCAAAATCCCTGGGTGCTGCAATCCGTCAAACACCATATCGGCCCTCAGGAACCTCTTGGAGAGGTAAGTCCTTTCGCTTTTATTCCGCATTCGGAAAAGGCAGAGGACAGTCGGTTCAAAGAGGTCAAAAAATATTCACCCGAGGTGGACGGGGTAAAAATACAAAAGCCGCAGCAGCAGGTACCTCTTTACCCTCGGCACCTGCATCAGCCGCCTCTAAATCACTCTGAGGACTCTCCTCACAAGACACCAGTAGGGGGCAGGCTAACTCAACATCTGACGGAATGGCAGGCTATTACGTCAGATGCTTGGGCATTGGAGACAGTTACCCAAGGTTACTGCCTGCCTTTTCTACGCATTCCTCAGAGTCATCCACCGGGGAACAGCTCTCGGAAAGTTCCAGATCCGCTCCTCTTGCAGGAAATTGTAGACCTGCTGGAGAAAGGTGCAATAGAACCGGTACCTGTTGCGGAGAGGAACAAGGAATGGTACTCCCCCTACTTCCTAATACCGAAGAAGGACGGAAGACTGAGACCTATCTTGGACTTACGAGAATTGAACAAGTTCCTCAGGAAGGACAAGTTCAAGATGGTAAGTCTTTCTCAGATCCTTCAGGCCCTCCAGATCCAGGACTGGCTGGTATCTCTGGACCTTCAGGATGCTTATTTCCATGTGCCAATCCATCTCAAACACAGGAAATACCTGAGGTTCGCAATTGGCGGCTCTCATTATCAATTTCGTGTTCTGCCATTTGGGCTGACCTCCGCCCCGAGGGTCTTCACCAAGCTAATGTCGGTAGTGGCTGCAAGTCTAAGGAGGGAAGGGATTCACGTCTACCCCTACCTGGACGATTGGCTGATCAGAGCTGTATCTCCGGAACAAGCTCACATCCAGCTAGATTATGTCTGCCACTTCCTTCACAAAATGGGCTTCTCCCTCAATTTAAAGAAGTCACAGATGATACTATCACAGAGACTCGAGTTCATTGGAGCGGTCCTGGACACTTCTCTGGGAAAAGCCTCGCCACCAGAGGTGAGGGCTCAAGATATTCTGCAGATGGTCACCAAGTTTCAAAATGCCCAACGTCTCCCAGCCTTTGACTTTTTGACGTTGCTAGGCCTCATGGCATCCTGCATCTTCCTTGTGCCAGAGGCTCTCCTGAGAATGAGATCTCTTCAGTGGGCACTAAGAACTCAGTGGTTGCAATTCTCAGGGAGAATGACAGATCTCCTTCAGGTTCCGGACAAGGTGGCTCGAGACCTTCAGTGGTGGGCCTGCCAGGAGAACATCTTGAAAGGAGAACTGTTTTGACAACCATGGCCGGAGATAACAGTAGTCACAGATGCCTCACTCACGGGGTGGGGAGCCCATACCAACGACTTGACCATCAGCGGTCGTTGGTCTCCATCGGAGTCCAGACTACATATCAACCTGTTAGAGCTGAGAGCAATCAGACTAGCGCTGAAGGCTTTTCTGCCATCTGTACAGGGGAAAAATGTCCTGATAATGACGGACAACACAGTGGCCATGCACTACTGCAACAAAAGAGGAGGCGTAGGATCACTGCCTCTGTGCAGAGAGGCGATGCAGCTCTGGTTTTGGGCAATCCAAGAAGGAATCTCTCTATCGGCAGTTCACTTAGCCGGAGAGAAAAACTTGACAGCGGACGCTCTGAGCAGGCAGAGTACAGTCTCCCACGAGTGGGAAATAGCTCAGGAAGTCCTTCAACAGATCTTCACCCTTTGGGGAACCCTTCAAGTGGATCTGTTTGCCACCAGCATCAACAGGAAGTGCGATCAGTTTTGTTCAAGGGAATTTCCCCCGAGAGGAGCTCTAGGGGACGCGTTCGTAGTGGACTGGGAGTTTCCACTTCTATACGCGTTTCCTCCAGTCCCTGTCATTCCTCAAATAATCAGGAGGTTGAGAAGGTTCCGGAAAGCCATGATCCTAATTGCCCTGGACTGGTCCAGGAGAACGTGGTACCCGGACCTTCTGGACATGTCCATCTGCCCTCCAATTCGTCTTCCACTCAAGGAGAATCTTCTCTTGCAGAAAGGAGGTCATGTTCTCCATCCAGACATCAGAACCCTCAACCTTCACGCTTGGTATCTGAAAGGTTGAGATACAAGAATTGGGACCTCCCAGATGACGTCATGGAGGTGTTGCTTTCGGCAAGAAGGCCAGCAACAAAGACTTTATACCGCTGCCGTTGGAACAAATTTTGCAGCTGGTGTAGAGAAAAGAATATTGACCCCTTTTCATGTGGTACACCAACGGTGTTATCCTTTCTACTCTATTTTGCAAATTTGGGCCTTCAGGTTGGCACTATCAAGGGCTATCTCGCAGCGCTATCGCTCTTCAAGCGCACTGCAGAGGAACCATCGTATTTCAAGTTACCCTTAGTAATACAATTTCTGAAGGGATTAACCAATGTCTATCCTCCAAGACCATTCCAAGTTCCCTTATGGGACTTAAATTTAGTCTTAAATTTCCTGATGGGTACTCCTTTTGAACCACTCCACTCTTGTTCACTAAGGTTTCTCACCCTTAAAACTGTTTTATTAGTAGCATTGACATCTGCTAGGAGGGTGAGCGAATTACAGGATCTATCTTGTAAACCCCCTCATACAATTTTTCATAAAGACAAAGTTGTCCTACAAGTGAAGCCTGATTTTTCCCCAAAGGTGGTTTCTGAATTCCACATCACTCAGAAGATTACCTTGCCTTCATTTTATCCCCCTCCCCATCCGGGGAAAGAGGAAGAAAGGCTGCATAGGCTGGACCTAAGGCGGGCTTTGATCTTTTACATCAGCAGACTTGCTAGGATTAGGCAAGCAGACCAACTGTTCGTAGGTTACTCAGGGCACAAATTGGGATTACCGATAACAAAACAGACCATTTCCAGATGAATTATTTTATCCATTCTGGAATGTTACAAACTGGTCGGGAAAGAGCCTCCTCAAAATCTTAGGGCTCATTCAACCAGGGGTATCACAGCCTCTACGGCCCTCCAAAGAGGGGTACCGATTCGAGACATATGTGCGGCTGCCACATAGTCGTCTGCACATACCTTCACAAGATTTTACAACCTGGATTCCTCCTCTAGCCAAGAGACTAGATTTGACAAAGCTGTGTTGCACTCTGTTCACTCTTGAAGGGAAACATGGCAATTTTACTCCCACCTCCAGTTACACACCACTGCTATGGGAGTCTATCAAGATAAGGAATATTTCGGAGGACACAATCCCTTCGAAGAACAAGTTACTTCTTACCTGGTAACGTTCTTTCGATGGGATGTTCCTCCGACGTATTCCTTATCGCACCTCCCATCCATCCCCTCAGTAAAACTTCCCTTGTGGTTACAGCTTACGCTCCCTCTGGGTCACTAACCAATTCATGTAAAACAACTGTTAACATCAAAACGGAACTGAGCAACGGACGCTGCGTGAGTCTAGTTATACTCATGATGACGTCGGCGCCGATACAGAGGCTGTCGAGGGACATCGGCTCGAGCGACATCAACGCGCAGCGCCCTCTACTGAAAAATAAATTCCGAGGCCAGAAAGCTGGAGATGATCTATCAAGATAAGGAATACGTCGGAGGAACATCCCATCGAAAGAACTTTACCAGGTAAGAAGTAACTTGTTCTTCTCACCCGCCAGGAGGCAACAATCACTCGTCATTGGCTTGTGGTGAGTGCACACTTTAGGTCCTGCTTTGCAATCATCGTACTTCACATTTTAAGATCTGAAGTGATGCATTGTTCTGCATAAACGTTTTACAAACTTAAATAAAAAACATGTTTGAGCTTGTATCTCTCAAATAAGGTTCTTTCTGGCACATTATGTCTCTACCTGTGCAGTTCAGTCTGTACATGGATTGGGGCCTAGATTGATTTATTCAGTGAACCTTTATACTACTGTACAGATATCACTCTGTGCCCCCAGTTCCTTTTTCTTGGACCATATAGCAGTGCTGTATGCGGCATCAATGAGCAGCAAGACATGTTTTCTTAACTTAGAGCCTGACCCACGCACCAGTTAGCTGTGGAGTGGGTATACCGCTTTACCTTACATAGAAATATCGCATTTGAGGCAGCATCTGGCATATGATTGCAATATATAGACCTGCAGGATTGTCCCTGACTATGCAAGGGATGAAGCTGGACGTGTGATGTTACAAGTGTGTCTGATAAAGCCCAGCCTATTGTCTTGCTTTTGTTGGTTTTGACTTTGTATTGAAGCTTTCTGGGGCACTTTCCATTAACTTGACAGCAGAGGCAGCCAATGTTCCAAACAGTTTTGTGTGCTGGGGGATGGGTAGGAGGGGTGGGGTAAGGTAGGAGAGGACTTCTAAGTAGGATCTAGCACATCGCTGTACTGTAAAGCCTCAAACATCTGGGGCACTTTCCATTAACTTGACAGCAAACGTTCAACCAATGTTCCAAACAGTTTTGTGTGCTGTACAAAGCGTTTAGAAATGTATTGAATCAGAGAGTATCATGACTAAGGTTTATTCCCAGTAGGTGCTTCATCATTCAGTCTATGGGGGGGGAGGAGTCTAGTTGCACCCTCATTTGTAAGAGTTGCCGTTCATAATCGTGAATCTTGCAGCACGTATCTGCCATGATTGAGTGACACATTAAATGAAATGGTAGATATTTAAAAGCTGGCTCACCTCTGTTTGGTATCCGGAAATGTGTGCCCACTGCCAATGATCAAGAAGGAATAAAACCAGAGCTAGGAATTGTACATGTTTGCTGTGGGAAAACTCTCTCTGCTTTTTTCTTTTGCCAGTGGCCCGAGTGTCCAACATCCCCTATCATGGCAACTCTGAAGGAGGTTGTAGTTCAAAGCAAAGCAAACATTGTCCCTACATAAACATCACACTTGCGTTGCCTTTGCCCCAACATTGCCGACATAAACCTATGAAAGAACACACCTGCGGTGGCATTGCCATTATTTGCCCCTATTGTTTCAAAACAGTCACCATACAATAGCACAGCTTAGACATACCCATCTAGTAGTGACATTCTTGCAGTTGTTTTCTTCCAAACTCCTCTCCATTGGCCTGCATGGTTGTCTTGAGGTGCGCATAGACCTCTAAATCCACCTTTCTTCTTTTCCCCTCTCACCAGGGTCGCATTAACCAAAAAATACAATCTGTCAGTGCATAGTTGCAAGCCTTTCCCATTCCCCACTCTACATATGCTTCCTTTGACTACACACATAAGCACTTGGCCTAGACATTACCCCCTTCACCAAGCACCCTCTCACCACCAGTAGATGCCTCCCCCCTACATCGCATAGACGACCCTACCACCAAATCAGGCAACCAGGCCCACTCAATACCAATATTAGTTACCAATCGCTCACCCTCCCCTGTTACTTCCACGATCCCTTAATCTCTGCTTGCCTCACTGTGTTCTTCTGCCTAAGACTCTAAAGTGCTCTGTTGCTTCCCGAAGCTAAGTCTGCTCTCTATAAATAGCCTAACAAAAACAATATTATTAATAATAACACCATGCCACTCTCCTCAACACACACTCTCCATAGTAAGAAAGGTGAGCTACATTGGGTATGGAAAAAAATAGAGTGGGTCCATGGTGCTGGAGTGGGGAGATCTAGGGCTGAGTTAGAGAGGAGTAAGGGTGGGTGGGGCATAAACAAATCAGGTTGGATGGGTGAGTGGAGTGTGATCGGGGTTAGGCGTACAGAAGGAATAGCTCAGTGTGGTGGGGCAGACAAGAGGGAGGTAGGATCGGTTTGGGGCAGTGGATGAAGGAAGGAGGGGACTTCTAAGTAGGATCTAGCAAATCACTGTTCTGTAAAGCCTCAAACATCTAGGGCACCTTCCATTAACTTGGCCTTCCATTAGCAGAGGCAGCCAGTTGGAACTAAGGCACTCGTAAGCAATGTTCATCCTTTAGGATATCACAATGGCAGGAAGGTGGACAAGGATGCAACACTGCAATACTGATAAGGATAGCGGTTTGTGGCAAGGGTGTGTATGAATGCACGTACACCTTAGTGAAGCTGTTATTGCCTTGTTTTGTACGTTTCTGGCACTGTGAATTGCTGAAAGATGAAGTGAATGGGTGTGTCCTAGGTGACAGGGGAGACCGATAATTCAAATTGTGCTTCATTTGATCTATTTTGGACTTGAAATCTATGCAGTGTATTCATATTTATATTGGACGCGCTTAAGCTTTAATAACACATTTATTACAGCTTCATAGTTTTTAACTTTTTTCTGTTTTAATCTGCATGACTTCAAGCTGGATGTTAGTTAAGAAACCCACGGGCTTGCTATCACCATGATGTGAGGAGGCAGGAATGATACTCGGACACAAGTTAGACATGATTTTGCCTAGACTTTTATTATAAAATAAAAGGGGTTTGGAAAAGGCCTTGCTGTCCCTGCACTAGCATAGTTTCCATACCTAAACTCAAAACTAAGGATCTTTCGGTGTCAGAATGTCCAAATCAAAACCGTCCTGTGTCCAAAGTATTATTCTGACCCTCACACGCTAAACAAATTAACTCTATGGTGAAAAGGATAATGTATTTGGCCTTGAGTGTGTTGTAAATATTCAAAACAAAGGAAAAATGTGTAACTCCCACAAAAAGAAGTCTATCAAGGATGTGTATCCTTTCTCTAGAAGGTTCTTCCCTTCCCCTGGTCTCTTCATCACTTTCTTGGGTTACAAATAACAGTTTTTGACATTCCCTTGGGTCAACAACAAAAGTTATTTGCAAGCTGGTTGTCTTCCTTTTTATGTGTGGTTGGGATACCTGGTGTACTCTTCTGCCAGTGCTTTTGTTCCCAAGTCTCTTAAACCAACGCAGCCTGCTGGCTATTTGTTCTGTCTTATTCACTGCCAACTTGCCCGATTGTCACGATCCGTAGAACGCATGGTCTACGCAAACAGTGTAGTTTTTCCTCTTCTATACTGCAACGTTTGCAGTTGCCATGACGCTTATAGAGAGGCGTGAACAAACGTGAGAAACTGCTGTTGTTGCGCACTCAAGTCGGGTAAAACTTCAGGTCGTCTTAGTTACCCGACGCGAGGTGCAAAGTCATCATGTTGCTGGACTAAAGTACTGTGTTTTTAACATGCCGGTGCTTCTGATCAAAGCAAGCGTCTCAGCATTTTGTCTACTTCCTTGCTGGCTTCTCCTGTGACCCTTATTTTGCCTGTGACCGCCTCTTTGGATACCAGGTTGGTACTTCAGCTCTCTGCACATACAGTAACGACTTTTGCACAAGCCTCGGATAGAATTTGGATTACCCTTTTTGTTTGCTTGTTGATGTTACTTCCTGGAAAATTCCTATTGTGGGACATTGGTACAGTGGAGTTCTCATCTGGGGATTTGAATAGTGCACAGGACTTTGGACGCAATGCAGTATTTGTGCACATATTAAGCTGTTAGTTACGTCCTTGTGCCACCCGGGGTAGCTCGCTACTAACCTAACTAATCTCCCCTCCCTGTCCACACCTAGTTCCTTCCTTTAGAAAGTTCCCCGGCCACTTCCATTTTTTGAACCTTCCTCAACATTCTTAGAGAGAGAATGCAGAGTTTGTTTTTGCCACCAGACGATACCTAGGATTTACAGCTTAGTGTCCACATTACCAGGTAGTGTCACCTTCCCTACATGCATATTAGGTTTTTCCTCTGATATTATTGGTACTAAAACCTGTCCCTTATTGTTTAACAGCCTTGCGCATCCCTGGTGGTATTTTTCTGCTCTTTCATTTGAATTGCAGCTTGGCCTGTGATTATTGAAACATGCAGAGTGGTACTTCAAGATAAAGGTCACCCTATTATAAAAGACCCCAACTCATGGTTTGGGGTACTGTCTGTTAATGAGAAGACTGACATTCTACTCTGCTATCCAGTTCGTGTGTACCACTGGCAGAATCAGAAGCCTTATTAATGGAGACCACGGGCACGTTGGCTGCCCTGATGCAACTAGTAGTCAAGCTCCGTAATGACATGACTGCAGACCGTGATGCCATCCATCACAGGATGGGTTCCTTACAGGACATGGCACAAGTTCCTCATGGGGATGGTGAGGCAGGAGCCGCAGACGCCTGCCCGGCCTTTCCTACTCCCAGGCAAAACCCTCCAGTGTTAGTATCTACCCAGTTTCCATTGGCTCCTCCTGCGAGGTTTAACAGCAATCCTGTCTTATAGAACATTTATTAATTAGTGCAAATTGCATTTCTTGTGTCGACCTGCATCTTTTCCTGATTCTACCACAAAGGGGGCTTTTGTACTCTCATATCTTGGGGGTAGTGCCGCCGCTTGGGCTAACCCATTACTCGAGACTAACAGCTAAGTATTGTATGATTGTGATGCTCTGATCCTGGCCATGAATCGTGTCTTTGATACTAGATATAAGACGCAAGCTACCGATTTAGAATTCCTTAATCGTAAACAAGGTGTTACTCCACTACTTTTCTACTTAGCCATATTTAATCAATTAGCAGCTGAAACCAAATAGTCGGAAAGCAAAATAGCTGCCGCCTTCTATAAGGGACTTTCATATGACTTGAAGGATACTCTTGCTACGGCCCAATGGTGCCCGTGGAGTTTCCCAAATTATTGGATTTAGTTCTGCAATTAGATGGACGACAAGGCTGAAAGAAAGGGCGAACAAAGAGCACCACCGCCAGTAACCACAAGAACCAAACCAGTGGTTGCAAACCTTACTGATGCTAAGCCTATGCAGAAAGAGTGCATATGCCAAGAGCATTTTCTATAACTTTTTCTCCACTCAATGTTATTTCCTTACATGCCCATGCAGCTATAGACTTGGGTGCTACAGGGAACTATTTGGATATACAATATCTCTGACAGGCAGGGATTCCAATGATGCCTAAGAAAGCACTACTGTAATGAGATTTGTGATGTCATCTTTGATTTCCTGGGTGTTAGTGTTAGCAGTGCACAGTGGTGCGGGCAGCTATGGTTGCTTAGCCTACCATAACTGTCGAATTTCAGGGGTTTTCCGATTGTACTTTGAACAATAATGTCACGTTTGTGAAGTTTTTTTAGTGAATTCCACAGGTTTTTAGTAGTGCAACTTAACCATAACGTCCCTCTAACAAAGTTTTTTCTAGTGAAAAAAAAAAAATATATATATATATATATATATATTTGCGAACCAAGGTGGGTGAGAGCCGCCGTCTGGTTCCCAGCTCATTTAACCTCCCACAGTCCAGATGATGTTCGTCTCCAAGTGCTTTCGTGCCTCTTGCACTCATCAGGGAGGCAGTCTGTTCCGGTGTTGCTGTTTAGTACAAGTTTGTATATATATTACACAGCCACGGTAGTGGCTATGTAGTTATGGTTAAGTTGCTGTTTCTATCGGAAGAGCACTTTTTGGGCGGCGTATACCTCCGCTCCCCCTGGACGAATCCTCACCAAACTTTGCAAAAAAAGTATATGGGCCACTCTGAATTGTTTTGCAAAGTTTGGTGAGGATTCGTCTAGGGGGAAGAAGTTTGTAGGGGGGGTCCCAAAACTTATATTTCCTCATAGACTGAATGGGAGAAAAATTTTGCACACGGCTACAGGCCAAACCGCTGGACGGATTTTCACCAAATTTGTGGCAGGGGCAGGGGCTTGGTCCCGAAAGCGTGCTTTTGTAAATTTGGTGACAATCCGTCCAGTAGTTGCCTTAAAAATGATCAAAAAGTATGTCTCTAAAAATTAGTGATATCTATGTCCGCTCCGCGGGCACACTTCCCTGTTCGCTCCGTGGAGAAGATTTCAATTGGCTATTCCGTGGCGTGCTGCCCGCGACCATGTTGCGCTTTCACTGATTGGTTTTGCCACAGTGTGAAGTGCGTCAAAATCTTTCGATACGGCCGCCATGTTTACTTCATTTTCTGTTGTACGCTCTCATCGCCGCTAACATACATAAACGAAGAAGACACCAAATGCACTTGTTACACTTATGGAACACTGTTTTGAAAGGTGAGCGTTAATGAGATGTGGCAGTACAAAGTCAAACATTGATGTATTCTTGTTACCACTGTTGTACGGTAAAGTGGGACTTGCTACTCATTGTACGAAATGAATTTACTGCGTCCATGTTAAATACATAAACAACATTACTGCGGTCAGACTGGCGGCCTACCGTTTAAAATCTAAGCCAGCCACCTGCACTATTTCATACACACAGCACTTCTGCACGTGTACGGGAGTAGCGGTTCTCAGGAATAGCTGCTGATATGTTATTGCAAAATGAGAATGTATTTCCATTCAGAGTGAGGTTCACTTGATTTTCGCTTTTCAATACGAGCTCAAGACGGCCACATATTTGTCGGCACCCATAAGGGTCACTTGTTATTTAACCTTGAGCTACAGGGAAAAAGTAGAAAGAATGCAGGGAGTAACAGTTAGAAAAACATATCGTTTGATAAGGTTATGCTTCAAAAATGTTTGTACCGAACATGAAATACCAGGTCCTGAAGAGGACTCTTCCAAATACACTACTGGCTGACTGTTCTGAACGCAATGGAGGCGGTCCACATCATGTAAGTTTATTTTTGATGCCTATATACCGAACTGGCTTTAAACTTTTACTTTCGAAAAGAAAAAAAATATTTTTCCTAATGAATTACAAGGTTTCTGTGCCGTTGAAATTTGTTTTTTTTCCATATGGACATTGCACATTGTCGCCGATTGTAGGGTTCCACTACATTCCCCCAAATTAAATTAATATTTAGTAAAAATGGTATATGTAACATCTTTGTTTTGTGCAGAGTTTGCGTATTGATACACGTTTCATTTCCCCTTTCACCGCTCAGCTACTTCCAAACAAAAATTTTATTATTAATAAAGACGGTCCGGCTTTCTGTGCTGTTGACATTTTTTATCACATTATGGAGATTGCACATTGTCGCCGTCCATAGGTTCCCACTACATTTCCTCCTATTGCAATAATTTTTACTGAAAATGTTATTACAAATCTGTTTTGTTCAAAGGTTGCGTATTGATAAATGTTTTATTTCCCTTTTCCCCCTCAGCTACCTTCTTCCCTATTGTGATTGTCACGGATTGCAGCTGCCGAGTGACGGCTTTTTTAACCGTCAAATGCAACTGTTCGTCATCAGTTGTCTGTGCGTCATAATTCAGTGGGATGACCGTGTCGGACCTCTATGCCCTTACGCTGCTGTCGCCATAAGGAGTAGCATTCCATCCTTTCTGGTGGTGTAGATCACAGCCATTGACATCGTCTTGCAAATCAATGTGCGATGAAAACGACTACTTTGCCGGAAACGCTTGCTTACTGTGTGGGAAAACAACAATGTGGCCATTACCATTAACATTTTCATTGTCGACCAAAGAGACAAACTTACTACTTTTATGGAAATGTGAATAGGGCGATCATTTCGCATAGTTTATTGTGAAACAAACCTACTTTACTAATTCCATAGGGTGATGATTTCGCTCAGTTTATTGTGAAATAAAACTACTTTACTAATTCTTAAATGTTAGTGTTTTTTTTTCCAATTTACTCTCCTATTTCTAAATGTGGCGTGCTACGTTGCAGGTCCTAATGTGTTCTTTTGTAGGAGATGCATCATGGCATGTAAGTCCTTATGGACGTATTTGGTTACGCTGCCAAGGAACGTTATGGAGAATGGTATTGCACACCACTTGCTTTGACTATGGGAGGGTCAGGCCAATCTCATATGCTTTAGTGCCATCAGGCCTTCCGCTGCTGTCGCCATAAGGAGTAACATTCCATCCTTTCTGGTGGTGTAGATCACAGCCATTGATGTCGTCTTGCAAATCAATGTGCGATGAAAACGACTACTGTGCCGGCAACGCTTACTTTCTGTGTGGGAAAACAACAACGTGGCCATTACCATTAACATTTTCATTGTCGACCAAAGAGACAAACTTATTACTTTTATGGAAATGTGAATAGGGCGATCATTTCGCACAGTTTATTGTGAAACAAACCTACTTTACTAATTCCATAGGGCGATGATTTTGCTCAGTTTATTGTGAAATAAAACTACTTTACTAATTCTTAAATGTTAGTGTTTTTTTACAAATGTACTCTCCTATTTCAAAATGTGGCGTGCTACTTTGCAGGTCCTATGTGTTCTTTTGTAGGTGATGCATCAGGGCACGTAAGTCCTTATAGACGTATTTGGTTACGCTGCCAAGGAACGTAAAAGGTCTTGCTCAGAACGACACATTTCTCAAGGAACAAAAATGTGGTGCTGCCATTACGGTCAAACAGTTTCATTTTTGCTTTCTGCAGGCAGTAATGGAAAGCGAAGAAGGGTTTCTATCCAACATCCTTCTTCCATTTCTATGGTGGCCATCTTGGAAAAGGATTTGTTTTTTTCAGCCGGGAACACCGGAGGCGTTCCGGTTGAAGACAAAGAATCCTCTTTTTTGGTACCACGGGTTACTGCTGTAAAATCTCGATTGCTAATGGCATTCATCCCTTATTTTTAGGGGGGAATGGGGGTTAATGATCCAGAGATGTCGTTATGCACTCTTGCTTCTATTGTACTGCAAACTTGCCCATTTGTGATGTCATCTTTGATGTCCTGGGTGTTAGTGTTAGCAGTGCACATGGTTAGCATGCTTAGCATACCATAACTGTCGAATTTCAGGGGTTTTTCGATTTTACTTTGAACCATAATGTCACGTTTATAAAGATTTCTTTTAGTGAATTTCACAGGTTTTTAGTAGTGCAACTTAACCATAACGTCCCCTTAACAAAGTTTTTTTTGTAGTGAATATCCGGTCCGATAGCACAGCGATAGCACAGCGAGTAGAGCGCTTTCTTTGAGAGCCTGCTGACACAGTTTCGAATCCCGGCAGGGCCAAACTCAACCTTTCATCCTTCCGAGGTCGATAAATGAGCACCACACACCGTGGGTAATAATAAGCAGCGCTCAGATACCTGAGGGTTCGTAGCGCTATATAAATGCTAAATTATTATGTTATATATATAAAAAAGTACTAACATTGTATCCCAACCCATGTTTTGTCAGAAAATGATATAACCACTGGCTTAACAGGGGTCCCCGCAGCCCCCGCGGTGCAGGGGGCCCCACCAGCACATGTCCTGGGCGGGGGCCCCACTTGGAGAAAAAAAAGAAAAAAGAAAAATATTTTTTTTTTAAATATTTTTTTTCTTTTTGATTTCACTTTGCATTCATAAAGAAATTATTTCTGTAACAGAAATAATGTTTTTATGAAGGCAAAGTGACTACAAAAAGAAACTTTCTTTTTGAAGTCCAAGGGATCTCCCCACCCCATGCAATGTAAGACCCTAGGCTGGAGGTCTCCATGTCATGGGGTGGGGAAGCCCTATGACTTCAAAAAGAAACAGTGGGTCCCATTATGAGTTTGCCGGTCCGGAAACAACGGTACCAGTAAGCTTGTCGATACCGTTGTTTCCGGACCGGCAAACTACGAGTTCTGCAAGTGGGTGCCTTTCAGCCCACCAGGTCTGACCTGACGGGCGGAACGACACTGGCGCGCAGAACTCGACGGATGCACCGGGACCATTCATAAATGGTCCCGGTGCATCCAGCCTCCCCATTCCCATTGAGTCCAATTGGACTCAAATGGGAATGGGGAGTAATATTTTCTGTCGCCGGGGAATGGGCAATTTTACCGGGTCCACCGGGGCTGTAATGCACCGGTAAATGCCCATTCCCGGGCACCAGAAAATTCATGACTGCCGGTATTTACTGGCATGGCTACCGCCAGGGTCATAACGGCCCCATTATCTTTTTGAAGTCACTCTGCATTCATAAAGAAATTATTTTCAGTTATGGTTCAATCCTTAAAGGAAATCATTTCTTTATGAAGTTAACGTGACTTCAAAAAGAAACAATTTCTTTTTGAAGTAATAGGGCGCTCCTTAACCCCATGACGGATGTGTGAGTGTATGGTGAAAGGGTGCACACTTAAATGTGCGGGTGACTGCCTGGGTGTGCCTGCATGGTGAAAGGGTGCACACTTAAATGTATAGGTGGCTGTCTGTGTGAGTGTATGGTGAAAGAGTGCACACTTAAATGTATGGATGGCTGGGTGTGCATGTGTGTATATGGTGAATGGTGTGTGTCCTTGTGTTCAGGGGTGCAACAAAACCTACATTCAGGGAGGGCTAACCCTTCAAATGTTGGGAGAGGCGGTAACTTCTCGGGCGGTGGGGGTAGGGGCAAATTTATTTGTGTGGGGGCATCCAATTCCTTTACAAGCAGTTAACTCTCTCCTTTAAGGTTTAACGTTCCCACTTATGGACTGCTGCGAGAATTGAGTGGTCTCCTGTTCCCTCTCTACCCTGCCAATCACTCCCCTGGCATGCAAGTACTAAACCCACATCACAACTTCAATTGGCTAAAAGATTTTGCATTTGAATGCAGGTACTAACAGTGAAATGCTTTATGTTAGTAATTACTAGGCTCTTGTTAACAGCAAAACCCAGGTGCCATTTAACATCTTTGTCCTGTTCTGTCTGGCAACTGCTCTAAAGGTCAGCCAGGTCGAGTCAACATAGCCCAACAGTTCGGGGGTAGGAATGCTGGAGCCCAGTCAACTCAATGGTGTTACGCCACTACTTGTGTTTAATGCCTTGATAACTTATTGGTAATCTTCATTATTCCTAGCCCTCTGCCTCATTCACAAGTACTGGGATGAGGTAGAGGTACATGGAGGTAATGCCTCACTTAGCTACCTGTAATCTTCATCACTCCTAGTCCCACTATTCCTCATCCCATTACTTACCTATGAGTGAAGGAACCTCATATGTAAGCTCTGGGACAAGGAAGAGGGACGTGGAGGTAATTCTGATCAAAGGAGCTAATTTTGGAGGTTGGGGAAGGGGTGGGAAGGAGAGGGGATGTTTGTGGGGGTTGGAGGGGGGCAGGATGGTGTGAAAAATCATAACGGTTGTCCATGTCCAGTCTAAGCAGGCATGATATGTGGTATTAGCGGCTAGAGATGCATTTTGGTGCAGTCAGTCTAGTCATTCCTCAGTTTGGTATGACTTTTTTTTATAGCTGGGCTTTTCTGATAAAGCAGTCCTGCTAAGTGTAATTACCTGGCTAGACTGGCATTTGGGTGCTGCCAGACTAGTTGTTTCCTAGTGGGGCATTGTATATTTTTCTGGGCATCTGTGATAAAATGATCTGATATAAGTCATTTATAACGCGCCTGTACACAAGTGTTTCTAGGCACAACAAGACACGGGAGGGAAGATAGAGGGAGGACAAGACAAATGATCTTACTAGGCCTTGTATCATTCAGATCGTGCAGGTGTGAGAACGAGAAGTGCAAGGGGAAAGGTAGGGGGAAGTGCAAGGGAAAAGGGAGGGAAAACAGGACAGCAATTCTCTGTTTAAGTGCAGCAAGGGCAATTCTAGGTAGTGCAAGGAGAACAAGGAATTTTAGGGTTACAGTTACAGCCCCTAAGTGCGTGGTAGGCCCAGAGGCAGTGCAAGGGTGACTGATCAAGAAAGAGTCTGGACATAGTGAGACTCTGAGGGTAGCCCAGCAGACAGGTAGGTCAGGTAGGCCAGCAGGGGAGGAAGAGAGAGAAAGCAGAGGAGAAGAGAAAAGTTTTGAGCTGCTTCCCGATCTTCAGGTGGTCCGGCTCAAGTTTGAGAGGGGCAGGGAGGCCTTTCCAGAGGGAAGCACCTGTATAGTAGAGAGATCTACCCCCCCCCCCACTCTCTGCCAGGGAAAGTGTCTAACCTTTAGAGAGTGGGAGGTAGCTGAGCAAAGGGCTTGAGAAGGAAGGTATTTTGGAAGAGAGCGATAGCTGTAGTGTGAGCCTGGGCCCAGAAAGCTTTTTGGACAATGCAAAGGGTCTTGAACTTGATCCTTGCAGCAACCGGGAGCCAGTGGGGTGATTTCAGGGCCAGAGAGATATGATCCCTGGGCTTGAGGCCAAGGATAAGTCTCTCAGTCCTGTTCTGGATTAGTTGCAGAGGGCAGAGAGTAGAGGAAGGCAGGTTGAGAAAGAGGCAGTAGTCAAGCCTAGAGAGAACCAGGGCTCTGGAGACAGTGAGCTTCTGGGGGAAAGTAAGAAAGGGTAGAGTCCCTTTGAGGAGGAGAAGCTGGTAGTGGGACTTCTTGGCGATGTCCGAGATGTGAGGAGAGAAAGAGAGAGTGGAGTCAAATATGTATCAAAGAAAACATGAATTGAATCAAAAATAAACTAACAGAAATGGGAATGTAAAAAAAGTAAAAAGAAGCATGTCCATGAAAAAATGCAAAACCAAAAATCAGAATCCAAAGGAATGGTGTCCAAAGTCACAGTCCAGAAAAGAAAATCCAATGGGAAATTATAATTGAAAGCCATTGCTCCATGGGCAACCACGTTTTTTGTCTCGCAGGAAGGCGAAGGAAGAGGGCCCAAGTTGGGCAGAGAGCGTGCAAGAGGGAAAGCAGTGGCAGGGTCCCAATGAGAAGGATCTCCATACTGGCATTAAGGGAGAGATCGGTGGAGGCGCACCAATCCTGAATCACGCATAGACAGTCAGGAATGGGAGAGAGAGGAGAGGAGTCTGAGGGGAGACTGAAGGAAAGCTGAGTGTCATCTGCATAAGAGGGAGAAGGTAGAGACATGGTGGGCCAAAGGGGCTAAGAAGAAGTTGAAAAACCAGGGTGAGAGGATGTGGCCCTGGGGAACACCACAGGTATGGAGAGATGTGGAGGAGAGAGACGGACCAAGTTGCACCTGGGAAGGGCAGTCCAAGAGGGAGGAGGTCAGCCACTCGTGAGCCTGACCCGTGATGCCCAGGTTCTCATGGACTCGATTAATCAGGATGGCGTGGTTGACCGTGTCGAAAGCAGAGGAAATATCAAGGAGGATGAGGACCGAAGGAATGCTGTAATCAAGGTTAGAGAGCAGATCTTCACAGGTGTTCAGGAGAACAGTTTCCATGCCTCTGGCAGCTCTGAAGCCAGACTGATGGTCATGAAGACAACCGACAGATTCAGTGTGGAGAGTAAGCTGGGAGAAAGCCAGTTTTTTTCCAACGGTTTGCTCAGGAAAGGGATGATGGCTATTGGGCGATAGTTTGCCGGGCAGGCAGGAAAGGCAGATGGTGTCTTGAGGAGTGGATACATAAGGGAGTGCTTAAGGGGAGAGGAGAACGTCCCAGTGGTGAAAAAGTGATTACAGAATAGCCCAAGGCTTGAGCGAGTGTGTCAATATGGTCCTTGATGGTTCTAGAGGAGCAGGGGAGCACCTGTTTGGACAACACTTTCAAAGATCGGACTTGTCTAGAAACCTCATCGGGTATTGTCAGAGAGAAAGAGGAGAAAGGAGGAAGAGAAGTAGAGCTGGCCAACGGGGGGCCAAGAGATGAAGAGGGAGAGGAAGAGGAGATGGGGGACTGGATGTCCTGAGTTTTAGTGGAGAAGTGAGAGAACAGAGCCATACAGAGGGCCTGGGAGGGAACAGGAGAAGTAAAGACCGCAACAGGATTGACCAGTTACTTACAGATTTTAAAGAGTTTGGCCGTGTTGTTAGAGGCCACAGAGACGCAGTCTTGAATGTGTGTTCTCTTCTCGATGAGTGTTATTGCTTCGACTGGCTTTTTGGTGCAACCAGACTAGGTATGTCTAAATGTGGCTGGCATGCTTTACTGTAATGTTATTACACTGGTCTACATTCTGCAGCCAGTTGGACATGTTTTCATTGTGGTATGGCATTTTTAATAGTAAAGCATTAATGTTCCTGTGCACTGTTGGTGACTTGCATGTATTGGATTGGTGTTACCCTACAAAACCATTGCAAACACTCTGGCTTTTTAGCCAATTTTTCCTCAGAAAGTGTGCTGTATATTGCATTAAAACACATTTATATCTTTTCCTAGTGCATTGTGTGGCATACCCCTTCAACAGCACATTTGTGCGTATTGCGCACGCATGATAATCTAGACCGGCCCATAGTGTGGTGCGACCCGTGATTTGATGCTGAGTTAGGGGGGCCCCCTCAGCATGGCTCGCACAGGGGCCCCCACATTTTGTGTTACGCCACTGGATATAACATGCATATACTTTTATATCTTGATATGATAAGTTATTTATAACGCGCTTAATACCCAGAGGTTTCTAAGCGCGAACCTGTGGATCGAACCTGTGCTATCCTCCCGATCTTCTTTCTTTTGGTACAGTAGTCACGCTGGGGTTACCGACCCAAGTGCAAGTCGTCTTAGAAGTGGAGATTGTCAGAAAAATAATTACTCCTAATATTGTACTTGTTTCCTGTATAGGAAAATGAGTGAGCGGCACACAGCCGAAGGGCCCACCGCGTGCCAAGAGGCCCCCCACTCCCTCATCCGAACAATTACACCATATTTCATGTTTACAGCTTCCCGAGACTCTCGCTCGCCGCCACGGAGCGTGAAATGATTGCTTGGTGTTTCCTTGTTCATCTAAATGAGTTCATGTAACTGAGGAGCTGGACACGCTGCGGTTCTGCTCCCCGGAGATCCAGTGCCGCGCCCCCGCCTGTCCTGTAAGGAAACAGACGAAGCCCATTCCAGCTTTTTAGGGAGAACATGCTACAATTCCATACCTTGAATGGAACAGATATTTAGGGGCCAAATCGCAAAACAAGTGTATCATTCTGCGATGATTAACAGAAGTAAGTGTCGGGTGACCAGACGTCCCGGTTTTGCCAGAACTGTCCCGAAATGTCGGTCCTCTACATCCCGAGAGTATTTTGTAATTGAAAGATCCCGTCCTGCTGTGGAAGAAAGTGTCGTGTGACAGTCCTGTTTTTTTGGAAAAGGGAGGGTGACACCTTGCTTGGCAATAATTATAAACTAGATAAACATCCTAATATTTACCGAGTTATCACTTTTTCAGGATGGTCTCAAATCCCCAACTTTTCAGGGAGCATCCACAGATATTAACCCATTGCACCACAGAGACTGATTGGGAAGCAAGTACTGGAGCGAGGCCTTTCATAGCAATGAGAGCAGCCTAAGCTTTAAGTATCCTTGTACTCGTTGCGCCCAGTTGCCTACGGTTTGGTGCGACCTACAAATTAATAAACAAGCAAACAAACAAAAGCTCATTTGTTAGTAACATGATTACAACCACAGAGTCTCAGGAGGATAGCTCAGGGGCAAGCAACACAGGTTCGATCTACGGTTCCGCACTTAGAAACCTCCGGGTATTAAGCGCATTATAAACAACCAATCATATCACAGTCAAAAACGCTGAAAATACTGTGAGATCAGGTGGGGACCGTGGGAGTGGTGTGCAGGGTGCTTGAGTGGGTAGTCCTTCTTTTATGTTGTTGGACATCCCGGTTTTTCATCTTGAATAGCTGGTCACACTATCAGGGTAATTCATAGAAATTCGCACAAAAGTGGCGCATGCGACTGGCGCACAGCATGCTCGTGCGAATGTCTGCGCCAGCCGCGTGCGCTAAAATCGATTTCCGCGCACAGCGTATTCATGGATTTTCGCATCCAAAACTAGCCGTGGCGCAGCGTGGCGCAGCGACCCTGCAGCAGCGCCAGTTACGCCCCCAAGAACGCCCTCGCGCAAGGAAAAGCCTTCAAAAACCCCAAATAATCGCAAAGGGCTGCGCTAACCCTGGACCAGTTCACAGGGATGGCAAACAGCAAACGCCAATCGGGGAACATGTATTTCAGTGGTTTGCGGGAAGTTCCACACGCGATTGTCCTGTGTACGTGTGCATCAGGGGTGCACGGGAAGTATCACACGCAAAATCAGCAGGGTAAGTGTATTTCAGAGGTGCGCGGGAAGTATCACACGCGATTCCAGCAGGGTACGTGTATTTCAGGGGTGCGCGGGAAGTATCACACGCGATTCCAGCAGGGTACGTGTATTACAGGGGTGCGCGTGAAGTTCCACACGCGATTTCAGCAAGGTACGTGTATTTCAGGGGTGCGCGGGAAGTATCACACGCGATTCCAGCAGGGTACGTGTATTACAGGGGTGCGCGTGAAGTTCCACACGCGATTTCAGCAGGGTATGTGTATTTCAGGGGTGCGCGGGAAGTATCACACGCGATTCCAGCAGGGTACGTGTATTACAGGGATGCGCGGGAAGTTCCACACGCGATTTCAGCAGGGTACGTGTATTTCAGTGGTGCGTGGGAATTTCCACACGCGATTGGCCCCGTGCGAGCAGGGTACGTGTATTTCAGGGGTGCGCGGGAAGTTCCACACGCGATTGGCCCCGTGCGAGCAGGGTACGTGTATTCCAGGGGTGCGCAGGAAGTTCCACATGCGATTTCAGCAGGGTACGTGTATTTCAGGGGTGCGCGGGAAGTTCCATACGCGATTGGCCCCGTGCGAGCAGGGTACGTGTATTTCAGGGGTGCGCGGGAAGTTCCACGCGCGATTGGCCCCGTGCGAGCAGGGTACGTGTATTTCAGGGGTGCGCGGGAAGTTCCACACGCGATTTCAGCAGGGTACGTGTATTTCAGGGGTGCGCGGGAAGTTCCACACGCGATTGGCCCCGTGCGAGCAGGGTACGTGTATTTCAGGGGTGCGCGGGAAGATCCACACGCGATTTCAGCAGGGTACGTGTATTTCAGGGGTGCGCGGGAAGATCCACACGCGATTCCATCAGGGTACGTGTATTTCAGGGGTGCGCGGGAAGTTCCACATGCGATTGGCCCCGTGCGAGCAGGGTACATGTATTCCAGGGGTGCGCGGGAAGTTCCACACGCGATTTCAGCAGGGTACGTGTATTGCAGGGGTGCGCGGGAAGTTCCACACGCGATTTCAGCAGGGTACGTGTATTTCAGGGGTGCGCGGGAAGTTCCACACGTGATTTCAGCATGGTAGGTGTAGTTCAGGGGTGCGCGGGAAGTTCCACACGCGACTGGCCCCGTACGAGCAGGGTACGTGTATTTCAGGGGTGCACGGGAAGTTCCACTTGCGATTTCAGCAGGGTACGTGTATTTCAGGGGTTCTGGGGAGTACTACACGTGAATTGGCCGTGTGGGTCCTCCCAGGTGTTCGCTCTACAACCTCCACGGCCCCTGCAGGCAGCCCACACCACGGGGGACTACCCTGCACCCCTGCTCATGTCCCGCAGGCAGCCCATCCACCATGGGCATGCCCCCCAGCCAACCCACATGTCACCTTGCACTACTGATCAACAATGCATGTCTCCCACCACCCCCACCCCCCAGCAGTGCAGGGGCAGCCTCCATCAGGCCCCCACCCATGTCTACCACCACCCCCACCCCCCAGCCACCAGGGGCAGCCTCCACCAGGCCCCCACTCATGTCTCCCACCACCCCCACCCCCAGCAGTGCAGGGGCAGCCTCCACCAGGCCCCCACTCATGTCCCCCTGCACCCCCACCCCCCAGCAGTGCAGGGGCAGCCTCCACTAGGCCCCCACCCATGTCTACCACCACCCCCACCCCCCAGCCACCAGGGGCAGCCTCCACCAGGCCCCCACTCATGTCTCCCACCACCCCCACCCCCCAGCAGTGCAGGGGCAGCCTCCACCAGGCCCCCACCCATGTCTACCACCACCCCCACCCCCCAGCCACCAGGGGCAGCCTCCACCAGGCCCCCACTCATGTCTACCACCACCCCCACACCCCAGCCACCAGGGGCAGCCTCCACCAGGCCCCCACTCATGTCTCCCACCACCCCCACCCCCCAGCAGTGCAGGGGCAGCCTCCACCAGGCCCCCACTCATGTCTCCCACCACCCCCAACCCCCAGCAGTGCAGGGGCAGCCTCCACCAGGCCCCGACCCATGTCTAACACCACCCCCACCCCCCAGCCACCATGGGGCAGCCTCCACCAGGCCCCCACTCATGTCTCCCACCACCCTCACCCCCCAGCCACCAGGGGCAGCCTCCACCAGGCCCCCACTCATGTCTCCCACCACCCCCACCCCCCAGCAGTGCAGGGGCAGCCTCCACCAGGCCCCCACCCATGTCTACCACCACTCTCACCCCCCAGCCACCAGGGGCAGCCTCCACCAGGCCCCCACTCATGCCCAACTCATGTCTCCCACCACCCTCACCCCCCAGCCACCAGGGGCAGCCTTTCACCAGGCCCCCACTCATGTCTCCCACCACCCCCAACAGTGCAGGGGCAGCCTCCACCAGGCCCCCACTCATGTCCCCCTGCACCCCCACCCCCCAGCAGTGCAGGGGCAGCCTCCACCAGGCCCCACTCATGTCTCCCACCACCCCCACCCCCCAGCAGTGCAGGGGCAGCCTCCCCCAGGCCCCCACCCATGTCTACCACCACCCCCACCCCCCAGCAGTGCAGGGGCAGCCTCCACCAGGCCCCTACCCATGTCTCCCACCACCCCCTACCCCCCAGCAGTCAGGGGCACCCTCCACCAGGCCCCTACCCATGTCTCCCACCACCCCCTACCCCCCAGCAGTCAGGGGCACCCTCCACCAGGCCCCCACTCATGTCTACCACCACCCCCACCCCCCAGCCACCAGGGGCAGATTCCACCAGGCCCCCACTCATGTCCAACTCATGTCTCCCACCACCCTCACCCCCCCAGCAGTGCAGGGGCAGCCTCCACCAGGCTCCCACTCATGTTCCCCTGCACCCCCACCCCCCAGCACCGTGGGGCACCTGCCAGCAGGCCCCCACTCATGTCCAACTCATGTTCCCCTGCACCCCCACCCCCCAGCACTGTGGGGCACCTGTCAGCAGGCCCCCACTCATGTCAAACTCATGTTCCCCTGCACCCCCACCCCCCAGCACTGTGGGGCACCTGCTAGCAGGCCCCCACTCATGTCCAACTCATGTTCCCCTGCACCCTCACCCCCCATCACTGTGGGGCACCTGCCAGCAGGCCCCCACTCATGTCCAACTCATGTTCCCCAGCCAACATGTCATCACAATCTAGATCCCCGGTCCCTATGGTCAGCCTCCAAATGCAAAACACCCACCCGAGTATTGCATCCACCCACTCAGAAATGGCAATAACATGATAGAACTGCAATTGCAAGTTTGGAAACAAACACATGTCCCTCACATACACCCAATGGGTGTCAGTGAATCTCAAAACCCATATCATGATATGCATGAAACCAATGAGATGATACTACACATTGAAGTTTGATCAAAAAATATGTATCAAAGAAAACATGAATTGAATCAAAAATAAACTAACAGAAATGGGAATGTAAAAAAAGTAAAAAGAAGCATGTCCATGAAAAAATGCAAAACCAAAAATCAGAATCCAAAGGAATGGTGTCCAAAGTCACAGTCCAGAAAAGAAAATCCAATGGGAAATTATAATTGAAAGCCATTGCTCCATGGGTAAATAGTAAAAAGAAAAGAAAATCCAACAGTGAACTATGTAAAGGTGAACAAGCCAGGGTCCATGATCCCAACAAAAGAAATGAAACCTATCTAATAACACTACCTAATAAAAAATAACTATATACAAAAATGTGGCCCATTGTCCAAAAGGTCCAAAGAAAATGCAAAAACAAAGGGAACCTAAAACTAACTACATAACTATTTACATGGGCAGCGGGCTAGTCCAACGTCTCACTGGATGTTGTCATGGGCCAGGGCATCATCGAACTCCTGTTCAATGGCTTGGATGCGGGCATGTTCCCTGGCCCCGAGGTCTCGCAGGGATAAAGCAGTGTCCAGCTCAAACTCCCTGCGAAGACCCTCGAGGCACTCAGCCCGCCTCAGCGCCCTCCGCACGGAGTTCTCCGCCCTGACCATTGTGAGCCGTTCCTCCTCTGCCCGCTGCCGCTCCGCACCTATCTGCTGGCCCAACTGCTCCCACACGGAAGCCACTCCCATTCCAGGGTTCCCCTGCCCTCCGGCCGATGCCTGCACCCCTGATGTTGATGGCCCCGAGCCATGATGCCTCCCACGTCGAGCCTGCCGCTGCCTCCGACGCAACTGCCTGTGCCAGCACGACGGCATCCAGGCTGATGGTATCCACCGACGCCGTCGTGCACGTGCCCTGCCCGATGATGCCGTCACATCCTCCATCTGCTGGGGTCCAGTTGCTGGTGTGTCCACTCCTGCTGGACCTCCGACTCCCGACTGTGGCAGGGATGGGATCCCCACCGAGCCGGCTGCATTGGTCGGGGCAGGTCCACAGGGGGCCCTGGTGGCCTCTGGGCCGGAAGACGGCATGGAGAACGACTGGTGCATAGTCTCCACAGAGGAGGAGAGGGTCGCCAGATTGGCCGACACATGTAGGAAACCCCCGACCATGGCCGTTCCCAACTGGGCCACGTCGGCACGGTGCTCTCTGTGATGACATGCATGCTCCTCCCGGGAAGCACGCACCTCATCACGAATTGCACCTGTGCGCAACGCAACACCAATCAGGACTTTCTCCATACGGCCAGGGGTCCCCTCGTACGCAGGTGTCATGACATGGACATCCCCCCTACCTGCGGATGGGCCTGGGATGGGGCATCCCTGCTGATGCATGGTGGTGCAGTCACAGTGTCAGGGCCAGTGACATGCACAGGCCCCTCCACAGCGACCTGTGCTGCCTCCTGCCCCTGCCCCTGGACTGCAACACTTGCACCAGCAGGGATGCCCCCACCAGGCCCCATGTGCGCCTCAGTAGCGGCCTCCTCTGTGGAAACCACCAACCTGGATGGCTCCACCCCGTCTTCCGCCGTTGCAAGCCCCTGTGGGGGCTCACCCACCCCTTCCGCTGCAGCCGTGGGGGCATCCCCGCCGCTTTGCTCCACAGAGCCGTCTCCGCCCTCTTCTTCACGTGGCGCTGTGTAGAGGGAGACATAGAACACAAGCATCAGGGTACTGTACAATGGTCCCCTAGACAGGAAGCAATAGCAGATGAGTGGCACTGTCAAACATCACTTCCATCATGTCCCTCCACAACACATGGCTCAGTGCAGGTAAAACACATGCGGTAACAGGCATGGCGCATGCTATGGACATTAGCATACATGTCCAAGTGATTCTTGAAACATACACTGTTGTTTTGGAACTCACATGCATCATGTGCCATGCCTATCACATGCAGACACTTCACCCTAGTTTCATCCATCTGGCCTCGTACACCACAGACACAGTGGATACAAGGATGACTAGGCTGCATCAGTGAACCTGAACATTGCGACAGACGTGTCATGCATCCCTGACATTCACAAGTCACAGACACGCAGGTCAGACAAACAGACATGGACAGCATACATGTACATGGCATCAGCACCCATCCCTCACCCATGTCCAGGAACAGAGACTGGCATGCTTTCATGTGGCCATTCCGCATAGGGCAACCCATGTTGCATTTGAACACATGCACCAACCATGTGGTTCACACATTACTGGTCTCACATGCATGACGTCCCTGCACACACACATGCATACATGGCCTATGTCACACATACAGGCAAGTATCAGACAACCAGCACACTGCGACATGCCCTGTCTCACACAGCAATTCTTGGCCACTTACCGCTCAACTCCAGACGGGTCTGTCTCTCAAGGATCTGGGCGTGGAGCGCTGGGCCGACGCGTTCCAGGACCCTCATCTGGATGGTACTCATGCGGCCCCGGCCCCCCTCCACGAGGCGCCGGGCCTTCAAGAGGGTCCTGGACCTGCAGTCATCCCAGCGCTTCTTGACATGTTGGTAGTCGCGGACTGCCACCCCCTCCGCGTTGATGGCAGTCACGATGTCCGTCCAGATCCGAGTCCGTCCTTCCTTGTTGGCGCGCTTACTTCCTAAGAGGGCATCATACTGCCCCAGGACTTGCTCCACCAGGACACCAACTTCGGTGGCAGTGAAGCTGGTGCCCCTCTGCCTCTCTGGCCGGGGGTTGCCAGTGGTGCCAGATGTTGCAGTGCCCGACATGGCAACCCCAGAGGCAGGAGTGGGTGGGCAACTGGGTCCTGGGGCTGGGCTGTGGAGCGATGGTATCCCAGTCGGGAGTCTTCTGTTCCAGCAGGGGTGGACACAGCAAATGGACCCCTGCAGATGGCTGATGTGCAGGCACCAAATGGCAGGGCACGGTGGCAGCAGGCAGGCAGGCAGGCAGCAGCAGATGGCTCGTGGGAGGCTGCTCGGGGCTCTGGGGGGCAGTAATTCGGCCTTTTGGGCAGGAGCGTGGTCTTCCGTGTGCTTACGCGTGGCCAGCTTGATACGGAGTGATTTGGCACGTGAAAATCCTGCACGTGTAAATCGAGGAATGGCCCTTAGCGCGTATGCACGTCAGCACGCATATGCGATTTCATTGGACCAAAGACCCTTAGCGCGTGAGCGCGTCTGTGACGTGAGGCGCGCGGGTGTTTCCCTCATTACACGTGATGACAGAGCACACGTGGATTTCCACCAATCGCGTGTGGTACTTCCTGTGCACCCCAGAAATACACGTACCCAGGCCAATCGCGTGTACGCTCACTTCCCTCCGATTACAAGCGATGACACTCGGACGTGCAGTTTTACCACGTGTGCTCGCATATGCGATTTCATTGGCCCAAAGGCCACCATGCGCAGCTGTGACATCACGCGCATGGCCGTAGAGAATGGCGCGTGTAAAAATGAAGAGATACACGCCCGAGTGTCAAAGCGCGTAATTGGTGGAAATGGCCTCATTGCGTATGCGCGTCTGTGACGTGTGTATAAAAGGAACGTGTAGAACGCCATTTCCTTGTACGTGCTTTTCGTGGAGAGCGAGTGGGTGAAATCTGTACTTCTTGTCGGTTCACACGCGATTTACTTCACAGCGTTTCCAGTTCGTACTCCCTGTTACCTCTGACAGCTTTTTCTCTTTTCCTCTTTTTCCTGGGCCTGTTTCCTCAAACAGCGTTCCCTACTACTGTTGTCCTGTCTCCTCAGACAGCGTACAATTCTTCTTTTGGCGGGGGTGTTGCCAATGCGCACACGCGCATATTTTTCACGCTTTTGTTCCTGGCGGACGGTGAGTCACGCAAGTATTTAACATCTGTGCTTGCCCCGTGTGTCGCATACCCCTTCAGAGGTCATTCTAGGCTGCGTGTGACACGCATACGTTCATTCTTGTGTTCCTGGGTGCCACAGCGTAGTGCAGGTTTATTTTTCCACGCACGTGGTCTAGGAGGGGTTGCGTGCACCTTACTTCGCTTTTTTGGGGTGCCTGTGCGTTGCGTGACCCGTCATCTTTCCCCAGGGGTGACATACAGCCTTGCTAGAGCACTAGGGTACGATTACCATCTGGTACGCAACCCCTTTGACCCCCAATTGCCCAGGACAATAGTTCACATCGACTCCCATACGCACAATAACATCAGTGCCATGGCTGGGAGGCGAACAAGCCGTAAGGGTGGCAAAGGTGGCCGAGCCCCAAGTGGTGGCCATGGTGGATCCGGTAGGGGATGTGGCTGTGACTTGCAGGGTGCCCCTAGCCTCCAATGTGTGGAGGAGCAGTCAGGGACACACATGCCCCCCCCCCCCCTGGTTGAGGTTACCGTGGCTGACACCATCCATGCTCAGCCCTTGTTGGACCAGCCCACTGTGGAACCAGACCTGGCACAGGGTGACTCCATGGCTGACTTCCAGGTCAGCAGGTCTAGGCCACGTGCGCCGGTGAACGTTGGTGTCATCAGGCCACGTGGACCAGGGGCAGCTAGGTCATCTGCTGCCCCGCGTAGGCAGGCTGGGGAGGCTGCAGGGGCAGCTGCGGCTCCATCCACCCCACCTCTCACACACCCATCCAAGATAGTGTCGGTCCAAGCCCATCATGCTGACATTCCCCCTGACACCATCACACTTGAGATAATGCCTGCACCAACTCCCATGCTGAGTGTGCAATCCCACGCTCCTGCCCCTAGTGTCCAGCGCGGCGCAGGACACTCCGGATCCCCACCACCTTCCAAGCGGAAGAGGAAGAGAGCTCGTCCAGTAGAGGCTGATGCCCCAGACACGGCTACACAGTCCGGCCCGTCAAGGAAGCCCAGCTTCAATGAGGCCGAACTGAATGCACTTGTAGAGTATGTGTCCGCACATGACCGCGAAATGGTGATTGTTGCAGGATCCAAGACCACACCTGCATAACGTCAGGCACACTGGCAGACCATTGCTGACATCATAAGTGCCCTTGGAATCGTGAGGCGCACAGCTAATGAATGCTACAAGCGCTGGAATGACCTGAAGCGCAGGGCAAAGAATAAGCTGGCCTCAAGTCATGCCGCAACTCTAGTGACTGGAGGTGGGTCTCCAGCAGACGACATAGAACTCCCTCCACATGAGCAGGTTGCTGGGACCTACGTCACGGAGGAACAGATCCAAGGCGTGGGAGAAGTGGCAGATTACGAGGCATTGTCCGGTGAGTGCACATGCATGTGTGTGTCATCCATGTGCATGGTGTGTGTGGGAGGGCTTCTGTTTGGGTGCCAGAGGAGGGTGTGTGTGCCTGAGTGGTTCGGCTCACCCATGTGCCTCTTCCTAAACATTCTTGGCAACAGCATTTGGGTATAGCAGCATCCCTTCGGCCAACATTAGACATCCATCCCAACACCACGCCAGTTGCCCTTGGAGTGTCATCTTGCCACTACACTGTTGCTTATTTACCTCTGTTTATTCAGGCAGATTGTTTGCATACCACCACTTTTACTCAGGATTTCTCAGTCCTATTGTCACATGTCTGACATGGCTATGGTACAGTGGACTGGCTCAGTTTCGTGAACATGATTAGTTTGGACATGTCCCTGTGCTATAGGACCATTTTTGACTGGCAGCTGCATGTTAAACATTTGAACCATTACAATGAAAATAATCAATCATATGAACAAACTGGACTGAATGAACAATTGGTGACCTCCTCTCCCTCTTCACTTCATGGCTAGGGTACATGCCATCTGTGTGATGGCATGTGTATTTGACCTGCCAATCACTGGCCAATGTGTGATGCCACTGCTAGGCAGCATGCAGCAAATGTGTTCATCTTCCATCTTGGTGTCATCAATGTGTGCCATCTGCCTCCACATCACACGCAGTGACGGTGCATGCATGGGAGTGTTTTAGTCATGTGGGACATGTGTCAATCAAGTATTGTTTCTGTAGCCTCTCAGCCCTCATTGTGTGCCATAGTGCTAATGCCTGTTTCCATTTGTTTTCTTTTATGTCTTTGCAGGGGAAGACGCACCTGATACTGCTGGGGTTGTGGAGATGGTGCAGACCCAGGAGGGGTCTGAGGGCCGACCGACCACCAGTGAGGGACGTGGTGTGGTGGTGGGTGAGAACCCACAATTGCTGCAGGTCGTGCTCTCAAGGGGTGTCTCTGGCTGCACCTCCCCCGAGCTGTACTCAGGTGTTGATTCAGATGATGAGACCTACGTGCCGTCGCAGGTGAGTGTTCCAGGGAGGGATTCTGTTCTGTCCGACCCACCTGCACCAGGGTTAGAACCCTCAAAGGGGATGTCAGTGTTGGCAGGTACGCCTTTGGTGGTTATGGATGCAGGGTCACACTCCGCGACATCTGATCCTGTTCCTGGGCCAGCAGATCAGAGGGGGAATGCAGTCCTGCAGCCACTGGCAGTGCCGGCACAGCAAGGCGCAGTTCACCTTGCCCCAGACAGGTGTGGTGCCCGCCGACGTGGTGGCCGTACGCCACCTGGCAATACCGCATGGGAGCAATCCATTTACGGTATGGCAACCCAACAGGCGGCATCATCAGAGATGATGGCTCAGGCCATGGATAGGGTGGCCGCTTCCATTGTCCCCCCCCGAAAGGCTGATGGAGCGACTACAGCAGGCAACCGACTCCATCTGCCAGTCACACAGGGAGGACAGGTTGGCGTCCGACAGGGACAGGCGGGCGGCACTGGCGACTCTGCAGGAAGCCATCTCCATAGAGTCCCAGGGCCACAGGGAAGCCCTGAGGCTGGAACTCCTTCACCTCAGGACGACTCTTGTTGAGCTTGAGGCTTCAACAAACCGAAGGACAGAACAGCAGCTGGAGCATCTCACCCGTACGCTCTCAGCTGAGATGCAGGCAACTAGGGCGGAGGTCCGGGCATCCCGTGGGTTGTTGCATGGGGACCTCCGCACACATCCTCCAGAACGAGACCTACCACACCCGCATGCTTGCAGCCATGGAGGAACAGACTAGGGCTTTGCGTGGGCTGCCTCCCATAGTGCCACCACCTCCGGATGCAGCTGCAGAGGGTGAGGATAGCGACAGCAGTGATACTCCCACAATAGGGTAGCCGTGTAGGCCATGAGCCCATGGAGGTGTTTTTTTTTCGCAAGATCCACACAGGTGGGTTTTGGTGTGCACCCTGTCTTTGGACCTCCTGGGTGGCCTCCTCAATCCCCCCGGGCCCCTTAATGGCCATTTTTTTTTTTTTTTTTTTTTGGGACAGTGTGTTGCCTTGTGTGGCTCCCGTGGGCATACGCTGCATTGTGGCTGGGCACATGCAGGCTTGTCATGGATTTGGTTCAGATGCTTGGGTTTTTGTCACACACACCCCTCCTGCTTCCCGTTTCCATGGGCTTGCAAAGGGTGTGCCCAAGTGACATTGACGTACATGCTGACATTGGACTCCCATGAGCTGTGTGGGCAGTCTGTAGTCAATACTGTGTATACATTCACAGTGCATATTGTTGTTGTATTGTACACTGCGTGGTGTATTGATATGTGCCTCTGCATCCATCTCATCCTCCATATTTGCAGGTCCATTCCTCATGTCTTCACAATGCGGTCCACCTTGGAACTGGAGTCCATGTTGTAAGCAGTGCACCTACACTCTTGCGTGGCGCTAACACTGTATACTTGGAAGTGTTCGGAGGGCTGTCATCATCAGGTGGTGAGGCTAGCTAATTTTTAAGTCTGTAATGTCATGTTTAAGGTAGGTTGGAGGTTGTATAGGTGATTGGTATTCTTGGTAAGTATTTGGTAATGTGGGTTGTAGGTCCTGCATTACTGTGAGCATTTCATGTGTGGACATGTTTCCATTACGGACACTGTAGCTGCTGACACTTGGGGCATGTTGTGGGGATTTTGCAAGTGGGTATTCATTTCTGCAGCATGGAAGTGTCTTTTCATGACACTGCATTGGTGGTGTTTGTGTAGGTAGGGATGCACACATTGTGACACTTCCACATGAACAATCTCAGGCTGCTATTGTTCTGACAGTTGACAGTCCCTTTGTTCGTCTTAATTGTCAGGTCGAGTCATCATTGCTTATCAGATGGTATGTGCCAGGCCTGTGTGCACTCCACTGGGGTGTGATTTCTATGTGAAGTAATTAGCCACCAGCTGCGTACGGGCTGCCTCACCCTGTGCCCTCTCCCCTCCCATGCGCAGCGGGCGTGCATGTGGTTGGGGATGTGGGGCCACCACCATGTCCACGGCCAGGCCCCGGCGTGTTGCAACATTGTGCAGGACACATGCTGCCACTATGATCCTGCACACTACTGGGGGCGCATATAACAGCTGCCCGCCAGAACGGTCAAGGGAGCGAAAGCGTGACTTGAGCACTCCGAATGTGCGCTCCACTATGCCCCGGGTTGCAATATGGGCTGTGTTGTATCTTATCTCTGGAGGCGTGATGGGGTTCCGAATTGGCGTCATCATGTGGGTGCTCAGAGGGTAGGCACTGTCCCCTGGTGAGGAGGTGATGGGTATCATTAGTGGGGTAGTGACATAACTCTGCATCTGACATGCATGCATGTGCAGTGGCATTCATACTCACCAAGCAGCCATGTATCGCCATGCCGCCCAGCTTCTAGGTCCCGGCTTAGGGTAGACATTCGGTAAATGAAGCTGTTGTGGGTGGACCCTGGATAGTTGGCATATACTGAGGTGATGATTCCCTTAGCATTACATACTACCTGCACGTTGATGGAATGCCAGTGCTTGCAGTTCCTATAGATGTGCTCAGATTCCCTGGGGGGACGTAGTGCCACATGAGTGCAGTCAATGGCACCTAGCACTTTTGGGAATTGTGCCACACCGTAGAAATTGAGGGTGGCAGCCTGCCTTTCTGCAGGTGTCCTGGGCAGGTATATGTGCCTACGGACTGATGGGCGTGCAGTGATGATTTTCAAGACCTGGTGTAGGCAGCGTGACTGCATGGCCTGTGACACCCCACCCACTATGGCACTTGTCCGCTGAAATGATCCTGTGGCCAAGAAGTGCAGTACATTGAGGACCTTCTCCAGGGGGCTGAGTGCTTGGGAGCACAGGGTGGGTGATGTGAGGTCATCCTCCCACTCACTGACCAGGTCCAGTATTATGTGTGGGGGAAACCTGTACCTCCCATACACCTGGTCATCAGGCATCCCAAAAAGGCTGGTTCTGGGAGTGAAAATTCGGGCCCTCACTATCCTCCTCCTCCTTTGGTAACCCACGGCCACTGCTGCTAGGAATGGTATATTCATCCTGGCATATGAGCTTGTTTGTTGTTTGCGCGCACTTTTATGCTGCGCGGGTCGACGTACGCCTGCTTCATGCTGGCGTACGTGTCTCAGGATTGGACCATTTTTCGGCCTGTCGTAGGCGAACGTGTGAATCTTCCCGCCCACCCCAGGAATACACGTAGCACGCTCTCACAGGCACAGTCGCGGGTAAATATTCCCGCCCACCCCTGGAATACATGTAACCCACTCTCACAGGCCCAATCGCGTGTGGAAGTTCACGCGCACCCCGAAGTACACGTACCCAGGCCAATCGCGTGTGTGACTTCCCGTGCACCCCGAAGTACACGTACCTAGGCTAATCGCGTGTGGAACTTCCCGTGCACCCCGTAGTACACGTACCCAGGCAAATCGCGTGTGGAAGTTCACGCGCACCCCGAAGTACATGTACCCAGGCTAATCGCGTGTGGAACTTCCCGCGCACCCCATAGTACACGTACCCAGGCAAATCGCGTGTGGAAGTTCACACGCACCCCGAAGTACACATACCCAGGCTAATCGCGTGTGGAACTTCCCGCGCATCCCGAGGTTCACATACCCAGGCCAATCGCGTGTGGAACTTCCCGCGCACCCCGAAGTACACGTACCCAGGCAAATCGCACGGCTGGGGGGTGGGGGTGGTGGGAGACATGAGTGGGGGCTTGGTGGAGGCTGCCCCTGGTGGCTGGGGGGTGAGGGTGGTGGGAGACATGAGTAGGGGCCTGGTGGAGGGAGCCCCTGACTGCTGGGGGGTAGGGGGAGGTGGGAGACATGAGTGGGGGCCTGGTGGAGGCTGCCCCTGCACTGCTGGGGGGTGGGGGTGGTGGGAGACATGAGTGGGGGCCTGGTGGAGGCTGCCCCTGGTGGCTGGGGGGTGGGGGTGGTGGTAGACATGGGTGGGGGCCTGGTGGAGGCTGCCCCTGCACTGCTGGGGGTGGGGGTAATAGGGGACATGAGTGGGGGCCTGGTGGAGGCTGCCCCTGGTGGCTGGGGGGTGGGGGTGGTGGTTGACATGAGTGGGGGTCTGGTGGAGGCTGCCCCTGCACTGCTGGGGGTGGGGGTAATAGGGGACATGAGTGGGGGCCTGGTGGAGGCTGCCCCTGCACTGCTGGGGGGTGGGGGTGGTGGGAGACATGAGTGGGGGCCTGGTGGAGGCTGCCCCTGGTGGCTGGGGGGTGGGGGTGGTGGTAGACATGAGTGGGGGCCTGGTGGAGGCTGCCCCTGCACTGCTGGGGGGTGGGGGTGGTGGGAGACATGAGTGGGGGCCTGGTGGAGGCTGCCCCTGCACTGCTGGGGGGTGGGGGTGGTGGGAGACATGAGTGGGGGCCTGGTGGAGGCTGCCCCTGGTGGCTGGGGGGTGGGGGTGGTGGGAGACATGAGTGGGGGCCTGGTGGAGGCTGTCCCTGCACTGCTGGGGGGTGGGGGCGGTGGGAGACATGAGTGAGGGCTTGGTGGAGGCTGCCCCTGGTGGCTGGTGGGTGAGGGTGGTGGGAGACATGAGTTGGACATGAGTGGGGGCCTGGTGGATGGTGCCCCTGGTGGCTGGGGGGTGGGGGTGGTGGTAGACATGGGTGGGGGCCTGGTGGAGGCTGCCCCTGCACTGCTGGGGAGTGGGGGTGGTGGGAGACATGAGTGGGGGCCTGGTGGAGGCTGCCCCTGCACTGCTGGGGGGTGGGGGTGGTGGGAGACATGAGTGGGGGCTTGGTGGAGGCTGCCCCTGGTGGCTGGGGGTGAGGGTGGTGGGAGACATGAGTTGGACATGAGTGGGGGCCTGGTGGAGGGTGCCCCTGGTGGCTGGGGGGTGGGGGTGGTGGTAGACATGAGTAGGGGCCTGGTGGAGGCTGCCCCTGCACTGCTGGGGGGTGGGGGTGGTGGTAGACATGGGTGGGGGCCTGGTGGAGGGTGCCCTGGTGGCTGGGGGGTGGGGGTGGTGGTAGACATGAGTGGGGGCCTGGTGGAGGGTGCCCCTGGTGGCTGGGGGTGGGGGTGGTGGGAGACATGAGTGGGGCTTGGTGGAGGCTGCCCCTGGTGGCTGGGGGGTGAGGGTGGTGGGAGACATGAGTTGGACATGAGTGGGGGCCTGGTGGAGGCTGCCCCTGGTGGCTGGGGGGTGGGGGTGGTGGTAGACATGGGTGGGGGCCTGGTGGAGGCTGCCCCTGCACTGCTGGGGGGTGGGGGTGGTGGGAGACATAAGTGGGGGCCTGGTGGAGGCTGCCCCTGCACAGCTGGGGGGTGGGGGTGGTGGGAGACATGAGTGGGGGCCTGGTGGAGGCTGCCCCTGCACTGCTGGGGGGTAGGGGTGGTGGGAGACATGAGTTGGGGCCTGGTGGAGGCTGCCCCTGGTGGCTGTGGGATGGGGGTGGTGGGAGACATGAGTGGGGGCCTGGTGGAGGCTGCCCCTGCACTGCTAGGGGGTGGGGGTAATAGGGGACATGAGTGGCGGCCTGGTGGAGGCTGCCCCTGGTGGCTAGGGGGTGGGGGGGTGGTAGACATGAGTGGGGGCCTGGTGGAGGCTGCCCCTGCACTGCTGGGGGGTGGGGGTGGTGGGAGACATGTGTGCGGGCCTGGTGGAGGCTGCCCCTTGTGGCTGTGGGATGGGGGTGGTGGGAGACATGAGTGGGGGCCTGGTGGAGGCTGCCCCTGCACTGCTGGGGGGTGGGGGTAATAGGGGACATGAGTGGGGGCTTGGTGGAGGCTGCCCCTGGTGGCTGGGGGGTGGAGGTGGTGGTAGACATGGGTGGGGGCCTGGTGGAGGCTGCCCCTGCACTGCTGGGGGGTGGGGGTGGTGGGAGACATGAGTGGGGGCCTGGTGGAGGGTGCCCCTGACTGCTGGGGGGCAGGGGGTGGTGGGAGACATGAGTGGGGGGCTGGTGGAGGCTGCCCCTGCACTGCTGGGGGGTGGGGGTGCAGGTGGACATGAGTGGGGGCCTGGTGGAGGCTGCCCCTGCACTGCTGGGGGGTGGGGGTGAATGGGAGACATGATTGGGGGCCTGGTGGAGGCTGCCCCTGCACTGCTGGGAGGTGGGGGTGGTGGGAGACATGAGTGGGGGCCTGGTGGAGGCTGCCCCTGCACTGCTGGGGGGTGGGGGTGGTGGGAGACATGAGTGGGGGCTTGGTGGAGGCTGCCCCTGGTGGCTGGGGGGTGAGGGTGGTGGGAGACATGAGTTGGACATGAGTGGGGGCCTGGTGGAGGGTGCCCCTGGTGGCTGGGGGGTGGGGGTGGTGGGAGACATGAGTGGGGGCTTGGTGGAGGCTGCCCCTGGTGGCTGGGGGGTGAGGGTGGTGGGAGACATGATTTGGACATGAGTGGAGGCCTGGTTGACGCTGCTCCTGGTGGCTGGGGGGTGGGGGTGGTGGTAGACATGGGTGGGGGCCTGGTGGAGGCTGCCCCTGCACTGCTGGGGGGTGGGGGTGGTGGGAGACATAAGTGGGGGCCTGGTGGAGGCTGCCCCTGCACTGCTGGGGGGTGGGGGTGGTGGGAGACATGAGTGGGGGCCTGGTGGAGGCTGCCCCTGCACTGCTGGGGGGTGGGGGTGGTGGGAGACATGAGTGGGGGGCTGGTGGAGGCTGCCCCTGCACTGCTGGGGGGTGGGGGTGGTGGGAGACATGAGTGGGGGCTTGGTGGAGGCTGCCCCTGGTGGCTGGGGGGTGAGGGTGGTGGGAGACATGAGTGGGGGCTTGGTGGAGGCTGCCCCCGGTGGCTGTGGGATGGGGGTGGTGGGAGACATGAGTGGGGGCCTGGTGGAGGCTGCCCCTGCACTGCTGGGGGGTGGGGGTAATAGGGGACATGAGTGGGGGCCTGGTGGAGGCTGCCCCTGCACTGCTGGGGGGGGGGTGGGAGACATGAGTGGGGGCCTGGTGGAGGCTGCCCCTGCACTGCTGGGGGGTGGGGTTGGTGGGAGACATGAGTGGGGGCCTGGTGGAGGCTGCCCCTGGTGGCTGGGGGGTGGGGGTGGTGGGAGACATGAGTGGGGGGCTGGTGGAGGCTGCCCCTGCACTGCTGGGGGGTGGGGTGGTGGGAGACATGAGTGGGGGCCTGGTGGAGGCTGCCCCTGGTGGCTGTGGGATGGGGGTAGTGGGAGACATGAGTGGGGGCCTGGTGGAGGCTGCCCCTGCACTGCTGGGGGGTGGGGGTAATAGGGGACATGAGTGGGGGCCTGGTGGAGGCTGCCCCTGGTGGCTGGGGGGTGGGGGTGGTGGTAGACATGAGTGGGGGCCTGGTGGAGGCTGCCCCTGCACTGCTGGGGGGTGGGGGTGGTGGGAGACATGAGTGGGGGCCTGGTGGAGGCTGCCTCTGCACTGCTGGGGGGTGGGGGTGGTGGGAGACATGTGTTGGTGATCAGTAGTGCAAGGTGACATGTGGGTTAGCTGGTGGGCATGTCCATGGTGGATGGGTTGCCTGTGGGACATGAGCAGGGGTACAGGGTAGTACCCTGTGGTGTGGGCTGCCTGCAGGGGCCGTGGAGGGTGTAGAGGGAACACCTGGGCGGACCCACATGGCCAAATCACGTGTAGCATTCCCCGGCACCACCGAAATACACGTACCCTGCAGAAATCGCGTGTGAATCTTCCGCGCACATCGGAATACACGTACCCAGGCCAATCGCGTGTGGAACTTCCCGCGCACCCCACCTAGCCAGGCCAATCGCGAGTGGAACTTCCCGCGCACCCCGTAGTACACGTACCCAGGCCAATCGCGTGTGGAACTTCCCACGCACCCCCACCTACCCAGGCCAATCGCGTGTGGAACTTCCCGCGCACCCCGAAGTACACGTACCCAGGCTAATCGCGTGTGGAACTTCCCGCGCACCCAGGAACACGCGCACACGCTATTTTTCACACAGCGGGTGTTCGTGTTTGTCGGTGCCCCTTTGCACCTCATTTGTCCTAGAGGGCCACTGTATGGGCCATTCATCATGGCTGTATATGGGTGCTTTTTGTTAGCGCACATTTTGGCGCACATTTTTTTCAGTCGCAGGGGTGCTACCGCCTGCTTTCTTGTGGCGTACTTGTTTGGCCCTGTGCGCGTCTTTGACCGTGCGCTGGTTTGCCCTATTCGATTCCATGAATACGGGTTGTAGGCGAGCGTGTGGGCGTTCCGCGCACTTGCCTCCTGTACTTCCCCCGTGACGCCCATATTTTCACGCGTTGTTCCCCATTCCGAGTGTTACGCCCCGTGTTCCGCCTACTTTTGTGATGTGCGCCGCGCTATGTGCGATTTCGCAGTGGCCGTGGCGCACGCTGTTGGATGACCTGTGCGCTGGCGTGCGCGACGCACATTTTTAGCGGACATCCAATGTTTTTCTCGCGCACGGACTTCCATGAATCGCTGTGCGCTTTTCGCACTTTTCCTGCGATTCGCACGTTTTGGCACCTCTGCGCGGGAATTTTCGGCGCAAATTAATTCCATGAATCGACCCCTATATATCACTGTGCACCCAAATGACTCTGCTCGGCCATATTGTCCCACATACAAAATGTACAGGCAGTACAAGAGGTGTGCCAGATCCCAGAGAACACCTGTTTCATGGAGGCGGTTGCACTGGACGTGGCAATACAGTGCCCTGGCATTCCTGTTACAGGTCTGGTGTGGTGGAAAGTACAGTGCAGACATTTAAATATATTCAATGGAATTTATTTTTTGGCGAAAGCGCTGTATAAATAAAACATCATTATCATTTTGATTAGATGGGGGTCGTTCACAGCCCCTGAGGAAACACATATTCAAGGCATGAGCATTTCCATAATTTATTTACATTACCGCACCTGAAACAAGGGTGGAAATGGGAAAAAATGCAGTCATAGCCCTATTAGATGCATTACTGCAAATGCACCCATTTCAGCCAAGTCATCGGTGGCTGACACTAACCATGAACTTTTCTAGTTATAGGTGCCCAGTGCATCGGCATGCCCCGTGAATGCACAGGACACATACATATGCATGGGAGAAGTGGAAGCCTGGGCGCTGTTGAGCAGCCTGCAAGATGGCTGCCTAGCTTTGTTGCTCCGTGGCCTGGCATCGTGCTGCTGGTTTACCTGGCTATCTACTGATATGTTTGGGCGTGAATCGGACCTCTGGCTGCCTTGTTCCTGCACTGTCCGCCTGTTGCCTGTGGCCTCCTTGGCTGCGTGGCCGGCTGCGGCCCTGGTCGCCGGGGCCCCCTGGGGGCTGGCTCTCCTGCCTCGGCTGGCTGCCCTGCTGCGCTGAATTCTGAAATTTGAGCTGCTGGCTGGATTCCCTCCCCGCCCGCTCAGCCTCCGGGCCGGGCCTCGCTCGCCGCTGGGGCGGTGCTCCCTCCTCTCGGCCCAGTTCACACTGCTGCCGGGTGCCTGGTTCCTGCGCCATCCTAGTACGATTCCTCTCCCTGACCTGCCGTTTGGGAGCGGGCTGGGCGGTCAGCCCTGACGACATTGAGCTGCGGGGGCCGCCGCAGCGGTCCCCCCCCGCATGGACGGCGGATACCGGTGTGCCTTGGTGGCCGCTCCTGCCCTGGCCGCTTGAAGCTGAGGCCCCCTGGGTCTCATGAACTGCGTCTTCCACCTGTGGCCCTGACGCCTTGTGCTTCCCCGGAGGCGGCCGTCCTGACACTACGGGCTGCCCGGCTGCTCCTGCCGCCTGTGCTGTGGTCTCCCGCCTGAGCGGCGGCCCTGCTCCCTCTTTCGCCGGGCTCCGCTTCGGTGTGCCACCCTGGCGCTCCGCTGCCTGGCGCCTCCATTTCCTTGGCCCGCTCTCCCCGTGGCCGGACCCCGGCGGGTCGCCTGTGCGGCCTCCCTCCTCGCTTGCCCCGGGCGCCTTCCCGCGGCTGATGGATCCTGCTCCTCCTCTGTCCGCCACTCTCCACGCATCTTGCTGCGGGGCCCACTCGAGCGGTCCCCCGCGGCCTATACACCTGGCCTGATCTGCCTGGCGGCTTCTCCGCCGGATCCGTGACCCTGTGGTGGAGGCTTGGGGGGCCTGGGTCCTCTGGTGGCGGTGCGCCTCTGCTGCTGGTGCCTCTTGGGCTGTCCACCGCTTCTGGTGGGGGCCTCACTGGGGTCTGGGCCGCTGTCTGCTTCTCCTTCAGCACTCTGGAGCCTACAGGTAAGGAGCGTGGGGCCTAGGACTGCTGCTAACCGCTCCCCTGCACCTTGTTAAGCCTGGGGGCGGCGGCCTCCCCCCCTTCGCAGGACACAATTGCCTCCATATCTACCTGGTTACCTTGAAACTATGTTCCTTGATCCCTGCACAACCCCACGGGTGGCTTATGTGGCATTGCTCCGGTTATTGTTCTTAATGTCGCCCTCTCCCCGTTCACCCTGCCACTGGAGGCACCCTCACAGCCTCCCCAGATAGTGCATCCACCTGCCTGCCCTCCTTGCCTGCCTGGCGGCTCGGGCCCGCACTGCCTTACCTGGCTGGTACTGACTGTCTGCGAACCGACTGGATCTCTGGTGTCCCTTCCTGGTGCTATCCCCTCTAAATTGCCTTGCCACTCTTGACAACTTGACGCACTGCTTGTTCCTGCACAGTGGTATCTGTGCCTTTCAACACTCCGGCCTAGTCTATACCTTGCCCTAATCCCTATACTACGGGTGGTCCTGCGTGGGCTGGCAGGCTGTGGCCCCTCCCGGAACTCTTGCCCCCAACAGCCCTGAGCCCTAGTGCGTGCATTTCACAAAACTGCCCTCCGGGGTCTCGGTGTGTCTCCGAACATGTCCGGCAAGTCACGCGGGGCCAACAAAACCGGGGCGATGCACAAATATGCCAAAAATCTTTCTAGGCAGGAGCAGGGGTGGGGGGGCTGCCTTGCCTCAGCACTATCCAGACACACCCTCATGTTCCCCTCAACCAGACCTTACAACACTGATGGAGACTATGGCCAAAAACTTTGCGTCAGTTCATGAAAAATTAGATGACATAAACGCCAGTGTAGCCTCACTACGCACCAAATTGGATCAGCATGGCGCTAGGCTGGTTGAGGCCGAGACCAGGATTGGGGCCAATGAGGATGAGGTGCACGTGCTCCAAAACACGGTCTCTGACTTGGTGCGCAATATGAAGCAGGTCAAGGCGAAGTGTGATGACTTAGAGTCCAGATCCCGCAGGACCAATATCCGCATTGTGGGGGTTCCGTAGGCAGCCCTCAAAGGCAAAATGGAACATGCAGTCGAGACCCTCCTGAGAGACCTCCTGGGTAATCCTCAACTCTCCCCGTTTTTCACTATTGAACGCGCTCATCGCACACTGGCCCCACGCCCCAAGCCGGGTGATTTCCCTAGACCAATTATTGCTAAGGTTCTCAGCTTCAGGGATAGGGATCACATTATACGTTTGGCTCGAGAAAAGGGTGAACTGAAACTTGAGTCTCAGACTATCCGCATCTTTCCCGACTTCTCGGTCAGCGTCCAAATGGAGCGCAGACAATTCAATGGTGTGAAAAAATTGCTTAGGGAGAGGAAAGTGGAATAGGCCATGTTGTTCCCTGCAAGGCTGAAGCTCACTCACCGTAATAAATTGTACTTTTTCACGGTCCCTGAGGAGGCGGTGAAATTTATTGAGTCCCATATTCCTGTCTCAGGTCCGGTTGACGACCCAGGGGAGGAGGGTTGAGCTGGCCTGCCTTGCCCCCAATGCCTGAATCTTTTATTGTACCAATGGCACGCCTGTCATTTGCATTTTCCTTGCTATTTCATGTATCCGTTGTCTTGTGTATTCATTGCTTGTCGTAACTTGTTGTGATGTCCTGAAACTCAACATGGGTTACCGGTGTATGATCTACGGTATATTGCTCCAATCATGACATCCTTTACTTCTATACCCCCTGCTTACCGTACTCTACTATGGTGTCTCCTCTAAACTTAACATATTTACAGCTGCACGTTATTCGGTGTATTCCACCACTCAACCATCTCAGTCGGGCCCTCGGCAGCAGCGACCCCCGCTGCGGTTGCAACGCCGAGTTTGGCTTGTTATGTTCACTGGTTGCGCCCCAGTTGGGTGTGTGGGCAGGCCTTGCCCTGTTGGGTCTGGCACGATCGCCTTGGAGCTTTGGGTGGGCTTTTGGGCATTGCTGTGTTGGGGGAGGCAGTGAGGGAGGGGGGGTACAGTTGTGGGATGTTATAACAAAAATGGTGAGGTAGTAGTGGCTTATGGCACGATGCAGCGGGCCAATGTTTTGGTGGCCGGCACTTGTTCAACAAATTATGTCACACGTTACTGGGATCCCCCTAAAATGCTACTGAATGGCTATTAGGCTAATGTCTTGGAATGTCAGAGGGCTGAGCAACTTCACGAAGGCACGCAGGATTACTGCTTATGTCCAGAGGCACTGGGTCAAAATACTTCTCTTGCAAGAAACCCACGCCCTCGCACACCTCTCGTCCTCTCTTGCCCCGGTGTGGGGCCCCAACAAATACTACACAGTGTACTCCTCACAGTCCAGGGGTGTCCTTACCTTGATTCACAAGTCCTTGGAATTCGCCCTCCGAACCAGCCATATAGATGTTGAGGGTAGATACGTAATCCTCCACTGTTTCCTTGCTAATACAGAATGCCTTCTGGTCAACACATATGCCCCGAGCATAGATGCACCCGATTTTTTTGATCACATTCTCGACATCCTCCTAGGATATGTTGGGGTTCCTATTATCTGGGGAGCGGACATGAATCTCATTCTAGACTCCGAATTGGACAGATCCGGAGCTGCACCCAGAGTTATGTCCAGGGCCGCTCGCCGCCTCCATGCACACATGCTCACTGCCGGTCTGGTGGATGCCTGGAGAACGCTCTACCCAATGTCTAAAGAGTTTACATTTTACTCCTCTGCCCATGACAGTCATTCCAGGATTGATCTTTTCCTTCTCTCTGCGGGGCTCATGGGCAAAACACTTACCACACAGATTCTGCCGCGCACATTATCCGACAATTTCCCGATCACATTGGACATTGCTTTGCACCCGGCCCTCCCCCATCACTCTAACTGGCGGTTTAAGTCAGAGGCACTGCATAATATTGTCTTCAGGGCCGACATCCTGGCAGATATCACCTCGTTTTTTGATAATAACAAACGCCACGACACAACAGATGGGGTTAGGTGGGAGGCCGTTAAGGTTTTCATCAGAGGCATATGTATCTCCAGGGAGGCCGGGGTCCTGAAAGACATTAGAAACTTTTTGCGCCATTCTGAGTCCAGACTTAAGGAGCTGGAGCGCGAGTACGCGACCACCCCCTCTCCACCCAAGCTTGCACAGATACGAACTGAACTAGACGCGTTCAAGTCCCTTGCCCTCAGCGAGATAAGATACCTTGCCCGACCCATTGCGGCCCGGAAGTATGGTGAGGGGGAGACGCCGGGTCTTGCCCGGACCGAGGGAGGCAGAGCCCGGATTGATAGTATCATCGACAATGACGGAGTGCGACATTGGTCTGACCGGCCCATTCTTGAGACCTTCGCAGATTTTTATGCAACCCTTTATGCCCAGCAGCGAGAGCACAGCCTGCAAGACCTGGACGACCTCCTCGACCGCATCCCAATGTCCCTTATATCGCTAGCCACTAAAGAACAACTAGATACACCCTTCACCCTTGATGAGATCGCCGCTGTCATCTCGGCCCTCCCTAAAGGAAAAGCTCCCGGTCCAGACGGCCTAACCGCCGAGTTCTATCAAGAGCACATTGCCCTTCTTGCCCCACGGCTTCACGAGGTTTGGGATGAGTCGCTGCGTCTTGCTACCCTTCCCCAGTCCCTGCGTGAGGCTGTCATCACCGTGCTCCCCAAGCCGGGTAAGCCTCTCGATGAATGTGGCTCCTACAGACCTCTGTCCCTCATTAATACTGATGCCAAAATTTTCACCAAAATCATAGCAAATAGGTTCCTCCCCACCATGAAATATCTGATCCACCCGGACCAAAGTGGTTTTGTCCCTGCCCGTTCCACTGCCTTAAACATTCGACGTCTGTTCAATGTCATCTCTAGGATTGACCCCGAAGCCAACGCGGTTGCCGTGACACTAGACGCCCAAAAAGCGTTCGACATGGTCTCGTGGCAATACCTGTGGGCGGTGCTGGAGAAGATGGGGATCGGCCCATACATGTTGTCCTGCATTAAATTGCTATATACTAACCCCGTGGCCAGATTCCTGGTTAACTCCCATCTGTCAGCTTCCTTCACCCTCCACAGAGGGACGCGTCAGGGATGCCCATTTTCTCCCCTGCTGTTCGCGATGGCTATCGAGCCCATGGCGGATAGTGTAAGAGACAACCACGCACACAAAGTGATACGTCTGCGGGACACCCCCGAAATTATATCACTTTATGCAGAAGATGTACTTCTATACTTCGGTCCATCTCGACCCTATCATTCGTGAAATAATCAAAATTGGCACATTCTCGGGCTTCACCATAAATTACACTAAATCAGAAATCTTTCCCCTCATACCCGCAACTTCCCAACCTGCATGCGAATTCCCGCTCAAGTAGGCCCCTGAGGGCATCAAATACCTGGGGGTCCAGGTGTCCCTCTCGAAATCCTCTTTATTGTCTGATAACTATGGGGCTGCTGCGCAATATGCTGAGGCCAGGATGAAAAGATGGTGTAACCTCCCCCTCTCACTATCAGGGAGGCTGTCCCTAATAAAGATGATCATAGTTCCAAAGCTCCTATACATATTTGCTAACGTTCCACTCTGGCACGGGAAACAGTACTTTGCGGACTTGTACGTGGGGTGCGCCCGCTTTCTATGGCATTCCGGTGCCGTGCGAAGGAAGTGGCAACATATGACTCTACCCTATGAGAAGGGTGCTTCAATGCGCCTGATCTCACCCAGTATTGGATAGCCGCTCAGGCTCAGCACGCTACATACTGGTACCACCACCAGGACCCCGCCCCCGCATGTTAAACTTGAGATCCTTGCGACTTGGGAGGTAAATGTCATGTCCTTGATCCTTTTCCACTCGTATCGCTCGGACGCCCCTGCTGACCCAGTGGCCTCCACTATCAGGGCGTGGCGACAGGTTCTGCTGCCTTACTCTGGCTTCCCACCGTATTACAAATGGCTTCCCTTGTGGTCGTTCCCGGGCCTCACCCCCACACAAGATAAGCTTCTTATGCGTCACTGGTCGGACCTGGGATACAGGTCATTCTCTGACTTGTTCCCCGATGGGAAATTTATCACCCCACGTACATGGAAGCCAGGGCACTCCAAGTCCTCACTGGAGCTGCTGCAATACTTTCGTCTCAGGGCGGCAGTCCAAGACATGTGGCCTTCGTACCCGGACGAACCCCCGGAGTCCCCAGAGATCTGCTACATTGCTAATTCTGCAGGGGGCAGGGGCATTGTGTCCTCCCTATATAAAATGTTGATGGCGCGAGCTGTAGAACCCCCCCACACTGTTCGGGATGCTTGGAGCCGTGACCTGGGATTAGACATCACTGATGGCATGTGGACCAAAATGTGCATGCACACACGCAAGGTTTCCCTCAATTCCAGAGTTAGATGTGTTCAATACAAGTTACTCAATCGCCTGTACTACACTCCTTACATGGTTGGGAAATTTGCACAGGATCACTCTCACCCCTGCCAGAGATGTAGATCCACCGATGCGGACCACGCTCACATGTTCTGGTCTTGTGGGGCATTGGCCCCGTTCTGGGAGGCGGTGCTTGGGGCCCTCTCTGAGATGGTGGGGTTCTGTGTTAACCCTGACCCCCTGTCTCTACTGTTCGGGCTGTGGGAGGGGGCTGAGGCGAGACAGGTCGCTAGATTTCTAAATGTGGCAGCGATAGTGGCCAAGAAATGCATCCTGCAATGTTGGAAGCGCAGATCCCCCCCTTCACTAGAAATGTGGTTGAGAGCCCTTAACTGGACACAATCTTGTGAGGAGGACTACATCAACATGTTGCCCAGGAATGCTCGACCTAAAAACATATGGACAGAGTTTTGTAGCTACCTGAACCGCAGGGTAGACCTGGAGCTTCTGTCCTCTCCCTCATCTCCTGATCAGGGGATTGATCAAACTATACGATTAATGGCTCTATTGTAATTAACCTGCTTTTATGAACGTATGAGACCTTCTGTAGAATCTGTGCAATATCATTCAAGCTTCAAATGTGAAATGTGTGTTGTTGTTGTAACCTGTATTGTGCCAGCTACTACTTCTTGCCAATAAAGAAAAGTTTAAAAAAAAGAAGTGGAAGCCGATCCTGTGCACTCACCAACTCTCCTGCGTTAATCAAGGGGCCGCTCCGGCTACCTCTTCAAGCACAGGCCATATTCAAGAAAGCCTCACTCATCTTCAAAACAGTTGCAACTAAAATCCCACTGTACCTGGCTAAGGAACAAACCATCAGCCACCTGGTGAGAAAGAACTGCAACAGGGTAAGAACCTTGGACACAGGCCTTTTCCTGATATGCACCCTGCCTCTGGAACATGTTACCAAGAAAAGACTGCCTCCCCCCTCCACCCATAGGTTAGGAAGTAACTGAAGGCCCTACTCTTCAAAGAACTTCTCTGCAATCAGTGATCGCTCCACTCACCCCAAGGTCTCTTCCAGACCTGCCACTCCCGGCTCCCTCCATCCATTCCAGCTGCCTTTGCATCCCCTGTACTCAAACTCTACCTGTCACGCTTTGGGTGCATTCCGCAATATGCAGAGCTCAATGCTTCCCAAGGGGTTTTGCGCTCTGTCAATCCTATGCATGCACGCTTCAGTGCACTTGCGTGCATGGTTATGCAGGTGCAGCATTCACCTGCTTGCCTCCATGACATGAGTGTAATATTCTGTGTGATACTGTCTGATACTTTAGTGGGAACGCTTATTTATGTTGTTTTTATTATTAAGCGCTTCCACCTTCGACTCCTGCAGCGCGTAACGGGTGGGACTTGTCTGAACTGCATATATTCCTGTTTGCGTATCGTATGGAATGGAAGCGAATCGCAGTGGGCCGGGCCTCCTGGATGGAGAGATTGACAATGGGAAACCGAACACTGCACTTACACACCGGGTTTCTGGGAGGCTAAGCTACAAAGATTGGGACCTTGTGAAAGACATTATGGAGGTGTTGCTTTCGGCTAGAAGACTAACACCAAAGTCCTATACCACTGCTGTTGGAACAACATTTGTAGCAGGTGTGAAGCTAAAGATATAGACCCTTTTTCTTGCAAATTTCCTACAGTGCTTTCCTTTCTACTGCACCCATCCCATCAAGGGTTTCAGGTGGCTATCGTTCAGGGCTACTTGCCTCCAGTAATGCAATTCTTTCCTGTCCGTCCCTTTTCTCGTTCTGTCCTTTGATTTGAACTTGGTTCTTATGTTTTTGATGTTATGTTTTTGATAGGTTCGGTGTTTGAACCACTTGATTCCTGTCCTCTCAGACTACTAATGCAGAAAATCATCTTCTTAGTAGCTGTTCTGCTCGCAGGGTTAGTGAGTTACAAGCCCTATCCTGCAAGCCAGCATTCACAGTATTCACTAAGGAGAAGGTTGATTTGATGGTACACCCCACCTTCCTGCCTAACGTGATGTCCAATATAAATTTATTTCCAAAAATCACACTACCTACTTTCTACCCCCCCTCCTTGCCCTTCTAAGGATGAAGAGGGGGCACAGGCTTCCCCCGAAAAGGGTTTACATTTAATGCTCTCAGTATTATAATGTTTGTGTTATTGTACTCTGGTCACAAGAATGGCAAATATTAGACAGGATTATCAGCTATTTATTGGCTACGCTGGTCGCAAACTAGGCAAAGCTCTGACCGAGCAGACTCTTTCAAGATGGATTATCCTATGCATTTCAAAATGTTACTCCATTGCTATGAAGGAAATCCCTGATGGAGGAAATGCTACGACCAAGCCAAAAGAATAATTTATCATAAACAAATCTGAGCATACTGTAAGGAACCCATAGTAGCAACAGTAAAGACAGAAATAGGTGATGACAGTTCAAGGGTGTTTATTAAACAGCAAAGGTAAATTGGAAAAACGTCTATTCAAGGGGATTGGGTCCTCCGACGTATTCCATATCTATGACAGTAATCACCACAGCTGTGCTGCTTCGGAAACTTTTCGGCGTCTGCGTCCTGCTTCGATGACGTCGATGCGCCGTCCTCGAGGACCTCCTCCGACGGCCGACATCACTGGATGTTATAAGTAGGACGCACGTCGCCCGTAGCCTCAGTTCTGTTTTTGCCACGAACTTGTTCGCTTTGTGAATCTCGGTTCACCTCGACTCTTTGGAGTTTCTGTTGTTCATCTCGGTTCTTCGAACCTGTTCGTTTGTGAAGTTATTCTTCGTGAAGATGTCTACCTCGTCTTCCACACTGCGTCCGGGCTTTAAGAAGTGCAGGGACTGTGGGTCCAAGATGTCGGTCACAGACTCGCACGATGCCTGCCTCTGGTGCCTCGGGGAGGCCCACGACAAGGATGACTGTGTCGACTGCCAGTCGCTCACGTCGAAAGCCTTGCGGGAGCGCAAGAAGAAGTTATCAGTAGGTAAGGTGTCCAAGCCCCGGAAGTCGAGGTCTGCGGGGCTTTCAACGGATGACTCGAGGGGCGACTCTCCGCCTCGTCGTCGGAAGTCCAGTGGGTCTCGGTCCCGGAGTCGGTCTCGGTCCCGGAGTCAGTCTCTCCACTCCTCTGCCTCTTCGAGGCACTCCCGGAAGCGCCGTCATCGGTCGCCTTCCCCGTCCTCATCCGACGACTCTGCCTGTCGGCGGGTCGCTTACCCCACCAAGCATGCGACACCGGAGGAATGGGCTTCCTTTGGGAAGAAAATGTTGGCGATTCTCGAATCGCAGGTAACTGGTCCATCCGCGCCTCCGAGTGGGGTCGGTAGTGATCAGCCGAGAGACGCCGCTCGCACGCCTTCGGGCTTGGGTGGTCGTCACGATTCACGGGAAAGGTCCCGCTCGGACAAGGGGAATCGTTCTCGGCATGCCCGGTCCAGGTCCCGGTCCTCGACGCGCTCGAGACCGCGTGAACCTGTGAAGTCTTCGAAGAAGACATCGACGCCTGTGGCGACGAGGTCGTCGACGGACTCTCTCGAGGCTCCGCCTCCGAGGACGTCGGTGACGCCTTCGGCTCCCAGGATGTCGAGTGACACGCTCGGGGCTCCTCACTCGAAGCCTGTGTCGACGCCGTTGAGGCTGTCGGCGCCGCGTCTGTCGTCGACGCCGATTCTCTCGACGTCTGCGCCGATTCACTCGACACACTCAACGCTTTTCGGGGCTATGTCGACGGGGGTACCCCGTGGCTTGGGGGAACAACCTAGGAAGGCTCTGGCTAAGGTCAAGCATGGCTTTGGTTCCAGTTCTGTGCCTTCTTACCGCCATCTGGAATTCATTTCAGAGGTGGATGAGTGCTCTGATGATGGCATGGTGCCTGACACGGTGCCTGACGAGATTCTCTCGGGCCTTAGCCAGTTTGAGGACCTGAGGCAGTCCCTGCATGATGCTAGTGGGCTGTACACCTCTCCGGAGGTGGAGTTTTGTAGGCCTGAGCCTGGCACTCATGCCGATTCTTCGTACCAGCGCCTTATGTCACGGGTCACAGAGTACTTAGGATGGTCTGCTCCCCCAGGGGAGTTTGTTCAGGATGACCTTACGGATATCCTCGACATTGGTCCACCAACTGACCCGGTACTGCCATTCCATATGGCTCTGCAAAGAAGGGTGGCAGCGGCTTGGACTGCTCCGGAGAGTCTCCCGGCAGTGAGCAAGTCTTTGCCGTGAAAATACCGCCCAGCCAGTAGTGACCCCTGCTACTTGTCCAAGCACCCTACTCCGGAGAGTTTGGTGGTGCAGGCGGCTACGGCCCCGGCAAAGCAGGCACGTACCCTACCATCCCTCCTGATAGGGACGACAAGCGTTTTGACGGCTGGGCGAAGAAAGTGTTTTCTGCTGGGGTATGGCGCTTCAGGTGGCCAACTCCATTTGTGCCTTGTCTCGTTTCACGCACACTCTGTGGAACTGTGTTTCCTTGGCGGCTGAACATATTCCCGAAGGGGATGAACGGGATGGTTTCCTTGCCATGTTCAGGATGGCAAGGATGCTATGTGTGAGGCCGTTCAGTTGGGTTTAGACATGGCAGATTGTGTCAGCCGGTCCATGGCGGCGAGCACCGTGATATGCAGGTTTGCGTGGTTGCGGAAGTCGGGGCTTGCTCCTGATGTGCAGGCCCGGCTCCTCAACATGCCCTTTGACGGGGAACAACTTTTTGGCAGCAAGGCTGACGAGAGCCTTGAGAGGTTGCAGGCCTCCAAAGCTGCAGCGAAGTCGTTGGGCGCTGCAGTTCGACAACCTCCGCCTTTTCGTCCTAGGGGACAGCAATGGAGGGGAGGTTCCTTTCGTTATTACTCATCCTTTGGTAAAGCGAGAGGAGCTGCCAGTTAAAGGGGCCACCGTAGGAGTGCCAGAGTTAGAAAACAAAGTACTCGAGGTGCCAAGGCCGCTCGGGCTGTTGCCTATTTGCCCTCGGGAAACGCTGCAGCCGCTTCAGCTCAGTCATGAGGCCATGTCCTATGGTTCGCCGGTTGGGGGAAGGCTGGCACAGCATCTTGCAGAATGGCGCGCCATTACTTCAAATGTGTGGGTTCTGGAGATCATAACCCACGGCTACTGTCTTCCTTTCCGGCAGAGGCCTCAAGACAATCCACCGGGGAATCTCTCTTTGAAGAGTCCGGATCCGCTCCTTGCGCAGGAAATTCAATCCCTGCTGGAGAAACGCATCATAGAACCAGTGCCTGTAGCGGAGAGGAACAAGGGATGGTATTCCCCTTATTTTTTGATTTCCAAGAAAGACGGGGGATTGAGACCCATCATGGACTTGCGCGGTTTGAACAAACTCCTCAGGAAGGCCAAGATGGTTACTCTCTCTCAAGTCCTCCAGGCCCTTCAACTTCAGGACTGGTTGGTGTCTCTCGACCTCAAGGACGCTTATTTTCACGTGCCGATCCATCCAAAGCACAAGAAGTACCTGAGGTTTGCTGTTGACGACTCGCACTTTCAGTTTCGGGTCCTGCCGTTCGGATTGACCTCCGCCCCGAGGGTCTTCACCAAGCTCATGGTAGTGGTGGCAGCGCTCCTCAAGAAAGGGGGATTCACGTCTACCCCTACCTGGATGATTGGTTGATCAGGGCGCGCTCTCCCGAGCAAGTCCTGGATCATCTGTCAGTCACCTGCCACTCCCTCCACAAGCTGGGCTTCTCCCTCAACTTAAAGAAGTCCCATTTGACACCAACTCAGAGGTTCCAGTACATCGGAGCAGTGCTCGACACGTCCCTGGGGCAGTGTTTTCCTCCCCAGGTGAGGGCTCGTCACATTCAGCAGATGGTGCACAAGTTTCAACTTGCCCAGACTCTCCCAGCATTCGAGTTCTTGAGGCTTCTCGGCCTCATGGCATCCTGCATTCTTCTGGTGCCAGAGGCCAGGTTGCGGATGAGATCTTTGCAATGGGCACTCAAGCTTCAGTGGTCTCAGTCCTCCGGCAGGACGTCGGACCCTGTTCAGGTGCCGTCTTCGGTCACCCAGGACCTTCTGTGGTGGGCCGAGGAAGGCAATCTGATGAGGGGGGCTCCATTTTGGCTGCCCTGGCCGGAGGTGACGATCGTGATGGACACATCCCTCACGGCATGGGAGCTCATGCCAACGAGTTGACAGTCAGCGGCCGTTGGTCTCCGTCGGAGTCCAGACTCCATATCAGTCTGTTGGAGCTGAGGGCTGTCATGCTAGCCCTGAAGGATTTTCTGCTGACTGTGCGAGGAAAGAATGTCCTGATCCTGACGGACGACACGGTGGCCATGCACTACCTCAACAAAAAGGGGGTGCAGGGTCACTTCCTCTGTGCAGGGAGGCGATGCAGCTCTGGTTCTGGGCAATCCAGCAGGAAGTTTCGATCTTGGCAGTTCATCTGGCAGGAGACGAAAACGAGACGGCGGACGCTCTGAGCAGGCAGAGGGCGATCTCTCATGAGTGGGAGTTGGCTCAGGAGATTCTCCTGGAGATCTTCGCCCTTTGGGGGACCCCTCAAGTGGATCTCTTCGCCTCCTGTGTCAACCGGAAGTGCGAGAGGTCCTGCTCGCGGGAATTTCCTCCAAACGGAGCCTTAGGAGTCGCGTTCGTGGTGGAGTGGTCATTCCCACTGCTGTACGCGTTTCCTCCAGTCCCCGTCATCCCGCAAGCTCTGCAGAGGTTATGGAGGTTCGGTTCCCGGATGATCCTCATTGCTCTGCCGTGGGCCCGGAGGACGTGGTACCCGGACCTCCTCGACTTGTCCATCTGCCCTCCACGTCGTCTTCCCTACCGAGACAATCTGCTCTCACGGGAGGGGGGTCAGGTTCTCCATCCAGAGGTCAGGTCCCTCAACCTTCATGCTTGGTTTCTGAAAGGTTGAGATATAAGGATTGGGTCCTCCCTGAAGACGTGATGGAGGTGTTGCTTTCGGCCAGAAGGCCCGCAACAAAGTCCCTGTACCTTTGCCGTTGGAGGAAGTTCTGCGACTGGTGCAGGGTTAAGAATGTGGATCCTTTTGCATGTGAAATTCCCATGGTTCTGTCTTTTTTGCTTTCATTGGCCCACAGGGGCCTTCAAGTGGGTACCATTAAAGGTTACCTGGCGGCACTGTCCATATTTAAGCGCTCATCTGAAGAGTGTTCCTATTTTAAAATTCCTTTAATTTCTCAGTTTCTGAAAGGGCTCACTAATGTGTTCCCTCCGTCACCTTTCCAGGTGCCCGGTTGGGATTTGAACCTTGTTCTCAAGTTTCGGATGGGTGCTCCGTTTGAGCCTTTGCATTCATGCCCTTTGAGACTGTTAACTCTGAAAACTGTATTTTTAGTTGTGGTCACTTCCGCTCGCATAGTGAGTGAGTTACAGGCACTTTCAGTTAAGCCACCCTTCACTGTGTTTCATAAGGACAGGGTTGTCCTTAGAATTCGTCGTCCTTTTCTTCCGAAGGTGGTGTCGGAATTTCATTTAGGCCAGAAGGTTGTTCTTCCGGCATTTTATCCTCCTCCACATCCTGGTAAGGAAGAGGAGAGGCTCCATAGGCTTGATCCTAGGAGAGCGTTAAGCTTTTATATTTCACGCATGTCCCGGGTCAGAGTGGACGATCAGCTCTTTATTGGTCACGCTGCAAAGCGTTTGGGATTGGCTGTGACGAAACAGACTTTGTCTGGCTGGATTATTTTGGCTATCTCTGAGTGTTACCGCTTGGCGGGTAAGGACCCACCGGTCGGCTTACGGGCCCATTCTACCAGGGGTATGGCAGCCTCTACTGCCCTGCAGAGGAGTGTTCCTATTCGCAACATCTGTGATGCAGCCACCTGGGCTTCGGTACATACTTTTGTACGTCACTATTCCCTCGATTCCATCCGGGGGCAGGATCTGGCCTTTGGCAAGGCGGTCCTTTACTCCGCAATTAGATTGGGCATGCTAAATTTCTGTTTTCTAAATTCTTTTCCCACCTCCTTGCATTGGTACTGCTTTGCGAGTCTGTCATAGATATGGAATACGTCGGAGGACCCAATCCCCTCGAAGAAAAAGTTACTCTCTTACCTGGTAACGTTCTTTCGATGGGATGGTCCGACGACGTATTCCATATCGCTCCCTCCCTACCTTCTCCGCTACAGAATTTCTTATGCGATTGCAGCTTACGTTTCCGCAAGGCTTTGTGAGTCAGACTGGCAGAAGACTGGTGGCACACGTTCTGGGAAAAAACTACAACTGAGGCTACGGGCGTCGTGCGTTCTACTTATAACATCCAGTGACGTCGGCCGTCGGAGGAGGTCCTCGAGGACGGCGCATCGACGTCATCGACACAGGACGCAGACGCCGAAAATTTCCCGAAGCAGTACAGCTGTAGTGATTACTGTCATAGATATGGAATACGTCGTCGGACCATCCCATCGAAAGAACGTTACTAGGTAAGAGAGTAACTTGTTCATCTAAACCTAAATCTAAGATTGGAGCAAGCTTTGACCATCAAATAATAAGGCAGTCCGAGTGGTGTCTTTGTCAAATAAAAAGGCCTATACTAAAAAACGTATTGCCAATCCTTACACTAAATACAAAAAGAAGTGTGGGATAATTTTCATAAGAAAGAAGGAAGTGTTCACAAATAATACGGATGCAGTAGTTGGGGGTCTCCCTTCCCCACGTTTTCAGCACGGGACAAGGTAGGATTCCGGAGCACAGCACATGCTCGAGCTTTCCCAGCACGAGCCAACTGTTCCACTTTCAGGTATCCGGGCCTTCGGTGGTTGAGTCTCTTTTCTACAAAAAGTCTCTTGCTGCCGTGGGCCTGATGTACTCAAAATAATAAACAAAAGTTATTTTCTGCTTGCACGTTGGGTGATGCCTTCCACCCTTGGATCCCCCTCTTCCGGGCACAGATCCCTAGAAAGTTCCTTAATGATACCAGGACTTCCGATAGCTATGTTTTCTTGCTTTCGAGGGCCTGACAGGTTCAAAATCTCAGAACAAAGATTCAACAAAAAGTTCTAGAGTTCTTCTCTGGTTTTATTTGGGTGATAGCTCTTGACCCCTGGGTTCCCCCTCTTCCGGACTCAGACCCCTCTCGAATATCAGCTTCTCTTTGTCGGGTTCACTCTGGCATGGCATGCATTCAAAGGCTTCCCCTCTTGTACTTTTCATTGTTGCATTCACGGGTGGGTGGGTTTTGGCTTCTCACCCTTAGATCCCCCTCTTCCGGGCTCAGATCCTACTTGACTGTTCACTTCCCTTGATCGGGTTCACTATGGCTTTAAATGCAATTTTGTCTGCCACATTCACAAATCTTAATGTCTTTTTAACCAGTTCACTGTGGACATCCCTCGGCCGGGTTCACTCTTGTCCACACACTGTATAGTGCAGGGGTGCACAACTGATTTTGACAGAGGGCCGAAAGTACCGTACATGATGGCTATAGTGGGCTGAAAATTAAATGTGGATGAGGCGGTAGGCGCGGTGGGTTGTGGCGTGGCAGGAGGCTTTTTCAACCCCCAATTTTTATTAAACACATGGAAAAAGAATACGTTTTTGAGGTGTAATGATTTTTATTTGTATTTCAAACTTATATTTTGTACTACACATTTTCCATTGTAATTTATTTCTATTTAGTTATTGCATATTGTCTGTTTAATTAAATTATATATATTTTATTGACACTTGATTGGGCATTCCATTATTTTGGACTGCTATACTTTGCTGTTTGGATTACCCAAGAGGAGTATGGCCTTCGTTGAGTCAGGTTTCCTCAAAAAAGCAAAGGATCTACATCTCCTAACTGTGCCTGCTTTAGCTTTATTTTTGGGTTCACTCTTGGAGTGCGGCACTATGCCCCATAGCCCCCACCCCTCAACCAAACACTATGCCCCATGGCTCCCACCCCTCAACCAAACACTATGCCCCATGACACCCACCCTGCATGCAAACACTATGCCCCAAGACACCCACCCCCATGCAAACACTATGCCCCAAGACACCCACCCCTCAAGCAAACACTATGCCCCAAGACACCCACCCCTCAAGTAAACCCACCCCTCAAGCAAACACTATGCCCCATGACACCCACCCCGCATGCAAACACTATGCCCCAAGACACCCACCACTCATGCACACCCACCAAGACACCCACCCCTCAAGCAAACACTATGCCCCAAGACACCCACCCCTCAAGCAAACACTATGCCCCAAGACACCCACCCCTCAAGCAAGCAAACCCACCCCTCAAGCAAACACTATGCTCCAAGACACCAACCCCTCAAGCAAACACTATGCCCCATGGCCCCCACTCCACAACCAAACACTATGCCCCATGGACCCCACTCCCCAACCAAACAATATGCCCCATGGCCCCCACCCCCAACCAAACACTATGCCCCATGACACCCACCCCTCACCAAACACTATGCCCCACGACACCCACCCCCAACCAAACACTATGCCCCACAACACCCACCCCTCACCAAACACTATGCCCCAAGGCACCCACCACTCAAGCAAACACTATGCACCCACAAACAAAACACCATCCCCATGCCTCCTCACCCCCACAACAAACATCATCCCCATGCCTTTGGTAGTTAGTGTTCTTACTGAGGAGGATGCTTAGAATGCCATGGTGGCAGCCCTCAACACACATAAGTCTGGATTATGAGGGGACTGCTATAAAACAGGTGATGCGAATCGTGAACTCTTCCATTTCTGCACACACAAGAGAGGTGAGGGGATTAGGGCAAAAACAATTCAAGGACGCAGATCAGAAAAGCAGAGATGGCTGTTCCTTTGGGAGTCGGCTAAATGGCATTGGCATCAAAATATCTCTGCACTGTGCATCCTACATTGTTCAGTGGTCCAAGTGTAGAAAAGAAGTAGTGGAATTAAGTTCCCTGAAGGTCTGCACTGCACAAACCCCATCCCTGCACACCCTCCCACACACAATCCAAACCCCCAATCAAACACACCTGCTATTTATGGGAATGTGCAGTGCACTGAAGTGCAAGCTTTAACTCATTCCAGAAAGGTTTACTTTTAAAATAAAAGTATAGGAACAGTGAAAGTTAAAAATAAAAAGTTTGGGATCACCGTTCCCGTCCACTTCGACCTCTGACATTGTTTACTTTTTGTACATATATCCGCTGTCGGTGCCATTCACTATTGTTCAGCAGGTTTGTCTGTTATGCAGAATATAGAGTATAAGACTACCTCTTCCCCCACTGCATCATCTCTCGTGTCCCAGATGGCCCCGAGAACAGAGATAGTTGAAGAGTTTTTATTTTCTTGTTTTCAGAAAAGGGCTTCAAGGGCGTTACCTCTCTAACCTAGGGATGAGCAGGACCCGCCCTAGCCCTGGCGTCCCTAAAGCGTAGGCTGGTACTTGAGATCTCGATGCCATCTCCCATACTGTGATGGCCTAAAGACGAACGATTCTCTATCTAGATTCTTTCAGGAAATAATCTAGGTGTTCCTATCTAAGGATCTCCAAGTGGTATGAATCAAGGTTCCCACTCCATTCTGTCCTTCTAGGCTCTGTTGTTCCACTCCCCAACTGTCACACTCACTTCCTTTTCCGACTCTCCTCCTTCCTTCTACACCCATCGTCTATTTACTATCTCACTGGTTCTTCCTCCTGTATCCCTCCGATTTTCCTATTGATAATGGCTACCTCCACCTGCAGATTGTACCCCCTACTATTGTGATCCACCTCTGTCTTCAGCAACACTACTCTTTAATCTCCTGCAGAAACTATTCCTGCTCTCCACACAACTACTACTCTCCCATCTCCGCACAACTACTACTCTCCCATCTCCACACAACTACTACTTTCTCATCTCCGCACAACTACTACTCTCCCATCTCCGCACAACTACTACTCTCCCATCTCCTCACAACTACTACTCTCCCATCTCCACACAACTACTACTCTCCCATCTCCGCACAACTACTACTCTCCCATCTCTGCACAACTACTACTCTCCCATCTCCGCACAACTACTACTCTCCCATCTCTGCACAACTACTACTCTCCCATCTCCACACAACTACTACTCTCCCATCTCCACACAACTACTACTCTCCCATCTCCGCACAACTATTACTCTGCTCAGACTTCTACTACTCCACCCATACCCACGTACTCAATCACTCCCTCTTTCATTCTTCCAGACACCACCTCACTCACTCCCTAATCTTCACGCTCCTCCCCTCCCACACACACATCTTCACCTCTAGTATTACTTCCTCTCACCCGCCAACACCTCACCTTGGGCACTGCCTCTATAACCATCCTCCATGCTTCTCTGCACCGTCATCTCTCCACTTGGTCTGTTGGTCGGCCTCTGTTTCCTCTGAACTTACCCAAACAACCCACACCTTCCTGCTGACTAGCTGTCCTTTTAACCTTGCTTTGCTCTCCCCTTTGGCTAACCTGACCTGATGGTTCCATGGTACAATCTTTCCCTGTGCTCCTATCCTGGGAGGTGATACAATTTGCAAAGGGGTGTAAGCCCTGCGCATTTCGTGTGTGCAGGATGGATGTCCGTAATTATTTCGATTCTGAAAGGGTTGAATCTGAAAATGTCGAAATCGAAATGTTCGAAAAGCCAATAATCACGAACATCACCCCGCCCGCTATCTCCCTCCACTTCCCTAACCCTAATAATTAAACACCTTGCAACACGTGTTCCACCTCCCATCTAGAAGCGAAACCTATGCTGGCGGGTGCTTTTCTTTTTTTTTTAAATGTGTGTCCCTCGCTTTCCTTTTTATGGAAATGGGGGACACCCCTGCAACCCCAAAGTCCCATAATGTCGATCAAGGGGAGCGGGGACACCCCCTGCTCCCGTTGATAGTCATTATCGGACTGAATTTGCATTTTATCCTTTTGGGGATTTTTTCTCGATTATTTGTACGGAACCCGTGCAGAACCGCATGAGTTTTGCAATGGCAGCCCGTGGTGGTAAGCAATGCAGTTCAAGTCCCAGTGCATGTGACGGCCTCACAGGTTCATTAGTCCATTAATTGGCCAGGGAGCCATTTCCTGGCTCTGTGACAGGTGAGTAAAATGGCTTTAAGCAGTTTGGAGCATTTGCGCAGGTGGTGGCCCCTCTTGACCTCTGTAGGTCTGCGTCTGTGTAGCAGCGTCCATTGAGGACTTTGCCAGTTTGGATTTATAGGTACACAGCCACTCTGTGAAGTTTCAGATTGGCTTGTCTCTCGACTTTACATGTCCCAACATGCCTGGTAATAGAGTTTCCTGGATAAAACAGAAAGAAACTGGCTGGCATTGTGCGAGACATTTGCAAGAATACTGGTGCTATAAGAAGGAATAGGGATTCGGACCCTCCCCACTGCCACCTCCTCTATACCCCCACCACCACGGGGTAGGACTGTCTCTGGCTTCCACCCTGGTAGAATTCTCAGCCCAGGCTGAGACCTCTCGCTCACCCCTTGACAGTGTCAGCTTACTGACCCTTTCACACTCCAAGGTCCAATTGCTTCCCATCATGACAAGCAACTTTCCCTTTCTTTCTATGCATTGAGTGTCCTCTCATTTTACATTGACGGTGTAATCCTGCATTTCATGCCCAGCCTGATGACTTTGCACAGAAGCATCAACAGCCACTGATCAGAGAGCTCCTGCCATGTCAAAGATCATGGACCTCATTCCAAGTCCAGTGGTAGCTGTGCCGGTAAAACCACTGAAGCTTCTGAGGGGTGAGTTACGGTCCTTCCTGAAAACTGAGATGGCCTCCCTTAAAGAGGACTTGAATGCTGCAATCACAGAGAATAAGGCAGAGAGGACAGCACTAGGGGGAAGGTTGAATTCATGCGAGATAGATACAGACTCGCTCCGCCAGCCGACACAGTCAGTGGAAGTTGAGATGGCCAATATATGTGATGGGACAGACTGGAGGAAAAGTGTGAGGACTAGAGACCAGGTAACGTAGGGATAACCTATGGATTACATTTCAGGTGGAGGGAGCTCAGGGTAACGATCTGAGGGAATGTGTGCGCTAAATGTTCACCAGCATGACAGACGACCCACCAGATATGAGTTATAAAATGGACAGAGTTCCCAGGGTGGGAGAGAGGTGGTAGTACCAAGAAGCGAGGCCAAGATCAATTCTAGTCAAAATCCAAGACTTCCAGAGCAAGGAAAGACTCTTGGCCTGGGCCAGAACGTGCTCGAAGATCAAGTTCCGGAATAGCAACATCCAGGTTTTTCAGGGCTTAGCAGCAACAACCCTGGCACACAGGAGAGAGATGAGGCCCCTCGTCGATCATCTGGTGAAAAGGGGGACCAGCTATAGATTGACATTTCTGTTTGGGATCCGATTTTCTCACCTGTGTAAGGAGATAAAGATTAAGTCACCGGAGGAGGGACTGAGGCTGGTGAGAGATGAAGGAACAACAGAGAGAGACAGGCATTCAAGCTAATAGAGAGCAAAGAGGGTCCCATAACACATGGAGCAAGAGGAGCGGATGCCAGCAGAAGAGGGGAAATCCACAGAAGAGATGACCAGGAGGCACAAGGGCATGTTGTCATTGGTCAAAGTTTTGACCAAGGGGGAGATGGGGGGGTAGGGTGAAGATGGGGTAACGAGGGGCGAGGGAGAGAAGAGTGGCCCAAGGAGGGAATGGATCAGTAAGGTGGGAAAATATGGGACAAGATGGGATATTCTGAGGAGCCCTGTCAGCAGCAAAATGCCGGGGAGAGATAGGGATGTGAAGCGAAGGAGGTGGAATGGGGGAAGGGCAAGACGACAAGGCAACAGGGGTAGCGTGATGCTTGTGGTTATCAGGAGGTCACGCTTACATGGGTATCACCTTATAGTGAAGAGAAAGATTCATGTATGGTAATTTAATCTGAGGGAACTTAATTCCCTGAATTAGAGTTGGAGATTAATGAGGGGGATAGTTGCCTTAGAACCAGGTGTAGTTGTGTTGCAGGAGACCCACCTTAAAAGGGGGGAGATGCCTAGGTTGGACAATGGGCAGTGACTTAAAGCCGAGCAAGACTTGAGTGAGGAGGTTGCAAAACTTGAGAGGGAGCACAAGCAGACTGGCTCTATCCGGACATATAGGAAATTTGCAGAGGCAAGGGGACAGCTGAACACGTTATCCACAGGACGAACCACTGCTTCTTTGTGCACTGTAACAAAAGCGGAGCTGTCCTTGCAAGGAAATTAAGGGAAAGAAGGAATAAAGCATTTATTCCCTTTGTCAGGCAACATGATGGGTATAAAGTGGGGAAGGAAGAGGAGAAGAGGAAGTTATTCAGAGGGTTTTATGAGGCACTGTACACAGAGTAAGACCACTCTGCGTACCAACAGAAGGCTTACTTAGAGTCAGCAGTCCTGGGAAAAGTGTCTGGGTTGCACACAGATTTAATTGAGCTCCCAATCCCTAAGGAGGAAATTTAAGAGGCCATTCAAAGATTGAAGCTGTAAATCAGTGATGGTCAATCTTACCCGGGGAAAGGAGGAAAGAGACTCTCTGAAAGAAGCAGTTTGCCTTTCAGTAGGCTAAGAAAGCAATTATATATTTAGGCATAAGCATCACGCCCAGTTTGTCTAGGCTATACGCAGCAAACTACTCTAAAGAGAAGCAATGTGGCAAGACCTTAATCGGTGGAAGAAACTCTACGTAACCTGTTTAGGTCGTATAGCAGTGCTGAAGATGAATGATCTGCCGCAACCCCTGTATTTATTTCAGGCTCTCCTAGTAGCTATACCAAGAGAGTCATTAAAGGGACCCCAAAACATATTTATAAATTATGTTTGGGGTGATAGGAAAGGCTGGGTGAACAGAAAGACGATTATGCGGGCAAGAGGACATGGGGGCCTGGGGCGGCTAGATGTCAGGCGTTATTATAGAGCCTCGCAGTTGAGAATATTGGGGGAGTGGACAGAGAGGGAGTATGAAAAACCATTGCTCTTCATAGAACAAGCAGTAACGGGGGGACCATATTTGGAAACAGCCTTGGCTACATAATACAGAAAAGGCGCTGTCAGTCAACCCGATCACAAGCCTGATGATGCTTGTATGGGATGAAGTGGCAAAGTTACCTGGGGCAACGTATTTTCCCCTCGCCCTTCACGCTGTTGTTTGGGAACCCGAGTTTCTCTCCGGGTTTGCATGCTAGGGTTTTTTCATTGGTGAGAATGGGGGGGGGGGGGGCTGTACCAAGATGGGGATCTGTTCAAGAAGAGCGGAATTAAAGGCTTTGATAAGTGCAAGGAAGATTGTGGGATTGGGGAACAGGATAGGATATCATATTTACAACTACGCTACTGGCTTCTACATCCATCTAATTGAGAAGTGCCATGTAGGGGGCTTACGTCCATGTAAAAGATCATACAAGAGGTGACAACATCGAAAGAGTTAATATTGTCTATAATAAGGAATCGATGAGGCTCTATAAGTGGAACAGTCTAGATTATGCAAAGGGCTGGGAGAAAGAGCTGGGAAAACAATGGGAGGAAAGGGAATGGTTGTTGGCATGCAGGAGGACCCATAGGACCTTGTTCAGCGTTCATGTGATAGGAATTCAGTACAAGCTACTGTTCTGCTGGTACAGGTCCCAAGTGGTACTCAATAAGATGAACCTGAGGGTGGACCTAAGGTGTTGGAGGGGTGTGGTGAGAGGGGGAACTTGCTGCATGTCTGGTGGGACTGCCATGCACTCAGAGACTTCTGGTTAGAGATATGTTCAGCAATAAGAGACATGATGGGGAGGGAGGTTCAAGATGACCAAGAGTTTGTGTTGCTGCGGTTGTCGAGAGAGGAGGTGGAGGACTGGACTACCCGAGATTTGGAACTGACGCGTACATGTTTGTTGGAAGCAAAGTAGTCCATTGTAAGACTATGGAGAAGAGTGGATCCCCTTCGAAAGAGATGTGGCTATCCAGAGTCTGGACTCCAGTGGTAATGGAGCGAATATCTTTTGTTCTACAGGGGAAACTCTTGTTGTTGTTTCAAAGCCAATGGTCGCTGTCTCTGGCAAAAGTGGCGGAAGACTGTCAAGGGCTCTTTTGTCCCAAGAGACAGAGGATCTTGGGATGGTTCGATGTATACTATAGGGCAGATATTAAGGGAAGAGATCTAATCAGTGCCTGATGGGGGTCAGGTGGTTGGGAGGGGCTGGATGGATAGGAGGGGGATGGAGGAGGGTTTTGAGTTATAAACATTTATACGATTTCTTTCTGTGTAAAAGGCTAAATAACATTTTCTTTAAAAAAGAATGGAACAATTAAATTTGGTTTAACAATAGTTATTTAATATAGATTTAGAGAATATGAAACGGCAGATGGTGGTTTTTTATAATTTGACCTCTGTCACAAAGCCGAGTGGGATTGTCGACAAGCAGGCATGCAGAGATAGTATTTACAGGCTCGAGCTGAATAAGTGATGAAAAGCTGCTTAAAACAATGATCAACAACAGCAAAAGGATAGCTTCTCCTTGGGTTCCAAAGTTCTTGCTTTAAAAAACTCTCAATCTGGGTTCCATTCCCAGAGAAGGTAATGGATTCACAGTCACTTAACAGCAGCCTTGGGCTTCTACATGTACCCAATTCTTCTTTCTTGTCTCATCGTTCCTCAGTCTCTGATCATCTGCCTTGCATCCTCAATGTCATAAGAGATCCTTTCCAGGATTTTCCAGGTCCACAGGCACACTGGGCCACTTTAGGTATTGTAGTTGGGACTTGATAAGATCTGGCAAAAACTCAGACCTTCCACCATAGTGTCTCTCTGGGCTGTGCTCATCAAGAGTGAGTGCAACTGCGAATGATAATGAATTTGGGAATGTGGTTGGCTTACCAGACCTTTTTGCTTCATTGCACCTGTTAGCAATGCAGCTGAGTGGGACCTCACTGAAACAGGGACCTACCTCTAAAATTGCTCATCTGATATCTTTGATTGGATTTGTGTGGTCTGCGAGCTGTCGGATGGGCAGCAGATGCACAGCATTCCAACACGCATGCTGTGTTACACTGTACACCACTGAATCAGGCACTGAAAACCCTGTTGAAAAAATAAGTCTCTCTCAGCTCCTATATCCTGTGTGCTGATCAGGCAAAACACTAGCATTGGAGACTTTAGGGCAGCAAAACAAATGGTGCCTTGGGCCATCCCTTAGAGGCACTGAGATAGCATTGCCAAAGCATAGCAAGGTTAAATAAAGGCTTTAAACATATCTCTCTGCTACATGCATGTTGGATACGCCATAAACCATGACTGTAAAAACAGAGTATTTTTAACTAAATTCATAGGATTTATTTTCAATAGTTTGTAATGCTAGCTGTCAATTGGTCTTGGTATATGTTTTCAGGACAGAGTGAAAAAAGTCAATGCCAACGTATTGTCCACATGAGTGTTTGTAATTTCCCGAATTATGGGATATCCAATGGCATAGCGTGGGTGATTTGTAGGTTCTGTGTGTGTGTTTGTTTTGGGGATATGCTGTAAGGTTTCGCCATTCCATTCATCTGCATTGTTCTCTTGGGTTTTAGCACATCTCATCACTTGCACCAAAAATGGTTTGAGAATCTGGCCCACATATTCTTCTAAAAAATAAATATCTCAAGATTGCATTATAGATTTTCAAAGCTCGGGGAACTTAAAAAGAAAACCACGGCAATTATAAATACAACCTCTTTGTATTTATGACTGCAGCCGCTTTCGCTTTAAGAAAACCATGGCATTTATAAATACAACGCAGTTGTTTTTATGATTGCAGTGGCTTTCGCTTTGAGTCTCCCAGGCTCCCCCGGTCCGGGGGAGCCAGAGACTCCAAGCGAAAGCCACTGCAATTATAAACACAACGTTGTTGTATTTATGATTTCCATGGTTTTCTAACCACTGCAATCATAAATACAACAACATTGTATTTATAAAAGCACTTCTCTGCTCTCCGGCACTAATGAAGCAAACACTGCTATAATGAAAGCTACCAGCAGGTGGCTTTTGCTTCATTATTTCTGCAAGGGCAGAGAATAACACAAGCACAGGAGGCTCATCCATTTCACAAAATGGATGCCTCCTAGTTCTTGAAATTTTAGGGGTTTTTAAACATTATTTGTGCAAAAGTTTAGATAGGAACTTTCTTTATAATGATGATTAAAATATGTTTTTTATTATTGCCCATATTTCAAGCGGTGCTTTGCGTTGTGCTTTGGTAGCTGAAAGGGTAGTCCGCAGGGGTCCGGCAGTGCCCATGTTGAAAGATGAGGTCCGCCTGGTCAGGCAATGCGGAAGCTCACAAATCCCTGGAATGAACTAGGAAAATGTTCTCACTCCAAGGGCAGAGGAAGTCTCCCAACACCATGACATCAGGATTAGTGTGGCATCAGGACACTGCGAGGCACTGAGTATGATGGCAGAAGGTGAAGAATCGGGATAAGGGAGGAAACAAAAAGGAAAACAGGTAAGGGGAACAACAAGGAAGGCCAAGGACAGCCAATGACACGAAGAATACACCACAAGGAAACTGAAGTATACAGGAGCCAGACAGGTTTCACAAACTTTAGTTTATCTTTCAAGTATCATCTAAAATCCCACCAGCTGCACAGTGTCCCTCCCTTCAGTAGGCTCTCTATCAGTCATTCTTTCAATTTAGATCCCTCACTACTCAACATTCCCTACATCACATCAAAGGCACTGTGCTGGCTGGGATCAAGATACTACACACCTCCCTCCTATTAACATAACATTAATACAACACAAAGTGTTTGAATCTCTCAGCCTGCTGAACAACCTGTGTGACCTATCAGTGTGACATCTCAGACCATTGTCACTTGTGAAATCCTTTTTCTTGTCCACTTGCTCATTCACAGTTACATCCTTTTTTATTGGTACTTTTACAACTCTGTTTATGTTCCAAAATCTACCATCATCTGTTATCACTGAATTACGCAAAACTTTCACTACCTCACATGGTGAGGACCACTTCATAGGACCTTGTCTCAATGGACCAGGCAATCTAATCCTGACACAGTCTCCTTTTTTTATCTCATTTTCTTTTACCGACTTTCTCTCATCGTACCTCCATTTGTTTTCTTCATTTGCTTTTCTCCCATTCTCTCCCTCACCTGCTGCACACTCTCCTCGCCCCATCCACGGAGGACTCAATTTGTACTTTGGGTTTCTCTCTCTACGCAACTCAAATGGTGATACTCCAGTCATGGTGTGGGGATAGAATCTGTGCGCCACCATTCTGCTCATCATAAGAACCTCCTAATCTTCACCATTCACCAATGCACACCTAATGCAGTCTTTGATCACTTTATTGAAGCGTTCCGCCACCCCATTAGTTTGAGGAGGATAAATTGTGGTCACCTTATGTTACATACCATTTCTCATTAAATAATCACTAATTTCATTAGATTTTAAACTAAAAGCCATTGTCCGTCAACAGTTCCACCAGCTACCCTTCTCTCCTAAACACATCTTCCATGACAGTGATAACATCTCTAGTCGTAATAGACTTAGTGATCTTCACCTCTACCCATATGTATAATATGTCAATCAACACAATGCAATATTTGCCCACGACTTTGCCATGAATGGATCCAACATTATCCATGCCTGCTCTTTCCCACAGTGCGCAGGGAACTCTTAACAAGTGTCATGAGACTTTCTGTTGGCACGAGATTCTTTTCACTGAAATAGCATGGTAGACAGTCCCTTACGGTCCTTTCTACTTCTAAATCACAACTCGGCTACCAGAATTCAGCTCTCAACGCTTGTTTGGTTTTCGTGATACCTTGGTGTCACGCATCAGCTTTTTCAATTATCCTTTTCCTCATGTCAGTGGGTGGAATTACTCTATCTCCCTTCATGACATAACCTTTTCCTACATGCAGTTCCTCACTCACTTTACAAAGTCCTTGTAAGTTGGTTCCACCAACTATCTCTTTCTTCAATTCTTCACATCTATCCAACCTTTCTTTAACTTTCTTAAGAATCCTATTTCCTTCCAAGCTCCTTTCCCACCAGTTACTAATTATCATCTTGGGCTCAGCATACAAGTCACATTTTTCTTCTCCATCCACTCCAATGCGAGACAAACAGTCTGCTGGTATATTCTTCTTTCCTGGTACATATTCTACATCAAATCGATATTCTTGCAATAACCCATCTCCTTATACCCGAGGATACACCATCCAGACCCTTCTTCCTTAATGTTTCTCTCAAAGGCTTGTGATCAGTACGTATGACGAATTCAGTGGCCCATAGAAATCTTCTTAATTGTCCACTTGACAGCAAGAAGTTCTTTTTCAATGGTAGAGTAATTTACTTGTGTTCCTCTTAACAAACGTGATGCAAAAGCAATGACAAACTCCTTGCTGTCTTCAATCTGCCTGAAGACTGCACCTAGTCCTGTGTTACTGGCATCCGTTGTAATTATCGATTATCTAGATAGTTTGAAGTCTTTAAGAGAAGGCGTGCATTCTAATGCAGCTTTGATCGCAACACATTGATATTGATATTAATATTTTATTTCTATTGCGCTCGTACACAAGTGTTTCAGAGCGTGACAAGGCATGGGAGGGGAACAGGGGAGAACAAAACAGCGATCTTACTAGGCCCAGTAACATTGAGAACGCGCAAGTGCGTGGGAGAGGGGGAGGTAAAAATGCATGGAAGGGGTGAGAAGTGGAAAGTGCGAAGCAGAGGAGAAACGGATCAATAACAATAAATAATAAGGGCAACAAACAGTGGTATTGCAGCCAGCAGTTTGCAAGTGCTAGGTTTAAGGCAGCAGACAGGGTAGGTCTGATAAGTGCAGGAAGAAAAAGGGGGGGCTGTATTGGTATAGATACAGACCCCAGGGCAAGGGGTGGTACGGGGGCAGTGCGGGAGGGTGGTAGGGTGAGCAGGTACCTAGGTCCGGAGGACAGAGGGTGGCCAGGTGCACGGTGCCAAGAGAGAACAGATCAGCAGGGAAGAGGTGGAGCGAAGGCAGAAAAAAAGAGGTCTTGAGGTGCTTCCGGAACCGGAGATGGTTCTCCTCATGTTTTAGAGTGGCAGGGAGGCTATTCCAGAGGGAGGCCCCAGCCGAAGACAGAGATCTAGCCCCAGCTTGTTTCTTTGAAAAACGACAGACCCTGAGGGAGTTGGGCACACATTCTTGGGCACACTCTGAGCTCCATATGAGTTATTTTTAAGAAGCTTCTTCATATTTACTGTTATGCTAGCAACGTTGGGAATAAATCTTGAATAATATTATTCCATGCCTAAGAATGTACACACTGAATCTTTATTCTTTGGTTCAACATTCTTTATGTTGTTGGCAAGTTTCATCTTTACATTAACTCCATCGGCCAACACAGTGTGTCCTAAATAGCCAATCTTTGTTTGATTAATTTGATTTTTTTTCCTTACTGAGTGTTAGGCCTCTTTTTATCAACATTCTCATCACCTTGTCTAGCCTCTGATTTTGCGTTTGTTGGTCTGGTCCAAATATCAAGATGGCATCTTGAAAACATATCACCCCTTCTACATCCTTAAAGATATCATACATGATCCTTTAGAAACACTGAGGCGGCTGAGACAAGGCCAAAGGGCATTCTCACAAACTGAAATATTCCTTCTGGTGTCACAAATGCCTCAAGTTGTTTAGATTCATGGTGTAACTTCACTTGATGGTAGGCCGCCGTTAGATCCATTGACGAAAATATTTGTGTGCCATTCATTGTTGATAAGGTTTCCAAGATGTTGGGAAGGGGGTGGCAGTCCGGTATTACGCACTTATTCAGTGCACAGAGGTCTGCACATGATCTCAATTTTCCATTGGGTTTTGTAACAACCTCAAGCGGTGAAACACATCTTGATAACTCAATCATTTCCAACTTCTTTAATTCATTTTTTACTTCTTCTCGTAGAGCCAACGGGATTGTCCTTACTTTTTGAACAATTGGTTCCGCATTTGGCACACAACGTATCTTTTGAATAAATCGCTTCAGGCAACCCGGTTTATCATTAAATATGTCATACTGTAACTCTTCTTTGTCAATTTGTAGTATGCACCTCATTAGGATTAAGTTTGATTTTTAATCTTTTCTGCTGTAACCAACCAAGTAAAGGCATTGACCCCCTTTCTATGACATAAACTTTCCCTGTGGCCGTTCTTTCTTTAAATTCTAACTAGGCATTGAACCATTCAATTAAATCTATTTTTGCGCCGCCATATGCTCGCGGATTGATGTCAATTTTCCACAACCTCTTGCTTGGGAATGTTTTTTCAAATCTTCTTCTTGGTAATAGAGTTTATTTTTCCCCAGAGTCTATCATCATCTCTATCTTCTTACCGTCAATGGTAACCCAATCTCTCAGACCATCCAAGTCCTCCTCTTCATCATCAATGGCTAATGCTGCTTCTTCAGAACCATAGTACCAGTCATCAACTGTATTGATATCACCAGAATGGCAGCATTTTGTGAGGTGCCCTTTCCTTTTGCATTTATGGCATCTCGCATTCAGAGATGGGCTTGTACTATTGGCAAGATGAACGGTAGCTCCGTATCTGAGAGTTTGTTTCTGGAATTTCGAATTCATCTTGGTATTCAAATTACTTTTGTTCTTATGACTGGGCTTGGGCTTAGTTGAAGGTGTTACCTTACTTACAGAGATGGCAGCCATTGTCTCAGCACCATTACTATGGTTCTTTTCTTCAGGGAATTTGATCTGGTGAACCTTTGCTTCAAGAGTCTTTCTGCATTTATTTGTGTGCTCTACCTCTTTTGCGATACGAAAAACCTCACCAAGTGGTGGGTCACTCTTGAACCATATCTGTTCTCTTATTTTGCCGTCTACACTCTAACGTAAAATGGTCTCGCAAACATTCTACCGTCGTCAGTCTGAAATTGCATGTTCTTGCACTGTTATGAATGCTTCCACTGCTTCCCCTTCAATTCGAGATTTCATACCAAATGTATAACGTTCTAATATAATGCTCAATTTACACTCCTAATTCTTGTCAAATTACGCTATGTACCTTTCATATTCACTGAGATTATATGCTTCATCAGATGGCAGGTCAGGCGGATCATCACATTTTTCCTGTCCTGGGGTGCCTAAGCAATGCATAAGTAAGTTTCCAATGTACTGGCGGGTCACCTGGTGTAGCAGAAAACTAATTGGGGGTGCAGTATTCTGTATGTCTAGAATTGAGGACTGCCATCACCCAAAGCAATTTCCTTCTCACTTGGGTAGTAGAATTTTAAAGTGTAAAAGTTACAGTGTTTCTATATAGAGTTGAATACAGTTTCTCTTTTCTCTGCTTTAACTGATATTCATACATATTTGTATATGAGCGTCCACTGTATGAAGGGTTTTGTAGCTCTCTTACTAATTCCTTATGTTTTCTCATTAAACACACTGCAAACAATGGATTCCCTTTCTCTGTGAAGAGGATGGAATACTGAGTGCTCTGTTTCCATTATTGTATGTCACAGTTGCTGGGTGGAATGCAGAGAGGCCTGAGCATAATCAGTTGCTGGGCAGAATAGGCAATGCGGTGCGCTCTTGTTTCCATTATTGCATGTCACAATTGCTGGGTGGAATGCAGAGAGGCCTGAGCATAATCAGTTGCTGGGCAGAATAGGCAATGCGGTGCGCTCTTGTTTCCATTATTGCATGTCACAGTTGCTGGGTGGAATGCAGAGAGACCTGAGCATAATCAGTTGCTGGGCAGAATAGGCAATGCGGTGCGCTCTTGTTTCCATTATTGCATGTCACAGTTGCTGGCTGGAATGCAGAGAGACCTGAGCATAATCAGTTGCTGGGCAGAATAGGCAATGCGGTGCGCTCTTGTTTCCATTATTGCATGTCACAGTTGCTGGGTGGAATGTAGAGAGGCCTGAGCATAATCAGTTGCTGGGCAGAATAGGCAATGCGGTGCGCTCTTGTTTCCATCATTGCATGTCACAATTGCTGGGTGGAATGTAGAGAGGCCTGAGCATAATCAGTTGCTGGGCAGAATAGGCAATGCGGTGCGCTCTTGTTTCCATCATTGCATGTCACAGTTGCTGGGTGGAATGTAGAGAGGCCTGAGCATAATCAGTTGCTGGGCAGAATAGGCAATGCGGTGCGCTCTTGTTTCCATCATTGCATGTCACAGTTGCTGGGTGGAATGTAGAGAGGCCTGAGCATAATCAGTTGCTGGGCAGAATAGGCAATGCGGTGCGCTCTTGTTTCCATCATTGCATGTCACAGTTGCTGGGTGGAATGTAGAGAGGCCTGAGCATAATCAGTTGCTGGGCAGAATAGGCAATGCGGTGCGCTCTTGTTTCCATCATTGCATGTCACAGTTGCTGGGTGGAATGTAGAGAGGCCTGAGCATAATCAGTTGCTGAGCAGAATAGGCAATGCGGTGCGCTCTTGTTTCCATCATTGCATGTCACAGTTGCTGGGTGGAATGCAGAGAGACCTGAGCATAATCAGTTGATGGGCTGAATAGGCAATGTGGTGCGCTCTTGTTTCCATTATTGCATGTCACAGTTGCTGGGTGGAATGCAGAGAGACCTGAGCATAATCAGTTGATGGGCTGAATAGGCAATGCGGTGCGCTCTTGTTTCCATTATTGCATGTCACAGTTGCTGGGTGGAATGTAGAGAGGCCTGAGCATAATCAGTTGCTGGGCAGAATAGGCAATGCGGTGCGCTCTTGTTTCCATTATTGCATGTCACAGTTGCTGGGTGGAATGCAGAGAGACCTGAGCATAATCAGTTGCTGGGCAGAATAGGCAATGCGGTGCGCTCTTGTTTCCATTATTGCATGTCACAGTTGCTGGGTGGAATGTAGAGAGACCTGAGCATAATCAGTTGCTGGGCAGAATAGGCAATGCGGTGCGCTCTTGTTTCCATTATTGCATGTCACAGTTGCTGGGTGGAATGTAGAGAGGCCTGAGCATAATCAGTTGCTGGGCAGAATAGGCAATGCGGTGCGCTCTTGTTTCCATCATTGCATGTCACAGTTGCTGGGTGGAATGCAGAGAGACCTGAGCATAATCAGTTGATGGACTGAATAGGCCTGGAATGCCGGGCACAGTTTGTTGTTTTATGAGCGCTAGAGACACTCCTGAGTGCTAACGGCTTCACTAGCGTACACAGGCAGAGATTAGTGCTCTAAGGGTTTCTCTTTTGCAATTGAGCTGTTATTTTGTAGCATTTTAAAGAGCTTGGAGCCCGCAGCTGTAACAAGCATTATTTATATGACAGGAACACTGCGCTCTTACTTTTTTCATTTTTTTAGAAATCTGCAAGATTCTTGATACTTTTCTCACACGTGGGTGGCTGGAGGGCGCCATATCGACAAAATTAACATATAAAGGAGCTAGGCATGTTTCACAAACTTTAGTTTATTGTTCAAGTATCATCTAAAGTCCCTCCTTTCAGTAGGCTATCTATCAGTCATCCTTCCAATCTAGATTCCTCACTACTCGACATTCCCTACATTACATCGTAGGCACTGTGCTGGCTGGGATCACGATACTACAGAAACAAACATCACTCTTCCGGTCAGAGCAGCAGAATAGATTGTGATGCATTCCAAGATTTACACAGGTATCAGCCTGGGAGAGAAGCTTGGACTCACTCTCACAGTTGCTATGGCGTAACACCAGATGCTATGCAATGCGCATGCAGGGAATCTAGATGGCCTCAACCTACTTTTGTACACATAGGGTAGAAACCCACTATATTCAAATTCAAGTTCATAAACTGAGGTTAGTTGGTCCCCATACCCCTGTTGAGCTAATGCGGCTTTCTTCAATGTGATACTTCATCGCTTCATATCCATCTATGAGCAGGGTCCAATGCCTGCTAAACTCAGAGGGGTGCTGATAGCATTCATATTGAAGCACAATAAGCCTTCTTCAGACCGTGGTTTCGCCGGCTTTGTTCTGGAGAGATGTACATCATGTACTTTGAGGAGGTTGTTCGCCTTGCTACCTCAAGTGGGGCCGACTCTTCATGCCATGCCACTGTTACTGCATGCTGAAATGGCGTTTGATTTCATAGAATTACCTTTCTTTCTTCACAGCTGTGAAGAATGGGAGTGTGTGGCTATTTTCGTTTGTTGCTTCACCCCTGCATAGTAAGTAATTCATGTGTCAGGATGCTTATGAACAGGAAGATGTTAAAGGGATTCGGTTCTGTGTGATAATTCCACATTTAGAAGGCTGCACACAAAAAGACCATGGGGGATTAACACACATCAGGGACCACTGCTCTCCCGAGTGCTATTTGCCTTGCCGGTAGAGCCTCTCTCAGTTTGGCTGGAGGAGACTCATGAAGCCAGCGGCTTGAAGCTGTTGTTATAAAGGTTACTAATATCCCTTAGGTGCAATTTGGCACATTTTACAGAGGATGTTTTGGTTTTTGGTTGATAATAAATCAAAGCAAATCCTAGACATTATTCCCCATTACCACAGATCAGAGATGCTTTGCTGTGCAGGGCTGAAGTCGCCACACAGATGGACGGCGTCCTCCACTTTTTTCAGAGGGCGGACGCCGTCCCCCAAGGTATTTTCGAGACCATGTGTAAAACAGGACACTTTGACTATCTTTTTTAAACTTTTGATTTTAAGCGTGGTCACCAGGTTCACTGGTCGTTTACTTCACCACTACACCATATAACCAGGTGTTAAAAAAAAAAAACTATGAAAGGTGAAATGTCACATTTCGGGACTGCACTCTCCAGGAAAAACCTTGTCTTTGACCCTTCGGCCTTAAAATGTGCAGACGTTTTAACATTTTAAACCCCATTAGATAGAACACCATTAGAATAAAAGAAATGTGAATAAAATATTCTGTATTGTATGGTTATGCAAAGCCAATTGAATTAAATTTGCATATTTTACCTTGCTATTTTACCTTGCTATGCTAATTTCTAGTGCCGTCATATCCCGCTGCGTATGTTAATGAGTCCCCCAACCTTTTTCGGGGGATTTGACCCCTGATCCTGTGTGCATGTGTAGTACAAATGGGGCTTGTAATTGTTGTCCTGGCTAGTAGCTTGCAACTTGAAATATTTACCTCTGTACTTATCCTGGCCAAGTTGTATACCTTTTCTAGTACTTATTATTCTACCCAAATGAGGGTTTGCGGAAATAGGTTGTTAGAAGCTGGGAATTCTGGGTTGGGAAACAAGCTCAAGTGCATTGGCAGGTAGAGACCTTCAATCCCAGACTTGGAACAGTGCTATTTGGTGGCTCAGGCCCACTGCCTCTCCTATTGCTTAGCCCCATGCCCATTTGGAAGCGTGTTTATCTTGAGCGGGCGATAGTGAACCTATCTTCTTTACAAATGGCAATTCGCGACAACCCCAGATGCCAATGGGAGGAGGTGAATATTGTTGAAATGACAGGTCATGCTAGTTGAGCTTGGCTAAGGTGGCAGGTTGGGTGTTCCCATTCGCCAGTCGTCTGATTGATATAAAGGATGGTTTACTCATCACATTTCAAAAGGGGGTGTGCTACAAATGATGGCTACGATCGGAGTATGATATTTTGGAGGCTGATTTCAGGAATCGAGGGTTGTGACCCTGGAAGCTATCAAGTCACTCGGGGGGGGGGCACAACCTCTTAGACATTTTTTTTGGTATTTTCACCTCATACTGGCATTGGGTTCTTGCTTCAAACCCTAATTCATAGGTGCACTACCAAAGTTACTAATCAGTTAAAAAACATACAGAAAATGTCAATAATAACCTGTGGGTGCATGGGAGGTAGAAACAGCCTTGGCACAAAGACTGTATAGCAAATAGACAACAGAAAGAATCTTAAAGTCGAAGACACGTGTGTCCCTTGCACACCTGCCGGAAGGCCATGGGACCCCCCCTGGGGATATGAGTTTACTGGCTTTGTAATACAAGGAAGGCTCCCAGACAGATATGATGAACCTGGGTTTGCTCCCACCCAGTCTGTTCTGTAGCATGTGGCTGCTGGGTTATTTATTTATTTATATTTATATATCGCACGAGCAGCCCAGGGGCATGGAGGCGCTGTTACTTGCAATAACTTAATTACAGGGTACAGGCATGATAGCGGTTGTTGACACATTATGAATACTACAAAACTTCATACTGTTGTTACAGATATTGCATTTGGTCATATTTTACAACTTATATGAAAAGTATTCGTGCTGATGTGTCGGGCCTTATGTGAAGAGGGTAGTTTTCAGAGTTTTGCAGAAGGTGGTGAGGGAGGCCTCACCTCGGATAGTGGTAGGTAGGGCATTCCAGTGAGTGGGCGCGAGATAAGGGAAGCTGGATCCGCCCGCTTTTACTCTTTTTACTAGTGGCACAGAGAGCATGTTGGTGTACGGTGATCTGGTTGGCCTGGTAGTGGAGACGGGGTGGATCCTTTGTGAGAGGTAGGCAGGAGCAGTGAGGTGAATGCACTTGTGGGTCAGTGTCAGGGCTTTGAATACAATCCTTTACCGGGAGCCAGTGGGCTAGTTTTCTGGCCTCGGAGATGTGTTCTCTTTTAGCAATGCCTTGGGCTGCCCGGAAATCATTGTTCTGTATTACTAGTAGTCTCTCTAAGTTTTTATTGGAGGTTCCTAGAAAGAGTACGTTGCAGTAGTCTAGCCTAGAGCCGGTGATGGCTCTGGCTATGTTGGTGCAGTTCTCTTTGGAGAGAAAGGGTCTGACTGCGTTGATAAGTTTGGCATGATATGCACCTGCGGATGCTATTGCGTTGGCTTATCTATCTATGGATAGGCTGGAATCCAAGTAGACTCCCAGAATTTTGACAGAATCTGAGACAGGAATTTTGATGGAGTCAATGGTGAAGTGACTGAATTGGGCATCTAGATTTTTTAGCGTGTCGGGGCAACCTACCAGGAGGAGTTCCGTCTTGTCAGAGTTGAGGCATAGACCGTTGTCTGCCATCCAGGCTTGGATGGTGTTGTAGAGGTTGTTGAGGGTCAGGGAGTCAGTGTCATAGTTACCTGTGAGGGTGAGGAGGATCGGAGTGTCGTCGGCGTAGTTGGTGTAGGAGATGCCCATAGCGTCGAGGATGAGGAAGAGGGGTCGTGTGAAGATGTTGTATAGGATGGGGGAGAGGCAGGAGCCTTGGGGCACACCACAGAGTATGATGGTTGGTGATGCGGCGGCTAGGTCAGAGAATACTTGCATGGTTCTGTCTTGTAAGAAGGAGGTGATCCAAGCTGTGGGCTCTGGGGAGAATTTAGCAGTGGAGGAAAGGTGGTGGCATAGTGTCAGAGATCTGAGCCTCAACAGGGTGAAGCGCCTGGTGATCGAAGAGACGCTGTTGAACCCGTAGTGCAGTGGTATATTCTTCCTACCAATGTAACACTCAGTTGTATATAAAAACAGTCTGAGCGGTCAATTGGTTGAAAGATGTTTGAAGAATGAACAGGACCCTCTAGAACTCCTGATGACTGCAAGTTTCTTCCCGATAACTGGGAATTCCACAAGACAGACTGAACACTCAGTGATTGTCAACAGGGTGAGGTACGGTACTTAATAGAGAAAGGAACTAAATAAGACAAGGAAAGGCAAAGAACCAATAACGGAAAATGAGCAGGAAATAAGGACTCTTACTTGTATATCCGGGAGACGGGAAGCAACGATGAAGATAGGATGATGGTGATCTCCCAGGATCCAAGAAGAGAGAGCCCAGTCTCACGGAGTTGAAGGAATCCTCAGTCCGATGCAAGACCTATTCCCGCCGGCACGCGTACGCCTAGTGAATAATCCCAGGAGTGCTACAGGCAGTCTCTAGTCCAGCACTCGACTCCTATACCCGCCGGCACGCGTACGCCTAGAGTGAATAGTCCCAGACGTGCTACAGGCAGTCTCTAGTCCAGCACGCGTAACCTATTCCCGCCGGCACGAGTACGCCTAGGAAGAAGGAATCCAAACGTTCCGGGTCAGAATCAGGTAACCAGACAAGACAAAGTATGAGGCAAGAATCGAAGTCAAAAGGAAATCCGGGTCGTAGCAGGGGTTCGTAGCTGAAGTTCGAAGCAGAAGTACCGAGGGCAAGACAAGAGCAAAATCCGAAAAACAGGCCAGAGGTCGAGAAGAGACAAGATCAAAATAGCAAGCGCCACTGTAGAATTCCAAAGAAAACAATCAGAAGCACCGAAACAGCGGACTGGCCGGACTTAAGATTGCGTGACCACAACGCGGGAGTCACGTGACCGGGAAGTCGGAGCAACACGTGACTGCAGACGTAGCAGTGGCCATCGTCGCCATGGCAATCCCCAATGCCTTCGAAACAAGCCTTTAGAGGAATAGAAGCGCTTATTGCTGTCCCTAGCTATATTGACTACCGTAAGCCTGTCAGGTAAGCGGGAACGTGTAGCAGGAATTGGTGTTCTGACAGTATCCTCCCCCAAAGGTCCCCCGAGACCTTGAGATGCGAGAAACTGGGACAACAGCACGGGTGCATGGATGTTGGACTCAGGTTCCCAAGTGCGATCCTCCGGACCGTAACCCTTCCAGTCCACCAAAAACAAACGCACACCACGTGATATTTTAGTATCCAAAATAGCATTAACCTCATACTCCTCCACCCCTTGTACCAACAGGGGGGGGGGACGGATAGGTAACCTCACCTGCTCAGAACATGGTTTGACCAAAGACACGTGGAAAACGGGATGTATTTTCCAAGTAGCAGGCAATTCCAATTTGACCACAAGGGGATTAATCACCTCCTTAACAATATAAGGACCCACAAAGCGAGGTAACAGGGTTTTACGACCTGGAATACTGAGATTCTTGGTAGACAGCCAAACACGCATACCTGTGGTATACTGCGGTGCCGGCTGGCGATGGCGATCGGCATACTTTTTAGCCTGTTCCTGCGCATGTATTAAGTGTTCCATAACGTTCTTACGCAACGATGTCAGATCTCTAAGGCAGGATTGGACAGCTGGACAATCCGAGGATATACAAGAATCCAAGGGTAGAGAGCGTGGGTGTTGTCCATACATGGCATAGAAAGGAGAAACCCCCGTAGAAGAATGCGCAGAATTATTATAAGCGAACTCTGCCATAGGCAAAACGGAGAGCCAGGTTTCTTGGTGCTGTAGGATAAGACATCTCAAGTATTGTTCCATGGTGGCATTGAGTCGCTCGGTTTGGCCATCGGTTTGTGGATGGTAGGCCGTAGAATACCTCTCGTCAATACCCATGGACTGTGTAAGGTGTTTCCAAAAACGAGAGGTAAACTGAGAACCCCTGTCAGTTATTACGATCTCAGGAAGACCAAAGAAGCGGAAGACATTGCGTAAAAACAGGTCCGCCAGAGTAGTAGCGGACGGAAGACCCGGACAAGGCACAAAAAGGGCCAACTTAGTAAAACTGTCGATTACCACCCAAATAGTGTCAAATCCACCAATCAAGGGTAGTTCCACTACAAAGTCCATGGAAAGCATGGCCCAGGGTTTAGCAGGTACTGGCAGGGGTTGTAGAAGACCCATTGGTTTGGCCGGAACGGTTTTACATTGAGCGCAAACCGCGCAATTAGCGATGTATAGCACAATGTCTTTTGACATGAATGGCCACCAGCACCAGCGCTTGAGTAATTCCAATGTCTTACGATGACCAGGGTGTGCGGCCAACATGGAGTCATGACACCAAGACATGGCAATCCTGCGGGTATACGATTTAGGTATATAGATATTGTCTTGGACGTATGGCAAGGACTGAATAATATCCAGATTAAGATCCTCCAATTCAGGATGTTTTTCTGAGACCCAATGTTGAATGGCTGTCCTCAGGGATGGTTGCAAAGTGCATCCACACACGACCTGGTTGGGCAAGAGTAGTCGACCCTCCTGTGGCCGATGCACTGGGTCTTCAAATAGTCTTGACAGGGCATCTGCCTTGGAGTGCAAGGTCCCAGGACGGTAGGTCAATACAAAGTTGTACATTGAGAAGAACTCATGCCAACGTGCATGACGCGCTGTCGTGCATTTCAATGATTGAAGGGCCAGTAGGTTTCTGTGATCAGTAAACACTTGAATCGGAGTCTCTGCTCCCAAGAGATGATGTCTCCAAACTGTAAAAGCCTCCCGGACAGATAGCAGCTCACGTTCGGTGATGGTGTAGTTTACCTCATACGGAGTAAGCTTGCGTGAATGATACGCGACAGGATGGAGGATCTCTGTGTCAGGACAAAACTGGGAGAGAACTGCCCCTACTGCCACGTCAGAAGCATCGGCCTCTACAACAAACGGTTGTTTGACATTGGGATGTTGAAGCACCGGAGCTGAAGTAAAGGCTTCCTTAAGAGTCTCAAACGCATTCTGTGCTTCGGGATTCCACTGAAACGGATGTTTATTGCTTGTTAAAGCAGTAAGTGGAGCCACAATGCTAGAGAAGTGCCTGATGAACCGCCGATAAAAGTTTGCGAACCCCAAAAAAGACTGCAAAGCTTTTAGTGTACCTGGGACGGGCCATTCCAATACAGCCTTGACCTTGGTTTGGCTCATCTGAACACCCAGGTTAGTAATGTCATAGCCCAGGAATTCAACTGAAGTAGTATGAAAAATGCACTTCTCTAGTTTTGCGTATAGTTTATTCTTACGCAGACGTTGTAGTACTTCAGTAACATGTTGAAGGTGTAGTTCAAGAGAAGGGGAATAAATCAAGATATCGTCTAAGTAGACGATCACAAATCGATCAATCATGTCCTGAAAAACATCATTAATGAAATGTTGAAATGTGGCAGGGGCATTACATAGCCCAAACGTCATGACCAAATATTCAAAAAGGCCGTGTCTGGTTTTGAATGCTGTCTTCCATTCGTCCCCCTTTCTTATCCTTACTAGATTATAGGCACCCCTGAGGTCCAATTTGGTGTATATCACTGAAGAGCCTAGCTGATCCAAAAGTACTGAAATCAGTGGTATGGGATATTGATTCCGTATTGTGACTGCATTCAATTCCCGATAATCTATACATGGTCTCAGGTCCCCCTCTTTTTTCGGGACAAAGAACAGGGGAGATGCAGCAGGAGAACGGGAGTGGCGAATAAAACCCGAAGCCAAAGCCTTGTCCAGATACTCCTTTAAAACTGCATCTTCCTTTAAAGTAAGAGAGTAGATCCTCCCAGAGGGGATCCTAGCTCCCTCCTTAAGGTCTATGAGACAGTCATAAATACGATGAGGCGGTAATTTTTCTGCCTCACCTTTGTCGAAGACATCTGCGAAAGACTTGTATTCCGGGGGTAAAACAGTCTTGACAACGCCACCTATCATTGAAACAGATTCCAATAAGGCTTGACAGGGGTTGTTCTTCACTTGAGTCGTTGGGCCACAATGTCTTGAACAATACGTTGAGGAAAATGAGACAGACCCAGCAACCCAATCTACCAAGGGATTATGGAGCCGAAGCCAAGGTAGACCCAGAATAAGTCGGAATTGAGGTGCAGTAATGACATCGAATGAAATGACTTCGCTATGACAACCATCTATGAGCAAATCCAGGGGAACTGTCGACTCCGTTACCAACCCTGAGAGTAGTGTGGTACCATCAACTGCGTTGACCACCTCGGGTTGTTCCTTTGGTACCAGGGGAATGTTCCAGTCTTTCACATACTGGAGATCAACATAATTTCCAGTAGCCCCTGAATCCAAAACCGCTTCAATGGACCAGGTTTCGCCGTCCGGAGAAGCAACAACTAACTTAATAGTGAAAGGAACCGAGAATTTGGAGCCCGGAAGATCAATGCTCGACATAGGGGCTCCCTCTATTGTCGGGCTTTGGAGTTTCCCGACTTCGCCGGTTTCTTGGGACATTGATTCAAAAAATGACCAGAAGAACCACAATAAAAACATAACTTGTTCCTTTTACGCTTCTCTCTTTCTTCGCTAGATAATGGTCCTCTTATCGCCCCTATTTGCATGGGTTCCCCATTGCCCGAAGCCGAACTTGTCAGACTAACAGGGACCGGAGGCAAAATCCTCTTTTCCCCCTTCCTTTCCGCTTTACGGGCATCGATCTGAAGAACTAGATCCAAAAAGTCAGGAAAGGAGACGGGGACCACAGGTACCGTAGCAATGACATCCTTGAGGGAATCCGACAAACCCTTATAAAATAAGGCTGCCTTCTTCTCGTCCGGCCAGTTGGTTTCAGCAACCAATTGGTTAAACTTAGCCAGATAAGTCAATAGAGTAGAATCGCCCTGCTGCAGATTCAATAACTCCAAGTCAGTTGCCTGAGATTTGTATCGAGTGTCAAAAACTCTGGTAAGCGCCTCTATGAGAGCGTCACAGTCAAATAACATATGACTGCCTTGCTCCAAGAGAGGATTCGCCCAGACGGCAGCAGAACCCCCTAGGTTAGACAATATAAAAGCGGCCTTAGTAGTTGCATCGGGAAATGATGCTGGTCTAC